>NC_090812.1:22232263-24632263 GCF_000390325.3 Nicotiana tomentosiformis
GGACTTAGTTTTCAGATATGTTCTTGAGGGAATATGTTCCTTAGAGTCATAGAGATGTATGGCGCGCAGAGTTTGAGCAGTTGCGCCAGGGTTCTATGACCATGTCAGAGTATGCGGTCTGATTCAGTGGTTTGGATAGGCATGCACCAATATTGGTTGCTATTGTTCGAGAGCTTGTTCATCGGTTCATTTAGGGGCCCAACCCCAGTATCAGATTGAACATAGCCCACGAGTTGGAGATGGATATTATGTACCAGTAGGTAGTAGGGATTTCTAGGAGATTGCAGGGTATGTTGACTCGGGATAGAGAGGAGAGAGTGGCCAAGAGGTCTCGAGAGTTTGGCATTTTAAGTGGTACTCGTGCCCCAGCTAAACCTCGTCACGGTAGAGGTTATATGGGTCGCCCTGTTCATTCAGTACTTCTAGCTACCAGCAGTGCTCCGACCACTACTAGGCTCCAGGATCCTTATTATGCACTGCCAGTGTCTAGATTACCTCTTGTACGGGGTGCTTCCACCGGTTAGTCCAGTCGATCAGGCCCGAGCCAGTCGCAGCATACACGTCCTCTGAGAATTTATTTTGAGTGTGGTGACACTCGTCATATGGTTAGGGATTGCCCCAGATTCAGGAGAGGTGCAACTCCATAGATTTCACAGGCTCCACCTATTCAACAGGGTCCTCAGGCTTCCCAGGCCATGATTGCTGCACCAGCAACCACTCCACCTGCAAAGCCAGCTAGAGGCGGAGGTCGGACAGGTAGAGGTCACCCTAGAGAGGGAGGCCAGGCCAAATATTAGGCCATTCCTTCTAGGAGAGAGGCAATTGCATCAGATTCTATTATCACATGTATTGTTTCGGTCTGTCATAGAGATGCATTTGTCTTATTTGATCCACGCTCCACTTATTATTATGTGTCATCTTATTTTGCCACTTATTTGGGCATATCCTGTGATTCTTTGAGTTCTTCTCTTTATGTATCTACACCCGTGGGTGATTCTATTATTGTTGACTGCGTGTATCGGCCGTGTTTGACTATGATCAGTGGTTTTAAGACCAGAGCTGATTATTATTGCTCAGTATGATGGATTTTGATGTTATTTTAGGCATGAACTGGTTATCGCCCTATCACACTATCCTTGATTATCACGCCAAGACGGTGACATTGGCTATGCCAGGTCTACCGTGGCTAGAGTGGAGAGGTACCTTGGATCATGTTCCTAGTAGGGTTATTTCATTTCTTAAAGCTCAGCGAATGGTTGAGAAGCGGTGTGATGCGTATCTGGCCTATGTGAGAGATGTTAGTATTGATACTCCTACCGTCGAGTTAGTTTCGGTAGTTAAGGATTTCGCAGACGCATTTCCGGCAGATCTTCCGGGCATGCCGCCCGACAGAGATATTAACTTTGGCATTGATTTGTTACCTGGCACTAAGCCCATTTCTATTCTGCCATATCGTATGGCCTCAGCATAATTGCAAGAATTAAAAGAGCAGTTATAGGAACTACTTGATAAGGGTTTTGTTTGTCCTAGTGTATCGCCTTGGGGGTACTCCTGTCTTATTTGTGAAGAAGAAGGATAGTTCTATGCAGATGTGTATTGATTACCGCCAGTTGAACAAGGTGACAGTGAGGAACACGTATCCATTGCCTCGTATTGATGACCTGAGGTCTGTGCTTCAGACCTTGAGAGAGAAGAAGTTATATGCAAAAGTTTTGAAGTGTGAGTTCTTGCTAGACACAGTGGCATTTATGGGTCTTGTAGTATTGAGTGAGGGGATCAAGGAAGACCCGAAGAAGATTGAAGCAGTGCAGAGTTGACCCAGACCATCCTCAGCTATGGAGATCCGGAGTTTTCTTGGCTTTGCGGGGTATTACCGTCGATTTGTAGATGGAGTTTCGTCTATTGCAGCACCTATGACCAGATTGACCCTGAAGAGTGATCCGTACAGGTGGACCAAGGAATGCGAGGAGATCTTTCAAAAGCTCAAGAAAATTGTGACTACAGTCCTAGTATTGGTATTACCTACAGGTTTAGGGTATTATACTGTGTATTGTGATGTGTCGCGTATTGGTCTAGATGCAATGTTGATGCAAGACGGTAGGGTTATTGCCTATGCGTCCAGACAGTTAAGGGTACATGAGAAGAATTATCCGGTCCACGACCTCGAGTTAGTAGCTATTGTTCATGCCTTGAAGATCTGGCGGCACTATTTGTATGGTGTTCCTTGTAAGGTTTTCGCCGATCACTGGAGTCTACAACATCCGTTTAAATAGAAGGATCTTAACTTGCAGCAACAGAGATGGTTGGATTTCCTTAAGGTTTATGTTATCACCATTCTCTATCATCCCAGAAAGGCCAATGTAGTGGCTGATGCCTTGAGTCATAAGGTGGAGAGTTGGGCAGCTTAGCATACTTACCGGTAGCAGAGATGCCTTTAGCCTTGGATATTCAGGCCATAGCCAACCACTTTGTCAGATTGGATATTTCCAAGCCAAGCTGAGTTCTAGATTGTGTGATTTCTCAATCTTATCTCTATGATCATATCAGAGAACATCAATATGATGACCCCCATCTACTTGTCCTTAAGGACACGGTTCAGCACAGTGATGCCAAGTAAGCCACTATTGGGGATGACAGAGTATTACAGATGCAGGGCACGCTATGGGTGTCTAATTTAGATGGTTTGCGTGAGCTGATTCTCCAGGAGTCTCATAGTTTGTAGTACTTCATTCATCTAGGTGTCCCGAAGATGTATCAGGATTTGAGGTAGCACTATTGGTGGAGGCGAATGAAGAAAGATATAGTTGGGTTTGTAGCTCGGTCTTTAAATTGTCAACAGGTGAAGTACGAGCATCAGAGACCGGGCAAATTACTTCAGAGACTTGAAATTCTGGAGTGGAAGTGGGAGCGTATTACCATGTACTTTGTAGTTGGGCTTCCACAAAATTTGAGGAAGTTTGTTGCTGTTTGGGTGATTGTAGATCGGTTAACCAAGTCTCGCGGAGATTTATATCCGCGAGAATGTTCACCTACACGGTGTGCCAGTGTCCATCATTTCGGATCAGGGCATGAAGTTTACATCACAATTTTGGAAACGAGAATTAGGTACACTGGTTCAGTTGAGTACATCATTTCACCCTCAGACGGACGGATAGTTCGAGCGCACTATTCAGATATTGGAGGATATGCTACGCGCTTGTGTCATTAATTTTGGGGGTTCTTGGGATCAGTTTCTGCCACTTGCAGAATTTGCTTACAATAATAGCTACCAATCGAGCATTCAAATGGATCCGTATGTGGCTTTATATGGGAGACGATGCCGGTCTACGGTGGGTTGGTTTGAGCCTGCTGATTCTAGGCTATTGGGTACTGATTTGGTGCAGGATTCTTTGGAAAAGGTTAAATTGATTTACGATAAACATGGCACGGCGTAGTCTAGACAGAAGCGTTATGCGGACCGGAAGGTCCATGATGTTGCTTACATGGTTGGGGAGAAAGTTCTCCACATTATTTCACCCATGAAGGATGTGTTGAGGTTCAGAAAGAAGGTCAAGTTGAGTCCTAGGTATATTGGGCCTTTTGAAATACTTAAGAAGATTGGAGAGGTGGCTTATGAACTTGTATTACCGCCTAGTCTATCGGGTGTTCATCCAATGTTTCATGCATCGATGCTCCGAAAGTATGTTGAGGATTCGTCTCATGTGTTGGATTTCAGTACAGTACAATTGGATGATAATTTGGCGTATGATGTGGAGCAGGTAACCATTTTAGATTGGCAAGTTTGAAAGCTGAGATCAAAGAATATAGCTTTAGTGAAAGTGTAGTGGAGAGGCCAGCCAGTCGAAGACGCTACCTAGGAGATTAAGTGGGTGATGTAGAGAAAATATCCACACCTATTTGAGGCTAGAGGTATGATTCTAAACCTGTTCAAGGATAAACGTTTAATTAAGAAGGGGAGAATGTAACGACTCGACCAGTCGTTTTGAGTAATACAACCCTGTTATGAGACTTGTCGGGGTAACTGGTCCGGGTTCGGTGAGGTTTTAAAATGTAACTGGTTTGATAGGTTTCAGCATCGAATATATAAGTTGAAAATTCTTAAGTTCATTAGGCTTGAATTAAGGTATGATTAATGTTTTTAGCATTGTTTGATGTGATTTGAGGTTTTGACTAAGTTCGTATGATGTTTTAGGACTTGTTGGTGTATTTAATTGAGGTCCCGGGGGCCTCAGGCGAGTTTTTGATAGTTAACAAATCAAATGTGGACTTAGAACAATTGAAACTTGCTGCTGCCAACTGATGCAATCGCACCTATAGAATTTGGCTTGCTGGTGCGAGCTCGTAGAAATGATCCTAGTATCGCAGAAGCGGATGGTCCGCATAAGCAGATGAGGTGTCACAGAAGTGATGCAATGGTTGCAGATGCAGCCTGAGCAAAGGGGGCCTTAGATAGCAGAAGCGAGTCCGCAGAAGCGGGAGATTTAATGCAAAAATGGAACTGCAAATGCGGTTAAAAGTGCAGCAAAAGTGGAAACTCTGGGCAGTGTACAAACACATAGGGTTCCGAGTTTGTTTTGTAATTTTTGGTCATTTCCAACACGGTTTTGGGGCGATTTTCAGAGAGAATTCATAGGAAAACTTGAGGTAAGTCACATATGATCATTGTTAGTCAATAATATTGGATTATCACTAAGTATTTTGACTAGATTACATGTTTTTTAGGTGATATTAGAGGATTTAGGCCTAGTGATTTAAAAATAAGAATTTGAGATTTGGAAGTCGAGTTGATTTCGGAATTTGGTAAATTTGGTATGGTTGGACTCGTGGTTGAATGGGCGTTCATATTTTATAAATTTTGTCAGGGTGGTTCAATGGGCGTTCATATTTTGTAATTTTTGTCAGTTTCTGAGACGTGGGCCCCACCGACGATTTTTGAGTTACATTTTGGGTTTTTATTGAAAAATATGTATTTTCATATGAAATTAATTCCTATAATTTGTATTGACTGAAACAAATTAATTGTGACTAGATTCGAGTCGATCAGAGTCGGAAAATCGAGGGAAATGCATTCTTATTGACTGATTAAGCTTGGCTTGAGGTAAGTGGCTTGTCTAACCCTTGTATGTGTGTGTGGGGGGGGGGGGATCCCCTTAGACTTTGATACAGTTGTAACATTTTGGGATAAGCATAGTGAACACGGGCTAAATCTTGAAATATCGGTTCTTGTTGAGTAGTGTTCTATTAAATTCTTTAACTAAGTTGGTTTAGTATATGTAGTGATCATGTTTAGTCTAGTATCACATGTCTACGTACCCTAACTCTTACTTGCAATATATGCAACATGCTTAGATGAATTAGCTCCTTATTTGATTTGATTTAAATCTTTAACTGTGAGATTCTTGATATAAATTCGTTGTTTCCTTCGGATATCTATTGTATATTTACTTTGGGACTTTGAGGCGGTTCCTCGGGAGATCCCCATATACTGCATATTTACTATTGGAACTACGAGGTGGTTCCTTGGGAGATCCCCCAGTACTGCATATTTACTTTTGGTACTATGAGGCGGTTCCTCGTGAGATCGCCCTGTACTGCATATTTACTTTTGGGACTACGAGGCGGTTCCTCGGGAGATCCCCATGTACTGCATATTTACTTTTGGGACTACAAGGCGGTACCTCGGGAGTGCCAATGTAGTTTACCTCTATATACCGTGCTGATATTTTCTGAAACTTCTTATTGTTTAAACTCTCAGTCATTTCAAAATATTATTATATCCTCTTCCTTACTTTTCTTTTAAACTAGTAGGGCCCTGACCCGACCTCGTCACTACCCTACCGAGGTTAGGCTTGGCACTTACTGTGTACCTATGTGGTGTACTCATACTACACTTCTACACATCTTTTTGTACAGATCCAGGTTCTCCCCACCAGACCAGATACCAGTGAGTTGGACCACACGTGGAGACTTCAAGGTATATATGCCAGCGTCCGCAGACCTCGGAGTCCCTATCTATCCTTACTATGTTGTTTTCCTTATTTTTCTTTAGACTCTGATGTATAGAGACACTTAGTATTTGCTCTTAGAAGCTTGTGACTTGTTTCCACCCGGCTTTGGGAGTTGTAATTATTGAATGGCAGTTTTATTTTTATATTTCATGTGTTAAGATTGGAGTTCAGTTTATTATTCATTGATTCCGCAAATTATTAGGCTTACCTAGTCTTAGAAACTAGGTTCCATCACGACATCCTACAGAGGGGAAAATGGGGTTGTGAAAATAACTTGTTTGACTTCCCCAGCACTAATATACAACCCATAATATGTCTACAAAGCCTCTAATAGATATAAAAGAGTACTATGATAGTGTCGGCAATAAGGCACCGGCTATACCTCAAACACAATACACAATGAACAAAAGATACGTGACCCCGAAATGAAGTGAGGCTCACCAAGTCAGCTGGGAAGAGGGTGTACCGCTATCACTGATCAATGTCTCTTGCTGTGGAACCACCTGCATCCATTGAAGATGCATCTCCCCCGGTAAAAGGAACATTAGTACATATGGAATAGTACTAGTATGAATGACACAACATCCTCTCATTAGAACGACTAATAATACAAGCAAGAATAATCATAATATTAGTGGAAGCTTCAGACAACATCAAACCTCAAGTTAGGACAAAATAGTGTTCAAATAAATTTCCATAACTTAAGTTGTTAGATCTTTAGTACCAATATGCCACCGTTCACAATACCAATACCACCGTACTTTCAGCACGAAGTCCGATCATGACCCAATCGGCTAGGCCGTCTCATCCGAGACATCAACCATAATCACAATTTCGATTACAATTTCCAGCACAATCACCACCATTTGTGCGGCATGGCGACCGATCACGACCCTATCAGCTAGGCCGTCTCACCACAATGATATGTGTATTGACATCATCATTTTCTACTAATCATCTCAATTCATACTTTTTTCACATATTTTCATTTCATTGGCACTAGTGGCCACAATTATAAAATTATTCTTGGCACGCCAGCCGTATTTAGTATTTCATGCTCACCTTTTTCACTTTCAAACATCATCATCAAGGTATTTCAAATCAAAGTTTTTAGTACACATGTGTGCAATTTAGAGTCTTAGGCACATAGTGGTTTTTCACAAAATTTAGCATAATAGTCTTCGTTTGAACTTGACTTGAAGTTGAAACATTTTTAATGCACAACCCATACTTTGAAAACATTCTCAAATGATAACATAACATGATAAAGGCATTTGGGATACATATTAAACACGTATCTTTCAACACAAACTTATTTGGAATAGCCAATTTTATAATGAACAACTCGGGACTTACATAAACTACATGAATACCGTGGGATTCAATTCTAAGAGAGGAGTTTAGCAAACATACCTCAAATTCGTCCCTTAATGATATTACAACAATCCACTACACTAACCAACTTCAATCTACAATAAGAACATCCAATGGGACCAATATTAGTAAGAAATTTCATAATTTAGGCCATTTAGGCATTTTATCAAACACCAAGTAGGCATGAATCTCTACACCACTTAACCATAGAATTAGTTCATCCAACTACTACCATTTACCAAAAATTTATCCCACCATCATTCTTAAACAATTCATAACTTCTAACATCAAATACATTACCATCCATCCACACTCAACCAACAAAATCTCATCAAATAATCACCTTTCAATCTCTACAATAGTTATGTATTTAAATTGGGAACTCATGGCTTCCAATCACCATACCATATGTTCCAAAACATAATTCATACTCATATTCCCATAATATATCCATAGATGTAAGTCTAAGGGTGTAGGATTACCCTTTGGAAGAAATCTTGCAAAACCATCCTTTGAGTTCTTGAAGAAATTACTTGAAGATCTATGTATTTATGGAGGATTGAGTTAGTTTTAGGGTGGAATTGATAGAATTTAGCACCAAATTAGAATGTATTAATCACCTTGAAGATGGGGGGAGTTGGAGGTCTTGAGAGAGTGGAGGAAAACCCCAAATTTTGGCCAAGAGAAATGGGGAAAAATGAACCCCGAAATGAGTATATAATGTTTTGGGCGCCACATGTGGCGTAGGGCGCATGTGGCACTGTTTCCAGAACCTAAAAGAAATCCTAGCGCCCCACACTACCCTGGGCGTTGGCGAAGGGAAATATTTTCTATTTCACCCGAAAATGGGCATAACTCTCTCATACGAAGTTCGAATTCGACAATTGTTTTTTCTATGGCTATGTAATTTCTATACGGATCTAATGCTTCAATCAAAACTGAATTTGGAGCTTATTTGCTTAATGTGATACCACTTATGCTTGAATAAACGATGTTGAAATATCCTACAAATATCCAATTAAATCCGGGCATACGCCCAAGTCCAAAATCACCATTCGGACCTAACGGAATCATCAGAACTCCGATCCGAGGTCGAATACAAAAAATCTCAAACTTGGTCATAATACATCATACGAAGCTATTCAAGACTTCAAATAGTTGAAAGGACGTAAATGTTCAAAATGACAAGCCGGGTCATTACATTCTCCCCCACTTAAGATCATTCGTCCTAGAATGAGGGTTAGAATCCGCCATAGACACCCAATGTGACTTAAATCCTCATCCACATACCAAAAGTTCCCAATTTTACTAACTCCATAAATTTCCAAATATTTCGGCAGATTTTCCCATGTAACTGTGCCTATCCACCTGTCAGAGAATCCCAGAAACCAATCCTAACAACATATACATAATTCATAGAAGTTAAGCTCTTAACATTTTCATAGAACGCAACTACCTAACTATGTAGTTATTCAAACAAGTGAGAGTACTTCTTCTTCATCTCTTCCTCGGCCTCCAAAGTAGCCTCTTCAACCTGTTGGTTTCGTCATAACACTTTAACGGAGGCAATTTATTTATTTCTTAGATTTCGGACTTGCCTATCAAAAATGGAAACTTGAATTTCTTCATAAGTCAGTTCTTCTTTAACCTCAATAGTCTCAACCGGAATAATGAGTGTCGAGTCTCCAACTACTTTCTTCAACATAGACACATGAAATACCGGGTGCATTAATGACATCTCAGGTGGTAGGTCAATCTTGTACGCCACTTCACTAATCCTATGAATGATTCTGTATGGTCCGACATACCTCAGACTCAATTTCTCTTTCTTACCGAATCGCATTACACCATTCATGGGGGAAACCTTCAAGAATACCCAATCATCTTCTTTGAACACAAGCACGCAAATGATCATCCCAGCTACCTTTCATGTCAAGAACACAAGCGCGCAACATATCCTCAAGCGTTTGAATAGTCCGCTCTACCTGCTCATCGGTCTGTGGATGAAAGGTTGTACTACGATTCACCTGAGTACCCAAAACTTGCTGAAATGTCTTACAAAAATTAGCCGTGAACTGTGCCCCCTGATCAGAAATGATAGAAACTGGAGTATCATGCAACCTGACTATTTCTTTGATATACAACTAAGCATACTGTTCCGCTGTGTTGGTAGCCTTAACCGGCAAGAAGTGTGCTGATTTCATGAGTCGATCCACAATCAGCCAAATCGAGTCAAACTTACGAGGAGTGCGAGATAGTACTACCACAAAGTCCATATTAATTATTTCCCACTTCCACATTGGAATTTCTATGTTCTGTGCCAACCCATCGGCCTTTGGTGTTCGACCTTCACTTGCTGACAATTCCGACATTTCGCCACAAAGTCCGCTAAGTTCCTCTTCATATCTTTCCACCAATAGACTTCCTTAAGATCATGATACATTTTTGTAGAGCCCGGGTGCATGGAATACCTAGAAGTGTGAGCCTCGGTCATGATTCTTTCCCGGAGACCATCTACATTTGGAATACATAGACGCCCTTGGTACCATAGTGTATCATCACTCATGCCAATATAAAAGGACACAGTCTTAAGTTTATGAATCCCCTATTTTATTTGTGCCAACAATGGATCGTTGTATTGTTTCTCCTTTACTTCCACAACAAGTGATGATTCAGCCTTATTTTGCACAATCTCTCCTCTTTCACTAGAATCGGCAAGACAAACTCCCAAACTAGCCAACAGGTGAACCTCCTTGGTCAACGGCTTTTGATATGCCTCCAAGTGTGCTAAACTACCCATAGATTTCCAGCTAAGAGCATCCGCCACAACATTAGCCTTCCCTAGATGATATAGAATATCAATGTCATAGTCCTTGAGTAACTCAAGACATCTTCTCCGCCTCAGATTCAATTCCTTCTAATTGAAAATATAGTGAAGGCTCTTATGGTCCGTGAATATATCCACATGGACCCCATATAAATAATGACGCCAAATTTTTAATGCAAATACCACCGCCGCAAGTTCTGATTCATGCGTGGGGTAATTCTTCTCATGATTTTTGAGTTGCCTAGAAGCATAAGTGATCACCTTGCCATGTTGCATCAATACACACCCAAGTCCTATTCTCGAAGAATCATAATATATTACAAACCCATTTGTACCCTCTGGTAGGGTCAACACTGGTGCTTTAGTCAATCTTGTTTTCAACTCCCAGAAGCTTCTTTCGCAAACATCGGACCATTGGAACTTAATTGCCTTCTACGTCAATTTATTCAATATAAAGGCAAGAGTAGGGAACTCCTCCACATACTTTCTATAATACCTAGCTAAACCTAAGAAACTGTGAATCGTTGTTGTAGTTGTAGGCCTTGACCAATTCTTCGCAGCTTCAATCTTCTGAGGATCAACCTTAATCCCTTCACTAGAGACGACATGACCCAAGAATGTGACAGATTCAAGCCAAAATTCACACTTTGAAATTTTCACATATAACTTGTATGGTTTGCAGAATTACCCTGAGATGATCAGCATAGTCCTCTCGACTTCGTTAATATACAAAAACATCATCAATGAACACTATCACAAAGGAGTCGAGAAAAAGCTTGAAGACTCGATTCATTAGATCCATGAATGTCATCGGGGCATTTGTTAGTCCAAAAGACATCACCAAAAATTCAAAGTGCCCATATCGGGTTCTAAAAGTTGTTTTTGTAATATCCTGCTCCTTGATATTCAATTGATGATACCTGTATCGTAAATAAATTTTGGAAAAGTACTTAGCACCCTGCAATTGGTCAAACAAATCACCTATCCTTGGTAGTGGATACTTATTCTTGATTGTGACCTTGTTGAGCTGCTGATAGTCAATACACATTCTTAGGGACCCATCTTTCTTCCTTACAAAGAGGACCGGAGCGCCTCAAGACGAGACACTCGACCGGATGAAACCTTTCTCTAATAAATCCTTCAATTATTCCTTTAGTTCTTTCAATTCTGTCGGTGCCATCCTGTATGGTGGAATAGATATAGGTTGCGTGCCTGGCATCACATCAATCCCAAAATCAATCTCCCTATCTTGTGGGATCCCCAGGAGCTCATCTGGAAAGACTCCCGAAAATTCATTCACAACAGGCACAGACTCAAGTGTAAGTGCCTCAACATCGATGTTCGTAACCCGGACCAAATGGTAAATACACCCCTTGTTGATCATCTTTGTGGCATTAAGGTAAGAAATACACCTACCCTTAGGCACCACGTCATCCCCCTTCCACTCAATAACTGGCTCATTTGGAAATTTGAACCTAATGCTCCTGGTTCGGCAATCAAGCTTGGCAAAACATGAATAAAGCCAGTCCATCCCCTTTATTTATCAAAATCGACCATCCCAATTCAACGAGATTGGTCATGATGTTTCGACCACGCAACGTGACAACACAATCCATATAAACCCACGCGGCCAAAATAGACTCACCAACCAGAGTAGATACAGAGAATGGCTTATGAAGTTGTTCCGGTTCTATCCCAAATTCCATTGCAACATAAGGAGTGACATATGACAAAGTGAAGCCGGGATCAATAAGAGCATACACATCATGAGATTGGACAGTCAATATACCTGTGACAACATCTGGAGAAGCCTCTGAATTCTGGCGACCCCTCATAGCATAGAAGCGGATAGATCCTCCCAAACTCTGTGCTTCACCCCTAGTTGCACCACGCCCTGCGGGTGTTCGAGTTCCTCGAGCTAGAGGAGGTTCTGCGGATGTAGTACCTGCAGAACTGGCTGGTCGTGCCGTGCCCCTGCCCGTGCCCTGGTGGGATGAACGATAGTCTCTTTGAATGTGACCCTTTAATCCGCACTTGTAGCATATGGGTAAGTCCATGTAGCATATTCCTAAGTGCATATTTACACACCAAGGGCATTAGGGCCTGTGCTGCTGCTGGAATCTCCTATTAGTCTGACCCTGCTGGTAGGATCCCTTGTTGCCCTGACCGGGCCAAAAAATGACTCTGCTGCTACTGACTGGGCTTTGACAGCGGTGCACTGATTGAAGACAAATAAAAAAACTGGGATGGCCCTGATAACCCTCCCCTGAATGCTGACCTGCTTCCACCAGAGGAACCAACAAAGTTGCCCGTGGACCGTGCCTTATTGCTACCCTCTCGCTCCATTCTGTTCTTCAATTTGCGGGTTTCTATGGCTTGAGAAAATGCCACCATCTTCCCATAAATCATATCAGAATTCACTGCAGCTGTAGCGGCCTCATTAATTACCAAGAGACTAAGGCCCTACACAAACCGACACACTTTAGCCTCCATAGCACATATAAATACCATACTTGGACAGGTGCGCGAATCTCATATGGTACTTGGATAGATGCGTGACATGGGTTGTATTAGTCTCGGCAGGCAAGAAATGATCAATGAAGGCATTGGAAAACTCACTCCACCTCATCGGAGGGCTCCCCTCCTTACGAGACTCCTCCCATAGCTCAAACCAAGAATATTCCACCTCTTTCAGAATGTAGGAAGCCAACTCCACTGCCTCTGTCTCAGTGGCACGCATAACTTGGAGAGTCTTGTGCATCTCATCAATGAAGTCCTGAGGGTCCTCCTCGGTGTTAGCACCAGTGAACACCGGAGCATCTAACTGAAGAAACTTGTTCACTCTGGAACTAGCGGAATCCTCTTGCAGACTAGAAGAAGTAGGTGCAACATTCGATCTTTGGGCTTGGGAAGCCACTATCTGAGCCAACATTTGTCTGGCTCCCCTCATATCCCCATCAGAAATTCTGGAATTCAAAGTTGGAGGTGGAACTGGAATATCAATTGGAGGGACCGTTGCAGCCTCAGTAGGTGTAGGGGCAGGTGCGGTCTGATCAATTGTAGTATAGTCATGCGGTGTAGTAATTGGGGGAATATCCCCACCCCTAGTGTTCTTACCTGTATCACCAAGAATAGGATCAACTGCCACTACTGGGGTGATATTGTCTCTCTAGCCAATTCTTGCCCTCTTCTTAGGTGTCATGTAGTAAATATTAGAGCAACGCACGAGTTAAAAGAGGAAAAGTCTTACAATCAGCTTTATCGCACAATCTAGAACATCAAAGAAGGGTGAAATTCCTAAATCTACAAGTCACCTCCTCATTATAGATGAGGTTGACAACACACCGATAAGAAGGACTCTACCAGACACGGCTCTGAGAAATCCTAGGACACTTTAAAACCTTAGGCTCTGATACCAAGTTTGTCACGCCCCAAAATCAGGGAGCGCGACCGGCGCTCAACTGAGTAGACCCGGTCAAGCAAGCATGTCAGATACTTTCTGCCCAAACTCACTTATAAATAAAGAGAATTCATATTTTCATTAATTAGACAATACAGAAATCATGTATACAACCCAATTCATTACCATTAGTTACTTCATTTTAAAGTCTCAAATTACACACACTTCATAGTTTGAAGTGGAACAAGTAATTCAAGCACATCATAACTTGTTTGACTTCCCCATCACTAATATACAACCAACACTATGTCTACAGAGCCTTTAATAGATACAAAAGAGTACTATGATAGTGTCGGCAATAAGGCCCCGACTATACCTCAAACACAATACACAAGGAACTACAGATACATGACCCCGAAATGAAGTGGGGCTCACCAAGTCAGCTGAGAAGTGGGTGTACCGCTATCACTAATCAATAACTCCTGTTGTGGAATCACCTGCATCCATTGAAGATACAGCGACCCCGGCAAAAAACACATTAGTACATATGGAATAGTACTAGTATGAATGACAAAACACCCTCTCAATAGAACGATTAATAATACAAGCAAAAACAATCATAATATTAGTGGAAGCTTCAGACAACATCAAACCTCAAGTTAGGACCAAAACAATGTTCAAATAAATTTCCATATCTTAAGTTGGGAGATCTTTAGTACCAATATGCCACCGTTCACTATACCAATACCACCGTACTTTTAGCACGGAGTCTAATCATGACCTGACCGCCTAGGCTGTCTCACCCGAGATATCAACCACAATCACAATTTCAATTACAATTTCCAGTACAATCACCACCATGTGTGCGGCATGGCGTCCGATCACGACCCGATTGGCTAGGCCGTCTCACCACAATGATAAGTGGATTGACATCATTCTTTTCTACCAATCATCTCAATTCATTCTTCTTTCACATCGTTTCATTTCATTGACACTAATGGCCACAATTATAAAATTATTCTTGGCACTTCAACCATATTTAGTATTTCATGCTAACCTTTCTTAGTTTAAAACATCATCATCATCATCAACAACTTAAAATCAAGGTTTTTAGTACAATGTGGGCAATTTAGAGTCTTAGGCACATAGACATTTGTCACAAAATGTAGCATAATAGTCTTCGTTTGAACTTGACTTGAAGTGGAAACATTTTTAATGCACAACTCATACTTTGAACACATTCTCAAATGATAACATAACATGATAAAAGCATTTGGGATACATATTGAACATATATCTTTCAACATAAACTTATACGGAATAGCCAATTTTATAATGAACAACTCGAGACTTATAAATTACATGAATACCGTGGGATTCAATTCTAAGAGAGGAGTTTAGCTAACATACCTCAAATTCGTCCCTTAATGATACTACAACGATCCACTATACTAATCAACTTCAATCTACAATAACAGCATCCAATGGGACCAATATTAGCCAAACTTTAGGCCATTTAGGCATTTTATCAAACACCTAGCAGGCATGAATCTCTACACCTCTTAACTATAAAATTAGTTCATCCAACTACTACTATTTACCAATAATTTATCCAACCATCATTCTTAAATAATTCATAACTTTCAACATCACATACATGGCCATCTATCCACACCCAACCAACAAAATTTTATCAAATAATCACCTTTCAATCTCTATAATGGTTATGTATTTAAATTGGGAACTTATGGCTTCCAATCGCCATACCATAAGTTCCAATACTTAATTCATACTCATATTCCCATAATATATCCATATATGTACGTCTAAAGGTGTAGGATTACCTTTTGGAAGTAATCTTGCAAAACCCTCCTTTGAGTTCTTCAACAAATTACTTGAAGATCTATGTATTTTATGGAGGACTGAGTTATGTTTAAGGTGGAATTGATGGAATGAAGTACCAAATTAGTAGGTATTACTCACCTTGAAGATGGGGGGAGTTGGAGGTATTGAGAGAGAGGAGGAAAACCCCAAAGTTCGGCCAAGAGAAATGGGGAAAAATGAATCCTAAAATGAGTATATAATGTTTCGGGCACCACAGGTGGCGTGGGGCACTGCCTGTAGCGATGTTTCCAGAAATTAAATGAAATCCCAGTGCCAGGGCTAGCGCCCCATGCTACCCGCGGCGCTGGCGATGGGAAATCATTTCAATTTCACCAGGAAATGGGCCTAACTCTCTCATACAATGTCCAAATATTGCTATGGCTCCGTAATTGCTATACGGATCTAATGCTTCAATCAAAACTGAATTTTTAGCTTATTTGCTTAATGTTATACCACTTATGCTTGAAGAAACAACGTCAAAATATCCAAAATAAATTCTGGGCATACGCCCGATTCCAAAGTCACTATCCAGACCTAGCGGAATCATCAAAACTCCGTTATGAGGTTGAATACAAAATAACTCAAACTTGGTCATAATACATCATATGAAGCTACTCAAGACTTGAAATAGTTGAAAAGACGTAAATATTCAAAATGACAAGTCGGGTCGTTACAGAATATAACCTTTAATTAATTGAGGTGGTGGGCAGAATAGGTGTTTATTCGAATAAGGTCGAATGTAACCTTAAATTAATTGAGGTCGTGGACCGAATATGTGTTAATTCGAACGAGATCGAATGTAACCTTTAATTAATTCAGGTCATGGGCCGAATAACTGTTAATTCGAACGAAGTCGAATGAAACCTTTAATTAATTGAGGTCGTGGGCCGAATAGGTATTAATTCGAACGAGGTCGAATGTAACCTTTAAATAATTGAGGTCGTGGGCCGAATAGGTGTTAATTCGAACGAGGTCGAATGTAACCTTTACTTGGAGAGTAGAGATAAACTTTCATATACATGTGCTTTATTCATATTTTTGGAGAGATTTACATATTTTTCGAGCACTGGCTGGTAGTTAAATCCCAGTCCCGGTCTATCTAGACCCTTCATTAGTCGAGCTGGAAAGATAGAGAGAGATCAAGCAATGAACTAATCACCCGGTGCTTTCCATCTGTGCACTTTAATTTTGAAGTATCGCCGTCATCGTCTCGTTAAAAACCTCCTAGAGAAAACCCAATTGGTAAAAAACTCGAGCTATGGAAAAATAGTGCGACTTTGGGGACCTCGTACTTTTAAAAGTTGAAGTACTTGAGGTGTGTAATTTTCCAGTTGTTTGGTAGTTGTGCCGTGATTTTGTAGGGGCTGTCCCAGTTTGCCTTCTCGCGGATCTTTTCTTGCTTGTGTTTTGGCTTTAAGAATGTAGTCCCCGACTATAAGTGGCTTGATCTTTTCCCTCTTATTATAGTAGCATTTTGTTTGTTGCTTTTGGATGACCATTCTTACATAAGCCATAACTCATGTTCCTTGACCTTATCGAGTTCGTAACAGACTTGAGTGGGTTGAACGGTGTTGAAGGTAGCCTTCATTCGGTTAAGGCCGTGGGCCGAGTAGGTAGTAATTTGAAAAGAGGTAAAATTAATTAAGGCCATGGGCCGAATAGGTGTTAAGTCGAACGAGGTCGAATGTAACCAATAATTAATTGAGGTCGTGGGCCGAATACATATTAATTCGAACGAGGTATAATGTAACCTTTAATTAATTGAGGTTGTGGGCCAAATAGGTGTTAATTCAATCGAGGTCGAATTTAACCTTTACATGGAGAGTAGAAATAAAATTTCATGTAATCGTGCTTTATTCATATTTTTGGATCGATTTAAGTATTTTTAGGGCTCTGGCTGGTAGTTCAGTCCCAGTCCCGGTCTATCTAGTCCCTTCATTGGTCGAGATGGAAAGATTGTGAGAGATTGAGCAATGAACTAATCTTCTAGTGCTTTCCATCTGTGCACTTCAATTCGAAAGTATCCCCGTCATCGCCTTGTTAAAAACCCCCTCGAGAAAACCCAATTGGGACAAAACTCGATCGAGGGAAAAAGAGTGCAACTTTGGGGACCTCGTCATTTTAAAAGTTGAAGTACTTGAGGTGCGTAATGTTCCAATTGTTTGGTAATCGCTTTCCTTCCATTATTTCTAGTATGAATGAATTTGCTTGCTGCTGCCATGATTTTGTAGGGGTCATTCCAGTTTGTTCCCAGTTTTCCTTCTCGCGGGTCTTTGCTTGCTTGTGTTTTGGCTTTGAGGACGTAGTCCCTGACTTTAAGTGGCTTGATCTTTGCCCTCTTTTTATATTAGCGTTTTGCTTGTTGCTTTTGGGCGACCATTCTTACGTAATTCATATCTCTTCGTTCCTCGACCTCGTCGAGTTCTTGCCTTCTACTGTCATCGTTCTTGGCTCCGCTCTCACAGAAGTACCTTAGACTGGGCTTCCTGATATCGAGTGGTATTACTTCATCATTCCCATAGACTAACGAGTATGACGTTTCCCCGGTGCTTGCTTTTGGCGTTGTTCGGTAGGCCTAGAGTACTTCTGGTAATACCTCCGGCCACAGTCCCTTGGTGTCTTCGAGTTTCTTTTTCATGATGTTCAGTATTGACTTGTTGGAGGATTCCGCTTGCCTGTTACCTACGGGGTTGTAAGGCGTTGACGGTATTCTTTTATTGTGCCATTTTTCAAAATATTCGGCGACTTTCTTTCCTGCAAAGTGATGTCCGTTGTCACAACTAATTTCTTTGGGGAGTCCGATGTGGCATATGATGTTTTTCCATATGAAGGTGATTACTTCATGTTCACGTATCTGGGTGAATGCTCCTTCTTCCTCCCATTTAGAGAAATAATCAGTTAAAACCAAGAGATATCGTACATTACCTCGTCCGACAGGGAGGGGGCCCACGATATCCATTCCCCATTTGATAAGCGGCCAAGGGGAAGTCACTAAATGTAGTTATTGGCCCTCTTGGTGGATCATTGGGGCATACGTCTGTCATTGCACGCATTTTTCACGAAATCTGCGGCTTATTTTTTCATGGTGGGTCAGTAGTATCCTACTCGTATGAGGCACCTGACCAATGCTCGATTGCCGAATTGAGCTCCGTAGTGGCCTTCGTGCACTTCTTCGAGGACGCGCCACTTCTGATTTAGGCCCAAGCATTTCGCTAGGGGGCTGCCATATGTCCTTTTGTACATATGGTTGTGAACGATGCTATACCTGGCCGCTTGCATCTGCAATTTCTTGGCCTCATTTTATCATTGGGGAGTATATCGTCCTGCAAATATATAGCAATACGGTTGTGCCAGTCCCAAGTTAGATTTACTGTTCTTACCTCGATTTGGTCTATCGATTAATTGAAGAGGTGGACCACACTTTGCTCTTCGGTTGTGAAGTTTTTGGTAGCTGTCGTCCTCCTCGATATGATGTGCTCGGGAAATCTGGTCGAGCTAACATCCGTCGAACTCGGGTAGTAGTTTGTAGATTTTGGTCTGGTATTTTTGTAACCTCTGCTCCTTCATTTGGAAAGTCCTTGTGACTTGGTTGACCACGAGCTGAGAATCACACTGCAACCTTAGCCGCTTCGCCCCGTATTTGAGTGCTAGTCTTAGTCTTGCAATTACAACCTCATACTTGACCTCATTGTTAGTCATGTCCGGGCACATTATGGACTGGCGAATCACTTCACCTGTTGGGACTTCGAGTACGAGTCCCAGTCCGGACCCCGAAGCATTAGATGCACCGTCAGTGTATAGGACCTAGAGGTCGTGTGTTTGAGAAATGTGGAGGGCTTCCTTTTCAACTTCGGGCAGTATGTATGCACTGAAGTCAGCGACAGGTCGGTGACGACATGAGACTTTATCATTGTTCATGGTCAATATTTGATATCGTGCTCTCTTAGTTCGATGGCCCATTTGGCCAATCTACCCGAAAGAACGGGTTTGTGTTAAATGCTTCTTAAGGGGAAAGCTGTGACGATTGAGATGGGATGGGATTGGAAATACGGTCTAAGCTTCTGTGAAGCTATGACTAAGGCCAAAGCCAGTTTTTCAAGGTGGGAGTACCTCGTCTCGATGTCGACTAGTGTCTTGCTAATGTAATAGATGGGTGATTGTGTACCTTTTCTTTGTTGGACTAGGACTGCGCTCACAACTACTTCGAATATGGTGAGACAGAGGAGGAAAGGTTGTCTTGGTTCCATCTTTGAGAGCAACGATGGCGAGGATAGGTATACCATCAACTCCTTCAATGCTTGGATGCATTCGGGGGTCCATCGGAGGCCGATTTTCTTTTTAAGTACGCTAGGTGAACCTTGACAGGGCGGCGATATGGCCGGTTAACTTCTGGACTTGTTGTTTGGTGGTCAAGTGCTCTGGTATACCCTCGTTGGCCTTGATTTTTTTGAGATTGACCTCGATACCCCGCTTTGACAGTAAGAAACCCAAGAATTTTCCTGAGGCCACGCCGAATGCACACTTTTCGGGGTTCAACTTCATGTCGTATTGCCTGAGTATGCCAAAGGCTTCTCTTAAATGATCGATGTGATCTTCTTTCCTTTTGGATTTGACCACCATGTCATCGATGTATACCTCCATCGTCTCTCTGAGTTGTTCTTTGAACATTTTCGTAACCAGTCTCTAGTAAGTTGCCCCCGTAGCAGTACGTCCCCTAGTGGGTGATGAAGGTGGTCTTTTCCTGGTCCGCTTCCTCCATAAGGAACTGGTTGTAGCCCGAGTAGGCATCCAGAAAACTCAGTAACTCATGTACGGTTGTCACATCTATGTGTTGGTAGATATGAGGTAGTGAAAATGCATCCTTGGGGAAAGCTTTGTTCAGGTCGGTTAAATCCACGAATATCCGCCACTTGTTGTTTTTCCTTTTTATCATGACCATGTTGGCGACCCATTTGGGGTACTTTGACTCTCTGATAGAGCCATTTTCTAATAATATTTCCACTTCTTCGTGCACCGCGTCATTGATTACAAAATTGAACTTGTGTGGAACCCGTCTTACCAGAGGATAGAGTGGATCGACGTTCAATCTGTGTGTGGCAATCTATTTTGGTATACCTGGCATATCTGCATGGCTAAAAGCAAACAAGTTCATGTTAGCAATTAAGAATTTGCGAAACTTACCTGAATCTTGGAGTTTGCTGCCGATGTAATCTTTCTTGGTGAGATCGTTGACATCTAGTTGAACGGGGTCAAGGTCCTCTATAATCGATCATGCGGCCTTGGCCACATCGGGGTCTCTGATGACGTCTTTGATATGTCATCTACCAACCTTGACCCTTTTGATTGCTATGCTTCCTTCTCTTTGTCTTTCATTTATTGAATGGTCGTGCAGTGTAGGGCGATGCCATCGCATGCTTGAGATGTACTTTGTTCCCCGCGTATGTCGAATATCCCCCATGGAGTTGGAAATTTGACGACTTGGTACAAGCTGGAGGGTATAGGTCTCATGGTGTGTATCCACGGTCTCCCTATTATGGCGTTGTATGCCGTGTCCTGATCCATGATGTGGAATGTGGTCTCTAGAGTGATGCCATCGGCCAGAACGGGGAGTGTGATCTCGCCAAATGTTCGTTCAACTGCATTGTTAAAATCCGTTAGTGTGATGCAATGTGGTACTATATTGTCCTCGAGTTTCATTTGTCTGAGTACTCGAGGGTAGATAATACAGGTGCCGCTTCTGTCATCTACCATAATTTGTCCTACGTCAGTATCTAATATTCGTAAAGTAATAACAAGAGTGTCATAGTGAGGGAATGCCAAACTGTTGGCATTTGACTTATCGAAGATGATACTTTCTTCGAGTTCTTCATACCGTTCGTGGGTGATTGACCGTTTGATCTTGTGGGTCGTGGTGAACTTTACGCTATTTATGGAAGTGTCATCTTCATCGCCGATGATGATTGTGGATGGTGCATAATGGTGAGAGCGGCTTCGGCGGTGATCATTACCTGCATTATTAACAACATTGTGACTGATACCTGTTGTTGAGGACGGAGGGAGGGGGAAGTTGATCGTGTTGCTCGTTCTCTGGTGACGCAACACAGGTTCTCGCAGTCGCTGCGGCCGCGCCCTGAACGGACTTATGGATGATGGTAGCCAGTGTATCAGTTAACCAACTTTAAGGAGCTTCTTTATCGCTGGCGGTGCCTCCTCTCCCATGGATGTGGAGGCTGTCTTGCCAAGGGATTTTGTGATACTTTAGTGGGGAGGGGGTGATCCACCTCGCCTTGGAGAGGCATTGGGTGTTGTGTCCTCGTCCACTGCTTCTGAGTTCTCATGGAGGATGTCTGTGGAGGATGTCTCTGTTTGCCATGTTAGATCTATGTAAGCAGAGAGAAAAATGTTCTTTTCTTTCTTTTTCTTTACGTCAGCAATCAGTACAGGTTGTAGATCTAGAAGAAACTAAAATGCTTAACTAGAAACTCCCCACAGACGGCGCAAAATTCTTTGACCAACAAATATAATCTCTGGTTAAACTATTAAATTTATATAATGAAGGGTCAAATCTAGTTAAGGATAATAACTCTAGATATTAAGTATAAGGACGCACGATAGATGGGACTGAGTTCGCATATTATTGATGACAATAAATATGAAATACTCTTGCAACAAGAATATTAAATGAGATATATCTAGCAATAAATATCAATAAATGGCATATATGTAAATAAAAAGAATGATTCACCCGATAATCAATGGACAAGGTGAATATTCTGCCTGACAATGGTGGATGACAGATAGATCCAAGATTTGCATGAACAATCCTTGGATCTGGTGGAAAAGTGGTGAATAAAATAAAAAAGGTAGTCGACGAGTCAGAATTTACGACCCATGACCACCAAGGGATTCTCCTCATCAACGAGAGGATTCCATAACACTAATCAAAATTAAATTTTGATAAAATTTGCCCTTCCAAATTGACAATTTTAGTTGAAAAACCTTATGGCTAAAATTTCTTAATTCGTATCGAATCACCCATGAATTTAATTCATTAGAAACTTATCTGGTTGCCACAATTTACCATCAATACTCAATTATAAATCTCTTATTTCCATACCTATGTCCAAAAGAATAATAAACATAAAATTAAATTTCATCAACATTACGTACTCGTTGTTGCGCTGAAGTTACAGAATAGTGAACTGCTCGTGTGTTCGTTCTTTAGCAACCAAGGCTGCGTGCTTGTGTATCTGCTCCTCATGCCAATGTAGCAATGATATCATCTAATGAAATCAAGTTTCTAGTTTGATCCCCCTTAGAGCCGCCCACAATGCCCTCCAAATCCCCTACTATATTATTTTCTTTTTTATTGAGCCCAAAGCAAATTTCACTTGTTTAAACCCTCCTGGACGCCTACGTCATACCCAATTAACTTGGGTTGGCCCACTTCTTTCTCCATTTATCATTCAATAGATATAATTTATCCTATCAAAGTATAAGGTGGATTTGGCTCACTAACAAACTTCTTTATTACTCCTCTATCGTATACATACTAGTTAGGGATGTATATTAAATATTAGGGTGTAGTTTAATTACATGTGATAATGTGCTCTTGTTTAAACTAATAGTGTTGTCACATACTATAATATATTATCTACTTTGAGAAAGATCTTCATTATCTTAACCACAGCCCTTAACGTAATGTGATTCTTCTTTCTAATTTTTAATTAAGTTTCTAATTTGTTCTATATATATACATACAAAGAATAGTAAACTGCATGTATTTTGAGAACCAATAATTTCAACAACACTATGGTAACAACCATGACTACATTTAAATGCAATGTGAAACCTAAATTTACTCGTAAACATTGATTAAAATAGCATTCAGTCCTTCTATATATAGAAGTGATATTTTGTTTAATGCACTAATTAATTTTCTTCCAGGAGAGCTTCTCACTACAGTCAAAGCTATGGGTGTTCCCAAATAACTACTATATAATATGTCAGAAAAAGTATACAGAATGATAATTTGTCAAAAGAGTGGATCTTTGAAACATGAAACAACATGTAAACTGTAAATAGTTGTAACGACCCGACCGGTCGTTTTGAGTATTACAACCCTGTTTTCCCATTTACTGATGAATTTATGCTTTACAGTTGTTTTAAGACTTACCGGGTTAGTTGGTTCGGGTCCAGAGAGAATTCAGAGTGAAATGAGACACTTAGTCTCATAATTGAAAATTTTAAGTTAGAAAAGTTGGCCGGAAGTAGACTTATATATAAACGACCTCGGAATAGAGTGTTGATGATTTCAATAGCTCCGTATGGTGATTTTGGACTTAGGAGCGTGTTCGGAAAATTGTTTGGAAGCACGTAGCTAAATTAGGCTTGAAATGGCTAAAATAAAAATTTAAGTTTGGAAGTTTGACCGGGGAATTGACCTTTTGATATCGGAGTCGCAATACGATTCTGGAAATTGGAATAGCTTCGTTATGTCAATTATGACTTGTGTGCAAAATTTGAGGTCAATGGTACTTGATTCGATAGGTTTTGGCATCGAATGTAGAAGTTGGAATGTCTTAGTTTTATTAAGCTCGAATTGCGGCATGATTCGTGGGTTTAGCATTATTTGATGTGATTTGAGGCTTCGACTAAGTTCGTATGATGTTTTAGGACTTGTTGGTATATTTTGTTGAGGTCCCGAGGGGCTCCGGTGAGTTTCGGTGTGGTTTCGAACCATTTCTAGGCCATTTTAAATTATTGGGTTTTGTCCACAGAGGTGTGAATCGCGACCGCGAACATCGGGTCGCGTTCGTGAAGAGTGAACAGCAGTTTGGGGCCTTGTGAATCGCGATCGCGGAAGCTATTTCGCGATCACGTAGAACAAACTTCTGCTGCACTAACCTGACTTTGGAAGCTTACATCTCTGATCTATAAGGAATTTGGAGATGATCCAAAAATGAAAGTGTTAGCATTTTGTGTCTAGTATTTCGAAAGGTAAAGCATTTGTCATTTGGAGTTGTGTACAAAACGTTATCGTGGATATACTATAGGCTGTCTGGGAAGAGTTTGGAAATCTCTGTTGCACAGGGCTGACTTTAGAAGCTTATATCTCGCAATCTATAAGGAATTAAGAGATGAGAAACAAATGAAAGTTATAGTCTTTGGTGTCTAGCTTTCAGAGAGTTAAACCAATTGCAATTTGGAGTTTTGTACAGAACGTTATGACCATTATACTAGAGGCTGTCTGGAAGAGCTGGGCACTTGTTCTTCGTGATCGCGAAAGGAAAAATTTGGGCTGAGAAATGTTGTGCTTCGCGATCGCGAAGCATTTTCCGTTATCGCGAAGAGTAAATACCTCGGCAGTAGCTATATTTCGAGGTTTTAGCCATTTTTAACATATTTGGAGTTGTGGAGCTCAGGTTGAAATGATTGTTGAGGCGATTTTCACCATATGGATTGGGGTAAGTGTTCTATTTCCGAAAGTGATTATACTTCATGATTCTATTGGTTATATGCAGCATTTATTCCGGATTTAAATGGAAGAAATCAAGATTTTGGCAAAATCTTCCAAAAACAAAAATTTAAGATTTGGAGGTTGAGTTGTTATCGGAATTTGATAAAATTGGTATGGTTGAACTCATATCGGAATGGGGGTTCAGATTTTGTAACTTTTTGTCGGGTTCCGAGACGTGTGCCCCACGGACGATTTTTGAGCTAATTTTTGGATTTTTATGGAAAATTAGCATTTTCTTATGGGATTAATTCCAATAAATTCTATTGACTGAATCAAATTATTTATGGTTAGATTCGAGGCGTTTGGAGGCCAATTCACGAGGCAAACGTTTAGCGGAATAAGAATTTCACGATTTGAGGTAAGTAACAGTTTTACATCTGGTCCTGAGGGTAGAAAACCCCGGATTTTGTGTCATGTGATTATTTTGGAGGTGACAGGCGTGTGGGCATGCACCGAGGAGATTATGACTTGGTCCATCCCGTGAAACTGTAAAGTTGAATAACTTGTTATTAGTTATTTGCTCTCTATGTGTTAAAGAAATTTGACTGTAAATCATGCTTAGGCTAAGTGATAGTACTGTTGCGAACTGCAGAGGTCGCGTACTCGTTGAATTATTTGCTAATTGCTGTCTTGTACTCAGTCACGATTTTACTTGCGTATCACACCTCAGTATTTCTTGATTTTTATTGATACACTATATTATCTTTGTTTGGGCTGATCTTTGTTATTTACGAGAGCCTTAGAGACTAGAGAGATTGGTGACTGAGAGAGACCAAGGGCCTGTCGGTGATGTATGGATATTATAGCACGTGAGTTGTCCATGCAGCACGTGAGTTGTCCGTACGGGATATTATAGCACGTGAGTTGTCCGTGCAACACGTGAGTTGTCCGTGAGGGATATTATAGCACGTGAGTTGTCCATGCAGCACGTGAATTGTCCGTGCAGCACGTGAGTTGTCCGTGCGGATTATAGCGCTTGGGTTGTAGGAGACCCTCCGGAGTCTGTACACCCCCAGTGAGTAGGGGTGTCAATGGTTGGGTTCGGATGGTTATTTTATAAAATTTGTACCATACTAATTTTTCGGTTATTCTATTATGTATAACCAGAATTAGAATTTTTAAAACCATTCCAATCATGTCAGTTTCTCTTCGGTATCGGTACGGTTCGGTTAATTTTTTATATTTTTTAAATATCATATAAAATTCACCAGTAGAAGTAGAATGCAATAACATACGTTCTTTTTATAGGACTTAGCAAAATTTTCTAGACATTTTTACTGTTTAAAGGGTGATGAATTAAAAAAAATGAAAGATGGCTAGAGTCTAGATCCATCAACTATTCGACAATAACGTAAAAGAAACCAAGCAAAGGCAAAGAAAATATAAATTATACGAGTGGAAATATATTAACCAGGTTGGGACTCATCAAGAATAAAGTCTATAGAGGATTAAATATTCAAAAAGATAAATCTAAATTATATGAAAGGAAACATATTCATTACATTGTAGTTTTTTACTCATTATCGCTAGAATACTTTGTGTCTTGCTAATAAAGATACTTGAAATAACTTAGTTTAAGTAGATGTAGCATAATAGGTTTTAGGAATTAGTATTTTAAGTTTAGTTACTTGTTGGCTTGTAATAGTTTTCATAATTCCAAGGCCCAAAGAAAAATTTAATGCATTATTCTTTTTAAACTTACTAGATAAATATTTTTTTCACATGTAAAATTTATTCGGTACAGTTCGGGATTTTTTTTGGTTTATTTTTATAAAATAAAAGGCGTACCCTAATTATCGGTGCGGTTATAGATTTATATAAAAACCTACGGTTTCTTCAAAAATACCTAAAAATTGGTTCGGTACGGTACGGTGCGGTGCGGTACAGTTCGGTCGGTTTAGTCGATTTTCGAATATCCATTGATACCCCTACCAGTGAGCATGGGTACCCATTGAGTGTGAGTGCCGGGGGCTGAGAGTAGAGTGATTGAGCTGTTGTGACGAGTAGAGTGACTGTTGCCCTGAAAGGCTATACTTGCTTTTCATTTGTTAATGCACTTAGTTGTTAGCTGTCAATGTTGTGAAATTCTCTGAAAGATTTGATATCCGGATTACGTGAACTTGAACTGTATTAAATTGATTTGACTTAAACTGCTTGATTTGAAAGCATGTTTATTCTTTGCTGGAATTACTGAAAGTGAACTATAACTATGTAGCTCGTCACTATCTTCAGTGCTTTATTTATTATTGTTACTTACTGAGTTGGTTGTACTCATACTACACCATGCACTTCGTGTGTAGATTCAGGTGTTCCCGGCCAAAGCGGGTATTAATTTCTTTTGCACAGTTGAGTTTTCGGAGATCCAGATGTTGCTGCCGTGTTTCGCAGACCTTGTATCTCCTTCCCTATCTCCTTATTTACTGCATATGGTCTCAGACTATTATGGACCGTATTTTCCAGACTTATTTCATATAAGATAATCATGTACTCAGTGACACCGGGTTTTGGGAGTGTTTATATATGTATTTGTGAGTTTTTCTTTCTCTAAATTTAGATATTATGTTTTCAAACTTAAAAGATATGGTGGTTTATTGAGATTGTCGGCTTGCCTAGCATTGAGATAGGCGCCATCACGACGGGTGAGATTTTGGGTCGTGACAAGTTGGTATAATAGCTCTAGGTTACATAGGTCTCACGAGTCATGAGCAGGTTTAGTAGAGTCTCGCGGATCGGTACGGAGACGTCTGTACTTATCTTCGAGAGGCTGCCGAACCCTTAGGAAACAATTTCACTTTCTTGTATTTTATCGTGCAGAATTGATTCATCTCAAACATAACTCTTTGAATTCCTTCCGTGTATTCGTGTGCGTATGTGAGCGCTCAGTATTAGTTGATTCCATGAACGAAGTTCGAGATGAGTATTATGTGTTTTGTTGATGGGCCACACTTGAGGCCGGAATTAGACCGCAGCTTAAACTCGAAAGTTTTGGTTGTGAGAACCTGTGCAATTGGAATTATGCATTTGGTAGTGTTCCTATGAGTGGAATTTGTGGCTCGATGAGCGGTTGAATAACTATATGATAAGTATTTGACCTATTTGACCTTGTAGAGGTCGTAGGTACAGCTGCCTTTTGCTTTGCATTTCTCACTGGAGGTTTCCTAATGACAACCTCTTGCATTGCTTTGCCGTCCCAACTATGTTGCATGTCTAGTGCCTTCTTCTTGTATTTGTTGGATCCGCTTCTCACATATCTTGGTGAAAGATCTCCCTCCCTAGCTATAATATTGAAGGTGGCATCTAGTAGTGCATCCTCATCTCAACTGAAACAAACTCATTATGGTCAGGTTTATTTTCTCAATACCAAACCAAAAACCATTAGTCGAGGTTTCTTTTTAATTTGAATCGATTTATTGGTTTGGTGTAATTCGGTTTTCTTTGTATATCCTTATGTTTCCGACATTTTTTTAAATTTATTTTCTATAAGAAATTCAAGAAATAGATGAGAGAAAAAAATTATGAGAATCAAATCTCACTATGGATTTTTACCTTCCTATATACTATTTGAAACTTTATTACCCTCCCTACTCAAGTTTCAATTTAATTACATGGGTATATACATTATACCAATTACATATACTTTAGGAATTAAATGAGTATTCCATTATATTAGGAATTGAATAAGGAATCAATTATTTCTCATCCTTATTCTCTCTCCCTCCTGCGCGCTCTCTCTCTCTCCACCTCTCTCTCTCTCTCTTGTGCTCTTTCTATCTTTGTCTCTAATTCTCTATTCATTCCCCAATTGTTTTTTCTCTGATGTCCTCTATTTTTTATACTTTCATGTTGTATATATTTTTAATGGAATTCATTAATGGATTTCAATCGTTTTATTATAGAGTTTTAACTTAGCAGTTTCCTTTTATGTTGCACATTTGGTGTTCAAATTGAAATTGTCAATTAATAAATTTTGAAGGTGTTTGACTCTCCACCATTGACAGCCATTAAAAAGCTTGAAGCTTTGAATTTGAATTTGGGTTTTTAAAAACCATTATTTGTTTGGATTGGGTGTTGTTGCAAATAATTTGGAATATTGTTTGGACTTTATATCTCAATTTTGAGGGTGTTTGGCGAATATTAGACTTTATTTTGGATGAATTTCAGATTGAAACACGAAGAAGAAGAAGAAGAACAACACATGGCATATAATATACTTATGAAATTGTAGTAAAGTTATAGTATAGTTATATGTAAACTGTATTTTTTTTGGGCAAATATACTACTAGGCGGGTTGCCTAGTAGTTATTTTATTAATAATAAAAGAAAAGAAAAACCACAACGGAAGGGTACAAGTAAGGGGGGGCAAATGCTATAGTAGTGTTGCCTCTATGCCTTGGCTATATAATCACAACTCTGCGCCTCCATTGCCTTAAGATGGCAGCCTCATTTAGAGGATCATGGTGTAGCTGCCGACAGAAGTCTCACGAGGGCATATAACCTTACAGCCGCTTGGATCTTCCCAAAGGCATAACAATATAGCTCACACATACTGTGTTAGACCTTACCTTACAAATCCTATTAAGCCATAATAAACCTCATTTACTAACAAGCATGAAGAATAAACGAACTGGAAAGAACTAGGTACTCTATGATCATCACAGAGTTTATAACATACTATGTGATGATATTACAATTGATGATACTTAAAAAGTGATAAAGTAAAACAATGTAAAAAATTGAGTCTTGCCCCTCTTTCTTTAACCTTGTGAACTCTTCAATTTGTACCTCATTGGCTTCCTCTTCCACCGACTTCAAAAATTCTTCAAACTTTATCATTTTCTCTTTGACCTATTTGACACATCTCCCTCCCTAGCTATAATATTGAAGGTGGCATCCAGTAGTGCATCCTCATCTCAACTAAAACAAACTCATTATGGTCAGGTTTATTTTCTCAATACCAAACCGAAAACAATTAGTCGAAGTTTCTTTTTAATTTGACTCGATTTATTGGTTTGGTGTAATTCGGTTTTCTTTGTATATCCTTATGTTTCCAACATTTTTTTAAATTTACTTTCTATAAGAAATTCAAGAAATAGATGAGAGAAAAAAATTGTGAGAATCAAATCTCACTATGGATTTTTACCTTCCTATACACTATTTGAAACTTTATTACCCTCCCTACTCAAGTTTCAATTTAATTACATGGGCATATACATTTTACCAATTACATATACTTTAGGAATTAAATGTGTATCCCATTATATTAGGAATTGAATAAGGAATCAATTATTTCTCATCCTTATTCTCTCTCCCTCCTGCGCTCTCTCTCTCTCTCTCTCTTGTGCTCTTTCTATCTCTGTCTCTAATTCTCTATTCATTCCCCAATTGTTTTTTCTTTGATGTCCTCTATTTTTTTATCCTTTCATGTTGTATATATTTATAATGGAATTCATTAATGGACTTCAATCGTTTTGCTATAGAGTTTTAACTTAGCAATTTCCTTTTATGTTACACATTTAATGTTCAAATTGAAATTGTCAATTAATAAATTTTGAATGTGTTTGACTCTCCACCATTGACAGCCATTAAAAAGCTTGAAGCTTTGAATTTGAATTTGGGTTTTTAAAAACCATTATTTGTTTGGATTGGGTGTTGTTGCAAATAATTTGGAATATTGTTTGGACTTTATATCTCAATTTTAAGGGTGTTTGGCGAATATTAGAATTTATTTTGGATGAATTTCAGATTGAAACACGAAGAAGAAGAAGAAGAAGAACACATGGCATATAATATACTTATGAAATTGTAGTAAAGTTGTAGTATAGTTATATGTAAACTGTATTTTTTTTTTTGGCAAATATACTACTGGGCGGGTTGCCTAGTAGCTATTTTATTAATAATAAAAGAAAAGAAAAAACCACAACGGAGGTGTACAAGTAAGGGGGCAAAAGCTATAGTAGTGTTGCCTCTATGCCTTGGCTATATAATCACAACTCTGCGCCTCCATTGCCTTAAGATGTCAACCTCATTTAGAGGATCATGGTGTAGCTGCCGGCAGAAGTCTCACGAGGGCATATAACCTCACAGCCGCTTGGATCTTCCCAAAGGAATAACAATATAGCTCACACATACTGTGTTAGACCTTACCTTACAAATCCTATTAAGCCATAATAAACCTCATCTACTAACAAGCATGAAGAAAAAACGAACTGGAAAGAACTAGGTACTCTATGATCATCACAGAGTTTATAACATACTCTGTGATGATATTACAATTGATGATACTTAAAAAGTGATAAAGTAAAACAATGTAAAAAATTGAGTCTTGCCCCTCTTTCTTCAACCTTGTGAACTCTTCAATTTGTAGCTCATTGGCTTCCTCTTCCACCGTCTTCAAAAATTCTTCAAACTTTATCATTTTCTCTTTGACCTATTTGACCTTGTAGAGGTCGTAGGTACAGCTGCCTTTTGCTTTGCATTTCTCATTGGAGGTTTCCTAATGACAACCTCTTGTGTTGCTTTGCCGTCCCAACTATGTTGCATGTCTAGTGCCTTCTTCTTGTATTTGTTGGATCCGCTTCGCACATGTCTTGGTGAAAGATCTCCCTCCCTAGCTATAATATTGAAGGTGGCATCTAGTAGTGTATCCTCATCTCAACTGAAACAAACTCATTATGGTCATGTTTATTTTCTCAATACCAAATCGAAAACCATTAGTCGAGGTTTCTTTTTAATTTGACTCGATTTATTGGTTTGGTGTAATTCAGTTTTCTTTGTATATCCTTATGTTTCAGACATTTTTTTAAATTTACTTTCTATAAGAAATTCAAGAAATAGATGAGAGAGAAAAACTGTGAGAATCAAATCTCACTATGGATTTTTACCTTCCTATACACTATTTGAAACTTTATTACCCTCCCTACTCAAGTTTCAATTTAATTACATGGGCATATACATTTAACCAATTACATATAATTTAGAAATTAAATGAGTATCCCATTATATTAGGAATTGAATGAGGAATCAATTATTTCTCATCCTTATTCTCTCTCCCTCCTGCGCTCTCTCTCTCCCCACCTCTCTCTCTCTCTCTCTCTCTCTCTCTCTCTCTCTTGTGCTCTTTCTATCTCTGTCTCTAATTCTCTGTTTATTTCCCAATTGTTTTTTCTCTAATGTCCTCTATTTTTTATCCTTTCATGTTTTATATTTTTTTAATGGAATTCATTAATGGATTTCAATCATTTTACTATAGAGTTTTAACTTAGCAGTTTCCTTTTATGTTGCACATTTGTTGTTCAAATTGAAATTGTCAATTAATAAATTTTGAAGGTGTTTGACTCTCCACCATTGACAGCCATTAAAAAGCTTTAAGCTTTGAATTTGAATTTGGATTTTTAAAAACCATTATTTGTTTGGATTGGGTGTTGTTGCAAATAATTTGGAATATTGTTTGGACTTTATATCTCAATTTTGAGGGTGTTTGGCGAATATTAGACTTTATTTTGGATGAATTTCAGATTGAAACACGAAGAAGAAGAAGAAGAACATATGGCATATATTATACTTATGAAATTATAGTAAAGTTGTAGTATAGTTATATGTAAATTGTATTTTTTGTTTTGACAAATATACTACTAGGCGGGTTGCCTAGTAGCTATTTTATTAATAATAAAAGAAAGAAAAAACTACAACGGAAGGGTACAAGTAAGGGGGGCAAAAGCTATAGTAGTGTTGCCTCTATGCCTTGGCTATATAATCACAACTCTGTGCCTCCATTGCCTTAAGATGGCAGCCTCATTTAGAGGATCATGGTGTAGCCGCTGGCAGAAGTCTCATGAGGGCATATAACCTCACAGCCGCTTGGATCTTCCCAAAGGCATAACAATATAGCTCGCACATACTGTGTTAGATCTTACCGTACAAATCCTATTGAGCCATAATAAACCTCATCTACTAACAAGCATGAAGAAAAAACGAACTGGAAAGAACTAGGTACTCTATAATCATCACAGAGTTTATAACATACTCTGTGATGATATTACAATTGATGATACTTAAAAAGTGATAAAGTAAAACAATGTAAAAAATTGAGTCTTGCCCCTCTTTCTTCAACCTTGTGAACTCTTCAATTTGTAGCTCATTGGCTTCCTCTTCCATAGTCTTCAAAAATTCTTCAAACTTTATCATTTTCTCTTTGACCTATTTGACCTTGTAGAGGTCGTAGGTACAACTGCCTTTTGCTTTGCATTTCTCATTGGAGGTTTCCTAATGACAACCTCTTGTGTTGCTTTGCCGTCCCAACTATGTTGCCTGTCTGGTGCCTTCTTCTTGTATTTGTTGGATCCGCTTCGCACATGTCTTGGTGAAAGATCTCCCTCTCTAGCTATAATATTGAAGGTGGCATCCAGTAGTGCATCCTCTTCTCCTTCTTCATAAAAATCTTGACCCATATGCATCCCAAAATCGTCAATATGTCTGTACTCATTCAATAGTGCTAGTCGTTGTAACAACTCTTTGTTTAAGAGTGCATTGTCATGTTGGCCAATTTGCGAATTACTCTCCTCCCTCATTTCCTCTTTGACTACATCATAGTCATTCCCTGTGGACAGTAGGAGCTGCCCGGATTCAATACCATGCTCACCAAATGATTCCAAAAATTGAGAAGGAATCTCAAGTGCAGATGTATTCAAAGTGACCAAAGGTTGCTTGGTCGTAGGATTGGCATTCAACATCATGTTAACCTGGGTATCCTTGATGATTTTTGCCACATGTGGACTGGAAAAGTGTAGTTTAAGAGTGCTGGAGCTAAATTTTTTATAATCCGTCAATCCCTCTGCGAAGTTGTTCATATCAGTATGTTGTCGATCACTGAAGTTGTTAACCAACCCATCACTTCTGCATTTTTCTTTGTTACTGCTGGGACTTAAAACCAATGCGTACTCAAATTCCATAACATCTACACGATCAGTAGTTCTTCCATCCCTAGGATCTGAATTATACTGTCGCCGGACAGCTAAAAAATGAAATGGCACAACTGAAGGAGTATGTGCAGTTGGATAAAATTGTGTACCTGCCTTTGAAGGTGTTTCACTGGTTTTGCCTGAGTTTGGAATTCCATGAACAGGTAGTTCATCAAATATGGTACTGCTGGACACCGGTACAAGTTGCTGGGCCAAAGCACTGGAGGAATGTAATTCAGTAGTCCTGGAAAATCCTTGTCTATCTCCCGTCCCAGAATCATCCAACCTACTTGAAGACTTTAGAGTGTGCTCCTTTGTTTCACGTTCTGCACCTACTCCAATTCCTTCCTCCTTATTGCCTGATTCAATAGCACCAGATGTGCCTGAGAAGTCAAGTACCTGCCCCGGTCTTTTCTTCTTTCTTTCTGTTAACTTTTCCATCGACTCAACCTCATTCCCTTCCTCCTCCTCAACCTGATCTGCCCACATATCTACCTTCTCTATGTTGTTTGAATGTTGGGCAATAACCACAGTGCTTTCCTCTTTTTTAATTTGTAATGTAGAGGCAGAAATGATCATGGATAGAGCCTCACAAGTCATCTTTTTTTGACCTCTAGAGTTAGCAGTAGCTGCTTGTTATACTGTAATCTGCCCTTTTCCATCAACAACTGATGCATCTCGATCAAGCTCCCATCCATCTTTCACAACAGCAGTTGCAGCTACTACTCTTGACGGCACTGCACCAGGTCTGCATGAAATGGCAATAAACTGCCCAGATTTTTCCTCCCCTACTTGAACTCTGTATTTTGCTTGATTATTTGTAGTTTTTTGCGAGTGCCCAGCTTGTGCCTTTGCCTTAATACCTGCAGCATTTTTATTATTTAAAGCTCTCACATGTTCAACACGTGCAGCAGTAGCATCCAGTGTTGCCCAATTTGAACTTTCGGCATATCCACGAACATCTCCAACTAGTGCATCTGCAGTTGCCTTACTCACTGCCCTGTAAATCGTGTCCAAAGCTCGTGTAGCAGGTATATCAGCTGGGAGTTTATTTTTCACGACATCAGTAGCATTCATTGAGACTGGTCGTGAATTACTCTGTTCAGCTACAACTACATCATTAGAAGCCTTGGCAAGAGTTGTTTCAACAGGAAGCAAAGCCTTTTTTGAAATAGAATATGTTTGTTCCCCTGCAGTCTTTAGTGGAACAGTAGCTTCCAAATTTGAAACTTCAATAGCTGACTGATTTCCATGTAATTCACTAACACCTGGAACATACAAATTCTTCTCAGCACCAATGACTTCAATAGCTCGATCATCCTGCATTTGAATAACACCAGATGATTTTCCCTACAAGTCAGCTGAGCTCTCATCACCACTAGCACTTAATGCCCCAGCAGTAGCATTTATTAATGACTGATTCCCAGATTTGTAATGACCTGGGCACCATCAGTTCTATGGGCTATATCCTTGATACCTGCTGCTTCAGTCAAGCCTGGCAGTCACTTTTTTTCATTAAGCAATTGCCTCAAATCCCCTTGAAACTTCTCAAATAAATTACCTTCCTTAACCAGTATATCCTCATCACTTTGCACGACAGCATGTTCCTCTCCTGGCCTGCTCCCTACTGCATTTTCATTCAAACGGCGACATGTTTTTTCATCATGCCCTTGGTGTTTACAGTGGTTACAATATAACGGCAAATTATCATACACAAAATCTTGAAAAACTTCAACCATTCTGCCCGTTTGTTTGTCCAGAAATTGCAGCCTCAATTTATGTGGTAGTTTGTCCATTAAATCAAGGATAACCTTAACTCTTGCAGTACTAGGACGCGACTTAGTCTGAGTAGCTTTGTCAATGGCTATAGGCTTGCCAACAGCTAAAGCTATAGACAAAAATGCCTTCATTGTGAACAACTCCATTGGGAGATTAGGCAAGGAAATCCAAACCACTGCCTTTGTTGTTTCCTCCTTTACATTAAAACCAACCGACCATGGAAAAACTTTGATTTGGTGCTCCCTACCATTGTATTTAAAGTAGCTAACTGACCTCGCAAGTGAATTGACGCAATCTTCATGTTGATCAATCCTAATAAGCAATTGTCTATGTGCAAGTTGGCCGATCAAAGCTTGTCCTTTGATATCGAAAATTTTCGGCAGTAAACTTCTTAAAGTGGATACATCTGGTGCGTTAGAAGAAAGCTTCACCACAACAACTTGATGCAATCCCTCCTCTTTTGCGAATTCCATCCGTTCATCCATTGAAAACTGAATTGTTGGAACTCTATGAATAACTTCAATAGGTTTCAGTAATTTTTTATTCAAGGTAGCAGCTGCTTTTGTTTGAGACAATTGAGCAACATACGTATTAGTAGTTGTGATATTTGGCCCAGAATTGAGCTGGGAATTTTCAGAAAATCCATGGCAACTTTGTGCTACAGTAATCGCGTCACCAAACTTTAGATGTGAAGCATCTTGATTGGAAATTGTAGCAGCACCCTACTGGGGTTTGTACGCCCATGGATTGTGCATCTGTTGGGACTGGTCCAGTGGCTTTTCACCACCGGACGCTGGCATAGTCGAAATTGCTGCGGTACTAGTTACTGTTAGGTAAACTGTATTATGTTGTAGTTAAATACTTTTTTTTATTTGAATGTTGTATGAAAATTGAAAAATAGTTGTATAATGCATGAATCGTTGTATAAAGTTTGTATTTAAGTTATCAATACAATCTTTTTACATAAAGTTATTGATATGTATCAAAATTGTATTAAGAGAGAAAGTTTTGATTGGAATTTTAGAGATGAAGAAACACACACCACATACAAAATATATACAAATCATATACAAAATATACAGAAAAGACATATTGTGAAACATTTGTATGAAAATTGTATTTAAGTTGTATGATGTTGTAGGTGTATTTTAATTGGGTAAAAATAATGTATGAAAGTCATAGATAAGCTGTAAATAAGTGTATACTATATAATTTGTTGTATGAAATTTATTTTTAGTGTGTATGTTGTTATAGATATATCAATTTCTATTAAATTTGTACTAAATTTGTTTTTAAATTTGTATGTTGTTGTACCATCAAATTGTATAATATTAATTGTAAGTACGATGTATCCATTTTAATGCTGATTTAAATAGATTTCATTAATTTGTGATAGATTAGTGTATTGGGTTAGTTAACCAATCAAGTGAGGCAGAATACTTTACTAGCCCCGCATGATAGTTAATAACCTCGTAAAATATGTCACACCCTGAACCTGGGCCTATATGTAACACGGCACCCCGTGCCTAACTACATGCAACCGAGCGAACTAACTGGTTGGCTTAATCAACATGTGATATCATAATATACTGAATGCGGAAGATAAACTAACACATGCTGACATACTGAAAGTCTGAATGATATAAATCAAAAGCGGAAACACTAATATAATTCTGAAATATAGTTGTAGCAAACATTGCTTAACATGAAAAGTTTGTGACTCTGTCTAACTGTTTCTCTAGTCTCTGAAGCCTATAATGAGGTATTGAAAACACTGACTATCTGAAAAAACTGAATACTGTAAGGTAATGATAATGCCCCGAAAGTACTGGGGGTCACCAAATAGCTGATACGAGAATCCTAGAGCTCTGAATCGTCAACCTGTAAATCATTACCTGCATCGTGAGATGCAGGCACCGGGAAAAGGGGACATCCGTACATTTGAATTGTACTGGTATGTAAAGCAACTAAAAGAAAGAACTGTAAATGCTGAAACTAAAACTGGGCTGCTAACTGAGAACTGATAACTGAAATGATAACTGTTGAAACTGAAAATAAAATGATAACTAATAAATGATAACTAATAACTGAAATGATAACTAATAATTGAACTGAACAAAGGAAGTAAGGATATGAATACTCCCTCTTCTGAATGATGAACAACATGTTTATCTGAATAAAGTATGGCCTCGGGCCTAATATATATGTGCAAAAGCTACGGCATCATGCCCAAGTATACGTATACATAACTACGGCCTCAAGCCCAAGTATACGTATACATAACTACGGCCTCAAGCCCAAAATGCATAAAGCATAAACTACGGGCTCAGGCTCAAACTTGCATAAAGCATAAACTACAGCCTCATGCCCAAATATGCATAAAACATATAAACTACAGCCTCAAGCCCAATTACAGGTGTTCAACATTCAGGTATTTAAATTCTGGAACTGAAAATCATACTGCAATATGTGATGCTGAAATAGTGAATCATATTGAGTTACATGATACTGGAATACTGAATAGTACTAGACTGAGACATGTATTCTTGAACTGATTATGAAAACTGAAACTTAAATTTTTTATGACAAGCTGAGTAATCTAGACTGAGATTCATGGGCATCAAACCCAAGTATATATTGATTACACACTAAGCTCACAACATTTAGAATAAAAGTCATGAACGAGTTATGAAGCTAGATAATAGAAGTTCTGCAACTATTCAAAGAACTAGGCTTAACTATATTTCTGAGGTAAGTAGTAACGTCGTAAAAGAAATGTAGTGTAGGGAGAATCATTAACATTCCCAAACATAGAGAGTTAGTCTCACATACCTTAAATTCTTGCTCTTGAAAACAACATTCGCCAATCCTTTCATCTTTAATCTATATCAATACAAGCCAAAAGAATTCCATATTAGCAATAATCCTCATGTTTTGGTCACTTAGGCATTTTATCAAACACTTGGTGGGTATAAAGCTTCATAGCCCTTATTAATGGTGTTTCTACACCCAACAACCCATTCTCTTGCTCTTAGATAAATTCTAAATGTAACGATCCGACTGGTCATTTTGAGCATTTACGCTCCTTTCAACTATTTGAAGTCTTGTATAACTTCCTAGGAGGTATTATGACTTGTGTGAATTGTCAGTTTTGGTTTTAAGGTATTTCAGAGTTAGCTTGGAAGAATGAATTTCATGTTCGAAGCTTAAGTTGAAATAGTTGACTGGATGTTGACTTATGTATAAACGACCCCGAAATAGAGTTTTGATGATTCCAATAGCTCCGTATGGTGACTATGGACTTAGAAGCATGTTCGAAAAATTATTTGAAGGTCCGTAGTGGAATTAGGCATGAAATGGTGAAAGTTGAATTTTTGGAATATTTGACCGGGGGGTTTACTTTTTGATATCGGGGTTAGACTCTGATTCTGGAAATTGTAATTGGTCTATTATGTCATTTATGACTTGTGTGCAAATTTTGAGGTCAATCGGACTTTTGATTCGATAGATTTCGGCATCGAATATAGAAATTAGAAATTTCATAATAGACTATCAAATGAAAGATATTTGAGTTTAGTTTCTAATGCTTCAAACCGTTCATTATTTGGACATTTCAACAAGAAGTTATGACCAAATTACCAAAGGCTGGAAAAATGAGATTCTGCGATCGCAGAATCATTCTTGCGATCGCGAAAGTGCTTCTGTGACCGCAAACTGGTCGCATAATGGACCAAAACAGCCCAGTACTGGGCACCGACCCCATTTTGATAAATAGGCTTTAAGACTCATTTTGGAGCAAAAAGCTGACATTCTTAGAGAGAAGGGAGAGTGTTCTAGAGAGAGGAAGAAGCTCAAGTGCTTCGTTCATCAAGATCTTGTTCAAGCTTCGAAATCCAACAAGGAAATATCACAAGATCTTCACCCAAGAGGTAAGGTTCTAATCCCTAGTCTTCAATTTCGAGTTTCTTGGGTGTTTAAGAGTATGATTCTTGGGTGTAATAGTATTATTTATGCATATCAATAAGGTTTATGGAAAGATTGTTGAGTTCAAATGGGTAAAGATTGGGTTGAAAATGTTAAAAATCTTCAATGATTTTAATTGAAGATTTGAGGATCGAGTTGATGTCGGATTTTGGTGAAATTTGTATGGTTGGACTCGTGGTTGGATGGACGTTCATATTTTGTAACTTTTGTCAGGTTCCGAGACGTGGGTCCCACGGGCGATTTTTGAGCTAATTTCGGATTTTTATTGGAAAATTAGTATTTCCTTATGGAATTAATTACAATAATTGGTATTGACTTACTCAAATTAATTGTGATGAGATACGAGGCTTTTGGAGACCAATTTTCATGGCAAGGGCATAGCGAAATAAAGAATTACGCGGTTGGAGGTAAGTAACTCTTCTAAACTTGGTTCTGAGGGTATGAATCCCTGGATTACATGTTGTATGAATTGTTTGGAGATGATGCACACGCTAGGTGACGAGCGTGAGAGCGTGCATCATAGAAATTGTGACTTAATTGATTCCGTGGAGTTGCATAATTAAATAAATGACATTATCCGCACATCCTCCACGTGCTAGAGAAATTTGAACTGAGACTCATGTTAAGGATCATGATTTGGCTACGCGTCGATATATTCTGGGAACCGCATGGATCGTATTGTTGTTGAACTATTTGTTTAAATTTACAATATTGTACTCAGTCACATCTATCACTTGCATATCATATCTCAATCTCTGTTGTCATTCATTGATACTTCATATCATCATGTCGGGTTGATTTTCATGTCATTGAGAGCCCGAGAGACTGGAAATTTTGAGTGATAGTTATGTTTATTTATTATGCCTAGATCTGGCTATTATAGCGTTTGGGCTGAAGGAGCCCCTCCGGAGTCTGCACCCCAACAGTGAGCATAGTTGGTATATATATATATATATATATATATATATATATTGAAGGATGGATCTTCCCTGGGCATGGATCTTGCCTGAAGCATTTATATTGTGGGGTGGATTTTCCCTGGGCATGGATCTTTCCCGAAGCATTTATATCGAGGGATGGATTTTCCCTTGACATGGATCTTTCCCGAAGTAATTATATTGAGGGATGGATTTTTCCTTGACATGGATCTTGTCCGATTTATTGATATTTGGGGATGGATCTTCCCTTGGTTGGATTGGCCATATACAGTACTGAACGATTGAGTATTTTAGATCGTGAGTACACGATGTTTTCACTGAGGTGCATCACATAGAGTATGTACATTGGCATGTAAATACATAGATGTCATATTCCTCACATTGTTCATAATTGATCTATTTTATTGGTATTGAGAGTAACTGTTGAACTTGAAAGCACGCCTACATTTTTGTACTGTTATTTCTATATTAGATTGTACCTACTAAGCTCGTCACTACTTTCAGTCCAAAGGTTAGTCTTGTTACTTATTGAGTTGGTTGTACTTATACTACACACTACACCTCGTGTGCAGATCCAGGTGCTCCCGGATACGGCAGTTGCTAGATTTCGGAATTGATTCCGTGGAGATTATAAAGGTAGCTGCTTGGCATCCGCATACTTTTACTCCCTTACTTCTTAGTTATTATACTATTCTATATTTTCATATAGTGATTTTATCAGTCAGACCTTGTATTCATTTAGATGCTCATATACTCAATGACACCGGGTTTTGGGAGTATTTATATATGTATTTGTGAGTTTTCTTCCGCCGAATTTAGATATTATGTTTTCAAACTTAAAAGATATGGTGGTTTTATTGAAATTGTCGACTTGCCTAGTATTGATATAGGCACCATCACGACATGTGAGATTTTGGGTCGTGACAAGTTGGTATAAGAGATCTAGGTTACATAGGTCTCACAAGCCATGAGCAGTTTTAGTAGAGTCTTGCGGATCCGTACGGAGACGTCTGTACTTATCTTAGTGAGTTGCCGAACCCTTAAGAAAATTTTCCTTCTTGTATTCTATTGTGCGGAATTGATTCAGCTTGAAACATAACTTTTTGAATTCCTTCCATGCATTCGGATGCACACATGAACTCTCGATATTAGTTGTGCATCACCGGCTTGTGATTCCATGAACGAGATTCGTGACATGTATTCTTTATTTCGGTAATGGGCCAGTTTGGAGGACTTGAGGCCAAGGTTATTCCACAGCTTAAGCTCGGTAGCTTCAGTTATAACCAGTACATTTGGACTCATATGTCTGGTAATGTCCCAACGAGTAGAATTTGTTGCTCGATGAGCGGTGGAATGGTTTTGTGATGAGTGTGATGTAACTGCGTGATATGTTAAGATAATTTGAATGTGACGAGAAGTGTTTCCTTGAAATGTAAAGGAAGGCCATTGGGTGCTTTATTTTCTTTTTGATGTGACGTACAATCTCGAGTGTGAATGTTTTGAAAGATCTATCACGTTGTTAAATTTTGGGGCAAATTAAATTCTCATGTTTGGTTAATGAGTTTGGACTTAGAAAGATTAAGTGATTTCATAGTAATTGTGGTTGCGAAAGGGTATAACAAGATGCCAATTTGAGACTAAGCATGTGGGTTATCTCCTATGCAGTAATCTATGTAGGTGTGTTCCTCATGATGCGAATAGAGAGTTTATTTTCTGCCAGCAGGACGTATGTGTTGGGACTTGAATTTGAATATGGTTAAGAAAGTTGACTTGAGTGTTAAGAGAATGAATGCGAGATTAGTGGATGATTCAGGTATTTTATGGCTGGTGTGTCTTGAGCTTGAGAAGAATTTTCGTTGAACTGACTGCGGTATTAAGGCAATAATAAAGTATTTTAATCTATGGCTTTGAGACAAGTGGGAGAGCCTTTTATTGACAATTCAATTCATGGTTATGTGTCAAATTTTAGTTTTGGTCGGATTCATACTTGTGGATCAGTTATGACTTGCAGAGATGGAGATTTAGGATGACTATCGAGAGGGTTCTAATGGATTCAAAATGTATATGTGGAAATTGAAAATCTTTCGAATTTATATATCACTAGAATCAGTTACTTACATTGGATGGTATCGGGGCGTGCAATAATTCTGTTTGACTATGGATTCTATATTTCAGTATAAGAAAGGAAAGAGAAACAATTTTAAATTTGCATAAGGTATTTTCAGAGTGAGTGTTACAGTTCGGGTATTTATGAATGTGCTTAAGAAGAATACAATGGCTTATGGGCCGTAGGGCGATGTGGTTTTATATTAAGATGTCTTGTAGTGAGCTTTGGGTAAGGATAGTAGTGTATTGACAAGGAGAAATGTAAACTTTAGGGTGATTTAGAAGAAACTCGGAGAAAATAGGACAAATGGGTGACATGCTGGATCAGTATGGTAATGGTATGCTCGGTTCTTTTGGTTATTATGATAATGTGAGACCTTACAGAAATTTTGGTGGCAATATTCTTGTGTTTGGTGACCTGCGTGGCTTAGTCGAATTAGAGGAATTTAGTTCTGATAGCTTGATTAGGTGCAAATAGATTTCAAAGTGTTCTTGATGGTTTCTACCATGGTTTGAACCAAATATTTTCTACCAGTGTGGGAAAGGTGTTGTGTGCTGTGATTTCCTCCTGGAATGAAGCAAGAGGGAGGTTTCTAAATGATCGAGTATGTAATTTGATGGTGACTTAGAGTTTATAATGAGATTCTCGTGCTTGTCACACGATGTCATGATAGATGTGGAGTGTTGTGCGGGATTAAGATTTATATGTACAAGGTGGCAGTTCGTTCATGAAGGTAAGGTCACGAATTCTGGACAGAATGGTCAGTGCTATATATTTAGATGAGTGATATGATTGCTCGGTAATCCCTGAGAAGGGTGCGCATTTCAAAAAGCGCATTGTATTTTGATTTTCGGATGTTCATTGGTATTGCGATACTCACCTGGTTAATAAAAAACTGACATTCCAATTATTGATATGTGGTATGGAAGAATTTTGAAAGTATTCCTAGTGGGAGGATCGTGCATGAAATATGTGTTCATTCGAGTGCTGGAGTTAGGATCAGTTACGGTGATTCATGTATCTTATGAATTTGGAGTCTGGGAGTTCTCACAAGCATATTGTTTTAGGGTTGCGACCTGTTTGAGGTGAGTATTTTATTTAAACTCAATGGAGGCACTAGTTGCATTAATTATTTGTGATAGCTACGCTCTATGAGTGCACATATATGTAAGGTTTGAGCCCATGTGCAGGTATCGGAGCAAGTACTCATACTCGAAAGAATGCTTAGGCTATGATATGCCTGGAGTTGACTGTTAAGCATAAAGTTATAATGTTTCTCGTTTTCATACTTTTGTTTAGAACTATCTGGGCTACATTTGAGGTTACAAAAAGTTTAATTTCCCTGAATATATGGGGTAGTTACTATTTTTGCGTTAACTTGCCAATTTGAAGTGTGACAGCAGACTTTGCACATGCTTACGCTATGGCATGTTATTTATACCAGTCAAGGAGCATGTGAATCTTATTTCATTTATCATATACATGTATACTTATTTGATTGCTCCTCTATGATATGCTTGGACTAGAGGCTTGTGACCATGCCAGGCGGATTATGTTATTGGCATGTGAGTTGTCCGTGCGGATCTATATACTGATATTATTTGCACGTGAGTTGTCTGTGCGGGTCCAAAAATTGATACTATAACATATGAGTTTTCCGTGTGAGTGATGTTAATGTGAGCTCTAGAAGAGCCGGTTACTGTTATTAAATTTATGTGTCTTGGTTCTACTATATATAACGAGCTTATAGCATTACAGTTGTGGCGGTGCTTGTTGAACTCATAATACAGTTCTCGTCTTTGAGACATTTTCCATATTTGGGTACTATCAGGCTTGATTATGGTATATTCGGGAGGATAATATTGAAAGCCTGCTTAGGAGAGGATTATGGTCCTAGTTGGGGTGAGAGAGCTCCATGGTTAGTTGATCTCATGAGTGGTTATGAGTTTTTGATGGTTTCTTTCATCATTGGTACTGCACGAAAGTTTTGGAATGAGGTTCTATTGAATGCGGGGTTTTATACTAGTACTTGGTTGGTTTTGAGTAGTTACTGTGATCAGAATGGTGCTATGAGTATGCGAGTTCTGTAGTATGTTATGTGATTATATTTGGGATTATGGCTATGGTTGGATACAACTAGTTCACACTTACACGGTGTAGATGTGACATTTAGATCTTGGAAAGAATTCTAGGTGTTAGAGATTGGGCTCTAAGTTTTGGGCTAATGTTAAATTAATGCTTTTCAGGTGTGTTATGTTTTCAGGCCTATATAGAATAGGGTGACTTGGGATCACCCCCAGGTATGTGCATGGTAAGGAGGAACAGTGATTTAAAGGCTTAGGAACAACTCTTGGCACATTCGAGGATGAACGTATGTTTAAGTGGGGGAGATTATAACGACCCGACCGGTCGTTTTGAGCATTTACGCTCCTTTCAACAATTTTAAGTCTTGAATAACTTCCTACGAGGTATTATGACTTGTGTAAATTGTCAGTTTTGGTTTTAAGGTATTTCAGAGTTAGCTTGGAAGAATGAATTTCATGTTGGAAGCTTAAGTTGAAATAGTTCACCATATGTTGACTTATGTGTAAACGACCCTGGAATAGAGTTTTGATGATTCCAATAGCTCCGTATGGTGATTATGGACTTAGGAGCGTGTCCGAAAAGTTATTTAGAGGTCCGTAGTGGAATTAGGCTTGAAATGGCGAAAGTTAAATTTTTGGAAAGTTTGACCGGGGGATTGACCTTTTGATATCGGGGTCAGAATCCGATTCTATAAATTGGAATAGGTCCGTTATGTCATTTATGACTTGTGTGCAAAATTTGAGGTCAATCGGACTTTTGATTCGATAGGTTTCGGCATCGAATGTAGAAATTAGAAATTTCATAATCGACTATCAAATGAAAGATCTTTGAGTCTAGTTTCTAACGCTTCACACCGTTCGTCATTTGGACATTTCTACAAGAAGTTATGACCACATTACCAAAGGCTGGAAAAATGAGATTCTGCGACAATTCTGCGATCGCAGAATCATTCTTGCGATCGTGAAAGTGCTTTTGCGACCGCAAACTGGTCTTAGAATGGACCAAAACAACCTAGTACTAGGCACTGACCCCATTTTGATAAATAGGCTTAGAGAGAAGGGAGAGTGTTCTAGAGAGAGGAAGAAGCTCAAGTGCTTCGTTCATCAAGATCTTGTTCAAGCTTCGAAATCCAACAAGGAAATATCATAAGATCTTCACCCAAGAGGTAAGGTTCTAACCCCTAGTCTTCAATATTGAGTTTCGGTAAAGATGGGTGATTAAGAGTATGATTCTTGGGTGTAATAGTATTATTTATACATATCAACAAGGTTTATGGAAAGATTGTTGAGTTCAAATGGGTAAAGATTGGGTTGAAAATGGTAAAAATCTTCAATGATTTTAATTGAAGATTTGAGGGTCTAGTTGATGTCGGATTTTGGTGGAATTTATATGGTTGAACTCGTGGTTGGATGGGCTTTCATATTTTGTAACTTTTGTCGGGTTCCGAGACGTGGGATCCACGAGCGATTTTTGAGTTAATTTCGGATTTTTATTGGAAAATTAGTATTTCCTTATGGAATTAATTACAATAATTGGTATTGACTGAATTAAATTAATTGTGAATAGATACGAGGCTTACAGAGACCAATTCCCATGGCAAGGGCATAGCAGAATAAAGAATTACAGGGTTTGAGGTAAGTAACCCTTCTAAACTTGATTCTGAGGGTATGAATCCCTGAATTACATGTTGTATGAATTGTTTGGAGATGACGCACACGCTAGGTGACGGGTGTGTGAGCGTGCATCATAGGAATTGTGACTTAATTGATTTCGTGGAGTTGCATAATTAAATAAATGACATTATCCACACATCCTCCACGTGTTAGAGAAATTTGAACTAAGACTCATGTTAAAGATCATGATTTGGCTACGCGCCGATATATTTTGTGACTCATATGGGTCGTATTGTTGTTGAACTATTTGTTTAAATTTACAATATTGTACTCAGTCACATCTATCACTTGCATATCATATCTCAGTCTCTGTTGTCATTCATTGATACTTCATATCATCTTGCTGGGTTGATTTTTCATGTTATTGAGAGTCCGAGAGACTGGAAATTCTGTCGTTGATATATATATATCAACTATGGTGAGCATAGTTGATATACCCCCATAGTGAGCGTAGTTGATATATATATATATATATATATATATATATATATATATATATATATATATATATATATTGAGGGATGGATCTTCCTAGGCATGGATCTTGCCCGAAGCATTTATATCGAGGGATGGATTTTCCCTGGGCATGGATCTTGCTCGAAGCATTTATATCGAGGGATGGATTTTCCCTGGGCATGGATCTTGCCCGAAGCATTTATATTGAGGGATTGATTTTCCCTTGACATGGATCATATCCGAAACATTGATATTTGGGGATGGATCTTCCCTGGGCTGGATTGGCCATACATAGTACTGAGTGATTGAGTATTTTAGATCTTGAGTACACGAAGTTTTCACTAAGGTGCATTACATACAGTATGTACATTGGCATGTAGATAAAGAGATGTCATATTCCTCACATTGATCACAATTGATATATTTTATTGGTACTGAGAGTAACTTTTGAACTTAAAAGCATGCCTACATTTTTGTATTGTTATTTCTATATTTGATTGTACTTGCTAAGCTCGTCACTACTTTCAGCCCAAAGGTTATTCTTGTCACTTATTGAGTTGGTTGTACTCATACTACACTCTGCACCTCGTGTGCAGATCCAGGTGCTCCCAGATACGGCAGTTGCTAGATTTCAGAATTTATTCTGTGGAGATTATCAGGGTAACTGCTTGGCATCTGCAGACTTTGACTCCCTTCCTTCTTAGTTATTGTACTGTTCTATATTTTCAGACAGTGATTTTATCAGTCAGACCTTGTATTCATTTAGATGCTCATGTACTAAGTGACACCGAGTTTTGGGAGTGTTTATATATGTATTTGTAAGTTTTCTTCTACGAAATTTAGATATTATGTTTTCAAACTTAAAAGATATGGTGGTTTTATTGAGATTGTCGGCTTTCCTAGTATTGAGATAGGCGCCATCACGACAGGTGAGATTTTGGGTTGTGACACTAAAATCTCAAATGGTTATAATTAACATCATTCTTCATCACCCATAAGATAATAAACACCCTTAATCAATAATAAACAATCAACAACCCAAACCTATAACCGTTCATGCTTTTCTGTCAAACCTATCAACTCATATCTCATGAACTAGAGTCTATAATCATTAATCCAATACTATAATTCAGTAGAGGGTGAAGATATTATCCTTTTGAAGTTCAATCCTCTTGAATTCAATGTAATGACCCGGCCGGTCGTTTTAAGAGTTAGAGCCCTGAACCCCTATTAACTGCTTTCCCCATATCTATTTCTACTATTGTGTCCTGCCGGGATGATTAGTTTTGAGTTTCACAGTGTTTTGGGACACTTAGTCCCTAAATGAGAGCTTAAGCCTTAGGATTTGGACCATAGTCGGAACTGTATGAAGACGACTCCGGAATGGAATTCCGTCAGTTCCGTTAGCTTTGTTAGGTGATTTTGGAATTAGGGGTGTGTCCGGATTGTGTTTTGGAGGTCCGTAACTCTTTTAGGCTTGAAATGGCGAAAGTCGAATTTTTGGAGTTTTGGACCGGTAGTGGAATTTTTGATATGGGAGTTGTTTTTTGATTCTGAAAGTTGGAGTAGGTCCGTAATGTTGATCATGACTTGTGCGCAAAATCTGAGGTCAATCAGACGTGATTTGATAGGTTTCGGCATCCGTTGTAGAATTTTGAAGTTTCAAGTTCTTTAAGTTTGAATTTGAGGGTGATTCGGGATTTTAGCATTGTTTGATGTGATTTGAGAGCTCGAGTAAGTTTGTATAGTATTTTAGGATTGGTTGGTATGTTTGGTCAAGGTCCCGGGGGGCCTCGGGTGAGTTTCAGACGCCCAACGGATCGATTTTTGGACTTAGGAGGTTGGTGAAGTTTTCTGGTGTCTGAGTTCTGGTTTCCTTATACGCGATCGCGTGGGGTGATCCGCGATCGCGTAGGCTTATCTGGGCAGAGGATGGAATTATTCTTCGCGTTCACGGACATGGGCATGCAAACGCGTAGTGTGGCGACATAACTTGTTTTGAGTGTGGCGACACTCGCCACATGGTGAGGGATTGCTCCAGGATTAGGAGGGGTGCACCTCCACAGACTTTTTAGCCACATCGTGCTCCACCGGGTCCTCAGGCTATGATTACAGCACCAACTGCCACCCCACCTGCTCAACTAGCTTGAGGTGGAGGTCGAGGGGGTAGAGGTCGCCCTAGAGGGGAAGGCCGGGCCATATATTTTACACTTCCTGCTCGTACAGAGGCAGTTGCTTTTGATTCTATCATTACAGGTATTGTTCCGGTCTGTCATAGAGATGCATCGGTATTATTTGACCCAGACTCTATATATTCTTATGTGTCCTCTTATTTTGCCCCGTATTTGTGCGTATCTCGGGATTCTTTGAGTTCCCCTATTTATATATCTACTCCCGTGGGAGATTCTCTTGTTGTGGACCACGTGTATCAGTCGTGTTTGATTGCTCTTAGTGGTTTTGAGATCAGAGGCGATTTATTATTGCTCAGCATGGTGGACTTTGATATTATTTTGGGCATGGACTGGTTGTCGCCCCATTATGCTATTCTTGATTGTCACGCTAAAACCGTGACGTTGGCTATGCCAGGTTTACAGCGATTAAAGTGGAGAGGTACCTTAGAGTATACTACCAGCAGAATTATTTCTTTTCTTAAAGCTCAATGAATGGTTGAGAAGGGGTGTGATGCTTTTCTAGCTTATTTGAGAGATGCCAGTATTGATACCCCTACAGTTGAGTCAGTTCCAATAGTGAGGGACTTTCCAGATGTGTTTCCAACTGATCTTCCGGGCATGCCGCCCAACAGAGATATTGATTTTGGCATTGATTTGTTGCCGGTCACTCAGCCCATCTCTATTCCTCTATATCGTATGGCTCCTCCTGAGTTGAAGGAGTTGAAGGAGCAATTGCAGGAGTTGCTTGTTAAGGGCTTCATTCGGCCCAGCGTGTCACCTTGGGGTGCTCCTGTCTTATTTGTGAAGAAGAAGGATGGGTCTATGCGGATGTGTATTGATTACCGTCAGTTGAACAATGTCACTGTGAAGAAAAGGTATCCATTGCCTCGTATTGATGACTGATTTGATCAGTTACAGGGTGCCAGAGTGTTTTCCAAGATGGACTTACATTCACGTTATCATCAGTTGAAGATTCGGGAGCCGGATATCCCGAAAACTACTTTCATTACTAGATATGGTCACTATGAGTTTCTTGTTATGTCTTTTGGGCTAACCAATGCCCCATCAGCTTTTATGCACTTGATGCACAGTGTGTTCCGGCCTTATCTTGACTCATTCGTCATTGTGTTTATTGATGACATTCTGGTATACTCCCAGAGTCGGGAGGATCAAGAGCAGCACCTGAGCAGTGCACTTCAGACCTTGAGAGAAAAGAAGTTATATGCAAAATTTTCAAAGTGTGAGTTTTGGCTAGACTCAGTGGCATTCTTGGGTCACATAGTATCGAGTGAGGGGATCCAGGTGGATCCGAAGAAGATTGAAGCAGTGCAGAGTTGGCTCAGGCCGTCCTCAGCTACAAAGATCCAAAGTTTTCTTGATTTGGTGGGGTATTACCGTCGCTTTGTAAAGGGATTCTCATCTATTGTAGCACCTATGACCAGGCTAACCCAGAAGGGTGCTCCGTTCAGGTGGACAAAGGAATGTGAGGAGCGCTTTCAGAAGCTCAACACAGCTTTGACTAAAGCTCCAGTATTGGTGTTACCTACAGGTTCGGGGGTCTTATATTGTAATGCATCGCAGATTGGTTTCGGTAGGGTGTTGATGCAGGACGGTAGGATGATTTCCTAAGCGTCCAGACAGCTGAAGGTGCACGAAAAGAACTATCCTGTCCACAATCTTGAGTTAGCAGCTATTGTTCATGCCTTGAAGATATGGCGGCATTATTTGTACGGTGTTCCTTGTAAGATTTACACCGATCATCAGAGTTTGCAGCATCTGTTTAAGCAGAAAGATCTTAACTTACGCTAGCGGAGGTGGTTGGAGATACTTAAGGATTATGATATCACTATTTTGTACCACCCTGGGAAGGCTAATGTGGTGGATGATGCTTTGAGTCGCCAGGAAAAGAGTATGGGGAGTTTAGCATATTTACCAGCAGCAGAGAAGCCATTGGCGTTGGATGTTCAGGCCTTAACCAGCCAGTTTGTGAGATTGGATATTTCGGAGCCGAGTATTGCCTTGTGTGGTCTCTCGGTCTTCTCTTTATGGTCGTATCAGGGAGCGTCAGTATGATGACCCCCATCTGCTTGTCCTTAAGGACACGGTCCATCACGGTGATGCTAAGGAGGTCACTATTGGAAATGATGGTGCATTGAGGATGCAGGGCAGGCTATGTATGCCTAATGTAGATGGTTTGCGTGAGTTGATTCTCTAGGAGGCTCACAGTTCGCGGTACTCTATTCATCCGGGTGCCGCAAAGATGTATCAGGACTTCAAACAACATTACTGGTGGAGGAGAATGAAGAAGAACATAATAGAGTATATGACTTGATGTCTGAATTTCCAGCAGGTCAAATATGAGCATTAGCGACCAGGTGGATTGCTTCAGAAGTTAGAGATTACGGGGTGGAAATAGGAGCGTATCACTATGGATTTCGTTGTTGGACGCCCACGGACTCAGTGGAGGTTTTATGTAGTTTGGGTGATTGTGGATAGGCTGACCAAGACAGCTTATTTCATTCCTGTGATGACTACCTATTCTTTCGAGCAGCTAGCTTGAATCTACATCTGTGAGATCGTCAGGCTTCATGGCGTACCGATATCTATTATATCTGACCGGGGTACGCAATTTACATCACGGTTCTGAAAAGCTGTACAGCATGAGTTAGATACTCGAGTTGAGTTGAGCACAACATTTCACCCTCAGACGGACTACCAGTCCGAGCGCACTATTCAGATATTAGAGGATATGCTTCATGCGTGTGTGATAGATTTTGGGGGTTCTTGGGACCAGTCCTTGCCACTTGCAGAGTTTGCTTACAACAACAGTTATCAGTACAGCATTCAGATGGAACCGTATAAGGCTCTGTACGGTAGGCGATGTCGGTCCCTAGTGGGTTGGTTCGAACCCGGCGAGGCCAGATTATTGGGTACGGACTTGGTTCAGGATGCCTTGGAAAAGGTGAACGTGATTCAGGATAGACTTCGCACAGCCTAGTCCAGACAGAAGAGTTATGCGGATCGGAAGGTTTGCGATGTAGCATTCATGATTGGAGAACGAGTCTTGCTCCGGATGTCGCCTACGAAGGGCGTTATGGGGTTTGGAAAGAAGGAAAAGCTGAGCCCAAGGTTCATTGGTCCATTTGAGGTGTTGCGTTGAGTTGGGAAGGTTGCTTATGAGCTTGCCATGCCTCCCAGTCTAGTAGGAGGCGACTTGGGAGACCGAGCAGGATAGGCGCAGCCGTTATCCACATCTTTTCACCACTTCAGGTATGTCTCTAGGCTCGTTCGAGGACGAACAATTATTTTAAGAGGGGGAGGATGTAACGACCCGGCCGGTCGTTTTGAGAGTTAGAACCCCGAACCCCTATTAACTGCTTTTTCCATATCTATTTCTGCTATTGTGACTTGCCGGGATGATTGGTTTTGAGTTTCTGAGTATTTTGGGCACTTAGTCCCTAAATGAGAACTTAAGCCTTAGGATTTGGACCGTAGTCGGAACTGTGTGAAGATGACTCCGGAATGAAATTCCGTCGGTTCCGTTAGCTCCGTTAGGTGATTTTGGGTTTAGGGGCGTGTCCAGATTGTGTTTTGGAGGTCCCTAGCTCATTTAGGCTTGAAATGGCGAAAGTCGAATTTTTGGAGTCTTGGGCTGATATTGGAATTTTTATATCGGGATCATTTTCCAATTTTGGAAGTTGGAGTAGGTCCGTAATGTTGATCATGATTTGTGCGCAAAATTTGAGGTCAATCGGACTTGATTTGATAGGTTTCGGCATCGGTTGTAGAATTTTGAAGTTTCAAGTTCTTTATGTTTGAATTGGAGGGTGATTCATGATTTTAGCATTTTTTTTGATGTGATTTGAGAGCTCGACTAAGTTTGTATGGTGTTTTAGGATTGGTTGGTATGTTTGGTCGAGGTCCCCGGGAGCCTCGGGTGAGTTTCGGACGCCCAACGGATGGGATTTTTGGACTTAAGAGGGTGCTGAAGTTTTCTGGTGTCTAAGTTCTGGTTTTCTTATACGCGATCGCATGGGGTAATCCGCGATCGCGTAGGCTTAGCTGGGCAGAGGATGGAATTGTTCTTCGCTTTCACGGACATGGGCATGCGAACGCGTAGTGATGTGAGGTGGTGCTTCATGAACGTAGAGATAGGGTCGCGATCGTGTAGGGTTAAGTGTACCAAAGCTGGACCACGCGCTTTGCTATCGTGAACGCGTGCGGATGTTCGCGATCGCGTGAGTAGGGGAGCCAGAGCATCGCATTCACATGGTGTTTTACGCGATCGCGTAGATTAATTTCTGGGGCAGCAAAGTTCTTCTTCGCGATCGCGAGGCTATTTCCGCGATCGCGATTAAGGAATCGCTGGGAAGTGTTAAAGTTTCCAAAAAACGGCGGGTTTGCCATTTTTCCAAAAGCTTGAGATAGGGAGCTCGGATTTGGACGAGATTTTGAGGGATTTTCAGAGATATCGATTGAGTAACGATTCTTAACTCCCTTTATGGTTATATCCCACTAATCTAACATTTATTTCCTCTTTAATTTCTGATATTTGGGGTTGAAATTGGGAAAACATTGGAAGATCTTTTTCAACAAAGATTTCAAGTTTTGAAGGGGATTTGTGGACGAATTTTTAGTAAATTTGATATGGTTAGACTCGTGAGTGAACGGGCTTTCGTATTTTATGACTTTTACCCGATTCCGAGATGTGGGTCCCACAGGCAATTTTTGAGTTAATTTCGGAATTTTCGTTAAAATGTTGATTTCATTAATTGGATGAGTCTATTATGGTAGTATTTATGATATGTAATTGCCTTTGGCTAGATTTGGGCCATTCGGAGCCGGATATTCGTGGGAAAAGCATTGTGACCGATTGATTGAGCTTCGTTCGAGGTAAGTGGCTTGCCTAACTTTGTTGGGGGGGGGGGGAATCCCCTTAAGAATTGGAACTATTGTGATATGTGAACGCCGTGTACATGAGGTGACGAATACATACACGGTCTAGTTGTGGTAAAACCCGATTTTCTTACTGAGCAGCAACATGTTTTCCTGTTAGTTTGAGTTATACCATTTTAATGAGTACTAATCTATTTTCATTCTTAATTGAGTTATTCCAATATGTGTAGCTATCATGTTTAGTCTAATACAACATGTCTACGTGTCTTAATTGTTTATGTGAATTCTGTGCAGCATGCTTAGTGAATTTCTTGCTTCTTCCCTGACTGGTACTTAGTCTAAATTGTAAGAATTTTGTGATGTAGTTGTATTTCTATCGATCGCGCTGCATATGTACTTTGGGACTACGGAATGGTATTCCGGGAGATGCCCTTGTACTGCATATTTACTTTGGGACTACGGAACGGTATTTCGGGAGATCCCCCTGTACTGCATATTTTCTTTGGGACTATGGAAGGGTATTCCGGGAGATCCCCTTGTCTTGCATATTTACTTTGGGACTACAGAACGGTATTCCGGGAGATCCCTCTGTACATTTACATTTGGGACTACGAGACTGTATCTCGGGAGATCCTCTGTTGTGTTTTCTGTGCAGTGAGCTTTTACCTTCTATGATTTCATTGTTGTTAAATTTCAGGCTTTATTTTATTGTGGTATTTCACTCTATATTGTTTCTATTATATATATTTGCCAGTGGGGCCCTGACCTGACCTCATCACTACTCGACCGAGGTTAGGCTTGGCACTTACTAGGTACCGATTGTGGTGTACTCATGCTACTCTCTGCACATATTTTTCGTGTGCAGATCCAGATGCACCTTATCAGCCATACTATTAGTGAGCCGGGACAACTTTGGAGACTTCAAGGTATATCTGCCGCGTTCGTAGACCTTGGAGTCCCCTTCTACACTTTCTCATGTCCATTATCTTCTGTATTGTTCCTTGTTAGACTCTGATGCATAGAGACACTAATTTTTCCTTTTGTAGTTTGTGATTCACGATGTTCCGGGTTTTGGGATTTGTTGTGTATTTTTTTTGGAATAGTTGGTTAAATTTATATTTTATTTCATTATTCCGCAAAATGTTAGGCTTACCTAGTTGTAGAGACTAGGTGTCGTCACGACTTCACACGGAAGGGAAATTGAGTCATGACATTAGAGTTCTAGGGTTTCTTTTCAAAACAACGATGCCCCAATCGAATATCTAATGATTTGAAGGGTTTACCCATGTTAATAAGGTGTTGGGGAATTGAAATCAACTTAAAATTATCATTAGAACTTACCTTGGATGGTGGAGGGACCTTTGAGGAGTTAGGTTCTTGAGAGCTTCACTTTCTAAAGCATGTTTTTGTGTTTTGGGGTGTGGGGGACGAAGCAGGGCTTTGCAAATGATCCAACTGCACACCTAACTGTGCGCTCCCGCGCACCTGAAGGCCCAACTGCACACCTAACTGTCATGACCCAAAATCCCCATGTCGTATTGAATGCCTATCTAAATACTAGGCCAGCCGACATCCTCAATATAACATAATATCTATTAAGTTTTAAAACATAATATTTGAATTCAATAGAAACCTCACAATTATAGATACAATACACTCCCAAAACCTAGTGTCAGAGTACATGAGTATCTAAATAATAATAAAGTCTGACTGATAAGAACACTGTCTCAAAAATATAGAACATCACAGTAACGGAAGGGAAACGAGACAAGGTTTGCGGATGCCAAGCAACTACCTTGATAGTTTCCAATAGATAAATCACCAAGGCTAGCAACCGATGTATCCGGGAGCACCTAGATCTGCACACGAGGTGCAGAGTGTAGTAAGAGTACAACCATTTTAATAAGTAACAAGACTAACCTCTGGGCTGAAAGTAGTGACGAGCTCCGCAGGTACAGTCTAGTATAAAAATAACGGTACAGGCATGTAGGCATACTTTCAAGTTTGATAGTTAAACTCAGTACAAGTAAGATAGATCAATACTACATGATATGAGAAATATTATATCTCAGTGGAAAACTTTGTGTACTCACGATCACAAATCATTCGATCACTCGGTACTGTTTATGGACAATCCAGCCCAGGGATATTCCATCCCGTATATATATACATTGACTGACAGTCAATCACTCAGTACCGTATAAGGCAAATCTAGTCCTGGGGTAATTTATCCCCAAATGTAAATGGTTCGGACAAGATCCATGTCCAGGGAAATTCATCTCAAGTATAAATAAGTAACGCAAGTCCATGCCCTGGGAAGTCCATTCCATATATTAATCATCGACGCTCACTGTTTGGGGGGGGGGGGGGGGTTCAGACTCCGGAAGGGCTCTTTCAGCCCAAGTGAGATATAATGATAAAGCCCCGTTAAATATAATGATAAAGCCTATAATGCCTGCTACAGGCAGACAACCCCGTTCCATATAATAATAATATATATAAAGCCAATATGGCCTACTGCAGGCTTGCAGCCCCGATACCATAAATATCGTCAAAATGGATGAACATGACTGAGTATGAAATATAAATTTTTAAAACAATTAAATTCAACAACAACACAACTCTAGGGGTCCCAAAAATATCGGCACGTAGCCTAAACATGATCTTTAATAAGCGTCGGAGATCAATTTCCTAACACGTGGAGAATATTCGGATAATAACATGATTCTTTAAATTTACAACTTCATAGATTTACTTAAATCATAATTTCTATGGTGCACGCCCACACGCTCGTCATCTAACATGTACGTCACCTTCAAACAGTTGATATAACACCAAATTCAGTGATTCATACCCTCAGAACCAAGTTTAGAAGTGTTACTTACCTAAAGCCGTGTACTTTCTTACTCCGCTATGCCTTTGCCTAGCGAATCGACTTCCGAACGCCTCAAATCTAGCCACAATTAATTCGATTCAATCAATACAAATTATAGGAATTAATTCCAGATGAAAATACTAATTTTCCAACAAAATCCGAAATTTAACTCAAAAATCACCCATGGGGCCCACGTCTCGGAACCTGACAAAAGTTACAAAATACAAACACCCATTCGACCACGAGTCTAACCATATAAATTTTATCAAATTCCGACATCAACTCGACCTCCAAATCATCAAATCTTATTTGCAAATTCCCGATCTACACCTCAAAAACACGTAATCTAGTCGGATTATTCGATTATAATTCAATATTATGGAGTAGAAGCGATCACAAGTGACTTACCTCATGTTTCCCGTGAATTCCCTCTGTCAATCGCTCCAAAAACCGTGCTTGATGGTCCAAAAATAGCAAACCTCAAAACCCCTTCGAAATCTATACTGTGTAGGGCTTCCCCACCTGCGACTCACTTAGCCGCTTCTGCGGTCTCATAGGTGTGAGAAAATAACCGCTTCAGCGACTGCCCTCGCTTCAACGGACAATAAGTCCGCTTCTGCGATTTTGCCAAGCCTCCCTTTCCTCCGCAGCTGCGACCTTGGTGTCGCTTCTGCGAGATTATGTCTTCTTCTGCGGACTTCCCACTTCTGCGATGCCAGGCTCGCTTCTGCGAGCCAAATTTCGCAGGTGTGATTGCATCAGAAGGCAGAAATTTCCAGATTTCTTCCAAGTCCAAAATTTAGTCTGTTAACCATCCAAACCTCACCCGAAGCCCCCAATACCTCAACCTAATACACCAACAAGTCTTAAATCATCATACAAACTTAGTAGAATACTCAAATCACATCAAACAACACTGAAACCACGAATCATACAACAATTCGAGCTTAATGAAACTAAGAAATTCCAACTTTTACCTTTGATGCCGAAACCTATCAATTCAATTCTGATTGACCTCAAATTTTGCACACAAGTCATAAATGACATAACAGAGCTATTCAAATTTCCAGAATCGGATTCCGACCCCGATATCAAAAAGTCAACTCCCTGGTCAAACTTCAAAAGTTAAATTTCTATTTTAGCCATTACAACCCTATATTAACCGCGGATTTCCAAATAATTTTCTAGACACGGTCCTAAGTCCAGAATCACTATACGAGGCTATTGGAATCATCAAAATTCTGTTCCGGGGTCATTTACATATAAGTCAACATCTGGTCAATCTTTTCAACTTAAGTATTCATCTTGGATACTAAGTGTCTCAATTCATTTCAAAACCTCACCGGACCCGAACCAATTTCCCCAGAAAATCACATAACAACTGTAAAGCATAAATTGAGCAATAAATGGGGGAACATAGCTGTAATACTCAAAACGACCGACCGGGTCGTTACATTCTCACACACTTAAACATACCTTCATCCTCGAATGTGCCAAGAGTTGTTCCTAAGCCTTTAAATCATTGTTCCACCCTACCATGCACATACCCCGGGGTGATCCCACACCACCCTATTTTGTATAGGCCTGACAACATAATATAATTGAAAGTCATTAATTTAACCTTAGCCCATAAACCTTGGAATTCAATTTCCAACATTTAGAATTTCTTTTCAAAACACGAATCTCATATCTACACACTATATGACTCTGAACAAGCTATATGAATCCATAACCATAACCCCAGATATAATCACATAACATACTAAGCAACTCGCAAGCTCGTAGTACCATTCCTGATCACAGTAACTACTCCAAACTAACCCGGTACTAGTATTAAACCCCATATCAAGCTAAACTTCATTCCAAAACCTTCGTACATTGTTGATAATAAAAGAAACACGCGGAATCTCATAACCCCTTATCAGATCAACAAGTCATGGAGCTTTCCCGCCTCAACCAGAACCATAATCACTTTCTAAGCCGACTTTCAATATCATCCTCCCAAATATACCATAATCAAACCTAATAGTACCCATTCTCGGTCCAATGACCATATATTATTAAACACAACTATCCCACATTCATTCCACGCCAATATAACTCAAGCCACAATTGTGCAATCCGTGTACCCAAAAATGGAAAATGACTCAAAGAAGAGAACCGTATTGCAAGTTCAACAAGCACCACCACAATTGCAATGCTATAAGATCATCATATATAGTAGAACTAAGATACACGAATCTAATAACGGTAACAAACTCTCCTAGAGCTAACATTAATATAAACCTGCACGGACAACTCATGCGCTATCGTATCAATATCTGGACCCGCACGGATAACTCAAGTTCCAATAATATCAGTATATGGATTCGTACAAACAACTCATGTGCCAATAATATAATTCGCATGACATTGTCACAGGCCTCCAGTCCAAGCATTTCATATAGGAGAAATCAAATAAGTAAACATTTATATGATAAATGAAATAAAATTCATATGCTCCTGGACTGGTATAAATAACACACCATAGAGTAGGCATGTGCAAAGTGTGCTATCACAACTCAAATCGGCAAGTTAACGCAGAAATAGAAATTACCACGTTTACTCAGGGAATTAGACCCCATTTTGTAACCTCAGGTATATCCCAGATAGTTCTCAACAAAGGTACGAATATGAAAACATTATAACTTTATGCTTAACTGTCAACTATAGGCATATCATAGCCTAAACATTTTCCCGAGTATGAATACTTGCCCCGATGCCCGCACATGGGCTCAAACCTCACATATATACACACTCGTAGCGAGTAGTCATCACACATAATTAATGCCAGTAGTTCATCCACTGAGTTTAAATAAAATACTCACCTCAACCAGGCTGCAACCCTGAAACACTATGCTTCTGAGAACTCCCAGTCTCCAAATTCATAGAACACGTGTATCACCGTAACTGGTCCCAACTCGAGCACTCGAAAGACTAACACATCTTTCACGCACGATCATCCGATAAGGAATACTTCTGCATTTACTCCGTGACACAAAGAAATAATTTAAATATCAGCAGTCTATTAACTAGGTGAGTATCGCAATACAAATAAACATCCGAAAGTCAAAACACAATGTGCCTTTTGAAATCTGCACCCTTCTCAGGGATTACGGAGAATTTATAATATTCGTCTAAATATCTGAAATTGACCATTCTGTCCATAATTCGTGGTCTTCCTTGCCAAAATGAACTGCAACCTTGTACGTGTAAATCTTAATCCCGCACAACACACCACATCGTAATTACCCAAAAGAACCGAGCATACCATTACTATACTAGTCTAGCCTACTACCAAGTTGTCCTATTTTCTCCGAGTTTCTTCTGAATTACCCTCAAGTTGACAGTTCTCCTTGTCAGAACACTACGATCCTTACCCAAAGTTCACTACAATACATCCTAACATAAAATAACACCGCCCTAAGGCCCCATAAGCCATTGTATTCTTTTTAAGCACCTCCATAAATACCACAACCGTAACACTCACTCTGAAAATACCTTATGTGAATTTAAAATTATTCTTCTTACCTTTCTTATACTAAAATATAGAATCCATAGTCATATAGAATTACCGCAAGTCCTGGCACCACTAAATGTAAATCTCATATTCTATCCATACACAAATCCGGACAAATTCTCGATTGCTATATATAATTCTCGAACCCATTAGAACCTTCTCGAGAGTCACCCACTTTGCTAAAATCTAAATTGCACCACCCAAATAGGCTGAAAGTCACGTGCCTCATTAGCACAACAACACTCAAAGAGGTAACCCTACCTTAACACCACCGATCAAATTCATACTCTGTGCACACTACATCGTTTACAAATAACAACTCACTCATCTCATGATTTTCATATACTCATAAAGTGCAATATAACCTGTATCCAGTAACATCATTACTCGAGTCATCCTTGATCTCAACCTCTGCAGGTCATAACAAATCCACAAGTATGCCTCTGACCAAAACTAAAATTTAACATATAACTATGAAATTGAATTGTCAATAGTAGTATCCTCTAATAGTTAACACACATGACCGTTACATACGACCCACAATAATGGTATCGCCCACTGGCGTAGATACACGAACAGGTGAAACTAATGACTCACGGGGCATATCCAGATAATAAGCAAAGTAAAATGATGCAAACGAATAAGTGGAATCAGGGTCAAATAGTATAGAAGATTCCCTGTGGCACACTGAGACAATACCTGTGATCACTACATCTAAAGCAACAACATCTGGCCTGGAAGGAAAAGCATAGAATCGGGCATGACTGCAACCTGATCGGCCTCCCCCTCCTGGGCGACCCCTAGCTAACTGAGCCCCACCCTGAGCTGGCTGGGAGAGTGGTGGAGCAACTGGTACAGAAGTCATAGCTTGACTCATCTGCTGAGCTGAACCTTCCGTAAGGCAAGGGAAATATCTCTTTGTGTGACCCAAATCTCCACACTTAAAGCAACCCCTCTTTGAAAATGATGGCAAGTTCTGAGGCGGACCTCAAGAACCAAAATAACTACCAGAAGAACCTGGTACCGATGAACCATGAACTGATGGTGCACGAGATGAACTCTGAGATGGAAGTACAATAAGGGAAGAGTAACTCTGTCGAGCACTATATAAACCATGGCTAGCTGATGAGCCACGATGAGATGAACGAGCCATATGAGTGGGCCTATAAGGACGATACCTATAATGATAGGGTTGTCCCTCAAAAGGAAAGCTACTAGAATTACCCAGACCACGAGACCTCTTAGCCTCCCTCTCCTGAGTACTGACCATCTCTAGCTATCAAGCACTGTCAACCACCTCCTCAAATTTAGCACCTATTACATTCCCCAGAGTCATAACAAAATGGAACTGATGGTTGAGGCCATTAATGAACCTCCTTATCTTTTCCCTCTTAGTGGGAACAAACTAAAATGCATGATGAGCCATAAATTCCACTCATAGGGACACTACCGGACATATGAGTCCAAATGTATAAGTTCACACAACTGAAGCTACCGAGCTTATGTTGCGGTCTAACCCTGGCCTCAAGTCCTCCAGACTGGCCCATCACCAAAACACAGAAAACACATCACGAACCTCGTTCATGGAACCACAGCCGGTGATGCACAACTAATACCGAGCTCTCACATGCGCACACAAATACGTGAAAGGAATTCAAAGAGTTATGTTTCAAGATGAACCAATTATGCATGATAGAATACAAGAAACTAAACTTTCCTAAGGGTTCGACAGCTTCTCGAAGATAAGTACAGACGTCTCCGTACCGATCCTCAAGACTCTACTAAACCTTCTCATGTCTTGTGAGAGTTATGTAACCTAGGCTCTGATACCAACTTGACACGACCCAAAATCCTAATGTCGTGATGGTGCCTATCTCAATACTAGGCAAGATGACATCCTCAATAAAACACAGTATCTATTAAGTTTGAAAACATAATATTTTAATTCAATAGAAAACCTCACAATTATAGATACAAAACACTCGCAAAACCCAGTGTCACTGAGTACATGGGCATCTAAATAATAATAAAGTCTGACTGATAAGAATATTGTCTGAAAAATATAGAGCAACACAATAACTGAAGGGAAGACAGACAAGTTCTGCGAACGCCAAGCAACTACCTTGATAGTACCCAACAGATAAATCACCAAGTCTAGCAATCGCCGTATCCGGGAGCATCTGGATCTGCACACGAGGTGCAGAGTGTAGTCTGAGTACAACCAACTCAATAAGTAACAAAACTAACCTCTGGGATGAAAGTAGTGACGAGCTTCGCAGGTCTAATCCAGTATAGAAATAACGGCACAAAAATGTATGCATGCTTTCATGTTCGACAGTTAAACTCAATACAAGTAAGATAGATCAATGATGCATGTTATGAGTAATATGACATCTTAGTGAAAAACCTTGTATGCTCACGATAAAAAATCATTCGGTCACTCGGTACTGTTTATGGCCATTCTAGCCCAGGGATATTCCATCCCGTATATATATATACATTGACAGAATATCAGTCACTCAGTACCGTATAAGGTCAATCCAGCCCTGGGGTAATTTATCCCCAAACGTAAATGGTTCGGACAAGATCCATGTCCAGAGAAATTCATCACAAATATAAATAAGTAAGGCAAGTCCATGCCCTGGGAAATCCTTCCCGTATATAAATCATCTACGCTCACTGTGGGGGGGGTGTACAGACTCAGGAGGGGCTCCTTCAGCCCAAGCGTGATATAAAGCCGATATGGCCTGCTGCAAGCGGGCATCCCTGTTCCATATAATGATAAAGCCTATAAGTCCTGCTACAGGCGGGCAACCCCGATCCCATAAATATCATCACAATGGATGAACATGACTGAGTATGAAATATATATTTTTAAAATAATTAAATACTACAGCAACACAACCCTAGGGATCCCAAAAATATCAGCACGTAGCCTAAACATGATCTTTAATAAGAGTCTCATCTCAATTCCCTAACACGTAGAGAATATTCGGATAATAACATGATTCTTTATATTTACAACTTCACAGAATTTACTTAAGTCATAATTTCTATGGTCCATGCCCACACGCTCGTTACCTAACATGTGCGTCACCTTCAAACAATTGACATATGACCAAATTCGGGGATTCATACACTCAGGACCAAGTTTAGAAGTGTTACTTACCTCAAACAGTGTACTTTCTTACTCCGCTATGCCTTTGCCTCGCGAATCGACTTCCGGACGCCTCGAATTTTGCCACAATTAACTCGATTCAATCAATACAAATTATAGGAATTAATTACCTATGAAAATATTAGTTTTCCATCAAAATCCAAAATTTAACTCAAAAATTGCATGTGTGGTGCACGTCTCACAACCCGAAAAAAGTTACAAAATATGAACGCCCATTCGACCACGAATCTAACCATATAAACTTTACCAAATTCCGACATCAACTCAACCTCCAAATCATCAAATTTTATTTCCAAATACCTAGGTCAAAATTTCCGATTTACACCTCAAAAACACGTAATATAGTTGGATTATTCGATGATAATTCAATATTATGGAGTCGAAATGATCACAAGTGACTTACGTCAAGTTTCCTGAGAATTCTCTTTGAAAATCACCCCAAAAATCGTGCTTGAAGGTCCAAAAATGAAAAAATTCGGAACTCCTTCGAAATGTATACTGTCCAGGGTCCATTTAGCCTCTTTTGCGGTCTTGTAGGTGCGAGAAAATAACAGCTTGTGCGACTGCCCCCGCTTCTGTGGACAATAAGTCTACTTCTGCGGACTCGCTTCTGCGAAGAAGCGTCCACTTCTGCGGTTTTGTCCAGCCTCCCTTGCCTCCGCATCTGCGACCTTGGTGTCGCTTTTGCGGACTCGTTTCTGCGAGACTCTGTTCGCTTCTGCGGACTTCCCGCTTCTGCGATGCCAAATTCCGCAGGTGCGATTGCATTAGAAGGCAAAAATTTTCATATTTCTTCCAAGTCCAAAATTTAGTCCGTTAACCATCCAAAACTTACCCGAATCCCCCGGGACCTCAACCAAATAAACCAACAAGTCCTAAGATATTATATGAACTAAGTCAAATCCTCAAATCACATCAAACAACACTAAAACCACGAATCATACCCTAATTCAAGCTTAATGAGACTAAGAAATTCCAACTTTTACCTTAGATGTTGAAACCTATTAATTCAATTCCGATTGACCTCAAATTTTGCACACAAATCATAAATGACATAACGGAGCTATTCAAATTTCCAAAATTGGATTCCGACCCCGATATCAAAAATTCAACTCCCCAGTCAAACTTCCAAACTTAAATTTCTATTTTAGCCATTTCAAGCCTAATTTAACAGCGGACTTCAAAATAATTTTTCAGACACGCTCTCAAGTCCAAAATCACAATACGGGGCTATTTGAATCATAAAAATTCTATTCCGACATTGTTTATACATTAGTCAACATCTGATCAATCTTTTCAACTTAAGTGCTCATCTTGAACACTAAGTGTCTCAATTCATTTCAAAACCTCACCGGACTCGAACCAATTTCTCCGGCAAGTCACATAACAACTGTAAAAGCATAAATTGAGAAGTAAATGGGAGAACGGGGTTGTAATACTCAAAAAGACTGGGTTGTTACACTAACGCGTAGAAAGCCAGTAACACGGCCATAAGTGCGCGGCCGCGCACGGTACCATCCGGACCTGGGCGTGCATACTGTGCATTGTCCAATAAAACATATATAACGTTTTACTCTGAAATCCGTTATGTCTCCACAATATATCGTTGGAATTCTATTTCAAAGGGATATAACTTTCGATATAACATTCACAAATTCCTTACACAGTTTCACTACATCCTTCTACAAGACAAACCTTTTGTAAACTTAGTCGATTTTATCGAATCTTATACACCTCACTCTCCGTCTTGATTCTATAATAACTATTTACACCCATATTCATACCGATAGAATTTCACATGTCCAAAATATAACATTACTACTAATTTAACATATTCATACCTAAGCCGAATTTATGGGTTGTTACAAAACCTTTGGACAAATTTTGATACATATCAACAACTTTATGCAAAATGATTCATACATTATATAACTAGTATTTTTTAACTTTCATACAACATTCAAATAAAAAAATATATATAACTACAATAGAATACAATTTATATACTATAACTTTACTATAATTTTGTAAGTATATGGTATGTTATATGTTCTTCTTCAAGTTTCAATCTGAAATTTAGCAAAAATCAAGTCTAATCTTCACCAAACACTCTCAAAATTGAGATATAAACTCCAAAGAGTATTCCTAATTATTTGCAACAACACTCAATACAAAATAATAATGGTTTTTAAAAATCCAAATTCGAATTCAAAGCTTCAAGGCCTTTTAATGATTGTCAATGGTGGAGAGTCAAACACTTGAATACTAAAAACTCTTTACTTCTCATCATCGAGGAGGATTTTCATCCAACTCATTTCATCCAACTTTGGACAGTAGTACAATGCTTCAAAAGAGCCATTCAATGGAAAAGCCAATTACCTTCAAAGAGTTCAATACCAAATTTTGCTTATCACTTGTGTAGACAATTTCTTGAAATATTTGGATATGTGGTAAATATTCTCATCAATGTCCTTACATGTTCTAATATTTCTTTCTTTTTTCAATTTTTCCTACATTATTGAAAGAGGAACAGACTGCTGGTTAAAATCTATTAGTATATTTTATCTCATATGGTTCTTGCGGTCCTATGTTTGATTGAATTTGTAAAGGAAAATGCTTATTGAAAGAGATGTGGAGAGAAAATAGGAAAATTATGTAACTAAATCTCCTAATTTAAGGCATTAATAATGGATTGTATATAATTTGTAAGTAATCCTTGTTTAGGGCGGGTAATATACAAAATTAGAATAATTTTGATAAATAAGTTTTAAATATTGTATAGGAAGGAAAAAATCCCATCTCACTATGTAAGACTCTTGTTAATGCTCGGACTAGAAGCCTCGATTATTTCACACAATCAAAATGCTTATAACGTTGGTTATAAATTTAAGTCCTGTAGAGAAGCCCAACAGAGAAAATAAGCCTTCATGGCCTTTTATAATGTTGAAAATAAAAAAAATAACTATAAGTGTAAAACCAATCGAGTATGATTTCGTTGAATTAACTATCCCAAGATGGTTACCAATAAGTCACTATCTTTAGGTTTGATACGATTGTTTTATAAGGTTATTGTATATAACAAATTTAAATTAGCATAACAAACTTATAACATGACATTCAAAGAATGTTTTGCTAACTTGGAGAACAGGGCGTATAACTTCAAATAAGCATAAGTGGAGGGAAATTGTTAGACGAATATTAAAAAGACTCTAAAACATTTCAACACTTCCCCTTCTCACAAAGTGAAAAACAAAAATAAAACACTCCACTCAGGGGCGGATCTACCTTATATGGTAGGGGCGGTACGCCACACACATGGTTCGATAAAAATTCTTAGTAAGTATATTGAAATCTGTGAAAAACGGTTATATTGATAAAGTGGCACCCATATTGAATAAACATTGCGCGGGTGCCATGGTTCAATGTTGCCTCTGAAGTCTCTCATTTGCCTCAGCAATCCGATTTCGATTCCGTCATCTTTCCTTTCCTTTTATCTTTTTCCTACTTATTAATCCCTATTTCGTTGGGCCTTGGGCCTCACCGCTTCTTCCTTTTTTTTTTTTTTCCCTCTTTGTTCTTCCTGTTATTTGCTGCTAAATCTCTTTAACTTCTTTCTTTTTTAATTTTTCTTTATATTAGCCTTTATTTTGCTTTGTATAATTACACCTTATTTCATGAGCAGTTTCTTTTGATGCATAATTATAAATGATTCTAGGTAATATGTAATTTTTCTCATCTTAATGATACAACATTAATTTATATATTGGAGTATAATTTGAGCTGTATCATTTAATGACTTTTGGAAAAAAAACTCATAGAATGAAAATTAAAACTTTTGCTTTGAAAATATTTTCATATAACTCGACAATTAAATTGGGAAAACTAACCCAAGAACAATGACCATTTAATCAAATCAAACAAAGAATATATAGTAATTAAGCTACTAATTAAGAAATTTTTCTATTTGGAGACATACTTTCATGCGATATTTATTTATTTTTGTAATTTTATTCTATAATATAATTAAATCAAGCATTAAAAAATTGAACTAAAATCGAACTTATTTTGCCTATTTGTATATAAAAGACCTAATTGAATTAACCAAAAACTAACTGAATCGACATAACTTTCCTATTCGGTCTTTGTGACTAGTGGTAGGTATATTATGTATGTATAGTGGCACCCGCAACCTTCAAATCCTGGATCTGCCGCGGACTCCACTCACACTAATTTGGGAAACATACTGCAGAAACATGGTCGAAATCGTTCCGAACAAAACCAAACTCAAGAAATTGCAATGACAGAATTACCAGCTGAACCTCAAAATTTTACCTGTGAAATTTGTATCGAGCCAATGTTGTTACCCAACAGAAAATTTAAGAACCAAAATCATTGTGTTCATCCATTTTGTATCGACTGTATTGTGAAATACATTTCCGTCAAGCTAGAGGACAATATCGGCGAAATTCCATGTCCCTCTCTGAATTGTAACCAGTTTTTGGACCCCATTTCTTGTAGGAATCTTGTGGGTCCTTAGTTGTTTGATAAATGTTGTGATGTGTTGTGCGAGTCCTCCGTTTTAGGGTTGGCGCAATGTTACTGTCCGAATTAGGATTGTTCGACTTTGATTTTGGACGAGTGTGGTGAAAATGCGAAGCGATCAAAGTGTCCTAATTGCAAGAGGTTATTTTGCTTTCACTGCAAGCTTCCATGGCACACTAGGTTAAATTGTGAAGAAAGTGGGGGACTATGGGATGAAAACGATATCGCTTTTCGTGTGCTTGCTAAGAGTAAAAAGTGGAAGAGGTGTCCTCAGTGTCGCCACTTTGTTGAACTCAGTGAAGGTTGCAAATTTGACACGTGCTGGTTAGTTTGTTGTTTCCTCTCCTCTTCCTTTTCTTAATATAAAATCTCTTTATTATTTTTTGAGGGTGATAGACCCTTAATGCAAAGCTCAGAACCTGGCTAAGCTTCTACAGATTATGCCTATTCCTTACTGGGCCAATTTTTATTTTGTAATACAAGGACCCGACCCTTGTCCGGTTAATTGCAATTTTAGCCACTATTACTTGTACATATAAACAGAGTTTGTTGATTCCATTCGTAACTAAGAGATCATATTTTATTTAGCCCATTCTCTCTCATGTCTTCTCTTTCACCGACTTAGACGATTAGGGTTTACTCTTCGACCCAATCTCAAATTTTTCGATAATTTTCATGGCTTAACATGGTATCAGAGCTTAGATCCGAGTTGTGCGCGATGGTCTTCATCACTTCATCGGTTTGTTTTTTTCATTTCGTCAATCACGATCCCCTCCAATGATTTCTGTGGTTGGGACGGAGCTTGGGGTTTTCTACAAATTTTGCTTCTACAGAATCAGGTTTCATTTTCATTGGGTTTAATCAAGGAATTCCGGTAACATCTCTTTGATTTCTCATAGTAATTGATTGATAGTCCAAGTTTTGTGCCCTAATTTGAAAATTTTTTATATCTCTGTTTTTGGTCTTCTATGTATTTGATATGAACGTTTGGGTGTATATGTTGAGAAAGTTTATTGAGACATTGTTGTGTGTATCAAACTATTTCAACCTCTATTTCCAATTTTGATTTGCACGCATGGCCCCAGACTCGATTTCTACCTCCTCACCTATATCTGATGCAATTCCCCTTAATACCTCACTTAACCCTTCCCATCCTTTGTATGTACATGCATCAGATAATCTGTGAGTTACACCGGTAACTGTCCCTTTCTCTGGTACTAGGTATGTATCTTGGAGAAACAATGTTCTTATTGCTCTGTCTGCTAAGAACAAGGCTTGGATGGTTAATGGGAGAATAACTCAGCCACCTCCTGACTCTCCTTTGTATGATCACTAGATAAGATATAATGACATGGTCTTTGCATGGTTGAGCAACTCAGTGTGTAGGGATATTGCTGACAGTGTACTTCATTGTGACACTGCAAGGGATGTTTGGAAGGATATAGAAAAGAGATATGGTCAGTCTAATACTAGTAGGTACTACCAAATTCAAAGAGAAATTGGTGGAGTATCTCAGGGTTCTAGTGATATTGCTAATTATTACACTAAGTTAAGAAAACTATGGGATGAGTTAAATACTGCTTCATTTGGTCCAGCTTGCACTTGTGGAACAGAATCACAGTGTAGTTAGGGACAAAAGCTCATTCATTTTCTTGCTGGGTTGAATGAAACATACTCTAATATTAGGAGTAACATTCTTATGATGATTCATGTACCTTCCTTGGGTAAAGCCTATTCTATGTTATTACATGATGAGAGTCAAAGGGAAATTCAAGCTTCAGGGTCTCAAATTCTTTCAGAATCAACTTCTTTTCATGCCAAGTCCACTCCTACTCAAAACACTTCAGCAAATAAGTCTTATTCTTAGAAAGTCTATTTTGAGAATAAAAAGACAAATATTGTGTGCAAATATTGTAGAAAACCCGGTCATTCTGTTAAAAAGTTCTATAGGTTGCATGGGTTTCCTCCTAACTTCAAATTTACCAAAGGGCAGAAAACTGTAGCCTTTGTTCAGTTGGATGATCCTAAAACTGATTCTCTTTCAACTCCTGAAGTCTTACCCGGAAGTCCAATTCATGGGTTTAGTAAAGAGCAGTATCAACATCTCATGAGTCTCTTTCAACAATCTCAAATATCTGCTACAACCCAGGATCCTAGCATTGGCTCTTCTGCTATGGGAGCATTTGCATGTGTGTTTAGTAGCTTTGTTGTATATTCTGTTGCTTTATGTTATGCTTCTCAATTAAAGGTTAATACTAGGATTCTATATTCAGAAGCTACCAATCATATGACCTCACATAAAGAACTCCTACACAATATTCAACCCTTATCTTTTTCTTATTTAGCAACACTTCCAAATGGGTACAAAGTAAAAGTCAATTGCACTGGTTGTTTAAAACTGTGTAATGATCTCATACTAGTAAATGTTCTTTTAGTTCATTCTTTTCAAATCTATTTGGTTTCTGTGTCACAATTAGTTGATCAATTTCACTGTACAACCCTCTTTACCAATATTTCTTGTTGTGTATAGGCCCCTTCTCTGAAGAGGCCACTGGAAATTAGTAGAGCTGCCAATGGGTTGTATGTCATTCATTTAGATCTTATTGTGGCACAGTCTGTTTCATATGTAAATTCCATTTCAGCTACTTTTTCATCTCTTAAATGTGATTACAATGCTTGTACCACTACTTGTAATCATGTTTCTTCTATCAATAAAGCTGATCTTTTCTGGCATCAAAGACTAGGGCATATGCAATTTAATAGAATGAAATCTATTTCAGTTCTTGCTGAAAAATTGTCTTCAAAATAATCTTTTATTTGTCATATTTGTCATTTAGCTAGACAACAAAGGCTTCCATTCCTAGATAGCGCTATCAAGTCTACTCATTCATTTCAACTTATACATATTGATCTATGGGGTCCTTATTATACAAGAACATATAATGGTTTTAGGTATTTCTTGACTATTGTTGATGACTTTTCAAGGGTGACTTGGACACACATACTTTCCTGTAAGAGTAATGCTTTTTCTGTTATCAAAGCTTTTGTTTCCATGGTCCATAATCATTTTAATTCTAAAGTTAAAATAATTAGGTCTGACAATGCTTTTGAGTTACGCTCCAATACTCAAATTTCTTCTTATTTTGCTGATTCTAGTATTCGTCATCAAACCACAATCCCCTATACTCCTCAACAAAATGGGGTTGTTAAGAGGAAACACAAATACCTCTTAGAAACATAAAGCACACTTTTAATTCAATCTAAACTATCTGTCAAATATTGGGGTGATTGTGTGGTTACTGCCACCTATCTAATCAATAGGTTTCCCTCCAGTGTTTTACACAATTTGTCACCTTTTGAGAAACTTCATGATCATTCTCCTACATATTCTCACCTAAGAACTTTTGGTTGTGTTTGTTATGCTACTCTGCCAAATGTGGGTAGAGATAAATTGCAACCTAGAGCATCTCCATGTGTGTTTCTAGGTTATCCTTTAGGAAAGAAAGGGTATACGTTGTTCGATCTTACATCTCATTCCATTATATTCTCTATGGATGTCATTTTTCATGAGCATATCTTCCCTTATCATTCTTCTGCACCTCCTACTCTTTCCAATTCTCATGATTCCTTTACAGATGTTTTACATACCCCCACAACTTCTGGACCTTACCCTATTCAAGTTTCTCACTCTATCTAACTTGTGGCTCCTTCTCCTCATATTCCCCATTCCTCCTCTTTTACTCCGTCTGCTACAGTTTCTACTGTTCCTTCTCCTGCCTATCTTTAAGACTATGTTTGCTACTCAGCCATTCCTACTTTTCCTATGAATTCCAAGGTTACCTCTATTGAGATTTACATGCATGAACCTCAGTTTTATCATCAAGCAACACCTTATACTTCCTGGAAGGATGCTATGATTAAAGAATGTCATGTCTTGGAGGCAAATCAGACTTGAAACATTGTCCTTTTGCCTCTAGGAAGGAAGTCCATAACATGCAAATGGGTATATAAAATCAAACAAAAGGTCGGATGGTTCAATTGAGAGATACAAGGTAAGATTAGTGATTATGGGTGATTCTGATTCAGACTGTGCTACCTGCCCTATCTCCAGGAGATCTGTTACTGGTTATTTTGTTCTTCTTGGTGATTCTCCTATTTCTTGGATGTCCAAGAAGCAGTCTACTATCTCTTTAAGCTCTACTGATGCTGAATATAGAGCTTTGAGACAGGTGGCTGCTGAGGTCTCTTGGTTGCTTAGGCTTCTTGCTGATATGGGTTTGTCTATTACCTCTCTTGTTTCTATTTTTTGTGATATTCAGGATGTTGTGCATATTGCCAGAAATCTAGTTTTCCATGAGCGTACTAAACACATTGAAGTGGATTTCCATTATGTTAGGGATGTTCTTTCTTATGGGGTGATTTCTCTTCAGCGTGTGCACACTTCTGCACAACTGGCTGATATGCTTACCAAGGCCTTAACAAGTGTTCCTCATCATAGACTTTTCTGCAAGCTTGGTATTCACTCTCCCTCCAGCTTCAAGGAGGGGGGTGGTGATAGACCCTTAATGCTAAGCCCAGAATCTGGCTGAGCTTCTACAGATTGGGCCTATTCCTTACTGGGCCAGCTTTCATTTTGTAATACAGGGACCCAACCCTTGTCCGGCTAATTGCAATTTTAGTCACTATTACTTGTACATATAAATAGAGTTAGTTGACTCTATTATTAATTAAGGGATTAGATTTTATTTAGCACAATCTCTCTCATGTCTTCACTCTCACCGACTTAGACGATTAGGGTTTACTCTTGGATTCAATCTCAAATTTCTCGATAAATTTCATGGCTTAACATAGTGTTATATGTTACTTAATAGAAAAATATGAGAAATCTCATCTTATGCAAACCCTGATAGTAGTATTGAGCTATGGTTAAGTTAGATTGTTTTTTGCTTATTTTGTTGAGAAGAATTAGGGAGTAGTAAAATCTTATGGTGGGCTTTTTGCGGCACACATCAGGATAAGTTAGATTAGTCAGAATGGTGGGTACTTGACACCAGATAGTTAAACCAAGGGAGGGAGGGAGGGACAAACAATCATACAAATATTTAGTATTAAATTAAAAGGGGTCCAAATAGAGCAGAAGTTTTGGATTGATGCATATGTGATTGAGTTATAAGGTTTCAACTCCAGGGGAAGAATATGGATAGTAAAGGCGGGACTTTGAGGACTTGCATTTAGCTATCATAACCAAAAGAAGAAATAGAAAAGGATGAAATATTGATCCCCCTCCCCTGCATCTATGGTTCTATGGAGCGAGGACCAAAAAGCTTCTGTTTGGCAGCAGAATAGTTTGCTATCATTGGTAAAGGGTCGTAATCTTGTATATCACTGTATACCTAGTTAGTAAATCTTCTAAGACATGTATATCTTCTTCATAGCATTATGCTTGATGGGATTTGAAGATGGTGCAATATCAGTTATATGAATCAGGTGCAATATCAGTTATTTGAAGATGGTGCAATATCAGTTATCATAATCAGGAATTGCATATATTGGTAATATTCTACTGACTACTGAGCTTCGAAATTAGGCTTGAAAAGCCCTATAAAACCTTAGTCCAATAAATCTAGCAATTATAAATGTTATACAATGTTAGGCTACAAGTATGAAGGGTACAAGGAGTTGTGAGGAAGCATCTATAGTTTTCTGAGTGGACTTGTGTATATCTTGTTAGGGGTTATCTTGATTTTCTTTATGTATAATTGGTTTTCCTAACTCTTGAAGGAAAGGACAATATCTTTACCATAATTGGGTTTTCCTTCTTGTAGAAGGAAACTATATATCTACCATATTTGGCTAGTTCCTTTTCTTATAGGAAAAGGTTTGGAGTTCTATAAATTGAAGATCCGTCCTTCTCATTCAGTAGCATACACAATATAGCCATATATGGTTTGAGAGTCGTGTTTAGGGGGAGAACTTTACGGAATAAGTGTTAGTGAGTCACTTGTGTTTGCCTCTTCGTGAGGTTGTTCTCTTGATATTTTGTACTCTATTTTTATATAGTGAATTGCCCATCTCCCCCCGTGGACGTAGGTCAATTGACCGAACCACGTTAAATATATTTGTCTCTTTTGGGTATATTTCTCTTTTATTGTCTGATTTATCGTTGTTCAATGTTTGATTTACTAGCTCCCGCATGACGCTTGTTATTTTAGTCATTACAAGTGGTATAAGAGCGAGATTCAAGACAGGTTCATCTTGGCGGGTTCAGTCCTAGTCGCAACCTATTTGACGGTAATCATGACTTTTTATCTGTAAAATTTGACCGGAATGCTACGCACGTTGAGACAAACATTGCAGTGGAGATTTGGAGATGCGACTTGTTGAAGGATATGTGAAGAAGGTAGATCAAATTTATTTTGTCAGAAAATTCAGACCAAGGGGGAGAATTTTTAGGGGTTGTCCTGATTTTCTTTATGTATAATTGATTTTCCAATCTCTTGAAGGAAAGGACAATATATTTACCATAATTGGGTTTTCCTTCTTGTAGAAGGAAACTATATATCTCCCATATTTGGCTAGTCCCTTTTCTTGTAGGAAAAGGTTGGAGTTCTATAAATTGAAGATCCCTCCTTCTCATTCAGTAGCATCCACAATGTAGCCATATTGGGTTTGACAGTCGTGTTTTATTTTTTTTAAGCAACTATACCACTCGGCAGCACTTGCCTAATGGCTAATATATAAATAAAATTCCAAAATGGGTCCAAAGCTTACAAGATGTGCAAACCAAAATAGAAGTTGCATGAAGCTAGTAGCTATTAAAAAGATAGAAAAGCTAAAATCTAATGATCTATCTATTACAACATAATAAGTTGAATGCTTCCTTCTCCTATCAGTGTATGTGAATCCAATTGTCATTGGCAAATACCAAGCAGTACCTATCAAGCTCTCACCTGGCGCTAGGGTATACTGTCCATAGGCTAAAATGAATTAAAAACTTCTCCACCACAGAGTTGAAACCAGCGTAGTCTTTCAAGTGTAGCTACTATATGATCTCCATATGCAGTGAACTAATTTTGTCCAAGTATTAATCATGTGCTCACTCATCAGAATTAATGTGTAGAAGAGGAGCCTAGCTTTAGGCAGGCTTTGCAAGGCAAAAGCCAGGCTTCAGCTGGCTTTAGGTAGGCTTTGCAGGGCAAAAGCCAGGCTTGAGCTGGCTTTAGGCAGGCTTTGCAAGGCAAAAGCCAAACATGAGCTGGCTTTAGGCCGGCTTTGTAAGGCAAAAGCCAGGAATGAGCTGGCTTTAAGCAGGCTTTGCAAGGCAGAGTCCAGGCTTTGAAACTGTGCCTTTTTGTGATCTTGTAAGCTCAGATCCTTCCCAACTAGAACCTTTAATGTAGACATCATTCTAAATTACGAGAAAAATGTAGCTCAGAAGAGTCGTGTTTAGGGGGAGCACTTTACGGGAAAAATGTTAGTGTGTCATTTGTGTTTGCCTTTTCGTGAGATTATTCTCTCGATATTTTGTACACTCTTTTTATATAGTGAATTGCTCATCTCCGTTCGTGGACGTAGGTCAATTGACTAAACCACGCTAAATATTTGTGTCTCTTTTGGGTATATTTCTCTTTTATTGTCTGATTTATCGTTGTTCAAGGTTGCTTTACTAGCTCCCGCATGATGCTTGTTATTTCGGTCATTACAAGACTTTTTCTCATCTTATACTCCTGTTGATTCTAAAGTGTTAAAGATGGGCAATGCTAGTGAAGTTAACGTGTTTGATATTGGCACTGTTTGTTTGAAAACTAATAATGGTTCAACGTTAGTTCTTCAAGATGTCAAGCATGCTTCACACTTTCCTTTCAATTTGATCTCCGCAGGAAGATTAGACAATAGAGGTTACCATAATGCCCTCTTTAATGGACAATGGAAGCTCACCAAGGGCTCGTTAGTAGTGGCTCGAGGAGTCAAGTTTGGTCATTTATATGTGACACTGTAACGACCTGACTTGTCATTTTAAGAATCTACACCCCATTTAGCTGCATAAGGTCTCGAGCAGCTTCGTAATATGTATTATGACCCGCGTGTATTATCGAGTTTGATTTTCGGAAGATTCAAAATTTAATTTAAAGAACAATTCTCATTTTTGAAGCTTAAATGGAAAGAGTTAACCGAAGAGTTGACTTTTGCGCAAATGACCCCAGAATGAAATTTTGATGATTCCAATAGCTCCGTATGATGATTTTGGAATTAGGAATATGTCCGAAAAATATTTTGGAAGTCCGTAGTGAAATTTTACTTGAAATGGCAATAGATTAATTTTTAGGAAGTTTGACCAGGGAGTTGACTTTTTGATATCGGAGTCGGAATTCAGTTTTGAAAATTTTCATAGATCTGTTATGTCATTTATTTCTTGTGTGCAAAATTTGAGGTCAATCGGAACTGATTTGATACTTTTCGACGCAAAGAATAGAAGTTGGAAGATTTAAAAACGCATAATTTGATTCGATGCGCGATTCATAATTTCGGCATTGTTTGGCATGGTTTAAAGCCTCAACTAAGTTTGTATTGTATTGGACATGTTGGTATATTTGGTTAAGGTCCCGAGGGCCTTGGGTGAATTTCAGAAGGTTAACGGAATGGATTTCGGACAAAAGGAGCTGCTGGAATATTTATGCTGTAGAAGCTATTTTTGGACAACAACTGGTGCAATCGCAGAGCTGACTTTGGAAGCTTATATCTCGAAATATATAAGGAATTTGAAAATTTTCAAAACATGAAAGTTGTAGCCCTTTGATTCTAGTTTCCAGAAAGTTAGCCATTCATCACTTGGATATATTTACAGAAAGTTATGGTCAACTGAATTAAGGATGGTAAAGCAGTTTTGGCAGAAATTTCTGATGCGTTGAGCCGACTTTGGAAGCTTATATCTCAAAATGTTTAAGAAATCTGAAAATTCTTAAAACATGAAAGTTGTATGCCTTTGATTCTAGTTTCCAGAAAATTAAACCATTCATCATTTGGATATTTTTACAGAAAGGTATGGTCGACTGAATGAAGGCTTGTAGCAATTTATATTTTCCCAAAAATCAGGAAAAGTGGCATTTCACACATGCGACTTGCCTGGGCAGAATGCTAAAAAATGGGAGTTAGCCATTTTTACTCATTTTTGAGTTTTGAGTCTCGGATTTGGGCAATTCCAAAGGGATTTTTCACGACTTCAAATTGGGTAAGTGTGCTATATCAAAAGGGATTATATTTCATAAATCCATGATTATATTGATCATTTATTTTGGATTTAAATGGAAGAAATCAAGATTTTTGGAAAAACTTTTCAAGAATGAAACTTTTAGATTTGGAGGTCGAGTTGTTATCGGAATTTTATAAAATTGGTATGGGTGGATTCGTAATTGAATTTGTGAGTTTCGTCAGATTCCGAGACGTGGGCCCCACAGGTGAGTTTTGAGTTAAATTTTAGATTTTGTTGGAAAATTAATATTTTCATATGAAATTAATTCCTATAATTAGTATTCACTGAATTGAATTAATTTAATTAGATTTGATCTGTGCGGAGACCAATTCAAGCAAGAAGGTAATTTTGGAATATCGGCCTAACTTCAAAAAGGTAAGTATCTTGCCTAACCTTGAGTGGAGAAAATTCCCCTTAGGCATTGAGTCTTATGTGCAATTTATGTAATTAAAAACTATGTATGCGAGGTGACGAGTACATACTTGGTTTATATGGGCAAATTACATAGGTTAAAATACTTAGACGCCCTTATGTATTAAATTGGAAATTATTGGCACTTAGTAAATACTTTGATTTGTCTTGCCTAAATCCTTGTTTTGTTGGATTTTTTATATATGATGATTTGGTGCTATTGTCACCTTGAGTTTTATGTGAAATATTATTTTGTTGAGTTGTTTACTCCCGGATATATTTGTTATGATTTTGGGCACATTATGGTCAAGCCAGGGGCTCCTCATTGTGGAAAATAATGTATTGTTGATTTTTGTGGCAAGTTATAATATTTGAACACATGATGTGTAATTTGTTATAAATTGTAATATTTGAGCACTTGATGTGCAATCTGTGATAAATTGTATTATTTGAGCACTTGATGTGCAAATCTGTGATATGTTATAATATTTGAGCACTTGAGGTGTAATTTATGAGATTTGATATTGACACGTTATATTGTTGGGAAGTTTTGTTCGGGTGTTTACACGAGGTTTTTGCCATGCTATTATTACTATTGATTTATGCACATGCGGCGTGACAAGACGGGCTATATATATATATATATATATATATATATATATATATATATATATATATATATATATATATATGGGTTTGCGCATGTGGCAAGACAAGGTGGGAATATTATTATGCGCGTGCGGCGAGACAAGGCGGGCATTTATATTATTATTGCACACATAGCGAGACAAGGTGGGCTATGTCAGGAATTGAATTATGATGACTTGTGATAGCCTAGGGGCATTGTTGTTGTTGCATATTTTCTTTGGGACTATGAGGCGGTACATCGGGAGATTTCCCTGACTTGCATATTTACTTTTGGGACTACGAGACGGTACCTCGGGAGATCCCCTTGTCTTGCATATTTACTTTTGGGACTACGAGATGGTACCTCGAGAGATCCCCCTGTCTTGCATATTTACTTTTGGGACTACGTGGATGTACCTCGGGAGATCCCCTATTGAGCATTTACTTTTGGGAGTACGAGACGGTATCTCGGGAGTGCCCTTTTGTTGACATCTCTCTATGGTTGCACTTGCTTTTGGTTATTTTGTATTTTCGTAAAAGGAAAATCCTTGTGAGCTGACGGTGATGTATTATTTGATTTTACTATGTTTTTATAATCCTTGTTGTATTGTGTTGGATTGGGCTTTTTAGCCATTTTTAGCTCCGAACAGAATTAACTTCGAAATCTAGCAGCTGCCGTATCCTGGAGCACCTGGATCTACACACGAGATGCAGAGTGCAGTATGAGTACAACTAACTCAATAAGTAACAAGACTAACCTCTGGGCGGAAAGCAATGACGAGCTCCGCAGGTACAGTCCAGTATAAATAATGGTACAAAACGTAGATATGCTTTCAAATTTAACAGTTAAACTCAATACAAGTGAAATAGATCATTACTGCATGATATGAATAATATGACATCTCAGTAAAAATACCTCATGTAAATACTGGTCACAAATTATCTGGTCACTCGGTACTGTTTATGGCCAATACAGCCCAAGGGTGTTCCAACCCGTATATTAATACACATCGACTGGCAGTCAATCACCCAGTCCCGTATAAGGCCAATCCAGCCCTGTGATAATTTATCGCCAAATATAAATGATACGGACAAGATCCATATCCAGGTAAACTCATTACAATATAAATAAGTAAGGCAAGTCCATGCCCTGGGAAATCCATCCCGAATATACATAATCATCTACGCTCACTGGGGATGTGTACGAACTCCAAAGAGCTCTTTCAGCCCAAGCGTGATACAAAGCCAATATGGCATACTGCAGGCGGGCAGACCCGATCCGTATAATAACAAAGCCTATAATGCCTGCTGCAGGCGGGCAACCCCGATCCATTAAATAGTAAAGCCTATAACGCCTGCTGCAGGCGGGCAGCCCCGATCCATATAATAATGAGGAATAAATCCATTATGGCCTGCTGCATTGCGCATCTCAATCCCTTAAATATCCTCACAATGGACAATTATTATTGAGTGTGAAATATATATTTTTGAACAATTAATTTAACAACAACAAGACCCCATGGGTCCCAAAATATTAGCACGTAGCCTAAACATGATCTTTAATAGGAGCCTCAGTTTAATTTCTTTAACACGTAGAGAATGTTCAGATAATAACATGATTCATTAATCATAATACTGCACATGATTTATTCAAGACACAATTTATATGGTGCACGTCCACATGCTCGTCACCTATCGTGAGTGTCACTTCCAAACAATTTATATGTAATGATCCGACTTATCGTTTTAAGGACTAATGCCACCTTCAGTGACTTATGGTCTCGAGCAGCTTCGTAATATGTATAATGACCCGCGGGTGCGGTCGAGTTTGATTTTCGGAAGATTCGAAAATAAATTGAAAGAATAATTCTTATTTAGAAGCTTCAATGGAAAGAGTTGACCTTTGAGCAAACGACCCCGGACTAGAATTTTGGTGATGTCAATAGTTTCGTATGGTGATTTTGGACTTAGGCATATGTCCGGATTTGGATTTGGAAATCCGTAGGACAATTCGACGCATTTTGCCAAAGTTGGAAAATAGACAATTTTCGGAAAGTTCGATCGAAGGTTGAATTTTTGTTAACGAGGTCGGAATCCGATTATGGAAATTGAAATAGGTTCGTTATGTCATTTATGACTTGTGTTCAAAATTTGAGGTCAATCGGACTTGATTCGATAGATTTCAGCATCGAATGTAGAAGTTAGAAATTTCATAATAGACTAAAGTTTCAAGTGAGTTAGCACAAAACCTAAATTCAAATGAGCATAACTCTCATGATACGAAGTGTTATGTGGGGTTTTTACCTATTAAATTAATTATCTTTGAGTCTAGTTTCTAACTCTTCAAACCGTTCGTCATTTGGGCATCCCTAAAAGAAGTTATGATTAAATTACCAAAGTCTGGCAGAATGCAATTCTAAGACCAATTCTGCGATCGCAAAAGTGGTTATGCGACCATTATGAATGGACCAGAACATCCCAGTTCTGGGCACCAAATTTTTCTACCATTGTGCGGCCCGCATACACATTCTGCGGTCTATTATGCGACCGCAGACCAGCTTTCGGAGGGCTAATTTTTCTATTTTCATAACCCGACCCTATTTTGATAAATAGGCTTTGGGGCTTATTTTGGGGTATTTTTCTGAGGATTTTAGAGAGAGGTCAGAGAGTTTTAGAGAGAGAAGGAGGGCAACTAACATTCTAATCATCCAATCTTCAAGAATCAAGGAAGCTAATCACAAGATCTTCATCAAAGAGGTAAGATTCAACCCCTAGTCTTCAATTTCGAGTTTGGGGCAAAAGATTCGTGATTGGGAGTATGATTCTTGGGTATAAGAGTATTATATATATATATATATATATATATTTTTTTTTTCTTGTACCAATAAGGTTTGTGGGAATATTTTTGATATCAAATAAGTAAATATTGGGTGTTCGAATGAAGGAAATCTTGTAGAAGAACCTTGTAACCAAATTTGCATACCAGGCGTTTGATAAAATGCTCAAATGAGCTGAAACCATAAAAATCTTCCTAATTATGGTTCACTTTTGTTATGTTTCTAAATAAATTGAAGTTTCTAGGATTTCCGGAACCTCGTAGTAAGGTAAGGAAGGCTCAAGAAAGATTGAAGCCGTCCGGAGGTCAATTCACGTGAGAAAGCTATTTTGGAATATCGAGCTAAGTTTATAAAGATAAGTATCTTGCCTAACCTTGAATGGGGGAATTACCCCTTTGGCATTGAGTCTTATGTGCCATTTGTGAAATGTGAAAAGCCGTGTACGCGAGGTGACGAGTACGTTCTCGAGCTTATATGTGAAAATTTTATTGGGTTAAAGTCTTAGGCATTATTGTGTAGTAAATTGGAAAATTATTGGCATTTATTTAATCATCTATTTGCCATGCCTAAATCCTTTTTTGTTAAATTTATTTTTATATGACAATTTGATGTGATTATTACTTGAATATTTATGTAAATTATATGAGTTTGGTGATTTGATATTTCCTGGAAATAATTATATTAGGGATTATCCATCTGCAAATAATGAATGAAATAAGTTTAAACCGTGGTGTTATATATTTATCAAGAATTTATATTAATGAAGATGTTACTCTATACTAAGTATTTTTCATCTCTGTTGTTATTTTGAGGTGTTATACACATTGTGTGGAGCCTTGAGCTATTTGTTGTGAAACTAATTGATTTTGTTATATCTTTAGAACTGGTTGTGGCCACTGGAAAAATTGTGATTTGAATTGATTTTGTTATGTTGCCGTGATAATATTCCGTGTAAATTGTCGTGTTATTTGAGTTATTAATTTGAGAATATAAGGGTGGCATTTCACTGTTGATATTATGTGGGTATAAGGGTGACATTTCACTGTTGTTTTGTGTGTTGAGATATTGTTTGGGCGGAGCGATAAGAGTGGCTATTGATATTGTCCGGTCGGAGGGATAAGGGTGGCTATAGGAATGATAAGGGTGGCTATTAATATTGTCAGAGCGGAGGGATAAGGGAGGCTATTATAGGAATGATAATGGTGGCTATAGGAGAGATAGGGGTGGCTATTGTCAGGGATGATATGCGATGATGTGGGGTTGCGTTGGTAATTTTTATGTGATGTTGTGCTTTTCCTTGTGTTTATTGTTATACCTTGCGCAATTTGTCTTGTTGGTAAATTGATAATAGTCTGATCTATATTGAAATTTAGGAGCCTGTGGTTATTGCCAGGCGGATTGTGAAATGAAATGTGGGCACGAGGTGCCGTAAGTAAATAATGATTATATTGGCATGTGAACTGTCCGTGCAATTATGATATGAAATGTGGGCACGAGGTGCCGTGAGTAAATAATGATGATATTGGCACGTGAATTTTCCGTGCAGTTGTGATATGAAATATGGGCACGAGGTGCCGTGGTTAAATGATGATGATATTTGGCACTCGAGTTGTCCTTGCGATTGCGAGAGAGCAATTGGCATGAGGTGCCGTGGAAATATGAAAGTGGGCTGAGACCCGTATTTTATGATTTTGAAATGTTGTGTCATAGGGTGACTTTTATTCGAAAAAAGATTTATTTGAAAGAATTTTATTTGAAAGTTATTTATTTGAAGGAATTATATTTGAAAGAGATTTGAAAGAGATTTTTTTGAAAGTATTATATCTTGAAGATTTCTATCTGAAAAACATATAGGCGAAAAATGTATATTGGAAAGACTTGATTAATTGTTTGTACTTTTATTCATTATTTGTTGCGCAATATTTATGGTGTTCTTGTCACCCCGATGTGTATAACACTGGTTGATTATTGTTGACATCATTGTTATTTGTTTCCTATTATTTTTGTATACTATATTGCACATGTTATTAGACTAGTGAGTGTCTCGATATTACCTCGTCACTACTCCACTGAGGCTAGTCTTGATACTTACTGGGTACCGACCGTGGTGTACTCATACTACACTTCTGCACATATTTGTGCAGAACCAAGTATTGGAGATATCAGACTCGGGCAGAGTTAGTGTGTTGATCGCAAGTATTCAAGGTAGAGCTACTTGGTCGTTGCAGTCCCTTGGAGTCTTTCTATTTTATTGTATTGCCAACTCTTATTCGAACATTATTGTATATTCGATCCTTGAGATCATTACATATATCCAGTTAGAGTTCGTGACTCAGTATTACCAGTTTTGGGAGGTTATTATATTTGTAGTTATTTCCGTTGTTGGTTTATATAAAAATAATTGGCATGAATTGTAATTATAATCGGCTTACTTAGTCTTAGAGACTTATTGCCATCACGATGCTTGTGGTGGGATTTTGGGTCGTGACAAGTTGGTATCAAAGCTCTAGGTTCATAGGATCTAAGAGTCACAAACCGGTTTAGTAGAGTCTCGCGGATCGGTACGGAGACGTCTGTTCTTATCTTCGGGAGGCTATGGAACTGTTAGGAAAATGTTCACTTCTTTCAATCCTTATTGTGCAACATTGATTTAGCATGAAATGTATATCTCATATTCTTTTGCATCCACTCGTGTATGCCATTGCGCACTTAGTATCAGTTGTGTATCGACGGTTCGTGATGCTGCGGATGGACTACGACGGAGCCATAGATACTCAAACATTGCCTCAATATGTGGTTCCGACTGAAGATGCAGACGTATTGAGAGATCTCCCAGTGAATCATGTGGGGGTGCAACGGATCTTTGCATCTGTTTGATTTATACGAGCTGGTAGGGTTAATATTATGGATCATCGGACGTTGTGACCTATAACTTCGCGCCGAGTGGGGTAGTCCAATATCAATGGATGGATTGTAGGGTCATGTGTTATATCAGTTTCGGTCTGAAATGTATATATGTGGTACTGAAAGTTTCCCAAATTTACACATGTTTAAGCCCTGAGATTTTGTAGAGGATAAGGTTGGGACTTGCGGTATGTTTACCTCCTTAATAATCCTATACTTCAGTACCAAAGGAGTTAGAGACACTACTTTAAATTTACAGAAGGTCTACTCACTGTGGATGTCACAGTTGCGGATTTGGGGGTGCTTCAGAGGAAGTTTGGTTGACGAGATTCTGGACTATGTGGATCATGCTAAGACTTGTTTGTGTGAAGCTCTACTTTTGTGATCGTTCGGTATAAATAGGGGTAATGGTTACCCACAAGAAGAATCAAAGAGTTTATTTCCCAGACTCTCCGTAATGCGTGTCGTATAGCGTTTGAACGGTTGTGTCAGGTCACCATGATGGTGTCAGAATATGCCATCAGGTTTAATAAGTTAGCCTGTCATATTCCTACTTTGCTTCCTACAGCCAGAGAACGAGTCCACAAACTCATTAATGGACTCACGTATGATCGTAAAAATTTTGTACGACTTGTGAGCTACAAGCTGATACTTCATTTCCGCTAGTGGTAGAAATTGCCAAGATATTAGAACATGTTCGGGGTGGGTAGAAAGGAAACTAAGGAGACCAAGACGTCTCGAGATTCTAGGGGATTCATTGGATTCTACTCTGCGAGTGTAAATCATTATGGCGGGGGCTCGGGCAGCCGGCCAGCCCAGTCCGCACATCGTATTACTCGGGGTGCTCCAGTAAGTTCTTTTAATGCACCACTAACGTGAGTTTCCTACAATGGTTATTCTAGTTATCTGGCACATACTCAGTATGAGAAGCCAAACCCGCTAAGGGGTTGTTATGAATGTGATGATACTAGGCATATCATGAGAAAATTGTCCCAGACTTCGGAGAGACATATTTCATCAAAGCACTCAAGCGCAGTTACTACACCACCCATATGACCAGTTAGGGGTGGAGGACAGGCGGGTAGAAGGTGTCCTAGAGGTGGAAGCCCAGCTGTTGTTATAATTATTTTATAGTATGGCGAAGGTCGCTACATCAGATGGTGTCGTTACAGGTACGACCTCGAATTAATATAAAGGAATAATTTCCTTAACTTGATTCGGTTATGAGTATCGAGACGAGTCATCCTATTGTGCTCCACTTATTAGTGAGCTTCTTAATTCTATAATCTACTTTTGTGTTTACTCATGTTGGGAGATTTTATGGAGATAACTATGCCTATCATTCCGTGTTGGTAACTAATAAGAGCTGCGAGGCTAAAGGTGGCTTTATGGTACTCATTTCGAGAAGTTTTGATATAATTTTCGGATAATTAATTACAAATTGTGAATTAAATGCCCTACCAGTATGGGGTTCATTATGTGTTATAATTTTGTGTGACCGAAATTATTTAAAAGGAGAAAATGAAAATTTTCGATTGGCACGATGTGCATATTACTTGTGATTCAGAACTGAGGACAAGATCCTCGCATTTTAATATAAATTAATATGCTTAAACCGGGCTACGAGCTATGGTAGAGGTTATATAAGGACGAGATCCTTGTGAGGAAAATTCTTGTGATTAAGTTCTCCCTTGTGAGATTAAATTTTTACTATAATACTAATAGGGAGCCATGCATGTTAGGCTTATTTAAAAATTATTATATGAAATTCTCTGTGCATACTTGCCAAATTCGTGTTGTAATTATTGAGTTTTAAACTACGAGGTAGGTGCCCGCCCAGGTGGCGTTAAATGTGACTCGTTAACTCGAGTAAATAATTATGAGGTCTTCATGCCTCGCGTGTTGCCGTCAGTGTTGTGAAAATTAGATATGAGATTTTATTTAAAATAAGATTAATTGAGGATGCTGAAGTGAATTATAAACAACTATTATGACTAGCGATGTGGTTATGGACATACGTATGATGTGTGCATAGGCACGAGTTGCCACAGCCGGTTGAAACTAAGACCTTGTGATGATGTAAGGAATTTGAAATTGATTAGAGTGTAAGGAATTGGATTTAAAGCTTATAAGTGTAAATAAAAGAAATAATCTCCACAGAGATGATGTTGTCGGACCCATGTTAAATTTATGGTGATGTAGAATCACCTGTGAGTATGTGTGAAATAATGCACTCAGCAATTTAATGTCATCAGAATAATTCTTGGCACTTTCGAGGACGAACGTATGTTTAAGAAGGGGAGAATGTAACGACATGACTTGTGATTTTAAGAATCTATGTCCCATTCAGCTACATAAGGTCTCGAGCAGCTTCATAATATGTATTATGACTCGTGTGTATTGCCAAGTTTGGTTTGGCAGAGCTAACTTTGGAAGCTTTATATCTTGAAATCTATAAGGAATATGAAATTTTTCAAAACATGAAAGTTGTAGCCCTTTGATTCTAGTTTACAGAAAGTTAAACCATTCATCATTTGGACATTTTACAGAAAGTTATGGTCGACTGAACGAAGGATGGTAAAGCAGTTCGCCAGAAATTTCTGATGCGTGGAGCCGACTTTGGAAACTTATATCTCGAAATGTATAAGGAATCTGGCAATTATCAAAACATGAAAGTTGTATCCATTTAATTCTAGTTTCCAGAAAAGTTAAACCATTCATCATTTGGACATTTTGATAGAAAGTTATGGTCGACTGAATGAATGCTGGTAGCAGTTTATATTTGCCCGAAAATCAGGCAAAGTGGCATTTCACACATGCGATTTGCCTGGGCAGAATGCTTAAAAACGGGAGTTAGCCATTTTTACTCATTTTTGAGTTTTGAGTCTCGGATTTGGGCGATTCCAAAGGGATTTTTCATGACTTCAACTTGGATAAGTGTCATATATCCAAAAGTGATTATATTTCATAAATCCATAGTTTTATTCATCATTTATTTCGGATTTAAATGGAAGTAATTAAGTTTTTTGTAAAAACTTTTCAAGAACAAAAATTTTAGATTCGGAGGTCGAGTAATTATCGGAATTTGATAAAATTGGTATGGGTGGACTCGTAATTGTATGGGTTGTCGGTTGTTGTGAGTTTCGTCAGATTTCGAGACCTGGTCCCCACAGGCGATTTTTGAGTTAAATTTCGGATTTTGTTGGAGAATTATTATTTTCATATGGAATTAATTCCTATAATTGGTATTCACTGAATTTAATTAATTTGGTTAGATTTGAGCTGTTCGGAGGTCAATTCAAGCAAGAAGGCGATTTTGGAAAATCGGCCTAACTGCAAAAAAGTAAGTATCTTGCCTAACCTTGAGTGGGGGAAATTCTCCTTAGGCATTGAGTCTTATGTGCAATTTATGTAATTAAAACCCATGTACGCGAGGTGACGAGTAAGTACTTGGTTTATATGTGTAAATTACATAGGTTAAAATCCTTAGACGCCTTTATGTATTAAATTGGAAATTATTGGCACTTATTAAATCCTTTGATTTGTCTTGCCTAAATCCTTGTTTTGTTGGATTTGTTTTTATATGATGATTTGGTATGATTGTTACCTCGATTATTATGTGAAATATTATTTTGTTGAGTTGTTCACTCCTGGATATATTTGTTAATATTTTGTGCACATTATCGTCGAGCCATGGGCTCCTGATTGTGGAAAATAATGTATTGTTAATTGTTGTGGCAAGTTGTAATATTTGAACACTTGATGTGCAATCTGTGATAAATTATAATATTTGAGCACTTGATGTGCAATCTATGATAAATTGTAATATTTGAGCACTTGGTGTGCAAATCTGTGATATGTTGTAATATTTGAGCACTTGAGATGTGATATTGGCACGTTATATTGTTGGGAAGTTTTATTCGGGTGTTTGCACGAGATTTCTTCCGTGATATTATTACTATTGATTTATGCGCATGCGGCGTGACAAGGCGGGCTATATATATATGTGTGTGGGGGGGGGGGGGGGGGGGTTTACGCATGTGGCGAGACAAGGTGGGAATATTATTATACGTGTGCGGCAAGACAAGACGGGCATTTACATTATTATTGCGCACGTGGCGAGACAATGTGTGCTATGTCGGGAATTGAATTGTGATGACTTGTGATAGCCTGGGGGCATTGTTGTTGTTGCATATTTGCTTTAGGACTATGTGGAGGTACCTCGGGAGATCCCCCTCTCTTGCATATTTGCTTGTGGGACTACGAGGCGGTACCTCGGGAGATCCCCCTCTCTTGCATATTTACTTTTGGGACTATGAGGCGATACCTCAGGAAATCCCCCTGTCTTGCATATTTACTTTGGGACTACGAGGCGGTACCTCGGGAGATCCCCCTGTCTTGCGTATTTACTTTTGGGACTATGTGGCGGTACCTCGGAAGATCCCTTGTTGAGCATTTACTTTTGGGACTACGAGACGGTATCTCGGGAGTGCCCTTTTGTTGACATCTCTCTATGGTTGCACTTGTCTTTGGTTATTTTGTATTTCCGTGATAGGAAAATCCTTGTGAGCTGCAGTGATGTATTATTTGATTTTACTATGTTTTTGTATTCCTTGTTGTATTGTGTTGGCTTTGGCTTTTTAGTACGAGACTCTGAAGATTTATATTCCTGGTTTTTTCGATTTGTGATGACTGAGTTGTTTTAAATAAAAGAAGTTACTATTATATTTTGAATTAATAAGTTTTACATCCGAAGCAATAGATTATCTGATGTTTTATTTAAATTGAAATGTCATTTTTCTTCACTCCAACTATTTCTAAAATAAACTCATTTCTTTTTTGAATTCTTACTCGGTTTAAAAATGATAACCTTACTTTATTGAAAATAAATTAATCGTGCGGATTTTATGTATACATATTTGGTACGAGAGTTATCCGTGCGGTTGTGATAGAGATATGGGCACGAGGGGCCGGGCCGCAAAAAAATGAAAGTGGGTTAAGACCCGTATTTTTATGATTATGAGATGAGGTATCACAAGGTGGCTTTTATTTGAAAGGATTATATTCGAAATAATATCTATTTGAAGGAATTATATTAGAAAGAGATTTATTTAACAAAATTTTATTCTGAAGAGTATTATTTGGGAAACATATAGGCGAAAGATTTATATTGGAAGGATTTGATTAATTGGTTGTACTTGCACTAATTATTTGTTGCGCAATATTTATGGTGTTCTTGTCGCCCTGCTGTGTATATCACTGGTTGATTATCGTCGTCATAATTGTTACTTGTTTTTTATTATTTTTGCATACTAAGTTGTATATGTTATTAGACTAGTGGGTGTCTCGACTGTACCTCGTCACTACTCCACTGAGGTTAGTCTTGATACTTACTGGGTGTTGATACCCAATTTTTCTCTCATATTTTTCAAAATATATACATCCCTTGAAAATAGCATTTTATGCATCATTATTAAGTTTACAAATCTATACAAGCATTTCCTATAATTTTCCATATTTTTAGAGCTCTCTAATTAATATTCTTGCATTTAAATTATATAAATATTTATTAATTTTCCCTTTAAATTATTTTGTGATGACTTAGTTACCTAAATTATTATTTTGCACCTATAATATATGTCTCAAATATTTTTTATTTTATTTCATATAATTACATTAGCATTTTTTAAGCTATTTATCTAATTTTGCAATAATGACATATATTCATACACAATTGCTCTTTATTTTATATTATTTGTGTCAAAATAACATCTTTATATTTTTATATTACAAAGTTATTATTTTGATCATTTTAGTGCATAAATAATATTTTTATTTATTTATTAAGTATTTTTATAAATTATTTTGATAAATTTTGGGGTATTTAAAGAATAGCCCAATATTAACCTATTTTCGGACCCAAATTAACCTAGCAGCTTAGCCCAATTACCACAAGCCCAATACACTAACCCAATAATCCCATCCAAACCGGCCGCGACTCGTCTAGCTAACCCAACCCAGACCCCTTAAACCACAGCCGTTGATCAAGAATAATCAACGGCTCACAACCCTTAACTCCTCTTCTCTTATAACCTAATCCCTAAACCCTAGAGACCATTGTCTCTGTCTAGCCGCCCTCAAACGCTCCTCCCCCACAAAAAGCCCTAATCGCTGCCTTCCCCAAATTTTTTCCTAATCCCAGCTACAATGGGATTTTCCTCTTATTTACTTACCATATTTGTGTGTTTCCGCTACTGGTTGATTCTCCATGATATCACCTAGTACTTACCTAAACATGGTAAGTACTACCTCTCCGATTTTGTCTGAATAAGTTTTATTTCTTGAATATGGACCGTATTTCGTCTACACGCGTCTAATTCTACACTGTGTGGTTCCGATTTCGTTTGGATTTTTGCTGATTTACACTTTCCCTAAAAAACTAGGGTTTACCGGATTCCTCTCTTAAATCGATTTCAAATTGATTTGCTTGTTGTCTTTCCTTATTTGTTGCTTAATTTACTCTGTTTCCTTATGTGTTTGTTTGATTTTTGACTGCTATGTAAGCCCCTCCATTTTCCCTTCTCGAGAGGGGAGACTTTTGAAAAAATCGATTTCTTCACTAAAATTTTGAGGTTTTTGCTACTCTCTTGCTTGGTATTCTGTATTGGCCGACTGAATGCCAATGCCATTAGCATCTTGTTCCTTAACCCGTTTTTGGTGCGAGCACAACCTTGAGTTCATCGAAGCTCTTGGGAACTTTGACGCATTAGGGATCCTCGGTTATCTGTGGAAACCTATTCTTTACTATTCTTCGCTTAACTGGTGAGTCACTATACTTTGCAATATCGTTCCTAGGCATCTATCGTTTGTATACTTTTTCATTCCTGAGATTTGTCAGTTCAGTATGTTTTCTGGATTTCTTTTGTGTGTAACTCTGTTTTCTTTCCTCAACTCTTTAGGTCTCTTTAGCCTTTAGCTTCAAGCATGCCTAAACCGGGTTCTATTAAGTTCTAACCAGTCAATGTGTTAGAAATTATTACTGTTTGAGACTTTTACACTTGTTAGCATCTTCTGGCATTTAATTTAGTCTTTTGCTATCAATCTTGTTACTTGAATATGCCTTACTCGCATAATTTGTACTTCTTTTAGTCGACTAGTGTAGTGAGTTCAAAAGCATGAATATGCACACCCATTGTATGGCACAAGCCTGTTTCCCATCATATTCTGAATTTCTGTGGTAGCTTGCTTATCTAACATGTTTGATCCTACTCTCTATCAATATGCCTTTAGCATGTTTAACCCTCTGCCTGATTCACCAGTAGTTATAATCTGCTTTTCTCATGTCTAAATGCTGCCCTATTGCCAAATTAGCATGACTGTTTCATAACATCAAGACCTATACTTAGCACAATCTGGACCTTCTTTAGGTAAATAGTCTATTGTGTCGATGCTAGAATACCTACATGTGCTATTTAACATGAGCTGACTCTTCACTCTGTACTGAATCTCTATGATGCTTTTCTTGCATACATAATGTGTTTTAATGTTATAAGACCTTTTCCCTCAACTGTGATCTTGCTTCCCTGCTAATATGCCCCCAGTATGTCTTAATCCTTTGTTCCTTCAGTGATTGCTTAGACTGTCATAATGTGTGCTCCCTATCATGTTTCAATGCAATCTTTCCTCTTGATGAGAATTAACATGTTTTTCTTATGATACTAAGATGCATGCGTAGCTTAATCCAAACCTCTTAGGTGTCAATTGGTTTAATGTCATGAATGATAATCTATGTATATCTTGCAAACCTGTTTCTTCCCCAATTTCTTTCAATATGAGGCTATCTATGTGGTGCTTTGCTGTCCTGCTGAACCTACTGGCCTATTTGATTAATTACTCTATATTCTCAATTCGGTTATGTGTACTTTAGGATATGAATGTATCTCCTAACTTCTGTCCATTTTCCTCACTAGCAACTTATGCTATTATGAACTCTTCATTCTTAGCTGGCTGAAAGCCAAGGCTACCTAGGTTCTATTATTGTCCTCCCTAGTGTGAGCACTGTTCGGGGTCTAATTGAGACCCTTGTGAACTCTGACACACTGGGGCTTGGTCCTTATTCACTCCCTCAATCTCAAACTGTTCCTATTCACTCTACTTCCCCCAGTTATGTGTTGTGTACTTGAATTGGCTGATTTAAATGGTGCAACACTTGGTTCCATGGTTAAGTAAACTGGTTTTGGACCCCTCTATGGATCCCTGACTCATGTATTACATGTGGCTCTTTGTTGAATACCTGGGTATGCTGTGTAAGAGCTATTGAAGGCCTAGGAAATGCTGGGTATTTACTAGGCCTGTTGTGGGCTTCTTATCACTATTATGTAACACTACTACTTTTACACATTATTGGGCATGTAATAATCTTTGTATAAACAACTAGGTTGTTAGTAAAAGGGAATGGGGTATATTTTAATATTTACATGCGATGGGTAGATAACATGCCTATAGGACTTAATAATGTGTTTGCTATATGTGTCGTTCACTCTCTATGTACACTATAGAAACCATGCTATTAGGAGAAGCACACACTCACGCTACTTGTCTAGCAGCAAAGCATGAGCTCAAATGCTCAATTATCCTTGTTGCTACAGGTTATTAGAAAACATGCCCATAGAAAATAAATATCGTTGAACTTTCCTTCAATTGGCATTTCTAGAAATCATGCATATATGATTTGGATCATTTCATTTGCTATTGTATCTTACTGTTCACTAGAAATCATGCCTATAGGACTAAGTATAACAATAACATAAGTTCCAAGCGTCAACTGTTAGAGATCCTGCCTATAGGATAACATAATTCGCCTTAATAACTGTTAATGATGCCCCCTATCAACATTGTTTATTGTTTACTTAGACCACTATCAAAAGCGTGGGTAATTCCGGGCTCCTCCCAATGGTCTTTATTACTCCTTACTGCGTAAGTCACCTAGACACAACAGGGTTAATAACTGGAAAGTTGCGATTTAAACAATCAATATGCGACAACTGTATCAACGCTTGGTTTTTGAAATTGCTTGCATGCCTTAATACCTTGTCAAATTTATATCATGTCTATAGGGATTTAAGTTCTTAATTCTAAAACTGCTCAACATACAATTTGTCTTGCGTGCATTTGTTGCTTAAGTATAGAGGCAAACTTGAGTCTTGACTGCCTATACATGAAGTCCAATATGTTTTGTATGTCGCCTGGTTTTGACATTTCTGAGCAGCCTAAGTGAGGTATAGAACCATCCAAAGTAAAGGTCCAATACCTCCTAGACCATAGGTATGGGACGGCTAGTGCACGCAGAGGGTACGACCTATAATTGAATTAGAACGCTTTTAGGTAGAAACTTTAACATAGTAATCGGGTAGTAGGCGATGATAGTCTGTGCCCGCTGAATAATATGAGTAACAACCCATCTTGAAGGAGTTACAAAGTATTATTTATGTTTCACGAGGTGATCCTTTAGGCTAAAAAAAACTTAGGACCCCCTCCTCTTTATATATTGTTATTAGATCTAAATAGCTGTATACCTATATTTGCACTAAGACCTGTATCAATCATGTTGTAATAAAGTTTTGTGACTTCTAATTTCCTTTTGTTTATTTGATCAACTAGCTTAATCATAATCCACATAATCTTATGTTCGGCCAGGTCCCACAATTATGGACCTCGAGGAGTGCCGAACACCTTCTTTTTGAGGTAACTTGAGCCCTTACCTGATCTTTGGTGGCACTGACTAGTCAAACAGAGTCATTTGCATAATACGTGCCATAACGCACCTTAAACCGTTAGGTGGCGACTCTCCTCTTTTAATACCTCCTTAAAAAAGTTGTCACATGTCAAAACCCGATTTCGTGAAGAAAAGGGGTGCGACAGCATGGCGACTCTGCTGGGGATACTTAAGTTCTTACCATAATGAATTTGGCTTATGTGGATTAGTTTTCTTTGTTATAAAACGGACATTCCTTTTCCATCTTTATTTGTTAAATTTTGCTATTACGTGCACATCCCTTTCCCGTTCAACTTTACTTGTTTAAACCCATTATAACATGCACATCCCTTCCCTTCTCCACCTTTATTTTCTTAAATTTGTTACGACATGCACATCTCTTTCCCTATTCGCCCTTATTTTATCCAACTTCTCTTCATTTGTTTAAAGACTACTATATTGTTTGCTTTGTTACATTCTCACATATATTCCACGGACTAACTTCTTCCTTTGTCTTTCTTTTATGTTTTACCTTAATACTGTATTTACCGCTTTTTACATATTTATCATGAAAATACTTGGCAATGTGTTATTATCTTTGCATAAAGCATGCTCCAGATCATATTTACTCGTGCCCAATTAATACCATAGCGACACTTGATGAGTGTCCGCGCTCTTCCAAAAATTACCCTTTAAATTGAAAAGGCTTATTTGCGGTAAACTAGTCAATCAGCGGTGCAGTCGGCGGTTCCGTGCCTTTCTCTCTCAAGTTGCCCACTTGAGAGTACCAGTCTAGACCGTTCTAGAAACCTCACTCCAATATTAACTGTGCATGCATCATCTCAAACCTAGTATGGGTTAGAATGTTGTCCACGTGATAATCCACTAAAATAAGCCTTGTCCAAAGCCCGACGGAATTTCCATAATCCCAATGGACACCATCACGTTATGTGCATTACTTGGAGAAAGCACGCCGGTATGTTAATCATTAATGTGTAAATAGTCAGACCTAGAGGGGGAAATGGCTAACTCTATTTGTTTTGCAAAAAATGAGGCACGAAGTCCCCAGGTTCGGCAAGGTTCAAAATATCCCACCTTTGCTGCTTGATTGGTGGAAGAACCTCTCACCTAGTGACCAGAATCGTGTGAAAAGGGTCCTCGGATATTTACCTTCCTTATTGGACATTCGGCCAAATAACGCATTGAATGAGGCCGCCACTATGTTTTGGGATGAGAAAAGAGCTTTCTTTCGCTTTGGTAATGTAGAGATGACCCCTCTCTTAGAGGAAATAGGAGGCTTCGCTAGGCTGCCATGGGATAGTCCGGGTTTATTAGAACCAGAAAATCGCACTCCCCGCGGTTTTTTGAAAATGATGGGTTTCAAGAAAAATGATGAATTATTATGTCTGAAGGAGTCATACATACCATTTGAATTCCTTTATGAACGTTATGGGCATAGAAAGTTATATCGCCTTCACCGTGATGAACTTGCCATTACTTCTTTGGGTTGGACACACCGCCAAGTTTTTGTGTTCATTGTCTGTTTCTTAGGGTTTCTGATATTTCCGATGAAAGGGGGAGGATTCACACTCGCTTAGCCATGGTCGCTAGGATTCTAATGGAAGGAATTGAAGGACAAACTTACACTATCATCCCCATGATCTTGGCCAATGTACCGAGATCGATACAAGCATGGGTATGGGCATTTCGAGGGCTGTAATATGTTGCTACAGGTTTGGTTATTAGAACATTTCCAGAGAGGTGAATATCGTTAGGAACTTCTGTGATGACCATTGAATGACTACATAGCCTACCATCATCCAAAAAGAATGACATTTATCCCAGATAGGTTTGCGTAACTTGAAAATGCTATGAGTTGGGTGCGTTTCTTCGACAATTTGACTGATGAAAGAGTACATTGGATGTTCGAATGGTTCCCTAGCAGCGAGTTCATCATCAGGTCAAGAGAAACCACTCATTTAGTGTTGATCGGGTTAAGAGGAATCTATCTTTATGCTCCTATAAGAGTAATGAGGCAAGCGGGAAGAAAGCAGGTTATACCTCGGGTTTCCAACATGATCTAGTATAAAGCAGACTTTAAAGGGAACATCATTCCGTTCAAGTTCGAGGTACAGCATATGTGGAATCAAAAGGTCATTGTAGAGAAAGACACTATCGAGCCAGACAGGTACCATGCCGACCATGTATACTTCTACCCATCATGGTTTGTAGATGATATAGTGGGAGATGTCAAGCTAGGGATTAATCTGAAAAATAGGGTTATAGATGACGTTGGTGAAGCACAAGTCAAGTATAGGATGCTGCGCTAGAGGGTTTTCTAGTTTGAAGCTAGACATTTGGAACAACACAAAGTGGATATGGAATCCATCGGCGAATGGAAAGAAATTGCTACTAAATGAATAGAAAGATTGGAATATTTGGAGCAAAGGTTAATGGAACTTGAGGGGAAGATGAGGAAGAGGCTCTCGGATTGTCAAAATACGGAAGGCAATGAGGGAGGGAACCTAGCAAGGGCTTACCTACTATTGGGCATACGCGACTTGGGAACTTGATTGATGGATCCAAGAAGGCCAAGCATGGAGAAGGTCCCTCTAGGTCCAAATAGATTAGGAAATGATGTTCTTTACTACTTTTTAGCTTAGTTTTAGATTTCGATTGTAATAAGGCAAATGCCATTAGTAATTTTCTTATTATTATCGTTTTAGTATGGATCTGATTCATTTTAGCATTAACGAAATGACACAATTGTTGGCATCAATTTTCTCCAAGTCTATGTGTCGCTTAGGCCTTCCTCGGGCACAACGAGGTCCCCCAAATTAGGACACGAATTTATTTACTGATTCTGCAACACATGTTCAATATCGCAAACATCCTTTCAATATCCCTTACTTACTTGGTTACCTTTTTGTTGTTCTTTTCTTTTGTTTATTCCCATTATCCAAAGGTTAGTTCGTGCATACTGGCATCATCCGCATATCACACTAGATCCAGAGGTCCTCCACCTTCTCCTCCACCAAGTGATCCTAAAGGCAAAAGCAAAGGGAAAGGAGAAATGGACGATTTAAGCGGTATCAGAAAGGACAATGCAGAGAACGTTGAAACCTCGGACAGTCGGAATACTCCAACACAGAATGAATTGGTCCTACGTCTGGAACAGAAAATATTGGAGCTACAAGGGGAACTTGAGCAGGTCCGGAACTTGGCAAACCTTTCCCTCACCATAAGCGTCCCCGGACTTATCCAACAAAACACAAACGCCCAAAATCCGGTACCTCCCCAAAACACACAAAATCCACAAAATCCTCCCGCACCACATCAGTACGCCACACCTCCTCAGAACCACAACCCTCCACTGATACCTACTCCTCAACAACACCATCACCACCCAACTCAATACCCACAAACAACCACATACCACACCCCTCAGAATGCACCACAGCCTACTTCTGACCTGCAAAACTCAACCAATGACCACCATTATGCCAAGATTCCCGGAGTCCACCAAAGCAATCCTATATATGTGTGGAAACCATACCTCACACCCCACAACAGACCCTATACATACTCAAATCTGTCTAGAAGGACCTACTCATCAAGAATATAGCGGAGGAACTCAAGAAACTTACTGGCAGAATTCAAAGTGTCGAAGGGGAAAAAGGCATTGAGGGTTTGAATTATGAAGATTTGTGTATTCAGCCAGATGTTGAATTGCCAGAGGGTTACAAACCTCCTAAGTTCTAAATGTTCGACGGGACTGGGGATCCGAAGTTGCATTTGATAATGTATTTTGACAAACTTCTAGGGGTTGGAAAAGATGAAAGAATCCACATGAAGTTGTTCATGAGAAGCCTCACTGGAGATGCCCTGTCTTGGTAAGTCAGTCAGAACCCAAAGAAATGGGTTAATTGGGTGAGCATGGCATCAGATTTTATGGATCAGTTTAGGTTTAACACAGAAAACGCACCAAACATTTTCTACATTCAGAATCCCAAGAAGAAGCTAATGGAAACTTTCCGCGAGTATGCTACACGGTAGAGGTCTAAAGCTGCAAAGGTAAGGCCAGCACTGGAAGAAGAACATGTGAATAAGTTCTTCGTCAGAGCTCAGGATCCGCAATACTATGAAAGACTGATGGTTATTGAAAACCATAAATTTTCTGACAATAGCAAAATTGGGAGAGAGAATAGAAGAAGGGATCAAAAGAGGAATGGTGACAAATTTTGAAGCACTCCAAGCCACAAATAAAGCCTTGCAGTCAGGAGGCATCTCCAAGAAGAAAGAAGTAGGTGCGATGATGGTAGCCCAAGGTCCAAAGTCTTCTCTTACATACCAAACACCTCCACCCACATATCAACGTTCACCTCCCAGATACCAACAACCTACCGCCACTTACCACACTTATAACACCCAACCAACATACTACCACTCACCACCAGCCCGCCAAAACTACCAAAAACCTAGACCAAATTTCGACCGCATACCACCTAGACAATACACCCCGATTGCCGAACCTATAGACCAGCTGTACGAGAGACTGAAGGTTGCCTGTTATATCACTCCCATTCCCATTGTTGCTATGGAAAACTCTTCCCAGTGGATTAACCCAAATAATATATGTTCCTATCACTCAGGCATGAAAGGTCATACTATTGCTTAGTGTAGTACTTTGAAGGATAAGATTCAGACATTAATTGACACCAAAGTCATACAGGAAAATGAGGCTGCACCCAATATCCGTAACAATGCTCTCTCGGATCACAGGGGTGGAGGGGTAAACATTATAGAGACCGATGAAGAATGGGACTCAGAGGGATCAATTGGGCTCATTCGAGAAGGGGACAATTCTGAAACATCTCCAGTCACTCTCACACCTATCATGGTACATACTCAGGCACCAATTGAAGTTGAGGTGACTGCACCAACTCCATTTGAGGTTGAAGTGACAACGCCTTCACCGTGACGGTATCACCTACGCCGTCTTATAAGTCTAATGATATACCATGAGATTATGTTGTGGAAGCAAGAAGGAAAGGAAAGGCAAAAATAGAAGAAACAGGTGCAGCGCAAGGCATGACCAGAACTGGTAGGATTTATACACCCGAGTATTTGGAAGGAACAAGAAAAGAAGCCGCCTCTAAACTGCCTGTCATTGTGACTGGCCTAGATGATCTTTGGAGAAAGGTGCAGGCAAGAGAGTATTCTGTGGTTGATTATCTGAACAAAACCCTGCTCAAATATCCATTTTATCACTGCTGCAAAACTCCCAGGCACATAGGAATGCCCTAATGAAGGTGTTGAATGAAGCCTATGTACCCAACAACATCACCAGTGGAGAGATGGCCAACATGGTAGGGCAAGTGTTGGAAAGCCACAAGATGAATTTTCATGAAGACGAGCTACCACTAGAAGGACTAAGTCACAATAGGGCACTGCATATCACAGTGCAGTTTGAGGACAAGTTCATTGCCATAGTCCTGATAGATGGGGGTTCGAGTCTCAACATTTGTCCACTAACTACTCTGCAAAGATTGGGTAAAGGCTTGCACGAGATACGAGCAGGAAGTATGAATGTGAAAGCATTTGATGGGTCTCAAAGGGCCACAATTTGGGAGACCAACCTCCGCCTACAGATGGGCCCAACCTGGTTTGATGTTGAGTTTCAAGTGTTGGACATATCTGCTACCTACAACCTATTGTTTGGATGACCTTGGATACATGCCGCTGGGGCCGTAGCTTCTGCTCTATATCAGGCCGTGAAGTTTGAAAGGAACCATTAGGAAGTGATCATCCATGGAGACGGAAGTAATCCCATTTACACCAATCAAATTGTTTCGGTCATTGAGAATAGAAGGAAGTTGTGTGGAGAAATATACCGTCGCATCGAGCGCGTCAATGCAATTGAAAAGAATAAATGGTGGAGCAGTAAGATAGAAGGCATATTGGCATGGACAGGGTATGAACCTGGCAAGGGTCTCGGTAAGAATCTCCATGGGATCACGAAACCGATACAGCTAAAGCGCCACGACACAACGTTTGGGATTGGGTATGAATACACCTAGCACGAGTATCAGAATTGGTCGCCACCATGGCGTGCTCCTTATTACCCTCTAGAGCAACCAGTGCCATATTTGAGACAGTCATTTCATTAAGCTGACATGACGTGGGAGTCCAAAGAAGATTAAGTTCTAGCTGGCATAAGGAACCTGTTTCTGGATGATGAAGACATGGATTGCAGTGCGATAGTTGAGGAGGAGGAGGAGGAGGAAGGCCTTTTTTATTCAGACCGTGGAGAAGAGAGTTGTTCTCAAGAACTAGACTGCTGCACCATCAAGGGCCCCTCTAGTTCCTGGGTAGCCTAGCAATTTGCATCATTTATTTTGAAAGCAATTTTATGAGCATCTAAGACATTTTGCATTATTTTGTTCTTAACGTATTATATTTTAAAATAATTGCTCGAGTCGAGCCGTACTTGTTTGACGTTTTCAAGATTTATTCAATGCATTGTTATTTTTAGTATTTATTTTTATTCTTCACATTTTTTCTCTTCAGCATTATTATTACCTATCCCGATGAACCTACGACTATGACATGTAACGAGACAACACAACATAAGGATAGTGATTCAGAGGATCTGGAAGAGGATATAATACCCGAGAAAATTATCAGAGAAGTGGAAAACTTTGAAAACAAGCCTAAGTCCAATTTGGATGAGACCGAAATAGTTAATTTGGGAGACTCCGAAATAGTCAAGGAAACGCGTGTAAGCATTCACCTATTACCGTCAGAGAAGGAAGAGTACGCCCAGTTTTTGAAGGAGTATGAGGATATTTTTGCATGGTCCTATGATGATATGACCGGTTTGAGCACTTCCATAATGGCTCATAAACTGCCTACCAACCCTATGTGTCCGTCTGTAAATAAGAAGCTTAGAAAGTTCAAACCAGATTTGAGTTTGAAAATAAAGGAGGAAGTCACCAAGCATATCAAAGCCAAGGTTCTCATAGTGGTTGAATATCTGACCTGGTTGGCTAACATTGTGCCGGTTCCAAAGAAAGATGGGAATGTCAGAGTGTGTGTCGACTATCATGATTTAAACAGAGCAAGTCCCAAAGATGATTTCCCTTTGCCCAATATACATATACTGATTGACAACTATGCCAAGCATGAACTCCAATCCTTTGTGGATTGCTTCGCGAGATATCATCAGATATGGATGGATGGAGAGGATGCCGAAAGGACAACCTTTATTACACCATGGGGAGTATATTGTTACAAAATGATGTCGTTTGGCCTAAACAATGTTGGAGCCGCCTATGTGAGGGCCATGATAATCATTTTCCACGACATGATACACAAGGAGGTGTACGTGGATGATGTCATCATAAAATCCAAGAGAATCATAGATCATATAGTATATTTGAGGAAATTATTTGATCGACTTCGAAGATGCAACCCGAAACTAAATCCCGCAAAATGTGCCTTCGGAGTCCTTGCTGGAAAGTTGTTAGGGTTCATCGTCAGCTGCCGAGGAATTGAGCTTTACCCGTCAAAGGTCAAGGCTATCCAAGAGTTGCCACCTCTGACGAACAGGAAAGATGTGATGAGTTTCTTGGGCATCTCAATTACATCAGCCGTTTCATAGAACAATCAAATGTGATCTTTGAACCGATTTTTAAAATGTTAAAGAAAGGCGCTGCAACAAGTTGGACTGAAGAATGCCAGAAAGCCTTTGACATGATCAAGGAATATTTATCCAAACCACCTGATCTGGTCCCACCAGAACCTGGGAGACCTCTGTTACTCTATTTATCTGTACTGGATGGGGCTTTCAACTATGTCTTAGGACAACACAACGAGACGGTAAGAAAGGAACATGCCATCTACTATCTAAGTAAGAAGTTCACACCCTACGAAGCACGATATTCTTTGCTGGAACACACCTGTTGCGCTTTGATGTGGATAGCTCAGAAGTTGAGGCACTAGTTCTGTGCCTACACCATATATCTCATATCAAGAATAAATCCACTAAAATACATCTTCCAGAAAACCATGCCTAAGGGAAAGTTAGCAAAATGGCAGATACTACTAAGTGAGTTCTACATCATCTACGTAACTCAGAAAGCGGTCAAGGGACAGGCATTGGCAGATCACTTGGCAGAAAATCCTGTGGGTGGAGAATACGAACCACTAAAAACATATTTTCCTGATGAAGAGGTATCATTTGTAGGAGAAGATACCACTGAAACCTATAAAGTTTCGAGAATGTTCTTCGATGGAGCTGCAAACTTTAAAGGAGCAGGTATTGGAGCAGTTTTGGTATCAGAGACAGGTCAACACTATCCGGTATCCGCAAAACTTAGATTTTCGTGTACCAATCATATGGCAGAATACGAGGCTTGCATCTTGGGGATCAAGTTGGCCATTGACATGAACATTCAGGAATTTCTGGTAATTGGTGACTCAGACCTATTGGTACACCAGGTTCTAGGAGAATAGGCTACAAAGAATACCAAAATATTCCCGCATTTGTGCTATGTGCAAGAATTGAGGAAGAGATTCACAAAGATAGAGTTCAAACATGTTCCGAGAATCCAAAATGAGTTCGCAGATGGGTTGGCCACTCTATCTTCTATGATACAACACCCAGACAAGAATTTCATCGATCCATAATGAGAAAGCTTATTGTGCTCATGTTGAAGAAGAAACTGATGGGAATTCTTGGTTTCATGACATCAAAGAATACTTGGAAAAAGGAGAGTACCCGGAGCACGCAAATCATACCCAGAAACACACACTCTGAAGATTGTCCAATCATTTCTTTCAAAGTGGAGGAATCCTATACAATGGACTCCAGATCTAGGATTATTACAGTGTGTCGACGCCAAGGAAGCATCCAAATTGCTCGAAGAGATACATGCCGGAACTTGCGAAACACACATGAATGGCTTGTTTTAGCTAAGAAGATATTACGAACAGGATATTTCTGGATGACTATGGAATTGGACTGCATCAGGTATGTCCAAAAATTTCATCAATGCCAAGTACATGCGGATATGATACGAGTACCACCCAATGAACTCAATGCAACAAGTGCACCTTTCTCCGCTTGGGGGATGGATGTCATCGGTTCCATCAAACCCACCGCTTCAAATGGGCACAGGTTCATTCTAGTGGCCATAGACTATTTCACAAAATGGGTTGAAGCCGCATCTTACAAGGCTGTAACTAAAAAGGTCGTCGCAAATTTCATTAGGGATCGTATTGTCTGTCGATTCGGGGCACCAAAATCAATCATCACCGACAATGCCGCCAACCTTAATAGTGATTTGATGAAATCCATGTGTGAAAGCTTCAAGATCAAGCATAAGAATTCCACAGCATACAGGCCACAAATAAATGGAGTTGTGGAAGATGCCAATAAGAACATCAAGAAGATATTAAGGAAGATGGTAGATAATCACAAACAATGGCACGAGAAGTTACCATTTTCCCTACATGGATATCGTACCACGGTTCGCACATCAACTGGGGAAGCTCCTTATTTACTGGTCTATGGCACTGAAGCCGTCATTCGCGTCAAAGTAGAAATTCCTTCTTTGAGAATCGTATAAGAGGCTGAACTCAGTGATGCAGAATGGATATGAAGTCGTTATGAGCAACTGGCTCTCATTGACGGAAAAATAAAGACAGGAACACAGGCAAAGCAGAAGACAAAAACACGAACCAACCTTCCCCCATAGAACTCACAATCTTTCTTTGAATGCAGGTACAATAAGATAACGATACTCGCAAATACATCAAGGCACTTCCTTCAAATTATCTGGCATAAATATCTTCATCTAAGAAATACTTTTCCACTTGCCTCATATTCTTTGCATGAGACTAAGCATTGCCTCCCTAATTGCATAAGGATAAGCATTAACTTTCTTTGCATGAGACTAGGCATTGTCTCCTTTATTTGCATGAGACTAAGCATTGTCTCCTATTTGTATGAGGCTAAGCATTGCCTCGTTAACTGCATAAGGCTAATCACTACCTTTACTTACATCGAGACTAAGCATTGTATCCTATTTTGCATGAGGCTAAGCCCTGCCTCCCTAATTGCATAAGGCTAAGCACTGTCTTTCCCTTGTATGAGACTAAGCATTGTCTCCTTTTTTGCATGAGACTAAGCATTGTCTCCTATTTGTATGAGGCTACGCATTGCCTCCTTAATTAGATAAGGCTAAGCACTGCCTTTCCTTACATCAAGACTAAGCATTGTCTCCTATTTTGCATGAGGCTAAGCCATGCCTCCCTAATTGCATAAGGCTAAGTATTGCCTTTCCCTTGTATGAAACTAAGCATTGTCTCCTTTCTTTTCATGAGACTAAGCATTGTCTCCTATTTGTATGAGGCTAAGCATTGCCTCGTAAACTGCATAAAGCTTCGAATAATAATAAAAATAAACATGTTATAAATTACGGGTGCGTTTCACGTGACGTGATTCGCAATATGTACAAAAACAAATGAGTCTGCGACATCGCGACTTGTTCAAATAAGTTCCATAAATAATTAAAAATGGTTAAAAGGAATAAAAATGCACATATAGGTTTAAAACATGTATTAAATCAGATATCTAGGCCAATTATTAATAGTTGAGCGACCGTGCTAAAACCACGGAACTCGGGAGTGCCTCACACCTTCTCTCGGGTTAACAGAATTCTTTACCCGGTCTTCTGTGTTCGCAGACCATAAATAATAGTCAAATTTCCTCGATTTGGGATTCTAAAATAAATCGATGACTTGGGACACCATAAATTATTCCAAGTGGCGACTCTGAATAAATAAATAATCCCATTTCGAATAATGTCACTTAAATTGGAAAAACTCCCTATCCCCTATCCCATCGGGAAAAAGGAGGTGTGACAGCTCTGGCGACTCTGCTGGGGACATGAACCCAGAACTTCTGCTTCAGGGTTCAGAATTCGAGCTTAGAATAGCTATTATTTGGCTTTTACTTATTATCTGATTTTTACGTGTTTGAGCCTAATATACTAAATGTCACTTTTTACCGCTTTTATATTGCTTGAATTGTATATAAAATTGTTACGACACCCTTCTTCTCTCTGATTTTTCTAAATCTTTTGGGAATCGTGCGCTTCACGTGGCTTCTTTTCTGTTAGAGTCATACCTCTAATTTTAGAATGAGGATCGGATAAGTTGTAAAGCCGGTGAAGTTTCTGTATTCCTGGTACACTGCACCCCCCCCCCCCTCCGGCTCGAGTTGTCTGCTCGGGGAAGCCAGGTCTAGAACAACACACCCAGGATTTAAACCTAGAATAACATAGCCTCATGTTGGATCCCTAGTAGGAACGTTTGTTTGCATCACGTGTATTTGACTTTGGGGACTCAACATAAGGGTTGAGTCCGTCTAGGACAGGTGTACCCAATATAAAAGACCATCCTGATGTATTTTTACGTGCTACTTGTGCATATGTTTGTTTCGGCTTACATGTTGACCGGTTTCTAGAATAGGGAAAGAAAATCAAAAAAACAAAAACAAGAGTGAAAGATAGGTATTTGAAAAATTCCGAAACTCTGCCGAAAGTTTGAAAAAAAAAGAAAGAAAATAAGCCAATGTTTTCAAAAGTCATGCTTCTTCCTCTGTTCCGTCAAAACTGACCGAACTACGCGGGTCTGATTCTCACCGGATATGAGATACGTAGGCAAACCTCATCGGTTCCGGCCCCAATTTTCAAAAATTCAACAATATATTCCTTTAATTCCTTTTTTATAAGTTTTTCTTTGACACATAAAATCCAAAAAATTTCCTTCTTTTATAGAAGTTTTTCTTTTGGAAATTTAAAAAAAAAAAATCAAAATCCAAAAATATTTTTCTTTAATTCATTCTTTAGAAGTTTTTCCTTAGAAAATCCCAAATAAAAAAAATTTAAAACCAAAAAAAAAAAAAATCTTTATAGAAGTCTTTCATTTGAAAAAAGAAACAAATCAATCAAAATCCAAAAATATTTTCTATCTTTTTTTTAGAAGTCTTTCTCCCAAATAATTTTAAAAAAAATTCAAAATAATATTTTATTTCTTTTCAAAAATTCTCAAAAAAAAACAAAGAAATCGAAATAAAAAAAATTCTTTCTTCTTTATAAGTCTTTCGAAAATAAAAAAAAGAAAAAAAAATTCAAAATCCAGAAAAAAAAGAGTTAGTTTATTTACTTTATTCCTAATCTTCCGGAACTACGCAAGATCTGATTCATGCGGCGTCATGATACGTAGGCAATCTCCATCGGATTCGATCATTGACATCAAATAAACTGAGTGAAAAAAAATGAGAAGAGAGAAAAAGAAAGAAAAGAGTGACAAAAATAACAAAAAAAAAAAAGAGCGGAAAAAAAAAACAAAGTGCGAAAAAAAAACTAAGAAAAAAAAAAGAAAAAGCAAGAGTGAAAAATCCAAAAAGAGAACTCTGTGTCCAGATTGACAAAGAAAATCGCGTAATGTTTATGTGAATATGCTGTAATATGGCGCGAGCAAGCCACCAGGGGAAAACCTCCAATTGACGAAACAGAAATGATTACGGTCTTCCTACAGGCCCAAGAGGCGAACTACCAGAACATGATGTCTGCTACGGGTAATCCATTCGCCGAGGCTATCAAAATTGGGGAGATGGTCGAAAATGGTTTAAAAACGGGCCAAATTTTGAGTCATGCTGCCTTTAAGGCCACATCACAGGCCGTTCAGAGTGGTTCGGAGGGTTTGATGCACAGAAATTGGAGAGATAAGGAATTTGATACGGCACTGAAGGCCCTTACAGCCCTTGCCGAGACAGAGGAAAAGCCAAAAACGGTCGCCAAGCCTGAAAGTTCCCTATCAGACGGGAGTCTCAATAGCCAGTCTTGCTATCCTTTCTGCGTCCGAATTATCTCAAGGTGTGATCTGGATGTTTTACTTTATTATCTTACTTTCCTCTGTAAACCCTTCTATCTTTAAAATTCAAAAAAAAAAATCAATCGAAATCAAAAAAAAAAAAAATCAAATGAAATTAATATTTCATTGTCGAGGAATGTATCTTTTCTTAATTTTGTCACTTCTCTTATTCTTTTTTCAGTTCTGTTAAATGCATATTGCAATAACATGACATGCTTCCGGACTTCATGCCACGATCCTAAAACGTTGTCAGACTTCAAAATAATGATTCAAGAATAAAAATGCAATGAAGATAGGTTTAAGAAAATAAAATAAAGAATCAGAATAGCTAAAGGAAAATTGGCTTCAGATTGGAAAGGTCCATACATTGCACAAGAGTACTGCCAAAAGAGAGCGTTGTACTTGGGACACATCGAAGAAAATGTCGCTGAAATAACTGTCAACGCAGGTGCAGTCAAAAGGTACTATGTTGGATCCTTTATATAGCATTAACGTTCTCCGGTTGGGATGAAGAAGGCTTTCTTTCTCACTATCCAAACATTTAACCCTTTGCAAACCCCTTTGAGCCGGCTCCCATTCTTTGATTACCCTCATTGGAACCCGAAAGTCATTATTGAAAAATAAAATGAATAAAAAATGAAAAAAAATGAAAAGAGAAGAAAAAGGAAATATAAAAAAAAAGGAACAAAAGACAAATAAAATGAAATGAAAAATGAAAAAAAAAGAGAAAAAGGAAAGGAAAAAGAAAGAGAAGAAAACAAAACAGAAAAAAAAAGAAGAGAGAATCAAAAATTAAAGTTCTCGTCCTTGAACTATGTTCGACTTGATTCTGAAAGGATACGTAGGCAGCCTCTCTGGGGTTCAGTCACACCAAAACAAAAATCCAAATTCCCCCAAAAGTGAAACTGGAACAGATGTTATAATGGTTTGGCGATGGTTTTGTCTGAAAGGTTCCAAAGTTGTAATTCAATCCAAATCCTTTTTACCCAAATCCTTTTCAAGTCCTTCCGATCAATCCGCAAAGAGATTCAAAATGGGAGGATACAGTTACCCGGATATGATACAACAAAATGAGAGAAATAAAATAAGAGAGTTTTATCGGTAAAAACCCTCACAGGCACCGTAAGGCGATGGTAAGAAGAGAAATTCGAAAATGAGAGAGTCTTGTTAGTGAAAACTCGCAAAGAGCACTATAAGTCGATGGTGAGAAGAGAAATGAGAGAGGCCAGCTGGTAAAAACCCGCAAAGGGCGCCACTGATCGAAAAGAGGATCCTCACAGTCACTGGCATCGACTCAGTCCTGGGCAAAGTTTCTCAGTCTCAAGGTAAGAGTTCTGATGAATTTCTGAGAGTTGGACAGTTTACACAGATCAGGAATCTAGTCCAAGAGGCATGTCATGTTTATTGAAGTCTGTATACACTCTAGATAAGTCCTTCTTTCTTTTCCCCGAAAGGGATACCTCTCGTCTAAATTTATTTGTCCATTTCATTGTTTGCTTTTCTTTGAATCTTTTTTGGTTTAACTCTGTTCCGAAACTAAGACAAAGAAGGGAAGGCAGGACTGATTTACAGGGTTCTCACTTGATACAAGCCAGTATGCAAAAGAAAAGGCACCCAATCTCGGCAGGGGCATCAAGTCGACTCCAACTGGCCATGTTGGCCGATGTTTCGAAATCAAAAATTGTTGAAAGAGGAAATTCAAAGTCAAATGCCCACAATGGAAAAATAAACGTTGAAAAGGTTAAGTCACACGTGATTAACCATCATGGCAAAGTCCGGAAAAGCCAAAGGTTCTCCGAGGTTAGAAATGCAATCGATATTCAGGAAATAACCAGTTGCAGATGAAGGGCCGAGACCAAGTGATTGAAACAATCAAGGCCATAAAACAAAACACTGTTTCAAAGTGACAAATTGTTCTTTGTTTGAAAAAAATAGGGAAACAGGTGCAATCCAAAAGAAACCTTGCAAGAAGCAGGTGCAACCAAAACGAAATTGCGCAAAGGCTTGAAACAGTTTTGCAGTAACTACTCCAAAAGGGAAGTCTTCTCCAAACTCTTTCCCTCATTTTACTCATTATCTTAAAAAATATATATGAAATTAAAAAGAAAGAAAGAAAAAAACAAACAAATCATGGTAGTATAGGGTCTCCAATCCCTAGCTATGTTTTCCATCATAGGGTTTTCACTCCCTAGTTGAGATTATTTTAGATATAGGGTATCCACTCCCTAGTCTTTATTCCAACATAGGGTCTCCACTCCCTAGTTGATTTTATTTAAGACATAGGGTCTCCACTCCCTAGTTGATTTTATTTTAGACATAGAGTCTTCACTCCCTAGTTTGTTTTCCAACATAGGGTCTCCACTCCCTAGTTGATTTTATTTTAGACATAGGGTTTCCACTCCCTAGTCGCCTTTTCCAACATAGGGTCTCCACTCCCTAGTTGATTTTATTTTAGACATAGGGTCTCCACTCCCTAGTCTCTTTTCCAACATAGGGTCTCCAGTCCTTAGTTGATGTTTTTAGACATAAGGTCTCCATTCCCTAGTCTGTTTTTCCAACATAGGGTCTCCACTCCCTAGTTGATATTTTTCGACATAGGGTCTCCACTCCCTAGTCAGCATTTCCAACATAGGGTCCCCACTCCCTAGTTGATGTTTTTAGACATAGAGTCTCCACTCCCTAGTCGCTTTTCCAACATAGGGTCTCCACTCCGTAGTTGAAGTTATTTTGGACATAGGGTCTCCACTCCCTAGTCGCTTTTCCAACATAGGATCTCCACTCCCTAGTTGAAGTTATTTTGGACATAGGGTCTCCACTCCCTAGTCTCTTTTCCAACATAGGGTCTTTACTCCCTAGTTGAAGTTATTTTGGACATAGGTTCTCCATTCCCTAGTTGATTTTATTTTAGACATAGGGTCTCCACTCCCTAGTCTTCTTTTCCAACATATGGTCTCCACTCCCTAATTGAGATTTCTAGACATAGGGTCTCCACTCCCTAATTGATTTTCCAACATAGGGTCTCCACTCCCTAGTCGTTTTTCCAACATAGGGTCTCAACTCTTTAGTTGAAGTTATTTTGGACATAGGGTCTCCACTCTCTAGTCTTTTTTCCAACATAGGGTCACCACTCCCTAGTTGAAGTTATTTTAGACATAGGGTCTCTACTCCCTAGTCTCTTTTCCAACATAGGGTCTTTACTCCGTAGTTGAAGTTATTTTGGACATAGGGTCTCCACTCCCTAGTTGATTTTATTTTAGACATAAGGTCTCCACTCCCTTGTCTCTTTTCTAACATAGGGTCTCCACTCCTTAGTTGATTTATTTTAGACATAGGGTCTCCACTCCCTAGTCTCCTTTCCAACTTAGGATTTCCACTCCCTAATTGATGTTTTTAGACATAGGGTCTCCACTCCCTAGTCACTTTTCCAACATTGGGTCTCTACTCCGTAGTTGATTTTATTTTAGACATAGGGTCTCCACTCCCTAGTTGCCTTTTACAACATAGGGTCTCCACTCCCTAGTTGATTTTATTTTAGATATAGGGTCAACAGTCCCTAGTCTCTTTTCCAACATAGGGTCTCCACTCCATAGTTGATGTTTCCAACGTAGGGTCTCCTTTCGCTAGTTGATTTTATTTTAGACATAGGGTCTCCAGTCCCTAGTCTCTTTTCCAACATAGGGTCTCCACTCCCTAGTTGATGTTTTTAGACATAGGGTATCCATTCCCTAGTCTGCTTTTCCAACATAGGGTCTCTACTCCCTAGTTGATGATTATTTTAGACATAAGGTCTCTACTCCCTAGTCGCTTTTCCAACATAGGGTCTGCACTCCCTAGTTGATATTTTTAGACATAGGGTCTCCACTTCCTAGTCTGTTTTCCAACATAGGGTCTCCACTCCCTAGTTGATTTGATCTTAAATGCAGGGCACACCACTCCCCGATATCTTTGCCAATATAGGGTATCCCATTCCCTCGCCACATTTTTCCAACATAAGGTACACCAAACTTTAGTTGGGACATCCTTTGACAATAAAAGAACATTATCCTAAAACAAAAACATGACTTTTTTAGGGTACACCACTCCCGAACTTTTATTGCTTTCAATAAAGAAGTAGTTTAGAATTTTATTACAATAACTCACGAAATTTTCCTAGTGCAAACTGGGGCAGAAAAATTTCGTTCGTTTGTTTGTTTTGGTGTCTAAGTAGGTTTTACCTCGAGGCACATGGTTCGAGATGACCAAAAGAAGAAGTCTCAATTCAGAATAAAATAAAAGAAAAAAATAAGTAAATCCAAAATGCAAAAGCAATTGAAAAGATATGGAATGCTCAAGACATGACTGAAGCCACGAGCATTGGAGTCCCGTTTTGATTAGAAGAAGCTATAGAACAATGAACTAGAACCTACAGCTAGCGAGCATCAAGGTTTAGATTAGAGTCTACATGAAGAAATAGTCAAGACTCAAGATCAAGTTTCTGAAGACTCATAGATAAGAATCTTGTAACTCATAACTGATAGGCTTGTTTAGTTTCTTTTTTTATTTTAATATAATGGCAGGACCGCGGACCGGAGCCTCGACGAAACCTCACTCGACTCCTCAACTCATCATTCCACCATTCTACTTGAACTACACGCGACCCGATTCCCCTATAACCCGGGATATGTAGGCTGTCCAAAACCAGGACTCGGTTGTACCCTATCTTTTATTTCTTTTCCTTTTGAATAATGGTTTGGTCAAAAATTAGTCACATGTCTCACCTAGTCTTTTCCTAAAAACTCTTTATGTTTCCAAGCAAAGAGGGGCAGATGTGAGCACCTAATTTTTGACTATATTTGAATTTTTATCACCTTCTACTATGTAAATATTTTCAGAAATTTAATATATATTTTTTTTAGCTTTGTTACATTTTTTATATATGGTAAAAATTAATAATAATTTAAAAGGTCAATTATTAATATTAGTATTATTTTTATTTTTATTTGTTTTATTTATTTTTAAATAAAATGAATTACAAAAATCGAAAATAAATAAAACTTAATTATTATTTTTTTTAAATTGCGGATGGGAAACAAAAAAATAGTAAAAGTAGAAATATAAAATTAAAAAGTAAAAGTAAAAGTAGGTAGAAATTGTTTAATAAAAAAAAGAAAGTGGAAAATTAAAAATATAAAAGTAAAAGAATGTGGAAATTTAAAAAAATGAAAAGTAAAATAAAGTTGGAATTAAAAAATAAAAGTAAGGGTATCTGATTTTTTTTAATAAAAGTAAAAGTAAGTGGAATTTTTTTTAAAAAAAAGGTAAAATAAGTGGGAATTAAAAAAAGAAAAGTAAAAAAAGTGGGATTTTAAATATATTAAAATTAAAAAAAGTGAGAAATTAAAAAAATAAAAGTAAATGAAAGTGGGGAATTATTTTTTAAAAAAATAAGAAAAATGGGAAGTGGAAATTCTTTTTAATTAAAAAATAATAAAAATTTAAAAATAATAAAAAAGAAATCTGAAAAACTTTCGAAATTTTTTCTATAAATAGAAGAGAAATGTGAAGAGAAGGGGAGAGAGAAAAAAAAAAGAGGGGGGGAGGGAATTGAGAGAAATTTATTTTTTTTCTTCTATGATAAGAGAATTTCTACTCGTGTCATTCTTTCTTCGGCTTTCTTTCGAAAAATCCAGCAATTCATCATCTAAACTCCAGCCTCGAACCAACTGGAAACCAAGCTAAAAAGCACCACAAAACGAGCCGAAAACCCAGGGAAACAGTCCCCTTTTGTATAGTAAACAACAGCTCCAAAGTTGAGTCGTCGAGTTCGAGCTCCATTTGTCGATTTTGGTCGAGGCTCCATTTACATCCTTGTCCATTGTCCGAGCTTCAAAACAGTCTTGTAAAGGTCCATTTCTCTCATCATTGTTTTATTAAGATATTATGCTTGAATATATAATTTGATCTTACTTAGATTCATGAAGATTGATTTTTTTTTCTGTATTAATTGTTAGGTCTCATTAGCTTTGTTAAATTTTGCTACTTTCTTGATGATTAACATGAAGATTGATAAAAAACATGATTTTTGGGCACGTAGTGAATGTTTGAACTTTGGGGATAAAATATATGTCTGCTAGTTAAAAATAAAAATTGAGGTTTGGACTTAAAAAAAAATAATGATTGGGCCCGGTGGTTGGGTTTTGCTTAATGAAACATGTACTGCTACAATTGACTAATTGATAGGGGAGTAGCTTGATGAACTAGTAACTGGTCATACTCATTAATTGGCTTTAAAGGGCCAATTATACTACGATCCAATTTAATTTATCTGGTCCAAAATAGTTTCTGTCATGCCCAATTTAGTAAGAGCAAAAGCTGACTCATTTTTCACAGTTGATTTCCATAGCTCTTGATCTTACACATATCTCAAACCCGTAAGGAAACACAAATCATGAACGCGTGCTAGTTTCTTTAGGCGCGGTTAATAAATCATCGTGACTATGGGTATGGTTCCCGTGGCATGGTCACGATACGTAAACCCCAACTCAAGTGCGCGTTTCACGCGACTTGACTTCAACTTCGAATAATAATAAAAATAAACATGTCGTATATCGCGGGTGCGTTTCACATGACGCGATTCACAATATGTACAAAAACAAATGAGTTTGCGACATCGCGACTTGTTCAAATAAGTTCCATAAATATTTAAAAACGGTTAAAAGGAATAAAAATGCACATATAGGTTTAAAACATGTATTAAATCAGATAACTAGGCCAATTATTAATAGTTGAGCAACCGTGCTAAAATCACGGAACTCGGGAGTGCCTCACACCTTCTCTCGGGTTAACAGAATTCCTTACCCGGTCTTATGTGTTCGCAGACCATAAATAAGAGTCAAATTTTCTCGATTTGGGATTCTAAAATAAATCAGTGACTTAGAACACCATAAATTATTCCAAGTAGCGACTCTGAATATATAAATAATCCCATTTCGAATAATGTCACTTAAATTGGAAAAACTCCCAATCCTCTATCCCATCGGGAAAAAGGAGGTGTGACACTCTTAATCGCCCATCTTTACCCAAACTCGAAATTGAAGACTAGGGGTTAGAACCTTACCTCTTGGGTGAAGATCTTGTGATATTTCCTTGTTGGATATCAAAGCTTGAACAAGATCTTGATGAACAAAGCACTTGAGATTCTTCCTCTCTCTAGAACACTCTCCCTTCTCTCTAAAAAATGTCAGATTTTTGCTCCCAAATGAGTCCCAAAGCCTATTTATCAAAATGGGTTCGGGTTATGAAAATAGAAAAATTAACCCTCCGAAAGCAGGCCTGCGGTCGCATAATGGACCGTAGAATGGGTATGGGGGTCGCATAATGGACCGCAGAATGGGTATGCAGGTCGAAAAATGCACCGCAAAATCGATGCCCAGAATTGTGACCATTTTGTGGTCGCATAACTACTTCTGCGATCCCATAATTGGTCGTAGAATTGCATTTTTCTAGCCTTTGGCAATTTGGTCATAGCTTCTTGTAGGAATGTCCAAATGATGAATGGTTTGAAGAGTTAGAAACTAGACTCAAAGATATTTCATTTGATAGGCAATACACCATTCAACACTTCGTATCATGAGAGTTATTTTCATTTGAAGTTGGATCTTGTGCGAACTCACTTGAACTTTAGTCTATTATGAAATTTCCAACTTCTACATTCGATGCCAAAACCTATTGAATCAATTACGATTGACCTCAAATTTTTCACACAAGTCATAAATGACATAACGAACCTATTTCAATTTCCAGAATCGGATTCCGACCCCGATATCAAAAAGTGAAACCCCCGGTCAAACTTTCCAAAAATTCAACTTTTGCCATTTCAAGCCAAATTCTACTACGAACCTCCAAATAACTTTCCGGACACGCTCCTAAGTCCATAATAACCATACTGAGCTATTGGAATCATCAAAACTCTATTCCGGGGTCATTTACACATAAGTCAATATCCGGTCAACTATTTCAACTTAAGCTTCCAACATGAAATTCATTCTTCAAGCTAACTCTGAAATAACTTAAAACCAAAACCAACAATTCACACAAGTCTTAATACCTTGTAGGAAGTTATGCAAGACCTCAAATAGTTGAAAGGGGCGTAAATGCTTAAAATGACTGGTTGGGTCGTTACACCAATATTGTGGATAGTAGCCAAGAAGAGCATGAATTAGATACCAAAATTGAGGTTCTAATGGAGAAGGTCAGAGTATAACACCAACAATCTAACCAACTAGAATTTGAGAATGTCGATGTTGAAGAAGTAATACTAGAGTCAACCAGGGACGTTGAAGATACAAATTTAGTTGACTCTAGTGTGATTGGTGTTGAGGAGGTTAAAAATCTTGAAGGTCGTGTATTTGAGTGCGTTGGACCTCATTCCAAATACTACTCTACATAATGTTCAGATGGTGAAATGAAAATTGATTTGTACGAGCCAATGTAGGAGTCAAAGGAAGAGGTAGATGAGCTATATATTCTGAAACTTTTAAGGCCGTCTAGGCAAAGTGACACTCCTCGGTTGAAAGCCAAAAAGTGCATAAAGAATCATTTAATTTTTGGCTCGCAACAATTAGTATCGCCCCAAGAGCATGATCATAGAGCAGAATCAAAACTTGGGGTCCAATTCATAAGTTAGAAGTGGAGGCAAAAAGTGGTTCATGTCGTGTTGTGACTTTAAATCAAGCGCTTGTTGGGAGGCAACCCAACTTTACTGCTTTTTTATTTTTTATTTTATATTAATTGTATTATTTTTGTAGTGTCAATTGTTGATTTTCTAGGAGCATGGAAAGCAAATCTATTGGAAGGATGCAATAACAAACTAGATGGGTTGGAACTAAGTGTGAGGTACCCGCACGAAGGACCAGGCCTGCGAGAAGTCTGAGTACCCCATGAGCTGCTAGTGCTTCGGCCTTTGGCCAATAAGGAAGTTTCTTTTACCCTCTTATTAGTATGGTGTGCATTGGGGACAATGCACAATTTTATGTGTGGGGTGAGGAGATGCTCTTAGTGACTTTCTATGCTAATTTAGTTGTGTTAGTTAAATTGAATAATGTTTTTTTAGAAAAATGGAAAAATATTGGACTTTTCCCGACGATGGATATCCTAGACAATTTTCTTGAGGGTATAAAGTCTAACTAAAAATAAATTTTTTTTTTAGGTAGTAATAATCTCTCGTCGTTTTTCTTTGTGCCTCAATTTTTTCCACGGGATGTAGTTGAACCGGATAGTAGTTTTTTATCTTTAGAGTAGAGTAGGTGTCATGACCCAAATTCCCTCCGTATAATGTCGTGACGGCACCTAGTCTCTACGACTAGGTAACCCTAACAAATTTCGGAAAATAATAAAAACGAAAGTAAAACTTGGCAACTAACAATAGTGGATGGCTGGGTAACTAGTAACAATACCACTCGGCATGTACAATAACCAATACTCTATAAATACACAGTCTTCCCAAAACCCGAAACATCATAAGTCGCAAGCTATAGAAGGAAACTAGCATCTCTATACACTAGAGTCTAATAAAAGAAGTAAGGAAGGTAAATGACATAGGAGGAAATAGAGGGGGACTCCGAGCTCTGCGGACGCGGCAGATATACCTTGAAGTCTCCATACAGCAGCAAACACTCTCAGCTAGTAGCGGGGCTGATAAGAAGTACCTGGATCTGCACACAAAATATGTGAGGAAGAGTAGCATGAGTACACCACAACGGTACCTAGTAAGTGCCAAGCCTATCCTCGGTAGAGTAGTGACGAGGCCACGTCCGGGCCCTACTGGGATATAATAATAAGACAGATGCTATAATAAAAAATGAAGTAAAATGGAGAAGATAGCAACAAGTATTAACAAAGCAATAACAACACCGCACAATGATATTACAACAAGGGGCACTCCCGAGATACCGTCTCGTAGTCCCAAAAGTAAATATACAAGGAGATCTCCCGAGGTACCACCTCGTAGTCTCAAAAGTAAATATGCAGGGAGAACTTCCGAGGAACCGCCTCATATTCTCAAAAGTAAATGTGCAGGGAGAACTCCCGAGGAACTGCCTCGTAGTCTCAAAAGTAAATGTGCTGGGAGAACTCCCGAGGAACTGCCTCGTAGTCTCAAAAGTAAATGTGCAGGGAGAAATCCCGAGGAACTGCCTCGTAGTCTCAAAAGTAAATGTGCAGGGAGAACTCCCGAGGAACCGCCTCGTAGTCTCAAAGTAAACACACAGCTCAGACCGATAAATATAACGGTTAACAGCAAGATTTCTACAGTTATACTGATAAAGAACAAGGAAAAGTAGGAAATCAACTAGGCAAGTTTCACAAAGTCAAATAAGTAGTCAAAGCACGTAGACATGCAATATTAGGCTAAACAGGATAACTACACATATTGGAATAGCTCAATCAAGAATGAAAACAGACCAATACTCATTTAAATGGTGTAACTAAAATTAAAGGAAAAACATGTTGCTACTCAGTAAAATAAATTAGGTTTTACAACAAATAGCCCATGTAACGATGTACGTACTCATCATCTCACGTACATGGCGCTCACATATCACAACAGTACCAAATCATAAGGGAATTTCCCCCACACAAAGTTAGGCAAGCCACTTACCTCGAACCAAGCTCAACCAATCGGTAACAATGCCTTTTCCACAAATATCCGACTCTGAATGGAGAAAATAAATTACATACCATAAATATAACTATAAGAAATTAATATAATTAATGAAATCAAAGCTAAAACAAGAAATTAGAAAATCGCCCAAAAGGTCTCCTCGGGCTCACGTCTCGGAATCGGGGTCACAAAATATGAACACCCATTCCCTTATGAGTTTTCTCGTACTAATATTATCCAAATCCGATGTCAAAATCTCAATCAAAACCCAAAATCTCAGTTGAAGAACTTCTTCCCATTTTCCCCAAAATTTCAACCCAAATTCGAAATTAAATGATGAAATTAGCCATAGATTAGTGGAATATAACCATAAAGGATTTAAGAATCGTTACCCAAAAGCTTTATCTAAAAATCCCTCAAATAATCGCCCAATCCGAGCTCTCAAAGTCCCAAAATTGGAAATGAGACCAAACCCTCGAAATTTTCTCTTTTCTGCCCAGCGATCTCGCACCTGCGGACCACCAGTCGCACCGGCGACGCCGCACTTGCGAAATTTCTATCGCAGGTGCGGAAATGGCTTAAGGTGACTGGGACCGCTTCTTCGATCAGGTGGTCGCACCTGTGGACAGTGGTCCGCTTCTGCGGTCTCCCCTTCCAGCTCACTCTCCGCATCTGCGGAACTTCAAGCGCATCTGCGGAAATTCCCTTGCTTCTGCGACCCCTGGCCATCTTCTTAATCCCGCTTCTGCGCTTGGCCTCTCGCACGTGTGTGTCCGCACCTGCGGCCACCCCAACGCAGGTGCGATTACACCAGAAGCTTGAAAGCTTCAGCATTTACACAAGTCCAAATTTTGATCCATTAAGCATCCGAAACTCACCCGAGGCCCCCAGAACCTCAACTAAACATACGAACAAGTCCTAAAACACCTTACGAACTTAGTCGAGCCCTCAAATCACAACACACAATGCTAAAAACCCGAATCACCCTCCGATTCAAACTTAATGAACTTGAAACTTTAGATTTCTACAACCGATGCCAAAACCTATCAAATAACGTCCGATTGATCTCACATTTTGCACCCAAGTCATATTTGACATTACAAACCTACTCCAACTTCTGGAATTTGAATCCGACCCCAATATCAAAAAGTCCACTACCGGTCAAAATCTCCAAAAATTCGACTTTCTCCAATTCAAGCCTAATTTAGTTACAGACCTCCAATTCACATTCCAGACGCGCTCCTAAGTCCAAAATCACCCATCGGAGCTAACGGAATCGACGGAACTCCATTCCGGAGTAGTCTTCACACAGTTCCAACTACGGTCAAAATCCTAAGACTTAAGCTTCTGGTTTAGGGACTAAGTGTCCCAATTCACTCTGAAACCACAACAACAACCTCCCGACAAGTCACATAAGCAGACAAAGTTATGGGGAAAGCAGTAAATAGGGGATCGGGGCTAATACACTCAAAACGACCGGCCGGGTCGTTACATTCTCCCCCTCTTAAAACAATTGTTCATCCTCGAACGAGCATAGAGACATACTTAAAGTGGTGAAAAGTTGAGAATATCGAATGCGCATATCATGCTCGTTCTCCCAAGTCGCCTCCTCGACCGACTGACCCCTCCACTGAACCTTCATGGAAGTAATGTTCTTTGACCTCACCTTTTGAATCTGCCTGTCAAAAATAGCCATCGGCTCCTCAACATAAAATATATCCCTGTCCAACTGGACTGAGCTGAAATCCAACACATGAGACGGATCACCATGATATTTCCAAAGCATAGAAATATGGAATACCGGATGAACTCCTGCTAGACTGGGAGGTAACGCAAGCTCATAAGCAACCTCCCCAACACGCCGCAACACCTCGAATGGGCCGATAAACCTTGGGCTCATCTTGCCCTTCTTTCTGAACCTCATAACACCCTTCATGGGTGACATCCGGAGCTGGACCCACTCTCCCACCATGAATGCAACATCACGAACCTTCCAATCCGCATAACTCTTTTGTCCGGACTCGGCTGTATGAAGTCAATCTTGAATCATTTTAACTTTTTCCAAGGCATCCTGAACCAAGTTTGTACCCAATAGCCCAGCCTCACCCGGCTCAAACCAACCTACTGGAGACCGGCACCGCCTCCCATATAAGGCCTCATACGGTGCCATCTGAATGCTTGACTGATAACTGTTATTGTAAGCAAACTTCGCAAGTGGCAAGAATTGGTCCCAAGAACCCCCAAAATCTATCACACAAGCATAGAGCATATCCTCCAGTATTTAAATAGTGCGCTTGGATTGTCCGTCCGTCTGAGGGTGAAATGCTGTGCTCAACTCAACCCGGGTACCCAAATCCTATTGTACAGCCCTCCAAAACCGTGATGTAAACTGCGTACCCCAATGAGAGATGATAGATACCGGTATGCCATGAAGCCTGACCATCTCGCGGATATAAATTCGAGCCAACTGCTCAGAAGAATAGGTAGTCATCACAGGAATGAAATGAGCTGACTTGGTCAGCCTATCCACAATCACTCAAACTGCATCAAATCTCCGCTGAGTCCGTGGGAGTCCAACAACGAAATCCAAAGTGATCCGCTCCCATTTCCACTCCGGAATCTCTAACTTCTGAAGCAACCCACTTGGCCGTTGATGCTCATATTTCACATGTTGGCAATTTAGACATCTAGCTACATACTCCTCTATTTCCTTCTTCATTCTCCTCTACCAGTAATGTTGTTTCAAGTCCTGATACAACTTTGTGACACCCGGATGAATGGAGTACCGCGAACTGTGAACCTCCTAGAGAATGAACTCACACAACCCATCTACATTAGGAACACATAGTCTGCCCTGCATCCTCAATGCACCATCATCCCCAATGGTGACCTCCTTAGTGTCACCATGCTGGACCGTGTCCTTAAGGACAAGCAGATGGGGGTCATCATACTAACGCTCCCTGATACGATCATAAAGAGAAGACCGAGAGACCACACAAGCCAATACTCGACTCGTCTCAGAAATATCCAATCTAACAAGCTGGCTGACTAAGGCCTGAACATCCAACGCCAATGGTCTCTCTGCTGCTGGTAGATATGCTAAACTCTCCAAACTCTCTGTCGGATGACTCAAAGGATCATCCACCACATTGGCCTTCCCCGGATGGTACAAAATAGTGATATTATAATCCTTAAGCAGCTCCAACCACCTTCGCTGACGCAAGTTAAAATCCTTCTGTTTAAACAGATGTTGCAAACTCTAGTGATCAATGTAAATCTCACAAGGGACACCGTACAAATAGTGTCGCCAAATCTTCAAGGCATGAACAATAGCTGCTAGCTCAAGGTCGTGGACATGATAGTTCTTTTCATGCACCTTCAGCTGTCTGGATGCATAGGTAATTACCCTATTGTCCTGCATCAGCATCGCGTCGAGACCAATCCGTGATGCATCATAGTATATTGTATAAGACCCCGAACCTGAAGGCAATATCATTACTGGGGTTGTAGTCAAAGCTGTCTTGAGCTTCTGAAAGCTCTCCTCACAGTCCTCGGTCCACCTGAACGGAGCACCCTTCTGGGTCAGCCTGGTCATAGGTGCTGCAATAGATGAGAAACCCTATACAAATCGACAGTAATACCCCCACCAAACCAAGAAGACTCTGGATCTCCATAGCTGAGGACGGTCTGGGCCAACTCTGCACTGCTTCAATCTTCTTCGGATCCACCAGGATCCCATCACTCGATACTATATGACCGAAGAATGCCACTGAGTCTAGCCAAAACTCACACTTTATGAATTTTGCATATAACCTCTTTTCTCTCAGGGTCTGAAGCACAGTCATCAGGTGTTGCTTATGATCCTCCCGAGTCCGGGAGTACACCAAAATGTTGTCAATAAACACAATGACGAATGAGTCAAGATAGGGTCGGAACACACTATGCATAAAGTGCATAAATGTTGTTGGGGCATTGGTCAGCTTAAATGACATCACAAGAAACTCGTAGTGACCATACCGAGTATTGAAAGTAGTTTTTGGGATATCTAGCTCCCGAATCTTCAACTGATGATAGCCTGAACGTAAATCAATTTTGGAAAACACCCTGGCACTATGTAGCTGATCAAATAAATCATCAATACGAGGCAATAGATACCTATTCTTTATTGTAACTTAGTTCAGCTGGCGATAATCAATGCACATACGCATAGAACCATCCTTCTTCTTCCCAAATAAGACCGGAGCACCAAAGGGTGACACACTGGGGCGAATGAAGCCCTTATCACGCAACTCCTGTAACTGCTCTTTCTACTCCTTCAACTCAGGAGGAGCCATACAGTATGGAGGAATAGAGATGGGCTGAGAGCCTGGTAACAAATCAATGTCAAAATCAATATCTCTATCGGGCGGCATACCCGGAAGATCAGCTGGAAACACATCTGGAAAATCCCTCACTACTGGGACTGACTCAACTGTAGGGGTATCAATACTGACATCTCTCACATAAGCTAGATACGCGTCACACCCCTCTCAACCATTTGTTGATCTTTAAGAAATGAAATAACTCTGCTAGGAGTATACTCTAAGATACCTCTCCACTCTAATCACGGTAATCCTAGCATAGCCAGCGTCACGGTCTTAGCATGACAATCAAGAATAGCATAATGGGGCGACAACCAGTCCATGCCCAAGATAGCATCAAAGTCTACCATACTGAGCAATAATAAATCGGCTCTGGTCTTAAAACCACTAAGAGTAATCAAACACGACCTGTACACGTGATCCATAACAAGAGAATCTCCCACAGGAGTAGACACATAAATAGGGGAACTCAAAGAATCCCGAGATATGCCCAAATACGGGGTAAAATAAGAGTACACATAGGAATAAGTGGAGCCAAGATCAAATAAGACCGATGCATCTCTATGATAGACCGGAACAATACCTGTAATGACAGAGTCAGAAGCAACTGCCTCTGTACGAGCTGGAAGAGCATAATATCTGGTCTGGCCTCCCCCTCTAGGTCGACCTCGACCTCCACGACCTCCACCTCAAGCTGGCTAAGCAGGTGGGGTGGTCACTGGTGCTGGAATCATAACTTGAGGACCCGGTAAAGCATGATGTGCCTGAGAAGTCTGTGGAGGTGCACCCCTCCTAAATCTAGGGAAATCCCTCACCAGATGGCGAGTGTCGCCACACTCAAAATAAGCTCTCGGAGGGTGTGGCTGCTGTGACTGGCTCGGGCCAGGTTTGCTGGCTGACCACTAAAAGCATCCCGTGCAGGAGGTGCACCAAATACTGGCGGTGCATAATAAGGCTCTTGGGGCCTAGAAAGGACCGAATTACAACTGGCGGCTGGAAGAGCTGAATGAACGGGGCGACTCCCATAGCCCCTACCATGGTGAACTGCAGTTGGGGCACGAGTACCACTATTAGTGCCAGACTCTCGAGACCTTTTGGCCTCCCTCTCCTCTCTCTCTCCCGAGAAATACTCACAACCTGCTTGTATGAAATATCCATCTCCAACTCCGGGGCCATGATAAGCCTGATTATGGGGTGGAGTCCCTCAATAAACCAACGAACCCTCTCTCGAACTATGGCAACCAAGGCTGGTGCATGTCGGGCCAAATCACTGAAGCGAACTACATACTCTGATACAGTCATAGCACCCTGGCGCAACTACTCAAACTCCGCGCGCCATGCTTCCCTGAGACTCTGAGGAACATACTCTCTCAAAAACATGTCCGAGAACTGAGTCCATGTAAGTGAAGCTACCTCAGTCGGACTACTCAACTCATAAGCACGCCACCACTGATAGGCTGCTCCTCTAAGCTAGAATGTAGTAAAAGAAGTCCCACTCGACTCCGCTATACCCATAGTACGTAGATTATGGTGACACTTCTCCAAAAAATGCTGGGCATCCTCTAACACCAATCCACTAAAGGTAGGAGGATGGTACTTCTTGTATCTCTCAAGTCTGAGTTGCTCTACCTCAGAAACTGCTACCCTAACCTCGTGCTGAGTTGGAGCTACTAGCTGCATAGGTATAATCTCTGGAACCTAGTCGATATGAACCCACTGCTCTAGAGTACCGGCGACGGGAGTCTGTGCTCCTCCCCCAGCCTGAGATGTTGCAGGAGCAAGTGGAATCAATCCAGCCTGAGCTAAGGTGTTGTAATTGCTCAGAAACTGGGCTAGAGTCTTTGGAGGGCTGGTGCAGCAACAGGTATCTCAGGTGTCTGCCCTCCAGTTGGAGCTACTAGGGGCTCCTCTATAGCAGTTCATGCGGGTGCTCTGGCTGCACCGCGTGGACATCCTCGGCCTCTAGTAAGGGGCGCGTGTGTCTAATCATCGGATCCAGTTGTGCATGTCCTCACCATCTGTGAGAGTATAGAATACAGAAGTTTAGAATTTCGAAGTCAACACACGACAAGGAATCAAAGAAGTGTAATTTTTCCTAACAGTTCCATAGCCTCCCAAAGATAAATACAGACGTCTCTGTACCCATCCGCGAGACTCTACTAAACCTGCTTATGACTTACGACACCTATGAACCTAGGGCTCTGATACCAACTTGTCACAACCCAAACTCCCTCCGTATAACGTCGTGATGGCACCTAGTCTCTACGACTAGGTAAGCCTAACAAATTTCGGAAAATAAAAAAAATGAAAGTAAAACTTAGCAACTAACAACAGTGGATAACTAAGTAACTAGTAACAATGCCGCTCGGCATGTAAAATAACCAATACTCTATAAATACACAGTCTTCCCAAAACCCGAAACATCGTAAGTCGCAAGCTACAGAAGGAAACTAGCATCTCTATACACCAGAATCTAATAAAAGAAGTAAGCAAGGTAAATGACAAAGGAGGAAATAGAGGGGGACTCCGAGGTCTGCGGACGTGGAAGATATACCTTGAAGTCTCCATACAACAGCAAGCGCTCTCAGCTAATAGCGGGGCTGATAAGAAGTGCCTGGATCTGCACACAAAACATATGCAAAAGAGTAGCATGAGTACACCACAACGGTATCTAGTAAGTGCCAAGCCTCACCTCGGTAGAGTAGTAACGAGGTTAGGTCCGAGCCCTACTGGGATATAATAATAAGACAGACGCTATAATAAAAAATAAAGTAAAACGGAGAAGATAACAGCAAGTATTCACAATGCAATAACAACACCGCACAATGGTATAACAACAGGGGGCGCTCCCGAGATACTGTCTCGTAGTTTCAAAAGTAAATATAAAGGGAGAACTCCCGAGGTACCACCTCGTAGTCTCAAAAGTAAATATGCAGGGAGAACTCCCGAGGAACTGCCTCGTAGTCTCAAAAGTAAATGTGTAGGGAGAACTCCTGAGGAACCGCCTCGTAGTCTCAAAATTAAATGTGCAGCGAGAACTCCCGAGGAACAGCCCCGTAGTCTCAAAAGTAAATGTGCAGGGAGAACTCCCGAGGAACTGCCTCGTAGTCTCTAAAGTAAATGTGCAGAGAGAACTCCCGAGGAACCGCCTCGTAGTCTTAAAAGTAAATGTGCAAGGAGAACTCCCGAGGAACTGCCTTGTTGTCTCAAAGTAAACACACGGCTCAAACCGATAAATACAACAGTTAACAACAAGCTTTCTACAGTTATACTGATAAAGAACAAGGAAAAGCAAGAAATCAACTAGGCATGATTCACAAAGTCAAATAAGCAGTTAAACCACGTAGACATGAAATATTAGGATAAATAGGATTACTACAAATATTGGAATAGCTCAATCAAGAATGAAAAAAGACTAATACTCATTTAAATGGTATAACTCAAATTAAAGAAAAATCAGGTTGCTACTTAGTAAAATAAATCGGGTTTTACAACAAATAGCCCGTGTACGTACTTGTCACCTCACGTACACGGCGCTCACATATCACAACAGTACCAAATCATAAGGGGATTTCCCCCACACAAGGTTAGGCAAGCCATTTACCTCGAACCAAGCTCAATCAATCGGTAACAATGTCTTTTCCACGAATATCTGACTCCGAATGGCCCAAATCTAGCCAAAATCAAGTACATACCATAAATACAACTATAAGAAATTAATCTAATTAATGAAATCAAAGCTAAAGAAAGAAATTAGAAAATCGACCCAAAAAGTCTCCCCTAGCCCACGTCTCGGAATAGGGTAAAAGTTACAAAATATGAATACCCATTCCCGCATGAGTTCACTCGTACCAAAATTATCCAAATCCGATTTCAAAATTTCAATCAAAACCCAAAATCTTAGTTACAGAACTACTTCCCATTTTCCCCATAATTTCAACCCAAATCCAAAATTAAATGATGAAATCAATCATAGATTAGTAAAACATAACCATAAAGGAGTTAAGAATCGTTACCCAAAAGCTTTCTACGAAAATACCTCAAATAATCTCCCAATCCGAGCTTTCAAAGTCCTAAAATTAGAAATGAGACCAAACCCTCGAAATTTCTTCTTTTCTGCCCAACGATCCCGCACATGCGAACCACCAGTCGCACCCGTGACGCCGCACCTGTGGAATTTCCATTGCAGGTGCAGAAATGGCTCAAGGTTACTGGAACCACTTCTGCGATCAGGTGGTCGCACCTGCGTGTGCGCACCAGCGGACAGTGGTCCGCTTTTGCGGTATCCCCTTCCAGCTCACTCTCTGCATCTACGGAACTTCAAGTGCATCTGCGGGCTCGCAGATGCGGAAATTCCCTAGCACCTGTGACTCCTGGCTATCTCCTCAACCCCACTTCTGCGCTTGGACTCTCGCACGTTCGTGTCCACACCCGTGGCCACCCCACCGCAGGTGCGATTACACCAGAAGCCTGAAAGCTTCAGCAATTACACAAGTCCAAATTTTGATCCGTTAAGCATCCGAAAGTCACCTGAGGCCCCTGGAACCTCAATCAAACATACCAACAAGTCCTAAAATACCATACAAACTTAGTCGAGCCCTCAAATCACATCAAACAATGCTAAACACATGAATCACCTTCTGATTCAAACTTAATGAACTTGAAACTTTAAATTTCTACAACCGATACTGAAACCTATCAAATTATGTCCGATTGACCTCAAATTTTGCACACAAGTCATATCCAACAGAACAGACTTATTTCAACTTCCGTAGTTTGAATCTGACCCCTATATCAAAAAGTCCACTACCTGTCAAAATCTCCAAAAATTTGACTTTCGCCAATTCAAGCCTAATTTAGCTACAGACCTCCAATTCACATTCTAGATATGCTCCTAAGTCCAAACTCACCCAACAGAGCTAATGGAACCGACGAAACTCCATTCCAGAGTGGTGTTCACACAGTTCCAACTACGGTCAAAATCCTAAGACTTAAGCTTCCATTTTAGGGACTAAGTGTCTTAATTCACTCCGAAACCACAACAACAACCTCCCGGCAAGTCACATAAGCATAAAAAGGTACGAGGAAAGAAGTAAATAGGGGATTGGGGCTAATACACTCAAAACGATCGGCCGAGTTGTTACAGTAGGATTTAGGAAATAAAATGATGGGAAGAATGAGATTTGCTAGGTGTCTTTGACTAGTTTGATAGTAGCATATTTAAGCTCTAGCATGTGTAGTACATTCCCTATGGTTTGAAAATTCTTATGATACCTTGTTGAGTAGATAACATGTGTATTGATGCCTATATCTCATTTTCTCGGCTTGTGTCACTTTGTTCTTGATGCTTAATATTTTGCGGCTCCATGAGTACTCTTATTGTTTGAGAATCAAAATGGAACCGTCCTTAGTGAGTCATGTGCCATGTGTGGTGAGAAATTGTATAGTCCGTATCATTACATTAGAGTCTAGAACATGCCCGACATGTGTGAAGTGAAATTTTAAGTTTTCCTTGGTTTGAAAAATGATTTTAGACTTTCTTTGATATTTTTGAACTTAATGCCTACCACAAAAAAAATCTATCCATAGTAAACCCTTTTGAGCCTATAGACTTTTATTTGGCACCCACATTACGAGTGTATACCCTTTTGTTCTTAGTTGGCATTATTTTAATCAATTTACCTCTTAAAGCACTTTAATTGTGAAATGAGCGCTAGAAGAAGTAAGGACTAAGTGTGGGGTTAGTTTCGAGTGGAACCAATAAAAGAAAGAAGGGTGCACTTATTTTGTAAAATAATACACCACTAGCAGAAACTGAAAAGGGAAAATAATAGTAAAAAATAAGAAAAGAAGGAAAAATATAGATGAATAAATTATTGTCTTGTTCTTGCTAGTGGGGTATAATGTAAAGTAGTGCTTAAAGAAAGAGTAAATATTTTTTGGGTGATCTTGTTTGTGAAATTGAAGTGGAATAAAGAATTTGCGCTTGAAGTTTATTATGTTATGTGTTAAAGTGTTTGGGAGGATGAACCACTAATCCAAAATATATCTTACTCTTCCCTTAGCCTACATTAAAACCATGAAAAAGTCCTAATTGCTTTTAGATTGAGCAAGCCTACATTAGTGGAGGTTCACATAATGGGCAAGCCTATGGTACTTTGTGCATGCATGTGACGTTTTTGTGAGAGTGAGGAATTTCTTTGATATATGCGAGTCCTTAAAATATATTTGAGCATTTGATTCGAAAGTGTGGATTCAACTTACTCTCCTGTTCTTGTGGTGAGGGCACATGGTTTAGCAAGGGATAGGTTGTTATTAGATGTCTCTATGATGCTAAGTGTTCAAGCCATGGATGCATTGTGATATAGAGTTGGTTTGTGAGTCTTGGATTGTTATAAGCATGTTGTCCTCTTCTTGAATAAATTTTTGAAGTATGACATGGAGTAAAGGAAAGTGTGTGTTGAAGGCATATGCTAAAGTTTAATTGTTGCTATCAACTATAGTCATAGGTATGATGTGCTTCGGATGTGCTAAGTGAAAATAAGATGCTCTAGGAATTGGTGGTTGACTCGAGGATGAGCAACGTTTAAGTGTGGGTGGTGATTTTTGGCCAAAATGCTATACTTTTAGTACATTACTCGCCTTACATGTTGTTAGTTTAGTGGTTAATTGTGCGATGTTTGAGATAAATTATGTTGTTTTATGTATAAGAGCATCGAAAGACAAAGATGAGTGAAGGTTGCACAAAAAGAGGACGCAAATGCAAGAAAAGAGCATAAAAATGCCAAGTACCCAAACCGCGCTACTAACCAGGCTTCGCAAGGTCTATATCCATCTTGACCGCACTACATACCAGGCTTAGCGAAATCTATAGCCAGCTTGACCACGCTACAAACCAGGCTTAGCAAGGTCTATAACCAGGTTGACCGCGCTATAAGCCTGGCTTCGCGAGGTCTATAACTCGATAATTAAAAGTCGCGGGTTAAAAGTCTCTAGCCCAGATTTGGACTCAAGGACTTCAACCCTAGCCTATAAATACTCCCTAAACATGTCTAAGAGAAGGAGATGACATTTTTTAGAGCATATTCAACCGAAAAAGGGACATTATTGGAGTGGCAAGAAGGCTACGAGAACACTTTAAAGCAACGAATCACGAGTTTTTTTTTCATTCTTCCTTAATCTGTATTTTAGTGCTTTCAATTATTATTGTTTACCCAAAAAATAGATAGAGTTGAATTTGTACGTAGTCCTAAGGGTATGTGGTATAACTTAACACAAATCGTAAGGAAAGATAAAAAATATCAAATATGGACTGTAAAGAATGAAAAAGAAGCAAGGTTGGAAAGAAGATGATTTATGGACTAAGCACGTTGAATCAATCTATGAAGCTAAAAAGGATAATTCTTCAGTATGAGAGTATATGATATCTGAGTTACAGTGTATGCAAAACTTGATCTTTACAGAAATAATAACAAAACCCTTTATAGTGGAGGGATCCTACTGTAGAAATAATTAAAAATACATAGTGGGAGACCCATGATAAAACAACTTTTCCATAATTCCTGCCAAGATTCTCTCTCCCAGTGCGGTTGCAACGACTCTTGTCTATGAGCTCGATATTGTCTCGAGCTTGATATTGACTCGAGCTCGATTCTGATTCGTGGCCTTGTGTTGATTCGGCGACAGTGTTGGTCAGTCTCTACCTCGTACGCTCGGTAACTTCATCATAGTTCGATTTGGATTCGAGCTCGACATTGGTCGGTCCCTAGGGCTCGAAGCTTGATGACCATACTTCGGACCTCAACCTGATCTTCGATTCAATGCATTACCATTTCAACCAGTTCGTACAAAGGACTAACCAGTTTTTACCGTATACAAATAGTCCCCTCATTTCTTGGGAAGGATGTAGCGAGAAACGACATGATTTTTCAACGGTACGATTAGATATATACTGACATTTGCATCGAGTCTGATCATAATGTGCGTGATAGCTGTCCCGTCGGTTCAGTTTACCTAAGCATTTAATGTGTGTCAGACGATGGTCAGCCATTATCGAAATTGAACCGCCATTGCTCTACCTATAAATAACCCTTTTTTTCACTTCTAATCACTTTTACATCTCCAAACGCTAAATTTTTTAACTTTTTCTCACACCTTCTGAATGCATTCGCGAATCTGTGATTCTTCTCTGCAAAATCGTTCTTCAAAACACCATATCTTTGTTATCTCCTTCTTCAAATCCAAAAATGGTGAAAACATCAAAAATTATCCCCCAATAAGAAAATTCTTCTTCTTTCCAACCCGTCACCGACAAAACACCGGTGGATCCACGGCCTGAGGAGTGCATTCCCGTGGCATGCGTTCTTACCACCGATTTTAAGGTCGACAAAAGCTCTTCAATTTCGGGTCAATATGAGCCAGTATCGAGGTATATGTGTTTGATAATCGAGGGATATCTCGAACATGTAAAAAAGGATTGTAACTGGGGGAACAAAGAAGTGGTAGTCCCGTTTCCCGAAGAGGATATTACTACTCATGTGGATAGGTTTTTAAGTGTGTATACTTACCCTTTCACGTTAGGCCCCCTCGACCCTGTTATCATTGCTTTTTGACATAAATACCAAATAACCTTAGGCCAAATCCATCCTTCTTTTTGGCGGATCGTTATTCTGATCCGTTTTTTTGTGAACAAAATTGAGGGGATGTCTTTCACCCTCGACCACCTCATTAGATTGTACTTCCACTACCTCTTTCGAGGCGGGTTTATAAAACTATAGCGCCGGGCTACCAATGTTCTTTTCTCGAGTATAGAAAAGGACAAGGATCGAGGCTGGATGGGAAGGTTCATTCGAGTGAAGACGTCGGACCTAATTACCGGCCGAGAAGATGCCATTTCCGGAAGAATGAAACATGAAGCCTAAATGTAACTCGGTTGTTATCCCCCATTGTTTTTCCTCTTCGTTTCCTTTCTTACTGATATCCCCTTTTATGGTGTAGTGGTTCCTTGGATGTTCGGTGCGGTTCCCGACCTCAAAGACTGGGTATGTGCCCTGGCTTTGACTTCTACGTACGCCGAGCGCTAATGGAGCGATTTGTCAAAGGGCCGATGGGAGGCCAAAAATCATGGTAATCTCATTTCTCGCATCATTGATAGTCTGAATTGTTTTACGTATACTCAAATCAATTTTCTTGTGTGCAGGTTTGGGAAAGGATGTGGTTTTGAGACCTCTGTGCGGCGAGGAGGAAACTTCGATTTCTAAACCGGCAAAGGACAATAAGAGAAAAAGGGCCTCTACTTCCGAAAACACAAAATCGAAGGCTTGTAAGTTGAGGAAGAATAACATCCCTTTAACCTTAGAATCAGTTTGGTGTCTGAGGGATGAAGACGAGGAAGAAGAAAAGGACGACGGGTCTGAACTGGTGGCCCGAGTGAAGAAACCCATCAATGCCCCACATGCAACTGGATCGATGGTGGTTTACAAGGCTCCGCCTCGAACTGAGGGTACATCAGAGAAAGATTCGGACAAAGTCCCCGAGCCGTTGAGGATCAAGTATATCTCCCATCGAAGTCAACGGATGGTGGATATGTCTGAAGGGGCCGTTCCTGACTCTCATCAAACCGTAGAGAACACCCCAAGCGACTCACTTGGGGCAGTTGTAATCGAAGACTCGCCCACTTTCCCTATTTTTTCTTAAGGGGCGATTCGAGAATCCCAAGCTTTGGGGGCCCTCGAGATGAACCAATCTCATGAAGGGGTGGACCCCTTCTGCAATTTGTTTACTAGGGTCGAGGACTCTGCTGGCCCTAGTGAAGTGTTGGGTCTTTTCTGCGAAGTGCAACAAGCTCTAAATCGGGTAAGCTCTAACTCCCTTTGTTGATACCACTTTCATGTTTGCTATTCTTTCCTAACTTCCTTTCTTCCTCCTTCATAGGCCGCAACCGTTCATCGAGAAGTGTGTTCTAGGTCTCAAGCTGAGTTATGTTGGTATGAGGCTGACCTCCGATGGGTCAAGGAGGAGAGGAACTCCCTTAGACTCCTCTTCTGACAAAGGGAAGAAGAAATCAAGGACCTCCGTGCTGAATTGGCTAAGGCTCAACAAGACCAGATCGACCTGACCGAGTAGGTAATGGTAATCTTAAAAACCCATGGGCTCGATTCTGGAATGGTGGCTAATATTTCGATCTCATAGCTACAATAGAAGCTCGAGGTTATTGGGAAGCTTCGTGAAGAGGTCGATGTGATAAGGGCGGAGGCCTTGGGATGGAGATATGGCATGGATCGTTGTGCCGCAGAAAAGGAAACTGCTCGAGCCCAATTATCATCGGCCGAAAACCAACTCGAAGCATGAAGGAGAAAAGATCGGTTCAAGCAAAAAGGATAGAGGAGCTTGAGGCTCGGTTGACCTCCGAACTTGCCAAGGCCAAATCTGACGCCGAAAAGGCAAAGGCCGATGCGAATGCATTTGTGGCCGTCTATCGGGCCGATACTGAAGCTGCTCAAGTACAAGCAAGAGAGGCAGCTGAGACCGCCAACACTCGAGCACATTGGGTTGCTGAACTTGCTAAATGCCGATCTCGGAGGGAGACCCTCAAAGAGATCCATGCTCAAGGTTTCGATCTCTTCGAAGAGATAAAAAAGGCTAAAGAGCTCAAAGCCGATGCTGAAGCCTTGCTTTTCGATGATGATGATGACGATGATGGGAGCAAGAGAGGGTCCGAGAGAGGGGAGGAGACTGATAGAGAAGAGACCACCCCCGGAGATAACCAAGAAACTTAGCCCTTAGTTTCCATTTCGGATGTTGTAAACAATCTTGTATATATATATATATAAATATCTTTTATTTTCTCGACTTGTCTCTATTTTATTTTCTGCCTTGTGAAGATTTTGTTTCATTCATGCCTTATGAAGGTTTGCATAAGGCTTTAGGCAATTTGATCGAATTTAAACCTTGTAGACTTTATAACCGAGTGAGTGCTTGCTCAAACTTGAAATGGGGCAGCCTGTAGGATTAGTGGTCGGACGAGTGATTGGAACTCAAAGTAATGTAGCCCGTAGGCTGAGTGATTCGAACTTGAAGTAATGTAGCTTATAGACTTAATGGTCAAGTGAGTGCTTGCTCGAACTCAAAATAAGAGGATCCTGTAGGCTTAGTAGTCGAGTGAGTGCTTTCTTGAAATTGAAATAAAAGTAGCCCGTAGGCTTAATGGTTGAGTGATTGCTTGCTCGAACTCAAAACAAAAGTAGCTTGTAGGCTTCATAGTCGAGTGAATGAATCGAACTCGAAGTAATATAGCCTGTAGGCTTAGATGTCGAGTGAGTGCTTGCTCGAACTCAAAATTAAAGTAGCCCGTAGGCTCAGTAGTCGAGTGAATGATTCGAACTCGAAGTAATGTATCCCGTAGGCTTAGTGGTCAAGTGAGTGCTTGCTCGAACTCGAACTAAAAGTAGCCCGTAGGCTTAGTAGTCGAGTGAATGATTCAAACTCAAAATAAGAGTAGCCCGTAGGCTTAGTAGTCGAGTGAGCGATTCGAACTCGAAGTAATGTAGCCTGTAGGCTTAGTGGTCGAGTGAGTGCTTTCTCGAACTCGAACAAAAAGTATCTTGTAGGCTTAGTAATCGAGTGAATGATTCAAACTCGAAGTAATGTAACCCGTAGGCTTAATGTTCGAGTGAGTACTTGCTCGAACTCAAAATAAAAGTAGCCTGTAGGCTTAGTAGTCGAGTGAATGATTCAAACTCGAAGTAATGTAGCTTGTAGGCTTAATGGTTGAGTGAGTGCTTGCTCGAACTCGAAATAAAAGTATCTCGTAGGCTTAATAGTCGAGTGAATGATTCAAACTCAAAGTAATGTAGCCCGTAGGCTTAATGGTCGAGTGAGCGATTCGAGCTCGAAGTAATGTAGCATGTAGGCTTAATAGTCGAGTGAGTGCTTCGAACTCGAAGTGATGTAGCACGTAGGCTTAATGGTCGAGTGAGAGCTTGCTCGAACTCGAAATAGGGTAGTCCTTGGGCTTCGTAGTTAGTCCCCGAGTGAGAATGGTTGCTCGAACTCGAATTGGTGTAGCCCTTGGGCTTTATAGTTGAATGATTCGAACTCGAAGTAATGTAGCCCATAGGCTTAATGGTCGAGTGAGCGATTCGAAGTTGAAGTAATGTAGCCCGTAGGCTTAATAGTCCAGTGAGTGTTTCGAACTCGAAGTGATGTAGCCTGTAGGCTTAATGGTCGAGTGAGTGCTTGCTCGAACTCGAAATAGGGTAGTCCTTGGGCTTCGTAGTTAGTCCCCGAGTGAGAATGGTTTCTCGAACTCGAGTTGGTGTAGCCCTTAGGCTTTATAGTTGAGTGAGTGTTGCTCGAACCTTAAGCTTGTTTGCATAATAAATCTCGAAATAGAGGAATTTTTCTTGTATATAAGATATCGGTAAAGAAGAAATTTTTCTTTGTAAGTCCTTATACATGTGTTCATGTTTTGCGTTAGGGCTCGGTCCAACTACATGATCATGGTTCGTTTTAACTATTTGGCTCTTACAATTTTTTCCTATCAGAACCTTGTTGTTATGAAGTAACTTTCTTGCATCGAACTTAATATATTTGAGGGGCAATGCCCCCCAGTATTTGAGGTCGATTGTAAAGAGGCCTTGGATACTGTCGCACGATCAATGGTTGCCTCATTAAAAACCTTGCCGAAAAGCCCAATTGGGATAAAATCGGTCTAAGGAAAAAAGAGTGCAACGCGTGCTTTCAGACCTAGGGCTTCGTATTGAATGATCCATCCTTGTTCCTGATCGAACTCCTGCAAGGGTTAGTTTCAAAATATAAACGAATATGGGAGGATCGTACCTTAGCAGTAGTATCGTTTTAGGTGCGACACATTCTAATTGCTTGATAGTTGTTTGCCGTTTATAATACCAAGCTTGTAGGATCCTTTACCAACGTTTTCGAGAACTTGATACGGTCCTTCCTAGTTTGGACCCAGTTTTCCTTCATTTGGATTTCGGGTACTGAGGGTGACTTTCCTCAGCACTAAGTGCCTAATTTTAAAATGGCGAAGCTTGGTTCTTCGATTATAGTATCGTTCGATCCGCTGCTTTTGGGCGGCCAATTGGACAAGAGAAATTTCTCGTCTTTCATCCAATAATTCGAGGCTAGTATTCATAGCCTCGTGATTTGACTCTTCTGTTGTATATCAAAACCTGGCACTGGGTTCCCCGACTTTGACTGGGATCAAGGCTTCGGAGCCATATACTAAGGAGAACGGGGTTGCCCTCGTACTAGATTTTGATGTTGTTCGAAATGCCCAAAGAACATCGGGTAGGATTTCTCTCCATTTCCCCTTAGCGTCATTTAAACTTTTCTTTAGGTTTTGAATCATAGTTTTGTTCGTTGATTCGGCCTGTTCTACTAGGGTTATACGATGTTGATAATATCCTTTTTATTTTATGGTCTTCGAGGAATTTCGTCACTTTGTCGCCAATAAATTATTTCCCATTGTCACACACTATTTCGGCGGGTATCCCGAATCGACATACGATTTGATCCCAAATAAAGTCTATAACCTCTTTCTCTCTTACTTTCACGAATGCATGTGCTTCAACCTATTTAGAGAAATAGTCAGTCATAAATAAAATGAACTTAGCTTTACCTGGGGCCGATGGCAGAGGGCCGACGATATCCATTCCCCATTTCATGAATGTCCATGGGGATAGGACTGAGTGAAGTTGCTCTCTGGGCTGATGGATCATTGGTGCAAACCTTTGATATTTGTCACATTTTCGAATAAACTCCTTTGCATCTTTGTCCATATCGATCCAATAATACCCTGCCCTGATTATTTTTCGGACTAATGAATCGGCACCGGAGTGATTTCCACAAGTACCCTCGTGAATCTCACGTAGGATATAGTCGGTGTCTCCTGGACCTAGCATACTGCCAATGGTCCATCGAATGTCCTTCGGTATAATGTTCCATCTACAATCAATGTGAATGGAACAGCTTTGGTTCGTAGGGACCTTGAATTTTTAGGGTCCGATGGGATCTTTCCGTTCTCCAAGTATTCAATATACTTATTCATCCAATCCTAGGTTAAGCTTGTAGAATTTATCTCGGTATGACCTTCATCGATCACGGATCTCGAGAGTTGAACGACAGTCCCCGAGCTTATCTCGTCTTCCTCGACCGATGATCCCAAATTTGCAAGTGCATAAACCTCACCATTTTGTTCTCGTGGTACATGATGTAAAGTCCACTCTTTGAAATGGTGCAAAGTGACCTGCAGTTTATCCAAATACTTTTGCATTCTATCCTCTCGAACTTCGAAGGTTTTGTTTACTTGATTTACCACCAGTAAAGAGTCACATTTGGCTTCAATGACTTCTGCTCCCAAGCTTTTAGCTTGCTCGAGACCTGCAATCATGGCCTCATACTCGGCCTCGTTGTTAGTCAACCTAGTAGTTTTGATAGATTGCCTAATAGTGCTACCCGTAGGCGGCTTTAAAATGATGCATAGCCCGGACCCCTTCACGTTCGAAGACCCGTTTGTGAAAAGGATCCATACCCCCGATGATGTACCTGATTTCAACAAGAGTTCCTTTTCGACTTCGGGTACGAGGGTTGGCGTGAAATCAGCCACAAAGTCCGCTACAATTTGAGACTTGATGGTCGTACGGGGTTGATATTCGATATCGTACCCATTGAGTTCGACGGCCCATTTGGCCAATCGGCCTGATAGTTCGGTCTTGTGCAAAATATTACGAAGTGGGTAAGTTGTTAATATGTATATGGGGTGACATTGAAAGTACGGTCTTAACTTTCTAGAGGCACTTATCAGTGCAAGTGCCAATTTCTCTAAGTGTGGATATCTAGTTTCTGCTTCTCTTAAGGTTTGACTTACATAATAAATGGGAAATTGCGTACCTTGCTCTTCTCGAACTAGGACACCACTTACCGCGATTTCCGATACTGCCAAGTACAAGCAAAGTTTTTCGTCTATTTTTGGAGTATGAAGCAGTGGTGGGATCGATAGATATCGCTTTAATTCCTCTAATGCCTGTTGGAATTCCGGGGTACAAGCAAAATTGTTCTTATTTTTAAGTAGAGAGAAAAATATGTGACTTTGATCTGACGACCTTGAAATGAATCGGCCTACGGTAGCAATCCGTCCCGTTAGCCTCTGCACGACTTTTACACTGTCCACGATGGCGATGTCTTCGATGGCCTTGATTTTATCGGGGTTGATTGATACCATGAAGCCGAGGAACTTGCCCGAACCGACCCCGAAAGCACATTTCTCGGGGTTGAACTTCATGTTGTATTTCCTAAAAATCTCGAATGTTTCTTGCAAATGAGCCAAATAGTCCTCTACGCACAGGGACTTAACTAGCATATCATAAATATAAACTTCCATTGATTTACCTATTTGTTCCTCGAACATTTTATTTACTAGGCGTTGGTAAGTAGCTCCTGCATTTTTTAGCCCGAAGGGCATCACATTATAACAATATGTTCCATACTTGGTGACAAATGAAGTCTTTTCCCGGGCTTCCGGGTTCATTTGGATTTGATTATACCCGAAATAGGCATCGAGAAAAGTAAGGACCTCATGGCCGGCCGTGGCATCGATCATGCGATCGATGTTGGGCAGCGGAAAAGAATCTTTGGGGAATGCCTTGTTTAAAATCTTATAATCTACACACATTCTAAGTTTGTTTCCTTTTTAGGGACTACAACAACATTGGATAACCATTCGGGATATTTTACCTCCCGAATGGACCCTATTTTGAGAAATTTAGTTACCTCGTCCTTTATGAATGCGTGCTTTACCTCGGACTGGGGTCTTCTCTTTTGCTTCATCGGTTTGAACCTAGGGTCCAGCCTTAGCTGATGCGTCATTATATCCGGCGGGATCCGTGTTATATCTAAATGGGACCAAGTAAAACAATCTATGTTATCGATAAGAAATTGAATAAGTCTTTTCCTGAGTTCGGGGGTTAATCGCGTTCCCAGGTATACCTTTCGTTCGGGAAAATGCTCGATTAGTATGACTTGCTCCAATTCTTCAATCGTTTATTCGGTACCGTCGGAATTATTGGGAACCATGAAAGATCGAGGGATCCTTTGATCATCATCTTCATCGATCTTCTGATTTTCTGGTTGGGTTAAAGCTGATGTCTATGATTTCTATTTGGCATCTCGTTCCCCTTTAGAGTCTGACCCCTTTGTTGATGAATGTGAGGATATTGGAATTGTGTCTTCGACAACAAACATTTCTCTCGCGGCCAGTTGTTCTCCGTACACTTTTTTGACTCCCTTCGATGTTGGGAATTTAAGAACCTGGTGTAGGGTCAAAGGTACAACTCTCATGTTGTGGATCCATGGACTTCCAAAAAGATCGTTGTACCTCATGTCGCCTTTGATTACGTGGAACTTCATTTCTTGGATGGTCCTGGCCACGTTTATCGGCAGAATTATCTCGCCTTTGGTGGTTTCACATGCCATATAGAATCCGTTTAGAACCAGGGTTGCGGGTACGACCTAGTCCTGTACACCGAGCTATTCTACAACCTTCGACCTAATAATGTTGACAGAGCTACCTGGATCAATTAAAACACGCTTAACTTTAGTTTTATTCATAAGTACGGATATTACCAGTGCATCGTTATGAGGTTGCATGACTCCTTCTGCATCTTCATCATTAAAGGACAAAGTTCCTATGGGTGGGCAATCCTGAGTTCGAGGTCGCTTTTCTCTCATAACCGGTGTCTTAGTGCGTTTAAGCACCGGCCCTTGAGGGGTATCGACGCCACCGATGATCAACTAGATGATGTGTTGTGGTTCTTCTTGTTCGTTTTATTTGCCGAAATCCCTATTTTTGAAATGGTTCTTGGCCCTATCGCTTAAAAATTCTCGAAGGTGCCCTTTATTGAATAATCGGGCTACTTCCTCTCTTAGTTTCCTGCAATCTTCCGTTATGTGGCCATAGGTGCCATGATATTCACACATTTGATTGGGATTCCTCTGGGAAGGATCGGTCTGCATGGGTCGAGGCCATTTTATGTCTTTGATGCGTCCGATAGCCGACACGATGGCGGATGCATCAATGCTGAAGTTATACTCCGATAACCGTGGTGCTTTCTTAGATCCGGTAGGCCTGTCAAACCCATTTCTGTTCATCAGCCCTCGAGACCCTTGACCTCGACCACTTCTTTTGTTGCTTTGTCTAGGGTTACGTCTCGATTCATTGATTCTACGATTTCTACTATATGGTCGGTATCAGTCCCTGATCGGACCTTGTTCTCGATTGATATCCCTTCGAGCAGCGGGTTCAGACCCCAAATGATCGTCTTCGAATCTAATTTTTGATTGGTACCGATTATGCACGTCGGCCCAAGTAATAGTTGGGTACTCGATCAGGTTATGCTTCAACCGCCATGAAGTCGTCGAACTTCGTTCGCTCAAACCTTGAGTGAAAGCCTGAACAGCCCAATCGTCTGTGACTGGTGGTAGATCCATTCGTTCCATTTGAAAACGAGATACGAACTCCCTTAGCATCTCGTTATCATTTTGTCTTACCTTGAACAGGTCTGACTTCCTGGTCTCGACTTTTATGACCCCGGCGTGTGCTTTTACGAAGGAATCTGCAAGCATAGAAAAAGAATCGATAGAATTAGATGTAAATTATTATACCGTATCATCTCTCCCTTTGACAAGGTTTCACCGAATTTATTCAATAATACGGATTCAATATCATCATCCTCTAGGTCGTTCCCTTTGATGGCACATGTGTATGAGGTGACATATTCGTTGGGGTCGGTAGTTGCGTTATATTTAGGAATCTCGGGCATGCGGAATTTCTTTGGTATCGGTTTAGGAGTCGCACTTGGGGGGAAAGGCTTTTGTACGAATTTTTGAAATCTAAGCCCTTCAATATCGGTGGTGCCCCCGGGATCTGATCAACCCTGGAGTTATATGTTTCCACCTTTTTGTCGTTTGCTTCAATCCTCCTTTCTCCCAATTCTATTCGTTTGGTCAGTTTTTCGAACATCTTAGCAATTTCGGGATTATTCCCTGACTCCTGCTCATTTGATATCACTATAGCTGGTTCCGTTGTATGGGCAATTTCTCGGGGTTGACTGGGCTCCGACCTGCTCGATATCTGGGTTTGACTCTACAACTGAGCTATTGCTGCCTGTTGAGCTTGCAACATTTCGAAAATCATATGCAAGCTGACGCCGTTTTCCTAGATGTTATGGGTATCTCGAGCTGCTGATCGAGTGCCACCATGAATGCTATTTTTAGGTTCAGAATGTAGGTTCGCCTCAATGGTCACATGCGAATTAATGTCTATCGACACTTCGATTCGAGCTCCAACGATGTTGACATGCGGTCTTTCGGTACTGAGTGTCAAGTTGTTGTTCTCATCTTGAAGACCAGCTTCGTTGTCGATAGGTAAGGCCATTTAATTGATAGTTAGTCGTTGTTAATCCAAAATCAAAGACACTTCTGGAAACAAGCGCAAAACAGTGAGTTTTTGCAGATTCGTATCAAATAACCACTGTTATCCTTAGCCCCACGGTGGGCGCCAAACTGTTTACCCGAAAAACGGATATAGTTGAATTTGTATGTAGTTTTAAGGGTATGTGGTATAACTTAACGCAAATCGTAAGGATAGATAAAAAAATATCAAATATGGGCTGTAAAGAATGAAAAAAAAGCAAGGTTGGAAAGAAGATGATTTATGGACTAAGCAAGATGAATCAATTTATGAAGCTAAAAAGGATAATTCTTCATTATGAGAGTATATGATATCTGAGTTACAGAGTATGCAAAACATGATCTTTACAGAAATAATAACCAACCCCTTTATAGTGGAGGGATCCTACTTTAGATACAATTAAAAATACATAGTGGGAGACCCATGATAAAAATAACTTTTCCATAATTTATGCCAAGATTCTCTCTCCCAGTGTGGTTGCAACGACTCTTGTCTATGAGCTCGACATTGTCTCGAGCTCGATATCGACTCGAGCTCTCGATCTTGACTTGAGCTCGATTCTGATTTGGGGCCTTGTGTTGGTTCAGGGACAGTGTTGGTCGGTCTCTGTCTCGTAAGCTCGGTAACTTCATCATAGTTCGATTTAGATTCGAGCTCGATAATAATATCGAGCTTGCCATTGGTCGGTCCCGAGGCTCGAAGCTTGATGACCTGACTTCGGACCTCTACCTGATCTTCGATCCAATGTATTACCATTTCGACCAGTTCGTACGAAGAACTAACCGATTTTTACCGTATACAATTATCATGATTATTAGTATGGTTATGAGTAGCTAAACTCTTTTATCTAGGGTTTGATGGAACCTTTTGAAGGATGATTTTCACTTGCGTTTAATATGATTTTGTCATTGGATTTTCTCTTCTTGTTCAACTACGTGATTATCTTAGTTAATTGAAGGGCCCTCAATTGACTGTGCCTATTTAGTGTGTATTGCTTGGAAAAGTGTACAAATTTAGGTAGTTCTTGAACAACATCACTCCTAACGTATGCGAGGAATCAATACAGAGGGGTTAAGGGTGATATTAGGAATAACGAAACCTTGGTGCGATCTTAGTGAGTGGTGAATTAGTGCCAGCTAGCCTAGTTCGGAAGAATATGTCTAGTAAATTGTAGTAATTGCTCGGAAGAGAATTACGACACCCGAAGTACTCACGATAGGTAGAAAATACTTAGGCGAAATTATAGAAGACGTAGCAGGAAGGATTCCGACAATTGGGGAAATCATAACTCTAGACATCCTTAATCTTGTCTCCAACCCTTAGTATCCCTAGTTGTTAATCTACTAATTTAATTTATTAGTTTAATTAGAAACAAGAATCTTAATATTTATTACCTAGGAATTGTTCGAGCTTGTCATTTTAGTGATAGTAAATAGTTGTAGCTAAACCTTAGTTCTCTGTGGGATTCGACTCCGGACTTTTAGACCGGATTATATTTGCAGCGACCGCTTATCTTTTTTAGGACTAGAATTGGACGTGATCAATTGTATAGGACTCAAAAACTGCATGCTCTGACCAGGGAAATTATGTTCTAGATCGTACAAAGAAACAACTTTATATTATTCTGTATATATTTATTTCATTTATTAGTTCTATTATTCCTTTGTAAAATAACAATGATAGGCTTGTTAATACGTAGTGCTAGTTTAAAAATAAGAAATTTCAAGGTTGTCATGTTGGAAACGAATGAATTGTCCTCTCGCGTGCTAAACAACGTAGCCATCGATCGGTTTACTTGATTTTAAATTTAATACAGTAGTTTAATAATGTAATAATCGATAAATTTTATGATTCACTTTACAATTATAATATTCTCGTTGTTCGATTTAATCATTTGTAGTTGGTGAAATTATTGAAAATTCATGTAAATAATATATATATATATATATATATATATATATATATATATATATATATATATATATATATATATATATATATATAAAATATGTGAAAATATCATTTTCCTACTGTTAATAAGGGAGAGTTAGAGAAGCTTAGGGTTGTCATGGGTGCTTGCCGTTCAGGACAAAGTCGACATTTGACTTTCTTGTGTAATATTGATTGGTTTACTTTGTGTTGGTAATGTAACCTTTCCATTAACTTTTGTCTGCCCGGACTATTTTGTCGATCTTTTGGTATCCATTAATTTAAAGCTTCTATCACGTGGCATTAGCTGATTACGGTGGGTCCACAAAAAGGATGAGTCTACACTCTACACTTTAGTTTCTCTTTTGAGTTGATGAAATTTTCACTTTTGGAAAGCTGATGCAATTAAGCTCCTTCATTAAGCTTTTGGATTTTCAACATATGTGTCTAGCTTTGTAAAGAATTTTATGCCTGGCTCTTTTTAGCATTTTGTATTTTACCTGCTTCAACTTTGACTTTGATTTATTTTTCCATGTTAGAGAAAAGAATGATGATGAAATAGTTTAAAGTTCGTTGAGTTGTTTCGTCTGACTAAGTTAAAAAATATTTGAGTTCGATTTTTGTTCTCTCCGAAAATTTCCTGTGCAAAGTGGAGCATAACACCAAAGGCTTTATTTTCTTTTGCTATTATAATTGATTCTATTTGAAAATCTACTGGAACTATTTGGTACTTTAAAATCTCATAAGAAATTCAACATACTGCACCACAAAACAAGAAAAGAACTTCACAAATTATTTTAGATTGTATGGCCAACAACATGTAGCTCACATTCCACTTATAATGTGATGTATTCCCCTATCTCAAGTATGCTAGCGAAGTATATCTTTTCTTACAACTTGGTGAGTAGTTAGTAAAAGATTACTTTCCTAATGAGCAGGTTGTGAGATGATGTAACAAAATAACATATCATCGCTTATGAATAGTTGTTGAGAAAATTAATTTGAAGTAGGTATTTGAGAAATTGCAAGAAATGCCGTGTGTATCATATTTGTTTATGGAATTATTGATACACTTTGTCTTAATTACTATTTACAGTTTACATGTTGTTTCATGTTTCAAAGATCCACTCTTTTGACATGTTATCACTCTGTAAAAATTTTCCGACATATTATATTTTTATATAGTAGTTATTTGGGAACACCCATAGCTTTGACTTTAGTGAGAAGCTCTCGTGGAAGAAAATTAATTAGTGCATTAAAAAATATATCACTTCTATATATAGAAGGACTGAATGCTATTTTAATCAATGTTTACCGATAAATTTAGGTATCACATTGCATTTAAATGTAGTCATGATTGTTACCATAGTGTAGTTGAAATTATTGGTTCTCAAAATACATGCAATTTACTATTCTTTATATATATATATATATATATATAGAACAAATTAGAAACTTAATTAGAAATTAGAAAGAAGAATCACATAATGTGAAGTGTTGTGGTTGAGATAATGAAGATCTTTCTCAAAATAGATAATATATTATATTATGTGTTACTACTATTAGTTTAAACAAGAGCACATTATCACATGCAATTAAACTACACCCTAATATTTAATATATATCCCTAACTAGTATGTACAAGATAGAGGAGTAATAAAGAAGTTTGTTATTGAGCCAAATCCACCTTATACTTTGATAGGATAAATTATATCTATTGAATGATAAATGGAGAAAGAAGTGGGGCAATCCAAGTTAATTGGGTGAGACGTAGGCATCCAGGATGGTTTAAACAGGTGAAATTTGCTTTGGGCTCAATAAAATAGAAAAGAATATAGTAGGGGATTTGGAGGGCATTGTGGGCGGCTCTAAGGGGGAATCAAACTAGAAACTTGATTTCATTATATGATATCATTGCTACATTGACATGAGGAGCAGATACACAAAGCACGTAGCCTTGGTTGCTAAAGAACTTAAAACACGAGCAGTCCGCTATTTTGTAACTTCAGCGCAACAACGAGTACGTAATGTTGATGAAATTTAATTTTATGTTTATTATTCTTTTGGACATAGGTATTGAAATAAGAGATATATAATTGAGGATTGAAGGTAAATTGTGGCAACGGGATAAGTTTCTAACGAATTAAATTCATAGGTGATTAGATACGAATTAAGAAAGTTTAGCCATAAGGTTTTTCAACTAAAATTGTCAATTTGAAAGGGTAAATTTTATCAAAATTTAATTTTGATTAGTGTTATGGAATCCTCTCGCTGATGAGGAGAATCTCTTGGTGGTCATGGTTCGTAAATTCTGACTCGTCGACTAACGTTAACAATTAAGTGCATGTTCACCTGAGAATTTCTTTTATCATTCTTAACCCATTTTTGTGTAGTTTGAGGTGATATGGAGGCTGGAGAGCATAGTTTTGACTTATTGGAAATGGTGCTTAATTTGCAAATTTGAGGTAAGTGAGACTTTAAGCTTTGATGCTTTCTTTTCTAAAGCTTGTTTTGAAAATATATTTTTTTTGCCTGATCCATGTGTTGGGACGAGTGTGTGCTTGGCAGAATCGGTGGTCTTTGACCAGCCGCAAATATATATTATTTTGTAAAAAGTTGAAATTATTTAATAAGTGATTTGTGGTGTTGTGTGGCGTAGCCTCGTGGGCGTTATAAATTATTTCTTCGCTACCGTTATATATTTGGGGCACTATGTATGCCGCCGTGATAGATTTGGGGCATTGTGTATGCTGTCGTGGACTCGTTGGGGTGTTTGATTAATTTCATGCATTGCCATTGATGACAAGTCCTTAGTGTAGATTGTGTTGATATATATATATACTTTATAATTAGTGTAGATTGTGTTTTATATATATATATATATATATATATATATATAGTATTGTTGTTGACTAATCGTTTGGACCTTATAAAGTAATTATATGGTGAAAGATTTTATGTGCTCGTTGTATGTTTGTATTTTTCTAACACTTGTTCCACTGGTATTCAGAGTGGCGGGTCGAGGATCTTACTGGGTTATATTTATATATAACTCACTCCTTACCTGCATGTCCATGCATATACTATTGGTGAAGATGAAGTTAGTAGCTGACGAGTTGGCTAGAGTTGATTCAGTTATTGAGGTGAGCCATCACATTGTTTGTGGAGGTTGTCAAAAGAGTCTTTATTATTCATTCATATCTTTTGTAATTCTCTTAGATGCTCCATGGTCTAGTGTGGGATTTGGGCTAGAGTTTTTAATTTAAAATTTCGAGATATTAATCATTCGTAGTTGATTATCAGATGTTGGATACTCATTTAATTTATCAAATGTTTCAAATTAATGGCTAACGTTGTATAAGCCAAAAATATGCCCTCGGAATATTTAACATAAAGTGACATTAATGAATGTCATCGGCCGAGCTCGCCTAAGCCATAGCGAGACTAATTACCGCGGTGTCGATATAAGTCGTGATCGAGATATCAATAGAGCGCAGTGAAAATGTCAACAAGGGTCGAGATCGATTATTAGTGATAAAATCTGTAACGGCTAATTTGTCAGAATAGAATATTAAAAGGGAGAATATTCTAGTGAATATTCCTGGTATTTGTACTATTAGGGTTTCCTAAGAAAATAGGCTCATATATATATAAAGAAGAGACAATAATAAGGGCATGTAATATTTTTATGATAAGAAGACTTTTGAGACGAAGACTCCATTTCAGATAAAAACTCAAAGGCTACCTTTTTATAAAGATTCTCGTTCATATTATTCATCACTTTTCCACCAGATCCAAGGATTGTTCATGCAAATCTTGGATCTATCTGTCATCCATCGTTGTCAGGCAGAATGTTCACCCTGTCCATTCATTATCGGGTGAATTATTCTTTTTATTTACATAAATGCCATTTATTGATATTTATTGCTAGATATATCTCATTTAATGTTCTTGTTGCAAGAGTATTTCATATTTATTGTCATCAATCATATGCGAACTCAATCCCATCTATCGTGCATCCTTACTTAATATCTAGAGTCATTATCCTTTACTAGATTTGACCCTTCATTATATAAATTTAATAGTTTAACCAGAAATTATATTTCTTGGTCAAACAATTTGGCGTCGTCTGTGGGGAGTTTCTAGCTAAGCATTTTAGTTTCTTCTAGATCTACAACCGGCATTGATTGCTGACGTAAAAAAAAGAAAGAAAAGAACCCTTTTCTCTCCGCTTACATAGATCTAACATGGCAGGTAACATAGAAGAAAGAGTAAGAATTATGAGTGACCTCCCAACCAACCTCATGAACATCGTCCACGAGAGCTCAGAAGAAGTGGACGAGGACACAACACCCAATGCCTCTCCTAGGCGAGGTGGATCACCCCTCCCCACTACAGGATCACGAAATCCCTTGGCAAGACAACCTCCACATCCATGGGAGAGGAGGCACCGCCAGCGATAAAGAAGCTCCTTGAAGTTGGTTACGATGGCATGACCGACCCCAAATATCATGTGACCCACTACGTCACCACCGTGAAAGGCAACGACCTCATAAATGAACAAGTATCCTCCGTTCTTCTAAAGAAGTTCGGTGAAACCCTCACGGGAGGAGCACTAACTCAACAAATGAAAGACAAAGAGAAAGAAGAATATCAATCAACAGGGTCGAGGTCGGTAGACGTCGACATCAAAGACGTCATCAAAGACCCCGATGTGGCCGAGGCCGCAGGATCGACTATAGAGGACCTCGACCTCGTTCAACTAGATGTCAACTATCTCAGCAAGAAAGCTTACATCGGCTTCAAACTTTAAGATCCAGGTAAGTTTCGCAAATTCTTAATTGCTAACGCAGACCTGTTTGCTTTTTGCCATGCAGATATGCCAGGTATCCCAAAAGAGATCGCCACACACATATTGAACATCTATCCACTCTATCCCTCGGTAAGACAACAAGTGGTGGATGTGCGTGGATTTCACCAACCTGAACAAAGCTTGCCCCAGGGATGCATTTTCACTACCTCATATCTGTCAACTCATCGATGTGACAACCGTACATGAGTTACTGAGTTTCTTGGAGGCTTACTCGGGCTACAACTAGTTCTTTATGGAGGAAGCAGACCAGGAAAAGACCACCTTCATCATCCACGTGGGTAACTTACTAGAGACTAGTGACAAAAATGTTCAAAGAACAACCCAGAGAGACGATGGAGGTATACATCGATGACATGGTGATCAAATCCAAAAGGAAAGAAGATCACATCGATCATTTAAGAGAAGCCTTCGGCATACTCAGACAATACGGCATGAAGTTGAACCCTGAAAAGTGTGCATTCGGCGTGGCCTCAGGAAACTTTTTGGGTTTCTTAGTGTCAAAGAAGGGAATCGAGGTAAATCTCGACCAAATAAAGGCCATTGAGGGTATACCAAAGTACTTGACCACCAAAAAACAAGTCCAGAAGCTAACTGGCCGTATCGCCGCCCTGTCAAGGTTCATCTCATGAAATTATAAAGGAAAACGACCTCCTATTGACCCCTGAATCCGTCCAAGCATTGAAGGAGTTGAAGGTATACCTATCCTCGCCATCGTTTCTCTCAAAACCGGAACCAGGACAACCTCTCCTCGTCTGTCTCGCCATATTCGAAGAAGCTGTGAGCGCAGTCCTAGTCCAGGAAAGCAAAGGTACGCAATCTCCCATCTATTACATTAGCAAGACACTAGTCGACACCGAGACGAGGTAACTCCACCTTGAAAAACTGACTTTGGCCTTATTCGTAGCTTCACGGAAGCTTAGACCGTATTTCCAATTCCATCCCATCCCAGTCGTCACGACTTTCCCCTTAAGAAGCATTTTACACAAACCCGAACTTTCGGGTAGATTGGCCAAATGGTCCATCGAACAAAGCGAGCACGATATCACATATTGACCGCGAACGGCGATAAAGTCTCATGTCCTCGCCGACATGTCGTTGACTTTAGTGCGCACATACTTCCCGAAGTCAAAAAGGAAGCCCTACACACGACCTCTAGGTCCTATACACTAACGGTGCATCTAACGTGTCGGGGTCCAGACTGGGACTCATACTCGAAATCCCAACAGGTGAAGTGATTCGCCAGTCCATAACGTGCCCGGACATGACTAACAATAAGGCCAAGTATGAGGCCGTAATTGCAGGACTAAGACTAGCACTCAAATACGGGGCGAAGCGGCTAAGGTTGCGCTGTGATTCCCAGCTCGTGGTCAACCAAGTCAAAGGGACTTTCCAAATCAAGGAGAAGATGTTACAAAAATACCAGACCAAAATCTGCAAACTACTACCCGAGTTCGACGGATGTCAGTTCGACCAGATTCATCGAGCAAAAAATATCGAGGCAGAGGGCCTCGCCAAATTGGCGGCAACTACCAAAAACATCATAACCGGAGATCAAAGTGTGGTCCACCTCTTCAATTAATCGATAGACCAAATCGAGGTAAGAACCATAAATCTAACTTGGCACTCACATAACTGTATTGCTACATATTTACAGGACGATATACTCCCCAATGATAAAAAAGGCCAAGAAATTACGGATGCAAGAAGATAGGTATAGCATCGTTCACAATGACCTGTACAAAAGGACATATGTCGGCACCCTAGCCAAATGCTTGGGCCCAAATCATAAGTGGCGCGTCCTCGATGAAGTGCACGAAGGCCACTGTGGAGCTCACTCCGAAAATCGAGCATTGGTCAGGTGCCTCATACGAGTAGGATATTACTGACCCACCATGAAACAAGAAGCCACAGATTTCATGATAAAATGTGTGCAATGCTAGAAGTATGCCCCAATGATCCACCAAGCGGGCAAACAACTACACTCAGTGACATCCCCTTGGCCGTTCTTCAAATGGGGAATGGATACCGTGGGGCCCCTCCATGTTGGACGAGGTAATGTACGATATCTCTTGGTTATAATTGATTATTTATCTAAATGGGTGGAAGTAGGAGCATTCATCCAGATATGCGAACGGGAAGTAATCACCTTCATATGGAAAAACATCATATTCCACTTTGGTCTCCCCAAAGAAATCAGTTGCGACAACGGACCTCACTTTGCAGGAAAGAAATTCGCCAAATTTTTTGAAAAATGGCACATCAAAAGAATATTGTCAACGCCTTACCACCCCGCAGATAACGGGCAAGCAGAATCCTCCAACAATTCAATACTGAACATCATGAAAAAGAAACTCGAAGACACCAAGGGACTATGGCCGGAGGTATTACCAAAAGTACTCTGGGCCTACCGAACAATGCTAAAAGCGAGCATTAGGGAAACGTCATACTCGTTAGTCTATGGGACTGATGCAGTAATACAACTCGAGGTCGGGAAGCTCATTCTAAGGTACTTCCGTGAGAGCGGAGCCCAGAACGATGACAATAGAAGGCAAGAACTCGACGAGGTCGAGGAATGAAGAGATATGGCTTCCGTAAGAATGGTTGCCCAAAAGCAACAAGCAGAACGCTACTATAACAAGAGGGCAAAGATCAGGCCACTTTATGTCGGGGACTACATTCTTAAAGCCAAAAATACAAGCAAGAAAGGACCTGTGAGAAGGCAAAGTGAGAACAAACTGGGATGACCCCTACAAAATCACAGCAGCAATAAGCAAAGGGTCATTCACACTAGAAATAATGGAAGGAAAGCGACTGCCAAACAACTGGAACATTACGCACCTCAAGTACTTCAACTTTTAAAAGGACGAGGTCCCCAGAGTCGCACTCTTTTTCCCTCGCTCGAGTTTTGTCCCAATTGGGTTTTCTCGAGGAGATTTTTAACAAGGCGATGATGGGGATACTTTAGAATTAAAGTGCACAGATGGAAAGCACCAAATGATCAGTTCATTGCTCAATCTCTCATGATCTTTCCAGCTCGACCAATGAAGGGACTAGATAGATCGGGACTGGGACTGAACTACGAGCCATCAGCGCCCGAAAAATACTTAAATCTATCCAAAAGTATGAATAAAGCACGAGTACATGAAAGTTTATCTCAACTCTCCAATTAAATTTTATATTTGAGCTCGATCGAATTAACAACTTTTCGGCCCATAACCTCAATTAATTAAAGGTAACATTTGACCTCGTTCGAATTAACACCTATTCCGTCCACGACCTCAATTAATTAAACGTTACATTCGACCTCGTTCGCATTAACATCTATTCGGCCCATGGCCTAAATTAATTTTACCTCTTTTCGAATTACTACCTACTCGGCCCACAGACTTAACCGAATGAAGGTTACCTTCAACACCGTTCAACTCACTCGATGAGGTCGAGGAACTTGATGTGGTCAAGGAATGAACAGATATATCTTACGTAAGAATGGCCGTCCAAAAACAACAAACAAAACGCTACTATAACAAGAGGGAAAAGATCAGGCCACTTAAAGTCAGGGACTACGTGCTTAAAGCCAAAACACAAGCAAGCAAAGACCCGCGAGAAGGCAAACTGGGAACAAACTGGGACGGCCCCTACAAAATCACGGCAGCAGCAAGAAAAGGGTCATTCACACTAGAAACAATGGAAGGAAAGCGAATACCAAACAACTGGAACATTACACACCTCAAGTACTTGAACTTTTAAAAGGACGAGGTCCCCAAAGTCGCACTATTTTTCCATCGCTCGAGTTTTGTACAATTTGGGTTTTCTCTAGGAGGTTTTTAACGAGACGATGATGGGGATACTTCAGAATTGAAGTGTACAGATGGAAAGCAACGGGCGATTAGTTCATTGCTCGATCTCTCACTATCTTTTCAGCTCAACCAATAAAGGGACTAGATAGACCAGGACTGGGACTGAACTACAAGCCAGTGCGCGAAAAAATATGTAAATCTCTCTGAAAGTATGAATAAAGCATTAGTACATGAAAGTTTATCTCTAATCTCCAAGAAAAGGTTACATTCGACCTCATTTGAATTAACACCTAGTCGGCCCACGGCCTCTATTAATTAAAGGTTACATTCGACCTGGTTCGAATTAACACCTATTCAGCCCACGACCTCAATTAATTAAAGGTTACATTCTACCTCGTTTGAATTAACACCTATTCGGCCCACAACCTCTATTTATTAAAGGCTACATTCGACCTCGTTCAAATTAACACCTATTCGGCCTACAACCTCAATTAATTAAAGGTTACATTTTTAATGACCCGACTTGTTATTTTTAACATTTACGTCCTTTCAACTATTTGATATCTTCAGTAGCTTCATATGATGTATTATGACCAAGTTTGAGTTTTTTTGTATTTGACCTCAGAACGGAGGTTTGATGATTCCGCTAGGTTCGGATGATGATTTTGGACTCGGGTGCATGCCCAGAATTTAATTTGGATATTTCTAGGATATTTCGACGTCGTTTCTTCAAGAATAAGTGTTATAACATTAAGCAAATAAGCTCCAAATTCAGTTTTGATTGAAGCATTAGATCCGTATAGAAATTACGGAGCCATAACAATATTCGGACATCGTGTGAGAGAGTTATGCCCATTTTCTGGCGAAATACAAAAGATTTTCCATTGCCATCGCCCAGGGTAGCATGGGGCGATTGCCCTAGCACTAGGATTTCTTTTAGGTTATGGAAACATCGCTACACGTAGCGCCCCACGCCATTTGTGGCTCCCGAAACATTATATACTCATTTCGGGGTTCATTTTTTCCCATTTCTCTTGGCCGAACTTTGGGATTTTCTTCCACTCTCTCAAGACCTCCAACTTCCCCCATCTTCAAGGTAAGTAATACATACTAATTTGGTGCTTCATTCCATCAATTCCACCCTAAAACTAACTCAATCCTCCATAAATACATAGATCTTCAAGTAATTTCTTCAAGAACTCAAAGGATGGTTTTGCAAGATTTCTTCCAAAGGGCAATCCTACACCCTTAGACTTACATGTATGGATATATTATGGAAATATTAGTATGAATTAAGTATTGGAACTTATGGTATGGTGATTGGAAGCCATAAGTTCCCAATTTAAATACATAACCATTGTAGAGATTAAAAGATGATTATTTAATGGAATTTTGTTGGTTGGGTGTGGGTGGATGGCCATGTATGTGATGTTGGAAGTTATGAATTATTTAATAATGATGCTGGAATAAATTGTTGGTAAACTGTAGTAGTTGGATGAACTAATTCTATGGTTAAGAGGTGTAAAGATTTATGCCTACTAGGTATTTGATAAAATGCTAAAATGGCCTAAATTATGGAATTTGTTACTAATATTGGTCCCATTGGATGTTGTTATTGTAGATTGAAGTTGCTTAGTATAGTGGATCATTGTAGTATCATTAAAGGATAAATTTGAGGTATGTTGGCTAAACTCCTTTCTTAGAATTAAATCCCACGGTATTCATGTAATTTATGTAAGTCCCGAGTTATTCATTATAAAATTGGCTATTCCGAATAAGTTTGTGTTGACAGATATATGTTCAATATGTATCCCAAATGCTTTTATCATGTTATCTTATCATTTAAGAATGTGTTCAAAGTATGAGTTGTGCATTAAAAATATTTCGACTTCAAGTCAAGTTCAAACGAAGTCTATTATGCTAAATTTTGTGAAAAACCTCTATGTGCCTAAGACTCTAAATTGCCTACATTGTACTAAAAACCTTGATTTGAAACACCTTGTTGTTGTTGATGATGATGATGTTTGAAAGTGGAAAAGGTGAGCATGAAATACTAAATACGGTCAACGTGCCAAGAATAATTTTATAATTGTGGCCACTAGTGCCAATGAAATGAAAAGATGTGAAAGAAGTATGAATTGAGATGATTGGTAGAAAAGGATGATGTCGATCCACATATCATTGTGGTGAGATGGCCTAGCCGATCGGGTCGTGATCGGACGCCATGCCGCACACATGGTAGTGATTATACTGGAAATTGTAATTGAAATTGTGATTGTGGTTGATATCTCGGATGAGACAACCTAGCCGATCGGGTCATGATTGGACTCCGTGCTAAAAGTACGGTGGTATTGTTATTGTGAACAGTGGCATATTAGTACTAATGATCTCCCAACTTAAGATATAGAAATTTATTTGAACATTTTTTGGGTCCTAACTTGAGGTTTGATGTTGTCTGACGCTTTCACTATTATTATGATTGTTCTTGATTGTATTATTAATCATTCTATCGAGAGGGTGTTTTGTCATTCATACTAGTACTATTCCATATGTACTAATGTCATTTTTTCCTGGGGTCGCTACATCTTCATTGGATGCAGGTAGTTCTACGGCAGAAGATATTGATCAGTGATACCGGTAAACCCTCTTCCCAGCTGACTTGGTGAGCCCCACTTCATTTCGGGGTCATGTATCTGTAGTTCCTTGTGTATTGTGTTTGAGGTATAGTCGGGATTTTATTGGCGACACTATCATAGTACTCTTTTGTATCTATTAGAGGCTCCGAAGACATAGTGTGGGTTGTATATTAGTGATGGGGAAGTCAAACAAGTTATAATGTGCTTGAATTACTTATTCAACTTCAAACTATGAAGTGTGTCTAATTTGAGACTTGAAAAGAAAGTAACTAATGGTAATGAATTGGTATTGTATACATGTTTTCCTTATTGTCTAATTAATGAAAATATGTATTCTCTTTTTTTATAAGTGAATTTTGGGAAGAAAGTATCTGACATGGTTGCTTGATCGGGTCCACTCGGTTGAGCGCCGGTCGCGCTCCCCGATTTCGGGGCGTGACAAACTTGGTATCAGAGCCTAAGGGTTTAAAGTGTCCTATGATTTCTTGAAGCCGTGTCTGATAGATTCCTTCTTATCGGTATGTTGTCGGCCTCATCTATAATGAGGAAGCTACTTGGACATTTAGTAATTTCACCCTTCTTTGATGTTCTTGATTGTGCGATAAAGATGATTGTAAGACTGCTCCACTTTTAACTCGTGCGTTGCTCTAATTTTCAGTACATGACACCTAAGAAGAGGGCAAGAACTAGCTAGAGAGCCAATGTCACCCCAGGAGTGGCGGTTGATCCTATACTTGGTGATGTGGGTGAGAACACTAGGGGTGGGGATATTCCCCCAATTACTACACTGCATGACTATACTACAATTGATCAGACTGCACCTGCCTCTACACCTACTGAGGGTGCAACGGTCCCTCCAACTGATATTCCAGTTCCACCTCCAGCTTCCGATTCTGGTGTTTCTGTTGGGGATATTAGGGGAGCCATACAAATGTTGGCTCAGATAGTGGCTTCCCAGGCCCAAAGATCGAATATTGCACCTACTTCTTCTAGTTTGCAAGAGGATTCCACTAGTTCCAGAGTGAACAAGTTTCTTTAGTTAGATCCTCCGATGTTCACGGGTACCAACCCCGAGGAGGACCCTCAGGACTTCATTGATGAGATGCACAAGACACTCCGAGTTATGTGTGCTACTGAGATAGAGGCAGTGGAGTTGGCTTCCTACCGCCTGAAAGAGGTGGCATATTCTTGGTTTGAGCTTTGGGAGGAGTCCCGTAAGGAGGGGAGCCCTCCAGCGAGGTGGTGTGAGTTTTTCGATGCCTTCATTGATCATTTCTTGCCTGCCGAGACTAAGGCAACCCATGCTGCTGAGTTTGAGAGCTTGAGGCAAGGTAGCCTATGTGTGAGGGATTACCATATAAGATTCGCGCACCTGTCCATGTATGCTATTTACATGTTGCCCACTATGAAGGCTAAAGTGTGCCGGTTTGTGTAGGGCCTAAGTCCCTTGGTAATTAATGAGGCCGCTACAGCTGCCTTGGTTTCTGATATGAACTATGGGAAGATGGTGGCATTTTCTCAAGCTACAGAGACGCGCAAATTGAAGAACAGAATGGAGAGGGAGGGTAGCAATAAGGCACGGTCCGCGGGCAACTTTGGTGGTTCCTCTAGTGGCGGCAGTCAGCATTCAGGGGAGGGTCATCAGGGCTATTCCAATCTTTTGCTCCGTCTTCAATCAGTGCACCGCCGTCAAAGCCCAATCAGCAGCAGCAGAGTCATTTTAGGCCCGGCTAGGGCAACAGGGGATCCTACCAGTAGGGTCGGCCTAATGGGATATTCTAGCAGAAGCACAGGCCCCTATGCCCTAGGTGTGGAAATATGCACTTAGGAATATGCTACATGGACTTACCCATATGCTACGGGTGCAGATTAAGGGGTCACATTCAGAGAGACTATCGTTCGCCTCGCCAGAGTGCGGGCAGGGGCACGACACATGCAGCCAGTTCTGCAGCTACTACATCCGCAGAACCCCCTCCAGCTCGAGGCACTTGAACACCCGCAGGGCATGGTGCAACTAGGGGTGGAGCACAGAGTTCGGGAGGATCCATCTGTTTCTATGCTATGAGGGGTCGCCATAATTCAGAGACTTCTCCAGATGTTGTCACAGGTATATTGACTGTCCAATCTCATAATATGTATGCTCTAATTGATCCCGGTTCCACTTGGTCATATGTCACTCCTTATGTTGCTATGGAATTTGGGATAGAACCGGAATAACTTCATGAGTCATTCTATGTATCTACTCCGGTTGGTGAGTCTATTTTGGCCGCGTGGATTTATAGGGATTGTGTTGTCACGTTGCGTGGTCGGAACACCATGGCCGATCTCATTGAATTAGGGATGGTCGAGTTTGATGTAATAATGGGGATGGACTGGCTTAATTCATGTTTTGCCAAGCTTGATTGCCGAATTAGGACCATTAGGTTCAAATTTCCAAATGAGCTAGTTATTGAGTGGAAGGGGGATGACGTAGTTCCTAAGGGTAGGTTTATTTATTACCTTAAGGCCACGAAGATCATTAACAAGGGGTGTAGTTACCATTTGGTTCTGGTTACAGACATCGATGTTGAGGCACCTACACTTGAGTCTGTGCCTATTGTGAATGAATTTCCGAGAGTTTTTCCGGATGAGCTCATGGGGATCCAACCAGATAGGGAGATTGATTTTGGGATTGATGTGATTCCAGGCACGCAACCTATATCTATTCTACCATACAGGATGACACCGACAAAATTGAAAGAACTAAAGAAACAATTGAAGGATTTATTAGAGAAAGGTTTCATCCGATCGTGTGTGTCACCATGGGGCGCACCAGTCCTCTTTGTAAGGAAGAAAGATGGGTCTCTAAGAATGTGTATCGACTATCAGCAGCTCAACAAGGTCACAGTCAAGAATAAGTATCCACAACCAAGGATAAATGATTTGTTTGACCAATTGCAGGGTGCTAAGTACTTCTCAAACATTTATTTACGATACGGGTATCATCAATTGTAGATCAAGTAGCATGATATTACGAAAACAACTTTTAGAACCTGATATGGGCACTTTGATTTTTTGGTGATGTCTTTTGGACTAACAAATGCCCCGGCGGCATTCATCGATCTTATGAATCGAGTTTTCAAGATTTTTCTCGAGTCCTTAGTGATAGTGTTCATTGACGATATTCCTGTATATTAACGAAGTCGAGAGGACCATGCTGGTCATCTCATAGTAGTTCTGCAAACCATATATCAGCATAAGTTTTTAGTGAAGGGATTAAGGTTGATCCTCAGAAGATTGCAGCTGTGAAGAATTGTCCAAGGCCTACAACTCCAACAGAGATTAGCAGTTTCTTAGCTTTAGTTGTGTATTACAGAAAGTTTGTGGAGGGGTTCTCTACTCTTGCCTCTCTATTGACTAAATTGACGTAGAAGGCAATTAAGTTCCAATGGTCCGATGCTTGCGAAAGAAGCTTCCAGGATTTGAAAACAAGATTGACTACGGCACCAGTGTTGACCCTACCAGAGGGTACATATGGGTTTGTAGTATATTATGATGCTTCGAGAATCGGAGTTGGGTGTGTATTGATGCAACATGGCAAGGTGATCACTTATGCTTCTAGGCAACTCAAAAATCATGAGAAGAATTATCCCACGCATGACTTAGAACTTGTGGCGGTGGTATTTGCATTAACAATTTGGCGTCATTATTTATATGGGGTCCATGTGGATATATTCACGGACCATAAGATCCTTCCCTATATTTTCAAGTAGAAGGAATTGGGTCTGAGGCAGAGAAGATGACTTGAGTTACTCAAGGACTACCACATTGATATTCTATATCATCCGGGGAAGGCTAATGTTATGGCGGATGCTCTTAGCTGGAAATCTATGGGTAGTTTAGCACACTTGGAGGAATATCAAAGGCCGTTGGCCAAGGAGGTTCATCAGTTGGCTAGTTTGGGAGTTCGTATTGCTGATTCTAGTGAAAGAGGAGTGATTGTGCAAAATAAGGCTGAATCATCACTTGTTGTGGAAGTCAAGGAGAAACAATACAACGATCCATTGTTGTCACAAATGAAAGAGGGGATTCATAAACATAAGACCGTGGCCTTTTCTATTGGCATGAGTGATGGAACACTAAGGTACCAAGGGCGTCTATGTGTTCCAAATGTAGATGGTCTCCGGGAGGGAATCATGATTGAGGCTTACACTTCTAGGCATTCCGTGCACCCGGGCTCTACAAAAATGTATCATGATCTTAAGAAAGTCTATTGGTGGAATGATATGAAGAGGAACTTAGCGGACTTTGTGGCAAAATGTCTAAATTGTCAGCAAGTGAAGGTCGAACACCAAAGGCCCGGTGGGACTCGATTTGGGTGATTGTGGATCGACTCACGAAATCATCACACTTCTTGCCGGTTAAGGCTACCGACACAGTGGAACCGTATGCTCAGTTGTATATCAAAGAAATAGTCAGGTTGCATGGCACTCCAGTTTTTATCATTTCTGATCATGGGGCACAATTAACGGATAATATTTGGAAGACATTTCAGCAAGGTTTGGGTACGCAGGTGAATCTTAGTACAACCTTTCATCCACAGACCGACGGGCAGGCAGAGCGGACTATTCAGACGCTTGAGGATATGTTGCATGCCTATGTTCTTGACTTGAAAGGTAGCTGGGATGATCATTTTATACTCATATAATTTGCCTATAGTAATAGTTATCATGCTAGCATTCAGATGTCACCGTTCGAGGCTTTATATGGTAGGAGATGTAGATCTCCCATTGGGTGGTTCAAGATTAGGGAAGTAGAGTTGATATGGCCATACCTCGTGCATTAGGCTATAGAGAAGGTTAAGATCATTAAGGAGCGGTTGAAAACTACTCAGAGTCGTCAGAAGTCCTATTCGGATATTCATCGTAGGGATTTAGAGTACAAAAAAAATGATTGGGTATTCTTGAAGGTTTCCCCCATGAAGGGTGTAATGCGATTAGGTAAGAAAGGGAAATTGAGTTCGAGGTATATCTAACCGTACAGAATCATTCATAGGATTGGTGAAGTGGCGTACAAGCTTGAGCTACTGCCTGAGATATCATTAATGCACCCGATATTTCATGTGTCTATGTTGAAGAACGTAGTTAGAGGCCCGACACTCATTGTTACAGTTGAGACTATTGAGGATAATGAAGAACTAACTTATGAAGAAATTTCAGTTTCCATTCTTGATAGGCAAGTCCGAAAGCAAAGAAATAAAGAAATTGCCTCCGTGAAAGTGTTATAACGAAACCAACAGGTTGAAAAGGCTACTTTGGAGGCCGAGGAAGAGACAAAGAAGATGTACTCTCACTTGTTTGAATAATTACGTATTTAGGTAGTTGGGTTCAATGAAAATGTTAAGAGCTTACCTTCTATGAATTATGTATATGTTGTTAGGATTGGTTTCTAGGATAATCTGATAGGTGGATAGGCCCAGTTACATGGGAAACTCTGCCGAAATATTTGGAAATTTATGGAGTTAGTAAAATTGGGAACTTTTGGTGTGTGGATGAGGATTTAAGTCACATTTGGTGTCTATGGCGGATTCTAACCCGCATTCGAGGACGAATGATCTTAAATGGGGGAGAATGTAATGACCCGACTTGTCATTTTGAACATTTAGGTCCTTTCAACTATTTGAAGTCTTGAATAGCTTCATATAATGTATTATTACCAAGTTTGAGGTTTTTGGTATTCAACCCCGCATCGGAGTTTTGATGATTCTGTTAGGCCCGGATGGTGATTTTGGACTCGGGCATATGCCCGAATTTAATTTGGATATTTCTAGAATATTTTGACGTCATTTCTTCAAGTATAAGTGGTATCACATTAAGTAAATAAGCTCCAAATTCAGTTTCTATTGAAGCATTAGATTCGTATAGCAATTACAGAGCCATAGCAAAAAGAATTGTCAAATTCGGACATCGTATGAGAGAGTTATGCCCATTTTCGGGCGAAATAGAAACTATTTCCCATCACCAGTGCCCAGGGTAGCTTGGGGCGCTAGTCCTGGCACTGGGATTTCTTTTAGGTTCTGGAAACAGTGCCACAGGCAGCGCCACACGCAGCGCCCCACACCACTTGTGGAGCCCGAAACATTATATACTCATTTCGGGGTTCATTTTTTCCCATTTCTCTTGGCCAACATTTGGGGTTTTCCTCCACTCTATCAAGACATCCAACTCCCCCCATCTTCAAGGTGAGTAATACCTACTAATTTGGTGCTTCATTCCATCAATTCCACCCTAAAACTAACTCAATCCTCCATAAATACATAGATCTTCAAGTAATTTCTTCAAGAACTCAAAGGATGGTTTTGCAAGATTTCTTCCAAAGGGCAATCCTACACCCTTAGACTTACATGTATGGATATATTATGGGAATATTAGTATGAATTAAGTATTGAAACTTATGGTATGGTGATTGGAAGTCATGAGTTCCCAATTTAAATACATAACCATTGTAGAGATTGAAAGGTGATTATTTAAAGGAATTTTGTTGGTTGAGTGTGGATGGATGGTCATGTATGTGATGTTAGAAGTTATGAATTGTTTAATAATGATGGTGAGATAAATTGTTGGTAAATGGTAGTAGTTGGATGAACTAATTATATGGTTAAGAGGTGTAGAGATTCATGCCTACTAGGTGTTTGATAAAATGCCTAAATGGCCTAAGTTATTCAATTTGTTACTAATATTGGTCCCATTAGATCTTCTCATTGTAGGTTGAAGTTTCTTAGTGTAGGGGATCATTGTAATATCATTAAGGTACGAATTTGAGGTATGTTGGCTAAACTTCTCTCTTATAATTGAATCCCACGGTATTCATGTAATTTATGTAAGTCCTGAGTTGTTCATTATAAAATTGGCCATTCCGAATAAGTTTGTGTTGAGAGATATGTGTTTCATATGTATCCCAAATACTTTTATCATGTTATGTTATCATTTGAGAATGTGTTCAAAGTATGTGTTGTGCATTAAAATGTTTTAACTTCAAGTCAAGTTCAAACGAAGACTATTATGCTAAATTTTGTGAAAAACTTCTATGTGCCTAAGACTCTAAATTGCCCACATGTGTACTAAAAACCTTGATTTGAAACTCCTTGTTGATGATGATGATGATGATGATGATGATGATGATGATGATGATATTTGAAAGTGAAAAAGGTGAGCAGGAAATACTAAATACGTCCGGCGTGCCAAGAATAATTTTATAAGTGTGGCCACTAGTGCCAATGAAATGAAAAGATGTGAAAGAAGTACGAATTGAGCCGATTGGTTGAAAAGGATGATGTCGATACACATATCATTGTGGTGAGACGAACTAGCCGATCGGGTCGTGATCGGATGCCATACCGCACACATGGTAGTGATTGTGCTGGAAATTGTAATTGAAATTGTGATTGTGGTTGATGTCTCGGATAAGATAGCCTAGCCGATCGGACTCCGTGCTGAAAGTACAATGGTATTGGTATTGTGAACGGTGGCATATTGGTACTAAATATAAAAAAACTTATGATATGGAATTTTATTTGAACATTATTTTGGTCCTAACTTGAGGTTTGATGTTGTCTGAAACTTCCACTTATATTATGATTATTTTTTCTTGTATTATTAGTAATTCTATTGAGAGGGTGTTTTGTCATTCATAATAGTACTATTCTATATGTACTAATGTCCCTTTTGCCGGGGGCACTGCATCTTCAATGGATGCAGGTAGTTCCATAACAGGAGACATTGATCAATGATAGCGGTACACCCTCTTCAAACTGACTTGGTGAGCCCCACTTCATTTTGGGCTCATGTATCTTTTGTTCCTTGTGTATTGTGTTTGAGATATAACCGGTACCTTGTTGGTGGCACTATCATAGTACTCCTTTGTATCTATTAGAGGCTCTATAAACATAGTGTGGGTTGTATATTAGTGTTGGGGAAGTCAAACAAGTTATTGTCACAACCCCATTTCCCCTCCGTAGAATGTCATGATGGCACCTAGTCTCTAAGACAAGGTAGGCCTAACAATTTGCGGAATCAATGAATAATAAACTGAACTCCAATCTCAACACATGAAATATAAATATAAAACTGCCATTCAATAATTACAACCTTCAAAACCCGGTGGAAACAAGTCACAAGCTTCTAAGAGAAAATACTAAGTGTCTCTATACATGAGAGTCTAAAGAAAAATAAGAAAAATAACATAGTAAGGATAGAGGGGAACTCCGAGGTCTGCGGACACTGGCAGATATACCTTGAAGTTTCCATGTGCAGTCCAACTCACTAGTATCTGATCTGGTGGGGAGAAACTGGATCTGCAAATAATGATGTGTAGAAGTGTAGTATGAGTACACCACAATGGTACACAGTAAGTGCCAAGCCTAACCTCGGTAGGGTAGTGACGAGGTCAGGTCAGGGCCTTACTGGTTTTAAAGAAAAGTAAGGCAGAAGATATAATAATATTTTGAAATGACTAAGAGTTTAAACAATAAGAAGTTTCATAAAATATCAGCAGAGTATATAGAGGTAAACTATAGGGACGCTCCCGAGGTACCACCTCATAGTCCCAAAAGTAAATATGCAGTACATGAGGATCTCCCGAGGAACCGCCTCGTAGTCCCAAAAGTAAATAGGTAATATAGGGGGATCTCACGAGGAAGCGCCTCGTAGTACCTAAAGTAAATATGCAGTACTAGTGGATCTCCCAAGGAACCACCTCGTATTCCCAAAAGTAAATATGCAGTATAGGGGGATCTCCCGAGGAACTGCCTCGTAGTCCCAAAGTAAATATGCAACAGATATCCGAAAGAAACAACGAACTTATAGCAAGAATATCACAGTTAAAGATTTAAATCAAATCAAATAAGCAACTAATTCACCTAAGCATGTTGCACATATTGAAAGTAAGAGTTAGGGCACGTAGACATGTGATACTAGACTAAACATGATCACTACATATACTAAACCAACTCAGTTAAAGAATTTATAGAAAACTACTCAGTAAGAACCGATATTTCCAAATTTAGCCCGGGTACACGACGCTTATCAGAAAATGTTACAACAGTATCAAATTCTAAGGGGATTTCCCCCCACACAAGGGTTAGACAAGCCACTTACCTCAAGCCAAGCTCAAACAGTCAATAAGAATGCATTTCCCTCGATTGTCCAACTCCGATAGGCTCGAATCTAGTCGCAAGTAATTTGATTCAATCAATACAAATTATAAGAATTAATTTCATATGCAAATACATATGTTTCAATAAAAACCTGAAATTTAACTCAAAAATTGCCGGTGGGGCCCACATCTCGAAAACCGATAAAAATTACATAATATCAACGCCCATTCAACCACCCCGACAAAAATTACAAAATATGAACGCTCATTCAACCACGAGTCCAACCATACCAAATTCTGACATCAACTCGACCTCCAAATCTCAAATTCTTATTTTGAAATCCTAGGCCCAAATCCTCTAATTTCACCTCAAAAACATGTAATCTAGTGGAAATACTCAATGATAATCCAATATTATTAACTAACAATGATCATAAGTGACTTACCTCGAGTTTTCCCATGAATTCTCTCTAAATATTGCCCCAAACCCGTGTTGGAAATGACCAAATATGACCAAAAAAAAAACTCAAAACCCTCTGTTTTTGTACACTACCCAGAGATTCTGCTTTTGGGGAATTTTTAACTGCATCCGCTGTTCTGTTTTTGCGATAAATCTCCCGCTTCTGCCTTCTGGGGTCCAAGGCCCCCTTAGCCCAGGCGGCATCTGTGACCATTGCATCGCTTCTGCGATGCCTCATCCTCTTCTGTAGACCATCCGCTTCTGCGATGCCAGGATCGCTTCTGCGAGCTAGCACCTGCGAGCCAAATTCTGCAGGTGCGATTGCATCAGTAGGCAACAGCAAGTTTCAATTGTTCTAAGTCAAAATTTGATCTGTTAACTATCCAAAACTCTCCTGAGGCCCCCGGGACCTCAACTAAATACACCAACATGTCTTAAAATATCATACGAACTTAGTCAAAACCTCAAATCACATCAAACAACGCTAAAAACACCAATCTTACCTCAATTCAAGCCTAATGAACTTAAGAATTTTCAACTTCTACATTCGATGCCGAAACCTATCAAATCAAGTCCGATTGACCCCAAAATTTGCACACAAGTCATAAATGACATAACATAGGTATTCAAATTTTCATAATTGGATTCCGGCCCCGATATCAAAAAGTCAACTTTTTGGTCAAACTTCCAAACTTAAATTTCTATTTTAGCCATTTCAAGCCTAATTTAACTACGGACTTTCATAAAATTTTCTGGACACGCTCCTAAGTCCAAAATCATCATACGGAGCTATTGGAACCATCATAATTCCATTTCGGGGTTGTTTACACATTAACAATATCCGATCAACCTTTTCAACTCAAGTTTTCATTTTTCAGACTAAGTGTCTCAATTCATTTTAAAACCACACCGGACCCGGACCAATTAACCCGACAAGTCTCATAACGGGGTTGTATTACTCAAAATGACCATCCGGGTTGTTACATTCTCCCCCTCTTAAATAAATGTTCATCCTCGAATGAGTTTAGAATCATACATGGAGCCTCAAATAGGTGTAGATATTTGCTTTGCATCTCCCACTCAATCTCCTAGGTAGCGTCTCCGACTGGCTGGCCTAACCACTACACTTTCACTGAAGCTCTGTTCTTTGATATCAGCTTTCGAACCTGCCGGTCTAAAATGGTCACTGGTTCCACATCATATGTCAAATTATCATCCAATTGTACTGTACTGAAATCCAAAACATGAGACGAATCCCCGACATACTTCCGGAGCATCGATGCATGAAACATTGGATGAAAATCTGATAGACTAGGCAGCAACGCAAGTTCATAAGCCACCTCTCCAATCTTCTTAAGTATTTTGAAAGGCCCAATATACCTAGGACTCAACTTGCCCTTCTTGGCGAACCTCAACACACCCTTTATGGGTGAAATCCTGAGCAAAACTTTCTACCCAACCATGTAAGCAACATCACGGACCTTCCATTCGGCATAACTCTTCTGTCTAGACTGCGCTGTGCGATGTCGATTCTGAATCAATTTAACCTTTTCCAAAGTATCTTACACCAAATTAGTACCCAATAGCCTAGACTCACCCGACTCAAACCAACCCACTGCAGACCGACATCGTCTCCCATATAAATCCTTATACAGAGCCATCTGAATGCTCGATTGTTAGTTGTTATTGTATGAAAATTCTACAAGTGGTAGAAGCTGATCCCAAGAACCCCTAAAATCAATGACACAGGCGCGTAACATATCCTCCAATATCTTAATAGTACGCTCGGACTGTCTATCCGTCTGATGGTGAAATGATGTATTAAAATGAACCTATGTACCTAATTCTCGTTGCATTGCTCTCCAAAATTGTGATGTAAACAGCGTGCCCCAATCCGAAATGATGGACACTGGCACACCGTGTTGGCGAACAATCTCGCAAATATAAATCTCAGCCAATCGTTCAAAAGAATAAGTAGTACCAACTGGAATAAAATGAGCAGACTTGGTTAACCGATCTACAATCACCCAAATAGCATCAAACTTTCTCAAAGTGTATGGAAGCCCAACTACAAAGTACATGGTAATACGCTCCCACTTCCACTCCAAAATTTTAAGTCTCTAAAGTAATCCGCCTGGTCTCTGATGCTGGTACTTCACCTGTAGACAATTTAAAGACCGAGCTATAAACCCAACTGTATCTTTCTTCATTCTCCTCCACAAATAATGTTGCCTCAAATCCTGATACATCTTCGCGTCAGCTGGATGAATGGAGTACCGCGAACTGTGAGTCTCCTGGAGAATTAACTCACACAAACCATCTAAATTAGACACACATAACCTGCCATGCATCCGTAATACACCGTCATCCTTAATAGTGACTTACTTGGCATCACCGTGCTGAGCCGTGTCCTTAAGGATAAGAAGATGGGGGTTATCATACTCACATTCTCTAATATGATCATAGAGAGAAGATTGAGAAACAACACAAGCTAGAACTCGGCTCGGCTCGGAAATATCTAATCTGACAAACTGGTTGGCCAAGGCTTGAACATCCAAGGCTAAAGGAATCTCTGTTACCGGTAAGTATGCTAAGCTACCCAAACTCTCCGCCTTACAACTCAAGGCATCGGCCACTACATTGGCCTTTCTGAGATGATAGTGAATGGTGATACCATAATCCTTAAGCAACTCCAACCATTTCTACTGACACAAGTTAATATCCTTCTATTTAAACAGATGTTGTAGACTACGGTGATCAGTGAAAACCTCACAAGGAACACCATACAAATAGTTCCACCAGATTTTCAAGGCATGAACAATAGCTGCTAACTCGAGGTCATGGACCGGATAATTCTTCTCATGTACCCTTAACTGTCTGGATGCATAGGCAATTACTCTACCGTCTTGTATCAACACTGAGTCCATACCAATACACTATGCACCAGAATACACAGTATAAGACCCTGAACATGTAAGTAATATCAATACTGAGGTTGTAGTCAAAGTTGTCTTGAGCTTTTGAAAGATCTTCTCACATTCGTCGGTCCAGCTGAACGGAGCACCCTTCTGGGTCAATCTGGTCATAAGTGCTGCAATAGACAAAAAACCCTCTACAAATTGATGGTAATACCCGCCAAGCCAAGAAAACTCTGGATCTCCGTAGCTGAGGAAGGTCTGTGCCAACTCTGCACTGCTTCAATCTTCTTCAGGTCTACCTTGATCCCCTCACTCGATACTACAAGACCCAAAAATGCCATTGTATCTAGCAAGAACTTACACTTCGAAAATTTTGCATATAACTTCTTCTCTCTCAAGGTCTGAAGCACAGTCCTCAAGTGCTGCTCATGATCCTCCCGCCTCCAGAATGTCGTTAATAAACACGATGATTAATGAGTCTAGATAGGACTGAAATACACTGTTCATCAAGTGCATGAATTCCGCTAGGGCGTTGGTTAGCCTAAAAGATATAACAAGGAACGCATAATGACCATACCGCATCCTGAAAGCAGTCTTCGGGATGTCTGGCTCCCGAATCTTCAGCTGGTGATAGCCTGAACGTAAGTCAATTTTAGAGAATACCCTGGCACCCTGAAGCTGATCAAATAGGTCATCAATACGAGGCAATGAATACATGTTCTTCACTTTCACCTTGTTCAACTGGTGATTATCAATACACATCCGCATAAAACCATCTTTCTTCTTCACAAATAAGAAAGGAGTACCCCAAGGCGATACACTGAGCCGAACAAAACCCTTATCAAGCAGCTCCTGTAATTGCTCTTTTAATTCTTGCAATTCCACTGGGGCCATATGATATGGTGGAACAGAAATGGGCTAAGTTCCTGGTACCAAATCAATGCCAAAGTCAATATCTCTTTCGGGCGGCATGCCCAGAAGGTCTGCCGGAAATACGTCTGCAAAATCCTTAACTACGGGAACTAACTCGGCGGTAGGAGTTTCAACACTAACATCTCTCACATAGGACAGATACACATCACATCCCTTGTCAACCATTCACTGAGCTTTAATAAATGAAACAGCCCTACTAGGAACATGATCCAAGGTACCTCTCCACCCTAGCTTCGGTAGACCTAGCATAGCTAACGTCACCGTCTTGGAATGATAGTCAAGGATAATGTGATAGGGCAACAACCAGTTCATGCCTAAAATAACATCAAAATCCACCATACTAAGCAATAATAAATCAGCTCTGGTCTCAAAACCACTGATGATAATCAAACACAACCGATACACGCGGTCAACAATAATAGAATCACCCACGGGTGCATATACATAAACAAAAGAACTCAAAGAATCACGGGATACACCCAAATACGGGGCAAAATAAGATGACACATAAGAATAACTGGAGTGTAGATAAAATAAGACTAATGCATCTCTATGACAAACCGGAACAATACATGTGATAATAGAATCTGATGCAATTGCCTCTATCCTAGTAGGAAGGGCGTAATATTTGGCCTGGCCTCCCCCTCTAGGGCGACCTCTACATGTCCGACCTCTGTCTCTAGCTGGCTGTGCAGGTGGAGTGGTAGCTGGTGCAGCAATCATGGCCTGGGAAGCCTGAGTGCCCTCACCATATGACGAGTGTCACCATACTCAAAACAAACTCTCAGAGGACGTGTCTGTTGTGACTGGCTCAGGCCTGATCGACTGGAATGACCATTCGAAGCACCCCGTACAGGAGGTACGCTAGACACTAGCGATGCATAATAAGGATCCTAGGGCCTAATAGTGGTCGGAGCACCGCTGGCAGCCGGAAGTGCTGAATGAATAGGGTGACCCATATAACCTCTACCCTGACGAGCTGTAGCTGGGGCACGAGTACCACTTTAAGTGCCAAACTCTCGAGACCACTTGGCCTCTCTCTCCTCTCTATCCCGAGTCAGCATACCCTCCAACCTCCTAGAAATCCCTACTACCTAATGGTACATAATATTCATCTCCAACTCGTAGGCCATGCTCAATCTGTTACTAGGGTTGAGCCCCTTAATGAACAGATGAACTCTCTCTCGAACAGTAGCAACCAAGGTTGGTGCATGCCTAGCAAAATCACTAAATCAGACCGCATACTTTGACACAATCATAGAACCTTGGCGTAACGGCTCAAACTCTGCGTGCCATGCATCTCTAGGACTCTAAGGAACATATTCCCTCAAGACTATATCTGAAAACTTAGTCCAAGTGAGTGAAGTTGCCTAAGCAGGACTATCCAACTCGTATGCCCACCAATACTAGTAGGCCGCTCATCTAAGGTGAAATATCATGAAAGAAACCCCTCTAATCTCTGAAACACCCATAGTACGGAGGATACGGTGGCACTCCTCAAGAAAACCCTGGGCATCCTCTGACGCCAAGACAATGAAAGTAGGTGGGTGGTACTTCTTGTACCTCTTGATTTTGAGTTGTTCCCCCTCCGAAACTACTGCCCTAACCTCGGGCCGAACATGGACAACTGGCTGTACTGGTATAACCTTTGGGGCATGGTCAACCTGCGCTAGTTGCTCTGGGGTACGGGAGGTGGGAGTCAGTGCTCCTCCCTCAGCATAAGATGTGGCAGGAGAAAATGGAATCAACACTTCCTGAGCTAGAGTGCCAAACATGCTCAAAAACTAGGCAAGAGTCGCTTGAAGTGCAGGGGTAGTAACAGGCATCTCAGGTACCTGCTCTCAAACTGGAGCTACTGGTGGCTCTGCTGCAGCAGCTCGTGCAGGTGCTCTGGCTGCACCACGTGGTCTTTCTCAGCCTCTGCCCCGACCCCGGGCTCTTGCGGCTCCAACAGGAGGCATGGGTGTCTGATCATCGAATCCAGTTGTGTGTGTCCTCACAATCTGTAAGAGAATAGAAAGACAAGAGTTTAGAATTTCGAAGTCAATAAATGTGCACGATAAGGAATCAAAGAAGTGAACAATTTCCTAACAGTTTCGTAGCCTCCCGAAGATAAGTAAAGACGTCTCCGTACCGATCCATGAAACTCTACAAAACATGCTTGTAACTAATAGCACCTATGAACCTAGAGCTCTGATACCAACTTGTCACGAACCCATTTTCCCCTCCGTAGGATGTCGTGATGACACCTAGACTCTAATACTGGATAAACCTAACAATTTGCGGAATCAATGAATAATAAACTGAAGTCCAATCTCAATAGATGAAATATAAATATAAAACTGCCATTCAATAATTACAACTCCCAAAACCCAGTGGAAACAAGTCACAAGCTTCTAAGAGCAAATACTAAGTGTCTCTATACATCAGAGTCTAAAGAAAAATAAGGAAAACAACATATTAAGGATAGAGGGGGACTCCGAGGTCTGCAGACTCTAGCAGATATATCTTGAAGTCTCCACATGCGGTCCAACTCACTGTTATCTGGTCAGGTGGGGAGAACCTGGATCTGCACAAAAAGAAGAGCAGAAGTGTAGTATGAGTACACCACAACGGTACACAGTAAGTGCCAAGCCTAACCTCGGTAGGGTAGAGACGAGGTCAGGTCAGGGCCCTACTGGTTTAAATTAAAAGTAAGGCAGAAGATATAATAATATCTTGAAATAACTAAGAGTTTAAAAAATAAGAAGTTTCAGAAAATATCAGCACAGTAAATAGAGGTAAACTACTGGGGCGCTCCCGAGGTACCGCCTCATAGTCCAAAAAGTAAATATGCAGTACAAGGGGATCTCCCGAGGAATCGCCTTATAGTCCTAAAAGTAAATATGTAGTATAGGGGGATCTCCCGAGGAACCGCCTCGTAGTCCCATAAGTAAATATGCAGTACTGGGGGATCTCCCAAGGAACCATCTCGTAGTCCCAAAAGTAAATATGCAGTATAGAGGAATCTTCCTAGGAATCTCCACATAGTCCCAAAGTAAATATGCAACAGATATCTGAAGGAAACAACGAATTTACAGTAACAATCTCACATTTAAAGATATAAATCAAATCAAATAAGCAGGTAATTCAGCTAAGCATGTTGCACATACTGCAGGTAAGAGTTAGGGCATGTAGACATGTGATACTAGACTAAACATGATCACTTCATATACTAAACCAACTCAGTTAAAGAATTTAATAGAAGACTACTCAGCAAGTACCGATATTTTCAAATTTAGCCCGTGTACGCACTCGTCACCTCGCGTACATGACGGTCACATATCACAAAATGTAACAATAGTATCTAATTATAAGGGGATTTCCCCCACATAGGGTTAGACAAGCCACTTACCTCAAGCCAAGCTCAATCAGTCAATAAGAATGCCTTTCCCTCGATTTTCCGACTCTGATCGGCTCGAATCTAGTCACAAATAATTCGATTAGGTCAATACAAATTATAGGAATTAATTTTATATGAAAATACAGATATTTCAACAAAAATCCTAAATTTAGCTCAGAAATCCACTACTAAAAATCTGCTAAAAACCGACCAAATATTTCCGACCAATGTTGGTCGGCGAAAAAAAGAGACCAAAAATCGTCCAGGTTGGACGGAAACTGGGAAATTTTTTTTTTTACATTTTTTTACAACTAAATACCGACCAACGTTGGTCGGTAAAGTTTTCAACGAATTGACCCAGCTGGCCAGACAAGAAAATTTTGGATTACCGACCAACGTTGGTCAGTAATCTGGATCCAATTTTTTAAATTTTAATAATTATTTTATTATTCAAAATATTTTATAATATTTAAGAATTTATATTTAAAATTACCGACCAACGTTGGTCGGTTAATGTAAGGGAAGCATTTACCGACCAACTTTGGTCGGTAATTGTTATTTTCTGTAAAATAACCGACCAAAGTTGGTCTAGATGCTCATGTACTCTGACACCAGGTTTTGGGAGTGTTTTGTATCTATAATTGTGAGGTTTTCTATTGAATTCAAATATTATGTTTTCAAACTTAATAGATATTGTGTTATATTGAGGATGTCGACTGGCCTAGTATTTAGATAGGCATCATCACGACATGGGAATTTTTGGTTGTGATGGTTAGGTATGCAGTTGGGCCTTCAGGTGCGCGGGAGCCCACAAAGGGGATCATTTGTAAAGCCCTCCTTCGTCCCCCACACCCCAAAACACAAAAACATGCTTTAGAAAGTAAAGCTCTCAAGAACCTTCTCAAAGGTCCCTCCACCATCCAAGGTAAGTTCTAATGATAATTCTAAGTTGATTTCAATTCCCCAGCACCTTATTAACATGGGTAAACCCTTCAAATCATTAGATATTTTTTTGGGGCATCATTATTGAGAGAAAAAACCCCAAAACTCAGATTCAAGAGGATTGAACTTCAAAAATATAATTTCTTCACCCTCTACTGAATTATAGTATTGGATTAATGATTATAGACTCTAGTTCATGAGATATGAGTTGATGGGTTTGAGAGAAAAGCATGAATGGTTATAGGTTTGGGTTGTTGATTGTGGATTATTGATTAAGCGTGTTGTTTATCTTATGGGTGATTAAGAATGATGTTAATTATAACCATCTGAGATTTTAGTGTCACGACCCAAAATCTCACCTGTCGTGATGGCACCTATAACAATACTAGACAAGCCAACAATCTCAATAAAACCACCATATCTTTTAAGCTTGAAAACATAATATCTAAATTCAACGGAAGAAAACTCAAAAATACATATATAAATACTCCCAAAACCCGGTGACACTGAGTACATGAGCATCTAAATGAATACAAGGCCTGACTGATAAAATCACTGTACGAAAATATACAACAGTACAATAACTAATAAGGAAGGGAGTCAAAGTGTGCGGATGCCAAGAATCTATTTTGATAATCTCCACAGAATAAATTCCGAAATCTAGCAACCGCTGTATCCGGGAGCACCTGGATCTCCACACGAGGTGCAGAGTGTAGTATGAGTACAACCAACTCAATAAGTAACAAGACTAACCATTGGGCTGAAAGTAGTGATGAGCTCAGCAGATACAGTCCAATATAGAAATAACAATACAAAAATGTAGGCATGCTTTCACGTTCAACAGTTACTCTCAGTACCAATAAAATAGATCAATTCTGAACAATGTGAGGAATATGACATCTCTGTATGTACATGCCAATGTACATACTGTATGTGATGCACCTTAGTGAAAACTTCGTGTTCTCACGATCTAAAATACTCAATCACTCAGTACTGTATATGGCAATCCAGCCCTGGGAAGATCTATCCCAAAATAACAATGATTCGGACAAGATCCATGTCCAGGGAAAATCCATCCCTCAATATAAATACTTCGGGCAAGATCCATGCCCAGGAAAAATCCATCCCTCGATATAAATGCTTCGGGAAAGATCCATGCCCAGGGAAAATCCATCCCACAATATAAATGCTTTAGACAAGATTCATGCCCAGGAAGATATATATATATATATATATATATATATATATATATATATATATATATATATATATATATATATATATATATATATATATATCAACTACGCTCACTGTGGGGGTGCAGACTCCGGAGGGGCTCCTTCAGCCCAAGCGCTATAATTGCTAGATCTAGGCATAATAAATAAACATAACTATCACTCAGAATTTCCAATCTCGCAGGCTCTCAATGACATGAAACATTAACCCAGCATGATGATATGAAGTATTAATGAATGACAACAGAGACTGAGATATGATATGCAAGTGATAGATGTGACTGAGTACAACATTATAAATTTAATCAAATAGTTCAACAACAATACGACCCATGTGAGTCCCAAAATATATCGGCGCACAGCCAAATCATGATCTTTAACATGAGTCTTAGTTCAAATTTCTCTAACACGTGGAGGATGTGTGGATAATGTCATTTATTTAATTATGCAACTCCACGGAATCAATTAAGTCATAATTCCTATGATTCACGCTCATACGCTCGTCACCTAGTGTGTGCGTCATCTCCAAACAATACGTCAACATTGGTCAAACTTTCGAATTACTTTTATATTTACTATCTAAATAATATAAATGTAATTCATTAACACTTTTGTAATACAAATAATAAATACACTAACATATACTATATATAACATGCTATTTGTAAATTGATTCATCGACTTATAACTTATTTAGATGCATCGATTAATATTAAAAACAAAACGTTTGACCTATATAGACTAATAGTAAAAACAAAATGTCTCGACCTATATCGATTAATCTAGCTATGCCATGCATTATTAGTGATGAATGAATGAAAAATAAAAGAGTTAATACTAAACATCTTTGACATATATATATGGATCACAAATTAAATAAACGAAAGAAGCTATTAGTATTAAGTAAACGAGTTAAATTAATAGGTCAAACATGGTCAAACTTTAACAAGCTATATATATACACACTAACATATACTATAACAAGCTATATATATAGTTAAAGTATTATAGTGAAGTGTGTTTTTTTGTGTGTGTGTGTGTGTGTATATATATATATATATATATATATATATATATATATATATATATATATATATATATATATATATATATATGTATGTATAGCCATATATATATATAAGAACACGAAGCGCTAGGACCACATGGTCGGGTTCTTTTAGGGATAAACTTGAGAAGATACTAATTAGTATATATACTTTATCATCAAATATATCTATTTGTAAATTGATTCATCGACTTACTTACTTAGATGTATCGATGAATATTAATCGATGATTCATCAAAACGTCTCGACCTATATATCGATTAATCTATGTCATACATTATTAGTGATGAACGAATGAAAAAAGAAGTTATTAGCATCAATTACAATATAGTGTATGTGTGTGTGTGAGAAATTACTCACATAGTTAATTATAACTTAGAAAATTTACTTAGATAGATGCTATTATAATTTATTAAAATTAAATAGTTAATATAATTATTTATAAAGATTATGCTTATAGTTTATAATTATTTATAATAATTGCATAGTTAAATAAAATAAATGCTTGTAGTTTATAATATTATTTTTATAGTTTATAATATTTTAAGAAAAAAAACTCAAAAAAAAAAAAGAATTTAATTTTTTTTTTAAAAAAAACCGACCAAAGTTGATCGATTTTTGGTCAAACGGTCAACACTTAATATACCGACCAAAATTACCGACCAACTTTGGTCTGTAATTCTGAAATCAGAATTGAAAAACGGGGGAACCCCTATTTCTCTCTTATTTTCCCCTCTCCTTCTCTATTTCCCTCACTCAAAACCTTACCCTCTCCTTCTCTATTTCCCTCACATAAATCTTATTCCCCACCCCGCGTCGCCACCGCCCAACCGTCGCCGTCGCCGCTGCCACTGCCACTGCCGCCCCTCTCCTTCTCCATCTCCTAAAAATTCTAGGTTTGAATTATAACCCATTTATTTATTATTTCTAGGTTTTGTTAATTAGTTATGAATTAGTTTCAATTGATTAGTGTTTCAATTATTTGAACATTGCATTTTATTGAGGATAAGGGTTTAGGTCTTGTTTTAATTAGTTTTGTTAATTAGTTTTATTAACTAATTGTGTTTATTAGTCAATTAGTTACGAATTAATTTTAATTGATGAGTGTTTCAATTTTGAGTTTGTATTGTCTTGAATAGTTTAGTTAGAATTGAATTATTAACTTTGTATTGTCATGAATAGTTTAGTTAGAATCTAGGGTTTACGATTTGTTCTTGTGAATCGAACTTTTAGGGTATGGGTTGAATTTCTTTAGTTTAGTTAGTTTATATTTAAACTCGTAGGATATGAATTGAAATTTTAGTTTTTAGGATTTGTTCTTGTGAATTGAACTTTTAGGATATGAATTGAACTTTTAATATATGAATTGAACCTTTTGGATATGAATTAAACTTTTAGGATATAAATTGGTGTAATTAGGAGCCAATTATTATCTTGAATTAACTAAAAAAGATATAATTAATTTATAATTGTAGAATAAATTAATTTGTTCTTGTGAATCGAACTTTTAGGGTATGGGTTGAATTTCTTTAGTTTAGTTAGTTTATGTTTAAACTCGTAGGATATGAATTGAAATTTTAGTTTTTAGGATTTGTTCTTGTGAATTGAACTTTTAGGATATGAATTGAATTTTTAAGATATGAATTGGACCTTTTGGATATGAATTAAACTTTTAGGATATAAATTGGTGTAATTAGGAACCAATTATTATCTTGAATTAACTAAAAAAGATATAATTAATTTATAATTGTAGAATAAATTAATTTGTTCTTGTGAATCGAACTTTTAGAGTATGGGTTGAATTTCTTTAGTTTAGTTAGTTTATGTTTAAACTCGTAGGATATGAATTGAAATTTTAGTTTTTAGGATTTGTTCTTGTGAATTGAACTTTTAGGATATGAATTGAACTTTTAAGATATGAATTGGACCTTTTGGATATGAATTGAACTTTTAGGATATAAATTTGTGTAATTAGGAGCCAATTATTATCTTGAATTAACTAAAAAGATATAATTAATTTATAATTGTAGAATAAATTAATTTGTTCTTGTTTTATTTGTATAGATGGAACATCGTACTTGGATGTACAATAGGAATTATCCTAATCGTCGGGGATTGCAGGAGGATTTTGTAGAAGGGGTTGATGACTTTATTAGACATGCAATGTCACTTCCACCATACCAAAGTGAAGGAGTAATTAGGTGCCCTTGTGTCAGGTGCGATTGTATGAAGTTTAAAAAATCGGAGGAAGTTAAGCTTCATCTTTATAGGAAGGGGTTTATAGAGAATTACTTTGTGTGGACTAATCATGGAGAGATCGATGGTAGCCGTGGGATATTTCATAATATGGTTGTTGGTGAAAGTAGTAGGTCGGTGGAGAATACAAATCTTGATTCTAGAATTCAGGATATGGTTGCGGATGCTTTTGGGATGCACTTCGGGGGTGAGCCCAATGAAAATGTTGAACAAACTCCTAATGATGATGCAAAAAGTTTTTATGAACAGTTAGAGAAAGCTAGTCGTCCACTACGTGAAGGAAGTCCGCACTCTGAGCTGTCTGTTGCAGTTAGATTACTAAGTATCAAATCTAATTGGAATATTTCTCAAGCAGCCATGGACTCTTTCATTGACCTTATGAGTGAACTAGTTGACCCTAATATCAACTTACCTGGTGATTTCTATAAGGCAAAGATATTGGTTTCTAAGTTAGGACTTTCGTCAATGAGAATTGATTGTTGTGAAGATGGTTGCATGTTATAATATAAAGATGATGCAACTTTAGACAGTTGTAAATTTTACGAAAAGCCTCGTTTCAAGAGGCTGTCCAGCGGGAATATGGTCGCTGTCAAGGCGATGCACTATTTACCTCTTATACCTAGGTTAAAGAGGTTATATGCGTCGATGAGTTCTGCTCCTCATATGAGATGGCACTTTGAAAATAGAAGACCACCTGGTGTTATGTGTCATCCTTCAGATGGAGAAGCTTGGAAGCACTTTGATAGGACATATCCAGATTTTGGTAGTGAACCAAGGAACATTCGGTTAGGTCTGTATGCGGATGGCTTCACGCCTTTTTCTATATCTGCGACACCATATTCATGTAGGCCTGTCTTTCTTACACCTTATAATCTACCACCTGAGTTGTGTATGACTAGTCCATATATATTCTTAAATTGTATTATCCCCAGTCCACCTAATCCGAAAAGTTTGATTGATGTATATTTGAAACCTTTGATTGATGAGCTAAAACAATTGTGGTATGATGGTGTTGAAACATATGATATATCAACCAAGCAGAATTTCAATTTGCGTGCTAATTTAATGTGGACTATTAATGATTTTCCTGCGTATAGAGTGTTGTCTGGGTGGATGACTGCTGGAAAGCTAGCTTGTCCTTACTGCATGGAAAATAGTAAAGCGTTCACTTTGAAACATGGCCGAAAGCAATCATGGTTTGATTGTCACCGTCAATTCTTGCCTGATGATCATGAGTTTAGAAGAATGAAAAATGCATTCAAAAAGAATAAAGTGGAATATGATTCTCCACCTCCGATACTTTCAGGTGAGGAAATTTGGGAGAGGGTCCAAAACTTCAGTAAAGTTATTGAGGCTCCACCTTATAGATTCCCCGGATATGGTGTTAATCATAATTGGACGAAACAGAGTATATTTTGGGAGTTGGCTTATTGGAAGTATAATCTTCTCCGACACAACCTTGATGTCATGCATATTGAGAAGAATTATTTTGATAATTTGTTCAACACAGTGATGGATGTTAAAGGTAAGACAAAAGATAACCCGAAGGCTAGAATGGACTTACAAGAATATTGCAGGCGGCCTGAATTATACTTGCAGACAGCAAACAATGGTAAGGTGTTCAAGCCCAAAGCAAGTTACACATTCACTTTGGAGGAAAGACGACAAATTTGTGATTGGGTTACGAAATTGAAGATGCTTGAGGGTTATGCGTCAAATCTTGGAAAAAAAGTAGATATGGAGGTAGGAAAGTTGAGCCATTTGAAAAGTCATGACTGCCATGTTTTCATGGAGAACTTAGTGCCTATTGCATTTTGTGGTTTGCCTGAAAGAATCTGGAAACCCATCACAGAGATTAGTTTGTTTTTCAAAGACTTGTGTTCTACAACATTAAGGGAAGAAAACCTGCTTCGGATGGACCAGAACATCCGTGTAATTTCTAGTAAGATGAAAAAAATATTCCCATGTGGTTTCTTTGATGTGATGGAACACCTTCCAATACACCTTGTACACGAGGCACGACTTGGAGGGCCTGTTCAGTGCAGATGGATATATCCCTTTGAGAGGTAATATTATAAGTTTGATGTAATATTCTATTTTATTTGAATGTTCTTGGCTAACATGAGATTATGTAGGACAATTGGCAAATGCAAACAATTTGTTAAGGAGAGGAATAAGATTGAAGGATCTATATGCGAAGCCTATCTTGCAAAGGAAACAACACATTTTTGTTCTTATTATTTTGAGAGTAACGTGCCATGTTCTAGGAATTGGCCCAATAGGCACACAGTCGAATGTGTGAATGATCCATTATATCCACCAATGTCCATATTCAATCAACCAGGCTGATGTTCTAAGGATGTTAGAAAGAGAAGTTTGAGTGATATGGAGTACAAGTCAGCTACACTTCATGTGTTGCTAAATTATCCCGAAGTTGTACCATTTCTCAGGTAAGTATTGATTTATTAGTTATCAAAATGTAAAATTTACTGTGACTACATATTGATGCAACTACTAAAAATATTTGATATGTCACAGTCACTTCGTGGGTCAATTTGGCCATGATGCTGTATATACGAGATTTGATACGTGGTACAAATAGTTTGTAAGTGTATATATATATATATGTAGCGAATGTATAAAAATTGATTCATAAGTTGTGCTAACTCATGAATTTTTTTAACTCTATGTAGGTAAATAATCCAAATAATGGTGTAAATCAATTTTTGAAAAATATATATTGGGGACCTGGGCTTCAGGTCACAACAATGTCTAGGTACATAGTGAATGGTTATAAGTTTCATACAGAGGATTGCTCTAAAAATAAAAATAGCAACAACAGCGGGGTGTGGGTTCAAGGTGGTAATGGCAACCAAGTTGGAGATATTGATTATTATGGTGTGGTCAAAGAAATATTACAACTAGAATATACAGGTTGGCCATATAAGAAATTGATACTCTTTAGATGCAAGTGGTTTGACCCAAATCCAACAAGAGGTACAAGAGTACACAACCAATACAACATAATTGAGGTTAATCATACGAGGGAGTATGATCGCTATGATCCTTTCATAATTGCACATAACGTTAGGCAAGTGTATTATGCTCCTTATCCATTGCGGCGGAATAAGTCCGATTGGTGGGTTGTAATAAAAATTAAGCCTGTAGGTAGGGTGGAAGTCGAGAATGTGTTAGATGTTGCATATCAAAACGATATCTCCAATGTTCACCAAATAGTGGACGATCAGTTAGAAAATGATTTGGAACATCCTGAACGCATATTGGAAGAAGTTGATATAAATGAAGTAACAATTACAGAAAATGAGGACGAAGAATCAACTAATGAAGCTCAAACAAGTGAGGACGAAGAATTCTCGGACGAGGAACAATACGTCGATAAGGATTAAAAAGTTGGTTTTTTAAAGCACTCTCGTTTTATAGCTAGTTTCTTATATATTTCAATCTAAATGTGTATTATATTATGTAGATGGCAGGCAAGGGTCAAGGTAACAATGACCCTACTAGTTCTCGGGGTCGAGAAAAGGGTAGGAAGGGAAAGAGGAGGGTAGAAAATAATACTCCCTCTTGTCCACCCTTTTCAGAGATGCCTATGTCTTATCCTCCACCACATGGCTATACTGAGCTGCCACAGCATCACGAGCCGTACACCTTCATTCAGACACCAAGTCTTCCATCACAGGGCCATAGAACTATACGTCTGACATACAGTCCAGCTGCCTCACAGCCATCTGCATCGCAGCCATCTACATCACATCCACATGGATCACATCCCTACATATCACAGCCATATGGATCGCATCCATCAATGTCACAGCCACTCGGGTCACAGCCATCGGTATCACATCCACTTGGGTCGCATCCAGCTATGTCGCAGTCACAGGGATCGCAACCATCTTCATCATCGACTCCATCTATTGCAGGCCTTCGCCTGCGAGGCAGTAGCTCTGACCCGTCTACACCGTCTTCACATGCCTCTGATACACATGCTTCGGATGGTGATGACGAGGTAGTGCATTATGATCGATATGGCAGGATCATCATAGTCCCTGAGGGTGATGGGTAACTGTTATTCATTATTTTGGCGTCTATTGATTTGTAACATTTTTACTAAGATATTAATGTGTTTTTATTATTAAATTGCAGGTTCAGACCGGGTAATAGGACTACGAAGATAATCACCAATGCCATCAAAAAGCTTTATGATGGCCCTTATGCGACTTGGACTGATTGCCCATTCTTACTGAAGGAGCAAATTTTCAATCAATTTAAGGTATAAATGTTCTTTTAAACAGTTTAATAATTTATATTTATGATTTTTCCATCTAATATTTAACTTTTGAAATACAGAGCAAGTGTGTATGGGAAGACCGCTATAGCGCGGAAGTGGCTACAAATTTTCATCATAAAGCTCGCAAGAGATTGGCGGATGCTTTCTCGGATGCTAGAAAGAAGAACAAGAGGCCTGGCTGGTTACTTGAGAATTTGTGGAATGATTTGCAAAGGCAATGGCTTACCGCAGAGTTCTTAGAGAGGAGCGAAAAAGGAAAGAAAGCTCGCGCATCCGAGAAGGGAGGCTCCTTGCACACTGGAGGTGCGATCAGCCTAGGGACAATAAAAAGAAGATTGGTACGTAATTGCTTAAATTATTTTACTTTTCTAAGTATATCTATTCTGTTTATTAACTAAATTAATTTGTTTTCAGGAAAAGAAGTATTGGGCGTCCAATGAGTCATGATGAGCTATTCAAGGAGACACATATTGTGAAGAAGAAGAAAGAGGGGGATCAAGATAGGTGGGTCGAGGACCGGGCCTCGACTGCATATGTAAGCTTTCAATTTTCTTTAAGTATTATAATTTACTTTTATAAAAAATTTGAAATACTGATTTAATGTAAAATAATATAGGGTCGCTACCAAAGTAACGTGGAGGAATTCATCTGTAGTCATTCAGCTGGTGAATCGGGTGAGCCGACCCAACCTTCAGACGAAGATGCTGAAAGAACATGGTTGGAGTCTGTTGGCGGTCCAAAATGGGGGAAGGTATACGGGCTTCCTACTAAAAACTTCCATCGCTATAAGTGTGGAATGCGAGGAATAGGGACTTCCTCACAAGGCGAGCAACTTAATAGGGAGAGCCTCTCCGCTATGCGGGAGATAGTGACAAAGCTCACATCAGAGCTAGAAGCGGCCAAGGAAAGAGAAAGGCTTAGAGATGCTCAATTCCTTGGCATGCAAGCTCAGATCAGAACTCTCCTATCTAGTGGAGCTTTTCCGTTGCCCCGATCTCGTGAGTCATCTCCAGAGGGTCGACCTCCACGTGATCGTTCCTCCCGTCCTCCCCGTGATCGTGCTTCCCGTCCTCCACAAGACCGTTCTCTATATCGTCTTGTAAATGAAAGTTCATCAGACGGTGATGATGATGTTGTAGAAAACACCCCTTGACTTTTATATACTTTGAACTAGACTAATAGAACTAGTTTTGAACTAGTTGTAATTAGTTTTAACTTGGTTTTGGATTTTTATGTTCAATTGAACTTTAATTTGTTAGTTTTAAAGTATTTATTGAATGTTTTTGTTGTTGTTGTTGTGTTGTTATTGTTGTTGTTGTTGTTGTGTTGTTGTTGTTATTAGGTATATTGGTATGGTGGCAGGTGGTGTAGCTGCCAAAACAAGCATTTTATACCAAAATTAAACCCAGAAAAACCGACCAAAGTTGGTCGGTTTTTAATAAAAAAAATAAATTATTCCAAAATACCGACCGAAGTTGGTCGGTTAATGAACATTGAATTCCCAGAATTCAACATTACCGACCAACTTTGGTCGGTATTTTGCCTGCACTGTTGAGATTACCGACCATAGTTGGTCGGTAATGTTTAATTTTAATTATTTTTAAAAAATATATATTTTCAATTACCGACCAAAGTTGGTCGGTTTTTTTTAATTTTAATAATTAATAAAAAAATATAATTTAGTTAAACCGACCAACTTTGGTCGGTAAAATTAAATTAATAAAATATGTTTCTGACCAAAGTTGGTCGGTAAGTAATTAAACTTGTCAGATGGTCGTTTTAAGCTACCGACCAAAGTTGGTTGGTAATTTCCGACCAACTTTGGTCGGTAAGCCATTCTGACCATCAAAACACCGTCCACACCGTAATGGTCGCGTTTTGGTCGGTAATTGGCAATAACCAACCAACTTTGCTCAGTTTTTAGCGAATTTCTAGTAGTGATCGCATGTGGGGCCCACGTCTCGAAACCCGTAAAAATTACAAAATATGAACACCCATTCAACCACCCCAAAAATATTATAAAATATGAACGCCCATTCAACAACGAGTCCAAGGCCCCCTTAGCCCAGGCTGCATCTGCGATCATTGTGTCGCTTCTGCGGTCGTGCTTGTGCGACACCTCAAATCACATCAAACAACGCTAAAAACATGAATCATACCTCAATTCAAGCCTCCTAAACTTAAGAATATTCAACTTCTACATTCGATGCCGAAACCTATCAAATCAAGTTTGATTGACCTCAAATTTTGCACACAAGTCATAAATGACATAACAGAGGTATTCAAATTTTCAGAATCGGATTCTGGCCCCGATATCAAAAAGTCAACTCCCCGGTCAAACTTTCAAACTTAAATTTTTATTTTAGCCATTTCAAGACTAATTTAACTACGGACTTTCACAAAATTTTTCAAACACGCTCCTAAGTCCAAAATCATCATACGGAGCTATTTGAACAAGCAAAATTCTATTTCGGTGTTGTTTACACACAAACCAACATCCGGTCAACCTTTTCAACTTAAGTTTTTATTTTGGAACCTAAGTGTCTAAATTCACTTCAAAACCTCACCGGACCCGAACCAATTACCCTGGCAAGTGTCATAACAACTGTAAAGCATAAATTGATCAGTAAATGGGGGAACGGGGTTGTATTACTCAAAATGACTGGTCGGGTCGTTACAGTTATGATGTGTTTGAATTACTTGTTCCACTTCACACCATTGGAGTGTGTGTAATTTGAGACTTTAAATGAAGTAACTCATGGTAATGAATTGGTATTGTATACATGATTTAATTATTGTATAATTAATGAAAATATATATTTTCTTTATTCATAAGTGAGTTTTGGGCATAAAGTACCTGACAGGCACCCTTGACCGAGTCCACTCTATTGAGCGCTGGTCGTGCTCCCCGAGTTCGCGGCGTGACACATTCGACCTCGTTCGGGTTAGCACATATTCGACCAATGACCTCAATTAATTAAATATTACATTCGACCTTGTTCGAATTAACACCTATTCGGCCCACGACCTCAATTAATTTGACCTCTTTTTGAATTACTACCTACTCGGCCCACGACTTTAATCGAATGAAGGCTACCTTCAATATCGTTCAACCCACTCAAGTCTATTACGAACTCGACAAGGTCGAGGAATGAAGATATATGGCGTACGTAAGAATGGTCGCCCAAAAGCAACAAGCAGAATGCTACTATAACGAGAGGGCAAAGATCAGGACACTTAAAGTCGCAGACTACGTGCTTACAGCGAAAACATAAGCATGCAAAGACCAGCGAGAAGGCAAACTGGGAAGAAATTGGGATGCCCCTACAAAATCATGGCAGCAGCAAGCAAATGGTCATTCACACTAGAAACAATGGAAGGAAAGGGACTACCAAACAACTGGAACATTATGCACCTCAAGTACCTCAACTTTTAAAAGGACGAGGTCCCCAAAGTCGCACTCTTTTTCCCTCGCTCGAGTTTTGTCCCAATTTGGTTTTCTCGAGGAGGTTTTTAACGAGGCGATGACAGGGATACTTCAAAATTTAAGTGCACAGATGGAAAGCACTGGACGATCAGTACATTGCTCAATCTCTCACTATCTTTCCAGCTCGACCAATGAAGGGACTAGATAGACCGGGACTGGGACTGAACTATCAGCCAGTGCCCAAAAAATATGTAAATCTCTCCAAAAGTATGAATAAAGCATGAGTACATAAAAGTTTATCTCTACTCTCCAAGTAAAGGTTACATTCGACGTCGTTTGAATTAACACCTAGTCGGCCCATGACCTCAATTAATTAAAGGAAACATTCGACCTCGTTCAAATTAATACATATTCGGCCTACGACCTCAATTAATTAAAGGTTACATTCTACCTCATTCGAATTAACACCTATTCGGATGACGACCTCAATTAATTTAACCTCTTTTTGAATTACTACCTACTCGGCTCACGGCCTTAACCGAATAAAGGCTACCTTCAATATCGTTCAACCCAATCAAGTCTATTACGAACTCAACGAGGTCGAGGAATGAAGATATATGGCTTACGTAAGAATGGTCGCCCAAAAGCAACAAGCAGAATGCTACTATAACGAGAGGGCAAAGATCAGGACACTTAAAGTCGTGGACTACGTGCTTACAGCAAAAACATAAGCATGCAAAGACCCGCGAGAAGGCAAACTGGGAACAAATTGGGATGCCCCTACAAAATCATTGCAGCAGCAAGCAAATGGTCATTCAAACTAGAAACAATGGAAGGAAAGCGACTACCAAACAACTTAAACATTACGCATTTCAATTACTTCAACTTTTAAAAGGACGAGGTCCCCAAAGTCGCGTTCTTTTTTCCTCGCTCGAGTTTTTTCCCAATTCGGTTTTCTTGAGGAGGTTTTTAACAAGGCGATGACGGGGATACTTCAGAATTGAAGTGCACAGATGGAAAGCACCGGACGATCAGTACATTGCTCAATCTCTCACTATCTTTCCAGCTCAACCAATAAAGGGACTAGATAGACCGGGACTGGGACTGAACTACTAGCCAGTACCCAAAAACTATATAAATCTCTCCAAAAGTATGAATAAAGCATGAGTACATGAAAGTTTATCTCTACTCTCCAAGTAAAGGTTACATTCGACGTCGTTTGAATTAACACCTAGTTGGCCCATGGCCTCAATTAATTAAAGGAAACATTTGACCTCGTTCAAATTAATACATATTCGGCCTACGACCTCAATTAATTAAAGGTAACATTCTACATCATTCGAATTAACACCTATTCGGCGCACGACCTCAATTAATTTGACCTCTTTTTGAATTACGACCTACTCGGCCCACGACCTTAATGGAATGAAGGCTACCTTCAATATCGTTCAACCCACTCAAGTCTATTACGAACTCGACGAGGTCGAGGAATGAAGATATATGGCGTATGTAAGAATGATTGCCCAAAATCAACAAGTAGAATGCTACTATAACGAGAGGGCAAAGATCAGGATACTTAAAGTCGCGGACTACGTGCTTATAGCGAAAACATAAGCATGCAAAGACCCGCGAGAAGGCAAACTGGGAACAAATTGGGGTGCCTCAACAAAATCACGGCAGTAGCAAGCAAATGGTCATTCAAACTAGAAACAATGGAAGGAAAGAGACTACCAAACAACTTAAACATTACGCATTTCAAGTACTTCAACTTTAAAAGGACGAGGTCGCCAAAGTCGCGCTCTTTTTCCCTCGCTCGAGTTTTTTCCCAATTGGGTTTTCTCGTGGAGGTTTTTAATGAGGCGATGACGGGGATACTTCAGAATTGAAGTGCACAAATGGAAAGCACCGGACGATCAGTACATTGCTCAATCTCTCATTATCTTTCCAGCTCGACCAATGATGGGACTAGATAAACCGGGACTGGGACTGAACTACCAGCCAGTACCCAGAAACTATATAAATCTCTCCAAATGTATGAATAAAGCATGAGTACATGAAAGTTTATCTCTACTCTCCAAGTAAAGGTTACATTCGACGTCGTTTAAATTAACACCTAGTCGGCCCACGACCTCAATTAATTAAAGGTAACATTCGACCTCGTTCAAATTAATACATATTCGGCCCACGACCTCAATAAATTAAAGGTTACATTCTACCTCGTTCGAATTAACACCTATTCGGCCCATGACCTCAATTAATTTGACCTCTTTTTGAATTACTACCTACTCGGCCCAAGACCTTAACCAAATGAAGGCTACCTTCAATATCGTTCAACCCACTCAAGTCTAATTACGAACTCAACGAGGTCGAGGAATGAAGATATATGGCTTACGTAAGAATGGTCACCCAAAAGCAACAAGCAGAATGCTACTATAACGAGAGGGCAAAGATCAGGACACTTAAAGTCGTGGACTACGTGCTTACAGCAAAAACATAAGCATGCAAAGACCCGCGAGAAGGCAAAATGGGAACAAATTGGGATGCCCCTACAAAATCACGGTAGCAGCAAGCAAATAGTCATGCAAACTAGAAACAATGGAAGGAAAACGACTGCCAAACAACTGGAACATTACGCACCTCAAGTACTTCAACTTTTAAAAGGACGAGGTCCCCAAAGTCGCACTCTATTTCCCTCGCTCGAGTTTTGTCCCAATTGGGCTTTCTCGAGGAGGTTTTTAATGAGGCGATGATGGGGATACTTAAGAATTAAAGTGCACAGATGGAAAGCACTGGACGATTAGTATATTGCTCAATATCTCACTATCTTTCCAGCTCAACCAATGAAGGGACTAGATATATCGGGACTGGGACTGAACTACCAGCCAGTGCCCAGAAACTATGTAAATCTCTCCAAAATCATGAATAAAGTATGAGTACATGAAAGTTTATCTCTACTCTCCAAGTAAAGGTTACATTCGACGTCGTTTGAATTAACACCTAGTCGGCCCACGACCTCAATTAATTAAAGGAAACAATCGACCTCGTTCAAATTAATACATATTCGGCCCACGACCACAATTAATTTAACCTCTTTTGAATTACTACCTACTCAGCCCACGACCTTAATTGAATGAAGGCTACCTTCAATATCGTTCAACCCACTCAAGTCTATTACGAACTCGACGAGGTCGAGGAATGAAGATATATGGCTTACGTAAGAATGGTCGCCCAAAAGCAACAAGCAGAATGCTACTATAATGAGAGGGCAAAGATCAGGACACTTAAAGTCGCAGACTACGTGAAAAAACATAAGCATGCAAAGACCCGCGAGAAGGCAAACTGGGAACGAATTGGGATGCCCCTACAAAATCACGGCAGCAGCAAGCAAATGGTCATTCAAACTAGAAACAATGGAAGGAAAGAGACTACCAAACAACTTAAACATTACGCATTTTAAGTACTTCAACTTTTAAAAGGACGAGGTCGCCAAAGTCGTGCTCTTTTTCCCTCGCTCGTGTTTTTTCCCAATTGGGTTTTCTCGTGGAGGTTTTTAATGAGGCGATGACAGGGATACTTCAAAATTTAAGTGCACAGATGGAAAGCACCGGACGATCAGTACATTGCTCAATCTCTCATTATCTTTCCAGCTCGACCAATGAAGGGACTAGATAGACTGGGACTGAACTACCAGCCAGTACCCAGAAACTATATAAATCTCTCCAAATGTATGAATAAAGCATGAGTACATGAAAGTTTATCTCTACTCTCCAAGTAAAGGTTACATTTGACGTCGTTTAAATTAACACCTAGTCGGCCCACGACCTCAATTAATTAAAGGTAACATTCGACCTCGTTCAAATTAATACATATTCGGCCCACGACCTCAATAAATTAAAGGTTACATTCTACCTCATTCGAATTAACACCTATTCGGCCCACGACCTCAATTAATTTGACCTCTTTTTGAATTACTACCTACTCGGCCCAAGACCTTAACCAAATGAAGGCTACCTTCAATATCGTTCAACCCACTCAAGTCTAATTACGAACTCGACGAGGTCGAGGAATGAAGAGATATGGCTTACGTAAGAATGGTCACCCAAAAGCAACTAGCATAATGCTACTATAACGAGAGGGCAAAGATCAAGACACTTAAAGTCGGGGACTACATGCTTACAGCGAAAACATAAGTATGCAAAGACCCGCGAGAAGGCCAAATGGGAACAAATTGGGACGCCCCTACAAAATCACGGTAGCAGTAAGAAAATGGCCATGCAAACTAGAATCAATGGAAGGAAAGCGACTACCAAACAACTGGAACATTACGCACCTCAAGTACTTCAACTTTTAAAAGGACGAGGTCCCCAAAGTCGCACTCTTTTTCCTTCGCTCGAGTTTTGTCCCAATTGGGTTTTCTCGAGGAGGTTTTTAATGAGGCGATGATGGGGATACTTAAGAATTAAAGTGCACAGATGGAAAGCACTGGACGATTAGTATATTGCTCAATCTCTCACTATCTTTCTAGCTCGACCAATGAAGGGACTGAACTACCAGCCAGTGCCCAGAAACTATGTAAATCTCTCCAAAAGTATGAATAAAGTATGAGTACATGAAAGTTTATCTCTACTCTCCAAGTAAAGGTTACATTCGACGTCGTTTGAATTAACACCTAGTCGGCCCACGACCTCAATTAATTAAAGGTTACATTCGACATCGTTTGAATTAACACCTAGTCGGCCCATGACCTCAATTAATTAAAGGTAACATTCTACCACGTTCGAATTAATACATATTCGGCCCACGACCTCAATTAATTTGACCTCTTTTTGAATTACTACCTATTCGGCCCACGACCTTAATTGAATGAAGGCTGCCTTCTACATCGTTCAACCCACTCAAGTCTATTACGAACTCGATGAGGTCGAGGAATGAAGATATATCGCTTACGTAAGAATGGTCGCCCAAAAGCAACAAGCAGAATGCTACTATAATGATAGGGCAAAGATCAGGACACTTAAAGTCGCGGACTACGAGCTTACAGCGAAAACATAAGCATGCAAAGATCCGCGAGAAGGCAAACTGGGAACAAATTGGGACGGCCCCTACAAAATCACGGAAGCAGCAAGCAAATGGTTATTCACACTAGAAAGAATGGAAGGAAAGCGACTACCAAACAACTGGAACATCACGCACCTCAAGTACTTCAACTTTTAAAAGGCCGAGGTCCCCAGAGTCGCACTCTTTTTCCCTCGATTGAGTTTTGTCCCAATTGGGTTTTCTCGAGGAGGTTTTTAACGAGGCGATGATGGGGATACTTTAGAATTGAAGTGCACAAATGGAAAGCACCAAACGATCAGTACATTGCTCAATCTATCACTATCTTTCTAGCTCGACCAATGAAGGGATTAGATAGACCTGGACTGGGATTGAACAACCAGCCAGTGCCCAGAAACTAAGTAAATCTCTCCAAAAGTATGAATAAAGTATGAGTACATGAACGTTTATCTCTACGCTCCAAGTAAAGGTTACATTCGACGTCGTTTGAATTAACACCTAGTCGGCCCACAACCTCAATTAATTAAAGGTAACATTCGACCTCGTTAAAATTAATACATATTCGGCCCACGACCTCAATTAATTAAAGGTCACATTCTACCACTTTCGAATTAACACCTATTTGGCCCACGAACTTAATTAATTTGACCTCTTTTCGAATTACTACCTACTCGGCCCACGACCTTAACCGAATGAAGTCTACCTTCAACATCGTTCAACCCACTCAAGTCTATTAAGAACTCGACGAGGTTGAGGAATGAAGATATATGGCTTACGTACGAATGGTCTCCCAAAAGGAACAAGCGGAATGCTACTATAACGAGAGGGCAAAGATCAGGACACTTAAAGTCGTGGACTACGTGCTTACAGCAAAATTATAAGCATGGAAAGACCCGCGAGAAGGCAAACTGGGAACGAATTGGGATGCCCCTACAAAATCACGGCAGCAGCAAGAAAATGGTCATTCAAACTAGAAAAAATGGAAGGAAAGCGACTACCAAACAACTTAAACATTACGCATTTCAAGTACTTCAACTTTTAAAAGGACGAGGTCCCCAAAGTCGCACTCTTTTTCCCTCGCTCGAGTTTTGTCCCAATTGGGTTTTCTCGTGGAGGTTTTTAATGAGGCGATGACGGGGATACTTCAGAATTGAAGTGCACAGATGGAAAGCACCGGACGATCAGTAAATTCCCCAATCTATCACTATCTTTCCATCTCGACCAATGAAGGGACTAGATAGACCGGGACTGGGACTGAACTAGCAGCCAGTGCCCAGAAAATATGTAAATCTCTCCAAAAGTATGAATAAAGCATGAGTACATGAAAGTTTATCTCAACTCTCCAAGTAAAGATTACATTCGACGTCGTTTGAATTAACACCTAGTCGGCCCACGACCTCAATTAATTAAAGGTAACATTCGACCTCGTTAAAATTAATACATATTCGGCCCACGACCTCAATTAATTAAAGGTTACATTTTACCACGTTCGAATTAACACCTATTTGGCCCACTACCTTAATTAATTTGACCTCTTTTCGAATTACTACCTACTCGGCCCACGACCTTAATCGAATGAAGTCTACCGTCAACATCGTTCAACCCACTCAAGTCTATTACGAACTCGACAAGGTCGGGGAATGAAGAAATATGACTTACGTAAGAATGGTCGCCCAAAAGCAACTAGAAATATGCTGCTATAACAAGAGGGAAAATATCAGGCCACTTAAAGTCGGGGACTACGTGCGTACAGCCAAAACATAAGCAAGCAAAGACCCGCGAGAAGGAAAACTGGGAACAAATTGGGACGGCCCTACAAAATCCCGGAAGCACCAAGAAAATGGTCATTCACACTAGAAAAAATGGAAGGAAAGCGACTACCAAACAACCGGAACATCACACACCTCAAGTACTTCAACTTTTAAAAGGACTAGGTCCCCAGAGTCGTACTTTTTTACCCTCGCTCGAGTTTTGTCCCGATTAGGTTTTCTCGAGGAGGTTTTTAACAAGGCGATGACGGGGATACTTCAGAATTGAAGTGCACAGATGGAAAGCACCGGACGATCAGTTCATTTCTCAATCTCTCACTATCTTTCCAGCTCGACCAATGAAGGGACTAGATAGACCGGGACTGGGACTGAACTACTAGCCAGTGCCCAGAAAATATGTAAATCTCCCCAAAAGTATGAATAAAGCATGAGTACATGAAAGTTTATCTCTATTCTCCAAGTAAAGGTTACTTTCGACCTCATTTGAATTAACACCTATTCGGCCCACGACCTCAATTAATTAAAGGTTACATTCGACCTGGTTCGAATTAACACCTATTCGGCCCACGACCTCAACTAATTAAAGGTTACACTCAACCTCGTTCGAATTAATACCTATTTGGCACACGCCCTTAATTAATAAAAGGTTACATTCGACCTCGTTCGAGTTAACACCTATTCGGCCCACGGCCTCAATTAATTAAAGGTTGCATTTGACCTTTTTTGAAATAACACCTATTCGGCCCACGACCTCAATTAATTAAAGGTTACATTCGACCTCGTTCGAGTTGACATCTATTCGGCCCATGACCTCAATTAATTAAAGGTTACATTCGACCTCGTTCGAATTAACACCTATTCGGCACACAACCTCAATTAGTTTGACCTCTTTTCGAATTACTACCTAATTGGCCCATGACCTTAACCGAATGAAGGCTACCTTCAACACTGTTCAACCCACTCAAGTCTGTTATGACAAAGGCAACCAAGCAATAAAATCACGTACGAACAACAAAACTAACACTTCATTAAGAATATTTTTTACAAAGGTTGCATGCCTAAAAAAAGTTTACATGCCTGCGGCTAAGACAAAAATGAAGTAATCACCACCCTACTCAGCATCATCACCCGCTTGATCATTAAGACCATCTTCACCCACCTCATCGCCATCGCCAACAGGATATTCATCCTCGTACCAGGCATCCTGGTCAATCCGGTCCACGTCTGCACCCTCCTCGCATTGCCAGCTTCCGGTGTAGCCGGGTCATAGCCATAAGCAAATCGAGATTTATGTGCCTTAGCACGTGCATTCTCAAATTCGGCTTCTGAAACAGCCCCCGCCCCCATCAGATCCCTGAATATATCTAGCTGGGCCTCGACATAAATCCATTCCTCGTACAGATCCTAAGGAATATTAGGAAAAGCAGAAGTGCGGGATGAGGACGGCTGAGCCAATAATTGTGCCTTTTCGGCCTCGAGCGCAACAATTCAATCACTAAAGCCCGCAGCCTCATTTTCTAACTCCCTTATCCGCTCATCAAGCCGCTCCTCTCTGATCCTAGCCGTCTTCAAAGCGCAATCCCGCTTAGAACAGAGAATATGGATCGTGTCCTCTAGAGCTTCCATTTTTCTCCCAAGTGGTAACTGGGTCGAACCTGCCTTCTCCAAACCCGCCACCTTCTCAACGACCTGGCCACTCAATGCGACCACTCGGAGTTGACACTTCTCCAGCTCATCGCGCAATGAGACCACTTGGGCCAGAAGGTCGACACATTGGGCCTCGACTCCCCTGCTCACCTCGAGCTCCTCTTCTTTGTCCTTCAACACCACCTCGAGCTCACAACATTTTCCGATGACCTTCACCAATTGTCACGACCCAAAATCCCACCACAGGCGTCGTGATGGCACCTAGTCTCTAAGACTAGGTAAGCCGCTTTCTATTACATTTTGAAGCCATTTTTTTTGAATTAAATAAGTAACCAAAACTAACAGCGGAAGAAATATAAATATACAACCTCCCAAGACTGGTAGTACTGAGTCACGAACTCTAACTGAATACATGGAATGATCACGAGGACCGAATATACAATATTGTTTGATTAAAAATTAACAGTACAATGAAATGAAAAGACTCCAAGAGACTGCGACGACCAATCAGCTCGACCTTGAATCCTTATGATCCCGCTTTAACTCTGCTCAAGTCCGATATCTCCAATACGTGGCTCTACACAAAAATATGCAGAAGTGTAGTATGAGTACACCACGGTCGGTACCTAGTAAGTATCAAGACTAACCTTAGTGGAGTAGAGACGAGGTACACTCAAGACATTCACTAGTCTAATAGCATGTTCAATACAATATACAAAATAATAGGAAACAAATAACAATAAGGACAACATAAAACAACCAGTGATATGCACAGCAGATAACAAGAACACCATTAGTATCGCTCAACAATTAATAAATACAATTACACCCAATTAAATCAAGTCCTTCAAATAAATATATTTCACATATAATTCTTCCAAATAACTCTCTTTCAAATATAATTTTCTCAAATAATTACCTTTCAAATATAATTCTTTCAATAAATCTCTTCAAATATAATTTCCTCAAATAAATATCTTTCAAATACAATTCTTTCATATAATACTTTCTAAATAAAAATCCTTCTAAATAAATATTTTGAATATAATTCTTTCAATTAAAAAGTCACCATGTGACACCTCGTTTCATAATCATAAAAATACGGGTCTCAGCCCATTATCATATTTTTCGTAATCACGGGTCTCAGCCCATTTTTCATATTTTCCACGACACCTCGTACCCATAATTAAATCATCATATTTTCCCGGCACCTCGTGCCCTCATTTCATATCACAACTGCACGGATAATTCAGGTGTCAAATATCATTATCATTTAATCACAGCACCTCGTGACTACATTTAATATCACAACTGCACGGATAATTTACGTGCCAATATCCTCATTATTTACTCACGACACCTCGTGCCCCCATTTCATTTTATAATCCGCATGGCAATAGCCATAGGCTCTCAATTTTAACATAAATCAGATTGTTATCAATTTACCATTAACAAGAAAAATTGCACAAGGTATAAAAATAAAACACAAGAAAATCACAACATTACATGAAAATCACCAACACCATAACTCCACATCATCACATATCGTCCCTGGTAATAGCCACCCTTATCTCTTCGCCCTGATAATATCAATAGCCACCCTTATCGCTCTTATAGCCATCCTTATCTCTCCTATAGCCACCCTTATCCCTCCGCCCTGACAATATCAATAACAACCCTTATCGCTCCTATAGCCACCCTTATCGCTTCTATAGCTGCCCTTATCGCTCCGCCCAGACAATATTTCAACAAACACAATAACAGTGAAATCCATACGTATACCCACATAATATCAACGGTGAAATGCCACCCTTATCTCCTCAAAATAATAACTCACACAGCATAACAATTTACACGGAAAATTATCACGGCAACATAACAAAATCAATTCATATCACAATTTGTCCAATTGCCACAACCAAAAATTTCAAAGATACAACCAGTCAATTAATTTCACAACAAATAGACGAAGGCTCCACACAATGTGTATAACACCCCAAAAGCAATCAACAGAGATAGAAATTACTCAACATAAAGCAAAGCTTTCATTAATCCAAATTTAGATAATTATATTAATACTTCTTTTAAACTTGCTTAATTAATTATTTGCATAGGGAAAATTCAAATTGAAATTAATTTCCAACAAATATTAAACCAACAATACTCACAAAATTTCATAAATATTTCAAGTAACAATCATATCAAATTGTCATATAAAAACAAATTCAAGAACAAGGATTTAGGCATGGCAAACATATGATTCAATAAATGTCAACAATTACTCAATTTACTACACAATAATGCGTAAGACTTTAATCCAATAAAATTTACACATATAAGCCCGAGTACGTACTCGGCACCTCGTGTACACGGCTTTTCACATTTCACAAATGGCACATAAGACTTAATGCCTAAGGGGTAATTCCCCCACTCGAGGTTAAGGAAGACACTTACCTTTTTGAAGTTATGACGATATTCTAAAACTGCCTTCTTGCTTGAATTGACCTCCGGACCGCTCCAATCTATCCAAAATAATTGTATACCTTCATTAAAATTTATCAAAAATAATTCCGGATAATAATACGTCAACTTCAAAATTTATTCCAAAAGATCAACAAAAGTCAACGCGGGACCCTCCTCACGGAATCCGACATAATTTTCACGAAATCTGATCACCCATTCCGATACGAGTTCAACCATCATAAAATTATCAAATTCCGATGTCAAATGGACCTTCAAATCTTAAATTTTTGTTTTTGAAAAATTTTACAAAAATTCCAATTTCTTCCATCTAAATCCAAAATAAATGATAAATATAGACATGGATTTATGAAATATAATCACTCTTGGTTATAGAACACTTACCCAATGAATTTCTTGAAAAACCCACGAAAAGTCGTCACAAACCGAGCTCCCAAAGTCCAAAAATAAAATAATAACCTAAGCCCCGGTTATATAGTACATTCTTTGAACTCACCATGTGCGGTCCACACAATTCCAAGTGTGGCCACACATCCCAGCTCCTGCGGTCGCACAAAAATTATGTGGCCGCACTCTCTTGGTAACTGCACTACCAGGATTTAGTATTTTGGCCATAACTGTCCTTACAGAAATCCAAATGATGCCTTCTTTACCTTTCTGGAAACTAGACACGAAGGGCTACAACTTTTGTTTTTTAATCATCTCAACATTCCTTGTGGATCAAAAGATATAAGCTTCCGAAGTCAGACCATCGAATCTGAGAGTTCCTGAGTGTGGCCGCACACAAAATTGTGCGGTCCACACACTCCACTGCGGACTGGAGTGCGGCCGCACCAAAATTGTGCGGTACGCACAATTCCCCTGAGGTCCGCACATCCCTTTTGCCTTAGCACTCCCGAAACTCATCCGGAACCTCCCGGACACAAACCATATATGAATTTCAATCATAAAACACACTACGGACCTGCACGCGCACTCAAAACACTGAAAAGAGGTCATCTTGACCGATATTGACCATGGTCAAACTCTAAAATTTCCTAACTTTACAAATCTCTCAACCAATGCCCCAAAAAATACACCCAAGCCCCTCGGGACCCCGTTCAAATATACCAACAACTTCCATAACATAACACGGACCTACTTGAGGCCTCAAGTCATATCAAACTACATCAAAATGATGTATCGCACCTCAAATCAAAATCTATGAACTTTGAACTTTCAAATTTTATATCTTGTGCTGAAACACATCAAATCAATCTGCAATGACTTCACATTTTACACACAAGTCATAAATGATATAACGAAGCTAGTCAAAATTTTGGAAATCGAAATCCGACCTCGTTATCAAAAATTCATCCTTCGGTCGGACATTTTCCAAAAATCTTCTATTTTCCAATTTTTGCCAAAATGCGTCGAATTGTCCTGCGGACTTCCAAATCCAAATCCAAATATACGCCTAAGTATTAAATCATCATACGAAGCTATTTCCATCATCAAAATTCCATTTCGGGGTCGTTTTATCAAAAGTCAACTCTCCGGTCAACTCTTTCCATTTAAGCTTCTAAATAAGAATTGTTCTTTTAATTAAATTCTTAATCTTTCAAAAATCAAGCTCGACCACACCCGCAGGTCATAATACATATTGCAAAACTTCTTGAGACCTTATGTCACTGAATAGGCATTAATTCTTAAAACGACAAGTCGGGTTGTTACATTCTCCGCCTCTTAAACATACGTTCGTCCTCGAACGTTCCAAGAATTATTCCGATGATATTAGATAACTGAGTGCATTATTTCACATATACTCATGGGTGATTCTACGTCACCGTAAATTTAACAGGGGTTCGACAACATCATCTCAGTGGAGATTATTTCTTTTATTCACACTTATAAGCCTTTAAGCCAATTCCTTATACTCCAATAAATTTCAAATTCCCTACATCAAGACACGGTGTTAGTCTCAACCGGCTGTAACAATTCGTGCCCATGCACATATCATACGTATGTCCATAACCACATCTCTGATCATAATAGTTGTTTATAATTAATTTCAGCATCCTCAATTAATCTCATCTTAACCAAAATCTCATATCTAATTTTCACAACATCGACGACAACACACGAGGCATGAAGACCTCATAGTTATTTACCCAAATTACTGGGTCATATTTAACGCCACCTGAGCACTCACCTCGTAGGCTAAAACTCAATAATTACAACACGAATATGGAAAATTATGCACAGAGAAATTCATACAAGAATATTGTTATTTTCAAATAAGCCTAACAGGAATGACTCCTTATAAGTACTATAGTACAAATTTAATTTCACAAGGGAGAATTTAAACACATAAATTTTCATCATAAGGATCTTGTCCTTATATAACTTCCACCGCGGCTCGTATCCCGGTTTAAACATATCAAATCATATTAAAATGAGAGGATCTCGTCCTCAACTACGAATCACAAGTATTTTGCACATCGTGCCAACCGAAATTTTCAATTTCCTCTCTTTCTTCTTTTCAATAAATTTCATAAAAACATTTCACAACACACAATGAACCCCTATTCCAATAGGGCATATAATTCATAAAACTGAAACCAATTATTCCGGAATCACATCAAAACCCACTGTAGAGAGTATTAGAAAGTCACTTTTGGACTTATAGTCCTCAATGGTGTACAAAATAAAAATGATAGACATGGGATAACACCATCAAATCTCCCAACAGGGATAAACACATAAATAGGTTTCGAAATTACGAAGCTCACCCTTAAGTGGAGCATAATAGGAGGACTCGCCTCGATACTCAAAACCGAATCAAACTAAGGAAAATATTCCTTTATAACAATTCAAGATTATACCTGTAATGAAACCATCTGGTGTAGAAGCCTCAGCCATACCATATCAATTATATCAACGGGTCAGGCCTCCCCCTCTAGGGCGCCCTCTACCCGCTTGTCCTCCACCCCTAACTGGATGTGCACGTGGGGTAGTAGCTGCACTGGGGCCCAGAGCCTGAATGTTCAGATAAAACCCACCCCTCCCAAGTCTGGTTCAATCTTTCATGATGTGCCTAGTATCACCACACTCATAATAACCCTTCTGAGGTTGCGATTGCTCGTACTGAGTCTGTGTCGGATAACTGGAATAACCATTGTAAGAATCTCATGTCGGTGGTGGACTGAGCTGGCCGACTGCTCGAGCCTCCGCTATAATGGGTCCTAGCTGAAGAGTAAAATCCACTGAACCCTCCAGATCTTCGAGACCTTTTGGCCTCCTTAGGCTCCCTTTCCTCGCTTAACACACCCTCAATCTTCCTTGCAATATCCAATACTTGTTGAAATGGAGTATCAGTTTGCAACTCTCGAGCCATGCATATTTTAATACCATAATCGAGCCCCCCAATGAATCTGCGGACCCATTCTCTATCTGTAGGAACCAAGATAGGTGCATGGCGGGCTAACTCACTACACGTGATAGCATATTCTGACACTGCCCTAATGCAACCATTCAAACTCTGTGTGCCACGCATCTTGAAGAGTCTGGGGAACAAACTCTTTCAAGAATATTTTCGAAAATTGAGCCCAAGTTAGTGGTGTTGCATCAGTTGGTCTACCTTCTTCATAGATTTGCCACCACCGATACACTGCGCCTGACAGTGGAAATGTAGTAAAGGAAACTCCGCTCACTTCCACAATACCCATGGTGCGTAGAATACAGTGACAATTTTCTAGAAATCTTTGGGCATCCTCTGTAGTTGTGCCACTGAAAGTAGGTGGACTATACCTTTTAAACCACTCAAGTCTCTTTTGTTCTTCTTCTGATGCCTCTGGCCTGACCTTAGGACGAACCGGAATAACAGGTTGTACCGGTATTACACCCGGAACCTGACCAACGTGAACATGCTGCTCTGGAGTTTAGGTAGGAGTCTGAGATACTCCCCCAATCTGCGGAACGTTTGGTGCAACATAGATCAATCCCACCTGATTTAATGTACCAAACATACTCAGGAATTGTGCTAAATTCTCCTGAAGTCCAGAGGTAACAACAGGTGCTTCTGGTACCTGTCCCCCAACTGGAGCTACTCGTGGCTCCTCAACTGTTGTTCTGACAGGTACTCTAGTCGTGGCACGTGCCCTTCCTCCACCTCTACCTCGGACTCTACCTCGGCCCCGGCCTCTTGCAGCCCTAGCAGTATATGCAAATGCCTGATCAGCTAACCCGGTAGCACGTGTCCTCACCATCTGTGAGAAAGTGGAGATACAAAGGCTCAAATTCCACAATCAACAAATCCGCACGACAGGAATGAAAGAAGTGGAAATTTCCTAACAGTTCTGTAGCCTCTCAAAGATAAGTATAGACTTCTCCATACCGATCCGCAAGACTCGTTTGTCACTCGTAGAACCTATGAACCTAGGGCTTTGATACCAACTTGTCACGACCCAAAATTCCACCATAGGCGTCGTGATGGCACCTATTCTCTAAGACTAGGTAAGCCGATTTCTATCACATTTTGAAGCCATTTGTTTTTTGAATTAAATAAGTAACCAAAACTAACAGCTGAATAAATATGAATATACAACCTCCCAAGACTGGTAGTACTGAGTCACAAACTCTAACTGAATACATGGAATGATCACGAGGACCGAATATACAATACTGTTTGATTAAAAATTAACAGTACAATGAAATGAAAAGATTCCAAGGGACTGCGATGACCAAGAAGCTCTACCTTGAATCCTTATGATCCCGCTTTAACTCTGCTCAAATCCGATATCTCTAATACTTGGCTTTGCACAAAAATATGCAGAAGTGTAGTATGAGTACACCACGATCGGTACCCAGTAAGTATCAAGACTAACCGCAGTGGAGTATAGACGAGGTACAGTCAAGACACTCACTAGTCTAATAGCCTGTGCAATATAATATACTAAATAATAGAAAACAAATAAAAATAAGGACATCATAAAACAACCAGTGAAATGCACAACAGACAACAAGAACACCATTAATATCGCTCAACAATTAAGAAATACAATTACACCCAATTAACTCAAGTCCTTCAAATAAATGTATTTCACATATAATTCTTCCAAATAACTCTCTTTCAAATATAATTTTCTCAAATAATTACCTTTCAAATATAATTCTTTCTATAAATCTCTTCAAATATAATTTTCTCAAATAAATATCTTTCTAATACAATTCTTTCATATAATAATTTCTAGATAAAAATTCTTCAAAATAAATATTTTGAATATAATTCTTTCAATTAAAAAGTCACCATGTAACACCTCATTTCATAATCATAAAAGTACGGGTCTCAGCCCATTTTAATATTTTTCGTAAACACGGGTCTCAACCTATTTTTCATATTTTCCACGGCACCTCGTGCCCATAATTAAACCATCATATTTCTCCGGCACCTCGTGCCCTCATTTCATATCACAACTACACGGACAATTCACGTGCCAAATATCATTATCATTTAATCACAACACCTCGTGCCCACATTTTTATATCACAACTGCATGGACAATTCACGTGCCAATATGCTCATTATTTACTCACGGCACCTCGTACCCACATTTTATTCTATAATCCGCTTGGCAATAGCCACAAGCTCTCAATTTTAACATAAATCAGATTGTTATCAATTTACAAACAACAAAAAAAATTACACAAGGTATAAAAATAAACACAAGAAAATCACAACATCACATGAAAATCACAAACCCCACAACTCCACATCATCACATATCGTCCGTGACAATAGCCACCCTTATCTCTCCTATATCCACCCTTATCTCTCCTATAACCACCCTTATCCTTTCGCCCTGAGAATAACAATAGCCACATTTATCGCTCCTATAGCCACCCTTATCTCTCCTATAACCACCCTTATCCCCCCGCACTGACAATATCAATAGCCACCCTTATCGCTCCTATAGCCACCCTTATCGCTCCGCCCAGACAATATTCCAACAAACAAAACAATAGTGAAATGCCACCCTTATCTCCTCAAAATAATAACTTACACAACACAACAATTTATACGGAAATTTATCACGGCAACATAACAAAATCAATTCATATCACAATTTGCCCAATTGCCACAACCAAAAATTTCAAAGATACAACCAATCAATTAATTACACAACAAATAGTCGAAGGCTCTACACAATATGTATAACACCCCAAAAGTAATCAACAGAGATAGAAATTACTCAACATAAAGCAAAGCCTTCATTAATCCAAATTTATATAATTATATTAACACTTCTTTTAATCTTGCTTAATTAATTATTTGCATAGGGAAAATTCATATTGAAATTAATTTCCAAGAAGTATTAAACCAACAATACTCACAAAATTTCATAAGTATTTCAAGTAACAATCATATCAAATTGTCATATAAAAATAAATTCAACAAGGATTTAGGCATGGCAAACAGATGATTCAATAAATGTCCACAATTACCCAATTTACTACACAATAATGCATAAGATATTAATCCAATAAAATTTGCACATATAATCCCGAGTACGTACTCGATACCTCGTGTACACGGCTTTTCACATATCACAAATGGCACATAAGACTCAATGCCTAAGGGGTAATTCCCCCACTCGAGGTTAAGCAAGACACTTACCTTTTTGAAGTTATGACGATATTCCAAAATCGCCTTCTTGCTTGAATTGACCTCCGGATCACTCCAATCTATCCAAATTAATTGTATAACTTCATTAAAATTCATCGGAAACAATTCCGGATAATAATACGTCGACTTAAAAATTTATTTTAAAAAGTCAACAAAAGTCAATGCGGGACCCGCCTCTCGGAATCCGGATAATTTTTATGAAATCCAATCAGTCATTCCGATACGAGTTCAACCATACTAAAATTATCAAATTCCGATGTCAAATGGACCTTCAAATCTTAAATTTTTGTTTTTGGAAAATTTTACAAAAAATCCAATTTCTTCCATCTCAATCCGAAATAAATGATGAATATAGACATTGATTTATGAAATATAATCACTCTTGGTTATAGAACATTTACCCAATGAATTTCATGAAAAACCCACGAAATATCGTCACAAACCGAGCTCCCAAGGTCCAAAAATAAAATAATATCCTAAGCCTCGGTTATATAGTACATTATCTGAACTCACCATGTGCGGTCCGCACAATTCCAAGTGCGGCCGCACATCCCAGCTCCTGCGGTCGCACAAAAATTGTGCGGCCGCACTCTCTTGGTGACTGTACTGCTAGACTTTAGTATTTTGGCCATAACTTTCTCTACCAATGTCCAAATGATGACTTCTTTGCCTTTCTGGAAACTAGACACGAAGAGCTACAACCTTTGTTTTTAAATCATCTCAAAATTCCTTGTGGATCAAACGATATAAGCTTCCGAAGCCAGACCATCGAATCAGAGAGTTCTTGAGTGCGGCCGCACACTCCACTGCGGACTGGAGTGCGGCCGCACCAAAATTGTGCGGTCCGCACAATTCCCTTGAGGTCCGCACTTCCCTTTTCCCTCAGCACTCCCGAAACTCATCCGAAACCTCCCGGACACAAACCATATATGAATTTCAATCATACAATACGCTACGGACCTGCTCGCACACTCAAAAAACTGAAAAGAGTTCGTCTTGACCCGATATTGACCATGGTCAAACTCCCAAATTTCTTAACTTTATAAATCTCTAAACCAATTCCCCAAAAAAATACACCCAAGCCCCTCGAGACCCCGTTCAAATATACCAACAAGTTCGATAACATAACATGGACCTAGTCGAGGCCTCAAATCACATCAAACAACATCAAAACGACGAATCGCACCTCAAATCAAAATTTATGAACTTTGAACTTTGAAATTCTATATATTGTGCCGAAACACATCAAATCAATCCGGAATGACTTCAAATTTTTCACACAAGTCATAAATGATATAACGTAGCTATTCAGATTTTTGGAAATCGAAATCCGACCTCGTTATCAAAAATTCAACCTTCGGTCGGACATTTTCCAAAAATCTTCTATTTTCCAATTTTTGCCAAAATGCGTCGAATTGTCCTGCGGACTTCCAAATCTAAATCCGAATATATGCCTAAGTCCGAAATTATCATACGAATCTATTTTCATCATCGAAATTCCATTTCAGGATCGTTTTCTCAAAAGTCAACTCTCCGGTCGACTCTTTCCATTTAAGCTTCTAAATAAGAATTGTTCTTTTAATTAAATTCTTAATCTTTCGAAAATGAAACCCGACCACACCCGCGGGCCATAATACATATTGCAAAGCTTCTCGAAACCTTAAGTCACTGAGCCGGGCGTTAATTCTTAAAATGACAAGTCGGGTCGTTACACCAATTCGTCATCCTTCTCCTTGAGCTCGTTTTGGAGAGCCCGGAAGTTGTTACTCCTACCAAGCCGCCTGCAAAGCTCGCGGTGTTTATCACGATACTCGTGATATTTTCGCTCCATCTTTTGGAAAATGGCCTTACGCCTCTCCTCTCGGCGAGAACTTTCGATCTGTATGATCGCTGTCCAAAACGAAAGCCAGAACGAGTAAGAACAAAATCAGATTCGACATGAAAAACGAACATAAAAATGAAATACCAAACTTACCCTAAGTCCAAGGTCGGCTATGCTCTTTGACAAAGTGGAGTCCTTCAATTTCTTGAGGGTCTTACCCTCCACATCGGAAAAGAGGGGACCAAGAAAAGGGGCCACATCTTCCGTATTAACTAGAAGATCCCGGTACAGAGGGATCGCAATAGTCCGCGTGGTCCCCTCCAATCTCACCTTGAGCCGGGTGAGTCTTTCTCTCATTATACTAACCTCCTCGACGTCCATATTGAAGCCTGTCTCGTAACCCTCTTCGGATACACTTTTGACCTTCGTGTCAACCCGAGAGGAAGGATCCTCGGCCGGTAACAAGGTCGATGGCTCACCCCCTTGTAGGGCATCATGGAATTTCGCCAACGGCCCTTCAAAATCCGTTTCGGCCTCAGGGAGCAATGTACATCGATCGGCCCCCGACGACGGCAGAATTGTGTGTAGTAGCTCGACATCATCTCTGATGTCTATAGTCATTGTTTCTTTGACGACGAAATCCTCCATCGCCGAACTCCCCATACAGATTACTCCCTCATCAATATCTATGGATCACCTCTTGCGGGGAAGCAAATTATCATCATTCACCGAAGATCCTTCCTCGTCATCCTCATCAATTAGATGACGCAGAGGGGAAGTAATCAAAAGCCCCGTTGTAGAAGTAGTAGACGACCGAGCAGGACTCACCGTAGCAGAAAAAATAGAAACGACATTCCTCCCGCGGAATGCCGGAGAAGGAGACTTATGCCTACTCGAAGACCCTCAGGCTGCCTAAGAGATTAGAACATCAACTCTTACTTAAAGTTGTAATGAGCAAGCAAATACAAGGTCAGAACAGCATATGTGAAAGATCACTGAATAGATGAATACGGATGGACAAACTCACCGGTCGCTGAAAGCTTGGGCCCAAACTTCTTGATAAAGGCCGGCCATTCATGAATACCCACTGTGTGAGGCAAGACCTGGCTAACCCATGCATGAATATCCACAACCAAAGGAAGGGGCAAAGTCTCAGATGAACGAGGAAAAGGCAGAATATTAGGCTACGATCAAAGAGGGCAAATAAATCGCTTAGCAAAAAATACTTACGGGCATATTTCCATGCATGAGGAACTCCATTCGCGTTGGGCACCACGTCCTCGGTCTTGACGTAAAAGTAACTGAGCCATAATCGATGATTTGCTTTATCGTCCATCTTTACTACCAAACTCTTACTTCCTCAATGGTGAAGATTCAACATCGTTCCTCTATAGAAATTAGGTGTGAAGAGGTGCATCAGGTGGCGAAGCGAGATCCCACTGCCAGCCAATTATGCGTATTTCGTCAACATGCGGATAAGTTTGTAGATGTAAGGTGAAAGTTGGGTCGGGCAGATGCAGTACTAGCGGCAAAATTCCTCCGTCAATGGGAGAAGGGGAAAGGAGTAGCCTACATAGAACGGATAAGCGTAGAATGCGCAGTATCCGGGGCGATGAATCTGCACCACATCGCGCCCCGCGGGGACCAGATCGATGTGCGCCGGAATTTTGAACTTCGCCTTGAAATCAGCAAGAGCAACCACATTCATCACCGATTCCGAGGCCTCAGGGTCGTCCTCGGGTAACATCAATAAATTAGATCTAGGATTTTTACTATGAGGAATTATTTCCTTCACCGTAGGGAACCCCTCATCCTCGAGGGCAGCAGAAGCGTTGTCGTCATAAAAAGGCACACGCACTGCCAGGGGAGCAAGATTAGATGTCGAACAGGAGCCGAAAGTTGAGTTTACCATAGTCTTGAAGGAGGATGTCTAATGAACTGAATTTGGAAGAAACGGTCACTAGAACCAGAGGAATGGGCACACAACGACGAAGCAGAATAGAGACTAGGGTTCAATATGGAAAATGAAAGAGAGAAACGCAGGGGATTCAATATCAGATAAAAGCAAAACAAACAAAAATGGCCTCAGATCCCTATTTATAAGTGTTCGAGCAGCAAAACCAATAAATCAAGCCATCATTATCCAGCACAGATATCGGAACGGCATAAGCATAAGAAATGACACAGAGTGTCGGGAAAACACGTAATAATGACACATGACGCCATTCGGAAAAGACGCATCCCCAAAGCTTGCAACTTACAAAAAGTCATGTTGCCACCTCGCCTATAGCACCGCTACCCAACTTGCTCGGCTGATTTCATCAACAATGACAAACAGAATCTGCTCACCAAGGGCGCCCGATCTCGGCCACTAACTAAATAGGCCAAAAACTTGCCCTTGAAATATTAAGCATAAAATGGCATTAATGAATGTCATCGGTCGAGCTCGCCTGAGCCATAGAGAGATTAATGATCGCGGTGTCGATATAAGTTGTGATCGAGATATCAATAAAGCGCTGTCAAAATGTCAACAAGGTTCGAGGTCGAGATCTATTATTAGTGTTAATTCTTGTAACGGCTAATTTGTCAGAATATGATATTAAAAAGGAGAATATTCTAGTGAATATTTCTGGTGTTTGCACTATTAGAGTTTTCTAAGAAAATGGGCCTATATATATAGAAAGAAGAGACAATGATAAGAGCATGTAATATTTTTCTAATAAGAAGACTTTTGAGAAGAAGACCCCCTTTCGGATAAAAACGCAAAGGCTACCTTTTTATAATGATTCTCGTTCATATTATTCACCACTTTTCCACCAAATCCAGGGATTGTTCATGCAAATCTTGGATCTATCTGTCATCCACCGTTGCCAGGCAGAATATTCACCGTGTCCATTCATTATCAGGTGAATCATTCTTTTTATTTACATAAATTCCATTTATTGACATTTATTGCTTGATATATCTCATTTAATGTTCTTGTTGCAAGAGTATTTCATATTTATTGTCATCAATCATATGCGAACTCAGTCCCATCTATCATGCATCCTTACGCTTACTATCTAGAGTCATTATCCTTAACTAGATTTGACCATTCATTATATAAATTTAATAGTTTAATCGGAGATTATATTTCATTAGCGCACATTGATTATGCGCCATATGGTCTCAACCCACCTCATACACACCCCCGAGGAACTGAGATTCTTGCTGTCCTTGAGGGCACACTCTACGTTGGCTTTGTCCTTTCAAACCCTGGTCCAAATATGAAGAACAAGCTCTTTACCAAGATTTTAAATCCTGGAGATGTGTTCGTTTTCCCAATAGGTCTCATTCATTTTCAGTTTAATGTTGGAAAGACTAATGCCGTTGCATTTGCTGGACTCAGTAGTCAAAATCCAGGAGTCATCACTATTGCGAATGCAGTATTTGGTTCAGACCCACCAATCAATCCTGATGTTCTCGCGAAAGCATTCCAAGTTGACAACAAAGTTGTGGATTACCTCCAATCCCAATTCTGGTGGGATAACAACTAAAATAATAGAAAACTATATTAAGCTACAAATAGTTATGGTTATGTGAACTGCTTGTGTCACATAAATAAGTAATGTTGCCGACTGGTTTTCCTCTCCATTTTACTGTGATGTATTGGATGAGGATATGTTATGGCTTGTTATGGAATAAAATTAAGTCTCCTGTTTGTGATATTCATCTTTCTCTTTGGAACAAAGTACAAGCGAAAGAAAAAAAAATCATTGCTTAGTTCTTGCGGGAGAGGTATGCTTACCATTCACTGTCACTATCCACTTTTTCTTTGCGTAAAGAAAGGCTACTTTATTTTTCACAATCTATACACCGACGCATAAAAGAAAATTTTATGTGAGATAGATAAGATCCATTCATCCTTAACTAGAGATATCATGTTCGAGTCTTAGGAATGAAATAAATTTTGATAGGGAGCACTAGAAACACATGGAAAATAACAACTTAAGAGATAGTAAACTAAGCAAGTTAAAAATTGTTATTTAGATGTTGCTTATACATGTCGTGTTATTTCACGTTGTATTCTGCAAAAAAGAGTGCAATATTTTAACAGAGCACATGTATGACGATATCAATCAAATTTAAACAATACATATCTTTCTCAAGGCCTGCGTGCCTTTATAAGGCCTCGGCACTGAACAAAATCAGAAGAATGGAAGAAATGCAGTGGGGAATATATTTAAATCATGATAAGAAACACAATTTGCAGCAATCATGAGAGGTGTTGTCGGGAATTAGAATACAACAAATTAAGCATCTAATAACTATGTTGATATCTTATGTCATAAACTTGATACACACACATACATACATATATATATATATATATATATATATATATATATATATATATATATATATATATAACGAGCAACTTCTTTACATCTCATATCATTTATTTGGCTTCATAGCCTGTTCTTTTCTTTTTTCTTTAAGCAAGTTATTTTTACTTGTCGATGAAATCTAAAGTCGAATATATGAAGTCCAAGCTTGATTCTCACATAAAATTCCTCGTTCAATGTTCATAGCCGCTAACTTCTCTCAAGCTTATTTCCCGAAGAAAAATAAACACTGTTGATATTCAATTTTTCCCTCATATTTTTAAATATAAATATATACTTTCAAAATAATGCATATACATCATAATTTTGATTTATAAGCATACACATGTATTTTTCATAATTTTCCATATTTTTTAAGACTTTAAACCAATTTATTCCTGCATTCTATTATATAAATATTCAATAATTACCCTCCAAATTGTTTTTATGATGTTTAATCATCTAAACTTATCATTTATACCAATATGAGATTTTAAATATTTTCAGTGCATTTTTTATAATTACATTTGCATTTTAAGGCTAAATTGCATATTTTTGCAATACTAGCCCATATTTATGTATAATTACATTATTTATGCAAAAAATAAATTTTTATATTTTTATAATGTAATTTATTATTTTTAATTATTTTAGTGCACAAGTAATATTTTTGTTATTTATTAATTACTTTTATAAATTATTATTTTATTTTGCTAAAATATTGGGCATTTAAAAACTAGCCTAAATCCTACCTATTTTTCGGACCAAGCAATGGCCCAAAACCTAATATCCCAGCCCAAATAACCCCCAGCCCAAATCAAATTAACCCAATCCCACAACCCGGTCGCGACCCGTCCAAACCTAACCCGACCTAACTCCTTTCTAATCGTGGCCGTTGATCTTTGAGATCGACGGCCCACATCAACTCCCCTTTTTTATTACCCCAAACCCCCTAACCCTAACCTCATTCTCACCATCCGCCGCCCTCATATCCTCACCTCCCTTCTCCCTCTTAAGAACCCTAGCCGCCCCGCCCTCCCTCCCTCTAAAATCTCTCTTAATCCCACAAAATATGGGATTCTATGGCGATTCTTTGCCATATACGGCCTCTCCCTGGTACTGGTTACTCTTCTATACTGCTTGCCTAAACATGGCAAGTTGATCTCATCAAGATCGAACTAAAATCTGTTCAAATCCTTGACATTTCTCCTATTTCGTCTATATTCATCCTTTGTTCTATTATGGGTACGAATCTTTTTGTATTTTCTATCGATTCTTACTTACCCTAAAACTAGGGTTTTCAGATTTCTTCAAATCGGACCAAAATTGGTTCGATTCTCTGACTTCTAGTACTATTTGTGTCTATATTCATCCTATGTTACCGTTTCTGTGTATATTCCGTTGATATTTTCCTAAAAAAATTAGGGTTTACCGGCTTATTCTTCTAATTTGATTTTAAATTGATTTATGTATTTTTCTTTCCTTTTATGGTCTAATTATTTGTATTTCCTTACTTATGTGCTGATTTTGACCACTATATAAACCCATTCCCTTTCCCCTTTTTTGGACAGACGAAAAATCACTAAAAAAACTCACTAAAAATTGAGGTTTCTACTCTGTATTTGTTTACTATTCTATTCTGTTTGTCTCTTGGCTGGTTGAAAGCCAAGGCCACCTGATTTATACTTTTTTGACCATCTCTTGGGTGTGAGCACTGCCCTGGGTTCTTGAAACCCTTGGGAACTTGACACATCTGAGACTCTGGGTCCTTACTGTTGTTCTTATCTTGTTTATTGAATAATCACTTGTTAGTTTCTAATCCCTCGAAATGTTTATTCTCTTATGTTAGCATGTTCTTTGAAACTACACAACTTAATGTATTTCTTTGACTCTTTTTTGCATAATTCTGCCTATGATTGTTAGCCTAATAATGTCTCTACACCTAGCTTAGTTAGTTTGGAAAGAATGAAGCATGCTTAGTTGAGTATTGTTGATAATTCAAATGTTTTGTTTTGACTATATGGTCTAAACCATGTTTCTCTGCCTAATTCTGAACTTCTAATGGCCAATTGATGCTATTAACTTGCCCCCATTTTGTTTAAGACCTTACTCCAAATGTTGTATGCTCCTATGACTATTGTTGCCTTTATAAGTGTTCTTGCCATGACCAATATGTACCCCTAATGACTTGTGATCTTTTAAAACCAATTTCCTTTGATTAATACCCTTTATGATACCTGATCATGTTTGTGTTATACTGTCTAAACCTGAGTTAGTATAATCTGATCCATTAAGCCATAAACTGGTTACATTACTTGGTTTAACTAGCCTAATGCCCTTACCTGTTAACTTTTCAATCCTAAAATCTTTGTCTCTTAGCACATGTCACCCTGCCGAGTGTGTTAATTTATTTTTGGAGTTCATTATGTGATTATCCTATAGTGTTTGCAAATGCTTTTCCAAACTTATTATCTTTATCACTTGTTACTAATTCTGGGGCTGGCTGAAAGCCAAAGCCCTTCCCCCTAAGTCTCCTCTATCAACCTCCTTAGTGTGAGCACTGCCCTGGGTTCTTGAAGCCCTTGGGAACTCTGACACACTAGGGTCCAGGTTCTTTGCCACTTTTTCTAATTGCTCAACCTTGCCCCCTTTTTACCTACTAGATAAACCAGTTGGTTTGTGTAAATGATTGTTCACCTGAGACTTTTGATCAAGTTATGACTATTGGATGTAGGCCATTTTGTGGAAACAGAGGTTATTCTTTTTGTGCTGTTGTGAAACTGTATGGATAATGTATTGAAGGCCTAGCCAGGCTGGGCATGCATTAGGCCTACCTTAGGCCCACTATAGCTATTCTGTAATTTTGTAATTTATTTCACTTATTGGGCTTGTAATAATGTTGTAATAACAATTGGGGTGTTAGTCAAATTGGGAAAATGGTTTATTCTCACTTTGCATGAACGGGTAGAAATCCTGCTCATATGTGTTGTTAGATAACCTGCCTATAAGACCTAAGTGTTTCATTCGCTTAATGTATTCTGTTTCTATATGTCTTGCTAGATATGCCTATAGGGAATAAAGTGATCAATATTTCAGTCTATGACCATAGGGTCATGTTAGCTTTATGCTCTACAAATTTGCACATTTAGAAATCATGCCTATAGGTATTAATTGATTAATGTGTTGTTGTTATAATTGCTCACTTAGAAAACATGCCTATATGAGCTAAAACCAGTTTTAATTGCTAATCGTAGAAATCATGCCTATAGGGTAATCCCACTCGCCTTAATGTGTTAATATTGAACTTTCAAACATTATTTCATTGCTTAACTCTGCCGCTATTAGAAAGCATGCCTATAGGATCAAACTGGGTAATTCTAAGTATTTTCAATAGTTATCACTGCCAACTACTACGCAAATCACCTAGAAATCATGTCTATAGGTTTAACCACTTGTAATCTATAATTTCAACAATCAGCTCGCAATACCAGATTCCCTAAAATGTATAGTTGTTCATAAATCACGTATATAAAGGTAGCATCTTGAATCTGAAACTGCCTGCATGTTTGAATCCCAAGGTCACATAGAAACCATGTCTATAGGGCCTAATGGTTTTAATTTGCCTCAATTCTGAAATTGTCTAACGCTTAATCTGAAAATTTGTTCGCGTGCATTTGTTGTCTAAGTGTTGAGGCTAACTTGAGCCCTTAATTGCTTTTACATGAGGTCCAACTTGTTTTGTATGTCGCCTAATTTTATCATTTCTGAGCAGCCTAAGCTATGTCTAGAAACCATCTAAAATAGAGGTCCAGACGCCTCCTGGGCCATAGGCATGGGACGGGTAGTGCACGCATAGGGCACTGTTTAGAATCAACTAGTGCGCTTTAGGTAAATACTTAAAGATAGTAATCGGGTAGCAAGATATGATATTCTGTTCCCGCTGAATAATACGAGTAACACCCCACCTCGAAAGAGTTACGAAGTATTATTTATGTTGCACGGGGTGATCCTTTAGGCTAATAAACATAAGACCCCCCCATCTTGTCTTTAAACCAATTATATGTGTTTAATCAAGGACTTTCTAATAATGATTTTTTTTCAAACTTCTTGTTTTTCGCTATGACTATTTGACTAATTCATATAATTCAAGTTCGGCTGGGACCCACAGTTGTGGACCTCGAAGAGTGCCTAACACCTTCTCATCGAGGTAATTTGAGCCCTTACCCGATCTTTGGTGATGCAAACTGGTTAAACCAGAGTTATTTGCAAATTGGTGCCCTAACGCACCTCAAACACGTTAGGTGGCAACTCTCTCTTTTAACACCCTTCCTTTAAAAGAGTTGTCACGTGTCGAAACCCGATTTTGTGAGAAAGAGGGGCACGACAGCATGGCGACTCTACTAGGGATATTTATTTTTAGGCTCTTACCATAGCGAACTTGGTCTATATGAATTAGTCTTCTCTGATAAGCGTGTCTTTGTTATTTTGCTGTTACATGAATATCCCGCTCCAGTTTCTCTTTTATTGCTACATGCACATCCTTTTCTCTATTTTCCTTTTATGTGAATTCATATTAATATGCAAATCTTTGCCTAATTTGGTTACAATATGCGTTTTCCCTTTATTTCCTAGTTATGTTCACTTGCTCGGAATCATTTTTTTTAAAATTCTTTATATCATGTCTTTCCCCATCCCTACCCTTTTGTTTGCTTTATTGTAATTCTTTCACACTGCGCGAACTAACTTTTTCATTGTTTTCCTTTCTTTCTATGCCTTTACGCTTTATTTAATACTGCGTTTATTATCTTCATCATGCAAAATACTTGACAACGTGTTATTTTATCTTTACATAAAGCATGCTCCACATCATATTCCACTCGTGCGTAATAAATACCATAACGATGCTTGATGAGTGTCTGTGCTCTTCCTAAATTACCTTTTTAAATTTGGAAAGGCTTATTTGCGGTAAAACTAGTCGATCAGCGGTTCAATCGACGGTTCCGTGCCTTCCCCTCTCAAGTTGTCCACTTGAGGGTACCAGTCTAGACTCTTCTAGAAACCCCCACTCTAATATTAACTGTGCATGCATCATGTCTAAACCTAGTATGGATTAGAACGTTGTCCGCATAATAACTATCTAAGGCAAGCCTTGTCCAAAGCCTGCCGGGATTTCCTTAAATCCCAATGGGTACAATCATGATATGTGGATTATTTGGAGAAAATGTGCCGATATGCTAATTATTAATGTGTAAATAGTCGAATCCGGAGGGGGGAAAAGGCTAACTTTATTTGTTTTGCAGAAATGAGGCACGAAGTCCCCAGGTTTGGCATGGTTCAAAGTATCCCACCTTTGTTGCTAGATTGGTGGGAAAATCTCTCGCTAAGTGACAAAAACCATGTGAAAAGAGTTCTCGGAAATTTACCTTCTTTGTTAGATATTCAGCCGAACAATGTATTAATTGAGGTTGCCACCATGTTCTGGGATGAGAAGAGGACCGTCTTTCGTTTTGGTGATATAGAAATGACTCCCCTTCTAGAGGAAATAAGGGGCTTTGCTGGGCTCCCATGGTTTAGCCCTGGCTTGTTGGTACCGGAAAACCGCACTTCTCGAGGTTTCCTAAAAATGATAGGTTTCAAGAAGAATGATGAGTTAGTCTCTATGAAGAAATCTTACATACCATTCGATTTCTTTTATGAGCGTTATGGTCACAGCAAGTCATATCGTCTTTACCATGATGAATTTTCCATCATTTCTTTGGGTTGGACTCACCGCTGGGGTTTTGTATTCATTGTCTATTTTCTGGGGATGCTGATATTCCCGATACAAGGAGAAAGGATCCACACTCACCTAGCTATGGTCACTAAGACCCTAATGGAAGGAATTGAGGGGTATACTTACATTATTGTCCCAATGATCGTGGCTGAGATGTACCAGGCCTTAGACCGTTGCAAAAGGGGATATAGGCATTTCGAGGGTTGCATATCTGTTGCTGCAAATATGGTTGTTGGAACACCTTTAGAGAGGACAATACCGTCAAGAATTTCCGCGACGACCATGGAATGACCATATAGCTTATCACCATCCGAAGAGAATGACTTTTAACCCAGACAAGTTTGCGCAACCGGGAAATGTTATGAGCTGGGTACATTTCTTTAGCAATTTGACTGATGACAAGGTACATTGGATGTTTGAGTGATTCCCTAGCAGTGAATTCATCATCAGATCGAGATATGTTCCTCATCTAGTGCTAATCGGATTAAGGGGAATCTATCCTTATGCTCCTATCAGAGTCATAAGGCAAGCTGGGAGAAATAGGTTATACCACGAATTTCCAAAATGGTTTATTACAAAGAAGACTTCCAAGGGAATGCCATTCCATTCAAGTTCGAGGCACAACATATGTGGCATCAAAAGATTATTCTGGAGAAAGATGCCATCGATCCAGACATGTATCATGCCGGCTATGTGTACTTCTACCCATCATGGTTGGTCGATGACATAGCAGAAGTGGTCAAGCCAGGGGTAGATTTGAGAAATAGTGTCATAGACGACACTACTAAAGCACAAGTCAAATACAGGAGGTTGCACAAAAGGGTCTTTGAAGCTGAGGCCAGGCATTTGGAACAACATGAAGTGGACATGGAAGCAATCAATGAATGGAGGGGAATCACTACTAAATCAACAGAAAGGTCGGATTATTTGGAGCAGGGTTTGACGGAACTTGAGGGAAAGATGAGGAAAAGGGTCTCGAATTATTAGAACGTAGAGGGAAATGAAGGAGGACATCTAGTAAGGGCGTATCTGCTATTGGACATGCGCGACCTGGGGAATATGATTGACGGGGCTAAGAAGGCCAAGCTTGGAGAAGATCCCTATGGGACTGAGTAGATTAGGAATGATGTTTTCTAGATTCGTTTTAGAATTTGATTGTAATAAGGCAAATGCCACTAGTGACTCTATATAATTATTGTCATTTTAGAAGAGATTTGGTCTATTTATCATATTAATGAAATGATGCAGTTATCGGCATTGAGTTTTCTCCAAAGCTATATGTCGCTAGGCCTACCTCGGGCACGATAAGGTCCCCAAATTAGGACGCGAATTTATAATTCTGTAATACGTGTTTAAATATCATAAATATCCTTTTAATACTCCTTACTTACTTGTTTACCTTTTGTTTTTCATCTTTCCTTTGTTTATTCCCATCCCCTAAGGTTGTTCGTGCATACTGACATCATCAGCATACCAGATCTAGAGGTCCTCCACCTCCTCCTCCTCCAAGTGATCCCAAGAACAAAGGAAAAGCTAAGATGGACGATATGAGTGGTATCAGGAAAGACAACACTGCACACACCGAGAATGTCAAAATTTCCGATGGTCGAAGTACTCCGGCACAGAATGACTTGGTTTTACGGTTAGAGCAAAAGATACTGGAGTTACAAGGGGAACTTGAGCAGGTCCGTCACTTGGAAAACCTTTCCCTTACCTTGAATGTTCCCGACATCAACCAACAAAACGCCCAAAACCCAACACCTCCTCAAAACAGATAAAACCAACACACGCAAAATCCTCCCGCACCTCATCAATATGCCATGCCTCCCCAAAATCCTAATCCTCTATCAGTACCAACTCCTCCATAGCATCATCATCATCCGACCCAGTACCCACAAACTACCACCTACAACACTCCTCAAAATGCACCACAACCTACTACTGATCCCAAAACTCGACCAATGATCACCACTACACACAAATCCCTAGAGTCCTCCAAAGTAACCCCATATACATTGAAACCTTACCCCACTCTTCACAACAAACACCGTATATACCAGAATTCGCCGAGAAGGACCTGCTCATTAAGAACATGGCGGAAGAACTTAAGAAGCTTACAAGTCGAGTCTAGGGTATTGAAGGTGGGAAAGGCATCGAAGGTTTGAACTATAAGGATTTATGTATTCAATCGGACGTAGAACTGCCAGAGGGTTACAAACTTTCCGTAAGTATGCTACTCAGTGGAGATCAGAGGCTGGAAAAGTAAGGTCAGCAATGGAAGAAGAACAAATGAACAAATCTTTGTCCAGGCCCAAGATCCATAATATTATGAGAGGTTGATGGTTATTGAAAACCATAAATTCTCTGACATCATCAAATTGGGAGAAAGAATAGGGAATCAAAAGCGGGATGGTAACAAATTTTAAGGCACTCCAGGCTACGAACAAAGCCTTGTAGTCGGGGGGGATATCCAAAAAGAAGGAAGTAGGGACTGTGATGGTAGCCCAAGGTCCGAAGTCTCCTCTCACATACCAAACACCTCCACCCACATATCAGCCTTCACCTCCTAGATATTAACAACCCGTTACCACTTACCATACCTACAACACTCAGCCAGCATATTACCACTCACCACCAGCCCAACAAAATTGCCAAAAATCCAGGCCAAATTTCGACCATAGGCCACCCAGACAATACACTCCTATTACCGAACCTATTGACCAGTTGTATGAGAGATTGAAAGCTGCCGGTTATGTCACTCCCATTCGTGTTGTCGCCATGGAAAATTCCTCTCAATAGGTAATCCAAATAATACATGTGCCTACCATTCGGGCATGAAGGGTCACACTATTGATGAATGCCGCACTCTGAAGGATAAGATCCAAATGCTGATTGATACCAAAGTTATACAGGCAAAGGAGACTGCACGTAACGTCCGCAATAATCCCCTCTTGTATCACATGGGCGGGGGGTAAATGTGATAAAAACTGATGAAGAATGGGACCCAGAGGGGTCAATTGGGCTCATTGGAGAAGAGGATGATCCCAAAATGCCTCCAGTCACTCTCACACCTATTGTGGTACAGATACAATCACCGATTGAAGTTGAGGTAGCCTTACCAACTTCATTTGAGGTTGAAGTAACAACGCCCTCAGCCACGCCAACTCCGTTCGAAGTAGAAGTGACCACACCATTCACCATAACGGTAGCACCTACACCCTCCTTTAATTCCAATGTTGTACCCTGGGACTATACTGCAGAAGCAAGAAGGAAAAGAAAGGGGAAAATGGAAGAAATTGGTGCATCACAAGGTATGACCAGAACTGGTAGGGTTTACACGCCTGAGCATTTTGGGGGGAACAAGTAAAGAAGCCACTTCTAGGCAGCCTATCATTGAAACCGGCCCGGATGATCTTTAGAGAAAGGTTCAAGCAATGGAGTATTCTGTGGTTGATCATTCTATCACTACTACAGAATTCTGAGGCACATAGGAATGTGTTGATGAAAGTGTTGAATGAGGCTTATGTACCCAACAACATTACCAGTGGAGAGATGGCCAACATGGTAGGACAAGTATTGGAAAGCCATAAGATCACTTTCCACGAAGATGAACTGCCGCCGGAAGGGTTGAGTCACAATAGGGCACTGTATATCATAGTGCAATGCAAAGACAAATTCATTGCCAACATCTTGATAGACGGGGGTTCAAGTCTCAACATCGACCCGTTGATTACTTTGAAGAGGTTAGGTAAAGGTTTGTATGGGATACGAGCAGGAACTATGAACGTAAAAACGTTCGATGGGTCTCAAAGGGTAACAATCGGAGAAACCAACCTCTGCTTACAAATGGGTACAACTTGGTTTGATGTTGAATTCCAAGTGCTCCATATATCTCCCTCATACAATATGCTATTGGGATGACCTTGGATACACGCCGCTGGGGTTGTAGCATCTACTCTGCATCAGGCTGTGAAGTTCGAATGGAATCATCAGGAGGTGATTATTCATGGAGACGGGAGTAACCCTATTTACACCAACCAGACTGTCCCAGTTGTGGAGAATAGAAGGAAGTTAGGGGGAGAGACTTACCATCGTATTAAGCATGTTAACGCGATCGAGAATGACAAATGGTGGAGTAGCAAAATAGAAAGCAAATTGGCATGGATAGGGATTGAATCCGGCAGAGGTCTTGGCAAGAATCTCCAAGGGATCACCAAACCAATACAATTAAAACGTCACGGTACGACCTTTGGACTGGGATATCAGTACACCTGGCACGAGTATCAGAATTGGTCGCCACCATGGCGTGGTCCTTATTACCCTCTTGAGCAGCTGATACCACATTTGAGCCAATCCTTCCATCAGGCTGATATGATGTGGGGATCCGAAGAAGATGAAGCGCTAGCTGGTTTAAGGAATCTATTCTTGGAAGATGAAGACATGGACTGCAGTGTAATAGTTGAGGAGGAATAAGAAGAAGGCCTCGTCATCCAGACAGTGGAGAAGGGAGCTGTTCTCAGGAACTGGACTGCCACACCATCAAGGGTCCACCGAGTTCCGGGGTACCCAGGCTGCTAGTGTCATTTATTTTGGAAAGAATTCTTATGAGCATTTTAAAAACATTTTCAGTATTTTGTTTTGAAACATTTGTTTGAATCATTAAAAAATCTCTTTTGTTTGACATCTTGAGAATTATCAATGGTTTGCTATTTTATTATTTATTACTATTCTCTACATTTTTCTCTCTACAACATTACCATTTCTTATCGTGATGGACCAACAACTGTGACATGTAATGAGATAACACAACATAAGGATAGTGATTCGAAAGAAATAGAAGAAGAGGATATAATACCTTTGGAAATTGTTAGAGAAGTTGAAGATTTTGAGAACAAGCCTAAGTCCAACCTAGACGAAACTGAGATAGTCAGCTTGGGAGATTCCGAAACAGTCAAAGAAACTCGCATAAGCATTCACCTGTCACCATCAGAGAAAGAAGAATACACCCGTTTCCTGAAAGAATATGAAGATATTCTTGCATGGTCTTATGATGATATGACTGGTTTAAACACGCCCATATTGGCTCATAAAAATCAAAGAAGAAGTCACCAAACTGATCAAAGCTAAGGTTCTTAGAGTGGTTGAATATCCAACTTGGTTGGCTATCATCGTGCCAGTTCCGAAGAAGGATGGGAAAGTCAGAGTATGCATCGATTATCGGGACCTAAACAGAGCAAGTCCCAAAGATGATTTCCCGTTACCCAACATACACATGCTGATCGACAACTACGCCAAGCATGAATTACAATCCTTTGTGGATTGCTTCGCGGGATATCATCAGATCTAGATTGATGAAGAGGATGCTGAAAAGACAGCTTTTATTACACTGTGGGGGGTGTACTACTATAAAATGATACCGTTTGGTCAGAAGAATGATGAGGCCACTTATATGGGAGCCATGACAACTATTTTCCACGACATGATACACAAAGAGATAGAGGTATATGTGGATGACGTCATCATCAAATCCAAGAAGAGTACATATCACATAGAAGACTTGAGGAAATTCTTTGATCGACTTCGGAGGAACAATTTTAAATTGAATCCCACAAAATGTGCCTTCGGGGTCCCCGCAGGAAAGTTGTTAGGATTCATCGACAGCCACCGAGGAATTAAGCTAGACCCATCAAAGGTCAATGCTATCCAGGATTTGCCACCTCCAAAGAACAAGAAAGACGTGATGAGCTTCTTGGGACGTCTTAATTACATCAGTTGCTTTATAGCACAATCAACCGTGATCTGTGAGTCGATTTTCAAAATGTTAAAGAAGGATGCCGCAACCAATTGGACTAAAGACTGCCAGAAAGCTTTTGAAAGGATCAAAGAATGTTTGTCCACACCGCCAGTCCTGGTCCCGCCAGAACGTGGTAGACCATTGCTACTCTATCTCTTCGTATTAGATGGGGCTTTCGGTTGTGTCTTGGGACAACACGATGAGACGTGAAGGAAAGAACATGCCATATACTATCTGAGTAATAAGTTCACACCCTACGAAGCACGGTATTCTTTGCTGGAACGCACCTGTTGTGCTTTGACCTGGATAGCCCAAAAATCGAGGCACTACTTTTGTGCCTATACCACATATATCATATCAGGGATTGATCCTCTGAAGTACATCTTCCAGAAACCCATGCCTACAGGGAAGCTGGCAAAATGGCAAGTATTTTTGAGTGAATTCGACATCGTCTATGTGACTCAGAAGGCGGTTAAGGGACAAGCATTAGTGTATCATCTTGCGAAAAATCCTGTAGTAGGAGAATACAAACCACTAAAAACGTATTTTCCTGATGAAGAAGTATCATTCGTAGGAGAAGATATTGCCGAAGCCTACGGCCGATGGAGAATGTTTTTCAATGGAGCCGCAAACTTCAAAGGAGTGGGTATTGGAGCCTTTTTGGTGTCAGAAACAGGTCAACATTATCCGGTAACCGCAAAACTCAAATTTTCGTGCACCAATAATATGGCAGAATATGAGGCTTGCATATTGGGCTCAATTTGGCCGTTGACATGAATATCTAGGAATTACTAGTAATTGGTGATTTAGATCTTCTGGTACATCAGGTGCAGGGAGAATGGGCTACAAAGAATACCAAGATATTACCATATCTATATCATGTGCAAGAGATGATGAAGAGGTTCACGAAGATAGAGTTTAGACATGTCCCGAGAATCTAGAATGAGTTTGCAGACGCATTGGCCACTTTGTCCTCCATGATACAACATCCGGACAGGAATTTCATCGACCCAATTTCGGTAAGGATTCATAATCAGCCAGCTTACTGTGCTCATGTTGAAGAAGAAGCAGACGAGAACCCATGGTTCCATGATATCTAGGAGTATTTGGCAAAAGGATAGTACCCAGAGCATGCAAATCATACTAAAAAATGCACGCTCCGAATATTGTCCAACCATTTCTTCCAAAGAGGAGGAATTTTGTACAGAATGACTCCAAACCTAGGGTTATTATAGTGTGTTGACGCCAAGGAAGCTTCCAAACTTCTCGAAGAGATACACTCTGGAACTTGCGGACCACACATGAATGATTTTGTTTTAGCCAAGAAGATACTGAGGACATGTTATTTTTGGATGACTATGGAAACAGACTACATCAGGTATGTCCAGAAATGTCATCAGTGCCAAATACACGTAGATATGATACAGCTTCCACCAAATGAACTCAATACAACGAGTGTACCTTGGCCTTTTGCCGCTTGGGGAATGGACGTCATTGGACCAATCGAGGCCTCCGCTTCAAACGGGCACATGTTTATTTTAGTGGCCATAGACTACTTCACAAAATGGGTCGAAGTTGCATCCTACAAAGCTGTAACCAAGAAAGCCATCGCTGATTTTGTCAGAGATCGTATTGTTTGCCGATTCAGGGTTCCAGAGTCCATCATCACCGACAACGCCGCCAATCTCAACAGTGACCTAATGAAAGCTATGTGTGAGACCTTCAAAATCAAGCACAAGAATTCCACAGCATACAGTCCTCAAATAAATGGAGCCATGGAGGTTGCAAACAAGAATATCAAGAATATACTGAGATAGATGGTAGACAACCACAAGCAATGGCACGAGAAGTTACCATTTTCCTTATTGGTGTACCGTACCATAGTCTGCACATCAACCGGAGCAACTCCCTATTTGCTGGTCTACGGTACCGAAGCTGTCATTCCCGTCGAGGTTGAAATTCCTTCTTTAAGAATTATACAAGAAGCTGAACTCAGTGATGCAGAATGGATAAGAAGACGCTATGAACAAATAGCACTCATTGACGGGAAAAGAATGAATGCAGTGTGTCATGGTCAACTCTATCAGAATAGGATGTCCAGAGCTTTCAACAAAATGGTCAAACCTAGACAGTTCGCACCAGGGCAGCTGGTACTAAAGCAGATCTTCCTGCATCAAGATGAAGCCAAAGGGAAATTTTTGCCCAATTGGCAAAGGCCTATATGGTTCACAAAGTACTAATAGGAGGAGCACTCATACTTGTAGAAATAGATGGAAAGGTTTGGCCAAAGCCTATCAATTCAGACGCAGTCAAAAGATATTATGTTTAGAATGCTCGCATTTCTTCATCTGATATAATTGAACTACACTCGACCTGATTCCCATTTAAGAGGGGATACGTAGGTAGCCATGTGGGTTCGGTCACAATTCAATAAAATTTTCATTTTTCCCACAACTAGAAACTGGGGCAGAATTTTGAGGAGGACCCTCAAAATTCCGGAGTAAGCCCAGCCAACATCATCATATGTAGAACGGTCAGAGAATCGCTTAAGTAAACTGAGGCAGAATTTTGAGGACCCTCAAAATTCTAAGGAAGTCGCAATGTCTCTAAAGTATCATAGTCATTCGTTCATCTAATTTATCCGATATTGCATACTAATGTATTTTAAATAACTACATTCATCCTATGCACGCACATTTTCGAAAACTTTATTTTTATGAAAAGGCCAGATGCTACCCGTGGTAACTCAAGCATGACTTTGATACAGAGCAAAGCAAAGCAGGCAGGCGGAGGCACGAACCAACCTTCCCCAGTAAAACTCATAATTGTCCTTTGGATGCAGGAACAAGAAATATTCTCAAATTCGGGTACACCTCAGAATCACTATCTTCATAATGACAAAGCTGCCAAGCGCAAACACATTTCCAGCTAAGAAATACTCTTCTACTATGTATTATATGTTCATTGCATGAGACTAAGCATTGTCTCCATTTTGCATTAGGCTAAGCCTTGCCTCCTTAATTGTATAAGGCTAAGCACTGCCTTCCCCTGCATGAGACTAAGCATTGTCTCCGCCTTTGCATGAAGTTAAGCCCTGCCTCCTCAATTGCATAAGGCTAAGCACTGCCTTCCGCTGAATGGGAACCTCAGCAGTGATATATTCTGGGACTGCAGCAGTGGAAAACAGCAGGGCATGGCTGATCAGACTGACCATTTGGTGCAATCGGTGCTGATGGATCTGGGGCAGACTGGTCTGGGTCAAGTAACATGTCAAATGGCAAATCCCCAGCTGTCGCATGTTGGGTCACTTCCTTCCTTAGCTTATCAACTAATATCTTGCTGTTCCGGGACTTCCTCATCTTCTCCACTTCCTTGGTCAACTCCTCAATAATTGACCCATGCTGTACCAGAGTGTCCATGATCAACTTCTGGTTGTCCAGAATCTTACGCATCTTCTCAACAAAATTAGTGGGGACCTATGGTGCCTCTATAGATGACTGCACTGCAACAGTACTAGATATCTCAGACAACTTTGAAGTAGATGTCTGCATCTAGTTGTTAAGACTCGCCAATGTATGGAAGACTCGCAAAGCAGATAATGGAGTTGTAGGCATGGGCACCGACCTCAGAGCTGTAGCAGGGGCTGCCCTGGGGGCTATGGTAGGACCTGAACGTAGCATTATGCTTGATGGGATTTGAATATGGTGCAATATCAGTTATATGAATCAGGTGCAATATCAATTATTTGAAGATGGTGCAATATCAGTTATCTGAATCAGGAATTGCATATATTGATAATATGTTGCTGACTAGTTAGCTTCAAAATTAGGGTTGAAAAGCCCTATAAAACCTTAGTCCAATAAATCTAGCAATTATAAATGTTATACAATGTTAGGATACAAGTATGAAGGGTACAAGGAGTTGTGTGGAAACATCTATAGTTTTCTTAGCGGACTTGTGTATATCTTGTTAGGGGTTGTCTTGATTTTCTTTATGTATATATGGTTTTCCTAACTCTTGAAGGAAAGGACAATATCTTTACCATAATTGGGTTTTCCTTCTTGTAGAAGGAAACTATATATCTACCATATTTGACTAGTCCTTTTTCTTGTAGGAAAAGGTTTGGAGTTCTATAAATTGAAAATTCGTCCTTCTCATTCAGTAGCATACACAATGTAGCCATATGTTGTTTGAGAGTCGTGTTTAGGGGGAGAACTTTACGAGACAAGTGTTAGTGTGTCACTTGTGTTTGCCTCTTCGTGAGGTTGTTCTCTTGATATTTTGTACTCTCTTTTTATATAGTGAATTGCTCATCTCCCCCCGTGGATGTAGGTCAATTGACCGAACCACGTTAAATATGTGTGTCTATTTTGGGTATATTTCTCTTTTATTTTCTGATTTATCATTGTTCAAGATTTGCTTTACTAGCTCCCACATGACGCTTGTTATTTCGGTCATTACAAGTGGTATAAGAGCGAGGTTCAAGACAGGTTCATCTTGGCGGGTTCAGTCCTAGTCGCAACCTATTTGATGGTAATCATGACTTTTTATCTGTGAAATTTGACCGGAATGCTACTCACGTTGAGACAAACATTGTAGTGGAGATTTGGAGATGCGACTTGTTGAAGGATATGTGAAGAAGGTGGATCAGATTTATTTTGTCAGAAAATTCAGACCAAGGGGGAGAATTGTTAGGAGTTGTCCTGATTTTCTTTATGTATAATTAGATTTCCAATCTCTTGAAAGAAAGGACAATATATTTACCATAATTGGGTTTTCCTTCTTGTATAAGGAAACTACATATCTCCCATATTTGGCTAGTCCCTTTTCTTGTAGGAAAAGGTTTGGAGTTCTATAAATTGAAGATCTCTCCTTCTCATTCAGTAGCATCCACAATGTAGCCATATTGGGTTTGAGAATCTTGTTTAGGGGGAGCACTTTACGAGAAAAATGTTAGTGTGTCACTTGTGTTTACCTCTTCGTGAGATTGTTCTCTCGATATTTTGTACACTATTTTTATATAGTGGATTGCTCATCTCCGTCCGTGGACGTAGGTCAATTGACTGTACCACGTTCAATGTTTGTGTCTCTTTTGGGTATATTTCTCTTTTATTATCTGATTTATCATTGTTCAAGGTTTGCTTTACTAGCTCCCGCATGACGCTTGTTATTTCGGCCATTACAAGACTTTTTCTCATCTTATACTCTTGTTGATTCTGGAGTGTTAAAGATGGGCAATGCTAGTGAAGTTAACGTGTTTGGTGTTGGCACAGTTTGTTTGAAAACTAATAATGGTTCAATATTAGTTCTTTAAGATGTCAAGCATGCTCCAGACTTTCCTTTCAATTTGATCTCCACAGGAAGATTAGACGATAGAGGTTACCATAATGCCCTCTTTAATGGACAATGGAAGCTCACCAAGGGCTCGTTAGTAGTGGCTCGAGGAGTCAAGTTTAGTCATTTATATGGGACATTGTAATAACCCGACTTTTTATTTTAAGAATCTATGCCCCATTCAGCTGCATAAGGTCTCGAGCAGCTTTGTAATATGTATTATTACCCGCGTGTATTGTCGAGTTTGGTTTTCGGAAGATTTGGAATTTAATTTAAAGAACAATTCTCATTTTTGAAGCTTAAATGAAAAGTGTTGACCGGAGAGTTGAATTTTGAGCAACTGACCCCGAAATGGAATTTTGATGATTCCAATAGCTCCGTATGGTGATTCTGAAGTTAGGAGCGTGTCCGAAAAATATTTTGGAAGTCCGTAGTGAAATGTTACTTGAAATGACAAAAGATGAATGTTTGGGAAGTTTGACCAGGGAGTTGATTTTTTGATATAAGAGTCACAACTCAGTTCTGAAAATTTTCATAGATCTGTTTCGGCACAAAATATAGAAGTTGGAAGATTTGAAAACTCATAGTTCGATTCGATGCACGATTCATAATTTCGGCATTGTTTGGCTTGGTTTAAAGCCTCAACTATGTTCGTATTGTATTTTGGGACATGTTGATGAGTGGTGATTTTACCATAATTCTAGTCTCTTTTTATTAGATTTTGCGTCCTTTAATTATAATGTGAGGTTGTTTATGGTGTGTATTGCTAGATTTTCAGGTAAATTATGCCACGAAGAGACTTGAATTCAAGTGAAGCGGAATTGAGCAAAAACGAGTACAAAAGTGCAAAATCCTTCAGTGATTCCGCATCTGCGGAACATTGTCTGCATATGCGACCTCACATCTATGAGCTGGAAGGACACATCTGCGGAGTTAAACTTCACTGGGACCGCATATGTGGCAGGAGTCGCTGGTGTGACTATTTTGTCCGCATCTGCGGAGAAAGGGAATTCTACATGGGCTTGCACCTGCGATGGTTTATCTGCATCTGCGGAGTCGCACTTGCGCCACAATGTCCACATCTGCGGAGTAGGCAAAATCCCCTGAGTTCACGCATCTTCGATTGAAGGCCCACATTTGCGGAGCCGCACCTGTGAGGATCTTTCCGCAGGTGCGGTCAACGGGTTTTTGACCTGGGCAGTATTGACATTTCACATCTTCTCAACTCCAAACCCACAAATACACGAATCATATCATATCTGGGAAGATCTTTGGCTTATTTTTCAGTCCATATACTAGAGAGAACAAGTTTTGGGAGCTAGGGTTCTTGCACACACACTTGGGTCTTGAAGATTTGAAGCTTTTGGTTGAGAATTTCTTACTCCTTTATGCTCATTTCTTCATTTACTTGCTTTGTATTGTATATCTAAGTGTGTAGTATTTATTTGCAACACTTGAATCTTGTTTATGGAAATATTCATATTTAAAGTGTGGATTAAATAACTTGTTGTGCTTATGTATTGAACGATTTTTATTTATTATGAAGTGAGTTGTTGTTTCTTTAATTATTCTTGTTCTTAAATGTTTCCAAAGGGATTAACTAACCCTAGGACTCGCCCATTCACTTCGGATTAATTTTGGAAAAAGTAATTCGGGGTTGGGAAAGATTAATTAACAAGAACTTGAGGTGTTAACCCTCACTTTATAGATTCTACCTAGGGATAGGAATGAACTACTTGTAGCCATATTCGGGTGTACTTACTCTCTTAATTGTTTTAGGGATAATGCAATTAGGAAGTCTTGTTAGTCTTCGAGAGAAGCTACCATAGAATTATTATCCGAGGTTAATAAATAATAGACTCATTCATATTTATAAAATTATGAAATATATTGGATCGTTACTTGAGTGTAAATCCCGATGCACCCATGCTTGTAGCCATTGATCATTTTACTTGCTTTCTAGGTTTGTTTACGTTTTCGCATTTAGCTATAATATTTTCTGAACTACCATTCTAAGTGTTTGGCATTACATAATAAGTGATAATTCTCTTACATTCCTAATCGCCTACATATTGTTCTCTGTGGGATTCGACCCTGACTCATAGTTGGGTAAATTATATTGCATGCGACCGTGTCCATTTACTTTTTAGTAGTGGATTTGGACGTCATCAAAATTAGCGCCGTTGCCGGGGAACAATTTGGCGTAATTTAGCTTGTTTGAGAAATAAGCGTAAGCGCTTTGGTTCAAACTTGTGAATATTTGTGTAATTATATTTCTTACCTTGGTCTATTTTTTTTTCTTGTTTGTTTCTTGTTTATTTTCTTAGTTTTGAAAATAAAAAAAAATGGCATCATATAATGAAAATTGGTCGGATGGTAGTTGTTCATACTTTGATGACCCTTGTCCTTATTGTGGAGGACCACAGTGGCAAAATTATTTAAATTCTCCCGGGGGTGGATTGTGCGCACAATCTCAAACCCATGAGTGTAGTATTTGTGATAAGTGTGATAGGCAAGATGGTCATTGGGATAATTATGCTTATTTGTCCTTCCCCTTACACAAGCCCCCGCTATGATGATTCTACTTTTTGTGATGAAAATTATAGGGATATGGAAGTGGAAGAAATTGAGCATGGTCAAAATGGAGAGTTTAAGCTCATGTTAGAATGCCTACTTGAAGGAGGAAACAAAGAGCAAAATGCCTTGGAGGAGCTTTTGGAAAATTGTTTCCAAAATGATTTGGTGCTTGAAAGGTTAGACTTACAAATGGGAGAAATGCTTGAAGCTTTAGAGGTCCAAAAAGCCTCGGAAGTGAATGATAGCCAAGAACCTTCCTTAGATGTGGAAGCCAAAAATCCTTCCTTGGCACTTGATCAAAACCAAGAAGAACGCTCAAATGCTCAAAATGAGAAAATGATGCTCATGTTGGAGGCCATTCTTGAAAATGAGGAGAAGCAAAGCTTGGCACTCGAGGACTTGAAACAAGGCTTGAATCAAAATGATGAGCACATCCGCACCTTGGAAAATCAAATGAAAATAATTGTTGAGGCTCACTATGCCCACCAACTAGAGAGTGTGAAAAGAGATCAAGAAGAGTGCGACATCGAGGAAGAAAGTGAGATTTATTTTGAGGAATCAAGTATTGAACTTCCGCCAACCGACTCCATGAGTGTTAATGATGCCAAGAAAAATATGGAATTAGAGTCAACCGGTGTAAGTGAAAATATGGTTGAAGTCGACTTTAGTTCGGGGGAAAAAGAGAATGTTAAAATTTGGGAAGAGTTGCAATTTGAAGGCTTGAGGTTGCATTCCAAGCATTTTTCAACCTTGGAATTGCATGGTGATATGGGAATTGAGTCGTGCGAATCTATATGGAAGTGCAAAGAAGAAAAACAAGAGCCATACATTTTGCAATTTGCATATTCAAAAAAGGCAAAATGACATTCCTCACATGAAAGCCAAGAAACGCAAAATGAAGAAATTAAAGTTTGGCTTGATCATTTACTTACCACCACCCTCCGTTGCTCGTGGTCACAAGCTTGATTCCAAGTTAGGTGCCCATAAATGCAGTATTAAAACAAAACGTAAAGACATGAAAAGAAAGGAAAACAAGAAAAAGTTAGTTCGCACAATGTGGAAGTTATAATAAAGTAAGCAATGGAGTATGGGTAGGGAGAGACATGGTGTAGCAATTTAAAAGGCGACTTGGAGTAAATAAGAACGACTAAAAAATAACACGCATGCTAGAGCCAATTTGAGAAAAAGAAGGGAAAATAAGGGAAGGGATTTGCATACGAATTCAAATAGAGGGAGAATAAGGGAAAGGGTGTGTCTGGAGCAATAAAAAGGGAAGCAGGAGCGGGATATTCATATAGCAACAAAATAATAAAAGAACAAAGAAACATGTTTATCAAAGAAGACTAATTCACATGCGCCAAGTTTCTTATGGTAAGAACCTAAGTTTAAATCCCCAGCAGAGTCGCCATGATGTCGCGCCCCATTTTTCTCTCTTGAAAATCGGGCCTCGATGTGTGACAACTCTTTTAAAGGATGGTATTAACAGAGGAGTGTCGCCACCTAACGGTTTAAGGTGCGTTAGGGCACCTATTTTCATATGACTCGGGTTTGACTAGTTTGCATCACCAGAGATCGGGTAATGGCTCAAAATTACCTCGAAGAGAAGGTGTTAGGCACTCTTCGAGGTCCACAACTGTGGGTCCCAGTCGAACTTGAATTATATGTGTTAGTCAGATAAACAATGACAGAGAAAACAAGGAATTTGTGAAGTTTGATTATCAAAGACTTTGAGTAAGTACAAACACTTGATTCAAAGGTAGAATGGGGGGTCCTAAGTTTTTTAGCCTAAAAGATCACCCCGTGCAACATAAATAATACTTTGTAACTCCCTCAAGATGGGGTGTTACTCATATTATTCAGCGGGCACAGACTATCATCTCCTGCGACCCGATTACTATCTTTAAGTTATTACCTAAGCGCACTAGTTGTTCTAAATCGTGCCTTATGCGTGCACTACCTGTCCCATGCCTATGGTCTAGGAGGCATTTGGACATCTATTTGGATGGTTCTGGACTTTACTTAGGTTGCTCAAAATGATAAATCTAAGCGACATTCAAAACATGTATGACTGCATATAAAGATAATAAATGGCTCAAGTCGGCCTCCACAGGTAAGCAAGAAATGCAAGCGAGCAAGTTCATGTTATAGGCAGTAGACAAATTTCAGAATTGAGGAATATTGTAGTCATTAAGCTCTATAGACATGGTTTCTATATGATATGATCCAAATATGCAAGAAGTTTCAGATGCAGGGCGCCACTTTAGACCTATGATTTCAAAATTACCAGTTTGAGAGTATCTGATACTGCTAAGTTCTTTATTCCACACTTTAAATATGAATATTTCCATAAACAAGATTCAAGTGTTGCAAATAAATACTACACACTTAGATATACAATACAAAGAAAGGAAATAAAGAAATGAGCATAAAGGAGTAAGAAATTCTCAACCAAAAGCTTCAAATCTTCAAGACCCAAGTGTGTGTGCAAGAACCCTAGCTCCCAAAACTTGTTCTCTCTAGTATATGAACTGAAAACTAAGCCAAAGATCCTCCCAGATATGATATGGTTCGTGTATTTGTGGGTTTGGAGTTGAGAAAATGTAAAATGTCAATACTGCCCAGGTCAGAAACCCGTTGACCGCACCTGTGGAAAGATCCTTGCAGGTGCGGCTCCGCAAATGCGGGCCTTCAATCGTAGATGCGTGAACTCAGGGGATTTTTCCTACTACGCAAATGTGGACATTGTGGCGCAAGTGCGACTCCGCAGATGCAGATAACCCATTGCAGGTGCGAGCCCATGTAGAATTCCCTTTCTCCGCAGATGCGGAGTTTTTGCCGCAGATGCGGTCCCAGTGAAGCTTAACTCCGCAGATGCGTCCTTCCAGCTCACAGATGCGAGGTCGTATATGCGGACAGTGTTCCGCAGATGCGGAATCACTGAAGGATTTTGCACTTTTGTATTCTTTTTTGCTCATTCACTTGAATTCAAGTCTCTTCGTGGCATAATTTATCTGAAAATCTAGCAATACGCACCATAAACAACCTCACATTATAATTAAAGGACGCAAAATCTAAAGAAAAGAGACTAGAATGAGTGGTAAAATCACCACTCATCAACACCCCCAACTTAAAGCTTTTGCTTGTACTCAAGCAAATCAAAACCAACAATTCAGTGAAGTTCTACCATTTAAAGCACAAATGGCATTGCTATCCTAAACAAATCACATTCTCCAATTAAGCACCATACTTATGGATTTGGTTGGTACTAATAATTAGGCTCAAGCACGTGAATCTTAACCAAACAACTCCCTCATTCAAAATCAACTTTAAGAAATGCAAAGGAGTTTCAAAATAATCAAGTGACAACAAAAAGCCTCAAGAAGTGACTCGCACTAGTCTACTACATATGCTCAATTTACTCATTTTGGGATACATCAATATCACCAATCCATCCTAATTCATGTTCCCTCACAAGAAAAAAAGTCCCAAAATCACCATATTTACAATAACAACACAAGGGATAAATGCACAAAGACACTCACTCTCAACAAAGAATTTTAAGTGTTACAAAATATCATGCCATAAGCCTGCCCTTATTTTAATTCGCCGCCTATTCAAGAACATTCGTTTGGAGATCCCATTAGGACTTTTTTAGCTTGTAATGTAGGTTTAGGGAAGGGTAGGATAAGCATTTGGGATACAAGTGACTACACCATCCTTGAACACTACTCACATTTGTCTTTCTTTTTCCACTTTGCTTCTTTTTAAAATACATCGCCTTTATTGGCATCTAGTTACCAACCTAGAACCACCTTAAAGTACCTCTCTAATCTTCTCAAGACTCCATATTTATATATATACGCATATTATTCTCTACCTTTATTTTTCTTTTTTTTTATACTATTTTCTTTTGGAGCTTGAGTAACTTCATATGAACAACTTTGAGGTATATGTTTCTACCATCAATGTACAACCTTACCAATTTCCAACTTGACACCAACACCCCCAAATTAGGCTTTTAGCCTCATTCTCGATATTCAAGGAGGGACGGGTTCAAAAAAGGGGATTATTTCACAAAAGGGTAAAGGTTTGTAATGAGGTGACCAAAGAAAAAGTTAAAGGTTCAAATGGGGTAAACTAGTGATAATATTTATGCAATGGTAGGCTTGAAATGCTAAAGATGTTTTTTCAAAGATTACAAAGAATGCCTAAGGTCATCCCTCCAACCAAACATAATTAACATTATCATCGAAAGACCAACCAGACAAGTTCTAGATGATAGAAGTAAACACAAGGATTATTTATAATAAAAACTAGCACACATGGCACATGAACTAATCAAGCCGGATCAATTTTACTTCTTAACAAGAGCAATTAGAACAATATCATGCCAACTAGTGGGCAAAGAATCACCAAATGAACCAAAAAGTTGTCTAAAAAATTATTCTTCCCCATGCAACTTATTTTTTCAATTTAAAACAAAAAATCGGAGGGGTATTCTTAATTCACACTTCACATACAAGAGATTAATTTTGTTAGTACCAAATAATCCAAAAGTCTCCACATAACAAAACAAGACTAATTCCCTTAAGAAAATCGTCACGCCATCCGTCATATGGAAAAGTCACCCGGTTCAACAAATAAATATTCCTTGGGAAAGAACCGTAGTATAAAGAAAACCCAAGGACATTTATTGAAAAGTACATTACTATTAAAAGAGATAAAAGTAATATAAATTAAAGCTACTGAACAAGATAAAATAAACACTACAGAAATAACTATAAAAGGACAAAACTACTAAAAGAAGCTTATATAACAAAAGCAACCAATATTAAACAAACAAAAATAACATAAACTAAAAACTACTAAAGAAAACTACTAAAGTGACTAATCTTGACTATGTACAACCAATCACAACTACGCTCGACAAGAGCACATGATAATCAATAACAAAATAAGCCCGGCAAGGGCACACAATATCCATACCACAACATAAACCCAACAAGGGGAAATATATAGTATCAATGTACGAATAAAGTATAATCCCTAAATCCACCCCAACTAAAAATATTGCAGTGTCCTCACTGCACAATATCAAAATAAAATAAGAATAGTTTGAGGGTCTCCCTGAGGTCTGCATCAGACTAACAGACTGCGGGAGAAAGGCTAATCACTGGTGCTGAGAACTCTGGGCCTCATCATCCTCAGTGTCATCAGCATCATCATCATCAGCACTCGACATGAAAGAGTACTCCTCACTATCCTCAGCATCAGTAACATGTATCTTCCTATTCGGCTGCCCCAATTTGAAGATGGCTTTGATGCCTCTCCACATTTTGATCATAAACTTGCCCTTCTTCTTGCTGCTCGCTTTCTCCTTTTCAAAGTCTGACTGAAGATCTGCATGTGCCTTGGCCAAGTTTCCATAGGCGGCCTCAAGTGTGCTAACAGATGCTGCTATTTTCTCCTGAGACTCTGCCTGCTTTTTCTGTGCATCTAAGTAGGTCTTCATGTCATCCCTGGTGAAGTACTCGGGCATAGGCTGGGAGTGTGAGGGCCCACTAGGGAGTTGTGACACTAAGTCACGAATGGAAGCAAGCTGGGAGTTTAGCATCCCAAATGGTCCCCCGGCCTGAGTAGTCTGTGAGGAGGACCCCTCACCTACAGTAATCTCCATTTTCCTCTTCTTGCTCTTGAGTTCATTGCATGCTTCTGTCACTCTCAATGGGTGTAATGGATTTTCTGCCGGTATCAAATTATCTCCATTCCATTTCTCAACATGTGCACGCCGGCACAACTCTGTAATCAATGATGGAAATATCAATAATGTGCCACCTTGAAGCACATATTCCTTCAACTCCCGAACAATGTAGCGACCTCCATTCACAGGAATGCCATCAAGGATGCAAGAAATTATCAAGGCCCTGGTATATGGAACATCAGACACGTTCCCACAAGGAGACACTCTACTCGCAATGATATACAACCACATTTTTGCTTCGGCTGAAAAATCACCATATTTGATGCCTTTTTTCTTTGTAGCCCAAGTCACTCTATGACCTGGAGGACATAGCTTTGCGACTAGCCAATCACCATTGTCGCATGTATCTCTTTCTTGCACTGGCTCGAGTGGATGATTTGGGAGCCGATAGACATCATTTATCTCTTCAACTCTGAATCTCACAGTCTTCCCTCTTATAGTGATTTCATGGTTTTGGAATGTGTACGCCTTAAATTGGCATAAAATTCCCTCACCCATGGCTCATTGGCATCGCATGGAGTGGGGATGAAGCAGGTCCAGCCGCTTGAAACTAGCCGGCCATGGAAATTCGGAAGACGTTCGGACACTTTGTCATCGGTAATTCCCTTCTCAAGTTTGAGCTTCTTCATGAGGAGATCATCATAATACCGGGCTTGGCACTGGAAAGACATGAATCCAGTATCATCATAATTCGAATCCTCACCCACTTCTTCAATTTCGTAAGCAAGTGGAGCATTTTCATTCATGTTCGGGTCCATTTTAGCTCAAAGTACCTTAAACAAAATCAAAACAACGTTAGTCGGGCAGTAGAATAATATTAGGCAATTTAAAACAAAGCAATTAGGCCAAAGAATTGACTCAAATGGGCCCGGGAAGCTCCAAATGCAAAGCTACTCGAATTTGGAAATCTGCCCAGTTTCTGCACCTGCGGAAAAGCCATCGCAGGTGCGGTCCCGCTTCTGCAGGTTTTTATCCACTTCTGCAGTTTTGCCCATTTCCTCAGTGTTCGCACCTGCGGACAGTCTACGCAGGTGCGAGGCTGCATCTGCGGCATTTCATTCGCTTCTGCGAAGTTCGTCAGTGGGTTCAAAACTTCAAATGCCCAGAATTTATGACTCTTTTGCTGCTCAAACAAGATTTTTAGAACATAATTTATACTCAAAACTTCTAAATTAGTGCATTACATAAACCTACGACTCTATTAAACTTGATTTTGTGGTACTTAGCAAACGATTTTCTTTTGGACAATTTGTCGAACATATTGCAAGCAATGAGAATTTATGCTTCTACACAAAATTTTTGGGTATTCAGATTTCCCCCAACAGTAATGTTCAACACAACAGCACACCTTACATACTCTCAACCAATATCCTCACCCTAATAACAATATTAATCAGAGGGAACTGGGGAGTCAGAGGAACGGACATGTGAACCCAGAAATGAGGAAGAAGAAGAAGGAAAGAGAAGTAGAAGAGATGAGCAGATGAGAGATACCTGCCTTGTCTTGTGTGAGAACTCGCGTGAGCAGTGATGAAAAGGAGTAGCGTGAGAGATGAGAGGAGTTTGAGTTTGGGGAAAAAATATTTAGAGTTTACCTGATGAAAAGAGGGGTTATTTCATTAAACCAGTTCGATATCGCACCTGCGACTCGAGAAGCGCTTCTGCGAGTTTCACGTCGCACCTCCGAATAGTTGCGCATCTGCGCCATAGTTTCCGCTTCTGCGTGAGCGCACCTATGTGCTTATGTCCGCAGGTGCGGTTATGCCAGGATTTGGCAGGCCAATTCTGAAAAGCTACTGCTTTGGTTTGTTCCAACACCCCAAACTTCTTAATTCAACTCCAAAAAATCTGAAACTTGACAGATTAGTCAAAAATAATATACTAAGATACTCTAAAAAGAAAATTTCAAAAAATACTAAAAATTTGGAAAACGATGGGTTGCCTCCCACCAAGCGCCGCATTTAACGTCGTGGCATGACGCGGATCAACTTTATCACTTTTCTCCCCACTTGGACGATATGAGCTCTTTCAGCGCAAGCGTAATACAAAGCCACTATGGACTATTGCAGACGGGCAGACCCGATCCGTATAATAACAAAGCCTATAACGCCTTCTGCAGGCGGGCAACCCCGATCCATAAAATCGTAAAGCCTATAAGGCCTGCGGTAGGCGGGCAGCCCCGATCCATATAATAATGACGTATAAAGCCATTATGGTGTGCTGCGTTGCGAAACTCAATCCCATAAATATCCTCACAATGGACAATTATTACTGAGTGTGAAATATATATTTTTGAACAATTAATTCAACAACAACAAGACCCCGTGGGTCCCAAAATATTGGCACGTAGCCTAAACATGATCTTTAATAGGAGCCTCAACTCAATTTCTATTACACGTATAGAATGTTCAGATAATAAAATAATTCATTAATCTTACAACTATACATGATTTATTCAAGACACAATTTATATGGTGCACGTCCACATGCTCGTCACCTATCGTGAGTGTCACCTCCAAACAATTTATATGTAATGACCCGACTTATCGTTTTAAAGATTAACGCCCCCTTCACTGACTTATAGTCTCGAGCAGCTTCGTAATATGTATTATGACCCGCGGGTGTGTTCGAGTTTGATTTTCGGAAGATTCGGAAATAAATTGAAAGAACAATTCTTATTTAGAAGCTTCAATAGAAAGAGTTGACCGGAGAGTTGACTTTTGAGCAAACGATCCCGGACTGGTATTTTGGTGATGTCAATAGTTTTGTATGGTGATTTTGGACTTAGGCATATGTCCGGATTTGGATTTGGAAGTCCGTAGGACTATTCGACGCATTTTGCGAAAGTTGGAAAATACACAATTTTCGGAAAGTTCGATCGAAAGTTTAATTTTTGATAACGAGGTCGGAATCCAATTATGGAAATTGGAATAGGCCCGTTATGTCATTTATGACTTGTGTTCAAAATTTGAGACCAATCGGACTTGATTCGATAGATTTCGGTATCGAATGTAGAAGTTGGAAATTTCATAATAGACTAAAGTTTCAAGTGAGTTAGCACAAAACCTAACTTTAAATAAGCATAACTCTCATGATACGAAGTGTTATGTGTGGTTTTTACCTATCAAATGAAATATATTTGAGTCTAGTTTCTAACTCTTCAAACCGTTCGTCATTTGGACATCCCTACAAGAAGTTATGATTAAATTACCAAAGTCTCGCAGAATGCAATTCTAAGACCAATTCTGCGACCATTATGCGATCGCAGAAGTGGTTATGCGACCATTATGAATGGACGAGAACATCCCAGTTTTGGGCACTGAATTTTGCTACCATTGTGCGGACCACATACCCATTCTGTGGTTTATTATACGACCGCAGACCAGCTTTCGGAGGGCTAATTTTTCTATTTTCATAACCCGACCCCATTTTGATAAATAGGCTTTGGGGCTTATTTTGGGGTGTTTTCTGAGGATTTTAGAGAGAGGTGGGAGCGTTTTAGATAGAGAAGGAGGAACCTAATATTCTAATCATCCAATCTTCAAGAATCAAGGAAGCTAATCACAAGATCTTCATCAAAGAAGTAAGATTGAACCCCTAGTCTTCAATTTTGAGTTTGGGGTAAAAGATTGGTGATTGGGAGTATGATTCTTGGGTGTAAGAGTATTATATATATATATATATATATATATTCTTGTACCAATAAGGTTTGTGGGCAGATTGTTGATATCAAATAAGTAAAGATTGGGTTGTGGAATGAAGAAAATCTTGTAGAAGAACCTTATAACCAAATTTGCATACTTAGCGTTTGATAAAATTCTCAAATGAGCTGAAACCATGAAAATCTTCCTAATTATTGTTCACTTTTGTTATATTTCTAAATATATTGAAGTTTCTAGGATTTCCGGAACCTCGTAGTAATGTAAGGAAGGCTCAAGAAAGATTGGAGCCGTCTGTAGGTCAATTCACGTGAGAAAGCTATTTTGGAATATCGGCCTAAGTTTAAAAAGGTAAGTATATTGCCTAACCTTGAGTGGGGGAATTACCCCTTTGGCATCGAGTCTTATGTGCCACTTGTGAAATGTGAAAAGCCGTGTACGCAAGGCGACTAGTACGTTCTCGGGCTTATATGTGAAAAGTTTATTGGGTTAAAGTCTTAGGCATTATTGTGTAGTAAATTGGATAATTGTTGGCATTTATTAAATCATCTATTTGCCATGTCTCAATCCTTTCTTGTTGAATTTATTTTTATATGACAATTTGATGTGATTTGTTACTTGAATATTTATGTAAATTACACGAGTTTGGTGATTTGATATTTCCTGGAAATAAGTATATTATGTATTTTCCATCTGCAAATAATTAATGAAATAAGTTTAAACAATGGTGTTATATATTTATCAAAAATTTGTATTAATGAAGGTGTTACCCTATACTAAGTATTTTTCTTCTCTATTGTTATTTTGAGGTGTTATACACATTGTGTGGAGCCTTGGGCTATTTGTTGTGAAATTAATTGATTTTGTTATATCTTTGGAATTGGTTGTGGTCATTGGGAAAATTGTGATATGAATTATTGTGTTATTTGAGTTATTATTTTGAGGATATAAGGGTGGCATTTCACTGTTAATATTATGTGGGTATAAGGGTGACATTTCCCTGTTGTTTTGTGTGTTGGGATATTGTCTGGGCGGAGCGATAAGGGTGGCTATTGATATTGTCAGGGCGGAGGGATAAGGGTGGTTATAGGAACGATAAAGGTGGCTATTAATATTGTCAGAGCGGAGGGATAAGGGAGGCTATTATAGGAATGATAATGGTGGCTATAGGAGAGATAGAGGTGACTATTGTCAGGGATGATATGTGATGATGTGGGGTTATTGCGTTGGTAATTTTCATGTGATGTTGTGATTTTCCTTGTGTTTATTATTATACCTTGCACAATTTGTCTTGTTGGTAAATTGATAATAGTGTGATCTATATTGAAATTTGAGAGCCTGTGGTTATTGCCAGGCAGATTATGAAATGAAATGTGGGCACGAGGTGTTTTGAGTAAATAATGATTATATTGGCACGTGAATTGTCCGTGCAGTTGTGATATAAAATGTGGGCATGAGGTTCCGTGAGTAAATAATGATGATATTGGCACGTGAAGTTTCCGTGCAGTTGTTATATGAAATGTGGGCACGAGGTGCCGTGATTAAATGATGATGATATTTAGCACGTGAGTTGTCCGTGCGATTTTAAATAGAGCAATTGGCATGAGGTGCCGTGGAAATCTGAGACCCGTATTTTATGATTTTGAAATGCTGTGTCACAGGGTGACTTTTATTAGAAAAAAGATATATTTGAAAGAATTTATTTGAAAGATATTTATTTGAAGGAATTATATTTGAAAGAGATTTGAAAGAGATTTTTTTGAAAGTATTATATATTAATTATTTCTATTTGAAAAATATATAGGCGAAAGATTTATATTGGAAGGACTTGATTAATTGATTGTACTTGTATTCATTATTTGTTGCGCAATATTTATGGTGTTCTTGTCACCCTGATGTGTATATCACTGGTTGATTATTGTTGACATCATTGTTATTTATTTTCTATTATTTTTGTATACTATATTGCACAAGTTATTAGACTAGTGAGTGTCTCGACTGTACCTCGTCACTACTCCACTGAGGTTAGTCTTGATACTTACTGGGAACCGACCGTGGTGTACTCATACTACACTTCTGCACATTTTTGTGCAGAGCCAGGTATTGGAGATATCGGACTCGAGCAGAGTTAGTGTGTTGATCGCAAGTATTCAAGGTAGAGCTACTTGGTCGTCACAGTCCCTTGGAGTCTTTCTATTTTATTGTATTGCCAACTCTTATTCGAACATTATTGTATATTCGATCCTTGAGATTATTACATGTATCCAGTTAGAGTTCGTGACTCAGTATTACCAGTCTTGGGAGGTTGTTATATTTATAATTATTTCCGCTGTTGGTTTATATATAAAAACAAATTGGCTTGAATTGTAATTATAATCGGCTTACTTAGTCTTAGAGACTAAGTGCCATCACGACGCCTGTGGTGGGATTTTGGGTCGTGGCAAGTTGGTATCAGAGCTCTAGGTTCATAGGATCTACGAGTCACGAATGAGTTTAGTAGAGTCTTGTGGATCGGTACGGAGACGTTTGTACTTATCTTCGAGAGGCTACAGACTAGTAGGAAAATGTTTTCACTTCTTTCATTCCTCATCCTGTGGCATTTATTCAGTTTGAAGCATATATCTTATGTTTTTTTGCATCCACTCGTGTATGAAATTGTGCATTCGGTATCAACTATGCGCCAACAGTTCGTGATACTACAGAGGGGTTATAAGGGAGCCAGGGTTGCTCAACGTGTCATCCAGATCGAGGATGCGAAAGTATTGATAGATCATTCAATTGTGCACATTGGGGTGCAACAGTTTCTGACATCTGATTGATAAGTATGACATTAAGAAGGTTTAATTAATTGCCTAATCATCACAATTGTGGTAGGGTCACAAGGTGGATGTAGATCTGAAATAGTTGGTGGTATTAGAGACTATGTAGTTTGTATGGGATTTCTATTTAGCAAAGGGTACATACGCAGCCAAGGCACTGGAGGAAGCGAGTTTAACTGTCACGAGGATGACATGCGCCAAATAAATGGCTTGAGGTGTCTTATGACCAGTGTCCTACGAGCGATGAAGGTTAGTATTGTGGATCATCGGAATGTGTCTTGTGGCTTCTCGCCAAGTGAGGGAGTCCACTATCACCGATCAGATTGCGGGGTAATGTGTTATATCAGTTTTGGCCTGAGATGTATTTATGTGGTATTGAAAGGTTCTCCGAAACTTGTATATGATTCAGAGCAGAGATTTGTATGGGATGATGCTGGGACTTGCGGTATTCTTGCGTCCTTAATAATTCTACATTTCAGTATCAACGGGGTCATGGAAATAATTTCAGAATACTCGGGGTGTTCCAGTAAGTTCTTTTAATGCACCACCGGCACGGGGTTACTATAATGGTTATTCCTGTTATCCGTCACAAACTCAGTGTGAGTAGACGAAGCCGTAGAGGGGTTGTTATGAGTGTGGTGATACTAGACACATCAAGATAAATTGTCCCAGACTTGGGAGGGGTGGATTCCATCAAAACACTCAGGATACAAGCTTTATTCCAATTAATACTCCTTGTGCATAGCCAGTTAGGGGTGGAGCACAGGCGGGTAGAGGGCGCCTAAGAGGTGGAGGCCCGACCCGTTGATATAATTGCTATGAATTGGATGAGGCCGATACACCAGATAGTGTAGTTACAAGTATGATTTAATTTATAATAAAAGGAACACCATTCTTATTTTGATTCGATTCTGATTGTCGATGTGAGAACTCCTTTCATGCTCCTTAGATATGGTGGATTAGTGAATTTGTACTCCACTCCCGTGTTTATCCCTTTTGGGAAATTTTATGGTGTTAGCCCGTGTGTATCATTTTTGTTTTGTACATTATTGTGGGTTATGAGTCCAAATATGACTTTCTATTACTCTCTATAGTGGGTTTTGATGTGATTTTGGAATAATTGGTCTCAATTTTATGAATTATATGCCCTATTGGTATGAGGGTTCATTATGTGTTGTGAAAATTGTTTATGGAATTTATTGAAAAGAAGAAAGATAGGAAATTGAACATTTCAGTTGGCACAATATGCAAAATACTTGTGATTCGGAGTTGAGGATGAGATCCTCGCATTTTTATATGATATGAAATATTTAAACCGGGCTACAAGCCGCGGTGGACGTTATATAAGGGACGAGGTCCTAGTGGTGAAAATTTTTATGAGTTTAAATTCTCCCTTTATGAAATTAAATTATTACTATAGTATAAACATAGAGTCATGCCTGTTCGGCTTATTTGATAATTCTTGTATATTTTTCTGTGCAAATTTAGCCATATTCGTGCTGTAAACATTGAGTTTTAGCCTATAAGGTGGGTGCCCAGGTGGTGTTAAATGTGACTCGTTAATTCGGGTAAATAGTTATGAGGTCTTCATACCTCATATTTTGCCGTCAGTGTTGTGAAAATTCAAAATGAGGTTCTGGTTAATTGGGGATGTTGTAATCGATTATGAACAACTATTAAGACCAAAGATGTGGTGATGGGCATAAATATGATGTGATTCATGTCCTGATATCATTATGATAATGCGGTGCTTGTAATGCTGAGATTAGTGTTATTGATATATACATTGTGGTCCTTTATCGGGTTGTGGATGTGTTGTTAGGAGTGTTTTGGTGTTACTCTGGCAGGTGGATATGCTCCATTTACAGGGAAGACTCTGCCGAAATATCTGAAAATATTTGGGAGTTAGTAAAATTTGGGGGATTGAGACGTGCGAAAGAAGAGATAAGTTATGTTATGTGTTTGAGGGCGGGCTCTACTTCTCATTCAAGGGCGAATGATCCTAAGTGGGGGAGAATGTAACACCCCGGAAATTGTTTGAAGTACTTCAACACTATCAAGAAAGTTGATGTGTGCGTAGGCACGAGTTGCTATAGCTAGCTGAGACAAATACTGTGCGTTGATGTGAAAATCAGGAATTTTTAAAATGTTTGGAGTGTAAGAAATTGGTTTTAAAGTTTATAAGTATGGATAAAAGAAATAATCTCAACTGAGATGGTGTTGTCAGACCCATGTTAAATTACAGAACGTAGAATCACCCACGAGTATGTGTGTAAGAATACACTCAGTAATTTATTGTCCTCAGAAAGGTTCTTGGCACATTCGAGGACGAACGTATGTTTAAGAGGTGGAGAATGCAACGAACAGACTTGTCGTTTTAAGAATTAACGCCCCGTTCAGTGACTTAAGGTCTCGAGCAGCTTCGTAATATGTATTATGACACGCGGGTGTGGTCGAGTTTGATTTTCGGAAGATTCAGAAATAAATTGAAAGAACAATTCTTATTTAGAAGCTTAAATGGAAAGAGTTGACCGAAGAGTTGACTTTTGAGCAAACGACACCGGAATGGAATTTTGGTGATGTTAGTAGCTTCGTATGGTGATTTCGGACTTAGGCGTATGTACGGATTTGGATTTGGAAGTCCGTAGGACAATTCGCCACATTTTGGCAAAAATTGGAAAATAGACGAATTTTGAAAAGTTTGATCGAAAGTTGAATTTTTGATAACGCGGTCGGAATCCATTTATGGAAATTGGAATAGGTCCGTTATGCCATTTATGACTTGTGTGCAAAATTTCAGGTCAATCGGACTTTATTCGATAGGTTTCGGCATCGAATATAGAAGTTGAAAATTTCATAATAGACTAAAGTTTCAAGTGAGTTTGTACAAGACTTAACTTCAAATGAGCATAACTCTCATGATGCGAAGTTTTATATGATGTATTACCTATCAAATGCAATATCTTTGAGTCTAGTTGCTAAAGCTTCAAACCGTTCGTCATTTGGACATCCCTACATGAAGTTATGATCAGATTACCAAAGGTTGGCAGAATGCGATTCTGCGACCAATTCTACGACCATTAGGCGATCGCATAAGTGGTTATGCGACCGTAAGCTGGTCGCAGAATGGACCAGAATAGCCCAGTTCTGGGCACCGAATTTTGCGACCATTGTGAAATGAAATATCCGTGCAGTTGTGAAATGAAATATGTGAACGAGGTGCCATGAGTAAATAATGATGATATTGGCACGTGAATTTTCTTGGCAGTTGTGATATGAAATGTGGGCACGAGGTGCTGTGGTTAAATGATGATGATATTTGGCACGTGACTTGTACGTGCAGTTTTGATAGAGAAATTGGCATTAGGTGCCGTGGAAATATGAAAGTGGGCTGAGACCCGTATTTTATGATTTTAAAATGCTGTGTCACATGGTGACTTTTATTCGAAAAAAGATTTATTTGAAAGAATATTTGAAAGATATTTATTTGAAGGAATTATATTTGAAAGTGATTTGAAAGAGATTTATTTGAAAGAGATTTATTTGAAAGTATTATATCATGAAGATTTCTATTTGAAAAACATATAGGCGAAAGATTTATATTGGAAGGACTTTATTAATTGATTGTACTTCTATTCATTATTTGTTGCGCAATATTTATGGTGTTCTTGTCACCCCGATGTGTATATCAGTGGTTGATTATTGTTGACATCATTGTTATTTATTTCCTATTATTTTTGTATACTATATTGCACAAGTTATTAGACTAGTGAGTGTCTCGACTGTACCTCGTCACTACTCCACTGAGGTTAGTCTTGATACTTACTGGGAACTGACCGTGGTGTACTCATACTACACTTCTGCATATTTTTGTGCAGAGCCAGGTATTGGAGATATCGGACTCGAGTAGAGTTAGTGTATTGTTCACAAGGATTCAAGGTAGAGCTGCTTGGTCATCGCAGTCCCTTGGAGTCTTTCTATTTTATTGTATTGCCAACTCTTATTCGAACATTATTATATATTCGATCCATGAGATAATTACATGTATTCAGTTAGAGTTCGTGACTCAGTATTACCAATCTTGGGAGGTTGTTATATTTGTAATTATTACCGATATTGGTTTATATTTAACAAAATAAATTGGCTTGAATTGTAATTATAATCGGCTTACTTAGTCTTAGAGACTAAGTGCCATCACGATGCTTATGGTGGTATTTTTGGTCGTGACATTATATCATACCGAATTGGGGGATTCATGCCCCCCAGAACCAAGTTTAGAAGTGTTACTTACCTCAAACCGTGTAATTCTTTACTCCGGTATGCCTTTTCCTCTTGGATTGGCCTCCAAACGCCTCGAATCTAGCCATAAATAATTCGATTAAATCCATAAAATTTATTGGAATTAATTCCATAAGAAAATGCTAATTTTCCATAAAAATCCAAAGTTACACTCCAAAACTTGCCCGTGGAGCCACGTCTTGGAATCCGGACAAACTCACAAAATCCGACAACCCATTCAATTACGAGTTCAACCATACCAGTTTCACTCAAATCCGACTCTGAATCGACAACGAAATCTCAAAAATTCGTTTCTATGAGATTTCTAAAATTTTTCCAAATTTCAATCTCAAAACACTAATTAAATGCTGAAAACAAATGATGGATTCGGTTAATCTAACCATAATTGAGTTAAGAACACTTACCCCGATATCTTTTCTGAAAAACTCCCAAAATTCGCCTCTCCCAGAGCTCCAATTTGACAAAAATGGAAAAAGGGACGAAGTCCCCTGCTTTTTAACTCACAGTTCTGTCTAGGTCCTCGGCCTTCGGTCTCCGGTCCTCGGCCTTCGGTGCTCGTCCTTCAGTCTTCGGCCTTCGGTCCTCGGTTTTTATGACCTCAATTTTTCCTGACCTCGATTTTTCATGACCTCGATTTTTAATGACCTCGGTTTTTCATGGCCTCGTTTTTTCCAGCAGCTGTTTAAGTCCAAATTTTGATCTGTTAACCATCCGAAACACACCTGAAACCTCCCGGACACAAATCATATATGAATTTCAATCATAAAACACTCTATGGACCTGCTCGCGCACTCAAAACACTGAAAAGAGGTCATCTTGAGCTGATATTGACCATGGTCAAACTCCCAAATTTCTTAGTCTTACTAGTCTCTCAACCAATGATCCAAAAACAAATACACCCAAGCCCCTCGGGGCCCGTCAAATCATACCAACAAGTACTATAACATCATACGAACTTAGTCGAAACCTCAAATCATATCAAACAATGCTAAAACCATGAATCATACCCCAATTCAAACTTAAGGAACTTAAGAATTTTCAACTTCTACATTCGATGCCGAAACCTATCAAATCAATTCAGATTGATCTCAAATTTTGTACACAAGTCATAAATAACATAACTGAGCTATAGAAATTTTCAAAACTTTATCCCATACCCGATATCAAAAAATCAACCCCCCGGTCAAACTTTTCATAAATTCAACTTTCGTCATTTCAAGCCTAATTCCATTACGGACCTCCAAATAATATTTCGGACATGCTCATAAGTCCAAAATTACCATACGGAGCTATTGGAATCATCATAACTCTATTCCGGGGTAGTTTACACATAAGTCAACATCCAGTCAAATATTTCAACTTAAGCTTCCAATATGAAATTTATTCTTCCAACCTAACTCCGAAATACCTTAAAACCAAAACCGACAATTCACACAACTCGTAATACCTCGTAGGAAGTTATTCAAGATTTCAAATAGTTGAAAGGAGCGTAAATGCTCAAAACGGCCTCATTCCAAAACATTCGTACACTGCCAATAATGATAGAAACAATCAAAAGCTCATAACCACTCATCAGATCAACTAGCCATGGAGCTCTCTCGGCCCAACCAAAACCATAATCCTTTCAAATATACCATAATCAAGCCTGATAGTACTTATTCTAGGTCCAATGACCTTATATTATTAAACGCAACTATCCCACATACACGCCACGTCAATATAACTCCACCCACCACTATGGAATTCGTGTACCCATATATGGGAGATGTCTCAAGGAAGAGAACCATATTGCAAGTTCAACAAGCACCACTACAACTGTAATGCTGTAAGGTCATTATGTATAGTAGAACCAAGACACACAAATTTAATAACATTAACCAGCTCTTCTAGAGCTCACATTAACATCACTCTCACGGACAACTCACGTGCTATAGTATAATATCTGGACCCACACGGACAACTCACGTGCCAATAATATAAATATCTGGACCCACACGGACAACTCATGTGCCAAAAATATCAGTACATGGATCCGCACGGACAACTCACGTGTTAATATTATAATCCGCCTGGTATGGTCACAGGCCTCTAATCCAAGCATATCATACATGAGCAATCAAATAAGTACACATGAACCATCGTAACTGATCACAACTCCAGCACTCGCATGGCTATCACATCCTTCATGTACGATCATCCCACTAGGAATATTTCCATAATTCCTCTGTGCCACATATAAATAACTCGTATATCAGTAGTCTATTAACTAGGTAAGTATCGCAATACCGATGACATCCGAAAGTCAAAACACAATGAGCCTTTTGAAATGAACACCCTTCTCAAGAACTACCTTATATTTATAACATTCATCGAAACATCTTAAACTGACCATGATGTCCAACATTTGTTACCTTCTTTTCAAGACTGAACTGCCACCTTGTACATGTAAATCCTAATCCTGCACATCACAATATATCTATTATGCTATCATGTGACAAGTATAAGAATCCCATTATCAACTCTGAGTCACCAGCAAATTACATACCCGGTTAGTTAGAAACCTTCCTCTTGCTTCCTTCTAGGAGGAATCACAATACACAACACGTTACACATATCAGTATAAAATATCCGGTTCAAACCATGGTAGAAACCATCCAGAACACTTTGAAATCCATCTGCACATAACTAAGCTAGTAGAACTAAATTCCTCTAATTCGACCAAACCACGTAGGTCACCAAAACGCAAGAATATTGCCACCAAAACATTTGTAGAGTCTCACCACACCATAACTACCCCTATAAATACCACAACGGAAACACCCACTCTGAAAATACCTTATTTGAGTCTAAGGCCATTTCAATCACCTTCCTAATACCGAAATATAAAATCCATAATGATATATAAAAATGCCACAAGTCTCGACACCATCAAACTTAAATCTTAGATTTTAGCCATAAACAAATCCGCCAAAAATTCTCAATTGTTACATATTAATCTCGAATCCATTAGAACTTTCTCAAGAGTCACCCCCTTTGTTAAAATCCATATTACACTGCCCAAATGGGCCAAAAGACATGTGCCTCATTAGCACAACAACACTCAAAGAAGTAACTCTACTTTAATACCACCTATTAAATTCATACTTCATGCATACTACATCATTCACAAGTAACAACTCACTCATCCCACGATTTTCTAACTCATAAAGCGCAATATAACCCATATCAAGAAATTTCCTTACTCGATTCATTCTCGAACTCCACCTCTGCAAGTCATCACTAATTCCCAAGTATACTTCAGACCAAAATAAAAATTTGACACATAACCATGAATTGAATTATCAATAACAGGCTCCCCGACTTGGCTCAAAGCCATAGATTAAATCACTTGATAGCTCACAATACCCATACTTTATTACTACCTTAATACCGCAGTCAGTTCAACGAAAATTCTTCTCAAGCTCCAAAAAAACAAACCATAAACTACCTCAATCATCTGCTAATCTCGCATTCATTCTCTTAATACTCAAGTCAACTTTCTCAACCAGATTCAAATTTAAGTCTCAACACATATGCCCCGCTGGCAGAAAAGAAACCCTCTAATCACATCATAAGCAACACACCTACATAGATTATTCCGCAGGAGATAACCCACCTGCTTAGTCTCAAATTGGCATCTTGTTATACCCTTTCGCAGCCACAATTATGATGAAATCACTTAATCTTTCTGAGTCCAAACTCATTAACCAGACATGAGAATTTAATTTGCCCCAAAATTTAACAACATGAAAGATCTTTCAAAACATTCACACTCGAGATTGTACGTCACATCAAAACAAAAATAAATCACCCAATGGCCTTCCTTTACATTTCAAGGAAACACTTCTCGTCACATTCAAATCGTCTTAACACATATCGCAGCTGCATCATACTCATCACAAAGCCATTCCACCGCTCATCGAGCCACAAATTCCACTCGTAGGGACATTACCGGACATATGAGTCCAAATATACAGGTTATAACTAAAGCTACTGAGCCTAAGCTGCGGTCTAAACCTAGTCTCAAGTCCTCCAGACTGGGCCATCACCAAAACACAGAATACACATCTTGAACCTCGTTCATAGAATCACAAGTCGGCAATGCACAGCTGATACCGAGCGCTCATATGCGCGTACGAAATGCATGGAAGGAATTCAAAGAGTTATGTTTCAAGCTGAATCAATTCCGCACGATAGAATACAAGAAAGTAAAATTTTCCTAAGGGTTCTGCAAAGTCTCAAAGATAAGTACAAATGTCTCCGTACTGATATGCAAGACTCTACTATACCTGCTCATGACTCGTGAGACCTATGTAACCTAGAGCTATAATACCAACTTGTCACGACCCAAAATCTCACCTGTCGTGATGGCGCCTATCTCAATACTAAGCAAGCCAACAATCTCAATAAACCACCATATCTTTTATGTTTGTTTGAAAACCTAATGATTAAAGTCAGCGGAAGTAACTCACAATTTCGAATATAACACTCCCAAAACCCGGTGTCACTGAGTACATGAGCATCTAATATGAATACATAGTCTGACGGATAAAATCAATGTCTGAAAATATAGAACAATACAATAATTAAACAAGAAAGGAATCGAGTCTATGGACGTCAAGCAGCTACCTTGATAGCTCCCAACAAAATTAACTTCGAAATCTAGCAGCTGCCGTATCCGGGAGCACCTGGATCTGCACACGAGGTGCAGAGTGTAGTATGAGTACAAATAACTCAATAAGTAACAAGATTAACCTCTGGGCTAAAATCAATGACGAGCTCCACAGGTACAGTCCAGTATAAATAATGGTACAAAGCGTAGACATGCTTTCAAATTAACAGTTAAACTAAATACAAGTGAAATAGATCAATACTGCATGATATGAAGAATATGACATCTCAGTAAAAAGACCTCATGTAAATACTGGTCACAAATTATCCGGTCACTCGGTACTGTTTATGGCCAATCCAACCCAAGGGTGTTCCAACCCATATGATAATACACATCAACTGACACTCAGTCACCCAATACCGTATAAGGCAAATCCAGCCCTGGGATAATTTATCCCCAAATATAAATAATACATAAAAGATCCATATCCAGGTAAACTCATTCCACAAATAAGTAAGGCAAGTCCATACCCTGGGAAATCCATCCCGAATATACATAATCATCTACACTCATTGGGGGTGTGTATAGACTCCGTAGGGGCTCCTTCAGCCCAAGCATAATACAAAGACAATATGGCCTACTGTAGGGGGCAGTCTCGATCCGTATAATAACAAAGCCTATAAGGCCTGCTGCAGGCGGGCAACCCCGATCCATAAAATAGTAAAGCCTATAAGGCCTGCTGCAGGCGGGCAGCCCCGATCCATATAATAATGATGTTTAAAGACATTATGGTCTGATGTGTTGCACAACTCAATCCCATAAATATCCTTACAATGGACAATTATTACTGAGTGTGAAATGTATATTTTTGAATAATTAATTCAACAGCAACAAGACCGCATGGGTTCCAAAATATTGGCACGTAGCCTAAACAAGATCTTTAATAGGAGCCTCAACTCAATTTCTCTAACACGTAGAGAATGTTCAGATAATAACATGATTCATTAATCTTACAACTGCACATGATTTATTCAAGACACAATTTATATGGTGCACGTCCACATGCTCGTCACCTATCGTGAGTGTCATCTCCAGACAATTTATGTCATACCGAATTCGCGGATTCATACCCTCAGAACCAAGTTTAGAAGTGTTACTTACCTCAAACCGTGTAATTCTTTACTCCGGTATGCCTTTTCCTCTTGAATTGGCCTCCAAATGCCTCGAATCCAGACATAAATAATTCGATTAAGTCAATAAAAATTATTGGAATTAATTCCATAAGAAAATGCTAATTTTCCATAATAATACGAAATTACACTCCAAAAATCGCCTCTCCCAAAGCTCCAATTTGACAAAAATGGAAAATGGGATGAAGTCCCCTGCTTTATAACTCACAGTTATGTCCAGGTCCTCGGCCTTCGGTCTTCGGCCGAAGGTCTTCGGCCTTCGGCCTTCGGTCCTCGGCTTTCGGTCTTCGGTTTTCGGTCTTCGGTCTTCAGTCTTCGGTCCTCGGCCTTCGGTCCTCGGCCTTCGGCATTCAGTCTTTAGTTTTTATGACCTCGATTTTTATGATATCGATTTTCTCTAGCCTCGATTTTTCCTTACCTCGGTTTTTCATGATCTTGATTTTTCATGACCTCGAATTTTCATGGCCTTGATCTTTCCAGCAACAAAAATATCCAGCAGCTGTTTAAGTCCAAATTTTGATCCGTTAACTATCTGAAACTCACCGAAACCTCCCAGACAAAAACCATATATAAATTTCAATCATAAAACACGCTACGGATCTGCTCGCGCACTCAAAACACTAAAAAGAGGTCATCTTAACCCGATATTGACCATGGTCAAAGTCCTAAATTTATTTAACCTTACTAGTCTATCAACCAATGATCCAAAAATAAATACACCCAAGCCCCTCGGGAGCTGTCAAATCATACAAACAAGTCCTATAAGATCATACAGACTTAGTCGAAACCTGAAATCATATCAAACAACGCTAAAACCATGAATCATACCCCAATTCAAGCTTAAGGAATTTAAGAATTTTCAACTTCTACATTCGTTGCCGAAACCTATCAAATCAATTCCGATTGACCTCAAATTTTACACACAAGTCATAAATGACATAAAGGAGCTATGAAAATTTTTAAAACTGGATTCCGAACCCGATATCAAAAAGTCAACCCCTCGGTCAAACTTCCCAAAAATTCAATGTTCGCCATTTCAAGACTAATTCCACTACGGACCTCCAAATAATTTTCCGGACATGCTCCTAAGTCCAAAATCACCATACAGAGTTGTTAGAAACATTAAAACTCTATTCCGGGGTCGTTTACATATAAGTCAACATCCGGTCAGCTATTTCAACTTAAGCTTCCAACATAAAATTTATTCTTCCAAGCTAACTCCGAAATACCCTTAAACCAAAACCAACAATTCACACAAGTCATAATCCTAGTAGGAAGCTATTCAAGACTTCAAATAGTTTAAAGGCGCATAAATGCTTAAAATGACCGGTTGGGTCATTACATCAAGGCACTGGAGGAAGCGAGTTTAACTGTCACGAGGATGACATCCGCCAAATAAATGGCTTGAGGTGTCTTATGATTGGTGTCGTACGAGTGGTGAAGGTTAGTATTGTGGATCATCGGTCTGTGTCCTATGGCTTCACGCCAAGTGAAGGGAGTACACTATGAATGATCAGATTGAGGGGTCATGCCTTATATCAGTTTTGGCCTGAGATGTATTTATGTGGTATTGAAAGGTTTTTCGAAACTTGTATATGATTAAGAGCTGAGATTTGTATGGGATGATGCTGGGACTTGCGGTATTCCCGCCTCCTTAATAATTCTATATTTCATTATCAGCGGGGTCATAGAAACAATTTTAGAATACTCGGAGTGCTCCAGTAAGTTCTTTTAATTTACCACCGACACATGGTTCCTATAATGAGGTGTCACAGAGTGACTTTTAAATTGAAGAATTATATTTTTAAAGATATTTATTTGAAAGAGTTTTATATTCGAAGGATAATTATTTGAAAAAATATATTTGGAGGGTATTTATTTGAAGAGATTATATGTGAAAGACTTGTTTAATTGGTTGTACTTGTGTTCTTTCTTATTTGTCAGAGTAAAAATTGTGGTGTTCTTGTTGCCTTACTATTTATATCACTGCTATTTATTCTCGATTATTTTTAGTATGTCACAGGTTATTTGACTAGTGAGTGTCTTGATTGTACCTCGTCACTACTCCACTGAGGTTACTCTTGATACTTATTGGGCACCGCTGTGGTGTGCTCATTCTACACTTCTGCACATTTTTGTGTAGATTCAAGTATTTCGAAGTCAGTTGATCATTAGCTAGGTGTGCGGACTATTACTGTGGAGACTCAAGGTAAACCTGCTGCTGCATTCAGAGTCACCTTCTGATTTGTATTAATACTGTTTACTTTATTTCAAACAGTTGTATTTAGAAAATTTTAGCAAACTCCGTAGAGCTTATGACTTGTACTACCGGTTTTGGAAATTTTAAGAGATTTCTATTTAACTTGTTAGATGTTATTTAAATAATGTTGTTGTTTCAATTAATGTTAGGATTATCTAGTCCCTAATACTGGGTTCCATCACGATACCAAACGGAGGAAAAATTGGGTCATGATAAGTTGGTATCAGAGCTCTAGGTTCATAGGTGTCGTGAGTCACAAACAGGTTTAGTAGAGTCTCGCGGATTTATACGGAGACGTCTGTTCTTAACTTTTGGAGGCAATGGAACTGTTAGGAAAATGTTCACTTCTTTCAATCCTTATTGTGCAACATTGATTTATCTTGAAATATATATCTCATATTCCTTTGCATATACTCGTGTATGACATTGCGCACTCGGTATCAGTTGTGTATCGACGGTTCGTGATGTCGCGGATGGACTACGACGGAGCCAGAGATACTCTAACATTGCCTCCATGTGTGGTTCCGACTGAAGATGCAGACGTATTGAGAGATCACCCAGTGAATCATGTGGGGATGCAACGCATATTGGCATCTGGTTGATTTATACGAGCTGGGAGGGTTAATATTATGGATCATCGGATGTTGTGACCTATAACTTCTCGCCGAGTGGGGTAGTCCACTATCAATGGATGGATTGTAGGGTCATGTGTTATATCAGTTTCGGTGTGAAATATATATATGTGGTACTGAAAGTTTCCCAAATTTACATATGTTTAAGGCCTGAGATTTTGTAGAGGATAAGGTTGGGACTTGTGGTACGTCTACCTACTTAATAATCCTATACTTCATTACCAAAGGAGTTAGAGACACTACTTTAAATTTATAGAAGGTCTACTCACTGTGGACGTCACAGTTGCGGATTTTGGAGTGCTTCAGAGGAAGTTTGGTTGACGAGATTCTGGACTATGTGGTCCGTGCCAAGATTTATCTGTGTGGAGCTCTACTTTTGTGATTGTTCGGTATAAATAGGGGTAATGGTTACCCCAAAGAAGAATCGAAGAGTTTGTTTCCCAGACTCTCCGTAATGCGTGGCGCATAGGGTTTGAACGGTTACATCAGGTCACCGTGACGGTGTCAGAATATGCCATCAGGTTCAATAAGTTAGCCCATCATATTCCTACTTTGCTTCCTACAGCCAGAGAGCGAGTCCACAGACTCATTAATGGACTCACATATGATCGTAAAAATTTTGTATGACTTGGGAGTTACAAGTTGATACTTCATTTTCGCTAGTGGTAGAAATTGCCAAGATATTAGAACGTGTTCGGGTTGGTAAAAAGGAAACTAAGGAAACCAAGACGTCTCGAGGTTCTGGGGGATTCATTGGATTCTACTATATGAGTGTAAATCATTATGGTGGGGGCTCGGGTAGCCGTCCAGCCCAGTCCGCACATCAGATTAATCGAGGTGCTCCAGTAAGTTCTTTTAATGCACCACTGATGTGAGTTTCCTATAATGGTTATTCCAGTTATCTGGCACATACTCAGTATGAGAAGACAAACCCGCAAAGGGGTTGTTATGAATGCGATGATACTAGGCACATCATGAAAAAACTACCCCAGACTTAGGAGAGACATATTTCATCAAAGCACTCAAGCTACATGCCCATTGCAGTTACTACACCACCCATACTACCAGTTAGGGGTGGAGGACAGGAGGGTATAATGCGTCCTAGAGGTAGAGGCCCATCTGTTGTTATAATTATTTTATAGTATGGCGGAAGTCGCTACATTAGATGGTTTCGTTACAGGTACGACCTTGATTTAATATAAAAGAATAATTTCCTTAACTTGATTCGGTTCTGAGTATCGAGACAAGTCATCCTATTGTGCTCCACTTACGAGTGAGCTTCATAATTCTATAATCTACTTTTGTGTTTACTTCTGTTGGGAGATTCTATGGAGATAACTATGCCTATTATTTCATGTTGGTCACTAATAAGAGCTGCGAGGCTAAAGGTGGCTTTATGGTACTCATTTCGCTAACTTTTGATGTAATTTCTGGATAATTAATTACAAATTGTGAATTATATGCCCTACCGGTATGGGGTTCATTATGTGTTTTAATTTTGTGTGATCGAAATTATTTAAAAGGAGAAAATGCAAATTTTCGATTGGCACGATGTGCATATTACTTGTGATTCAGAACTGAGGTCAAGATCCTCGCATTTTAATATAAATTAATATGTTTAAACTGGGCTACGAGCTGCGGTGGAAGTTATATAAGGACGAGATCCTTGTGAGGAAAATTCTTGTGTTTAAGTTCTCCCTTGTGAAATTAAATGTGTATTATAGTACTAATAGGGACCCATGCCTGTTAGGCTTATTTGAAAATTCTTATATGAAATTCTTTGTGCATACTTGCCAAATTCGTGTTGTAATTATTGAGTTTTAAACTACGAGGTAGGTGCCCGCCCAAGTGGCATTAAATGTGACTTGTTAACTCGAGTAAATAATTATGAGGTCTTCATGCCTCGCGTGTTGCCGTCAGTGTTGTGAAAATTAGATATGAGATTTTATTTAAGATAAGATAAATTGAGGATGCTGAAGTGAATTATAAACAACTATTATGACCAGAGATGTGGTTATGGACATACATATGATGTGTGCATAGGCACGAGTTGCTACAGCCAGTTGAAAGTAATACCTTGTGATGATGTAAGGAATTTGAAATTGATTAGAGTGTAAGGAATTGGCTTTAAAGCTTATAAGTGTGAATAAAAGAAATAATCTCCACAGAGATGATGTTGTCGGACCCCTATTATATTTACGGTGATGTAGAATCACCTGTGACTATGTGTGAAATAATGCACTCAGTAATTTAATGTCATCAGAATAATTTTTGGCACTTTCGAGGACAAACGTATGTTTAAGAAAGGGAGAATGTAACGACCTGACTTGTGATTTTAAGAATCTATGCCCCATTCAGCTACATAAGGTCTCAAGCAGCTTCGTAATATGTATTATGACTCGCGTGTATTGTCGAGTTTGGTTTTCGGAAGATTCGGATTTTAATTTAAAGAACAATTCTCATTTTTGAAGCTTAAATGGAAAGAGTTGACCGGAGAGTTGACTTTTGAGCAAACGACTCCAGAATGGAATTTTGATAATTCCAATAGCTCCGTAGGGTGATTTTGGACTTAGGAGCGTGTCCTGAAAATCTTTTTGTAAGTCCGTAGTGAAACTTTGCTTGAAATGGCGAAAGTTGAATTTTTGGAAAGTTTGACCGGGGAGTTGACTATTTGCTATCAGAGTCGGAATTAATTCTGAAACTTGTCATAGATCGGTTATGCCATTTATGACTTGTGTGCAAAATTTGAGACTAGTCGAAATTGATTTGATACGTTTCGGCGCAAAATATAGAAGTTAGAAGATTTGAAAGCTCATAATTCGATTCGATGCGCGATTTGTAATTTGGGCGTTATTTGGCATGGTGTGAAGCCTCAACTAAGTTCGTATTGTATTTTGGGACATGTTGATATATTTGATTAAGGTCCCGCGGGCCTCGGGTGGATTTCAGAAGGTTAACGGAATGGATTTCGGACAAAAGGAGCTGCTGGAATTTTTCTGCTGTAGAAGTTGTTTTTGGACAGCAACTGGTGCAATCGCAGAGTTAACTTTGGAAGCTTATATCTTGAAATCTATAAGGAACCTGAAATGTTTCAAAACATGAAAGTTGTAGCCCTTTGATTCTAGTTTCCAGAAAGTTAAACCATTCATCATTTGGACATTTTACAGAAAGTTATGGTCGACTGAATGAAGGATGGTAAAGCAGTTCGCCAGAAATTTTTGATGCGTGGAGCCGACTTTGGAAGCTTATATCTCGAAATGTATAAGGAATCTGACAATTATCAAAACATGAAATTTGTATCTATTTAATTCTAGTTTCCAGAAAGTTAAACCATTCATCATTTGGATATTTTTACAGAAAGTTATGGTCGATTGAATGAATGCTGGTAGCACTTTATATTTGCCCGAAAATCAGGCAAAGTTGCATTTAACACATGCGATTTGCTTGGGCAGAATGCTTAAAATGGGAGTTAGCCATTTTACTCATTTTTGAGTTTTGAGTCTCGGATTTGGGAGATTCCAAAGGGATTTTTCACGACTTCAACTTGGGTAAGTGTCATATATGCAAAAGTGATTATATTTCATAAATCCATGGTTTTATTCATCATTTATTTCAGATTTAAATGGAGGAAACCAAGTTTTTCGCAAAAACTTTTCAAGAACAAAAATTTTAGATTTGGAGGTCGAGTTATTATCGAAATTTGATAAAATTGGTATGGGTGGACTCGTACTTGTATGGGTTGTCGGTTGTTGTGAGTTTCGACAGATTCCGAGACTTGGGTCCCAAGGCGATTTTTGAGTTAAATTTCAGATTTTGTTGGAGAATTAGTATTTTCATATGGAATTAATTCCTATAATTAGTATTCACTGAATTTAAATAATATGGTTAGATTTGAGCTGTTCGGAGGTCAATTCAAGCAAGAAGGCGATTTTGGAAAATCGGCCTAACTGCAAAAAGGTAAGTATCTTGCCTAACCTTGAGTGGGGGAAATTCTCCTTAGGCATTGAGTCTTATGTGCAATTTACATAATTAAAACCCATGTACGCGAGGTGACGAGTAAGTACATGGTTTATATGTGCAAATTACATAGGTTAAAATCCTTAGAAGCCCTTATGTATTAAATTGGAAATTATTGGCACTTATTTAATCCTTTGATTTGTCTTGCCTAAATCCTTGTTTTGTTGGATTTATTTTTATATGATGATTTGGTGTGATTGTCACCTCGATTGTTATGTGAAATATTATTTTGTTGAGTTGTTCACTCCCGGATATATTTGTTAAGATTTTGTGCACATTATGGTCGAGCCATGGGCTCCTGATTGTGAAAAATAATGTATTGTTAATTTTTGTGGTAAGTTGTAATATTTGAACACTTGATGTGCAATCTGTGATAAATTATAATATTTGAGCACTTGATGTACAATCTATGATAAATTGTAATATTTGAGCACTTGATGTACAAATCTGTGATATGTTGTAATATTTGCGCACTTGAGGTGTAATTTATGAGATGTGATATTGGCACGCTATATTGTTGGGAAGTTTTGTTCGGGTGTTTGCACGAGATTTCCGCTATGCTACTATTACTTTTGATTTATGAACATGCGGCCTGACAAGGCGGGCATATATACATATATATATATATATATATATATATATATATATATATATATATATATATATATATATATGTGTGGGTTTGCGCATGTGGCGAGACAACGTGGGAATATTATTATGCGCATGTGGCGAGACAAGGCAGGCATTTATATTATTATTGCACACGTGGCGAGATAATGTGCACTATGTCGGGAATTGAATTGTGATGACTTGTGATAGCCTGGGGGCATTGTTGTTGTTGTTGCATATTTTCTTTGGGACTACGAGGAGGTAGCTCGGGAGATCCCCCTGTCTTGCATATTTACTTTTGGGACTACGAGGCGGTACCTCAGGAGACCCCCCTGCCTTGCATATTTACTTTTGGGACTACGAGGCGGTACCTCAGGAAATCCTCCTGTCTTGCATATTTACTTTGGGACTACGAGGCAGTACCTCGGTAGATCCCCCCTATCTTGCATATTTATTTTTGGGACTATGCGGCGGTACCTCGGGAGATCCCCTGTTGAGCATTTACTTTTGGGACTACGAAACGGTATCTGGGGAGTGCCCTTTTGTTGACATCTCTCTATGGTTGCACTTGCTTTTGGTTATTTTGTATTTTCGTGATAGGAAAATCCTTGTGAGGTGCCATGATGTATTATTTGATTTTACTATGTGTTTGTATTCCTTGTTGTATTGTGTTGGCTTGGGCTTTTTAGTACGAGACTCTGAAGATTTATATTCCTGATTTTTTTTGATTTTTGATGACTAAGTTGTTTTAAATAAAAGAAGTTACTATTATGTTTTGAATTAATAAGTTTTACATTCGAAGCAATAGATTATTTGATGTTTTATTTAAATTGAAATGTCATTTTTCTTCACTCCAACTTTTTCTAAAAGAAACTCATTTCTTTGTTGAATTCTTACTCGGTTTTAAAATGATAACCTTACTTAATTGAAAATAAATTAATCGTGCGGATTTTATGTATAGACATATTTGGCACGAGAGTTATCCGTGCGGTTGTGAAAGAGATATTGGCACGAGGGGCCGCAGAAATATAAAAGTGGGTTAAGACCCGTATTTTTATGATTATGAGATGAGGTGTCACAAGGTGACTTTTATTTGAAAGGATTATATTCGAAATAATATCTATTTGAAGGAATTATATTAGAAAGAGATTTATGTGAAAAGATTTTATTCTGAAGAGTATTATTTGGGAAACATATAGGCGAAATATTTATATTGGAAGGACTTGATTAATTGGTTGTACTTTCACTCATTATTTGTTGCGCAATATTTATGGTGTTCTTGTCACCCTGCTGTGTTTATCACTGGTTAATTATTGTCGTCATCATTGTTATTTGTTTCCTATTATTTTTGCATACTAAGTTGTACATGTTACTAGAATAGTGGGTGTCTCGACTGTACGGCGTCACTACTCCACTGAGGTTAGTCTTGATACTTACTGGGTGTTGATACCCAATTTTGCTCTCATATTTTTCAAAATATATACATGCATTTAAAATAGCATTTTATGCATCATTATTAAGTTTACAAATCTATATAAGCATTTCCTTTAATTTTCCTCATTTTTAGAGCTCTCTAATTAATTTGCTTGCATTTAAATTATATAAATATTTATTAATTTTCCCTTTAAATTATTTTGTGATGACTTAGTTACCTAAATTATTATTTTGCAACTATAATATATGTCTCAAATATTTTTTATTTCATTTCATATAATTACATTAGCATTTTTAAGCTATTTATCTAATTTTGCAATAATGACCTATATTCATACCAAATTGCTCTTTATATTATATTATTTGTGTCAAAATGACATCTTTATATTTTTATAATACAAAGTTATTATTTTTATCATTTTAGTGCATAAATAATATTTTTATTTACTTATTAAGCATTTTTATAAATCATTTTGATAAATTTTGGGGTATTTAAAGAACAGCCCAATATTAACCTATTTTCGGACCCAAATTAACCTAGCAGCTTAGCCCAATTACCACAAGCCCAATACAATACCCCAATAACCCCATCCCAAACCGGCCACGACTCGTCTAGCTAACCCGACCCAGACCCCTTAAACCACAGCAGTTGATCAAGAATAATCAACGGCTCACAACCCTCAACCCCTCTTCTCTTACAACCCAATCCCTAAACCCTATAGACCATTGTCTCTGTCTAGCCGCCCTCAAATTCTCCTCCCCCACCAAAAACCCTAATCGCTGCCTTCCCCAAATTTTCTCCTAATCCCAACTATATGGGATTTTCCTCTTATTTACTTACCATATTTGTGTATTTCCGCTACTGGTTGATTCTCTATGATATCACCAAGTACTTGCCTAAACATGGCAAGTACTACCTCTCTGATTATGTCTGAATGAGTCCTATTTCTTGAATCTGGACCGTATTTTGTCTACGCGCGTCTGATTCTACACTGTGTGATTCCGATTTCGTTTGGATTTTTGCTGATTTACACTTTCCCTAAAAATCTAGGGTTTACCGGATTCCTCTCTTAAATCGATTTCAAATTGATTTGCATGTTGTCTTTCCTTACTTTTTGCTTAATTTACTCCGTTTTCTTATGTGTTTGTTTGATTTTTGACTGCTATGTAAACCCCTCATTTTCCCTTCTCGAGAGGGGAGACTTTTGAAAAAATTGATTTCTTCACTAAAATTTTGAGGTTTTTGCTACTCTCTTGCTTGGTATTCTGTATTGGCCGACTGAATGCCAAGGCCATTAGCATCTTGTTACTTAACCCGTTCTTGGTGCGAGCACTGCCCTGAGTTCATCGAAGCTCTTGGGAACTTTGACGCATTAGGGATCCTCGATTTTATGTGGAAACGTATTCTTTACTATTCTTTGCTTAGCTGGTGAGTCACTATACTTTGCAATAACGTTCCTAGGAATCTATGGTTTGTATACATTTTCATTCCTAAGATTGGTCAGTTCAATATGTTTTCTGGATTTCTTTTGTGTGTAATTCCGTTTTCTTTCCTCAGCTCTTTAGGTCTCTTTAGCCTTTAGCTTCAAACATGCCTAAACCGGGTTCTATTAAGTTCTGACCAGTCAATGTGTTAGAAATTATTACTGTTTGGGACTTTTACACTTGTTAGCATCTTCTGGCGTTTAATTTAGCCTTTTGCTATCAATCTTGTTACTTGAATATGCCTTACTCACATAATTTGTACTTCTTTTAGTCGACTAGTGTAGTGAGTTCAAAAGCATGAATATGCACACCCACTGTATGGCACAAGCCTGTTTCCCATCATATTCTGAATTTCTGTGGTAGCTTGCTTATCTAACAGGTTTGACTCTGCTCTCTATCAATATGCATTTAGCATGTTTAACCCCCTCCCTGATTCACCAGTAGTTATAATCTGCTTTTCTCATGTCTAAATGTTGCCCTATTGCCAAATTAGCATGACTGTTTTATAACATCAAGACCTATACTTAGCACAATCTGGACCTTCTTTAGGTAAATAGTCTACTGTGTCGATGCTAGAATACCTACATGTACTATTTAACACAAGCTTACTCTTCACTCTATACTGAATCTCTATGATGCTTTTCATGCATACATAATGTGTTTTAATGTTATAAGACCTTTTCCCTCAACTGTGATCTTGCTTCCATTGTAATATGCCCCCCAGTATGTCTTAATCCCCTGTTCCTTTAGTGACTGCTTGGACTGTCATAATATGTGCTCCCTATCATATTTCAATGCAATCTTGCCTCTTGATGTGTAATGACCCGGCCAGTCGTTTCGAGGGTTATAGCCTTTTTTCCCCATTCCTGCTTCTTTATGTGTTGTTCAGTGGTGTTGAGTTGTATCGAGTTGGTAGGTTTGGGTCCGGAGTAGTTTCGGAGTGAAATGAGACACTTAGTCCCTTAGTTCGAAAGCTAAGTTAGAAAAGTCAACCGGAAGTTCACTTATGAATAAACGAACTCATTGGGTGATTTTAGACTTAGGAGTGTGTCCGGAATGTAATTTGGAGGTCCGTGGTAGAATTAGGCTTGAATTGGCGAAAGTTAGAAATTTGGAGATTTTGGTCGGCAGTGGAAAAATTTGATACCGGGGTAGGAATGGAATTCTGGAAGTTGGAGTAGGTTCTTAGTGTCATTTGTGATGTGTGTGCAAAATTTGAGGTCATTCGAACGTGGTTTGGTTGGTTTCGGCATCGATTGCCGAATTTGAAAATTTAGAAGTTATTAGGCTTGAATCCGAGGGTAATTTGATGATTCGATATTATTTTGAGTGATTCGAAGGTTCGACTAAGTTGGTATGTTGATATATGACTTGTTGGTATTTTTGGTTGTGGTCCCGAGGGCCTCGGGGTGATTCCGGGTGGTTAACGGATTTGTCGAAGTTGGAATTTGCAGCTGTAGCTGTTGCTACTGCTATTTTCGCACCTGCGGAAGAAAGCCTCGCAGGTGTGAGGCCGCTGGTGAGTGTGGGGAGTGCGCAGGTGCGGGCGATGCTGGGCCAAGGCTAGGAACGCAGGTGCAAAGAATTGGCCGCATCTGCGTGCCCGCAGGTGCGAGGCATTGAGCGCAGATGCAGAGATAAGGATTTTGGGCTGGTTTCGCAGATGCACATCAGGGACCGCAGATGCGAGAAAGGTGTCCGCAGGTGCGGAAGCTGGGGAATTAAGTGAGTCACGCAGGCGCGGCTCCTTGGACCGCAGGTGCGGTCGCGTGGGTGCGAGAAAATGACCGCATGTGCGAAAAACTTGGGCAGAAACCATAAATGGAACCCTTCGCATTTTTGGTGCATTCTTCACCATTTCTATTTGGTTTTTGGAGCTTTTGGGTGAGATTTGAAGAGGGAATCAAGGGGGTTTCGTTGAGGTAAGTTACTTGAGCCCTAATACTTGTATATATGGTGATTTTCCGTTGTTTAATCATGGTAATTAGTGAAAATGAGGGGTTAGGGCTTGGAATTTTTGGGAGAGTAATTTAAGGATTTGGAGGACCAAACGATGTCAGATTTTAATAAATTTGGTATGGTTAGACTCGGGAGAAGACAAGGTTTATTATTCTGTCATATTTGACTGATTTCGAGACGTGAGCCTGGGGGTCGGGTTTTGGTCGGTTTCGGATTTTTGGCATAATTTGATAGTTTTTCTTATGAAATTCATTCCATTAGCGTATATTGATAGTATTGTACTGATTGTGAATAGATGTAGAGCTTTTAGAGACCGAGTCCAGAGATGAGGCATCCCGGAGTAGGAGTTTTTACGTTGTTATGGTAAGTAACAATTTCAACTCTGGCTTTGAGGGTATAAACCCGGAGATTTGACATCGTGTGACTGCTTGCAAGTGATACCCACGCTAGGTGACGAGCGTGTGGGTATGCACTGCGAGGGATTGAGACTCGGTCCGTCCCGTGAAGCTGTGAGGCCTAATGGCTACTATCTGTGGTTATGTGTTTAATTGTTGTTGAACTTGTTTGCCTTCATGATAGAGATCATAATTAGGCTTTATTCATGCTCACATTATTTGTACTCAGTCATAGAAATTATTATACCTGTTTACCTCAGTCTCTATTATTTGCTAATATTCGGTGATACTTGATGTGGGTTGTGTTCCCTTATTTGTTGGTGATGATGAGGCTAGTAAGGTACATGATTGAGTGAGGCCGAGAGCCTGGTTGTGAGGATATTAATACCATAGCGCGTGAGTTGTCCGCTTAGCACATGAGTTGACCGTGCGGGTCCAGGTATTGATACCATAGCGCGTGAGTTGTCCGCGTAGCACGTGAGTTGACCGTGCGGATCCATGTATTGATATGATGGCACGTGAGTTGTCCGTGCTTAGCGCTTGGGCTTTGGGAGCCCCTCCGGAGTCTGTACACACCCCCAGTAAGCGTAGAGTGTTGAGTGTTTTGAGTATTGAGTGCTGAGTGCGAGTGATGAGTGATGGAGTGACACCGCTATGAGGTTGTATTTATTTATGTTGTTGCTGCATTTATCTGCTAAACTTCTTTGTGGTATTTACTGAGTTATAGAATTTACTTGTTTATTTCTGTTTATTTCTAAAATTGTAAAAAAAAATAATTGGACTATTTTTCTTTAGCTCGCCACTATTGCTCAGTTCCTTAGTTATTTCTATTACTTGCTGAGGTAGTTGTACTCATGCTACACCCTGTACTTTATGTGCAGATTCAGGTGAGTTAGAGCGCGGTGATCGTTAATTTCAAGCCGCCTATCTATGGAGATTGCAAGGTAGCTGCTTGCGTCCGCAAGACCTTGTCACTCCTTTGATCATTTCTTCTTTTGGATTATATTGACAGTTAGACAGTTTCATTTCCTAGTTCATAGATTTAGACGCTCATGACTTATTGACACCCCGATGTTTGGGGCTCGTTTCCTTATTTCAAAAATTATATTTAAAGTTGATTTAGTTTATGAGACTTTCAGATGTTGAAATGTTTTATTAAATTCTTATAATCGGTTTAGTAGAAATGTAAGGTCATTCGGACGTGGTTTGGTTGGTTTCGGCATCGGTTGCCGAATTTTGAAATTTAGAAGTTCTTAGGCTTGAATCCGAGGGTAATTTGATGATTTGATGTTGTTTTGAGTGATTAGAAGGTTCGACTAAGTTGGTATGTTGATATATGACTTGTTGGTATTTTTGGTTGAGCTCCCGAGGGCCTCGGGGTGATTCTGGGTGGTTAACGGATTTGTCGAAGTTAGAATTTGTAGATGGAGCTGTTGCTACTGCTATTTTTGCACCTGCGGAAGAAAGCCTCGCAGGTGCGAGGCCGCTGGTGAGCGTGAGGAGTGTGCATGTGCGGGCGACGCTGGGCTAAGGCTGGGAATGCAGGTGCGAAGAATTGGACACATCTGCGAGCCCGCAAGTGCGAGGCCTTGAGCACAGATGCGGAGATGAGGATTTTGGGCTGGTTTCGCAGATGTACACAAGGGACCGCAGATGCGAGTCCGGAGGTGCGAGAAAGGTGTCCGTAGGTGCGAAAGCTGGGGAATTAAGTGAGTTGCGCAGGTGCGGCTCCTTGGACTGCAGGTGTGGTCGCGTGGGTGCGAGAAAATGACCGCAGGTGCGAAAAACCTGGGCAGAAACCATAAATAGAACCCTTCGCGATTTTGGTGCATTCTTCACCATTTCTATTCGGTTTTTGGAGCTTTTGGGAGAGATTTGAAGAGGGAATCAAGGGGGTTTCGTTGAGGTAAGTTACTTGAGCCCTAATACTTGTATATATGGTGATTTTCCGTTGTTTAATCATGGTAATTAGTAAAAATGAGGGGTTAGGGCTTGGAATTTGAGGGAGAGTAATCTAAGGATTTGGAGGACCAAACGATGTCGGATTTTAATGAATTTGGTATGGTTAGAATCGGAAGAAGACAAGGTTTATTATTCTGCCATTTTTGACTGATTTCGAGATGTGGTCCCGGGGGTCGGGTTTTGGTCGGTTTCGGATTTTTAGCATAATTTGATAGTTTTTCTTGTGGAATTCATTCCATTAGCATATATTGATGCTATTGTACTGATCGTGAATAGATTTAGAGCTTTTGGAGACCGAGTCCAGAGACGAGGGCATCCCGGAGTAGGAGTTTTTGTGTTGTTAAGGTAAGTAATAGTTTTAACTCTGGCTTTGAGGGTATAAACCTAGAGATTTGACATCGTGTGATTGTTTGGAAATGATACCCATGCTAGGTGACGAGCGTGTGGGTGTGCACTATGAGGAATTGAGACCTGGTCAGTCCCGTGAGGCTGTGAGGCCTAATGGCTATTATCTGTGGTTATGTGTTTAACTGTTGTTGAACTTGTTTGCCTTCATGATAGAGATCATGCTTAGGCTTTATTCATGCTCACATTATTTGTACTCAGTCATAGAAATTATTATACCTGTTTACCTAAGTCTCTATTATTTGCTAATATGCGGTGATACTTGATGTAGGCTGTGTTCCCTTAGTTGTTGGTGATGATGAGTCTAGTGAGGTACATGATTGAGTGAGGCCGAGGGCTTGGTTGTGAGGATATTAATGCCATAGCGCGTGAGTTGTCCGCGTAGCAGGTGAGTTGACCGTGCGGATCCATGTATTGATACCATAGCACGTGAGTTGTCCGCATAGCACGTGAGTTGACCGTGCGGATCCAGGTATTGATATGATGGCACGTGAGTTGTTCGTGCTTAGCGCTTGGGCTTTGGGAGCCCCTCCGGAGTCTGTACACACCCCCAGTGAGCGTAGAGTGTTGAGTGTTTTGAGTATTGTGTGCTGAGTGCGAGTGATGAGTGATGGAGTGACACTGATGTGAGATTGTATTTATTTTTGTTGTTGCGGCATTTATCTGTTAAACTTCTTTGTGGCATTTACTGAGTTATAGAATTTACTTGTTTATTTCTGTTTATTTCTAAAATTGTGAAAATAAATAATTGGACAGTTTTACTTTAGCTTGCCACTATTGCTCAGTTCCTTAATTAATTCTATTACTTGCTGAGGTGGTTGTACTCATGCTACACCCTGCACTTTATGTGCATATTCAGGTGAGTTAGTGTGCGGTGATCATTGATTTCAGGTCGGCTATCTGTGGAGATTGCAAGGTAGCTACTTGCGTCCGCAGGACCTTGTCACTCCTTTTATCATTTCTTCTTTTGGATTGTATTGATAGTTAGACAGTTTTATTTCCTAGTTCATAGATTTAGACGCTCATGACTTAGTGACACCCCGATGTTTGGGGCTCGTTTTCGTATTTCAAAAATTATATTTAAAGTTGATTTAGTTTATGAGAAATTCAGATGTTGAAATGTTTAATTAAATTCTTATAATCGGTTTAGTAGAAATATTTTGGGAAGTAGGCTTGCCTTGTAACACGAGAGGCGCCATCATGACCATGGTCAGATTTTGGGTCATGACAAGTTGGTATCAGAGCCTAGGTTACATAGGTCTCACGAGTCATGAGCGGGTTTAGTAGAGTCTTGCGGATCGGTACGGAGACGTCTGTACTTATCTTCGACAGGCTACAGAACCTTTAGGAAAATTTTACATTCTTGAATTCTTAACGTGCAGTATTGATTTAGCTTGAAGTGTAACTCTTTGAATTCCTTCCACACATTCGTATGCGCACATGGGCGCTCGGTATCAGTTGTGCATCGACGGCTTGTGATTCCCTAGATGAGGTGCGAGATATGATTTTTGTGTGTTGATGTCGGGCCAGTCTGGAGGACATGAGGCCGGGTTATGACTGTAGCTTGAGCACTGAGGTGTTGATTGTGTGAGCGCGTGCTTGTGGTACTTTTGGGGATATTTCAGAGAGTATTCAGCGGCTTATGAGCCTTAGGGCGGTGTGGTTTTATGCTTGGGTCTCGTGTGGTGAGTCTAGGTTGAGGATTGTGGTGTTATGGCGGGGCAAAGAATCAATTTGAAGGTAATTCAGAAGGAACTCGGATAGAAAGAACATCTTGGTAGTAGATTGGATCGGCATGGTAATGGGTATGATTAGTTCTTTGGGTGTGTATGAGGTAATGAGTTCTACATGTGTTTTGTTGCAATGTCCCTGGGTTTTTGGTGGTTTGCGTAGCTTGGTTGAGTTAGAAAGATTCAGTCCTGACGGATTGGTTATGTGCCATTGGGGTTCGACGAGAGTTCTTGATGGTTTTGAGAACAACTCTTGGCACGTTCGAGGACGAACGTTTGTTTAAGAGGGGGAGGATGTAACGACCCGGCCAGTCATTCCGAGAGTAATAGCCATGTTTTGCCCATTCATGCTTCTTTATGTGTTGTTTAGCGGTGTTGAGTTGTATCGAGTTGGTAGGTTTGGGTCCGGAGTAGTTTTGGAGCGAAATGAGACACTTAGTCCCTTAGTTAGAAAACTAAGTTAGAAAAGTCAACCGGAAGTTGACTTATGAATAAACGAACTCATTGGGTGATTTTAGACTTAGGAGTGTATCCGGAATGTAATTTGGAGGTCCGTGGTAGAATTAGGCTTGAATTGGCGAAAGTTAGAAATTTGGAGATTTTGGTCGGCGGTGGAAAAATTTGATATCGGGGTCGGAATAGAATTTCGGAAGTTAGAGTAGGTTCGTAGTGTCATTTGTGATGTGTGTGCAAAATGTGAGGTCATTCGGACGTGGTTTTGTTGGTTTCGGCATAGGTTGCCGAAGTTGGAAATTTAGAAGTTCTTAGGCTTGAATCCGAGGGTAATTTGATGATTTGATGTTGTTTTGAGTGAATCGAAGGTTCGACTAAGTTGGTATATTGATATATGACTTGTTGGTATTTTTGGTTGAGGTCCCGAGGGCCTCGGGGAGATTCCGGGTGGTTAACGGATTTGTCGAAGATGGAATTTGCAGTTGGAGTTGTTGCTACTGCTATTTTCACAACTGCGGAAGAAAGCCTCACAGGTGCGAGGCTGCTGGTGAGCGTGGGGAGTGCGCAAGTGCGGGCGACGCTGGGCCAAGGCTAGGAACGCAGGTGCGAGGCCTTGAGTGCAGATGCGGAGATGAGGATTTTGGGCAGGTTTCGCAGATGCGCACCAGGGACCGCAGATGCGAGTCCGCATGTGCGAGAAAGGTGTCTGCAGGTGCAGAAGCTGGGGAATTAAGTGAGTCGTGCAGGTGTGGCTCCTTGGACCGCAGGTGCGGTCGCGCGGGTGCGAGAAAATGGCCGCAGGTGCGAAAAACCTGGGCAGAAACCTTAAATAGAACCCTTCGCAATTTTGGTGCATTCTTCACCATTTCTATTCGGTTTTTGGAGCTTTTGGGAGAGATTTGAAGAGGGAATCAAGGGGGTTTCGTTGAGGTAAGTTACTTGAGCCCTAATACTTGTATATATGGTGATTTTTTGTTGTTTAATCATGGTAATTAGTGAAAATGAGGGGTTAGGGCTTCGAATTTGTGGGAGAGTAATTTAAGGATTTGGAGGACCAAACGATGTCGGATTTTAATGAATTTGGTATGGTTAGACTCGGGAGAAGACAAGGTTTATTATTCTGCCATTTTTGACTTATTTTGAGATGTGGGCCCGGGCTCGGGTTTTGGTCGGTTTCGGATTTTTGGCATAATTTGATAGTTTTTCTTGTGGAATTCATTCCATTAGCATATATTGATGCTATTGTACTGATTGTGAATAGATTCAGAGCTTTTGGAGACCGAGTCCAGAGACGAGGGCATCCCGGAGTAGGATCTTTTACGCTGTTAAGGTAAGTAACAGTTTTAACTCTGGCTTTGAGGGTATAAATCCGGAGATTTGAAATGGTGTGACTGTTTGGAAGTGATACCCATGCTAGGTGACGAGCGTGTGGGTGTGCACTGCGAGGGATTGAGACTTGGTCCATCCCGTGAGGCTGTGAGGCCTAATGGCTATTATCTGTGGTTATGTGTTTAATTGTTGTTGAACTTGTTTGCCTTCATGATAGAGATCATGCTTAGGCTTTATTCATGCTCACGTTATTTGTACTAAGTCATAGAAATTATTGTACCTGTTTACCTTAGTCTCTATTATTTTCTAATATGCGGTGATACTTAATATGGGCTGTGTTCCCTTATTTGTTGGTGATGATGAGGCTAGTGAGGTATATGATTGAGTGAGGCCGAGGGCCTAGTTGTGAGGATATTAATACCATAGCGCGTGAGTTGTCCGCTTAGCAGGTGAGTTGATCGTGCGGGTCCATGTATTGATACCATAGCACGTGAGTTGTCCGCGTAACACGTGAGTTTACCGTGCGGATCCAGGTATTGATATGATGGCACGTGAGTTGTTCGTGCTTAGCGCTTCGGCTTTGGGAGCCCTCCGAAGTCTGTACACATCCCCAGTGAGCGCAGAGTGTTGAGTGTTTTTAGTATTGAGTGCTGAGTGTGAGTGATGAGTGATGGAGTGACACTGCTGTGAGGTTGTATTTATTTGTGTTGTTGCTGCATTTATCTGTTAAACTTCTTTGTATTCTAAGTTATAAAATTTACCTATTTATTTCTATTTATTTCTAAAATTGTGAAAATAAATAATTGGACTATTTTACTTTAGCTCGCCACTATTGCTCAGTTCCTTAGTTTTTTCTGTTACTTGCTGAGGTGGTTGTACTCATGCTACACCATGCACTTTATGTGCAGATTCAGTTGAGTTAGAGCGCGGTGATTGTTGATTTCAGGCCGGCAATCTGTAGATATTGCAAGGTAGCTGCCAGCTTCCGCAGGACCTTGTCACTCATTTTATCATTTCTTCTTTTGGATTGTATTGATAGTTAGACAGTTTCATTTCATAGTTCATAGATTTAGACGCTCATGACTTAGTGACACCCCGATGTTTGGGACTCATTTCCGTATTTCAAAAATTATATTTAAAGTTGATTTAGTTTATGAGAAATTCAGATGTTGAAATGTTTTACTAAATTCTTATAATCGGTTTAGTAGAAATATTTTGGAAAGTAGGCTTGCCTTGTAACATGATAGGCGCCATCAAGACAATGGTCAAATTTTGGGTCGTGACATGATGAGAATTAACATGTTTGTCTTATGATACTAAGATGCATGCGTAGCTTAATCCAAACCTCTTAGGCGTCAATTGGTTTAATGTCATGAATGATAATATATGTATATCTTGCAAACCTGTTTCTTCCCAATTTCATTTAATATGAGGCTATCTATGTGGTGCTTTGCTGTCATGCTGAACCTACTGGCCTATTTGATTAATTACTCTATATGCTCAATTTGGCTATGTCTACTTTAGGATATGAATGTATCTCCTAACTTCTGTCCATTTTCCTCACTGACAACTTATGCTATTCTGAACTCTTCATTCTTAGCCGGCTGAAAGCCAAGGCTACCTAGGTTCTATTATTGGCCTCCCTAGAGTGAGCACTGCTCGGGGTCCAATTGAGACCCTTGTGAACTCTGACACACTAGGGCTTGGTCTTTAGTCACTCCCTCAATCTCAATCTGTTCCTATTCACTCTACTTCCCCCTGTTATGTGATGTGTACTTGAATTGGCTGATATAAATGGTGCAACACTTGGTGCCATGGTTGAATAAACGGGTTCTGGACCCCTCTGTGGATCCCTGAGTCATGTATTAAATGTGGCTCTTTGTTGAATGTCTGGGTAAGCTGTGTAAGAGCTATTGAAGGCCTAGGCAATGCTGGGTATTTATTTGGCTTGTTGTGGGCCTCTTATCACTGTTATGTAACACTACTACCTTTACACATTATTGGTCATGTAATAATCTTTGTATAAACAACTGGGTTGTTAGTAAAAGGGAATGGGGTAGATTTAAATATTTACATGCGATGGGTAGATAACATGCCTATAGGACTTAATAATGTGTTTGCTATATGTGTCGTTCACTCTCTATGTACACTATAGAAACCATTCTATTAGGAGAAGCACACACTCACGCTACGTGTCTACCAGCAAAGCATGAGCTCAAATGCTCAATTATCCTTGTTGCTACAGGTTATTAGAAAACATGCCCATAGAAAATAAATATCGTTAAACTTTCCTTCAATTGGCATTGCTAGAAATCATGCCTATATGATTTGGATCATTTCATTTGCTAATGTATCGCACTGTTCACTATAAATCATGCCTATAGGACTAAGTATAACAATAAAATAAGTTCCAAGCGTCAACTCTTAGAGATCCTGCCTATAGGATACCACAATTCGCCTTAATAACGTTTAATGATGCCCCATCTCAATATTGTTTATTGTTCACTTAGACCACTATCAAAAGCGTGGGTAATTTCGGGCTCCTCCCAATGGTCTTCATTACTCCTTACTACGTAAGTCACCTAGACACAAAAGGGTTAATAACTGGAAATCTGCGATTTCAATAATCAATATACGACAAATGTATCAACTCTTGGTTTCTGAAATTGCTTGCATGCCTTAATGCCTTGTCAAATATAAATCATGTCTATAGGGATTTAAGTTCTTAATTCTAAAACTGCTCAACATAAAATTTGTCTTACGTGTATTTGTTGCTTAAGTGTAGAGGCAAACTTGAGTCTTGACTGCCTATACGTGAAGTCCAATATGTTTTGTATGTCGCCTAGTTTTGACATTTCTGAGCAGCCTAAGTGAGGTATAGAACCATCCAATGTAAAGGTCAAATACCTCATGGACCATAGGTATGGGACGGGTAGTGCACACAGAGGGTACGACCTATAATTGAATTAGAACGCTTTTAGGTAACAACTTTAATATAGTAATCGGGTAGTAGGAGATGATAGTCTGTGCCCACTAAATAATATGAATAACAACCCATCTTGAGGGAGTTACAAAGTATTATTTATGTTTCACGGGTTGATCCTTTAGGCTAAAAATACTTAGGACCCCCTCTTCTTTATATATTGTAATTAGATCTAAATAGTTGTATCCCTATATTTGCACTAAGACCTGTATCAATCATGTTGTGATAAAGTTTTGTGACTTTTGAGTTCCATTTATTTATTTGATCAACTAGCTTAATCATAATCCACATAATCTTAAGTTCGGCCGTGACCCACAATTGTAGACCTCGAGGAGTGCCGAACACCTTCTCTTTGAGGTAACTTGAGCCCTTACCCGATCTTTGGTGGCGTTGACTAGTCAAACAGAGTCGTTTACATAATAGGTGCCCTAACACACCTTAAACAGTTAGGTGGCGACTCTCCTCTTTTAATACCTCCTTAAAAGAGTTGTCACATGTAGAAATCCGATTTCGTGCGAAAAAGGGGCGCGACAGCATGGCGACTCTACTAGGGATACTTAGGTTCTTACCATAATGAACTTGGCTTATGTGGATTAGTTTTCTTTGTTATAAAATGCACATTCCTTTTCCATCTTTATTTGTTAAATTTTTCTCTTACGTGCACATCCCTTTCCCGTTCGCCTTTACTTGTTTAAACCCGTTATAACATGCACGTCCCTTCCTTTCTCCACCTTTATTTTCTTAAATTTGTTACGACATGCACATCCCTTTCCCTATTCGCCCTTTCTTTGCTCTAACTGCTCTTCATTTGTTTAAAGATTAATATATTGTTTGCTTTGTTACATTCTCGCATATATTCCATGGACCAACTTCTTCCTTTGTCTCTCTTTTATGTTTTACCTTAATACTGTATTTAACGCTTTTTACATATTTATCACAAAAATACATGGCAATGTGTTATTATCATTGCATAAATCATGCTCCATATCATATTCCACTCGTGCCCAACTAATACTGTAGCGGCACTTGATGAGTGTCCGCGCTCTTCAAAAATTACCCTTTCAATTGGAAAGGATTATTTGCGGTAAACTAGTTGATCATCGGTGCAGTCGGCGGTTTCGTGCCTTTCCCTCTCAAGTTTTTCACTTGAGAGTACCAGTCTAGACCGTTCTAGAAACCTCACTCCAATATCAACTATGCATGCATCATGTCAAACCTAGTATGGGTTAGAACGTTGTCCACGTGATAATCCACTAAGATAAGCCTTGTCCAAAGCCCGATGGGATTTAAATAATCCCAATGGACACCATCACGTTATGTGCATTACTTGGAGAAAACACGCCGGTATATTGATCATTAATGTGTAAATAGTCAGACCCGGAGGGGGAAAGGGCTAACTCTATTTGTTTTGCAGCAAATGAGGCACTAAGTCCCCAGGTTCGACAAGGTTTAAAATATCCAACATTTGCTGCTTGATTGGTGGAAGAACCTCTCACCTAGTGACCAGAATCATGTGAAAAGGGTCCTCGGATATTTACCTTCCTTATTTGACATTCGACCAAATAACGCATTGATTGAGGCCGCCACTATGTTTTGGGATGAGAAAAGAGTTGTCTTTTGCTTTGGTAATGTAGAGATGACCCCTCTCTTAGAGGAAATAGGAGGCTTCGCTAGGCTGCCATGGGATAGTCCGGGTTTATTAGTACCAGAAAATCGCACTCCCCGCGATTTTTTGAAAATGATTGGTTTCAAGAAAAATGATGAATTACTATGTCTGAAGGAGTCATACATACCATCTGAATTCCTTTATGAACATTATGGGCATAGCAAGTCATATCTCCTTTACTGTGATGAACTTGCTATTACTTCTTTGGGTTGGACACACCGCCGAGTTTTTATGTTCATTGTCTGTTTATTAGGGTTGCGGATATTTTCGATGAAAGGGGGAGGATCCACACTCTCTTAGCAATGGTCGCTAGGACTCTAATGGAAGCAATTGAAGGACAAACTTACACTATCATCCCCATGATCTTGGCCGAAATGTACCGAGCTCTAAATCGATGCAAGAATGGGTATGGGCATTTCGAGGGCTGTAATTTGTTGCTACATGTTTGGTTATTAGAACATTTCCAGAGAGGTGAATATCATCAAGAACTTCTGCGATGACCATTGAATGACTACATAGCCTACCATCTTTTAAAAAGAATGACATTTATCCCCGATAGGTTCGTGCAACTTGGAAATACTATGAGGTGGGTGCATTTCTTCGACAATTTGACTGACGAAAGAGTACATTGGATGTTCGAATGGTTTCCTAGCATCGAGTTCATCATCAGGTCAAGAGAAACCACTCATTTTGTGTTGATCGGGTTAAGAGAAATTTATCCTTATGCTCCTATAAGAGTAATGAGGCAAGCAGGAAGAAAGCAGGTTATACCTCGGGTTTCCAACATGGTCTAGTATAAAGCAGGCTTTAAAGGGAACATCATTCCGTTCAAGTTCGAGGCACAACATATGTGGAATCAAAAGGTCATTGTAGAGAAAGACACTATCGAGCCATACAGGTAGCATGCCGGCCATGTATACTTCTACACATCATGGTTGGTAGATAATATAGCGGGAGATGTCAAGCCAAGGATTAATCTGAAAATAGGGTTATAGATGATGCTGCTGAAGCACAAGCCAAGTATGGGATGCTGCGCAAGAGGGTTTTCGAGTTTGAAGCTAGACATTTGGAAAAACACAAAGTGGATATGGAATCCATCGGCGAATGGAAAGAAATTGCTACTAAATCAATAGAAAGATTGGAATATTTGGAGCAAGGGTTAATGGAACTTGAGGGGAAGATGAGGAAGAGGCTCTCGGATTGTCAGAATACAAAAGGCAATGAGGGAGGGCACCTAGCAAGGGCATACCTACTATTGGACATGCGCGACCTGGGAACTTGATTGATGGATCCCAGAAGGCCAAGCATGGAGAAGGTCCCTCTGGGCCAAATAGATTAGGAAATGATGTTCTTTACTACTTTTTAGCTTAGTTTTAGATTTCGATTGTAATAAGGCAAATTCCATTAGTAATTTTCTTATTATTATCATTTTAGTATGGATCTGATTCATTTTTGCATTAATGAAATGACACAATTGTTGGCATCAATTTTCTCCAAGTCTATGTGTCGCTTAGGCCTTCCTCAGGCACAATGAGGTCCCCCAAATTAGGACGCGAATTTATTTACTGATTCTGCAACACATGTTCAATATCGCAAACATCCTTTCAATTATCCCTTACTGACTTGGTTACCTTTTTTGTTTTTCTTTTCTTTCATTTATTCCCATTCCCCAAAGGTTGGATTGTCCATACTGGCATCATCCGCATATCACTCTAGATCCAGAGGTCCTCTACCTCCTCATCCACCAAGTGATCCTAAAGGCAAAAGCAAAAGGAAAGGAGAAATGGACGATTTAAGCGGTATCAGAAAGGACAATGCAGAGAACGTTGAAACCTCGGACGGTCGGAATACTCCAGCACAGAATGAATTGGTCCTACATCTAGAACAGAAAATATTGAAGCTACAAGGGGAACTTGAGCAGGTCCGGAACTTGGCAAACCTTTCCCTCACCCTAAACGTCCCTGGACTTAACCATGTGGCGAGACAAGGTGGGAATATTATTATGCGCGTGCGGCGAGACATGGCGGGCATTTACATTATTATTGCGCACGTGGCGAGACAATATGTGCTATGTCAGGAATTGAATTGTGATGACTTGTGATATCCTGTGGGCATTGTTGTTGTTGCATATTTTCTTTGGGACTACGAGGAGGTACCTCGGGAGATCACCCTATCTTGCATATTTACTTTTGGGACTACGAGGCGGTACCTCGGGAGATCCCCCTGTCTTGCATATTTACTTTTGGGACTACGAGGCGGTACCTCGGGAAATCCCTCTGTCTTGCATATTTACTTTGGGACTACGAGGCGGTACCTCGGTAGATCCCCCTGTCTTGCGTATTTACTTTTGGGACTATGCGGCGGTACCTCGGGAGACCCCCTGTTGAGCATTTACTTTTGGGACTACGAGACGGTATCTCGGGAGTGTCCTTTTGTTGACATCTCTCTATGGTTGCACTTGCCTTTGGTTATTTTGTATTTCCGTGTTAGGAAAATCCTTGTGAGCTGCCGTAATGTATTATTTGATTTTACTATGTGTTTGTATTCCTTATTGTATTGTGTTGGCTTGGGCTTTTTAGTACAGACTCTAAAGATTTATATTTCTGGATTTTTTTGATTTTTGATCACTGAGTTGTTTTAAATAAAAGAAGTTACTATTATGTTTTGAATTAATAAGTTTTACATCCGAAGCAATAGATTATCTGATGTTTTATTTAAATTGAAATGTCATTTTTCTTCAGTCCAACTATTTCTAAAATAAACTCAGTTCTTTGTTGAATTCTTACTCGGTTTAAAAATGATAACCTTACTTTATTGAAAAAAAATTAATCGTGCGGATTTTATGTATAGGCATATTTGGCACGAGAGTTATCCGTGCGGTTGTGATAGAGATATGGGCACGAGGGGCCGCAAAAATATGAAAGTGGGTTAAGACCCGTATTTTTATGATTATGAGATGAGGTGTCACCAGGTGACTTTTATTTGAAAGGATTATATTCGAAATAATATCTATTTGAAGGAATTATATTAGAAAGAGATTTATGTGAAAAGATTTTATTCTGAAGAGTATTATTTGGGAAACATATAGGCGAAAGATTTATATTGGAAGGACTTGATTAATTGGTTGTACTTGCACTCATTATTTGTTGCGCAATATTTATGGTGTTTTTGTCGCCCTGCTGTATATATCACTAGTTGATTATTGTCGTCATCATTGTTATTTATTTCCTATTATTTTTGCGTACTAAGTTGTACATGTTATTAGACTAGTGGGTGTCTCGACTGTACCTCATCACTACTCCACTGAGGTTAGTCTTGATACTTACTAAGTGTTGATACCTAATTTTGCTCTCATATTTTTCAAAATATATACATGCCTTTAAAATAGAATTTTATGCATCATTAATAAGTTTACAAATATATATAAGCATTTCCTATAATTTTCCTCATTTTTAGAGCTTTCTAATTAATTTTCTTGCATTTAAATTATATAAATATTTATTAATTTTCCCTTTAAATTATTTTGTGATGACTTAGTTACCTAAATTATTATTTTGCACCTATAATATATGTCTCAAATATTTTCTATTTCATTTCATATAATTACATTAGCATTTTTAAGCTATTTATCTAATTTTGCAATAATGACCTATATTCATACACAATTTCTCTTCATACATAATGACCTTTATATTATTTGTGTCAAATTAACATCTTTATAATTTTATAATAAAAAGTTATTATTTTGATCATTTTAGTGCATAAATAATATTTTTATTTATTTATTAAGCATTTTTATAAACTTTGGGGTATTTAAAGAATAGCCCAATATTAACCTATTTTCGGACCCAAATTAACCTAGCAGCTTAGCCCAATTACCACAAGCCCAATACACTAACCCAATAACCCCGTCCCAAACCGGCCGCGACTTGTTTAGCTAACCCGACCCAGACCCCTTAAACCACAACCGTTGATCAAGAATAATCAACGGCTCACAAACCTCAACCCCTCTTCTCTTATAACCCAATCCCTAAACCCTAGAGACCATTGTCTTTGTCTAGCCGCCCTCAAACACTCCCGCTCCTCCCCCACCAAAAACCCTAATCGCCGCCTTCCCCAAATTTTCTCCTAATCCCAGCTATAATGGGATTTTCCTCTTATTTACTTTCCATATTTGTGTGTTTCCGCTACTGGTTGATTCTCCATGATATCACCTAGTACTTTCCTAAACATGGCAAGTACTACCTCTCCGATTTTGTCCGAATGAGTACTATTTCTTGAATCTAGACCGTATTTCGTTTGGTTTTTGCTGATTTACACTTTCCCTAAAAAACTAGGGTTTACCGGATTCCTCTCGTAAATCGATTTCAAATTGATTAGCATGTTGTCTTTCCTTATTTTTTGCTTAATTTACTCCGCTTCCTTATGTGTTTTTTTGATTTTTGAGTGCTATGTAAACCCCCTCATTTTCCCTTCTCGAGAGGGGAGACTTTTGAAAAAATCGATTTCTTCACTAAAATTTTGAGGTTTTTGCGACTCTCTTGCTTGGTATTCTGTATTGGCCGACTGAATGCCAGGGCCATTAGCATCTTATTACTTAACCTGTTCTTGGTGCGAGCACTGCCCTGAGTTCATCGAAGCTCTTGGGAACTTTGACGCATTAGGGATCCTCGAATTTTAGTGGAAACCTATTCTTTACTATTCTTCGCTTAACTGGCGAGTCACTATACTTTGCAATATCGTTCCTAGGCATCTATGGTTTGTATACATTTTCATTCCTAAGATTGGTCAGTTCAGTATGTTTTCTGGATTTCTTTTGTGTGTAATTCCGTTTTCTTTCCTCAACTCTTTAGGTCTCTTTAGCCTTTAGCTTCAAGCATGCCTAAACCGGGTTCTATTAAGTTCTGACCAGTCAATGTGTTAGAAATTATTACTCTTTGGGACTTTTACACTTGTTAGCATCTTCTGACGTTTAATTTAGTCTTTTGCTATTAATCTTGTTACTTGAATATGCCTTACTTGCATAATTTGTACTTCTTTTAGTCGACTAGTGTAGTGAGTTCAAAAGCAGGAATATGCACACCCATTGTATGGCACAAGCCAGTTTCCCATCATATTCTGATTTTCTGTGGTAGCTTGCTTATCTAACATGTTTGACCCTACTCTCTCTCAATATGCCTTTAGCATGTTTAACCCCCTCCCTGATTCACCAGTAGTTATAATCTACTTTTCTCATGTCTAAATGCTTCCCTATTGCCAAATTAGCATGACTGTTGCATAACATCAAGACCTATACTTAGCATGATCTGGACCTTCTTTAGGTAAATAGTCTACTGTGTCGATGCTAGAATACCTACATGTACTATTTAACATGAGCTTACTCTTCACTCTGTACTGAATCGCTATGATGCTTTTCTTGCATACATAATGTGTTTTAATGTTATAAGACCTTTTCCCTCAACTGTGATCTTGCTTCCCTGCTAATATGCCCCCAATATGTCTTAATCCCATGTTCCTTCAGTGATTACTTGGACTGTCATAATGTGTGCTACCTATCATGTTTCAATGCAATCTTGCCTCTTGATGAGAATTAACATGTTTGTTTTATGATACTAAGATGCATGCGTAGCTTAATCCAAACCTCTTAAGTGTAAATTGGTTTAATGTCATGAATGATAATCTATGTATATCTTGGCTATATCTACTTTAAGATATGAATGTATCTCCTAACTTCTGTCCATTTTCCTCATTGGCAATTTATGCTATTTTGAACTCTTCATTCTTAGCCGACTGAAAGCCAATGCTACCTAGGTTCTATTATTGGCCTCCCTAGTGTGAGCACTGCTCGGGGTCCAATTGAGACCCTTGTGAACTCTGACACACTAGGGCTTGGTCCTTAATCACTCCCTCAATCTCAAACTGTTCCCATTCACTCTACTTCCCCCTGTTATGTGTTGTGTACTTGAATTGGCTGATTTAAATGGTGCAACACTTGGTGCCATGGTTGAGTAAACTGGTTCTGTACCCCTCTGTGGATCCCTGAGTCATGTATTAAATGTGGCTCTTTGTTGAATACCGAGGTATGATGTGTAAGAGCTATTGAAAGCCTAGGCAATGCTGGGTATTTATTAGGCATGTTGTGGGCCTCTTATCACTGTTATGTAACATTACTACTTATACACATTATTGGGCATGTAATAATCTTTATATAAACAACTGGGTTGTTAGTAAAAGGGAATGAGGTAGATTTTAATATTTACATGCGATGGGTAGATAACATGCCTATATGACTTAATAATGTGTTTGCTATATGTGTCATTCACTCTCTATGTACACTATAGAAACCATGCTATTAGGAGAAGTACACACTCACGCTACTTGTCAACCAGCAAAGCATGAGCTCAAATGCTCAATTATCCTTGTTGCTACAGGTTATTAGAAAACATGCCCATAGGAAATAAATATCGTTGAACTTTCCTTCAATTGGCATTGCTAGAAATCATGCCTATATGATTTGGATCATTTCATTTGCTAATGTATCGCACTTTTCACTAGAAATCATGCCTATAGGACTAAGTATAACAATAAAATAAGTTTCAAGCGTCAACTGTTAGAGATCCTGGCTATAGGATACCACAATTCGCCTTAATAACGTTTAATGATGCCCCCTCTCAATATTGTTTATTGTTCACATAGACCACTATCAAAAGCATGGGTAATTTCGGGCTCCTCCCAATGGTCTTCATTACTCCTTACTGCGTAAGTCACCTAGACACAACAGGGTTAATAACTGGAAATCTGCGATTTCAATAATCAATATACGACAAATGTATCAACGCTTGGTTTCTGAAATTGCTTGCATGCCTTAATGCCTTGTCAAATATAAATCATGTTTATAGGGATTTAAGTTCTTAATTCTGAAACTGCTCAACATATAATTTGTCTTTTGTGCATTTGTTGCTTAAGTGTAGAGGCAAACTTGAGTCTTGACTGCCTATACGTGAAGTCCAATATGTTTTGTATGTCACCTAGTTTTGACATTTCTGAGCAGCCTAAGTGAGGTATAGAACCATAAAAAGTAAAGGTCCAATACCTCCTAGACCATAGGTATGGAACAGGTAGTGCACGCAGAGGGTACGACCTATAATTGAATTAGAATGCTTTTAGGTAACAACTTTAACATAGTAATCGGGTAGTAGGAGATGATAGTCTGTGCCCACTGAATAATATGAGTAGCAATCCATCTTGAGGGAGTTACAAAGTATTATTTATGTTTCACGTGGTGATCCTTTAGGCTAAAAATACTTAGGACCCCCCTCCTTTTTATATATTGTTATTAGATCTAAATAGTTGTATCCCTATATTTGCACTAAGACTTGTATCAATCATGTTGTAATAAAGTTTTGTGACTTTTGAGTTCCTTTTATTTATTTGATCAACTAGCTTAATCATAATCCACATAATCTTAAGTTCGGCCGAGACCCACAATTGTGGACCTCGAGGAGTGTCGAACACCTTCTCTTTGAGGTAACTTGAGCCCTTACCCGATCTTCGGTGGCGCTGACTAGTCAAGTTAGCCATTTGCATAATAGGTGCCCTAACGCACCTTAAACCGTTAGGTGGCGACTCTCCTCTTTTAATACCTCCTTAAAAGAGTTGTCACATGTCGGAACCCTATTTCATGAGAAAAAGGGGCTTGACAGCATGAGGACTGTGCTGGGATACTTAGGTTCTTACCATAATGAACTTGGCTTATGTGGATTAGTTTTCTTTGTTATAAAACGCACATTCATTTTCCATCTTTATTTGTTAAATTTTGCTATTACGTGCACATCCCTTTCCCGTTCGCCTTTACTTGTTTAAACCCGTTATAACATGCACGTCCCTTCCCTTCTCCACCCTTATTTTCTTAAATTTGTTACGACATGCACATCCCTTTCCCTATTCACCCTTTTTTGCTCTAACTGCTCTTCATTTGTTTAAAGACTACTATATTGTTTGCTTTGTTACATTCTCGCATATGTTCCACGGACTAACTTCTTCCTTTGTCTCTCTTTTATGTTTTACCATAATACTGTATTTAACGATTTTTACATATTTATCACGCAAATACTTGGCAATATGTTATTATCTTTGCATAAATCTTGCTCCATATCATATTCCACTCGTGCCCAACTAATACCATAGCGGCACTTGATGAGTGTCCGCGCTCTTCCAAAAATTACCCTTTAAATTGGAAAGGCTTATTTGTGGTAAGCTAGTCGATCAGCGGTGCAGTCGGCGGTTTCGTGCCTTTCCCTCTCAAGTTGTCCACTTGAGAGTACCAGTCTAGACCGTTCTAGAAACCTCACTCCAATATCAACTATGCATGCATCATGTCAAACCTAGTATGGGTTAGAACGTTGTCCACGTGATAATCCACTAAGATAAGCCTTGTCCAAAGCCCGATGGGATTTAAATAATCCCAATGGACACTATCACGTTATGTGCATTACTTGGAGAAAACACGCCGGTATGTTGATCATTAATATGTAAATAGTCAGACCCGGAGGGGGAAAGGGCTAACTCTATTTGTTTTGCAACAAATGAGGCACGAAGTCCCCAGGTTTGGCAAGGTTCAAAATATTCCACCTTTGCTGCTTGATTGGTGGAAGAACGTCTCACCTAGTGACCAGAATCATGTGAAAAGGGTCCTCGGATATTTACCTTCCTTATTGGACATTCGGCCAAATAACTCATTGATTGAGTCCTCGGTTTACTTTGGGTGTATGGAATGGAAATTTAGATTTGAAGAAAGGGAACGAGTTATTATCAATATGTCCTCCATGAGGATGCTATGTGAATTGTTAATAGAGGTAAAGTATGTGTAGTCACACTAGGCCTTATGAAGTCTTGAATAAAATAGGCCAAACTATGAGAATGATGTTTCCCTATTATTGACCTCCATTTACCCGGTGTTTCATGTGTCTATGTGTAAGAAGTTGGAATTAATGGATAATTGGATTATGAGGAGCGACTATTTGCTATCCTTGTTAGAAAAGTCGGGAAGTTAAGATTGCCTCCATCAAGTGCTATGACGAAACCAACAGGTTGAAGAGGCTACTTGGGAAACTAAGGAAGAAATAAAGAAATGTATCCTTACTTGTTCGAATAGCTATGTATTCTAAGAGTTGCTTTCTATGAATTATGTATGATTTGTGCATTTGATGTTACGCGTTTTTTGTTCTGGTAATTTAATTGCTTGTGAGGCCACAGTTGGTGTTGTTTTGTATTATGTTACGCCGTTGGCTTACGTATATATTTTTAGGTTGTGTTTCTGGGCTCTCTGACAGATGGATAGGCCTAGTTACACGGGAAACTCTGGCGAGATTTTTGGAAATTTTGCAAGTTAGTCAAATTTGGGGTTGCTCGAACGTGGTATGAAACAAACTATGGTTGCATAAGATGTTAATAACAGGTTTTGACCCTCATTCGAGGACGAATGATCCTAAGCGGGGGAGAATATAATACGCCGGAAAATTTTGAAGAACATAAGTGTAAATCCCGGTAAAGTTTGCAAATAAAATAATGTTTCATGGTGCCAGACTAGGCTAACGTGTTTGAGGATTATAGAAGCTCGCCGCGGCTCGGACCTTTTGGGTTGAACAATGCACGGGAAAGTAAAGGAAAATGTTTGCTGGAAAAGTGCATTTTTGCGGTGTACTATGCGACCCCAGAACAGTTATGCGGACCGCATAGTGACTGCAGACTCAGGTAGATTTTTGGTCATTTTGGACACCAATTATGCGACTGATATGCGGTCCGCATAACCATTATGCGGTCGCATATGCGACCACAGAACCTGTTTCGGAGCTTCATTTTTGGGTTTTTAAAACCCGACCCTACTTCGTTAAATACATGCAAAGGGTCATTTTTGAGCAAATATTCTAATGTTTTAGAGAGAAGGGAGAGTGTTTTAAAGAGAGATAAAACCCTAGGCTAATTATTCATTAAGTCTTGCTCAAATCTTGGAAGATTTACAAGGAAAACCCACAAGTTCTTCATCTAAGAGGTAAGGTTCCATACCCTAGTTTTCAATTTCGAATTTGGATAGAAGATGGTTGATTAGGAGTATGATTCATGGGTATAAGAGTATTATTTATACATGCATGTACCAATAAGAATTGTGAGAAGATTGTTGAACTTAAATAAGTAAGGATTGGGTTGTGGAGTGAAGGAAATCTTGTAGAAGAACCTTGTGGTTAAATTTGCACACCTAGCATTTGGTAAAATGCTCAAATGAGCTGAGACCATGAATATCTTCCTAATTATGGTTCAATTTTGTTATGTCTCAAAATAGATTGGGATTGCTAGAATTTCCGGAACGTTGTAGTAATTTAAGAAAAGCTCAATTGAGGTATGTTGGATAAACTTTCTCTCTTGGAATTGAATTCCATAATGTTACCATGAGTTTCAAAGTATGGGTTACGTATTAAAATGTTGGGGCTTTGAATCGTATTTCAAATGAAAGCTAGTATGCCAAATTGTGTGAGAATATCTCAATATTCTTAAGACTCTTAATTGCTCATATGTGTACCTAAAGTCTTGATTGGGAATGTCTTATTGTTGATAACCTATAAAGATGGTTGGAAGTGAAATCAGTGAATTGGGGATATAAAGTATGGCCAGCGTGCCAATAGTGGAAGGTATAATTGTGGCCAATGGTGCCGATGTAATGAAATAATGTGAGAAAGATTATGAAATGAGCTTTGACTCAACTATTCCAAAATTGACTTCGACGATATAATCGGCTAAACGTTTATGAACTCAAGTGATGCCCATATGTGGTTGTTTTTAGCTAATGCTATGCTTTGTAAGAAATTTTCAATGTGCTTTGAATTCTTACATATTCGTGAGTGGAAATTGTGTATCATTTTAATTTTTGCTTCGATTCCCAATCATTTTACTCCATTTATTGGAAAGAAATCGATTATGTTTAAAGCCTTCATTACTAATGAACTTAAAGTTGTGATTTCCGGAATATTCTACTTGTTGATAATTATGATGATGATCTATGAAAGGGAATAAATGAAAGTGTGGAATATAAAATATGGCCATTGCGCCTTGAATAAAGAATCATATGTATGGCCAAGAGATCCAATGAAATAATAATGTTGTAAGTGGTTGAAAGTACGGATTAGGTGATATGTTATGTGAAAGGTTATGAGATGTACGTATTTGTACTTTTGTTTCCAATGTGTTATGAAACCCTATGGACGGTCTTTGAAACGTATAGGTATATTGTGTTATGAAAACCTATGGACGGTCTATGAAACGCATAGGTATATTGTGTTATGAAACCCTATGGACGGTCTATGAACGCATAAGTATATTGTGTTATGAAATCTTGTGGACGGTCTATGAACGCATAGGTACATTGTGTTATGAGATCCTATGGATGGTCTATGAAACGCATAGGTACATTGTGTTATGAAATCCTGTGGATGATCTATGAACGCATAGGTACATTGTGTTATGAAATCCTGTGGACGGTCTATGAACGCATAGGTACATTGTGTTATGAAATCCATTGTGATATGAAATCCTGTGGACGGTCTATGAAACGCATAGGTGCATTGTGTATACGAGGTATAGATGTACGGTATGAATAAACACTATGGACGGTCTATGAAACGCATAAGTGAATAATATGATATGTGAACACTAAGGACTGTCTAATGAGACACATTATTAATGCAGACAATACGTGCCCCTTTTGTTGTCCTTGTTTGTACAGGTGGTTTCAATTACATTATATTATGTGTTCCACGTATAGATCATATGGGCTCTCTATTTTGAAAGAGGATTTCTAGCTATACATAATAGTGCTATTCGACAGTACTAACGTCCCTTTTGCCAGAGGCGCTGCAACTTTAATGGATGCAGGTGGTTCTACAACAGGTGGCATTGATCAGTGATAGCAGTGCACTCCTTTCAGCCGATTTGGTGAGCCCCACTTCATTTTGGGGTCATGTATCTTTTGTTTATCATCTACTTTGTGGTTGAGGTATAGCCGGGGCCTTGTTGCCGGCATTCCCATATTACTCTTCAGTTGTACTTAGAGGCTCTGTAGACAGGTTGTGGGTGGTATTTGATGTTGGGAATTGGATTGGAACTGTTGGCATTTGGCAACATATTTTTCATTAAATCTATAAACTCGTACTATTTTGGAAATATTGAATGATGTTGTTAATGGGAATGAAATGGAAGCGGTTAATGAAATCTCTTCAGTATTTGATTAATGGAGTACATCTCCTCTTTATTCACGGATGAATTTGGGTAGAATGAATTCTAACAGGCTTGCTCAGTTGGGTTCACTCGGTTGAGCGCTGGTCGCGCTCCTCGGTTTTGGGGCATGACGCCTAAGGTCCAAAAAGTCTCCTCTTACATACCAAACACTTCCACCCACATATCAGCCTTCACCTCCTAGATACTAACAACCTACCGTCACTTACCACACTTATAACACCTAACCAATATACTACCACTCACCACCATCCCGCCAAAACTACCAAAAACCTAGACCAAATTTCGACCGCAGACCACCCAGACAATACACCCCAATTGCTGAACCTAGAGACCACCTGAACAAGAGACTGAAGGTTGCCTGTTATATCACTCCCATTCCCGCTGTTGCTATGGAAAACTCTTCCCAGTGGATTAATCCAAATAAGATATGTGCCTATAACTCAGGCATGGAAGGTCATACTATTGATGAGTGTAGTACTTTGAAGGATAAGATTCAGACATTAATTGACACCAAAGTCATACAGGAAAATGAGGTTGCACCCAATGTTAGTAACAATCCTCTCCCAGATCACAGGGGTGGACGGGTAAACGTGATAGAGACCGATGAAGAATGGGACTCAGAGGGATCAATTGGGCTCATTCGAGAAGGGGATAATTCTGAAACATCTACAGTCACTCTCATACCTATCATGGTACATACTCAGGTACCAATTGAAGTTGAGGTGACTACACCAATTCCATTTGAGGTTGAAGTGACAACGCTCTTCACCGTGATGGTATCATCTACGTCGTCTTATAAGTCTAATGCTATACCATGGGATTATGTTGTGGAAGCAAGAAGGAAAGGAAAGGCAAAAATGGAAGAAACAGGTGCAGCGCAAGGCATGACCAGAACTGGTAGGATTTATACACCCGAGTATTTGGAAGGAACAAGAAAATAAGCCGCCTCTAAACCGCCTGTCATTGAGACTAACCCAGATGATCTTAGGAGAAAAGTGCAGGCAAAAGAGTATTCTGTGGTTGATCATCTGAACAAAACCCCTGCTCGAATATCCATTTTATCACTGCTGCAAAACTCTAAGGCACATAGGAATGCCCTAATGAAGGTGTTGAATGAAGCCTATATACCCAACAACATCACCAGTGGAGAGATGGCCAACATGGTAGGGCAAGTGTTGGAAAGCCACAAGATGACTTTTCATGAAGACGAGCTGCCACCAGAAGGACTAAGTCACAACAGGGTACTACATATCACAGTGCAGTTTGAGGACAAGTTCATTGCCAGAGTCCTGATAGATGGGGGTCCGAGTCTCAACATATGTCCACTAACTACTCTGCAAAGATTGGGTAAAGGCCTGCACGAGATACGAGCAGGAAGTATGAATGTGAAAACATTTGATGGGTCTCAAAGGGCCACAATTGGGAAGACCAACCTCAGCCTACAGATGGGCCCAACCTGGTTTGATGTTGAGTTTCAAGTGTTGGACATATCTGCTACCTACAACCTATTGTTCGGACGACCTTAGATATATGCCGCTAGGGCCGTAGCTTTTACTCTACATCAGGTCGTGAAGTTTGAAAGGAACCATCAGGAAGTGATCATCCATGGAGACGGAAGTAATCCCATTTAAACCAATCAAACTGTTTCGGTCATTGAGAATAGAAGGAAGTTGTGTGGAGAAATATACCATCGCATCGAGCGCGTCAACGCAATTGAAAAGGATAAATAGTGGAGCAGTAAGATAGAAGGCATATTGGCATGGACAGGATATGAACCTGGCAAGGGTCTCGGTAAGAATCTCCAGGGGATCACCAAACCGATACAGCTAAAGCGTCACGACACAACTTTTGCTCTTGGGTATGAATACACTTGGCACGAGTATCATAATTGGTCGCCATCATGGCGTGGTCCTTATTACCCTCTAGAGCAATCAGTGCCACATTTGAGACAGTCATTTCACCAAGCTGACATGACGTGGGAGTCCGAAGAAGATGAAGTTCTAGCTAGCATAAGGAACCTGTTTTTGGATAATGAAGACATGGATTGCAGTGGGATAGTTGAGGAGGAGGAGGAGGAGGAAGGCCTTATTATTCAGACCGTGGAGAAGGGAGTTGTTCTCAAGAACTGGACTGCTGCACCATCAAGGGCTCGTCGAGTTCCTAGGTAGACTGGCAATTAGCATCATTTTTTTTTAAAGCAATTTTATGAGCATCTAAGACATTTTCATTATTTTGTTCTTAACGTATTATGTTTTAAAATAATTGTTCGAGTCATCGAGCCGTACTTGTTTGACGTTTTCAAGATTTATTCAATGCATTGTTATTTTTAGTATTTATTTTTATTCTTCACATTTTTTCTCTTCAGCATTATTATTACCTATCCCGATGAACCTACGACTGTGACATGTAACGAGACAACACAACATAAGGATAGTGATTCAGAGGATCTGGAAGAGGATATAATACCTGAGAAAATTGATAGAGAAGTGGAAAACTTTGAAAATAAGCCTAAGTCCAATTTGGATGAGACCGAAACAGTTAATTTGGGAGACTCCAAAACAGTCAAGGAAATGCATGTAAGCATTCGCCTATTACCATCAGAGAAGGAAGAGTACGCCCGGTTCTTGAAAGAGTATGAGGATATTTTTGCATGGTCCTATAATGATATGACCGGTTTGAGCACGTCCATGGTGGATCATAAACTACCTACCAACCCTATGTGTCCGCTTGTAAAGCAGAAGCTCAAAAAGTTCAAACCAGATTTGAGTCTGAAAATAAAGGAGGAAGTCACCAAGCAGATCAAAGCCAAGGTTCTCATAATGGTTGAGTATCCGACCTGGTTGGCTAACATTCTGCCAGTTCCAAAGAAATATGGGAAGGTCAGAGTGTGTGTCGACTATCGTGATTTAAACAGAGCAAGTACCAAATATGATTTCCCTTTGCCCAATATAGACATACTGATTGACAACTATGCCAAGCATGAACTCCAATCCTTTGTGGATTGCTTCGTGGGATATCATCAGATCTGGATAGATGGAGAGAATGCCAAAAAGTCAGCCTTTATTACACTATGAGGAGTATATTGTTACAAAATGATGTCGTTTGGCCTAAAAAATGCAGGAGCCACCTATGTGAGGGCATTGACAACCATTTTCCATGACATGATACACAAAGAGATAGAGGTGTACGTGGATGATATCATCATCAAATCCAAGAGAATCATAGATCATATAGCAGATTTGAGGAAATTCTTTGATCAACTTTGAAGATACAACCCAAAACTAAATCCCGCAAAATGTGCCTTTGGAGTCCCTGCTGGAAAGTTGTTAGGGTTCATCGTCAGCCACCGAGAAATTGAGCAAGACCCGTCAAAGGTCAAGGATATCCAAGATTTGCCACCTCCGATGAACAGGAAAGATGTGATGAGGTTCTTGGGGCGTCTCAATTACATCAACCATTTCATAGCACAATCAACTGTGATCTATGAAGCGATTTTCAAAATGTTAAATAAAGGCACTGCAAAAAGTTGGATTGAAGAATGCCAGAAAGTCTTTGACAAGATCAAGGAATATTTATCCAAGCCACCTGTTCTGGTCCCACCAGAACCTAGGAGACCTCTGTTACTCAATTTATCTGTACTAGATGGGGCTTTTGGTTATTTCTTTGGACAACACGATGAGACGGGAAGAAAGGAACATGCCATCTACTATCTAAGTAAGAAGTTCACACCCTACGAAGCACGGTATTCTTTGCTGGAGCGCACCTGCTGCCGTTTGACGTGGATAGCTCAGAAGTTGAGGCACTAGTTCTATGCCTACACCACATATCTCATATCAAGAATGGATCAGCTAAAACACATCTTCCAGAAACCCATGCCTACGAGAAAGTTGGCAAAATGGCAGATACTACTAAGTGAGTTCGACATCATCTATGTAGCTCAGAAAGCGATCAAAAAGACAGGCATTGGCAAATCACTTGGCAGACAATCCTGTGGGTGGAGAATACGAACCACTGAAAACGTATTTTCCCGAGGAAGAGGTATCATTTGTAGGAGAAGATACCGCTGAAACCTATGACGTTTGGAGAATGTTCTTCAATGGAGCTGCAAACTTCAAAGGAGTAGGTATTGGAGCAGTTTTGGTATCAGAGATAGGTCAACACTATCCGGTATCCACAAAACATAGATTTTTGTGTACCAATCATATGGCAGAATACGAGGCTTGCATCTTGGGGCTCAAGTTGTCCATTGACATGAACATTCAGGAATTTCTGGTAATTGGTGACTCAGACCTATTGGTACACCAGGTTCTAGGATAATGGGATACAAAGAATACCAAAATATTGCCGTATTTGTGCTATGTGCAAGAATTGAGGAAGAGATTTACAAAGAGTTCAAACATGTTCCGAGAATCCAAAATGAGTTCGCAGATGCGCTGGCCGCTCTATCTTCCATGATACAACACCCAGACAAGAATTTCATCGATCCTATTCCAGTAGAGATCCATAATTAGAAAGCTTATTGTGCTCATGTTGAAGAAGAAACTGATAGGAATCCATGGTTTCATGACATCAAAGAATACTTGGCAAAATGAGATTACCCGGAGCACGCAAATCATACCCAGAAACGCACACTCCGAAGATTGTCCAATCATTTCTTCTAAAGTGGAGGAATCCTGTACAGAAGGACTCCATATCTAGGATTATTACGGTGTGTCGACGCCAAGGAAGCATCCAAATTGCTCGAACAAATACATGCCGAAACTTGCGGACCACACATGAATGGCTTTGTTTTAGCTAAGAAGATATTAAAAGCGGGATATTTCTAGATGACAATGGAAATGGACTGCATCAGGTATGTCAAAAAGTTTCATCAATGCCAAGTACATGCGGATATGATACGAGTGCCACCCAATGAACTCAATGCAACAAGTGCACCTTGGCCTTTCTCCGCTTGGGGGATGGATGTCATCGGTTCAATCGAACCCACCGCTTCAAATGGGCACAGGTTCATTCTAGTGGCCATAGACTATTTTACAAAATGGGTTGAAGTCGCATCTTACCAGTGATCGTATCTTTCGGCCCCCTCAAAGCCGCATCTTTCAAATCGTTGCAGATTTCGTTAGGGATTGTATTGTCTATTGATTCGGGGCACCAAAATCAATCATCACCGCTAACGCCGCCAACCTTAACAGTGATTTGATGAAATCCATGTGTGAAAGCTTCAATATCAAGCATAAGAATTCCACAGCATGGCCACAAACGAATGGAGTTGTGGAAGCCGCCAATAAGAACATCAAGAAGATATTAAGGAAGATGGTAGATAATCACAAACAATGGCACGAGAAGTTACCATTTTCCCTACTTGGATATCGTACAACGGTTCGCATATCAATTGGGGCAACTCCTTATTTGCTGGTCTATGGCACTGAAGCTTTCATTCCCATCGAAGTAGAAATTCCTTCTTTGAGAATCATATAAGAGGCTGAACTCAGTGATGCAGAATGGATACGAAGTCGTTATGAGAAACTGGCTCTCATTGACGGAAAAAGAATGAATGCAGTATGTCACGGTCAACTTTACCAGAACAGAATGTCCAAATCTTTCAACAAAAGGGTCAGGCCTAGACAATTCACACCGGGGCAGCTGGTGCTGAAACGGATCTTCCCGCATCAAGATGAAGCCAAAGGGAAATTTTCACCTAATTGGCAAGGGCCCTACATGGTTCAAAGTGTACTAACAGGAGGAGCGCTCATACTCGCAGAGATGGACGGAGAAGTTTGGCCAAAACCTATCAACTCAGACGCAGTCAAGAGATACTATGTTTAGATTGCTTACATTTCTTCATCTGATATAACTGAACTATGCTCAACCTGATTCCCATTTAAGAGGGGATACGTAGGCTGCCCTGTGGTTTCGGTCACATCTCAATAAAATCTTCATTTTTGCCATGGTCAGAAACTGGGGCAGAATTTTGAGGAGGACCCTCAAAATTCTAAAGCAAGTCTAGCCAATTTCGTCATACGCAGAACAATCAAAGAATTGCTTTTAAACTGGGGCAGAATTTTGAGGAGGACCCTCAAAATTCTGAGCAAGGAAGTCACAATGTCTCAAAAATATGTCACAGTCATTGGTTCATCTAACTTAGTTGATATTTAATACTTCTATTTTTTAAATAACTACATGCATCAAATGTACATATTTCTTTCGAAAAACTTTATTTCTATAAACAACCAGATGTTAGCCACGGTAACTCAAACAGGATCTAAAGACAGGAGCACAGACGAAGCAGAAGATAAAAATGTGAACCGACCGTCCCTCACAGAACTCACAATATTTCTTTTAAAGCAAGTACAATAAGATAACGATACTCGCAAATACATCAAGACACTGCCTTCAGATTATCTAACAAAAATATCTTCATCTAAGAAATACTTTTCCACTTGCCTCCTATTCTTTGCATGAGGCTAAGCATTGCCTCCCTAATTGCATAAGGCTAAGCATTGCCTCCCTAATTGCACAAGGCTAAGCACTGCCTTTCTTTGCATGAGACAAAGCATTGTCTCCTTTCTTTGCATGAGACTAAGCATTGCCTCCTATTTGTATGAGGCTAAGAATTGCCTCCTTAATTGCATAAGGCTAAGCACTACCTTTCCTTACATCGAGACTAAGAATTGTCTCCTATTTTGCATGAGGCTAAACCATGCCTCCCTAATTGCATAAGGCTAAGCATTGCCTTTCCCTTGTATGAGACTAAGCATTGTCTCCTTTCTTTGTATGGGACTAAGCATTGTCTCCTATTTGTATGAGGCTAAGCATTGCCTCGTTAACTGCATAAGACTAAGCACTAACTTTCCTTACATCGAGACTAAGCATTGTCTCCTATTTTGCATGAGGCTAAGCCCTGCCTCCCTAATTGCATAAGGCTAAACACTGACATTCCCTTGTATGAGACTAAGCTTTGTCTCCTTTTTTGCATGAGACTAAGCATTGTCTCCTATTTGTATGAGGCTAAGCATTGCCTCCTTAACTGCATAAGGCTAAGAACTACCTTTCCTTACATCGAGACTAAGCATTGTCTCCTATTTTGCATGAGGCTAAGCCCTGCCTCCCTAATTGCATAAGGCTAAGAACTGTCTTTCCTTGCATGAGACTAGGCATTGTCTCCTTTCTTTGTATGAGACTAAGCATTGTCTCCTTTCTTTGCATGAGATTAAGCATTGTCTCCTATTTGCACGAGGCTTAGCATCGCCTCCTTAACTGCATAAGGCTAAGCATTACCTCCTTAATTGCACAAGGCTAAGCACTGCCTTCTTTGCATGAGACTAAGCATTGTCTCCTATTTTGCATGAAGCTAAGCACCGCTCCCCTTACTCGCATGAGACTAAGCACTGCCTCCTATTTTGCATGAGGCTAAGCCTTGCCCCCCTCTTGCATACGGATAAGCACTGCCTTTTCCTCAAGACTAAATACTATCTCCACTATGCCATCTAAGACCTAGCACTATCCTTTGTTCACCTAGGGCTAAGCATTGCCCTCATCTTACACAAGACTAAGCCTTGTCTTGTCTCATCTTCGCATGTGACCTAGCATCATATCTTTGCATCTCATGGGATGAAACATTGCCATCTTTGTCCAAAGGCATCATAATTCGAAGACATCATCCTCATTGTCTGAAGACACCATTCCATGGCCTGAGGATCTCTCAGTATTGCACATCATTATTCAAAGGCGTCATGGTTCAGAGGAACCATTTTCATGGCCCGAGGACATCATTTCATGGCCTGCGAATCCCTTATCACATGATTCATGGCCCAGGACGTCATGGTCTAAGGACATCATCCTCACCGTCCAAATACGACTTTCATGGTCCAAAGGGAATTTGCATCATGTTTAAATTCTCGCAATAATCCATATATTCTTGCGTGCATCGTGTTTTAAATTTTGCAGGTAATCCAGGAAGTAACTGTTCTCCTAACGAGAGCAATCATCACTCCGGTTTCCGTTCAACGTTCACATCTTGCAATTATTTCAAATGCAACCAACCGCCATCAGTTACCCACTTTTACTCGATAACCGTTCAGATACTCGTTTTGAGATACATCCATAACATTTCAGAGTCACATTCATGATTTCGCGCAAATTCATCTGATATTGTCTGTCACAACCCAAACTAACCCCTGTTGTGATGGCGACTATCGTGAAACTAGGCAAGCCGACTCATTTTCCAAAAAAACTGATAATTTTATTTCAAAGAAGATCTCAAGGCTATTTAACATAAAAGAGTTCAAATCAAAACAAAAGTGCGGAAAGAAAAGCCCGACATCGGGGTGTCACTGGTCATGAGCTTCTACTTCAATTTGTCTAGCAATATCAACACTAATATAGTCTGGAAAATAGCTAAATACAACTAAAGGAAGATAGGAGGGAGAAGAGCAGGGCTGTGATCGCCAGGCAGCTACTATGCTACCCCGAGAAAATTTGTAACAGGAATAGTCAACAGCCGCTACCGTGTCCATCTACACCTGGATCTGCACACAAGGTGCAGGGAGTAACATGAGTATGCCAACTCAGTAAATAACAATAATAAATAAAGACTGAGCAGTAGTGACGAGCAATAAGCATATAAAGTTCATATCATGAAATCTCAGTAAAATACCACATGCTATTAAAATCAGGGTTTGAATCAAAACATCCCGTTTAAACACAGTTCAAGAAAAATCATTTAAAGATAATTTTCAACAGTTTTTAAACAAAGGCTCAATGCAAGGTAAGCAAAAATGATGAAATCATAAACAGCCCCTCGGTCAAAATATCACTCATATACAGCCCCTCGGGAAAACCTCACAGTCACTTGTATACAGCCCCTCGGGCATACCTCACAATCACTTGTAAACAGCCTATCGGGCATACCTCACCATCACTCATGCCTCCCAGTCACTCAGCAGTCGGCACTCGACACTCGCACTCAGTAGGTACCTGCGCTCACTAGGGGTATATACAGACTCCAGAGGGGCTCCTTCAGCCCAAGCGCTATATCAAGCCAAATCATTGCATAAATCACTTAGGCCCTCGGCCTATAACAAACATGCTACGACGTGCAGCCCGATCCCATAAATATCCTCACAAATCAGGCCCTCGGCCTCACTCAGTCATAAACCTCTCAAGCCACTTAGGCATTTCAGTAAAAACAAGGTACTCAGCCCAAAATAACATTTATATGCTTAAAATAGAGTAAGAAAAACTGAGTTATGCAGTAAACAAGTATAACCATGACTGAGTATAGATTTTTAACCAAAAACAGCGATAGGATAGTAAGAAAAGGCCCCTAAGGGTCCAAACAGCATTGGCACAAGGACCAAACATGGCATCCAACCCAATTTACAGAAACTCATTTCTAAAACATATAAGTATCATATAGTTTCAACAAAATATGCAACTTTACAGGTGATACGGGACGGCCCAAGACCGTCACCTAGAATGTGTGTCACCTCAAAATAGTAGAATAATACGAAATTCGGGGTTTCATACCCTCAGGAGTAGATTTACAATCGTTACTTACCTCAAACCGGTCAAATCTCTACCCCGCGATGCTCTTGCCTCTCGACCCGGACTCTAAATGCTCTGAATCTATTCACAATCAGTACAATACCATGAATATACGCAAATGGAATGAATTCCATAAGAAAAACTATCAAATTAGCCCAAAACCCGAAATTGGCTCAAACCCGGCCCCCGGGTGCACGTCTCGAAATCCGATAAAATTTACAAAACTATAAAGCCGATTCACTCACGAGTCCATACATACAAAATTTTTCAAAATCCGACATCATTTGGTCCCTCAAATCCTTAAATTGAACTCTCCAAAATTCCAAGCCCTAACCCCTCAGTTTCAATAATTACATGATTAAACAACGGGAAATCACCATAAATACGAATATTATGGCTGAAGCAACTTACCCCACTGATAGCCCTTGAATCATCCTGCAAAATCACTCCAAAAGCACCAAAACCCGACTTGAAAATAGTGGAAATGAACCAAATTCGCGAAGTGTTCAATTAATACTTTCTGCCCAAGCCTTTAGCACCTGCGGGGAAATTCTCGCTTTTGCACCACCGCACCTGCAGAAAATCCATCGCAAGTGCGGAACTCACTTAGGATCCCAGGTTCCGCATCTGCGGACAAACCTCGCACCTGCTGATCGCGCACCTGCGCACTCACACTCTGCTTATGTGGAAACTGACTAACTCCGCCATTCCGCATCTGCGCTCCAAATCTCGCGCCTGCAGAAGCGCACCTGCGCATCACCCTTCGCTTTCGTGAAGCCTGGGAAAATCCTCATCTCCGCATATATCCACTATCTCGCACCTGCGCATCCTACCTAGCGCAACACTCCCCGCACCTACGAACTCCCCTCACGCACCTGCGACCTTGCACCTGCGGCTCCACTTTCGCAAGTGCGGAAATATCAGCAGCAGCAGCTTCAGCAGCATTTTCCAACTTCAAACAATCTATTAACCATATAGAATCACTCTGAGGCCCTCGGGACCTCAACCAAAAATACCAACAAGTCATATATCAACATACAAACTTAGTCGAATCTTCGAATCACTCAAAATAACTTCAAATCACCAAAATACCCTAGGATTCAAGCCTAAGAACTTCTAAACTTCCAAATTTGACAACTAATGCCGAAACCAACCAAACCACGTCCGAATAACCTCAAAATCTGCACACACATCAAAATTGACATTACGAACCTACTCCAACTTCTGGAATTCCATTCCGACCCCGATATCAAATTTTCCACTGCCGACCGGAAATCGCCAAATTTCCAATTTCACCAATTCAAGCCTTATTCTACCACGGACCTCCAAATTACATTCCGGGTGCACTCCTAAGTCCAAAATCACCTTACGGAGCTAATGGAACCATCAAAATTACATTTCAAGACCGTTTACATATAGGTCAACATCTAGTTGACTTTTCCAACTTTAGCTTTTACTTTAGAGACTAAGTGTCTCATTCTACTCCGAAAATACTCCGGACCCGAACCAGCCAACCCGATACAACACAATGCAGCTAAATAAAACATAAAGAAGCAGAAATGGGGGAAATGATGCTATAACTCACGAAACGACCAGCCGGGTCGTTACATACCTGGAGTCTCCAATAGGCATGGATATCTCCTCCTCATCTCCCGCTCGGTCTCCCAGGTTGTCTTCTCCACAGGCTGCCCTCTCCACTGCACCTTCACTGAAGTTATATCCTTTGACCTCAACCTTAGAACTTTCCAATCCAAAATAGCCACCGGCTCCACATCATAAGTCATATCATCCTCCAACTGAACCGTGCTGAAGTCCAAAACATGGGACGGATCGCCAACATTCTTCAAGAGAATGGAAACATGAAACACTGGATGCACACTCGACAAACTGGGTGGAAAGGCAAGCTGATAAGCCACCTCCCCTATCATCTGAAGCACCTCAAAAGGCCCAATGAACCGGGGGCTCAACTTGCCCCTTTTCCCAAACCTCATAACACCCTTCATGGGTGATACCTTCAGCAAAACTTTATCCTCAACCATAAAAGACACATCACGGACCTTCTATCTGCGTAGCTCTTCTGCCTAGACTGCGCCGTGCGAAGCCGCTCCTGAATCAATTTCGCCTTATCTAATGCATCCTGCACCAAGTCTGTACCCAAGATTCTAGCCTCACCCAGCTCAAACCATCCAATCGGAGATCTACACCGCCTCCCATATAGAGCCTCGTACGGAGCCATCGGAATACTCGACTGACAACTATTGTTATATGCAAACTCTGTGAGTGGTAGAAACTGGTCCCATGAACCCCTAAAGTCAATGACACAAGCGCGCAACATGTCCCCCAATATCTGAATAGTTTGCTCGAACCTGCGCATCCTGCCTAGTGTAACACTGCCCGCACCTGCGAACTCCCCACGCGCACCTACGACCGTGCACCTGCGGCTCCCCTTCTGCAGGTGCGGAAATATCAGCAGCAGCAGCTTCAGTTGCATTTTCCAACTTCAAACAATCTATTAACCATATAGAATCACTCTGAGGCCCTCGGGACCTCAACCAAAAATACCAACAAGTCATATATCAACCGACAAATTTAGTCGAACCTTCGAATCACTCAAAACAACTTCAAATCACCAAAATACCCTCGGATTCAAGCCTAAGAACTTCTAAACTTTCAAATTTGACAACTGATGCCGAAACCAACCAAACCACGTCTGAATGAACTCAAATTTTGCACACACGTCACAATTGACACTACGAACCTACTCCAACTTCGGGGATTCCATTTCAACCCCGATATCAAATTTTCCACTACTAATCGGAAATCGCCAAATTTCCAATTTCGCCAATTCAAGCCTAATTCTACCACAGACCTCCAAATTATATTTCGGACACACTCCTAAGTTCAAAATCACCTTACGGAGCTAATGGAACCATCAAAATTAAATTTCGGATCCATTTACACATAGGTCAACATCTAGTTGACTTTTCCAACTTAAGCTTCTACTTTAGAGACTAAGTGTCTCATTCCACTCCGAATCCACTCCGGACCTGAACCAACCAACACGATACAACACAATGCAGCTAAATAACACATAAAAAAGCAGAAATGGGGGAAACGGTGCTACAACTCACGAAACGACCGGCCGCGTCGTTACATCCTCCCCCTCTTAAACAACCATCCGTCCTCGATCGGGTCTAGAAACATACCTGGAGTCTCGAATAGGCGTGGATATATCCTCCGCATCTCCCGCTCGATCTCCCAGGTGGCCTCCTCCACAGGCTGCCCTCTCCACTGCACCTTCACTGAAGCTATGTCCTTTGACCTCAAATTTCGAACTTGCCAGTCCAAAATATCCACCAACTCCACATCATAAGTCATATCACCCACCAATTGAACCGTGCTGAAGTCCAAAACATGGGACGGATCGCCAACATTCTTCCGGAGCATGGAAACATGAAACACTGGATGCACACTCGACAAATTGGGTGGAAAGGCAAGCTTATAAGCCACTTCCTCTATCATCTGAAGCACCTCAAAAGGCCTAATGAACCAGGGGCTCAACTTGCCCCTTTTCCCAAACCTCATAACACCCTTTATGGGTGATACCTTCAGCAAAACTTTCTCCCCAACCATTAAAGACACATCACATACCTTCTATCTGCGTAGCTCTTCTGCCTAGACTGCACCGTGCGAAGCCGCTCCTGAATCAATTTCGGCTTACCTAATGCATCTTGGACCAAGTATGTACCCAAGAGTCTAGCCTTACCCGGCTCAAACCATCCAACCGGAGATCTACACCTCCTCCCATATAAAGCCTCGTACAGAGCCATCTGAATACTCAACTGATAACTGTTGTTATATGCAAACTCTGTGAGTGGCAGAAACTGGTCCCATGAACCTCCAAAGTCAATGACACAAGCGCGCAACATGTCCTCCAATATCTTAATAGTTCGCTCGAACCCGCGCATCCTTCCTAGCGTAGCACTGCCCGCACCTGTGAACTCCCCACGCGCCCCTACAACCTCGCACTGGTGGTTCCCCTTCAGCAGGTGCAAAAATATCAGCAGCAGCAGCTTCAACTGTATTTTCCAACTTCAACCAATCTGTTAACCATACAGAATCACTCTGAGGCCCTCGGGACCTCAACCAAAAATACCAACAAGTCATATATCAACATACAAACTTAGTCAAACCTTCGAATCACTCTAAACAACTTCAAATCACAAAAATACCCTCGGATTCAAGCATAAGAACTTCTAAACTTTCAAATTTGACAACTGATGTCGAATCCAACCAAACCACGTCTGAATGACCTCAAAATTTGCACACACGTCAAAATTGACACTACGAATCTACTCCAACTTCTGGAATTCTATTCCGACCCCGATATCAAATTCTCCACTACCGACCGGAAATCGTCAAAATTTCCAATTTCGCCAATTCAAGCCTAATTTTACCACGAACCTCCAAATTACATTCCGGACGCACTCCTAAGTCCAAAATCACCTTACGAAGCTAATGGAACCATCAGAATTAACACTCAAAACTGTTTACACATAGGTCAACATCTAGTTGACTTTTCCAACTTAAGCTTCTACTTTAGAGACTAAGTATCTCATTCCACTCTGAAACCACTCCGGACCCGAACCAACCAACCCGTTACAACACAATGCAGCTAAATAACATATAAAGAAGCAGAAATAGGGGAAACAGTGCTATAACTCACGAAATGACTGGCCGGGTCATTACATCCTCCCCCTTTTAAACAACCATCTGTCTTCGAACGGGTCTAGAAACATACCTGAAGTCTCGAATAGGCATGGATATCTCCTTCGCATCTCTACAGGCTGCCCTCTCCACTGCACCTTCACTGAAGCTATTTCCTTTGACCTCAACCTTTGAACTTGCCAATCCAAAATAGCCACCGGCTCCACATCATAAGTCATATCACCTTCCAAATGAACCGTGCTAAAGTCCAAAACATGGGACGGATCGCCAACATTCTTCCGGAGCATGGAAATATGAAACTCTGGATGCACACTCGACAAACTGGGTGGCAAGGCAAGCTTATAAGCCACCTTCCCTAACATCTGAAGCACCTCAAAAGGCCCAATGAACCGAGGGCTCAACTTGCCCCTTTTCCCAAACCTCACAACACCTTTCATGGGTGATACCTTCAGCAAAACTTTCTACCCAACCATAAAAGACACATCACGGACCTTCTATCTGCATAGCTCTTCTTCCTAGACTGCGCCGTGCGAAGCCGCTCCTAAATCAATTTAGCCTTATCTAATGCATTCTGGACCAAGTTTGTACCCAAGAGTCTAGCCTCACCCAGCTCAAACCATCCAATTGGAGATCTACACCTCCTCCCATATAAAGCCTCGTACGGAACCATCTGAATAATCAACTAATAATTGTTGTTATGTGCAAACTCCGCGAGTGGCAGAAACTGATCACATGAACCCCCAAAGTCATTGACACAAGCACGCAACATGTCCTCCAATATCTGAATAGTTCGCTCGGACCTGCGCATCCTGCCTATCGCAGCAGTGCCCGTACCTGCAATCTCGCACCAGCGGCTCCCCTTCTGCAGGTGTGGAAATATTAGCAGCAGCAGCTGCAACCGCATTTTCCAAATTCACACAATCCGTTAACCATATAGAATCACTTTGGGGCCCTCGGGACCTCAACCAAAAATACCAACAAGTCATATATCAACATAAAAACTTAGTCGAACCTTCGAATCACTCAAAACAACTTCAAATCAACAAAATACCCTCAGATTCAAGCCTAAGAACTTCTAAACTTCAAAATTTGACAACTGATGTTGAAACCAACCAAACCACATCCGAATGACCTCAAATTTTGCACACACATAAATATTGACACTACGAACCTACTCCATCTTCTGGAATTATATTCCGACCCCGATATCAGACTAAAAATCACCAAATTTCCAATTTTGCCAATTCAAGCCTAATTTTACCACGGACCTCCAAATTACATTGCGGACGCACTCCTAAGTCCAAAATCACCTTACGGAGCTAATGGAACCATCAGAATTAACTTTCGAAACTGTTTACACATAGGTTAACATCTAGTTAACTTTTCCAACTTAAGCTTCAACTTTAGAGACTAAGTGTCTCATACCACTCCGAAACCACTCCGGACCTGAACCAACCAACCCGTTATAACACAATGCAGCTAAATAATACATAAGGAAGAAGAAATGTGGGAAATGGTGCTATAACTCACGAAACGACCGGCCAAGTCGTTACATCCTCCGTCTCTTAAATAACCATCCATCCTCGAACGGGTCTAGAAACATACCTGAAGTCTCGAATAGGCGTGGATATCTCCTCCGCATCTCCCGCTCGGTCTCCCAGGTGGCCTCCTCCACGGGCTGCCCTCTCTACTGCACCTTCACTGAAGTTATTTCCTTTGACCTCAACCTTCGAACTTGCCAATCCAAAATAGCCACCGGCTCCACATCATAAGTCATATTACCCTCCAACTGAATCGTGCTGAAGTCCAAAACATGGGACGGATCGCCAACATTTTGTCGGAGCATGGAAACATGAAACACTGGATGCACACTCGATAAACTGGGTGGCAAGGCAAGCTTATAAGCCACCTCCCCTAACATTTGAAGCACCTCAAAAGGCCCAATAAACCGGGGGCTCAACTTGCCCCTTTTCCCAAACCTCATGACACCCTTCATGGGTGATACCTTCAGCAAAACTTTCTCCCCAACCATAAAAGACACATCACAGACCTTCTATCTGCGTAGCTCTTCTATCGAGACTGCGCCGTACGAAGCCGCTCCTGAATCAATTTAGCCTTATCTAATGTATCCTGGACCAAGTTTGTACCTAAGAGTCTAGCCTCACCTGGCTCAAACTATCCAACCGGAGATCTACACCTCCTCCCATATAAAGCCTCGTACGGAGCCATCTGAATACTCAACTGATAAGTGTTGTTATATGCAAACTCCGCGAGTAGCAGAAACTGGTCCCATGAACCCCTCAAGTCAATGACACAAGCGCGCAACATGTCCTCCAATATCTGAATAGTTCGCTCGGACCTACGCATCCTGCCTAGCGCAACACTGCCTGCACCTACGAACTCCCCACGCACACCTGCGACCTCGCACCTGCGGTTCCCCTTCTGCAGGTGCAGAAATATCAGCAATAGTAGCTTACACTGTATTTTCCAACTTCATACAATCTGTTAACCATATAGAATCACTTTAAGGCCCTTGGGACCTCAACCAAAAATACCAACAAGTCATATAAAAAAATACAAAGTTAGTCGAAGCTTCGAATCACTCAATACAACTTCAAATCACCAAAATACCCTCGGATTCAAGCCTAAGAACTTCTAAACTTCCAAATTTGACAACTGATGTCGAAACCAACCAAACCACGTCCGAATGACCTCAAATTTAGCACACACGTAAATATTGACACAACGAACCTACTCCAACTTCTGGAATTCTATTCCGACACCGATATCAAATTTTCCACTCCCGACCGAAAATCGCCAAATTTCCAATTTCGCCAATTCAAGCCTAATTTTACCACGGACTTCCAAATTACATTCCGGACGCACTCCTAAGTCCAAAATTACCTTACGGAGCTAATGGAACCATCAGAATTAACTTTCGAAATTGTTTACACATAGGTCAACATCTAGTTGACTTTTCCAACTTAAGCTTTTACTTTAGAGACTAAGTGTCTCATTCCACTCCGAAACCACTCCGGACCCGAACCAACCAACCCGTTACAACACAATGCAGTTAAATTACACATAAAGAAGCAGAAATGGGGGAAACGACGCTTTAACTCACGAAAACGACCGGCCAGGTCGTTACATCCTCCCCCTTTTAAACAATCATTCATCCTCGAACAGGTCTAGAAACATACCTGGAGTCTTGAATAGGCGTGTAAATCTCCTCCGTATCTCCCGCTCGTCTCCCAGGTGGCCTCCTCGACAGGCTGCCCTCTCCACTGCACCTTCACTGAACCTATGTCCTTTGACCTCAACCTTCGAACTTGCAAATCCAAAATAGCCACAGGCTCTACATCATAACTCATATCACCCTCCAACCGAACCGTGCTGAAGTCCAAAACATGGGACAGATTGCCAACATTCTTCCGGAGCATTAAAACATGAAACACTGGATACACACTCGACAAATTGTGTGGCAAGGCAAGCATATAAGCCACCTCCCCTATCATCTGAAGCACCTCAAAAGGCCCAATGAACCGGGGGCTCAACTTGCCCCTTTTCCCAAACCTCATGACACCCTTCATGGGTAATACCTACAGCAAAACTTTCTCCCCAACCATAAAACCAAAATCACGGACCTTCTATCTGCGTAGATCTTCTTCCTAGACTGCGCCGTGCGAAGCCGCTCCTGAATCAATTTCGCATTACCTAATACATCCTGGACCAAGTCTGTACCCAAGAGTCTAGCCTCACCCGGCTTAAACCATCCAACCGGAGATCTACACCTCCTCCCATATAAAGCCTCGTACGGAGCCATATGAATAACTGATAACTGTTGTTATATGCAAACTCCGTGAGTGGCAGAAACTGGTCCCATGAACCCCCCAAGTCAATGACACAAGCGCGTAACATGTCCACCAATATCTAAATAGTTCGCTCGGACCTTCGCATCCTACCTAGCGCAACACTGCCCGCACCTACGAACTCCCCACGCGCACATGTGACCTCGCACCTGCGGCTCCCCTTCTGCAGGTGCGGAAATATCAGCAGTAGTAGCTTCCACTGTATTTTCTAACTTCAAACAATCCGTTAACCATATAGAATCACTCTGAGCCCCTCGGGACCTCAACCAAAAATACCAACAAGTCATATATCAACTTACAAACTTAGTCAAACCTTCGAATCACTCAAAACAACATCAAATCACCAAAATAGTCTCGGGTTCAAGCCGAAGAACTTCTAAACTTCAAAATATGAAAATTGATGTCGAAACCAACCAAACCACGTCCGAATGACCTCAAAATTTGCACACACGTCGAAATTTACACTACGAACCTAGTCTAACTTCTGGAATTCCATTCGGACCTGGATATCAAATTTTCCACTGCTGACCGGAAATCACCAAATTTTCAATTTCGCCAATTCAAGCCTAATTCTACGACGGACCTCCAAATTACATTCCGGACACACTCCTAAGTCCAAAATCACCTTACGGAGCTAATGGGACCATCCGAATTAAATTTCAAGACCGTTTACACCTAGGTCAACATCGAGTTGACTTTTTCAACTTAAGTGTCTCATTTCACTCCGAAACCACTTCGGACCCAAACCAACCAACCCGATACAACACAATGCAGCTAAATAACACAAAAAGAAGCAGAAATGGGGGAAACGGTGCTATAACTCACGAAACGACCGGCTAGGTCATTACATCCCCCCTCTTAAACAACCATCTGTCCTCGAACGGGTCTAGAAATATACCTGGAGTATCGAATAGGCATGGATATCTCCTCCGCATCTCCTGCTCGGTCTCCCAGGTGGCCTCCTCCACAGGCTTCCCTCTCCACTGCACCTTCACTGAAGTTATGTCCTTTGACCTCAACCTTCGAACTTGCAAATCCAAAATAGCCACCGGCTCCACATCATAAGTCATATCACCCTCCAACTGAACCTTGCTGAAGTCCAAAACATGGGACAGATCGCCAATATTCTTCTGGAGCATGGAAACATGAAATACTTGATGCACACTCGATAAACAGGGTGGCAAGGCAAGCTTATAAGCCACCTCCCCTATCATCTGAAGCACCTCAAAAGGCCCAATGAACCGGGGGCTCAACTTGCCCCTCTTCCCAAACCTCATAACACCCTTCATGGGTGATACCTTCAGTAAAACTTTCTCCCTAACCATAAAAGACACATCACAGACCTTCTATCTGCATAGCTCTTCTACCCAGACTGCGCCGTGCGAAGCCGCTCCTGAATCAATTTATCCTTATCTAATGTATCCTGGACCAAGTCTGTACCCAAGAGTCTAGCCTCACCCGGCTCAAACTATCCAACCAGAGATCTATATCTCCTCCCATATAAAGCCTTGTACGGAGCCATCGGAATACTCGACTGATAACTGTTGTTATATGCAAACTCCGTGAGTGGCAGAAACCGGTCCCATGAACCCCAAAAGTCAATGACACAAGCGCGCAACATGTCCTCCAATATCTGAATAATGCGCTCGGGCTACCCGTCTTCTGAGGGTGAAAAGTCGTGCTCAACTAAACCTGAGTACCCAACTCTCACTGCATGGCACTCCAAAACTACGATATAAACTCAGTATCTCTATCTTAAATGATAGAAACTGGGACACCGTGCAGGTAAAAAATCTCACGGATATAATCTCAGCCAACCACTCTAAAGAGTAAGTAGTGCCAACTGGAATGAAGTGTGCGTACTTGGTCAGCCGATCCACAATAACCCAATAGCATCGAACTTCCTTGGAGTCCGTGGGAGCCCAACTACAAAGTCCATGGTGATATGCTCCCACTTCCACTCTGGAAACTCTAATCTCTGAAGCAAGCCACCCGGTCTATGATGTCCATACTTAACCTGATGATAGTTGAGACACCGAGCTACAAACCCCACTATATCATTTTTCATCTGCCTCCACCAATAGTGCTGTCTCAAATCCTGTTACATCTTCGCGGCACTCCGATGGATGGAATACCGTGAGCTGTGGGCCTCCTCAAGAATCAACTCTCGAAGCCCATCTACTTTAGGCACACATATACGGCCATGCATCCTCAACAAGCCGTCATCACCAATAGTCACATCCCTAGCATCACCTCTCCGAAACATGTCCTGAAGAACGAGTAAGTGGGGGTCATCATATTGACGCTCCCTGATACGGTCATAAAGAGATGACCTGGAGACCACGCAAGCCAACACCTGACTCGGCCCCAAAATATCCAATCTCAAAAAGCTGGCCAGCTAAGGCCTGAACATCCAATGACAAAGGTCTCTCTACTACTGAAAATATGCTAAACTCCCCAAACTTTGTGCCCGGTGACTCAAAGCATCGACCACTATATTGGCCTTCCCCGGATGGTATAAAATAGTGATATCATAGTCCTTAAGAAGCTCCAGCCATCTCCAATGATGCAAATTAAGATCCTTCTGTTTGAACAGATGTTGCAGACTCCGGTGATCAGTATAAATCTCACAATGAACCCCATACAAATAATGACGCCAAATCTTTAAGGCGTGAACAATGGCTGTTAACTAAAGATCATGGACAGGATAGTTCTTGTCATGGGTCTTCAACTGGCGCGAGGCATAGGCAATCACTCTACCCTCCTGCATCAAAACATAACCAATGTCTATCCTCGAGGCATATCATAATACACGGTGTAAGAACCTGAAGCTGATGGAAGAACTAACACTGGAGTGGTGGTCAAAGCAGTCTTGAGCTTCTGAAAGCTCTCCTCACACTCGTTCGACCACCTGAATGGAGCACCCTTTTGGGTCAATTTGGTCATGGACGATGCAATAGATGAAAATCCCTCCACAAAGCGCCGGTAGTAATCTACCAAACCAAGAAAGATCCTAGTCTACCAAACCTGAATACCCTCACTAGACACCATGTGTCCCACGAATGCTACTGAACTGAGCCAAAACTCACACTTGGAAAACTTTGCATAAAGTTTCTCCTCCCTCAATCTGTGTAATACAATCCTCAAATGCTGAGCGTGCTCCTCCTGGTTACGAGAGTACACCAGGATATCATCAATGAATACAACAATGAATGAGTCCAAATAGGGTTGGAATACGCTGTTCATAAAATGCATGAACGTTGCTGGGGCATTGGTCATCCTAAAAGACATTACTAAGAACTCATAATGGCCATATCGGATCCTGAAAGTTGTCTTAAGGATATCTGAATCTCGAATCTTCAGTTTATGATAACCGGACCTCAAATCAATCTTGGAGAACACCCTCGCTCCCTGAAGCTAGTCAAATAAATCATTAATAAAAGGCAAATGATACTTGTCCTTGACTGTGATCTTGTTCAACTGCCTGTAATCAATGCACATTCTCATGGAACCATCCTTCTTCTTCACAAATAGAATCGGTGCACCCCAAGGTGACACACTAGGCAGAATAAACCCCTTATTAAAGAGTTCATGAAGCTATTCTTTCAATTCCTTCAACTACGCCGGGCCATATGATACGGTGGAATAGAAATAGGCTGAGAGCCCGGCACGAAATCAATACCAGAGTTAATATCCCTGTCAGGTGGCATGCCCGACAGGTCTGCAGGAAACACATCCGGAAAATCACGTATCACCGGAATAGAATCAATGGCAGGAGTCTCTACACTAACATCTCTCACAAAAGCCAAGTAAGATAGACAACCCTTCTCAACCATATGCTGAGCCTTCAAATATAAAATCACCCTACTAGGCACATAATCTATAGAACCGCTTCACTCAACCCTCGAAAATCTCGGCATCGCCAATGCCACAATCTTAGCGTGACAATCTAGAACAACATGAAATGGAGATAACTAATCCTTACCCAATATCATATCAAAATCAACCTTACTAAGCAGCAAAAGGTCCAATTGGGTCACCAGACCCCTAATAGTCACCACGCATGACCGATATACGTGGTCCACAACAATAGTATCGCCCACGGGAGTAGATACATGAACAGATAAAACTAAAGACTCATGGGGCATATCCATAAAATGGCCAAAATACGAGAAAATATATGAATACGTGGAACTAGGGTCAAATAATACGGAGGCATCTCTGTGACAAACTGAGACAATACCTATAATCACAGCATCTGAAGCAATAGCATCTGGTCTGGAAGGGATTGCATAGAAAAGGGCCTAACCACCCACTGATCTGCCTCCCCCTCTAGGGCAACCCCTAGCTGACTGACCACTACCCCGAGCTGACTAAGCGGGTGGTGAAGTAACTGGTGCTGAAGTCGAATGCTAACTCGTCTTCTGAGATCGACCTCTATGACGACGAGTACACTGCCTCCACATATGCCCAAACTCCCCACACTCAAAACAACTCCCTAGTACTGGTGGCGGGATCTCAAGGGAGCCTCGAGCACCGAGATAACTAGTAGAAGAACCTGGCATAGAGGAGCCCTGAACTGGTGGAGCACGGGACGAACTCTAAGCTGGAAGGGCACTAAGTGATGAGTGGCCCTGAGGAGAATTGTGAGAACCATGGCCAGATGATGCACCACGGTGAAATGGCCGAGCTGACTGAGCATGTCTGAAATGACGACCTCTACCATGCTAGAACTGACCCCCAAAAGGAGCACCACTGAATCCACCCTGACCACGAGACCTTTTGACCTCCCTCTCAACCCTCTCCTGACCGCGAACCATCTCAATCTGTCAGGCAATGTCGACAACCTCATCAAAGGTATCACCAAACACCCTCTCTCATCATAAGTAATTGTAGATGAAAAGTGAGACCATCAATAAACCTCATGATCCTCTCCCTGTCCGTGGGAACCAACCAGATAGCATGAAGGGCCAACTCCGAGAATTGCATCTCATACTGTGTCACAAACATATCACCTTGGCGAAGCCGCTCAAACTGTCGGCGCGGTTCCTCTCTGCAGGGTCGAGGCACGAACTTCTCCAAAACGACCACGGAGAACTGCTGCCATGTAAGGGGTGTTGCGCCAACAGGCCGATGCCTATCGCAAGTCTCCCACCATCTGAGTGCATCCCGGAAAACTAAAAAGTAGTGAATAAGACCCCACAAGTCTCTACAATACAAGTTGTACGGAGTATCCTCTGACACCTGTCCAAGAAGTCCTGAGCCTCCTCTCTCTCTGTGCCACTAAAAGGTGGTGACTAGAGTCTCCCAAACCTCTCCAACCTACGCTGATCATCCTCAAGCATAGCAGGAACCACATAATCCTATGCAGCTACAACCGGCTGGGCTGGTGGTGCCCCCTATGTTTGGAGTCCCTGAACAACCTGCTCGGGTGTGCGAGCGATGGGAGTTTGAGTGCATATGCCTCCCCCGGCTTGAGAAGTGGTTGCGGCCGTTGAGATAGAGACCGCCTGAGCAAAGCCGGTACACGCTGTTAGAATATAAGCTAGGGCCTCCTGAAGGCCTGGAATCATAATAGGCACAGGTGGTGCCTGAGGTGGTGTATCAACAACTGGAACCTGGTCCTGATCTGGGATAACTGGTTGATCTGCAGGTACTGCCCCAACTGATGTACGGGCTGCACCTTTGTCCCTACCACGGCCTCTCACGACCCTGGCTGGTGGTACTGGTGGCTGGCCCTCCTGACTGGTAAGAGAATGAAATAACAGATGTTTAGTTACAAGAATCAACAGATTCACACGACAAGAATTCAAGAAGATAATTACAGACGTCTCCGTACCGATCCGCAAGACTCTACTAAACCCGCTCATGACTCGTGAGACCTATGTAACCTAGGCTCTGATACCAATCTGTCACGACCCAAACTAACCCCTATCGTGATGGCGCCTATCGTGAACTAGGCAAGCCGACTCATTTTCCAAAACAACCGATAATTTTATTTAAAAGAAGATCTCAAGGCTATTTAACATAAAAACCTTCGTAAAGGAGTTCAAATCAAAACAAAAGTGCGGAAAGAAAAGCCCGACATCGGGGTGTCACTAGTCATGAGCATCTACTACAATTTGTCTGACAATATCAAGACTAACATAGTCTGGAAAATAAATAAATGCAACTGAAGGAAGATAGGAGGGAGAAGAGCAGGGCTGCGATCGCCAGACAGCTACCTTGCTATCCCCAAGAAAATCTGCAACCGGAATAGTCAACAGCCGCTACCGTATCTAGCTACACCTGGATCTGCACACAAGGTGCAGGGAGTAACGTGAGTACGCCAACTCAGTAAGTAACAACAATAAATAAAGATTGAACAGCAGTGACGAGCAATAAGCATATAAAGTTCATATCATGAAATCTCAATAAAATACCACATGCTTTTAAAATCAGGGTTTGAATCAAAACATCTCGTTCAAACCCAGTTCCAGAAAAATCATTTAAAGATATTTTTCAACAGTTTTCAAACAAAGGCTCGATGCAAGGTAAGTAAAAATGATGAAATCATAAATAGCCCCTCGGGCAAAACATCACTCATATACAGCCCCTCGGGCAAACCTCCCAGTCACTCGTATACAGCCCATCGGGCATAACTCACAATCACTCGTAAATAGCTCCTTGGGCATACCTCACCATCGCTCATGCCTCTCAGTCACTCAGCACTCAGCACTCGCACTCAGTAGGTACCTGCGCTCACTGGGGGTGTGTACAGACTCCGAAGGGGCTCCTTCAGCCCAAGCACTATATCAAGCCAAATCATAGCATAAATCACTCAGGCCCTCAGCCTATATCAAACATGTTGCGGCGTGCAGCCCGATCCCATAAATATCCTCACAAATCAGGCCCTCGGCCTCACTCAGCCATAAACCTCTCAAACAACATTTATATGCATCAAAATAGAGTAAGAAAAACTGAGTTATGTAGCAAACATGTATAACCATGACTGAGTATAAATGTTTAATTGAAAACAGAGATGGGATAGTAAGAAAAGGCCCCTAAGGGTCCAAACAGCATTGGCACAAGGCCCAAACATGGTATCCAGCCCAATTTACAGAAACTCATTTCTAAAACATATAAGTATCATATAGTTTCAACAAAATATGCAACTTTACAGTTGCTACGTGACGGACCAAGTCACAATCCCCAACAATGCATGCCCACACGCATGTCACCTAGCATGTGCGTCACGTCAAAATAGTAGAATAAAATGAAATTCGGGGTTTCATACCCTCAGGACTAGATTTATAATCGTTACTTACCTAAACCCGGTTAAATCTCTACCGCACGATGCTCTTGCCTCTTGACTCAGCCTACAAATACTCTGAATCTATTCACAATCAGTACAATACCATCAATACACGCTAATGGAATGAATTCCACAACAAAAACTATCAAATTAGCACAAAACTTGAAATTGTCTCAAACCCGGCCCTTGGGCCCACGTCTCGAAATCCGACAAAATTTTATAAACTAGAAAACCCATTCACTCACAAGTCCATACATACAAAATTTATCAAAATCTGACATCATTTGGTCCCTCAAATCCTTAAATTAAACTCTCCAAACTTCCAAGCCCTAACCCCTCACTTTCACTAATTACATGATTAAACAACAGGAAATCACCTTAAATATGAGTATTACGGCTCAAGCAACTTACCTCACTGATATCCCTTGAATCACCCTTCAAAATCACTCCAAAAGCTCAAAAGATGACTTGAAAATGGTGGAAATGAACCAAATTCGCGAAGTGTTCAATTACTACTTTCTTCCCAGGCATTTCGCACCTGTAGGGAAATTCTCGCTTTTGCGCAACCGTACATGCCGAAAATCCATCGCAGGTAGGGAAATCACTTAGGATCCCAGGTTCCACGCCTGCGGACAAACCTCGCACCTGCGGATCGTGCACCTACGCACTCACACTCCGCTTCTGCGGAAACTGACCATCTCCGCCCTTCTGCATTTGCGCTCCAAATCTTGCGCCTGCGGAAGTGCACTTGCGCATCTCCATCCGCTTCCGCAAAGCCTGCCAAAATCCCCTTCTTTGCATCTGCGCCCCAGGTTTCGCACCTGAAGGCTCGCAGATGCGACCACTAACTCGCACCCGCGCATCCTGCCTAGCGCAGCACTGCCCGCACCTGCGAACTCCCCACGCGCACCTGCGACCTCGCACATGCGGCTCCCCTTCCGCAGGTGCGTAAATACCAGCAGCAGCAGCTTCAGCTGCATTTTCCAACTTCAAACAATCCGTTAACCACCCGGAATCACCCCGAGGCCCTCGGGACCTCAACCAAAAATACCAACAAGTCATATATCAACATACAAGCTTAGTATAACCTTCGAATAACTCAAAACAAAATCAAATCACCAAATTACCCTCAAATTCAAGCCTAAGAACTTCTAAACTTCCAAATTAGACAACCGATGCCGAAACCAACCAAACCGCGTGTGAATGACCTCAAATTTTGCACACGTCACAATTGACACTACGAACCTACTCCAACTTGCATTCCGACCTCGATATCAAATTTTCCACTGCCGACGGAAAATCACCAAATTTCCAATTTCGCCAATTCAAGCCTAATTCTACCACAGACCTCCAAATTACATTCCGGATGCACTCCTAAATCCAAAATAACCTAACGGAGCTAATGGAACAATTAGAATCAAATTCCTAGACCGTTTACACATAGGTCAACATCCGATTGACCTTTTCAACTTAAGCTTCTACTTTAGAGACTAAGTGTCTCATTCCACTCCAAAACCACTCTGGACCCGAACCAACCAACTCGATACAACACAATGCAGCTAAATAACACATAAAGAAGCATAAATGGGGGAATCGGGTCTATAACTCACGAAACGACCGGTCGGGTCATTACATTGTCCTGCCCAAAAGAACCCTTTCTGAAGCATACGACAGTTACTATGAAAACTCCATCGGTTCAGTTCACCGTTGGATCCAGAAATACATATGGATTGATTCCTGTAACACCAGGGATATGTAGGCAACTCAGGAACCAGGGTTCAGCCCCCATTTTTCAAATCACACCATCCCTCACTCAATTCGGCCAAAATTGGTCATCATATTCTTTACCTGGCAACTCTTTCATCATTCCCGGGTAAAGAGGGGCAGCTGTTGATACCCAATTTTGCCTCATATTTTTAAAAATATATACATGCCTTGAAAATAGCATTTTATGCATCATTATTTAGTTTACAAATCTATACAAGCATTTCCTATACTTTTCCATATTTTTAGAGCTCTTAAATTAATTTTCTTGCATTTAAATTATATAAATATTTATTAATTTCCACTTTAAATTATTTTGTGATGACTAAGTTAGCTAAATTATTTATTTGCACCTATAATATATGTCTCAAATATGTTTTATTTCATTTCATATAATTATATTAGCATTTTAAAGCTATTTATCTAATTTTGCAATAATGACCTATATTCATACACAATTACTCTTTATTTTATATTATTTGTGTCAAAATAACATATTTATATTTTTATAATACAAAGATATTATTTTGATCATTTTAGTGCATAAATAATAAGTTCATTTATTTATTTAGCATTTTTATAATTCATTTTGATAAATTTAGGGATATGTACATAATAGCGCAATTTTAACCTATTTTCGGACCCAAAATAACCTAGCAGCTTAGCCCAATTACCACAGGCCCAATACACTAACCCAATAACCCCAGCTCAAACCGTTCACGGCCCGTCTAGCTAACCCGAGCAAGACCCCTTAAACCACAGCCGTTGATCAAGAATGATCAACGGCTCACAACCCTCAACCCCTCTTCTCTTATAACCCAATCCCTAAACCCTAGAGACTATTGTCTCTTTCTAGCCGCCCTCAAACGCTCCTCCCCTACCAAAAACCCTAATCACCGCCTTCCCCAAATTTTCTCCTAATCCCAGCTACAATGGGATTTTCCTCTTATTTACTTACCATATTTGTGTGTTTCCGCTACTGGTTGATTCTCTATGGTATCACCTAGTACTTTCCTAAACATGGCAAGTACTACCACTCAGATTCTGTCTGAATGAGTCCTATTTCTTGAATCTGGATCGTATCTCGTCTACACGCGTCTGATTCTACACTGTGTGAGTCCTATTTTGTTTGGATTTCTGCTGATTTACACTTTCCCTAAAAAACTAGGGTTTACCGAATTCCTCTCTTAAATTGATTTCAAATTGATTTGCATGTTGTCTTTCCTTATTTGTTGCTTAATTTACTCCATTTTCTTATGTGTTTGTTCGATTTTTTACTGCTATATAAACCCCCTCATTTTCCCTTCTGGAGAGGGGAGACTTTTGAAAAAATTGATTTCTTCACTAAAATTTTGAGGTTTTTGCTACTCTCTTGCTTGGTATTCTGTATTGGCCGACTGAATGCCAAGGCCATTAGCATCTTGTTACTTAACCCGTTCTTGGTGCGAGCACTGCCCTGAGTTCATCGAAGCTCTTGGGAACTTTGACACATTAGGGATCCTGGGTTTTCTGTGGAACCTATTCTTTATTATTCTTCGCTTAACTGGTGAGTCACTATACTTTGCAATATCGTTCCTAGGCATCTATGATTTCTATACATTTTCATTCCTGAGATTGGTCAGTTCAGTATGTTTTGTGGATTGATTTTGTGTGTAATTCTGTTTTCTTTCCTCAACTCTTTAGGTCTCTTTAGCCTTTAGCTTCAAGCATGCCTAAACCGGGTTCTATTAAGTTCTGACCGGTCAATGTATTAGAAATTATTACTGTTTGGTACTTTTACACTTGTTAGCATCTTCTGGTGTTTAATTTAGCCTTTTGCTATCAATCTTGTTACTTGAATATGTCTTACTCGCATAATTTGTACTTCTTTTAGTCGACTAGTGTAGTGAGTTCAAAAGCATGAATATGCACACCCACTGTATGGCACAAGCATGTTTCCCATCATATTCTAAATTTCTGTGGTAGCTTGCTTATCTAACATGTTTGACTCTGCTCTCTATCAATATGCCTTTAGCATGTTTAACCCCCTCCCTGATTCACCAATAGTAATAATCTGCTTTTCTCATGTCTAAATGCTGCCCTATTTCCAAATTAGCATGACTGTTTCATAACATCAAGACCTATACTTAGCACACTATGGATCTTCTTTAGGTAAATAGTCTACCGTGTCTATACTAGAATACCTACGCATACTATTTAACATGAGCTTACTCTTCACTCTGTACTGAATCTCTATGATGCTTTTCTTGCATACATAATATGTTTTAATGTTATAAGACCTTTTCCCTCAACTGTGATCTTGCTTCCCTGCTAATATGCCCCACAGTATGTCTTAATCCCTTGTTCCTTCAGTGATTGCTTGGATTGTCATAATGTGTTCTCCCTATCATGTTTCAATGCAATCTTGCCTCTTGATGAGAATTAACATGTTTGTTTTATGATACTAAGATGCATGCGTAGCTTAATCCGAACCTCTTAGGTCTCAATTGGTTTAATGTCACGAATGATAATCTATGTATATATTGCAAACCTGTTTCTTCCCCAATTTCTTTCAATATGAGTCTATCTATGTAGTTCTTTGTTGTCCTGCTGAACCGACAGGCCTATTTGATTAATTACTCTATATACTCAATTTGGCTATGTCTACTTTAGGATATGAATGTATCTCCTAACTTCTGTCCATTTTCTGTAATAACCCGGCCGGTCGTTTTGAGAGTAATAGCCCCGATCCCCTATTTACTGCTTCTCCCATATCTATTTCTGCTATTGTGACTTGCCGGGAGGTTTCGTTTTAGTTTTTGGAGTGATTTGGAACACTTAGTCCCTAAACGAAAGCTTAAGTCTTAGGATTTTGACCATAGTCGGAACTGTGTGAAGACGACCTCGGAAAGGAATTTTGTCGGTTCCGTTAGCTCCGTTGAGTGATTTTGGACTTAGGAGCATGTCTAGATTGTTTTTTGGAGGTCTGTAGCTTATTTAGGCTTGAAATGGCGAAAGTCGAATTTTTGGAGATTTGGCCCGGTAGTGGAAATTTTGATATCAGGGCAGGATTCCATAATGTCAAATGAGACTTGTGTGAAAAATTTGGGGTCAATCAAAAGTGGTTTGATTGGTTTCAGCATCGGTTGTTGAATTTGGAAGTTTCAAATTCTTTAAGTTTGAATCGGAGGATGAATTGTGATTTTAGCGATGTTTGATGCGGTTTGAAGGCTTGACTAAGTTCGTATAGTATTTTAGAATTGGTTGGTATGTTTGGTCGAGGTCCCGGGGGCCTCGGGTGAGTTTCGGGTGCTTAACGGATTGAGTTTGGGACTTATGCAATTGCTGGAGGTGCTGCACCTGCTGTAATCGCACCTGCGCACTTTCGGCCGCAGGTGCGGCACCGCAGAAGCGGCCATGGGGCTGCAGAAGCGGTTTTGACCCTGTCCAGCTGAGACCGCAGGTGCGGCCATAGATCCGTAGAATCAGTATTCCATGTTTCTATCTCCGGAAGTATCACGGCGATCCGTCTCATGTGTTGGATTTCAGCTCAATCCAGTAGGACAAAGATCTATCTTATGTTGAGGAGCCAGTGGCTGTTTTAGGCAGGCAGGTCAGAAAGCTAAGGTCAAAGAACATTGTTTCTATGAAGGTTCAATAGAGGGGACAGCCGGTCGAGGAAGCGACTTGGGAGACCGAGCATGTTACGCGCAGCCGTTACCCTCACCTTTTCACCACTTCAAGTATGTCTTTATGCTCGTTCTAGGACGAACGATTGTTTTTAGAGGGGAAGGATGTAACGACTCGTCCAGCCGTTTGGAGAGTAATAGCCCTGATCTCCTATTTACTGCTTGTCCCATATCTATTTCTGCTATTGTGACTTGCCGGGAGGTTTTGTTTTAGTTTTTGGAGTGATTCGGGACACTTAGTCCCTAAATGAATGCTTAAGTCTTAGGATTTTGACCGTAGTCGGAACTGTGTGAAGATCACTCCGGAATGGAATTTTGTCGATTCCGTTAGCTCCATTGGGTGATTTTGGACTTAAGAGCGTGAATGCATTGTGTTTTGGAGGTCCGTAGCTCATTTAGGCTTGAAATGGCGAAAGTCGAATTTTTGGAGATTTGGACTGGTAGTGGAAATTTTGATTTTGGGGTCGGATTCCGATTTCGGAAGTTGGAGTAGGTCCGTAATGTCGAATAAGACTTGTGTGCAAAATTTGGGGTCAATCGAACGTGGTTTGATTGGTTTCGGCATCGGTTGTCGAATTTGGAAGTTTCAAATTCTAAAAGTTTGAATCAGAGGAGGAATAGTGAATTTAGCATTGTTTGATGCGGTTTGAGGGCTCAACTAAGTTCGTATAGTGTTTTAGGATTGGTTGGTATGTTTGGTCGAGGTCCCGACGGCCTCGGGTGAGTTTCAGGTGCTTAACGGATTGAGTTTGGGACTTATGGAATTGCTGGAGCTGCTACACCTGGTGTAATCGCACTTGCGCACTTTGGGCCGCAGAATTTGCCATGGAGCTGCAGAAGCGGTTTTGACCATGTCCAGCTAGGACCGCATGTACGGCCATAGATCCGCAAAAGTGGAAGAGAAGCGCAGATGCGGGCTCGCAGAAGCGGCCCTTGTTCGCAGATGCGGACTCAGTCCCCCTTAAGTGATTTTTGCACATGCGATGGAATTTTTGTAGGTGCGGTATCGCAGGTGCGGTTGAAGGCTCGGAGGGGCGAGATGTCTGGACAGAACACTTAAATGTAAGTGTTCGCGATTTTTGCTCATTTTCAATATTTTGAGCTCGGGTTTGGCGATTTCTTGAGAGCATTCTTTAGGGGTCTATTGAGGTAAGTCCCTTGTGCTTAGTTTTTATCAATAAACTTGCTTTCCCATATATTTTCCCACCTAGTTAGTGTGTATTTAAGGTGAAAATTTGGAATTTGAGGCTAGGGATTTGGAAGATTGATTTGTGGATTTGGAGGACCATTTGGTGTCGGATTTTAGTAAATTTGATATGGTTAGACTCGTGAGTGAACGGGCTTTCGTATTTTATGACTTTTACTCGATTCAGAGAAGTGGGCCCTATGGTAAATTAGATGATTCTATTATTGTTGTATTTACGATATGTAATTGTGTTTGGCTAAATTTGGGCCTTTCGGAGTCGGATTCGAGGTAAGTGGCTTTCCTAACTTTGTGGTGGGGGGGGGGGGGAATCCCCTTAAGATTTGGAAATATTGTGATATGTGAGCACAGTGTACGTGAGGTGATGAGTACGTACACGTGCTAGTTGTGGAAAAACCCGATTTTCTTACTGAGAAGCAACCTGTTTTCCTTTTATTTTGAGTTATACCATTTTTTATGAGTATTAATCTATTTTCATTATTAATTGAGTTATTCCCATTTGCGTAGCTATCCTGTTTAGTCTAATACATCATGTCTACATGTCTTAATTGCCTATGTGAACTTTGTGCAACATGCTTAGTGAACTTTCTGCTTCTTCCTTGACTGGTACTTAGTCTAAATCATAAGATTTCGTGATGTAGTTTCATTTCTATTGTTTGCGCCGCATATTTACTTTGGGACTACGGAACGGTATTCCGGGAGATCTCCCTGTACTGCATATTTACTTTGGGACTACGGAACGGTATTCCGGGAGATCCCCCTATCTTGCATATTTACTTTGGGACTACGGAATGGTATTCCGGGAGATCCCCCTGCACATTTACCTTGGGACTACAGAACGGTATTCCGGGAGATCCCCCTGCACATTTACTTTGGGACTACGGAACGGTATTCCGTGAGATCCCCCTACACATTTACGTTTGGGACTACGAGACGGTATCTCGGGAGATCCCTTATTGTGTTTCTGTGTACTGAGATATTACCTTCTATGATTTCATTGTTGTTAAATTTCAGCCTTTTTTTATTTCCGTATTACACTCTATATTGTTTTATTATATATTTACCAGTAGGGCCCTGATCTGACCTCATCACTACTCGACCGAGGTTAGGCTTGACACTTACTGGGTACCGATTGTGGTGTACTCATTCTACTCTATACACATGTTTTTCGTGTGCAGATCCAGGTGTACCTTATCAGCCGCACTATCAGTGAGCCAGGAGAGCTTTGGAAACTTCAAGGTATATCTGTCGTGTCCGCAGACCTCGGAGTCCCCCTCTACTCTTTCTCATGTCCATTATCTTCTGTATTTTTCCTTGTTAGACTCTGATGTATAGAGACACTAGATTTTTCCTTCTGTAGTTTGTGATTCACGATGTTCCGGGTTTTGGGATTTGTTGTGTATTTTTGAATAGTTGGTTAAATTTATATGTTTATTTCATTATTCCGCAAAATATTAGGCTTACCTAGTTGTAGAGACAAGGTGCCGTCATGACATCACACAGAGGGGAAATTTGGTCGTGACAAGTTGGTATCAGAGCTCTAAGTTCGTAGGTGTCGTAAGTCACAGGCCGGTTCATTAGAGTCTTGCGGATCGGTACGTAGACGTCTGTGCTTATCTTTGGGAGGCTATGGAAATGTTAGGAAAATTTCACTACTTTGATTCCTTGTCATGCGAAAATTGTTGACTTCAGAGATTCTAAATTTTTGTATTCTATTATATCACAGATGGTGAGGACACATACAAGCGGATCTGATGAACATGCACCCGCTCCCCCTGCAAGAGCCGCGAGAGTCCGGGGCCAGGGTAGAGGCTGAAGAAGTCCACACGGTGCAGCCAGAGCACCCGCACGAGCTGCTACAGAGGAGCCCCCAGTAGCTCCAGCTGGAGGGCAGACACCTGAGGCACATGTTCCTGCACTAGCCCTCTAGGAGACTCTAGCCCAGTTTCTGAGCATGTTCAGCACCTTAGCTCAGGCTGGATTGATTCCACTTGCTCCTGCCACATCTCAGGCCGGGGGAGGAGCACAAACTCCCTTCGCTGGTACTCCAGAGCAATGGGTTCAGGTCGACTAGGTTCCATAGATTATACCAATGCAGCCGGTAGCTCCAGCTCTGCCCGAGGTTAGGGCAGCAGCTTCTGAGGTAGACTAACTCAGACTTGAGAGGTACAAGAAGTACCATCCACCTACCTTCAGCGGATTGGCTACAGATGATGCTCGGGGTTTTCTGGAAGAGTGTCATCGTATTCTCCGTACTATGGGCGTAGCGGAGACGAGCGGGGTTTCTTTTACTGCATTCCAGCTTAGAGGAGCATCCTATCAGGGGTGGCATGCTTATGAGATGAATGGTCCGACCGAGGCAGCATCACTTACATGGACTCAGTTCTCGGATATGTTATTGAGAGAGTATGTTACTCAGAGCCTCAGGGACTCATGGCGCGCAGAGTTTGGGCAGTTGCGCCATGATGCTATGACTATATCAGAGTATGAAGTTTGTTTCAGTGATTTGGCCCGACATGCATCGGTCTTAGTTGCCACAGTTCGAGAGAGGGTTCGACGATTTATTGAGGGACTCCATCCCAGCATTTGGAGTAGTATAGCTAGGGAGTTGGAGATGGATATTTCTTATCAGTAGGTTGTGAGTATTGCCAGGAGATTTGAGGGCATGTTTTCCCGGGATAGAGAGGAGAGGGAGGCCAAGAGGTCTCGAGAGGTTGGTTATTATTCTGGAGCGTGTGCCCCAGCAGCTCACCATGGTAGGGGCTATGTGAGTAGCCCCGTTCATTCAGCTCCTCCAGCCGCCAGTGGTTTTCCAGCTCCTCCTAGGCCCCATGAGCCTTATTATGCACCGCCAGTATCTAGTGTGCCTCCTACACGGGGTGTTCCTAGTGGCCAGTCCAGCAGACCTAGCCCGATCCAGTCACAGCAGCCATGCCCTCCCAGAGCTTGTTTTGAGTGTGGTGACACTCGCCATGTGGTTAGGGATTGCCCCAGGATTAGGAGGGGTGCACCTTCATAGACTTCTTAGCCACAGCGTTCTCCAGCGGTTCCTCAGGCTATGATTACAGCACCAGCTGCCACCCCACCTGCTCAGCCAGCTCAAGGCGGAGGTCAGGGAGGTAGAGGTCGCCCTAGAGGTGGAGGCCAGGCCAGATATTATGCACTTCCTGCTCGTACAAAGGCAGTTACTTCTGATTCTGTCATTACAGGTATTGTTCCGGTCTGTCATAGAGATGCGTCGGTATTATTTGACCCAGGCTCTACATATTCTTATGTGTCCTCTTATTTTGCCCCGTATTTGGGAGTATTTCGGGATTCTTTGAGTTCCACTATTTATGTGTCTACTCTTGTGGGAGATTCTCTTAATGTGGACCGCGTGTATCGGTCGTGTTTGATTGCTCTTAGTGGTTTTGAGACCAGAGCCGATTTATAATTGATCAGCATGGTGGATTTTGATATTATTTTGGGCATGGACTAGTTGTCGCCCCATTATGCTATTCTTGATTGTCACGCTAAGACTGTGACGCTGGCTATGTCAGGATTTTTGTGATTTGAGTGGAGAGGTACCTTAGAGTATAATCCCAGCAGAGTTATTTCATTTCTTAAAGCTCAACGAATGGTTGAGAAGGGGTGTGACGTGTATCTAGCTTATGTGAGAGATGTCAGTATTGATACCCCTACAGTTGAGTCAGTTCCAGTAGTGAGGGACTTTCCAGATGTGTTTCTAGCTGATCTTCTGGGCATGCCACCCGATAGAGATATTGATTTTGGTATTTATTTGTTGCCGGACACTCAGCCCATCTCTATTCCTCCATATCATATGGCTCCTCCTGAATTGAAGGAGTTGAAAGAGCAGTTACAGGAATTGCTTGATAAGGGCTTCATTCGGCCCAGTGTGTCACCTTGGGGTGCTCTTGTCTTATTTGTGAAGAAGAAGGATGGTTCTATGCGGATGTGTATTGATTACCGCCATTAGAACAAAGTCACAGTGAAGAACAGGTATCCATTACCTCGTATTGATGACTTATTTGATCAGTTACAGTGTGCCAAAGTATTTTCCAAAATTAACTTACGTTAAGGTTATCATCAGTTGAAGATTCAGGAGCCGGATATTCCGAAGACTACTTTCAGGACCAGATATGGTCACTATGAGTTTCTTGTTATGTCGTTGGGGCTGACCAATGCCCCAGCAGCTTTTATGCATTTGATGCACAGTGTTTTCTAACATTATCATGACTCATTCATCATTGTGTTTATTGACGACATTCTGGTATACTCCCGGAGTCGGGAGGATCATGAGCAGCACCTGAGGACTGCACTTCAGACCCTGAGAGAAAAGAAGTTATATGCAAAATTTTCAAAGTGTGAGTTTTGGCTAGACTCAGTAGCATTCTTGGGTCATATAGTATCGAGTGAGGGGATCCAAGTGGATCCAAAGAAGATTGAAGGAGTGCAGAGTTGGCCCAGGCCGTCCTTAGCTACAGAGATCTGGAGTTTTCTTGGTTTGACGGGGTATTACCGTCGCTTTGTAGAGGGATTCTCATCAATTGCAGGACCTATGACCAGGCTGACCCAGAACGGTGCTCCGTTCAGGTGGGCAAGGGAATGTGAGGAGAGCTTTCAGAAGCTCAAGAAAGCTTTGACTACAACCCCAGTATTGGTATTACCTACAGGTTCGGGGTCTTATACTCTTGTGATGCATCGTGGATTGGTCTCGGCGCGGTGTTGATGCAGGATAGTAAGGTGATTGCCTACGCATCCAGACAGCTGAAGGTGCACGAAAAGAACTATCTTGTCCATGACCTTGAGTTAGCAGCTATTGTTCATGCCTTGAAGATATGGCAGCATTATTTGTTCGGTGTTCCTTGTGAGATTTACACCGATCATCGGAGTTCGCAGCATCTTTTTAAGTATAAAGATCTTAACTTACGTCAGCGGAGGTGGTTGGAGCTACTTAAGAATTATGATAACACTATTTTGTACCACCCTGGGAATGCCAATGTGGTGGCCGATGCTTTGAGTCACTGGGCAAAGAGTTTGGGGAGTTTAGCAGATCTACCAGCAGCAGAGAGGCCATTGGCGTTGGATGTTCAGGCCTTAGCCATCTAGTTTGAGAGATTGGATATTTCTGAGCCGAGTCGAGTATTGGCTTGTGTGGTCTCTCGGTCTTCTCTTTATGATCATGTCAGGGAGCGTCAGTATGATGACTCTCATATTCTTGTCCTTAAGGACACGGTCCATCACGGTAATGCTTAGGAGGTCACTATTGGAGATGATGGTGCATTGAGGATGCAAGGCAGGCTACGTGTGCCCAATGTAGATGGTTTGCATGAGTTAATTCTCCGGGAGGCTCACAGTACATGGTACTCTATTCGTCTGGGTGCCATAAAGATGTATCAGGACTTGAAACATCATTACTGGTGCAGGAGAATAAAGAAGAACATAGTAGAGTATGTGCGACCATAGATAGTACAGCTGGGATCGCAAGTGCGGCCATATATCCGCAGAAATGGTATTCCATATTTCTATGCTCCGGAAGTATCACGGCGATCCGTCTCATGTGTTGGATTTCAGCTCAGTCCAGTTGGACAAGGATCTATCTTATGTTGAGGAGCCAGTGGCTATTTTAGGAAGGCAGGTCAGAAAGCTAAGGTCAAAGAACATAGTTTCTGTGAAGTTCAAAGGAGGGGACAGCCAGTCGAGGAGGCGACTTGGGAGACCGAGCATGTTATGCACAGCTGTTACCCTCGCCTTTTCACCACTTCAGGTATGTCTTTATGCTCGTTCGAAGATGAATGATTGTTTTTAGAGGGAAAGGATGTAACGACCCGGTCAGTCGTTTTCAAAGTAATAGCCCCGATCCCCTATTTATTGCTTCTCCCATATCTATTTCTGCTATTGTGACTTGCCGGGAGGTTTCGTTTTGGTTTTTGGAGTGATTTGGCATACTTAGTCCCTAAACGAAACCTTAAGTCTTAGGATTTTGGTCGTAGTCGGAACTGTGCAAAGACGACTACGGAATGGAATTTTGTCGGTTCCGTTAGCTCTGTTGGTTGATTTTGCACTTAGGAGCGTGTTGGGATTGTGTTTTGGAGGTCCGTATCTTATTTAGGCTTGAAATGGCGAAAGTCAATTTTTTGGAGATTTGGACTGGTAGTGGAAATTTTGATATCGGGGTCAGATTCCGATTCAGGAAGTTGGAGTAGGTCTGTAATGTCGAATGAGACTTGTGTGCAAAATTTGGGGTCAATCAGACGTGGTTTGATTGGTTTCGGCATCGGTTGTCGAATTTGGAAGTTTCAAATTCTTTAAGTTTGAATCGGAGGATGAATTTTGATTTTATCGTTGTTTGATGTGGTTTGAGGGCTCGACTAAGTTCGTATAGTATTTTAGGATTGGTTGGTTTGTTTGGTCGAGGTCCCAGGGCCTCGGGTGAGTTTCGGGTTCTTAACAGATTGAGTTTGGGACTTATGCAATTGATGGAGCTACTGCACCTGGTGTAATCGCACCTGCGCACTTTGGGCCGTAGGTGCGGCGCCGCAGAAGTGGCCATGGAGCCGCAGAAGCGGTTTTGACCCTGTCCAGCTGGGACCGCAGGTGCGGCCATAGATCTGCAGAAGCGGATGCGCAGAAGCGGAAGAGAAGCGCAGATGCGGACTCAGTTCCCCTTAAGTGATTTTCGCCCCTACGATGGAATTTCCGCAGGTGCGGTTGAAGGCTTGCAGGTGCGAGATGTATGGACAGAACACTTAAATGTAAGTGTTCGCGATTTTTGCTCATTTTCAACATTTTGAGCTCGGGTTTGGCGATTTCTTAAGAGCATTTTTGAGGGGTCTCTTGAGGTAAGTCCCTTGTGCTTTTTGTTTATCAATAAACTTGCTTCCCCATGTATTTTCCCACCTAGTTGGTGTGTATTTAAGATGGAAATTTTGAATTTGAGGCTAGGGATTTGGAAGTTTGATTTGTGGATTTGGAGGACCATTTGGTGTCGGATTTTAGTAAATTTGATATGGTTAGACTCGTGGATGAACGGGCTTTCATATTTTATGACTTTTACTCGATTCCGAGAAGTGGGCCCCACGGGCAATTTTTGAGTTAATTTCGGAATTTTTCTTAAAGTGTTGATTTTGTTAATTAGATGAGTCTATTATTGTTGTATTTATGATATGTAATTGTGTTTGGCTAGATTTGGGCCATTCAGATTCGGATAATCGAGGAAAGGGCATTCTTACACATTGCTTGAGCTTGACTCGAGGTAAGTGGCTTGCCTAACTTTGTGCGGCGGAAATCCCCTTAAGATTTGGAATTATTGTGATATGTGAGCGCAGTGTACGTGAAGTGATGAGTACGTACACGTGCTAGTTGGGGAAAACCACGATTTGTTTACTAAGTAGCAACTTATTTTCCTTTTATTTTTAGTTATACCATTTTTTATGAGTATTAATCTATTTTCATTATTAATTGAGTTATTCCCATTTGTGTAGCTATCCTGTTTAGTCTAATACAGCATGTCTATGTGTATTAATTGCCTATGTGAACTCTGTGCAGCATGCTTAGTGAATTTCCTGCTTCTTCCTTAACTGGTACTTAGTCTAAATCGTATGATTTTGTGTTGTAGTTGCATTTCTATTGTTTTCACTGCATACTTACTTTGGGACTATGGAACGGTGTTCCGGGAGATCCCCATGTACTGCATATTTACTTTGGGACTACAGAACGGTATTCCGGGAGATCCCCATGTCTTGCATATTTACTTTGGGACTACGGAACGGTATTCTGGGAGATCCCCCTGCACATTTACTTTGGGACTACGCAACGGTATTCCGGGAGATCCCCCTGCACATTTACTTTGGGACTACGGAACGGTATTCCGGGAGATCCCCCTGCACATTTACGTTTGGGACTACAAGACGGTATCTAGGGAGATCCCCTGTTGTGTTTCTGTGTACTGAGCTGTTACCTTCTATAATTTCATTGTTGTTAAATTTCAGCCTTTATTTTATTGCAGTATTACACTCTATATTGTTTTATTATATATTTACCAGTAGGGCCCTGACCTGACTTCGTCACTACTCGCCCGAGGTTAGGCTTGGCACTCACTGGGTACCGATTATGGTGTACTCATGCTACTCTCTGCACATGTTTTTCGTGTGCAGATCCAGGTGCACCTTATCAGCAGCACTATCAGTGAGCCGGGACAGCTTTGGAGACTTCAAGGTATATCTGTCGCGTCCGCAGACAACAGAGTCCCCTTCTACTCTTTCTAATGTCCATTATCTTCTATATTTTTTCTTGTTAGACTCTGATGTATAGAGGCACTACATTTTTCCTTCTGTAGTTTGTAATCATGAAGTTCCAGGTTTTGGGATTTGTTGTGTATTTTTGAATAGTTGGTTAAATTTATATTTTTATTTCATTATTCCGTAAAATATAAGGCTTACCTAGTTGTAGAGACTAGGTGTCGTCACGACGTCACACGGAGCGGAAATTGAGTGATGACAAAACTCACTCGATACTTATGCTATTCTGAACTCTATTCTTAGCCGGCTGAAAACCAAGGCTACCTAGGTTCTATTATTGTCCTCTCTAGTGTGAGCACTGCTCGGGGTCCAATTAAGACCCTTGTGAACTCTGACACACTAGGGCTTGGTCCTTAGTCACTCTCTCAATCTCAAACTGTTCATATTCACTCTACTTCCCCCTGTTATGTGTTGTGTACTTGAATTGGCTAATTTAAATGGTGCAACACTTGGTGCCATGGTTGAGTAAACTGATTTTGGACCCCTCTGTGGATCCCTGAGTCATATATTAAATGTGGCTCTTTGTTGAAGGCCTGGGTATGATGTGTAAGAGCTATAGAAGGCCCAGGCAATTATTTATTAGGCATGTTGTGGGCCTATTATCACTGTTATGTAGCACTGTTACTTTTACACATTATTGGGCCTGTAATAATCTTTGTATAAACAACTAGGGTTGTTAGTAAAAGGGAATAAGGTAGATTTTAATATTTACATGCGATGGGTAGATAACATGCCTATAGGACTTAATAATGTGTTTTCTATATATGTCGTTCACTCTCCATGTACACTATAGAAATCATGCTATTAGGAGAAGCACACACTCACGCTACTTGTCTACCAGCAAAGCATGAACTCACATGCACAATTATCCTTGTTGGTACAGGTTATTCGAAAAGATGCCCATAGGAAATAAATATCGTTGAACTTTCCTTCAATTGGCATTGCTAGAAATCATGCCTATAGGATTTGGATCATTTCATTTGCTACTGTATCGCATTGTTGACTAGAAATCATGCCTATAGGACTAAGTATAACAATAAAATAAGTTCCAAGCATCAACTGTTAGAGATCATTCCTATAGGATACCACAATTCGCCTTAATAACTGTTAATGATGCCCCCTCTCAACATTGTTTATTGTTCACTTAGACCACTATCAAAAGCGTGGATAATTCCGGGCTCCTCCCAGTGGTTTTAATTACTTCTTACTGCGTAAGTCATCTAGACACAACAAGGTTAATAACTGGAAATCTGCGATTTCAACAATCAATATGCGACAACTGTACAATCCTGTCTATGGGAAACACTTGGTTTCTGAAATTGCTTGCATGCCTTAACGCCTTGTCAAATAGAAATCATGTCTATAGGGATTTAAGTTCTTAATTCTGAAACTGCTCAACATACAATTTGTCTTGCGTGCATTTGTTGCTTAAGTGTGGAGGCAAACTTGAGCCTTGACTGCTTATACGTGAAGTCCAATATGTTTTGTATGTCGCCTAGTTTTAACATTTCTGAGTAGCCTAAGTAAGGTCTAGAACCATCCAAAGTAAAGGTCCAATACCTCCTGGACCATAGGTTTGGGGCGGGTAGTGCACGCATAGGGTACGACCTATAATTGAATTAGAACGCCTTTAGGTAACAACTTTAACATAGTAATCAGGTAGCAAGAGATTATAGTCTGTGCCCGTTAAATAATATGAGTAATACCCCATCTTGAGAGAGTTACGAAGTATTATTTATGTTACACGGGGTGATTCTTTAGGCTAAAAAAACTTAGGACCCCTCTCCTCTTTATATATTGTTATTAGATCTAAATAGTTGTATTCCTATATTCACACTAAGACCTGTATCAATCATGTTGTAATAAAGTTCTGTGACTTCTGAGCTCCTTTTGTTTATTTGATAACCTAGCTTAATCATAATCCACATAATCTTAAGTTCGGTCGGGACCCATAATTGTGGACCTCGAGGAGTGGCTAACACCTTCTCTTTGAGGTAACTTGAGCCCTTACCGGATCTTTGGTGGCGTTGACTAGTCAAACAGAGTCATTTGCATAATAGGTGACCTAACGCACTTGAAACCGTTAGGAGGCGACTCTCCTCTTTTAATACTTGATTAAAAGAGTTGTCACATGTCGAAACCCGATTTTGCGAGAAAAAGGGGCGCGACACTGGGTACTGACCGTGGTGTACTAATACTACACTTCTGATCATTTTTGTGCTGAGCCAAGTGTTGGAGATATCGGACTCGGACGGAGTTAAAGTATGATTGCAAGGATTCAAGGTAGAGCTGCTTGGTCGTCGAAATCCCTTGGAGTCTTTTTATTTTATTGTATTGTTAATTATTAATCAAACAGTATTTAGTATTTGATCCTTGAGATCATTTCATGTATTCAATTATAGTTCGTGACTCAGTATTACCAGTCTTGGGAGGTTGATAGAATTATTTCTGTTGTTGGTTTTGACACTAGTATTTAAGTATTTATATATAAAATAATTGGTCTTGAATTATAATTATAATCGGCTTACTTAGTCTTAGAGACTAAGTGCCATCACAACGCTTGTGGTGGGATTTTTGGCCGTGACAGACACAAGGCTCTATTCTTAATGACTTCATAAATCTGGTGGAAAGTGACACTTTATCAGAATTGTGGCACCGAAGATTGAGTCATATGAGTGAGAGGGGGATTACGTGTTTGGCTAAGAAAAGTTTTCTTTCTGAAGTGAAACAAGCAAAGCTGAAAAGGTGTATCCATTGTTTAGCTGGCAAACAGAAAAAGGGTTTCCTTTTATAGCCATCCTCTCTCAAGAAAGACAAAATGTATTGGAGCTAGTACACTATGATTTGTGTGGTCCTTTTAAAGTAAAGTCAAAAGGTGGTAGACTTTACTTTGTGACATTCATTGATGATCATTCTCGTAAGCTCTGGGTGTATCCTTTGAAATCTAAAGATCAAGCACTCGGCGTGTTTAAGGAATTTCAGGCCTTAGCTGAGAGACAGATGGGGAAGAAATTAAAATCTATTCGCTCTGACAATGGTGGTGAATATTGTGGTCCCTTTGATAACTATTGTAAGGAACAAGGAATTCGTCATCAGAAAACTCCGCCCAAGACTCCTCAATTGAATGGTTTGGCAGAGAGGATGAATAGAACTCTAGTTGAAAGAGTTAGATGCCTGGTTTCAGAGGCTAAACTTCCAAATATATTTTGGGCGGAAGCACTTAACATTGTTGCCTATGTTATCAATTTATCTCCTGCTGTTGCTTTGGATGGTGATGTCCCAGACAGAGTTTGGTTTTTCAAAGATGTTTCTTATGATCACCTGAGAGTTTTTGGGTGTAAAACTTGTATGCATGTTCCTAAAGATGAGAGATCGAAATTGGATGTCAAAACTAAGCAGTGCATCTTTATCGGTTATGGTCAAGATGAGTTTGGGTATCATTTTTATGATCTAGTTGATAATAAACATATTAGAAGTCGTGATGTAATATTCTTTGAAGACCAAACTATTGAAGATATTGACAAAGCTGAGAAGATAGATTCTCATAGTAATGAGAACTTAGTTGATATTGATCCAGTTTCAATTGCTAAGGCATCCATTGCACATGAAGGAACCCAAGTAGGGGTGGATCTATGTAGGTACTTTGGGGTGGTACGACACCGGGACGTTCGGGTAAAATTCTATTTATGTATTGGTATTTTACTGGGAAATATGATATAAGTTCTGAGTGGCACCCGAAGGTAACAAAATGACTATGGGTGCCACGGTTGAGTTGCCAAAGTTCCATAGTCCAAACTTAGGATCGAATATCACTTAGTCCCAAGCTGGTGTTTATTTCTCATTGTGGTCCCAACTGCTTCTCTTTTTTAATTCCTTCTATTTTCTTCATTTTTGTAGTTGCTCCCCCTTTTTAATTCCTTCTATTTTCTTCATTGTTGTATTTCTTCTGTCTTAGTACAACCTCATTATTATTATTTATTTAGAATTATATATTTTCTTCCTTTTTCTCATTCTAGATCTTTAAATTTTATTTGAATGTGATTTTAATCATTAAAAATGTGATGGCATCAATAAATGCAATACTATCTATCTATATGTAGGTTGATTAGATGTATTTGCTAATTTAAATTTTATTTATGTTTTTTAATCATAATAATTAGAAATTGTGAGAGAATTAGATCGAATTAAACAGTTGTTTTGGTGGTCACATATTTATTTATGTACTAAAAATTTAGTAAATTGATTGAATTATTTCATAATGGATCGGATCAAACCGAACTAATTCAAAATGGGTTGAACCGGCAGAATGTACACCCTAATTCAATCTCCTTCACTAGTGATACGTTTGTATTAAAAATAATGGCGCTCGTCGTCATCAAATCCTGGATCCGTCTCTGAACCCCAGACAATAATGAAGATAGTGATCAAGATCAAAATAATCATCATGATGGAGATGTTATGGATGCTCCGGTCGATGAAGTTGTGGTTGATCATCAACCAATTCCTACTCAGGTAACTACTTTGAATGCTCCTGAAACCTCTCTTAGAAGATCTACAAGGGAGAAGCAAAACTCCATGCGCTATCCTCCTGATGAGTATGTACTTTTGACTGACATGGGAGAACCTGAAAATTATGATGAAGCCATGCAAGATACTCACAAATATCAGTGGATCAAAGCCATGGAAGATGAGATAAAGTCACTCCATGAGAATGGCACATATGAGTTAGTGAAATTGCCGAAAGGTAAGAGAGCTTTATCTAACATATGGATATTCAGAATAAAGCAATATAACCATACCTCTACGCCTAGATACAAGACGAGGTTAGTTGTTAAAGGTTTTGGCTAGAAGATGGGAGTTGACTTTGATGAAATTTTCTCCCATATTATGAAAATGTCTTCTATTCGTGTGGTTCTAGGCTTAGCCGCGAGTCTAGATTTAGAGATTGAGCGGATGGATGTCAAGACTGCTTTTCTTCATAATAATTTAGATGAGGAGATTTATATGGAGCAACCTGAGGGTTTTGTAACTAAGGAAAAAGAAAATTATATCTGCAAATTGAAAAAGAGCCTGTATGGATTGAAACAAGCTCCAAGGCAATGGTATTTGAAGTTTGAATCTGTCATAGAAGAACAAGGGTACAAGAAAACTTCTTCAGACCATTGTGTATTCTTCCATAAGTTCACTGATGATGATTTTATTATCTTATTGCTTTATGTGGATGATACGCTTATTGTTGGCAAGAATAAATCTAGAATTTCAGTCCTTAAGAAGCAGTTGAGCAAATCCTTTGCGATGAATGACTTGGGGCCAGCAAAGAAAATCTTGGGCATTCAAATCCACCTACATAGAGATAGAAAGGAGTTATTTTTGTCCCAAAAGCAATACATTGAGAAGGTACTCAAGAGGTTCAATATGACAGATGCAAAAGTGGTTAGCACTCTTTTGCTAAACACTTCAAATTAGGTATTAGTCAGAGTCTATCTACTGATGAAGAGAAAAAAGAGATGTCTTGTATTCCTTACTCTTCTGCCGTTGTTAGCTTGATGTATGCTATGGTTTGCACTAGACCAGATATTGCACATGTCGTTGGTACTGTTAGTAGATTCCTTTCTAATCTTGGAAAAAACATTGGGATGCAGTCAAATAGATATTAAGGTATTTGAAAGGTACTGCAGATTTGAAGTTGTACTTTGGCAATGGCAAGCCTGAACTTATTTGTTACACAGACTCTAATTTAGGAGGCAATCTTGATAATTCAAGATCCACTTCTTCTTATTTGGTCACTTTTACAGGGGGGGACTGTTTCTTGGCAATCTAGACTACACAAGTGCATAGCTCTATCCACCACAGATGCCGAATATATTAATGTAACAGAAGGTGCCAAAAAACTATTTTGGATGAAAGAGTTTATTAATGATCTTGGTTTTGAATAGCCAAGGTACATCATATTTTGTGATAATCAGAGTGTTATTTGTCTCACAAAGAACTCCCTTTTTCATTCTAAGACTAAACATATAAATAGAAAGTATCATTGGATAAGAATGGCCGTGGAAGAGAAATTATTTGAGGTTGAGAAGATACACACTACTGAAAATACTTCGGATATGCTGACAAAGGCGGTAGTTGCAGATAAATATGAATTTTGCAGAAACTTGGCAGGCATGAAGCCTGTCAATAGTTCCTCTACTTGAAGACATATTTGGCCCCTTGGCTGGAGGGGTAGTTTGTTGGGCCCATACACATGTTGTCCAGCCAAATGCGCAATGGCCTAATACTATTCGCTTTTGGTTTTCATTCCTATTCGGAATTGGATTCGATTTTTATTCCTATTTATAGTTGGTTTTGGCTTTAAGAGAAAGCGTCACTCATTATGTATAAATAAGACAACCTTGGAGAATTGTTCCATGCTCATTGGTACAAGTCTTTGAAAGACTTAAGCACATAAGAGTGGTTTTTGAGAGAGCTTTCATCAAGAGAGAAATAGAAGAAAAGTATTTGTTTTGCTGCGGATTGTATTCCAACCAGCCAACTTCAAATCCCGTTTATCAATTCATTAATCGTTGGATCGTGCTGAATGTTTCACTGAGTGTTAATAACGTCTTGGTAATTTATTGGAACGGTAAAGATCGTATTTTGTGGCCTGTAGCATCTGATTTAATTCCCCGAATAACAGCCCCAGTTTTGTGATTTCTCCTCTTTCTTTAATTGATTTGTCGTTTCTCTTATTGCTATTGTTGCTCCGTGTTTGGCACTTGTTGTGTAGCCAATTTGGAAAACATTTGTAACCCTCTTATTGTTATAGTTGAGTTTTTTGGATTTTTGTGATCCCGTGATTTTTACCTTCGACTTGAAGGGGATTCCACGTTAAATTTGGTGTTCTTTATCTTCTTTATTTTCGGGTGTGCCTCTTCCTCAACAAAACATATCTAATATGAGCAGATAAATTATCTTATACATAGTAAGAAAATTAATTTGAGTAGAAAATTATCTAATATATCTGTAATGCCACTTAATTCTATACAATGCCAAGCATTCTCAGCTTCGACTTATCTGAGATTGCAGTTGCTATATTTTTCACAGTTGACATTAATAGGTGTTGATCATATTGACCGTTATAGCAAAGATGAACTAGGCATGAGGAAAACATAACATTTGAATCCCTTAAACTAGATCATGTATCTATCATCTACTCTGTTGATTTGCCAAATTTAGTTAATGGTCCAATTAATTTTTTTCAGTTGTAGCCAGATCTTTTCTTCAAAAGTTATTCAAGTATTTGGCTCAATTGAATACTTATATCCTCAACACTTGAAATGTTTACTTTTCTGCACAAGTATATCCTTTTATTTAATCGTGTTTGTCACGCCCCTCTTTCTCGCGAATCGGGTTTCGACACGTGACAACTCTTTTAAAGTAAGGGTGTTAAAAGAGAGAGTCGCCACCTAATGGGTTTGAGGTGTGTTAGGGCACCTATTTACAAATAACTCTGGTTTAACCAGTTTGCGTCACCAAAGATCGGATAAGGGCTCAAATTACCTCGAAGAGAAGGTGTTAGGAACTCTTTGAGGTCCACAGCTGTGGGTCCCGACCAAACTTGAATTATATGAATTAGTCAAATAGTGAGAGAGAAAAACAAGAAGTTTGAAAAATAAATCATTATTAGAAAGTCCTTGAGTAAAAACAGATAATAGGTTTAAAGACAAGATTGGGGGTTCTAAATTCTTTAGCCTAAAGGATCACCCCGTGCAACATAAATAATACTTCGTAACTCCCTCGAGGTGGGGTGTTACTCATATTATTCAGCGGGCAGAGACTATCATCTCCTGCTACCCGATTACTATCTTTAAATTTTTACCTAAAGCTCACTAGTTGATTCTAAACCGTGCCCTATGTGTGCACTACAAGTCCCATGCCTGTGGCCCAGGAGGCGTCTGGACCTCTATTTTGGATGGTTTCTAGACTTAGCTTAGGCTGCTCAGAAATGATAAAAGTAGGCGACATATAAAACAAGTTGGACTTCGTGTAAAAGCAATTAAGGGCTCAAGTTAGCCTCCACAGTTAGACAACAAATGCACACGAACAAATTTTCAGATTAAGCGTTAGACAATTTCAGTATTGAGGCAAATTAAAGTCATTAAGCCCTATAGACATGGTTTCTATGTGACCTTGGGATTCAAACATACAGGCAGTTTCAAATGCAAGATGCTACCTTTATAGACGTAATTTCTGAACAACTATACATTTTAGGGAATCTGGAATTGCGAGCTGACTGTTGAAGTTACAGATTACAAGTGGTTAAAGCTATAGACATGATTTCTGGGTGATTTGCGCAGTAGTTTGCAGTGATAACTATTGAAAATACTCAGAATTGCACATTTTGATCCTATAGGCATGCTTTCTAATAGCGGCAAAGTTAAGCAATAAAATAGTATTTGAAAGTTAAATATTAACACATTAAGGCGAGAGGGATTACGCTATAGGCATGATTTCTATGATTAGCGATTAAAACTGGTTTTAGCTCCTATAGACATGTTTTCTAAGTGAGCAATTATAACAATAGCACATTAATCAATTAAAACCCTATAGGCATGATTTCTAAAATTGCAAATTTGTAGAGCATAAAGCTAACATGACCCTATGGTCATAGACTGAAACATTGATCGCTTTATTCCCTATAGGCATGATATCTATCAAGACATATAGAAACATAATACATTAAGCGAATGAAACACTTAGGTCCTATAGGCAGGTTATATAACAGCACATAGGAGCAGAACATGTTTGAGCAAATTAACCCCTATAAGCAGTATTTCTACCCGTTCACATCCAAAGTGAGAATAAACCATTTTCCTAATTTGACTAACACCCAATTGTTATTACAATATTATTATAGGCCCAATGAGTGAAATAAATTATAGAATTATAGAATTGCTATAATGGGCCTAAGGCAGGCCCAATGCATACCCAGCCTGGCTAGGTCTTTAACACCATATCCATACAGTTGCACAGCAGCCCAAAAATAAACAACCTCCATTTACACAAAATTGCCCAGATCCAGTAGCCATAACTTGTTCAAAAGTCCCAGGTGAACAATCATTTACACAAACCAACTGGTTTATCCAGTAGGTAAAAAGGGGGCATGGTTGAGCAATTAGGAAAAGTGACAAAGAACCTGGACCCCAGTTTGTCAGAGTTCCCAAGGGCTTCAAGAACCCAGTGCAGTGCTCACACTAGGGAGGTTGATAGAGGGGACTTGGGGGGAAGGGCTTTGGCTTTCAACCAGCCCCAGAATAAGAAACAAGTGATAAAGATAATAAGTTTGGAAAAGCATTTGCAAACACTATAGGATAATCACATAATGAACTCCAAAAGCAAATTAACACACTAGGCAGGGTGACATGTGCTAAGAGACAAAGATTTTAGGATTGCAAAGTTAACAAGCAAGGGCATTAGGCTAGTAAAACCATGTAATGCAACTAGTTTATGACTTAATGGATCAGATTATACTAACTTAGGTTTAGACAGTATAACACAAATAGAATCAAGTATCATAGAGGGTATTAATCAAAGGAAATTGGTTTTAAAAGATCACAAGTCATTAGGGGTACAGATTGGTCATGGCAAGAACACATATAGTGGCAACAATAGTCATAGGAGCATACAACATTTGGAGTAAGGTCTTAAACAAAATAGGGGCAAGTTAATAACATCAATTGGCCATTAGAAATTCAGAATTAGGCAGAGAAACATGGATTAGACTATATAGTCAAAATAGAACATTTGAATTATCAACAATACTAAACTAATCATGCTTCATTCTTTCCAAACTAACTAAGCTAGGTGCAAAAACATTATTAGGCTAACAATCATAGGTAGAATTAGGCAGAAAAGAGTCAAAGAAATACATTAAGTCGTGAAGTTTCAAAGAACATGCTAACATAAGTAAATAAACATTGCGAGGGTTTAGAAACTAACCAGTAATTGTTCAATAAACAAGAAAATAACAGCAGTAAGGACCCAGAGTCTTAGATGTGTCAAGTTCCCAAGAGTTTCAAGAACCCAAGGCAGTGCTCACACCCATAAGATGGTCAGAAAAGTAGAAATCCGGTGGCATTGGCTTTCAGCCGGCCAAGAGCCAAACATAACAGAATAGTAAACAAATACAGAGTAGAAACCTCAATTTTTAGTGAGAGTTTTTTTTAGTGACTTTTCGTATGTCCAAAAAGGGGAAAGGGAATGGGTTTATATAGTGGTAAAAATCAGCACATAAGTAAGAAAATACAAACAATCAGACCATAAAAGAAAAGAAGAACACATAAATCAATTTAAAATTAAATTTGGAGAATAAGCCGGTAAACCCTAGTTTTTTTAGGAAAATAAATATCAACAGAATATATACATAAATGATAACATAGTATGAATATAGACACAAATAGTACTAAAAGTTGGAGAATCGAACCAATTTTAGGCTGATTTGAAGAAATCTAAAAACCCTAGTTTTAGGGTAAGTACGAATTGACAGAAAATACATAGAGATTCGTACCCATAATAGAACAAAGGATGAATATAGACGAAATAGCAGAAAGGTCAAGGATTTGAACCGATTTTGTTTCAATCTTGATGAGATATGCTTGCCATGTTTAGGCAAGCAGTATAGAAGAGTAACCAGTACCAGGGAGAGGCCGTATATGGCAATGAATAGCCATAGAAGAGGGGCAGCGGCGGCTAAGGTTCTTAGGAGGGAGAAGGGAGGTGAGGATATGAGGGCGGCGGACAGTGAGAATGAGGTTAGGGTTAGGGGGTTTGGGGTAATAAAATAGGGGGATTTGATGTGGGCCGTTGATCTTAGAGATCAAAGGCCACGATTAGAAAGGAGTTGGATCGCGTTAGGTTTGGACGGGTCGCGACCGGGTTGTGGGATTGGGTTAATTTGATTTGGGTTGGGGGTTATTTGGGCTAGGGTATTAGGTTTTGGCCCATTGCTTGGTCCGAAAAATAGTTAGGATTTAGGCTAGTTTTTAAATACCTAATATATTAGCAAAACAAAATAATAATTTATAAAAGTAATTTATAAATAATAAAAATATTACTTGTGCACTAAAATAATTAAAAATAATAAATTACATAATAAAAATATAAAACAATTTTCATAAATAATGTAATTATACATGAATATGGGCTATTATTGCAAAAATATGCAATTTAGCTTTTAAACTGCAAATGTAATTATAAGAAATGCACTAAAAATATTTAAAACCTCATATTGGTGTAAATGATAATTTTAGATAACTAAATCATCATAAAAATAATTTGGAGGGTAATTATTGGATATTTATATAATAGAATGCAGTAATAAATTGGTTTAAAGTCTTAAAAATTATGGTAAATTATGAAAATACTTGTGTATGCTTATAAATCAAAATGATGATGTATATATGCACTATTTTGAAAGTGTGTGTGTGTATATATATATATATATATATATATATATATATATATATATATATATATATATATATATATATATTTGAAAATATGAGGGAAAATTGGGTATCAAGAGCAGCCCCTCTTTACCTGGGACTGATGAAAGAGTTGTCGGGTAAAGAAATGGTGAGTAATTTTGACCGAACGGAGTGATTTGAAAAATGGAGGCCGAACTCCGGTTTCTGAGTTGCCTACATTTCCCTGGTTTTACGGGAATCGGGTCGTGTGCAGTTATGGATCCAACGGTGGAATAAGCCGATGAAGTTGTTATGGGAACGGACAAGCTCTTCTGGATAGGACGATATCGGAATTGTGAATGGATGTACCTTGGAATGGTTATGGATATTTTAATGGTTATCAGATGGGAATGGGTAACGGACGGTGGTTGATTGCGTTTGAAATAATTGTAGGATGTGAGCGTTGAACGGAAACCGGAGCAAAGATTGCTCCCGTTGGGAGAACGGTTATCTCCTGGATTACCTGAAAAACTTAAATACAATGCATGCAGGTGTATATTGCGATAATTTAAACATGATGCAAATTCCCTTTGGACCATGAAAGTTGTCTTTGGACGATGGGGATGATGTCGTTAGACCATGATATCCTGGGCCATGAATTGCGTGATAAGGGATTCGCATGCCATGAAATGATGTTCTCGGGCCATGAAAATGGTGCCTCTAAAATATGACGCCTTTGAATAATGATGTGCAATATTGAGAGATCTTCAGTCCATGGCATGGTGTCTTCCGGCTATGAGGATGATGCCTTCGGACTATGACGCCTTTGGACAGAATGGCGATGTTTCAGCCCATGAGATGCAAATACATGATGTTTAGTCATTTGCAAAGCGAAACAAGACAGAGCTTAGTCTTGTGTAAGATCGGGGGCAGATCTTAGCCCCGAGAAAAGTAGAAAATAGTGCCAGATTTCAAGAAGCATAGTGTTGGGGGTTATGCAAGAAAAGGCAGAACTTAGCCTTATGCGACTAGGGAGGCAATGCTTAGCCTCATGCGAAATGGGAGACAATGATTATTCTCATGCAATTGAAGAAGCATGTCTTAGCCTTATGCAAGATAGGAGACAATGCTTAGTCTCATGCAATAGGAGGCAGGGCTTAGCCTCATGCAAGTGGGAGACAATGCTTAGTCTCGTGCAGGGGAAGGCAATGCTTAGCCTTATGCTATTGAGGAGGCAGTGCTTAGCCTCATGCAAGCGAGAGACAATGCTTAGTCTAATGCAGGGGAAGGCGATGCTTAGCCTTATGCAATTGAGGAGGCAGGGCTTAACCTCATGAAAAGGTGGAGACAATGCTTAGTCTCCTGCAGGGGAAGGCATTGCTTGGCCTTATGCAATTAAAGAGGCAGGTCTTAGCCTCATGCAAAATAGAGACAATGCTTAGTCTCATGCAGGGGAAGGCAGTGCTTAGCCTTATGCAATTGAGGAGGCAGGGCTTAACCTCATGCAAAATAGAGACAATGCTTAGTCTCATGCATGGGACACATTGAGCTTTGATGCAAAGGGTTGGTAGACTTTTGTGTGTGGCAGACTTTTGTGTTGCAGACTTGATCCATTCCAGAATGAGACCCATCTGCCTATTCCACGTGTTGTTCTAGTAGCTTCTATCATGGTCGGGTACGCAATTAATGCGAGTGTCGTGATGTGAGACAACATCACATTGGTAGCACAACATACCAACATGGCTTACCCTTATCCCAACACTATCACAAAGTACCTTACTGATGCAAAGGTTGAGCCAAGAGCATATAATACAAAGGTGAAGCCGAAGAAGCCATTTGACTAGTACTCGTTGATGGATTCGACCAACCCAAGAAGAGAGCCCAGCCTTCTACCACCACAGGTCAGTCGGATGAGCCGACAGTGGTAGTTTGTGACACAGCGGTGTCTTAGAAGAGTTACTAACTAGGTATACAGTGATATACAAGATTACGACCCTTTACCAATGATAGCAAACGATTCTGCTGCCAAACAGAAGTTTTTTGGTCCTCGTTCCACAGAACCATAGATGCAAGGGAGGGGGATCAATATTTCATCCTTTTCTATTTCTTCTTTTGGTTATGATAGCTAAATGCAAGTCCTCAAAGTCCTGCCTTTCCTGTCCACATTCTTCCCCTGGAGTTGAAACCTTATAACTCAATCACATGTGCATCAATCCCAAACTTCTTCTCTATTTGGACCCCTTTCAATTTAATACTAAATATTTGCATGGTTGTTTGTCCCTCCCTCCCTCCCTTGGTTTAACTATCTGGTGTCAAGTACCCACTAGTCTGACTAATCTAACTTATCTCGATGTGTGCTACAAAAAGCCCACCATAGGGTTTTACTGCTCCCTAATTCTTCTCAACAAAACAAACAAAAAGAATCTAGCTTAACCATAGCTCAATACTACTATCAGGGTTTGCATAAAAATGAATCATTAATACCACAAGTTGTAATTCATCCCAATTTAAGATGAGATTTCTCATATTTATCTATTAAGTAACATATAACATTATGTTAAGCCATGAAATTTATCGAGAAATTTGAGATTGGATCCAAGAGTAAACCCTAATAGTCTAAGTCGGTGAGAGTGAAGACATGAGAGAGATTGGGCTAAATAAAATCTAATCCCTTAATTAATAATAGAGTCAACTAACTCTATTTATATGTACAAGTAATAGTGACTAAAATTGCAATTAATCGGACAAGGGTTGGGTCCCTGTATTACAAACTGAAAGCTGGCCCAGTAAGGAATAAGCCCAATCTGTAGAAGCTCAGCCAGATTCTGGGCTTAGCATTAAGGGTATATCACCCCCCCCCTCCCCTCCCCGAAGCTGGAGGGAGAGTGAACACCAAGCTTGCAGAAAAGTCTATGATGAGGAACACTTGTTAAGGCCTTGGTAAGCATATCATCCAGTTGTGCAGAAGTGTGCACATGCTGAAGAGAAATCACCCCAGAAGAAAGAACATCCCTAACATAATGGCAATCTACTTCAATGTGTTTAGTACGCTCATGGAAAACTAGATTTCTAGCAATATGCACAACATCCTGACTATCACAAAAAATAGAAACAGGGGAGGTAATAGACAAACCCATATCAACAAGAAGTCTAAGCAACCAAGAGACCTTAGCAACCACCTGTCTCAAGGCTCTATATTCAGCTTCAGTAGAGCTTAAGGAGATAGTATACTGCTTCTTGGACTTCCAAAAAATAGGAGAATCACCAAGAAGAATAAAATAACCAGTAACAGATCTCCTGGAGATAGGGCAGGTAGCCCAGTCTGAATCTGAATCACCCCTAATCACTAATCTTACCTTGTATCTCTTAATTGAACCATCAGACCTTTTGTTTGATTTTATATACCCATTTGTATGTTATGAACTTCTTTCCTAGAGGCAAAAGAACAATGTTTCAAGTCTGATTTGCCTCCAAGGCTTGACATTCTTTAATCATAGTATCCTTCCAGGAAGGATAAGGTGTTGCTTGATAATAAAACTGAGGTTCATGCATGTGAATCTCAATAGAGGTAACCTTAGAATTCATAGGAAAAGTAGGAATGGCTGAGTAGCAGACATAGTCTTGAAGATAGGCAGGTGTCTTAGATTCTCTAGTGGATTTCCTAAGGAGTACAGGAGAAGGAACAGTAGAAAGGGTAGCAGAAGGAGTAAAAGAGGAGGAATGAGGAATATGAGGAGAAGGAACCACAAGTGAGATAGAGTGAGAAACTTGAATAGGGGAAGGTGCAGAAGTTATGGGGGTATGTAAAACATCTGTAAAGGAATCAGGAGAATTGGAAAAAGTAGGAGGTGCAGAAGAATGATAAGGGAAGATATGCTCATGAAAAATGACATCCATCGAGAATATAATGGAATGAGATGTAAGATCGAGCAACTTATACCCTTTATTTCCTAAAGGATAACCTAGAAACACACATGGAGATGCTCTAGGTTGCAATTTATCTCTACCCACCTTTGGCAGAGTAGCATAACAAAGATAACCAAAAGTTCTTAGGTAAGAATATGTAGGAGAATGATCATGAAGTTTCTCAAAAGGTGACAAATTGTGTAAAACACTAGAGGAAAACCTGTTAATTAGGTAGGTGGCAGTAACCACACAATCACCCCAATATTTGACAGATAGTTTAGATTGGAATAAAAGTGCTCTTTATGTTTCTAAGAGGTGTTTGTGTTTCCTCTCAACAACCCCATTTTGTTGAGGAGTGTAGGGGATTGGGGTTTGATGAATAATACTAGAATCAGCAAAATAAGAAGAAATTTGAGTACTGGAGCCTAACTCAAAAGCATTGTCAGACCTAATTATTTGAACTTTTGAATTAAAATGATTCTGGACCATGGAAACAAAAGATTTGATAACAGAAAAAGCATTACTCTTATAGGAAAGTATGTGTGTCCAAACCACCCTTGAAAAGTCATCAACAATAATCAAGAAATACCTAAAACCATTATATGTTCTTTTATGATAAGGACCCCATAGATCAATATGTACAAGTTGAAAAGAATGAGTAGAATTGATAGCGCTATTTGGGAATGGAAGCCTTTGTTGTCTAGCTAAAGGATAAACATGACAAATAAAAGATTGTTTTGAAGAAAAATTTTCAGTAAGAACTGAAATAGATTTCATTCTATTAAATGGCATATGCCCTAGTCTTTGATTCCAGAAAAGATCAGCTTTATTGATAGAAGAAACATGATTACAAGTAGTGGTACAAGCAGTGTAATCACATTTAAGAGATGAAAAAGTAGCTGAAATGGCATTTACATATGAAACAGACTGTACCACAATAAGATCTGAATGAATGACATACAACCCATTGGTAGCTCTACTAATTTCCAGTGGCCTTTTCAGACAAGGGGCCTATACACAACAAGAAATATTGGTAAAGAGGGTTGTACAGTAAAAATGATCAACTAATTGTGGCAAAGAAAATAGATTTGAAAAGAATGAACTAAAAGAACATTTACTAGAATGAGATCATTGCACCGTTTTAAAGAACCAGTGCAATTGACTTTTACTTTGTACCCATTTGGAAGTGTTGCTGAATAAGAAAAAGATAAGGGTTGACTATTGTGTAGGAGTTCTTTATGTGGGGTCATATGATTGGTAGATCCTGAATATAGAATCCTAGTATTAACCTTTAATTGAGAAGCACAACATAAAGCAAAAAACTATACAGCAAAGCTACATAACACACATGCAAATGCTCCCATAGGAGAAGAGCCAATGCTAGGATCCTGGGTTGAAGCAGATATTTGAGATTGTTGAAAGAGACTCATGATATGTTGATACTTCTCTTTACTAAACCCATGAACTAGACTTCTAGGTAAGACTTCAGGAGTTGAAAGAGAATCAGTTTTAGGATCATCCAACTGAACACATGCTACAATTTTCTTCCCTTTGGTGAATTTGAAGTTAGGAGGAAACCCATGCAACCTATAGAACGTTTCAACAGAATGATAAGGTTTTCTACAATATTTGCACACAATATTTATCTTTTTATTCTCAAACAGACTTTCTAAGAATAAGACTTATTTGCTGAAGTGGTTTGAGTAGGAGTGGACTTGGCATGAAAAGAAGTTGATTCTGAAAGAAATCGAGACCCTGAAGCTTGAATTTCCCTTTGACTCTCATCATGTAATAACATAGAATAGGCTTTACCCAACGAAGGTACATGAATCATCAAAAGAATGTTACTCCTAATATTATAGTATGTTTCATTCAACCCAGCAAGAAAATGAATGAGCTTTTATCCCTAACTACATTGCGATTTTGTTCCACAAGTGCAAGCTGGACCAAATGAAGCAGTCTTCAACTCATTCCATAGTTTTCTTAACCTAGTGAAATAACTAGCAATATCACTAGAACCCTGAGAGACTCCACCAATTTCTCTTTGAATTTGGTAGTACCTACTAGTATTAGACTGGCCATATCTCTTCTCTATATCCTTCCAAACATCCCTTGCAATGTCACAATGAAGTACACTATCAGCAGTATCCCTAGACACTGAGTTGCTCAACCATGCAAAGACCATGTTATTGCATCTTAGCCAGTGATCATACAAAGGAGAGTCAGGAGGTGGCTGAGGTATTCTCCCATTAACCATCAAAGCCTTTTTCTTAGCAGACAGAGGAATAAGAACATTGTTTCTCCAAGATACGTACCCAGTACCAGAGAAAGGAACAGTTACCAGTGTAACTCCCGAATTATCTGATGCATGTACATACAAAGGATGGGAAAGATTAAGTGAGGTATCAAAATTATCTGATGCATATACATACAAAGGATGGGAAAGATAGAAGTCGAGTCTGGGGCCATGCGTGCAAATCAAAATTGTAAATAGAGGTTGAAATAGTTTGATACACACAACAATGTCTCAATAAGCTTTCTCAACATATACACCCAAATGTTCATATCAAATACATAGAAGACCAAAAACAGAGATATGAAAATATTTCAAATTAGGGCACAAAACTTGGACTACCAATCAATTACTATGAGAAATCAAAGATATGTTACCGGAATTCCTTGATTAAACCCAAAGAAAATGAAACTTGATTCTGTAGAAGCAAAATTTGTAGAAAACCCCAAGCTTCATCCGAACCACGGAAATCATTGGAGGGGATCGTAATTGACGAAACTAAAAAAACAAACCGATGAAGTGATGAAGAACGTCGCGCACAACTCGGATCTAAGCTCTGATACAATGTTAAGCCATAAACATTATCGATAAATTTGAGATTGGATCGAAGAGTAAACCCTAATCGTCTAAGTCGGTGAAAGTAATAGTGGCTAAAATTTCAATTCACCGGACAAGGGTCGAGTCTCTGTATTACAAAATGAAAATTGGCCCAGTAAGGAATAGGCATAATCTATAGAAGCTCAGCCAGGTTTTGAGCTATGCATTAAGGGTCTATCAGCCTCAACAAATAATAAAGAGATTTTATATTAAAAAAAGGAAGAGGGGAGGAAACAACAAACTAACCAGCATGTGACAAATTTGCAACCTTCACTAAGTTCAACAAAGTGGCGACATTGAGGACACCTTTTCCACTTTTTACTCTTAGCAAGCACACAAAAAGCGATATCGTTTTTGTCCCATAGTCCCTTACTTTCTTCACAGTTTAACCCAATGTGCCATGGAAGTTTGCAGTGAAATCAAAATAACCTCTTGCAATTAGGACACTTCGATCGCTTCGCATTTTCACCACACTCGTCCAAAATCAAGTCGAACAATCCTAATTCGGATAGTAACATTGTGCCAACCCTAAAATGGAGGACTCACACAACACATCACAACATTTATCAAACAACTGAGGACCCATAAGATTCCTACAAGAAATGAAGTCCAAAAACTGGTTACAATTCAGAGAGGGACATGGAATTTTGCCGATATTGTCCTCTAGCTTGACGGAAATGTATTTCGCAATACAGTCAATACAAAATGGATGAACACAATGATTTTGGTTCTTAAATTTTCTGTTGGGTAACAACATTGGCTCGATACAAATTTCACAGGTGAAATTTTGAGGTTCATCTAGTAATTCTGTCATTGCAATTTCTTAAGCTTGGTTTTGTTCTGAACGATTTCGGCCTTATTTCTGCAGTATGTTTCCCAAATTAGTGTGAGTGGAGTAGAGACGGATCCAGAATTTGAAGGTTGTGGGTGCCACTATACATACATAATATACCTACCACTAGTCACAAAGACCGAATAGGAAAGTTATGTCGATTCAGTTAGTTTTTGGTTAATTAAATTAGGTCTTTTATTCACAAATAGGCAAAATAAGTTTGATTTAAGTTTAATTTTTTAATGCTTGATTTAATTATATTATAGAATAAAATTACAAAAATAAATAAATATCGCATGAAAGTATGCCTCCAAATAGAAAATTTTCTTAATCAGTAGCTTAATTACTATATATTCTTTGTTTGATTTGATTAATTGGTCATTGTTCTTGGGTTCGTTTTCCCAATTTAATTGTCGAGTTATATGAAAAATATTTTCAAAGCAAAAGTTTCAATTTTCATTCTATGAGTTTTTTTTCCAAAAGTCATTAAATGATACAACTCAAATTATACTCCAATATATAAATTAATGTTGTATCATTAAGATGAGAAAAATTATATATTACCTAGAATCATTTAAAATTATGCATCAAAAGAAACTGCTCATGAAATAAGGTGTAATTATACAAAGCAAAATGAAGGCTAATATAAAGAAAAATTAAAAAAGAAAGAAGTTAAAGAGATTTAGCAGCAAATAACAGGAAGAACAAAGAGGGAAAAAAAAAAAGAAAAGAAAGAAGGGGTGAGGCCCAAGGCCCAACGAAATAGGGATTAATAAGTAGGAAAAAGATAAAAGGAAAGGAAAGATAACAATGTTGGGAATCGAACTCTGATTGGTGAGGCAAATGAGAGACTTCATAGGCAACGTTGAACCATGGCACCCGCGCAATGTTTATTCTATATGTGTGCCACTTTATTAATATAACTGTTGTTTCACAGATATCAATATACTTACTAAGAACTTTTGTAGAACCATGCGGGTGGCGTACCACCCCTACCCTATAAGGTAGATCCGCCCCTGAGTGGAGTGTTTGATTTGTTTTTTCACTTTGTGAGAAGGGGAAGTGTTGAAACGGTTCAGAGTCGTTTTAATATTCGTCTAACAATTACCCTCCACTTATGCTTATTTGAAGTTATACGCCCTCTTCTCCAAGTTAGCAAAACTTTCTTTGAATATCTTGTTATAAGTTTGTTAGGCTAATTTAAATTTGTTATATACAATAACCTTATAAAAAAATTCGTATCAAACCTAAAGATAGTGACTTATTGGTAACCATCTTGGGATAGTTAATTCAACGAAATCATACTCGATTGGTTTTACACTTATAGATATTTTTTTATTTTTAACATTATAAAAGGCCATGAAGGCTTATTTTCTCTGTTGGGCTTCTCTATAGGACTCAAATTTATAACCAACGTCATAAGCATTTTGATTGTGTGAAATAATCGAGGCTTCTAGTCCGAGCATTAACAAGAGTCTTTCATAGTGAGATGGGATTTTTTCCTTCCTATACAATATTTGAAACTTATTTACCAAAATTATCCTAATTTTGTATATTACCCGCCCTAAACAAGGATTACTTACAAATTATATACAATCCATTATTAATGCCTTAAATTAGGGGATTTAGTTACATCATTTTCCTATTTTCTCTCCACATCTCTTTCAATAAGCATTTTCTTTTCCAAATTCAATCAAACATAGGACCGCGAGAACCATATGAGATAAAATCAACTAATAGGTTTTGACCAGCAGCCTATTCCTCTTTCATAATGTAGGAAAAATTGAAAAAAGAAAGAAATATTAGAACAGGTAAGGACATTGATGAGAATATTTACCACATATCCGAATATTTCAAGAATTTGTCTATACAAGTGATAAGCAAAATTTGGTATTGAACTCTTTGAAGGTGATTGGCTTTTCCATTGAATGGCTCTCTTGAAGCATTGTACTACTGTCCAAAGTTGGATGAAATAAGTTGGATGAAAATCCTCCTCGACGATGAGAAGTAAATAGTTTTTAGTATTCAGGTGTTGACTCTCCACCATTGACAACCATTATAAGGCTTTGAAGCTTTGAATTCGAATTTGGATTTTCAAAAACCATTATTTGTTTGTATTGGGTGTTGTTGCAAATAATTAGGAATACTCTTTGGAGAATATATCTCAATTTTGAGGGTGTTTGGTGAAGATTAGACTTGATTTTTGCTAAATTTCAGATTGAAATTTGAAGAAAAACACATAACATACCATATACTTACAAAATTGTAGTAAAGTTATAGTATATAAATTGTATTCTGTTGTAAATATATATATATATTTATTTGAATGTTGTATGAAAGTTAAAAAATACTAGTTATATAATGTATGAATCATTTTACATAAAGTTGTTGATATGTATCAAAATTTTTTCAAAGGTTTTGTAACAACCCGTAAATTTGGCTTAGGTATGAATATGTTAAATTAGTAGTAATTTTATATTTTGGACGTGTGAAGTTCTATCGGTATGAATATGGATAAAAATAGTTATTATAGAATCAAGACGGAGAGTGAGGTATATAATACTCGATAAAATCGTCTAAGTTTATAAAAGGTTTGTCTTGCAGAAGGATGTAGTGAAACTGTGTAGGGAATTTGGGCACATGCAAAACACGAAAGTTATATCCCTTTGAAATTGAATTCCAACGATATATTTTGGAGACCGAACAGATTTCTGAGTAATATGTTATATATGTTTTACTGGACAATGCACAGTATGCGTGCCCAGGTGCACGCCCGGATGGTCCCGTGCGCGGCCGCGCACTTATGGCAGTGCTACTGCCTTTCTACGCGTTAGTGTAACAACCCAACCTGTCTTTTTGAGTATAACAACCCCGTTCTCCCATCTACTTCTCAATTTATGCTTTTATAGTTGTTATGTGACTTGCTGGGGAAATTGGTTCGAGTCCGGTGAGGTTTTGAAATGAATTGAGACACTTAGTCTCCAAGATGAACACTTAAGTTGAAAAGATTGATTAGATATTATGTATAAACAACCCCGAAAAAGAATTTTGATGATTCAAATAGATTCGTATGGTGATTTTGGACTTAAGAGCATGTCTGAAAAATTATTTGGAAGTCCGCTGTTAAATTAGGCTTGAAATAGCTAAAATAGAAATTTAAGTTTGAAAGTTTGACCGGGGAGTTAAATTTTTGATATCGGGGTCGGAATCCGATTCTAGAAATTTGAATAGTTCCGTTGTCATTTATGACTTGTGTGCAAAATTTGAGGTCAATCGGAATTGAATTGATAGGTTTCGACATCTAAGGTAGAAGTTGGAATTTCTTAGTTTCATTAAACTTAAATTGGGGTATGATTCATGGTTTTAGTGTTGTTATATGTGATTTGAGGATTCGACTAAGTTCGTATGATGTTTTAGGACTTGTTGGTGTATTTGGTTGAGGTCCCGGGGGACTCGGGTAAGTTTTGGATGGTTAACGGACTAAATTTTGGATTTGGAAGAAATATGGAATTTTTTGCCTTCTAATGGAATCGCACCTGTGGAATTTTGCTCGCAGTTGTGAGCCTGGCATCGCAGAAGCGGACAGAGTCTCGCAGAAACGAGTCCGCAGAAGCAACACCAAGGTCGCAGATGCAGAGGCAAGGGAGGCTGGGCAAAACCGCAGAAGTGGACGCTTCTTCGCAGAAGACAGTCCGCAGAAGTAGACTTATTGTCCGCAGAAGCGGGGGCAGTCGCAGAAGCTGTTATTTGCTCTCACACCGCAAAAGCGGCTAAATGGACCCTGGAAAGTATACATTTCGAAGGGGTTCCGAGTTTTGCCATTTTTGGACCTTCAAGCACGATTTTTGGGGTGATATTCAGAGAGAATTCTCGGGAAACTTGAGGTAAGTCACTTGTGATCATTTCGACTCCATAATATTGAATTATCATCGAATAATCTGACTAGATTACGTATTTTTGAGGTGTAAATCGGAAATTTTGACCTAGGGATTTGGAAATAATATTTGATGATTTGGAGGTCGAATTGATGTCGGATTTTGGTAAAATTTATATGGTTAGACTCGTGGTCGAATGGGCGTTCATATTTTGTAAATTTTTTCGGGTTCTGAATGTGGGCCCCACCTGCAATTTTGAGTTAAATTTATGATTTTGTTGGAAAACTAATATTTTTATATGGAATTAATTCCTATAATTTGTATTGATTGGATCGAATTAATTATGAAAAGATTTGAGGCGTCCGGAAGTTGATTCGTGAGGCAAAGCCATAGCGGAGTAAGAAAGTACACGGTTTGAGGTAAGTATCACTTCTAAACTTGATTCTGAGGGTATGAATCCCCGAATTTGGTGCTATATAAATTGTTTGAAGGTGATGCACATGTTAGGTAACGAGCATGTGGGCGTGCACCATAGAAATTATGACTTAAGTAAATTCTGTGAAGTTGTAAATTTAAAGAATTATGTTATTATCCGAATATTCTCCACGTGTTAGGAAATTGAGCTGAGACTCTTATTAAAGATCATGTTTAAGCTACGTGCCGATATCTTTGGGATCCCTAGGGTTGTGTTGCTGTTGAATTTAATTATTTTAAAAATATATATTTCATACTCAGTCATGTTCATCCATTGTGACGATATTTATGGGATCGGGGCTACCCGCCTGTAGCAGGCCTTATAGGCTTTATCATTATATGGAACAGGGTTGCCCGCCTGCAGCAGGCCATATCGGCTTTATATCACGCTTGGGCTGAAGGAGCCCCTCCTGAGTTTGAACCCCCCTCCCCCCCCCCCACACACATACACACAATAAGCGTAGATGATTTATATACGGGAAGGATTTCCCAGGGCATGGTCTTGCCTTACTTATTTATATTTGTGATGAATTTCCCTGGACATGGATCCTGTCTGAACCATTTACATTTGGGGATAAATTACCCCAGGGCTGGATTGGCCTTATACGGTACTGAGGGACTGACTGTCTATCAATGTATATATATACGGGATGGAATATCCCTGAGCTGAAATTGCCATAAACAGTACCGAGTGACCGAATGATATTTGATCGTGAGTACACAAGGTTTTCCACTAAGATGTCATATTCCTCAAACCATGCAGTATTGATCTATCTTACTTGTACTGAGTTTAATTGTCGAACTTGAAAGCATGCATACATTTCTGTGCCGTTATTTCTATACTGGATTAGACCTACGGAGCTCGTCACTACTTTCATCCCAGAGGTTCATTTTGTTACTTATTGAGTTGGTTGTACTCAGACTACAGTCTGCACCTCGTGTGCAAATCCAGGTGCTCCCGGATACGGCGGTTGCTAGACTTGGTGATTTATCTGTTGGAGGCTATTAAGGTAGTTGCTTGGCGTTCGCAGACCTTGTCTATCTTCCCTTCAGTTATTGTGTTGCTCTATATTTTTCAGACATTGTTCTTATTAGTCAGACTTTATTATTTTTTAGATGCTGATGTACTCAGTGACACTTGGTTTTGGGAGTGTTTTATATCTATAATTGTGAGGTTTTTTATTGAATTCAAATATTATATTTTCAAACTTAATAGATACTATGTTTTATTGAGGATGTCGGCTTGCCTAGTATTGAGATAGGCGCTATCACGACATTAGGATTTTGGGTCGTGTCAAGTTGGTATCAGAGACTAGGTTACATAAGTCTCACGAGTCATGAGAAGGTTTAGTAGAGTCTTGCGGATCGGTACGGAGACGTCTTTACTTATCTTTGAGAAGCTACCAAACCCTTAGGAAATTTCAGTTTCTTGTATTCTATCGTGCAGAATTGGTTCATCTTGAAACATAACTCCATGAATTCCTTCCACGTATTTGTGTGCGCATGTGAGCGCTCAGTATCAATTGTGCATCACCGATTGTGGTTCCATGAACGAGGTTCGTGATGTGTTTTCTGTGTTTTGGTGAAGGGCCAGTGTGGAGGACTTGAGGCCAGGGTTAGACCGCAACTTAAGCTCGGTAGCTTTAGTTGTGTGAATTTGTACATTTGGACTCATATGTCCGGTAGTGTCCCTATGAGTGGAATTTATGGCTCATCGTGCAGTTTAGTTTGTTCCCACTAAGAGGGAAAAGATAAGGAGGTTCATTAATGGCCTCAACCATCAGTTCCATTTTGTTATGACTCTAGGGAATGTAATAGGTGCTAAATTCGAGGAGGTGGTTGACAGTGCTCGACAGCTAGAGATGGTCAGTACTCAGGAGAGGGAGGCTAAGAGGTCTCGTGGTCTGGGTAATTCTAGCAGCTTTCCTTTTGAGGGACAACCCTATCATTGTAGGTATCGTCCTTATAGGCCCACTCATATGGCTCGTTCAGCTCATCGTGGCTCATCAGCCAGCCATGGTTCATATAGTGCTCGACAGAGTCAGTCTTCCCCTATTGCACTTCCATCTCAGAGTTCATCTCGTGCACCATCAGTTCAAGGTTCATCGATACCAGGTTCTTCTGGTAGTTATTTTGGTTCTTGAGGTTCGCCTCACAACTTGCCATCATTTTCAAAGAGTGGTTGCTTTGAGTGTGGAGATTTGGGTCACATAAAGAGATATTTCCCTCGCCTTACGGGAGGTTCAGCTCAGCAGATGAGTCAAGCTACGACTTCTGTACCAGTTGCTCCACCACTCTCCTAGCCAGCTCGGGGTGGGGCTCAGTCAGCTAGGGGTCGCCCAGGAGGGGGAGGCCGATCAGGTTGCAGTCATGCCCGATTTTATGCTTTTCCTTCCAGGCCAGATGTTGTTGCTTCAGATTTAGTGATCACATGTATTGTCTCAGTGTGCCATATGGAATCTTCTATACTATTTGACCCTGATTCCACTTATTTGTTTGCATCATTTTACTTTACTCATTATCTGGATATGCCCCGTGAGTCATTAGTTTCACCTGTTTGTGTATCTACGCCGATGGGCGATACCATTATTGTGGGTTGTATGTATCGGACATGTGTGGTAACTATTGGAGGATACTACTATTGACAATTCAATTTCATAGTTTTATGTTAAATTTTAGTTTTGGTTAGAGGCATTCTTGTGGATTTGTTATGACCTGCAGAGTTTGAGATCAAGGATAACTCGAGTAATGATGTTCCTGGATACGGGTTATATTGCACTTTATGAGTATATGAAAATCATGAGATGGGTGAGTTGTTATTTGTAAACGATGTAGTGCGCACAGAGTATGAATTTGATCGGTGGTGTTAAGGCAGGGTTACCTCTTTGAGTGTTGTTGTGCTAATGAGGCACGTGTCTTTCAGCCTATTTGGGTGGTGCAATTTAGATTTTAGCAAAGTGGGTGACTCTCGAGAAGGTTCTAATGGGTTCGAGAATTATATATAGCAATCGAGAATGTTTACGGATTTGTGTATGGATAGAATCCGAGATTTACATTTAGCAGTGCCAGGACTTGCGGTAATTCTATATGACTATGGATTCTACATTTTAGTATAAGAAAGGTAAGAAGAATAATTTTAAATTTACATAAGGTATTTTCAGAGTGAGTGTTACGGTTGTGGTATTTATGGAGGTGCTTAAGAAGAATACAATGGCTTATGGGGCCTTAGGGCGGTGTGATTTTATGTTAGGATATATTGTAGTGAACTTTGGGTAAGGATCGTAGTGTTCTGACAAGGAGAAGTGTCAACTTGAGGGTAATTCAGAAGAAACTCGGAGAAAATAGGACAACTTGGTAGTAGGCTAGACCAGTATAGTAATGATATGCTCGGTTCTTTTGGGTAATTATGATGTGGTGTGTTGTGCAGGATTAAGATTTACACGTACAAGGTGGAAGTTCATTTTTGCAAGAAAGACCACGAATTATGGACAGAATGGTCAATTTCAGATATTTAGACAAATATTATAAATGCTTGGTAATCCCTGAGAAGGGTGCAGGTTTCAAAAGGGCCTACAGTAGGCCATATTGGCTTTATATATATTATTATTATATGGAACGGGGCTGCCTGCCTGTAGCAGGACTTATAGGCTTTATCATTATATGGAACGGGGTTGCCGCCTGCAGCAGGTTATATCGGCTTTATATCTCGCTTGGGCTGAAAGAGCCCCTCCGGAGTCTGAAACCCCCCACAGTGAGCGTAGATAATTTATATATGGAATGGACCTTCCCAGGGCATGGACTTGTCTTACTTATTTATATTTTGTGATGAATTTCCCTGGACATGGATCATGTCCGAACCATTTACATTTGGGGATAAATTACCCCAGGACTAGATTTTCCTTATACGGTACTGAGTGACTCACCGTCAGTCAATGTATATATATACGGGATGGAATATCCCTGGGCTGGATTGGCCATAAATAGTATTGAGTGACCGAATGATTTGTGATCGTGAGTACACAAGGTTTTCCACTGAGATGTCATATTCCTCATATCATGTAGTATTGATCTATCTTACTTGTACTGAGTTTAACTGTCGAACTTGAAAGCATGCCTACACACCTGTACCGTTATTTTTATACTAGACTGTACCTGTGGAGCTCGTCACTACTTTCAGCCTAGAGGTTAGTCTTGTTACTTATTAAAATAGTTATACTCATACTACACTCTGTACCTCGTGTGCAGAACCAGGTGCTCTAACGGTTGCTAGACTTGGTGATTTATCTGTTGGAGACTATCAAGGTAGTTGCTTGGCGTCCGCAAACCTTGTCTCTTTTCCCTTCAGTTATTGTGATGTTCTATACTTTTGAGACAGTGTTCTTATCAGTCAAACTTTATTATTATTTAGATGCTCATGTACTCTGACACCAGGTTTTGGGAGTGTTTTGTATCTATAATTGTAAGGTTTTCTATTGAATTCAAATATTATGTTTTTAAACTTAATAGATATTGTGTTATATTGTGGATGTCGATTGGCCTAGTATTTAGATAGGCATCATCACGACATGGGGATTTTGGGTCGTGACAGTTAGGTGTGCAGTTGGGCCTTCAGGTGCGCGGGAGCGCACCTAGGGGATCATTTGTAAAGCCCTGCTTCGTCCCCCACACCCCAAAACCCAAAACCATGCTTTAGAAAGTGAAGCTCTCAAGAACCTCCTCAAAGGTCCCTCCACCATCCAAGGTAAGTTCTAATGATAATTTTAAGTTGATTTCAATTCCCCAACACCTTATTAACATGGATAAACCCTTCAAATCATTAGATATGTTTTTGGGGCATCATTATTGAGAGAAGAAACACTAGAACTCGAAATCAAGAGGATTGAACTTCAAAAAGATAATTTCTTCACCCTCTACTGAATTATAGTATTGGATTAATGATTATAGACTCTAGTTCATGAGATATGACTTATTGGGTTTGAGAGAAAAGCACGAACGGTTATAGGTTTGGGTTTTTGATTGTTGATTATTGATTAAGGGTGTTGTTTATCTTATGGGTGATAAAGAATGATGTTAATTATAACCATTTGAGATTTTAGAGACACGACTCAAAATCTCACCTGTCGTGATGGCGCCTATATCAATACTAGGCAAGCCGACAATCTTAATAAAACAACCATATCTTTTAAGTTTGAAAATATAATATCTAAATTCAACGGAAGAAAACTCACAAATACATATATAAACACTCTCAAAACCCGGTGTCACTGAGTACATGAGTATCTAAATGAATACAAGGTCTGACTGATAAAATCACTGTCTGAAAATATAGAACAGTACAATAAGTAAGAATGAAGGGAGTCAAAATCTACGGATGCCAAGCAGCTACCTTGATAATCTCCACAGAATAAATTTTGAAATCTAGCAACCGCCGTATCCGGGAGCACCTGGATCTGCACACGAGGTGCAGAGTGTAGTATGAGTACAACCAACTCAATAAGTAACAAGACTAACCTTTGGGCTGAAAGTAGTAACGAGCTCAGCACGTACAGTTCAATATAGAAATAACAATACAAAAATGTAGGCATGCTTTCAAGTTCAACAGTTACTCTCAGTACCAATAAAATAGATCAATTCTGAACAATGTGAGGAATATGACATCTCTCTATGTACATGCCAATGTACATACTGTATGTGATGCACCTTAGTGAAAACTTCGTGTACTCACAATCTAAAATACTCAATCACTCAGTATTATAAATGGCCAATCCAGCCCAGGGAAGATCCATCCCCAAATATCAATGATTTGGACAAGATCCATGTCCAGGAAAAATTCATCCCTCAATATAAATACTTTGGGCAAGATCCATGCCCAGGGAAAATCCATCCCTCGATATAAATGCTTCGGGAAAGATCCATGCATAGGGAAAATTCATCTCACAATATAAATGCATCGGGCAAGATCCATCCCTCAATATATATATATATATATATATATATATATATATATATATATATATATATATATATATATATATATATATGTGTGTGTGTGTGTGTGTGTGTGTGTATGTATGTATGTATGTATGTATGTATGTATGGCAAGATCCATGCCTAGGGAGGATCCAATAAAAATCCAAAAATAACTCAAAAATCGCCCGTGGGGCCCACGTCTCAGAACCCAACAAAAGTTATAAAATATGAACCCCTATCCAACCACGAGTCCAACCATATAAATTTTACCAAAATCCAACATCAACTCGACCCTCAAATCTTCAATTAAAATCGTTGAAGATTTTTACCATTTTCAACCCAATCTTTACCCATTTGAACTCAACAATCTTTCCATAAAGCTTATTGATATTTATAAATATTACTATTACACCCAAGAATCATACTCTTAATCACCCATCTTTATCGAAACTCGAAATTAAAGATTAGGGGTTAGAACCTTACCTCTTGGGTGAAGATCTTGTGATATTTCCTTGTTGGATTTCGAAGCTTGAACAAGATCTTGATGAACGAAGCACTTGAGCTTCTTCCTCTCTCTAGAACAGTCTCCCTTCTCTCTAAAAATGTCAGCTTTTTGCTCCAAAATGAGTCTCAAAGCCTATTTATCAAAATGGGGTCGGTGCCCAGAACTGTGCTGTTTTGGTCGATTCTGCGACCAGTTTGCAGTCGCAGAAGCACTTTCGCGATCGCAAGAATGATTCTCCGATCGCAGAATTGTCACAGAATCTTATTTTTCCAGCCTTTGGTAATTTGGTCATAACTTCCTGTAGAAATGTCCAAATGACGAATGGTTTGAAGCATTAGAAACTAGACTCAAAGATCTTTCATTTCATAGTCTATTATGAAACTTCCAATTTCTATACTAGACTCAAAGATCTTTCATTTCATAGTCTATTATGAAATTTCCAATTTCTATATTCGATGCCGAAACCTATCGAATCAAAAGTCTGATTGACCTCAAATTTTGCACACAAGTCATAAATGACATAACAGATCTATTCCAATTTCCAGAATCAGATTCCGACCCCGATATCAAAAAGTCAACACCCCTCCCCCCCCCCCAGTTAAACTTTCAAAAAATTTAACTTACGCCATTTCATGCCTAATTCCACTACGGACCTCCAAATAATTTTTCGGACACACTCCTAAGTCCATAGTCACCATACGGAGCTATTGAAATCATCAAAACTCTATTTCAGGTTCGTTTACACATAAGTCAACATTCGGTAAAGTATTTCAACTTAAGCTTCCAACATGAAATTCATTCTTCCAAGCTAACTCTGAAATACCTTAAAACCAAAATCGACAATTCACACAAGTCATAATACCTCGTAGGAAGTTATACAAGACTTCAAATAGTTGAAAGGAGCATAAATGCTCAAAACGACCGGTCGGGTCGTTACATTTAGAATTTATCTAAGAGTAAGAGAATGGGTTGTTGGGTGTAGAAACACCATTAATAAGGGCTATGAAGCTTTATACCCACCAAGTGTTTGATAAAATGCCTAAGTGACCAAAACATGAGGATTATTGCTAATGTAGAATCCTTTTGACTTGTATTGTTATAGATTAAAGATCAAAGGGTTGGCGAATGTTGTTTTCAAGAGCAAGAATTTAAGGTATATGAGGCTAACTCTCTATGTTTGGGAATGTTAATGATTCTTCCTACACTACATTTCTTTTACGACGTTACTACTTACCTCAAAAATATAGTTAAGCCTGGTTCTTTGAATAGTTGCAGAACTTCTATTATCTAGCTTCATAACTCGTTCATGACTTTTATTCTGAATGTTGTGAGCTTAGTGTGTAATCAATATATACTTGGGTTTGATGCCCATGAATCTCAGTCTAGATTACTCAGCATGTCATAAACAATTTAAGTTTCAGTTTTCATAATCAGTTCAAGAATACATGTCTCAGTGTAGTACTATTCAGTATTCCAGTATCATGTAACTCAATATGATTCACTATTTCAGCATCACATATTGCAGTATGATTTTCAGTTCCAGAAATTAAATACCTGAATGTTGAAAACCTGTAATTGGGCTTGAGGCTGTAGTTTATATGTTTTATGCATATTTGGGCATGAGGCTGTAGTTTATGCTTTATGCAGGTTTGGGCATGAGCCCGTAGTTTGTGCTTTATACATTTTGGGCTTGAGGCTGTAGTTATGTATACGTATACTTAGGCCTGAGGCCGTAGTTATGTATACGTATACTTGGGCATGAGGTCGTAGCTTATGCACATATATATTGGGCCCGAGGCTATAGTTTATTCAGATAAACATGTTGTTCATCATTCAGAAGAGGGAGTATTCATATCCTTACTTCCTTTGTTCAGTTCAGTTATTAGTTATCATTTTAGTTATTAGTTATCAGTTCTCAGTTAGCAGCCCAGTTTTACTTTCAGCATTTACAGTTCTTTCTTTCAGTTGCTTTACATATCAGTGCAATTCAAATGTACTGATGTCCCTTTTTCCGGGGGCCTACATCTCAAGATGCAGGTAATGATTTACAGGTTGATGATTCAGAGCGCTAGGATTCTCGTACCAGCTATTTGGTGACCCCCAGTTCTTTCGGGGCATTATAATTACCTTACAGTCTTCAGTATTTTTAGATAGCCAGTGTTTTCAATACCTCCTTATAGGCTTCATAGACTAGAGAAACAGTTAGATAGAGTCACAGACTTTTCATGTTAAGTAATGTTTGCTACAAATATATTTCAGAATTATATTAGTGTTTCTGCTTTTGATTTATTTCATTCAGACTTTCAGTATGTCAGCATGTGTTAGTTTATCTTCCGCATTCAGTATATTATGATATCACATGTTGATTCAGCCAACCAGTTGGTTTGCTCGGTTGCATGTAGTTAGGCACGGGGTGTCGTGTTACGTCCAGGCCCAGGTTCAGGGTGTGACATATTTTACGAAGTTAATAACTATCGTGCGAGGCTAGTAAAGTATTCTGCTTCACTTGATTGTTTAACTAACCCAATACACTAATCTAACACAAATTAATGAAACCTATTTAAATCAGCATTAAAATGAATACATCGTACTTACAATTAATAATATACAATTTGATGGTACAACAACATACAAATTTAAAAACAAATTTAGTACAAATTTAATAGAAATTGATATATCTACAACAACATACACACTAAAAATAAATTTCATATAACTAATTATATAATATACACTTATTTACAGTTTATCTATGACTTTCATACATTATTTTTACCCAGTTAAAATACATCTACAACATCATACAACTTAAATACAATTTTCATACAAATTTTTCACAATATGTCTTTTTTGTATTTTTTGTATCTGATTTGTATATATTTTGTATGTGGTGTGTATTTCTTCATCTCTAAAACTCCAATCAAAACTTTCTCTCTTAATATATTTTTGATACATATCAATAACTTTATGTAAAACGATTGTATTGATAACTTAAATACAAATTTTATACAACGATTCATGCATTATACAACTATTTTTCAATTTTCATACAACATTCAAATAAAAAAAAGTATTTAACTACAATAGAATACAGTTTACATATAATTATACTATAACTTTACTACAATTTCATAAGTATATTATATGCCATGTGTTCTTCTTCGAGTTTCAATCTGAAATTTATCCAAAATCAAGTCTAATATTCGCCAAACACCCTCAAAATTGAGATATAAAGTCCAAATAATATTCCCAATTATTTGCAACAATACCCAATCCAAACAAATAATGGTTTTTAAAAACCCAAATTCAAATTCAAAGCTTCACACTTTTTAATGGCTGTCAATGGTGGAGAGTCAAACACCTTCAAAATTTATTAATTGATAAGTTCAATTTGAACACCAAATGTGCAACATGAAAGGAAATTGCTAAGTTAAAACTTTATAGAAAAATAATTGAAATCCATTAATGAATTCCATTTAAAATATATACAACATGAAAGGATAAAAAATAGAGGACATCAGAGAAAAAACAATTGGGGAAAGAATAGAGAATGAGAGATTGAGAAAGTTCCAATAGGTTCGAGGTTTATATATAGCGATTGAGAATTTCACCGGACTTGTGTGTGGATAAAATCTGAGATTTGCGTTGATGGTGCCTAGAATTGCGAAAATTCTATATAACTATGGATTCTACATTTTTTTTTAAGGAAGGTAAGAAGAACAATTTCAAATTCACATAAGGTATTCTCATAGTGAGTGTTATAGTTGTGGTATTTTGGAAGGTGCTTAAGAAGAATACAGTTGCTTATGGGTCGTAGGGCATTGTGGTTCTATGCTAGGTTTTTGGGGTGAGATGTGGCTAAAGATCATGGCGTTTTAGCAAGGAGAAGTATCAATCTGAAGACATATTCGAAAAAAAACTCGGAGAAAATAAGACAAACGGGTAGTAGGTTTGATCAGTATGGTAATGGATATGATCAGTTCTCTAGGTGCTTATGATGTGGGGGGTTTCTACAGGTGCTTTGTGGCAATACACCTTGGTTTGGAGACCTGCGTGCCTTGGTTGAGCTAGAGAGATTAAACTCTGATGGCTTGATTATGTGCAAATGGATTCCAAAGCATTCTCGAGGATTTCTACCACGGTTTGAGATAGGTATTTTCCTACCGACCAGAGGAGCATGTTGAGTATTGTGATTTTCTACTGGATGGAATCAAATGGAAGGCTTCTGGCTGATCGGATATGTATTCTACTTATGACTCAGAATGATTATGAGGTTCTCGTATTTTTCAAATGATGGCATGATAGATGCGGTGTGTTGTGTGGGATTAAGGTTGGCGTGTGCAATGTCACGGTTTAGCTTTGAAAGGGAGGTCATACATTCTTATAGGGCATGAATAATTTTTGATGTTTAGATGAATGTTATAACTATTTGGTATTGCGTGCGTAGAGTGTACATTTCAGAAGGCGTACTAAGTTTTGAATTATGGATATTTCATAGGTATTGTGGCACTGTCCTGGTTGATCGACTATTGATTTTAAGACGCTGCTATGTGGCACGAAAGAATGGGAGAAGTATTCCTCGTGGAATGATCGTGTATGCAAGATGTTTTAGACATTCGGGCGGTGGAGATAGGACCAGAAATAGTGGTTCGCGTGTTCTATGGATTTGAAGACTGGGAGTTGTCGGGAGCAGATTGTTTCAACGCGGTAGACTGTGTCGTGGCCGAAGCTAGCCAGATGATAGTATGTATTATGATTCAGTCGTCGGGGACTTTCGAAGGGTTATTTATCTATTTGTGGGTGACCAGAGTTGATTTGGGGGTCCATTGGTAGGCCTAATTAAGATGTGTATTCTACACCGAGCCGGAATGGTTGGCTCCATACTGCTATTGTTGAGAGATGTGCCAATCGGTTGATGTTGAACTTATTTGTGTTCTGAAATGATCTGTGAGTTACTCTTTTATGCTACGAGGAGTTGTGATTCATTGGTTATGTGCACACATGGTACGGGCCTCATGGCGGAATTCGAGCGAGATGAGTATTTGGGTATTGCATGATGGATTGCGTAATGGTTATGTTCTTTCAGGTTCGTGTAGAATTTTGTAATTTGCCTCTCCGTCGTTATTGATTTTTGAGCAGGCTGACTCAAGTAAGATAATATGGACCAGCATTTGGATGAGGTCGCGCATGGTAGCGGAGTTATGTTAAGGTATGAACCTTGTGTTAGAATCGTGTGATGGTTCTACGGTGTGTGCTGGATTTTTAGCATTTCTTTGTGGCGGTACTCGTTAATCTGGCGGCGCAGTTCTCTCATTTGAGTCATTTTCCATGACTGGGTACATTTGAATTTTTACGTATTGGTGCACAGATGGCATGGGTTGTCGCTCTGAGTTATATTGGTGCGGCATGTCTGTGGAATAGTTATGTTTAGTAATATAAGGTCAGTGGACCTAGAATGGGTACTATCAGGTTTGATTACGGTATGTTCGGAAGGATAATATTGAAAGTCGGCTTAGAAAGTGATTATGGTTTTGGTTGGGGCGAGAGAGCTCCGTGACTTGTTGATCTGGTAAGTGTATGAAGGTTTTGGGATGAGGTTTGGTTCGATATGGGTTTAATACTAGTATTTGGTTGGTTTTGGAGTAGTCATTGTGATCAGGAATGGTGCTACGAGCATGCGAGTTGTGTATTATGTTAGGTGATTATGTCCGTGGATATGGTTATGGTTATGGCTTGATACAACTTGTTCAAACTCATGTAGTGTGTAAATGTAAGATTCGTGTCTTGAAAGAAATTCTAAAGGTTGGAAATTAAATTCCAAGGTTTATGGGCTAAAGTTAAATCAATGATTTCAGTTGTATTGCGTTGTCAAGCTTATATGGAATAGGGTGACGTGGGTTGTTGTGTGAATTGCCGGGGTAAATGGTTCGGGTCCGGTGAGGTTTTGGAATGAATTGGAACACTTAGTTCCAAGGTTTAAAGCTTAAGTTAAAATAGTGATCGAATGTCGACTTATGAGTAAATGACCCTGAATGGCATTTTGATGACTCCAATAGCTCCGTATTGTGATTTTGGACTTAGAAGCGTGCCCGAAAAATTATTTGGAGGTACGTAGTGGAATTAGGCTTGAAATGCCAAAAGTTAAATTTTTTTGGGAAGTTTGACCGGGGGGTTGACTTTTTGATATCGGGGTCGGAATCCGATTCCGAAAATTTGAATAAGTCTGTAATGTGAATTGTGACTTGTGTGCAAAATTTGAAGTCATTCCTGATTGATTTGCTACATTTCGGCATCAATTGTGGAAGTTTAAGTTTCAAAGTTCAATAATTTCGAATTGAGGTGTGATTCGTCGCTTCGATATTGTTATGTGTATTTTGAGGCCTCGAGTAGGTCCGTATTATGTTATGGGACTTGTTGGTATATCGGGACGAGGTCCCGAGTGGCTCGGGTGAGTTTCGGACGAGGTCCAGATCATTTTTCACTTCATGTTGCATTGCTGAAGGTTCTGGTTATGGTAGGACTTCACTTGCGGCTGGTTTGCAAAAGTGCGAGGGTCGCAGAAGCAACGAAGGGGTCGCAGGAGCGGACATTTTTTTGGGAGCACGGTTCCGTAGAAGCGGAGATTTCTTCGCATCTGCAAAGGCGTAGATGCGGTGAGTGAGCGCAGAAGCGGAGTGGAAGCGCAGAAGCGACAAGCGGGCGCGCACCTGCGAGTGCGCAGATGCGGGTATTTTTCCGCAGGTGTGAAGGCAGACCTCCAGTGCTTCTCCGTAGAAGTGTGTTTTTGGTCGCAAATGCGACGCCGCAAAAGAGACTAATGTCCCGCAGGTGCGAAAATGCTGGGCAGAATCCTTCAAGTTCGAGGGTTCGACATTTTTCACCCATTTTCGGATTTTGGAGCACGGGTTGGGCGATTTTGGAGAAGAATTTTTCACACAACTTGGGGTAAGTGTTCGTGACTCTCTTGTGGTTATATTTCATGAATTAATCTTCATTTTTGGTGTCAGATTATCGAATCTTCAAGAGAAATAGAAGGAAATATCTCTAATGTCACAAAACGAATATTTCGAGTTTTGAATACCGATTCGAAGTCGGATTTGAGTGAAATTAATATGGTTGAACTTGTAATTGGATGGGTTGTAGTATTTTTAGGTTTCGTCAGATTCCGAGAGGTGGGCCTCACATGTGATATTTGGGGCGTAATTTCGGATTTTGTGGAAAAAATATTAGTATTTTTTATATGGAATAAATTCCAATAAATTGGGTTGACTGAATCAAATTAATTGTGACTAGATTCAAGCCGTTCGGAAGTTGTTATGCGCAAAATAGAATTTCTGGAGCATTGTTTAGCTTGCTCGACATTGGATTTGGCTTGTTCGAGGTAAGTAACTCTTCTAATCTTGGAGTTGAGGATATGAACACTGAATATATGTATTATGTGAATTGTTGGGAGGTGACGCACATGCTAGGTGACGGGCGTGCACTACAGAAATTGTGACATATTTATTTATGTGGAATTTTGTAGTTAAATAATCTTGGCATTTTCCATGCGGTTTTATGTGTTAAAGAAATTGAGCTGAAAAGCATATTAAATATTATGTTGAGGCTATTTGCTAGTATTTTGGGACCCACAAAGGTCATATTGCTGGGAATTATTTATTTTAAATTAAAAATTCATACTCAGTCATATTCATGTCATTACATATCATATCTCAGTCTCAGTTATTATTTATTGATACATCATATCATCATTTTATGGATATTTTCATGACATTGTCAGCCCATGAGAGAGAGACCGGAGAGATAGATGACTGAGTGAGGCCGAGGGCCTGATTGTAAGGATTATTATGTGGATCGGGGTTGCCCACCTGCAGCAGGCCTTATAAGCTTTATTATAGCACCTGAGTTGTCCGTGCAGATTATAGCGCTTGGGCTGAAAGATCCCCTCCGGAGTCTGTACACCTCCAGTGAATGTGGTTGATATTATTGAGGGATGGATATTCCCTTGACATGGATCTTCTCCGAATCACTATATACCTGGAGATGGATCTTCTCCACGGGCTAGATTGGCCCAATTCGGTACTGAGTGACTGATGATCAGTTGATGTGTATATTCCGAGATGGATCTTCCCTGGGCCGGATTGGCCATATACAGTACCGAGTGATTAGGCATGATGAGTGGAATGTGTGAGAAAATGAGATTGAGTGCTCTGAGAGTGTGAGTACATGAGTTCATCTCTGAGATACATTGCATTGACATGCACACATGACATACAGGCATCGAGATGTGTTTTCCTCATGTTGTACGGTATTAAATCATTCATAATTTCTTACACATGTTGACAGATGGACATAGTGATGCATTTGTCTTACACTGGTTATCTGAAAAGAAAATGAAACATCTTATTTATTATTATTGAAAGGATTTTTGGGAAAAAAATTATTGCTTTCAAACTTATTCATATTTGTTTTGCAAACTTCGGTAAACGATTTGGGTTTCACTGATGTACTTGAAAAGGCAAAACTATTTTCGGAAATCATGATTTTGCTGAGCATCTTATCTCTAAGTTACTTCTTGTATTATTTGCTTTACGTTGTTATGAACTGTTATTGGTATTTTGTGGTGGACCCATCCTTTGTAAAAGCTCGTCACTACTTTCAACCTAAGGCTAGGTTTGTTACTTACTCAGTACATGGGGCTGGTTGTACTGATACTAAACTTCTGCACATTACCTGCAGATGTTGGCTGCTGTAATACTTAAATTGCTTTAATAATTGTTATTGGAATTGGAGAATTAAAAGTTGGCTTACCTAGCGGGTTGGGTTAGATGCTATCACGACTAGTTGGAATTTGGGTCGTGATAGATGGCTTTCGAGTGGAACCAATGAAAGAAAGAAGGGTGCACTTGTTTTGTAAAATAATGCACCTCTAGCGGAAACTGAAAAGGGAAAATAATAGTAAAACAAAAATAAGAAAAGAAGAAAAAAAATAGATGAATAAATTATTGTCTTGTTCTTACTAGTGAGGTATAAAGTAAAGTAGTTCTTAAAGAAAGAGAAAATATTTTTGGGGTGATCTTGTTTGTGAAATTGAAGTGGATTGAAGAATCTGCGCTTGAAGTTTATTATGTGATGTGTTAAAGTATTTGAGAGGATGAACCACTAATCCAAAATATATCTTACTCTTCCCTTAGCCCACATTACAACTATGAAAAAAGTCCTAATTGATTTTAGATTGAGCAAGCCTTCATTAGTGGAGGTTTACATAATGGGCAAGCCTATGCTACTTTGTGCATGCATGTGACTTCTTTGTGAGAGTGAGGAATTTCTTTGATATATGCGAGTCCTTAAAATATATTTGAGCATTTAATTTGAATGCGTGGATTCAACTTACTCTCATGTTCTTGTGGTGAGGGCACATACTTTCGCAAGGGATAGGTGACGTTATTAGATGTCTCTATGATGCTTAGTGTTCAAGCCATGAATGCATTGTGATATGGAGTCGGTTTGTGAGGCTAGGATTGTTATAAGCATTTTGTCTTGTTGTTGAATAAATTTATGAAGGATGACATGGAGTAAAGGGAAGTGTGTGTTGAAGGCATATGCTAAAGTTTAATTGTTGCTATCAACTATAGTCATAGGTATGATGTGCTTCGGATGTGCTAAACGAAAATAAGATTCTCTAGGAATTGGTGGTTGACTCGAGGACAAGCAGCGTTTAAGTGTGGGGTGGTGGTTTTTGTACAAAATACTATACTTTTAATACATTACTCACCTTACATGTTGTTAGTGCGACGTTTGAGCTAAATTATGTTAATTTATGTGTAGGAGTATCGAAAGATAAAGACGAGTAAAGGTTGCACAAAAAGAGGACGCAAATGCAAGAAAAGAGCATAAAAATGCCAAGTACCCAAATCGCACTACATACCACACTTTCCGAGGTCTATAGCCATGTTGACCGCGCTACAGACTAGGCTTCGCGAGATTTATAGCCAGCTTGACCACGCTACAGACCAGGCTTTGCGAGGTCTATAGCTAGTTTGACCGCGCTATAAGCCTGGTTTCGCGAGGTCTATAGCTCGGTAATTAAAAGTCGCGGGTTAAAAGTCTCCAACCCGGATTTGGACTCAAGGGCTTCAACCCTAGCCTATAAATACTCCCTACACATGTCTAAGTGATGGAGAGGACGTTTTTAGAGCATATTCAACCGAAAAGGGGACATTATTGGAGAGGCAAGAAGGCTACGAGAATACTTGGAAGCAACGAATCACAAGAGTTTTTTTTTCATTCATCCTTAATCTGTATTTTAATGCTTTCAATTATTATCATGATTATTAGTATGGTTATGAGTAGCTAAAAAATTTTATCTAGGGTTTGATAGATGATTTTCTCTTGCGTTTAATATGATTTTGCCCTCAATTGTTTGTACCTACTTAGTATGTATTGCTTGGAAAAGGGTACAAATTTAGGTAGTTGTTGAACAACATCACTCATAACGTATGTGAGGAATCAATACGAAGGGTTTAAGGTGAGATTAGGAATAACGAAACATTGGTGCAATCTAAGTGAGTGGTGAATTAGTGCCAGCTAGCGTAGTTCGGAAGAATATGTCTAGTAAATATTAGTAGTTGCTCGGAAAAGAATTACAACACCCGAAGTACTCACGGTCGGTAGAGAATACTTATGCGAAATTATAGAAGACATAGCGGGAAGGATTCCGACAATTGGGAAAATCATAACTCTAGACCTCCTTAATCTTGTCTCCAACCCTTAATATCCCTAGTTGTTAATCTACTAATTTAATTTGTTAGTTAATTAGATACAAGAATCTTAATATTTATTACTTAGGAATTGTTCGAGCTTGTCATTTTAGTGATAGTAAACAGTTGTAACTAAGCTTTAGTTCTCTATAGGATTCGACTCCGGACTTTTAGACCGGATTATATTTACAGCATCCGCTTATCATTTTTAGGACTAGAATTGAGCGTGATCGATTGTATAGGACCCAAAAACTGCATGCTCTGACCAGGGAAATTAAGTTCTAGATCGTACAAAGAAACAACTTTATATTATTCTATGAATATTTATTTCACTTATTAGTTCTATTATTCCTTTGTAAAATAACAATGATAAACTTCTTAATACGTAGTGCTAGTTTTTAAAAATAAGAAATTTCCAGGTTGTCATGTTGGAGACGAATGAATTGTCCTCTCGCGTGCTGAACAACGCAGTCATTGTTTACTTGATTTTAAATTTAATACAGTAGTTTATTAATGTAATGACCAATAATTTTTGTGATTCACTTTACAACTATAATATTCTCGTTGTTCGATTTAATCATTTGTAGTTGGTGAAATTATTGAAAATTCATGTAAATAATATATATATATATATATATATTTTTTTTTGTAATATAAAAATATCATTTTCGTACTGTTAATAAGGGAGAGTTAGAGAAGCTTAGGGTAGTCATGGGTGCTTGCCGTTCAAGACAAAGTCAACATTTGACTTTCTTGTGTAATTTTAATTGGTTTATATACTTTGTGTTGGTAATGTAATTTTTCCATTAACTTTTGCCTCCCTGGACTATTTTGTCCATTAATTTAAAGCTTCTACCACGTGGCATTAGCTGCTTTAAGCTGGGTCCACAAAAAGGAGGAGTCTACACTCTACACTTTAGTTTCTCTTTTAAGTTGATGAAAATTTCACTTTTGGAAAGCTGATACAATTAAGCTCCTTCATCAAGCTTTTAGATTTTCAACATATATGTCTAGCTTTGTAAAGTATTGTATGCCTGGCTCTTTTTAGCATTTTGTATTTTCCCTGCTTGAACTTTGACTTGATTTATTTTTCCATGTTAGAGAAAAGAAAGATGATGAAATTGTTTAAGGTTAGTCGAGTTGTTGTTTCGCTTGACTAAGTTAAAAAATATTTGAGTTCAATTTTTGTTCTCTCCGAAAATTTTCTGTGCAAAGTGGAGCATAACACCAAAGACTTTATTTTCTTTTGCTATTATAATTGATTCTATTTGAAAATCTAATGGAACTATTTGGTACTTTAAAATCTCAAAAGAAATTCAACATACTGCACCACAAAACAAGAAAAGAACTTTACAAATTATTTTAGATTGTATGGCCAACAACATGTAGCTCTCCTTCCACTATAATGTGATGTATTCCCCCTATCTCAAGTATGTTAGCGAAGTATATCTTTTCTTACAACTTGGTGAGTAGTTAGTAAAAGTTTACTTTCCTAATGAACAAGTTGTGAGATGATGTAACAAAATAACATATCATCGCTTATGAATAGTTGTTGAGAAAATTAATTTGAAGTAGGTATTTGAGAAATTAAAAGAAATGTCGTGTGTATCATATTTGTTTATGGAATTATTGATACACTTTGTCTTAATTACTATTGTCACGACCCAAAATCTCATCCGTCGTGATGGCGCCTATCTCAATACTAGGCAAGGCGACAATCGCAATAAACCACCATATCTTTTAAGTTTGAAAATATAATATCTAAATTTAGCGGAAGAAAAATTCATAAATACATATATAAACACTCCCAAAATCCGGTGTTACTGAGTACATGAGCATCTAATATGAATACAAGTCTGGAAAATACGGTCCATAATAGTCTGAGACCAAATGAAGTAAATAAGGAGATAGGCAAGGAGAGGCAAGGTCGGCGAAACACGGCAGCTACCTCTGAATCTCCGGAAACTCAACTGTGCGAAAGAAACCAACGCACGCTATGGCCGGGAATACCTGAATCTGCACACGAAGTGCAAGGTGTAGTATGAGTACAACCAACATAGTAAGTAAAAATAATAAATAAAGAACTTAAGATAGTGACGAGCTACACAGTTATAGTTCACTTTCAGTAATTCCAACAAAGAATAGACATGCTTTCAAATCCAGCAGTTTAAGTCAAATCAATTTTATACAGTTCACGTTCATGTAATCCGGATATAAAATCTTTCAGAGAATTTCACAACAATGACAGATAGCAACTAAGTGCAACAACAAATTAAAAGCAAGTACAACCTCTCAGGGCAACAGTCACTCAATTCGTCACAACAGCTCAATCACTCGGCTCTCATCCCTCAGCACTCACACTCAATGGGTACCCTCGCTCACTGGGGGTGTACAGACTCCGGAGCGGCTCCTACAGCCTAAGCGCTATAATCCGCACGGACAACTCATGTGCTGCACGGGCGACTCACGTGATATAATATCCCGTACGGATAACTTACGTGTTGCACAGACAACTCACGTGCTATAATATCTGTACGGATAACTCATGTGCTGCACGGACAATTCAAGTGCTATAATATCCATACCATACCGACAGGCCCTTGGTCTCACTCAGTCATCAACCTCTCTAGTCTCTCGGAAATCACAAAGATCAGCCCAAACAAAGATAACATAGTGTATCAATAAAAATCAAGAAAGACTGAGGTGTGATACGCAAGTAAAATCGTGACTCAGTACAAGACAACAATTAGCATATAATTCAACGAGTACGCGACCTCTGCGGTTCGCAACAGTACTATCACTTAGCCTAATTATGATTTACAATCAAATTTCTTTAACACATAGAGAGCAAATAACTAACAATAAGTTATTCAACTTTACAGTTTTACGGGACGGACCAAGTCACAATCCACTCGGTGCACGCCCACACGCCCGTCACCTAGCATGTCCGTCACCTCCAAAATAATCACATGATACAAAATCCGGGATTTCATACCCTCAGGACCAGATTTAAAACTGTAAATCACCTCAAACCGTGAAATTCTTATTCCGCTAAGCTTTTTCCTCGTGAATTGGCCTCCAAACGCCTCGAATCTAGCCACAAATAATTCGATTCAGTCAATAAAATTTATTGGAATTAATTCCATAAACAAATGCTAATTTTCCATAAAAATCTAAAATTTAGCTCAACAATCGCTCATAGGGACCACGTCTCAGAACCCAACAAAATATACAAAATCCGAACACCCATTCTGATACGAGTTCAAACATACAAATTTTATCAAATTCTGATAACAACTCGATCTCCAAATCTTAGATTTTCGTTTTTGGAAGATTTTACAAAAATCTTGATTTCTTCCATTTAAATTCGAAATTAATGATGAATATAACCATAGAATTATGAAGTATAATTACTTTCGGACATAGAACACTTACCCCAATCCATATAGTGAAAATTGCCTCAAAAATCGCTTCAATCCGAGCTTCATACCTCTAAATATGTTAAAAATGGCTGAAACCTCGAAATATAGCTATTGCCGAGATATTTACTCTTCGCGATCGCAAAGCACAAATTTTCTCAGCCCAAATTTTGCCTTTCGCGATCACGGACAATGCTTCGTGATCGCGAAGAACAAGTGCCCAGCTCTTCCAGACAGCCTCTAGTGTAATAGTCATAACCTTTAGTACAAAACTCCAAATTGCAATTGGTTTAACTTTCTGCAGACTAGACACCAAGGTCTATAACTTTCATTTGTTTCTCATCTCCTAATTCCTTATAGATTGCGAGATATAAGCTTCCAAATTCATCCCTGTGCAACAGAGATTTCCAAACTCATCCCAGAAAGCCTAGAGTGTATCCACCATAACTTTTTGTACACAACTCCAAATGACAAATGGTTTAACTTTCAGAGTAATAGACACAAAGGGCTACAACTTTTATTTTCGGACCATCTCCAAATTCCTTATAGATTGCGATATATAAGCTTCCAAAGTTGGGTCAGTGCAACAAAGGTTTGTTCTACGCGATCGCGAAATAGCTTCTGCGATCGCGATTCACAAGGCCCCAAACTGCTGTTTACTCTTCGCGATTCACATCTCTGTGGAAAAAAACCAGCAATTTAAAATGGCCTAGAAATGGTCCGAAACTACCCCGAAACTCACCGAGCCCCTCGGGACCTCAACCAAATATACCAACAAGTCCTAAAATATCATACGAACTTAGTCTAAGACTCAAATCACACCAAACAACGCTAAAACTACGAATCATGCCCCAATTCGAGCTTAATGAAACTAAGAAATTCCAACTTCCATATTCGACGCCGAAACCAATCGAATCAAGTCCGATTGACCTCAAATTTTGCACACAAGTCATAATTGACATAACGAAGCTATTCCAATTTCCAGAATCGGATTCCGACTCCGATATCAAAAAGTCAACTCCCCGGTCAAACTTCCAAACTTAAATTTCAATTTTAGCCATTTCAAACCTAATTTAGCTACGGGCTTCCAAAATAGTTTCCGAACACGCTCCTAAGTCCAAAATCATCATATGGAGCTATTGGAATCATCAACACTCTATTCCGAGGTAGTTTACACATAAGTCCACATCCCGTCAACGTTTCTAATTTAAAATTTTCAATTATGAGACTAAGTGTCTCATTTCACTCCGAATTCTCTCCGGACCAGAACCAACTAACCCGGTAAGTCTTAAAATGACTGTAAAGCATAAATTGAGCAGTAAATGGAGTAACGGGGCTGTAATACTCAAGAGTTATTCTTAACCTTCAAATCTTTATTCCACCTTACCACGCACATACCCGGGGTGATCTCATGTCACCTTATTCTATATAGGCCTGACCGTACAACATAACTGAAAATTATTAATTTAACCTTAGCCCAAACACCTTGGAGCCAAATTTCTAACAACCAGAATTCTTTTCAAGACCCGAATCTCACATCTATCCACTGTAATAGCCTGAACAAGCTGTATCCAGCCATAACCATAATCCTAGATATAATCACATAACATACTACATAACTCGCATACTCGTAACACCATTTCTGATCACAGTAACTACTAAAAACCAACCAAGTACTAGTATAAAACCCTGCATTCAACAAAACCTCATTCCAAAAACTTCGTACACTGCCAATGATGAAAGAAACAATCAAAACTCATAAATACTCATCAAATCAACTAGCCACAAAGCTCTCTTGCCCCGACCAGAACCATAATCACCTTCTAAGTAGACTTTCAATATTATCCTCCCGAATATACCCTAATCAAACCTGACAGTACCCATTCTAAGTCCAATAACCTTATATTTTTAAACACAACCATCCCACAGACACGCCACATCAGTATAACTCAAGCCACAATTGCACAATCCGTGTACCCAAATATGGGAGATGTCTCAAGGAAGAGAACAATATTGCAAGTTCAACAAGTACCACCACAACCGCACCGTTACAACCAACTCCTCAAAATTCGTGAAGAGGATAACCGTAAGCGCATGTGCACAATTGTAGAGGAAGCAAATTAATAAATCAGATAAATTATTATAGAAATAGAATTTCCATGCACGGCACGGACAACTCACGTACCAATAATATAAATCGCCTAGCATGGTCACAGGCCTCCAGTCCAAGCATATCATACATTAGCAATTAAACAAGTACACATGTATATGATAATGAAATAAGACTCTCATGCTCCTGGACTGGTATAAATAACACGCCATAGTGTAAGCATGTGCAAAGTCTGCTATCACAAATAATTAATGCAACTAGTGCCTCCACTGAGTTAAAATAAAATACTCACCTCAAATAGGCCGCAACCCGAAACAATATACTTCTGAGAACTCCCAGTCTCCAAATTCATCAAACACATGAATCGCCGTAACTGATCCCAACTCCAGCCTTTTGAAATGCGCACCCTTCTCAGGGATTACCGAGCAGTTATAGCATTCATCTAATTATCTGAAATTGACCATTCTTTCCAAAATTTGTGATCTTCCTTTCAAGAATGAACTGCCACCTTGTACATGTAAATCTTAATCTTGCACCACACACCACATCTATCATGCCATCATGTGACAAGCACGAGAATCCCACTATCAACTTTGGGTAACCAATAAATTACATACCCAGTCATTCAGTAACCTTCATCTTGCTTCCTTTCAGGAGGAATTCATAATACACAATACATTCCCTACACCGGTAGAATATATCCGGTTCAACCCATGGTAGAAACCATTAATAATACTTTGAAATCCATTTACACATAACCAAGCTATCAGAACTGAATCCCTCTAACTCGACCAAGCCACGCAGGTCACCAAACCCAAGAATATTGCCACCAAAATTTATGTAAAGGCTCACAACATCATAATTACCCCTATAAATACCACAACAGAAACACCTACTCTGAAAAGACCTTATGTGGACTTAAAATTGTTCCTTTTTACCTTTCTTGCACTGAAGTGTAGAATCCATAGCCATACAGAATTACGTCAAGTCCCGATACCTTCAAATGCAAATCTCAGATTTTATCCATACACAAATCCGGAAACATTCTCAATTGTTATATATAATTCTCAAGTCCACTAGAATTTTTTCGGGAGTCACCCACTTTGCTCAAATCTAAATTGCACCGTCCAAACGGGCCGAAAGGCACAAGCCCCATTAGCACAACAACCTCCAAATATGTACTTATGCCGTAACACCACCAATCAAATTCATACTTCGTGTGCACTACATTGTTTAAAATAAAAATTTAATCATTCCATGATTTCCGTATTTCTATAAAGTGCCATATAACCCGTGTTTAGGAATTTCCTTACTCGAGTCATCCTCGATCTCCATCTCTACAAGTCATAACTAATCCACAAATATGTCTCCAACCAAAACTAAAATTTAACATATAACCATGAAATCAAATTGTCAATAGCAGGCTCCCCCACTTAGCTTTAAGCTGCAATTATATAAATTAGAACCCCGCAAGTATTTCTCCTTCTCAATTACCAAGATCTCGCACCATTAACCCGCCAAACTTCTCGAAGTCTTTTGTTAAGCTTTTCATGAATATTCTGAATCACCACTCACAGTCATACACTCGACCTCTTACCGGGTAGCAAGTAATATTCCTCGCAGAAGCTTCATCAACATCACGCACCGCTAACTGCTCATAGGAGATATCCCACCTATGGAATTACTTACCGACATCTTCCAACGATGCTACATTGGGTGCAACGACTACGTAATTAGTAAATACTCCTGAGTTCATGCTCGCCCACCATTTGTATAAGTATGCACTTTCCCTATTGACATCAACTGAAAGTTCAACAATACCTTTCGAACTCAAGTCATATTGCGCCTAGAACGATAATCAGATCTTCACATCCCTCTTCATTTCAAACAAACTCCTTTATGCCATATTCAGTCTTTCTTCGTACAGTAACCATCTGTCACGACCCAATATCTGACTTGTCGTAATGACGCCTATCTCAATACCAGGCAAGCCGATAACCTCAATAACCCCTGATTTCCTTTAAGTTTAAAAAATATATATAAACACAATCCACAAGTCTCGCAAATACCGATACAAACACTCCCAAAACCTGGTGTCACTGAGTACATGAGTATCTAATGTTTAGAAAATACGGTATATAATAGTCTAAGATCAAATACAGTAAACAAGGAGATAGGGAATGAGAGACAAGGTCTGCGAAACACGATAACTACCTCTGCATCTCCGGAAAATCAACTGTACGAGAGAATCAACACCCGCTATGTCCGGGAACACCTGGATCTGCACACGAAGTGCAGGGTGTAGTATGAATACAATCAACTAAGCAAGTAACAATAATAAATAAGGAATTGAAGATAGTGACTACACAGTTATAGTTCATTTTTAGAAATTCCAGCAAAGAGTAGACATGCTTTCAATTCCATAAGTCTAAGTCAAATCAGTTTTATACAGTTCAAGTTCGTATAATACAGATATAAAAATCTTTCAGAGAATTTCACAACAATGACAGATAGCAACTAAGTGCAACAACAAATGAAAAATAAGAACAGTCTCTCAAGCAACAGTCACTCAACTCGTCATAACAGCTTAACCACTCGGCTCTCAGCACTCACACTCAATGGGTACCCGCGCTCACTAGGGGTGTATAGACTCCGGAGGGGCTACTACAGCCAAAGCGCTATAATATGCATGGACAACTCACGTGCAGCACGGACAACTCACGTGCTATAATATCCCGCACTAACAACTCGCGTGGTGCACGAATAACTCACGTGCTATAATATCCATACCTCACCGACAGGCCCTTGGTCTCACTCAGTCATCAACCTCTCTACAACCTTTGTACTAAATGTTCCAAATCGTTTCAAACCTCACCGGACCCGAACCAAATACCCAGGCAAGCCAAACAATAATCGTAAATCATAATTTGAGCAGTAAATGGGGAAACTGGGTTTGAGCATTAAATCACGATTCCACACTGTTCTACACTTTCTCAAGGCATGTGACTACCCTACCACAGAATTCATATGCTAATCTGCCACTCTTACTTTGGTTAAACCATCTCCTTTAAGCAACTTCTCAACCTCTACTTCTCCTAGTTGACCTCCTAGTACTTTAACCACCGCGAAACTCTTCTCGGTCATGTCTTCTCTCACACTTTGCTTCCCAACTATTGCATCAAATCAAAATGCAACTCTGTCGCACCTGAACCAATAAAATGTTACCGACTCTAAACCTCTTCGAAGATCATCTTTCTCGAGCCATCAACATTAGAAATATCCATTCGCAACCACAATTACTACAAAATCACTTACTCTTATTGAGTCCACACTCATTGACAAGACATGAGAATTTAATTTGTCCCACAATTTAACAACGTGAAAGATCCTTCAATACACTCACAACTCGAGACTGTACGTCAAATCAAGACAGAAATCAAGTACCCAATAGCAAACTCTTGAGTCATAAGTAAACTTTATTTTTCTCATTCAACCCATCTGAACACATCCCGCATTCACATCATACTTATCATATAGTCATTCAACCGCTCATCGAGCCACAAATTCCACTCATAGGAACACAATCACAATTTGAGCACTAAATCACGATTCCAAACCTTTCTATACTTTGTCAAGGCACGCGACTACCCTACCACATAATTCATATGCTAATCTGCCACTCTTACTTTGGTTAAACCATCTCTTTTTAGCAACTTCTCAACCTCTACTTCTCCTACTTGACCTGCTAGTACTTCAACCACCGCGAAACACTTCTCGGTCATGTCTTCTCTCACACTTTGCTTCCCAACTGTTGCATCAAATCAAAATGCATCTCTGTCGCACCTGAACTAATAAAATGTTACCGACTCTAAACATCTTTGAAGATCATCTTTCTCGAGCCATCAACATTAGAAATATCCATTCGCAACCACAATTACTACACAATCACTTACTCTTATTGAGTCCAAACTCATTGACAAGACATGAGAATTTAATTTGTCCCACAATTTAACAACGTGAAAGATCCTTCAATACACTTACAACTCGAGACTATACGTCAAATCAAGATAGAAATCAAGTACCTAATATCAAACTCTTGAGTCACAAGTAAACTTTATTTGTCTCATTCAACCCATCTGAACACATCCCGCATTCACATCATACTTATCATATAGTCATTCAACCGCTCATCGAGCCATAAATTCCACTCATAAGAACACTACCAAATGCATAATTCCAATTGCACAGGTTCTCACAACCAAAACTACCGAGCTTAAGCTGCGGTCTAACTCCGGCCTCAAGTCCTCAAGACTGGCCCATCAACAAAACATAGAATCCTTATCTCAAACCTCGTTCATGGAATCACAAGCCAGCGATGCACAACTAATACTGAGCGCTCATATGCGCACACGAATGTGCAGAAATATTCAAAGAGTTATGTTTGAAGCTGAATCAATTCTGCACGATAGAATACAAGAAATTGAATTTTTTTCCTAAGGGTTCGGCAGCCTCTCGAAGATAAGTACAGACGTCTCCGTACCGATCCGCAAGACTTTACTAAACCTGCTCATGACTCGTGAGAACTATGTAACCTAGAGCTATTATACCAACTTGTCACGACCCAAAATCTCACCCATCGTGATGGCGCATATCTCAATACTAGGCAAGCCGACAATCTCAATAAACCACCATATCTATTAAGTTTGAAAACATAATATCTAAATTTAGAGAAAGAAAAACTCAAAAATACATATATAAACACTCCTAAAACCCGGTGTCACTGAGTACATGCCATAATAGTCTGAGACCATATGCAGTAAATAAGGAGATAGGGAAGGAGATGCAAGGTCTGTGAAACACGACAACCAACTCTGAATCTCCGGAAACTCAACTGTGCGAAAGCAATCAACACCCGCTATGGCCGGGAAAACCTGAATCTACACACGAAGTGCATGGTGTAGTATAAGTACAACCAACTCAGTAAGTAACAATAATAAATAAAAAACCGAAGATAGTGACAAGCTACACAGTTATAGTTCACTTTCAGTAATTCCAGCAAAGAATAGACATGCTTTCAGATCTAGTAGTTTAAGTCAAATCCATTTAATACAGTTCAAGTTCACGTAATCCGGATATCAAATCTTTCAGAGAATTTCACAACAATGACAAATAGCAACTAAGTACATTAACAAATGAAAAGTAAATACAGCCTCTCAGGGCAACAGTCACTCTACTCATCACCATAGCTCAATCACTCTGCTCTCATCCCTCAGCACTTACACTCAATAGGTACCCACGCTCAGTGGGGGTGTATAGACTCCGGAGGGGCTCTTACAACCCAAGCGCTATAATCCGCACGGACAACTCACGTGTTGCACGAACAATTCACGTACTGCACGGACAACTCACGTGCTGCATAAACAACTCACATGCTATAATATCCTGCACAGACAACTCACATGCTATAATATCCCGCACGGACAAATCATGTGCTGTATGGACAACTCACGTGCTATAATATCCATACATCACTGACAGTCCCTTGGTCTCTCTCAGTCATCAACCTCTCTAGTCTCTCGGGCTCTCGTAAATAACAAAGATCAGCCCAAACAAAGATAACATAGTGTATAAACAAAAATCAAGAAAGACTGAGGTGTGATACGCAAGTAAAATCATGACTGAGTACAAGACAACAATTAGCAAATAATTCAACGAGTACGCGACCTCTGCAGTTCGCAACAGTACTATCACTTAGCCTAAGCATGCTTTGCAGTCAAATTTCTTTAACACATAGAGAGTAAATAACTAACAACAAGTTATTCAACTTTACATTTTTCACGGGACGGACCAAGTCACAATCTCCTCGGTGCACGCCAACACGCCCGTCACCTCCAAAATAATCACATGACACAAAATCCGGGGTTTCCTACCCTCAGGACCAGATGTAAAACTGTTACTTACCTCAAACCGTGAAATTCTTATTCCGCTAAACCTTTGCCTCGTCAATTGGCCTCCAAACGCCTCAAATCTTGCCACAAATAATTCGATTCAGTCAATAAAATTTATTGGAATTAATCCCATAAGAAAATGCTATTTTTCCATAAAAAAACCAAAATTTAGCTCAAAAATTGCCCGTGGGGCCCACGTCTCGGAACCCGACAAAAGTTATAAAATCTGAACACCCATTCCGATATTAGTTCAACCATACCAATTTTATCAAATTCCGATAATAACTCAACCTCCAAATCTTAAAATTTCGTTTTTGGAAGAGTTTGCCAAAATCTTGATTTCTTCCATTTAAATCCGGAATAAATGATGCATATAACCAATAGAATCATGAAGTATAATCACTTTCGGATATAGAACACTTATCCCAATCCATATGGTGAAAATCGTCTCAAATATCGCTTCAACCTGAGCTCCACAGCTCCAAATATGTTGAAAATGGCTGAAACCTCAAAATATAGCTACTGCCTAGGTATTTACTCTTCGCGATCGCGGAAAATGTTTCGCAATCGCGAAGCATAACTTTTCTCAGCTCAAATTGTGCCTTTCGCGATCGCGAAGAAGAAGTGCCCAGCTCTTCCAAACAGCCTCTAGTATAATGGTCATAATGTTTTGTACAAAACTCCAAATTGCAATTAGTTTAACTCTCTGAAAGCTAGACACCAAAGACTATAACTTTCATTTGTTTCTCATCTCCCAATTCCTTATTGATTGCGAGATATAAGCTTCTAAAGTTAGCCCTGTGCAACAGAGATTTTCAAACTTTTCCCAGACAGCCTATAGTATATCCACCATAACATTTTGTACACAACTCCAAATGACAAATGCTTTACCTTTCGGAATACTAGACACAAAGCGCTACAACTTTTATTTTTGGATCATCTCCAAATTCCTTATAGATCAGAGATGTAAGCTTCCAAAGTCGGGTTAGTGTAGAATAAGTTTGTTCTACGCGTTCGCGAAATAGCTTCCGCGATCGCAATTCACAAGGCCCCAAACTGCTGTTCACTCTTCACGAACACGACCTGATGTTCACGATCACGATTCACACATCTGTGGACAAAAACCAATAATTTAAAATGGCCTAAAAATGGTTCGAAAGCACCCCGAAACTCACCCGAGCCCCTCGGTACCTCAACAAAATATACCAACAAGTCCTAAAACATCATACGAACTTAGTCGAAGCCTCAAATCACATCAAATAACGCTAAACCCACGAATCATGCCCCAATTCGAGCTTAATGAAACTAAGAAATTTCAAATTCTACATTCGATGCCAAAACCTATCGAATCAAGTCCGATTGACCTCAAATTTTGCACACAAGTCATAATTGACATAACGAAGCTATTCCAATTTCCAGAATCGGATTGCGACTCTGATATCAAAAAGTCAACTCTCCGGTCAAACTTCCAAACATAAATTTCCATTTTAGCCATTTTAAGCCTAATTTAGCTACGTGCTTCCAAATAATTTTTCGAACACGCTCCTAAGTCCAAAATCACCATACGAAGCTATTGGAATCATCAACACTCTATTCCGAGGTCATTTACACATAAGTCCACATCCAGTCAACTTTTCTAACTTAAAATTTTTAATTATGAGACTAAGTGTCTCATTTCACTCCGAATTCTCTTCGGACCCGAACTAACTAACCCGGTAAGTCTTAAAACGACTGTAAAGCATAAATTTATCAGTAAATGGGGGAACAGGGATGTAATACTTAAAACGACCGGTCGGGTCGTTACAACTATTTACAGTTTACATGTTGTTTCATGTTTCAAAGATCCACTCTTTTGACAAGTTATCATTTTGTATACTTTTTCTGACATATTATATCTTTATATAGTTGTTATTTGGGAACACCCATAGCTTTGACCGTAGTGAGAAGCTCTCCTGGAAGAAAATTAATTAGTGCATTAAACAAAATATCACTTCTATATATAAAAGGACTGAATGCTATTTTAATCAATGTTTACTGGTAAATTTAGGTATCACATTGCATTTAAATGTAGTCATGGTTGTTACCATAGTGTTGTTGAAATTATTGGTTCTCAAAATACATGCAATTTACTATTCTTTGTATGTATATATATAGAACAAATTATAAACTTAATTAGAAATTAGAAAGAAGAATCACATAACTTGAAGGGCTGTGGTTAAGATAATGAAGATCTTTCTCAAAGTAGATAATATATTATAGTATGTGACAATACTATTAGTTTAAACAAGAGCACATTATCACATGTAATTAAACTACACCCTAATATTTAATATATATCCCTAACTAGTATGTATAAGATAGAGTAATAAAGAAGTTTGTTAGTGAGCCAAATCCACCTATACTTTGATAGGATAAATTATATCTATTGAATGATAAATGGAGAAAGAAGTGGGCCAACCCAAGTTAATTGGGTATGACGTAGGCGTCCAGGAGGGTTTAAACAAGTGAAATTTGCTTTGGGCTCAATAAAAAAGAAAATAATATAGTAGGGGATTTGGAGGGCATTGTGGGCGGCTCTAAGGGGGATCAAACTAGAAACTTGATTTCATTATATGATATCATTGCTACATTGGCATGAGGAGCAGATACACAAAGCACGCAGCCTTGGTTACTAAAGAACGAAAACACGAGCAGTCCACTATTCTGTAACTTCAGCGCAACGAGTACGTAATGTTGATGAAATTTAATTTTATGTTTATTATTGTTTTGGACACAGGTATGGAAATAAGAGATTTATAATTGAGTATTGATGGTAAATTGTGGCAACCAGATAAGTTTCTAACGAATTAAATTCATGGGTGATTCGATACGAATTAAGAAAGTTTAGCCATAAAGTTTTTCAAATAAAATTGTCAATTTGGAAGGACAAATTTTATCAAAATTTAATTTTGATTAGTGTTATGGAATCCTCTCGCTGATGAGGAGAATCCCTTGGTGGTCATGGGTCGTAAATTCTGACTCGTCGACTAACGTTAACAATTAAGAGCATGTTCACCTAAGAATTTTTTTATCATTCTTAACCCATTGTTGTGTAGTTTGAGGTGATATGGAGGCCGGAGAGCATAGTTTTGACTTATCGGAAATGGTGCTTGATTTGCGAATTTGAGGTAAGTGACACTTTAAGCTTTGATGCTTGCTTTTCTAAATCCCGTTTTGAAAGTATGTTTTTTTCTGCCTGATCCATGTGTTGGCAGAATCGGTGGTCTTTAACACAGCCGCAAATATATATGATTTTGTAAAAAGCTGAAATTATTTAATAAGTGATTTGTGGTGTGGTGTGGCATAGCCTCGTGCTATGGCGTTGGAGCGTTAGAAATTATTTCTTCGCTACCGTTATATATTTGGGGCACTGTGTATGCCGCCGTAGTAGATTTGGGGCATTGTGTATGCTGTCGTGGACTCGTTAGTTATTTGGTTAATTTCCTGCACTGCCACTGATGACAAGTCCTTAGTGTAGATTGTGTTGAGATATATATAGTATTGTTGCTGACTAATTGTTTGGACCTTATAAAGTAATTATATGGTGAAAGAATTTATGTGCTCGTTGTATGTTTGTATTTTCTAACACTTGATCCAATGGTATTCAGAGTGGCGGGTGGAGGATCTTACTGGATTATATTTCTATATAACTCACTCCTTACCCGCATGCCCATGTATATACTATTAGTAAAGATGAAGTTAGTAGCTAACGAGTTCGCTAGAGTTGATTCGGTTATTGAGGTGAGCCACCGCATTGTTCGTGGAGGTTGTTAAAAGAGTTTTTATTATTCATTCATATGATATCTTTTAAAATTCTCTTATATGTTCCATGGTCTAGTGTGAGATTTGGGCTAAAGTTTTTAATTTAATATTTCGAGATATTAATCGTTCGTAATTGATTATCAGATGTTGGATACTCATTTAATTTATCAAATGCTTCAAATTAATGGCTAAGGTTGTATAGGTCAAAAATCTGCCCTTGAAATATTTAGCATAAAATGGCATTAATGAATGTCATCGGCCGAGCTCGCCAAAGACATAGAGATATTAATGGCCGCGGTGTTGATATAAGCCGTGATCGAGATATCAATAGAACGCAGTCAAAATATCAACAAGGGTCGAGATTAATTACTAGTGATAAGACCTGTAAGCTAATTTGTCAGAATAGGGTATTAAAAAGGGGAATATTCTAGTGAATATTTCTAGTGTTTGTACTATTAGGGTTTTCTAAGAAAATGGGCTCATATATATAGAAAGAAGAGATAATGATAAGAGCATGTAATATTTTTCTAAGAAGAAGACTTTTGAGAAGAAGACTCCCTTTCGGATAAAAACGCAAAGGCTACCTTTTTATATTATTCACCCCTTTTTCATCAGATCCAAGGATTGTACATGCAAATCTTGGATCTATCTGTCATCTACCGTTGTCAGGTAGAATATTCATCTTGTCCATTTATTATCGGGTAAATCATTCTTTTTATTTACATAAATGCCATTTATTGATATTTATTGCTAGATATATCTCATTTAATGTTCTTGTTGCAAGAGTATTTCATATTTATTGTCATCAATCATATGTGAACTCAGTCCCATCTATCGTACGTCCTTACACTTAATATCTAGAGTTACTATCCTTAACTAGATTTGACCCTTCATTATATAAATTTAATAGTTTAACCAGAGATTATATTTCCTGGTCAAAGAATTTGGCGCCGTCTGTGGGGAGTTTCTAGTTAAGCATTTTAGTTTCTTCTAGATCTACAACCTACACTGATTGCTGACGTAAAAAAAAAAAAACCTTTTTCTCTCCGCTTACATAGATCTAACATGGCAAACTGAGAAGAAAGAGTAAGAATTATGAGTGACCTCACAATCAACTTCACAGACATCCTCCACGAGAACTCAGAAGCAGTGGACGAGGACACAATACCCAATGCCTCTCCTAGGCGAAGTGGATCACCCCCTCCCCACTACAGTATCACGAAATCCCTTGGCAAGACAGCCTCCACATATACGGGAGAGGAGGCACCGCTAGTGATAAAGAAGCTCATTAAAGTTGGTTAACTGATACACTGGCCTCCGTCATCCATAAGTCCGTTCAGGGCGCGACCGCAGCGACTGCGAGAACCTGTGTTGCATCACTAGAGAACGAGCAACATGATCAACTCCCCCCGCCCTCAACAACAGGTATCAGTCACAATGTTGTTAATAATGCAGGTAATGATCACCGCCAAAGCCGCTCTCACCATCCCGCACCATCCACAATCATCATCGGCGGTGAAGACGACACTTCCATAAATAGCATAAAGTTCACCACGACCCACAAGATCAAATGGTCAATCACCCACGAACGGTATGAAGAACTCGAAGAAAGTATCATCTTCGATAAGCCAAATACCAACGGTTTGGCACTCCCTCACTATGACACTCTTATTATAACTTTGCGAATATTAGATACCGAAGTAAGACAGATTATGGTAGATGACAGAAGCGGCGCATGTATTATCCACCCCCGAGTACTCACACAAATGAAACTCGATGACAACATAGTACCACGTTTCATCACACTAACAGATTTTAACAATGCAGTTGAACGAACATTTGGCGAGATCACACTCCCCGTTCTGGCGGATGGCATCACTCTGGAGACCACATTCCACATCATGGATTATGACACGCCAACAACTACACTCAGTGACTTCCCCTTGGCCGTTCATCAAATGGGGAATGGATATCGTGGGCCCCCTCCTTGTCGGACGAGATAATGTACGGTATCTCTTGGTTTTAACTGATTATTTCTCTAAATGGGTGGAAGAAGGAGCATTCGCACAGATACGCGAACATGAAGTAATCACCTTCATATGGAAAGACATAATATGCCACTTCGGACTCCCCAAAGAAATTAGTTGTGACAATGGACCTCACTTTGAAGGAAAGAAAGTCGCCGAATTTTTTGAAAAATGGCACAACAAAAGAATACTGTCAATGCCTTACCACCCTGCAGGTAACGGGCAAGCGAAATCCTCCAACAACTCAATACTGAACATCATGAAAAAGAAACTCGAAGACACCAAGGGAATGTGGCTGGAGGTATTACCGGAAGTACTCTGGGCCTACCGAACAATGCCAAAAGTGAGCACCGGGGAAACATCATACACGTTAGTCTATGGAAATGATGCAGTAATACCACTCGAGATCAGGAAGCCCAGTCTAAGGTACTTCCATGAGAGCGGAGCCGAGAATAATGACGGTAGAAGGCAAGAACTCGACGAGGTCGAGGAATGAAGAGATATGGATTACGTAAGAATGGTTGCCCAAAAGCAACAAGCAAAATGCTACTATAACAAGAGGGCAAAGATCAGGCCACTTAAAGTCGGGGACTACGTGTTTAAAGCCAAAACACAAACAAGCAAAGACCGGCGAGAAGGCAAACTGGGAACAAACTGGAACGACCTTTACAAAATCAAGGTAGCAGCAAGCAAAGGGTCATTCACACTAGAAACAATGGAAGGAAAGCGACTACCAAACAACTGAAAAATTACACACCTCAAGTACTTCAACTTTTAAAAGGACGAGGTCCCCAAAGTCGCACTCTTTTTCCCTCGCTCGAGTTTTGTCCCAATTGGGTTTTCTCGAGGAGATTTTTAATGAGGCGATGGCGGGGATACTTTAGAATTGAAGTGCACATATGGAAAGCACTAGATGATCAGTTCATTTCTCAATCTCTCACGATCTTTCCATCTCGACCAATGAAGGGACTAGATAGATAGGGACTGGGACTGAACTACTAGCCAGCGCCCGAAAAATACTTAAATCTATTCAAAAGTATGAATAAAACACGATTACATGAAATTTTATCTCTACTCTCCATGTAAAGGTTAAATTCGACCTCAATTGAATTAACACATATTCGGCCCACAACCTCAATTAATTAAAGGTTACATTTGACCTCGTTCGAATTAATATGTATTCGGCCCACGACCTCAATTAATTAAAGGTTACATTTGACCTCGTTCGAATTAACACCTATTCGGCCCATGGCATTAGTTAATTTTATCTCTTTTCAAATTACTACCTACTCGGCCCACGGCCTTAACCGAATAAAGGCTTCCTTCAACACCGTTCAACCAACTCAAGTATGTTACGAACTCGATGAGGTCAAGGAACGAAGAGATATGGCTTATGTAAGAATGGTCGTCCAAAAGCAACAAACAAAATGCTACTATAACAAGAGGGCAATGATCAAGCCACTTAAAGTCAGGGACTACGTGCTTAAAGCCAAAACACAAGCAAGAAAAGATCCGCGAAAAGGCAAACTGGGACGGCCCCTACAAAATCACGGCAGCAGCAAGTAAAGGGTCATTCATCCTAGAAACAATGGAAGGAAAGCGACTACCAAACAACTGAAAAATTACACACCTCAAGTACTTCAACTTTTAAAAGGACGAGGTCCCCAAAGTCGCACTATTTTTCCATCGCTCGATTTTTATACCAATTGGGTTTTCCAGAGGAGGTTTTTAATGAGATGATGACGGGGATACTTCAGAATTAAAGTGCACAGATGAAAAGCACCGGACGATTAGTTCATTTCTTGATCTCTCTATATCTTTCCAGCTCGACCAATGAAGGGTCTAGATAGACTGGGACTGGGATTTAACTACCAGCCTGCGCTCGAAAAATATGTAAATCTCTCCAAAAGTATGAATAAAGCACGAGTATATGAAAGTTTATCTCTACTCTCCAAGTAAAGGTTACATTCGACCTCGTTCGAATTAATACCTATTCGGCCCACGGCCTCAATTATTTAAAAGTTACATTCGACCTCGATCGAATTAATACCTATTCGACCCACGACCTCAATTAATTAAAGGTTTCATTCGACCTCAAACGAATTAACAACTATTCGGCCCATGACCTGAATTAATTAAAGGTTATATTCGACCTCGTCAAATTAACACATATTCGGTCCACGACCTCAATTAATTTAAGGTTACATTCGACTTCATTCGAATTAACACCTATTTTTCCCACAACCTCAATGAATTAAAGGTTACATTCTGTAACGACCCGACTTGTCATTTCGAACATTTACGTATTTTCAACTATTTGAAGTCTTGAGTAGCTTCATATGATGTATTATGACCAACTTTGATTGTTTTTTGTATTCAACCTCAGAACGGAGTTTTGATGATTCCGCTAGGTCCGGATAGTGACTTTGGAATCGGGCGTATGCCTAGAATTTATTTTTGATATTTCTAGGATATTTCGACGTCGTTTCTTCAAGCATAAGTGGTATAACATTAAGCAAATAAGCTCCAAATTTAGTTTTGATTGAATCATTAGATCCGTATAGCAATTACAGAGCCGTAACAATATTCGGACATCGTATGAGAGAGTTATACCCATTTCCTGGTAAAATAGAAAAGATTTCCCATCGCCAGTGCCCAAGGTAGCGAGGGGCGCTAGCCCTGGCACTAGGATTTAATTTAAGTTCTGGAAACATCGCTACAGGCAGCGCCATATGCCACCTGTGGCGCCCGAAACATTATATACTCATTTCGGGTTTCATTTTTCCCCATTTCTCTTGGCCGAACTTTGGGGTTTTCCTCCTCTCTCTCAACACCTCCAACTCCCCCCATCTTCAAGGTGAGTAATACCTACTAATTTGGTACTTCGTTCCATCAATTCCACCCTAAACCTAACGCAATCCTCCATAAAATACATAGATCTTCAAGTAATTTCTTCAAGAACTCAAAGGAGGGTTTTGCAAGATTTCTTCCAAAAGGTAATCCTACACCCTTAGACTTACATGTATGGATATATTATGGGAATATGAGTATGAATTAAGTATTGAAACTTATGGTATGGCGATTGGAAGCCATAAGTTCCCAATTTTAATAAATAACCATTGTAGAGATTGAAAGGTGATTATTTGATGGAATTTTGTTGGTTGGGTGTGGATGGATGGCCATGTATGTGATGTTGGAAGTTATGAATTATTTAGGAATGATGATGGGATAAATTTTTGGTGAATGGTAGTAGTTGGATGAACTAATTCTATAGTTAAGAGGTGTAGAGATTCATACCAGCTAGGTGTTTGATAAAATACCTAAATGGCCTAAATTATGGCTAATATTGGTCCCATTGGATGTTGTTATTGTAGATTGAAGTTGATTAGTGTAGTGGATCATTGTAGTATCATGAAGGGATGAATTTGTGGTATGTTGGCTAAACTCCTCTCTTAGAATTGAATCCCACGATATTCATGTAAGTCCCGAGTTGTTCATTATAAAATTGGCTATTCTGAATAAGTTTGTGTTGAAAGATATATGTTCAATATGTATCCCAAATGCTTTTATCATGTTATGTTATCATTTGAGAATGTGTTAAAAGTATGAGTTGTGCATTAAAAATGTTTCAACTTCAAGTCAAGTTCAAACGAAGACTATTATGCTAAATTTTGTGAAAAATGTCTATGTGCCTAAGACTCTAAATTGCCCACATTGTACTAAAAACCTTGATTTTAAGTTGTTGATGATGATGATGATGTTTTATAGTAAGAAAGGTGAGCATGAAATACTAAATATGGCCGACGTGCAAAGAATAATTTTATAATTGTGGCCACTAGTGTGAATGAAATGAAAAGATGTGAAAGAAGTATGAATTGAGATGATTGGTAGAAAAGAATGATGTCGATCCACTTATCATTGTGGTGAGACGGCCTAGCCGATCGGGTCGTGATCGGATGCCATGCCACACACATGCTGGTGATTGTACTGAAAATTGTAATTGAAATTGTGATTGTGGTTGATGTCTCGGGTGAGACAGCCTAGGCGATCAGGTCATGATCGGACTCGGTGCTAAAAGTACGGTGGTATTGGTATAGTGAACGGTGGCATATTGGTACTAAAGATCTCCCAACTTAAGATATGAAAATTTATTTTAACATTGTTTTGGTCCTAACTTGAGGTTTGATGTTGTCTGAAGCTTACAGTAATATTATGATTGTTCTTGCTTGTATTATTAATCGTTCTATTGAGAGGGTGTTTTGTCATTCATACTAGCACTATTCCATATGTACTAACATCTTTTTTGCCGGGGTCGCTGCATCTTCAATGGATGCAGGTGGTTCCACAACAGAAGATATTGATTAATGATAGCGGTACACCCTCTTCCCAGCTGACTTGGTGAGCTCCACTTCATTTCGGGGTCATGTATCTTTAGTTCCTTGTGTATTGTGTTTGAGGTATAGTCGGGGCCTTATTGCCGACACTATCATAGTACTCTTTTGTATCTATTAAAGGCTCCGTAGACATAGTGTGGGTTGTATATTAGTGATGGGGAAGTCAAACAAGTTATGATGTGCTTGAATTACTTGTTCCACTTCAAACTATGAAGTGTGTGTAATTTGAGACTTTAAAATGAAGTAACTAATGGTAATGAATTGGTATTGTATACATGATTTCCGTATTATCTAATTAAAAAAAATATGAATTCTCTTTATTCATAAGTGAGTTTTGGGCAGAAAGTATCTGACATGCTTCCTTGACCGGATCCACTCGGTTGAGCGCCGGTCGCGCTCCCTGATTTCGGGGGGTAACAAACTTGGTATCAGAGCCTAGGGTTTTAAAGTGTCCTAGGTTTTCTCGGAGCCATGTCTGGTAGAGTCCTTATCGGTGTGTTGTCGACCTCATCTATAATGAGGAGGCTACTTGGGCATTTAGTAATTTCACCCTTCTTTGATATTCTAGATTGTGCGATAAAGCTGATTGTAAGACTTTTCCTCTTTTAACTCATGTGTTGCTCTAATTTTCAGTGCATGACACATAAGAAGAGGGCAAGAACTGGCTAGAGAGCCAATATCACCCCAGGAGTGGCAGTTGATCCTATTCTTGGTGATGCAGTTAAGAACACTAGGGCTGGGGATATTCCTCCAATTACTACACTACATGACTATACTACAATTGATCAGACCGCACCTGGCCCTACACCTACTGAGGGCGCAACGATCCCTCCAAGTGATATTCCAGTTCCACCTCCAGCTTCGGATTCCAGAGTTTTTGATGGGGATCTTAGGGGAGCCATACAAATGTTGGCTTAGATAGTGGCTTCCCAGGCCCAAAGATCGCATGTTGCACCTACTTCTTCTAGTCTGCAAGAGGATTCCGCTAGTTCCAGAGTGAACAAGTTTCTTCAGTTAGATCCTCTGGTGTTCACGGGTACTAACCCCGAGGAGGACCCTCAGGACTTCATTGATGAGATGCATAAGACTCTCCAAGTTATGCGTGCCACTAAGACAGAGGCAGTGGAGTTGGCTTCCTATATCCTGAAAGAGGTGGCATATTCTTGGTTTGAGCTATGGGAGGAGTCTCGTAAGGAGGGGAGCCCTTCGACGAGGTGGAGTGAGTTTTCTGATGCCTTCATTGATCATTTCTTGCCTGTCGAGACTAAGACAACCCATGTCACTGAGTTTGAGAGCCTGAGGCAAGGTAGCCTGGGTGTGTGAGAGTACCATATGAGATTCGCGCACCTGTCCAAGTATGCTATTTATATGTTGCCTACTATGGAGGCTAAAGTGTGCCGGTTTGTGTAGGGCCTTAGTCTCCTAGTAATTAATGAGGCCGCTATAAAGCAGTGAATTCTGATATGAACTATGTGAAGATGATGGCATTTTCTCAAGCCATAGAGACCCACAAATTGAAGAACATAATGGAGCGAGAGGGTAGAAATAAGGCACGGTCCGCGGGCAACTTTGTTGGTTCCTCTGGTGGCGGAAGGTCAGCATTCAGGGGAGGATCATCAGGGCCATCCCAGTCTTTTGATCTGTCTTCAATCAGTGCACCGCCGTCAAAGCCCAGTCAGTAGTAGCAGAGTCATTTTTAGCCCGGTCAGGCCAACAGGGGATCCTACCAGCAGGGTCAGCCTAATGAGAAATTCCAGCAGCAACATAGGCCCCAATGCCCTTGGTGTGGATATATGCACTTAGGAATATGCTACATGGACTTACCCATATGCTACAGGTATGGATTAAGGGGTCACATTCAGAGAGACTGTCGTTCGTCCCGCCAGGGCACGGGCAGGGGCACGACATGGACAACCAGTTCTGTAGCTACTACATCTACAGAACCTTCTCCAGCTTGAGGCACTCGAGGCACTCAAACACCCGTAGGGCGTGGTGCAACTAGGGGTTGGGCACAGAGTTCGGGAGGATCCATCCACTTCTATGCTATGAGGGGTCGCCAGAATTCAGAGGCTTCTCCAGATGTTGTCACAGGTATATTGACTATCCAATCTCATGATGTGTATGCTCTTATTGATCCCGGTTCCACTTTGTCATATGTCACTCCTTATGTTGCTATGGAATTTGGGATAGAACCGGAACAACTTCATAAGCCATTCTCTATATCTACTCCTATTGGTGAGTCTATTTTGGCCGCATGGGATATAGGGATTGTGTTTTCATGTTGCGTGTTCGGAACATCATGACCGATCTCATTTAATTGGGATGGTCGATTTTGATGAATAATGGGGTTGGACTGGCTTTATTCATGTTTTGCCAAGCTTGATTGCTGAACCAGGACCGTTAGGTTTGAATTTCCAAATGAGCCAGTTATTGAGTGGAAGAGGGATGACGTGGTGCCTAAGGGTAGGTTTATTTCTTACCTTAACGCCACGAAGATGATCAAAAAGGGGTGTATTTACCATTTGGTCCGGGTTACGGACATCGATGTTGAGGCACTTACACTTGAGTCTGTGCCTGTTGTGAATGAATTTTCGGGAGTCTTTCCGGATGAGCTCCTGGGATCCCATAAGATAGGGAGATTGATTTTGGGATAGATGTGATGCCAGGCACGCAACCTATATCTATTCCACCATACAGGATGGCACTGGCAGAATTGAAAGAACTAAAGGAACAATTGAAGGATTTATTAGAGAAAGTTTTCATCCGGCCGAGTGTGTCGCCTTGAGGCGCACCGGTCCTCTTTTTAAGGAAGAAAGATGGGTCCCTAAGAATGTGTATTGACTATCAGCAGCTCAACAAGGTCACAATCAAGAATAGGTATCCACTACCAAGGATAGGTGATTTGTTTGACCAATTGCAGGGTGCTAAGTACTTCTCCAAAATTTATTTACGATACGGGTATCATCAATTGAATATCAACGAGCAGGATATTACAAAAACAACTTTTAGAACCCGATATGGACTAACAAATGCCCCGACGTTATTCATGGATCTTATGAATCAAGTCTTCAAGATTTTTCTCGACTCCTTTGTGATAGTGTTCATTGATGATGTTCTTGTATATTAACGAAGTCGAGAGGACCATACTGATCATCTCAGGGTAGTTTTGCAAAGCATACAAGTTATAGCGAAAATTTCAAAGTGTGAATTTTGACTTGAATCTGTCAGATTCTTGGATCAAGTCGTCTCTAGTGAAGGGATTAAGGTTGATCCTCAGAAGATTGAAGTTGTAAAGAATTGGCCAAGGCCTACAACTACAACAACGATTCGCAGTTTCTTAGGTTTAGCTGGGTATTGCAGAAAGTTTGTGGGGGAGTTCTCTACTCTTGCCTTTATATTGAATAAATTGACATAGAAGGCAATTAAGTTCCAATGGTCCGATGTTTGCAAAAGAAGCTTCCAGGAGTTGAAAACAAGATTGACTACGGCACCAGTGTTGACCCTACCAGAGGGTACAAATGGATTTGTAGTATATTATGATTCTTCGAGAATCGAACTTGGGTGTGTATTGATGCAACATGGCAAGGTGATCACTTATGCTTCTAGACAACTTAAAAATCATGAGAGGAATTACCCCACCCATGACTTAGAACTTGCGGCAGTGGTATTTGCATTAAAAATTTGGCGTCATTATTTATATGGGGTCCGTGTGGATATATTCACGGATCATAAGAGCCTTCACTATATTTTCAAGTAGAAGGAATTGAATCTGAGGCAGAGAAGATGGCTTGAGTTACTCAATGACTACGACATTGATATTCTATATCATCTGGGGAAGGCTAATGTTGTGGCGGATACTCTTAGCTGGAAATCTATGGGTAGTTTAGCACACTTGGAGGCACATCAAAATACGTTGGCCAAGGAGGTTCATCTGTTGGCTAGTTTGGGAGTTCGTCTTGCTGATTCTAGTGAAAGGGAAGAAGGGTAAGTTGAGTCCACGGTATATTGGGCCGTACAAAATTCTTCGACGAATTGGACAGGTTGCTTACGAGTTAGAATTGCCATCTGAATTGGAATTTGTCCACCCGGTATTCCATGTATCTATGTTGAGGAAATGTATTGGAGACCCTTCTCGGGTCATCCCTATCAAAGATGTACAAGTTACAAAGGATCTATCATATGATGAAGTGCCAGTGGCTATATTAGATCGACAAGTCCGCAAGCTGAGAACAAAGGATGTAGCTTCCGTGAAAGTATTATGGAGGAACAAGAATATAGAAGAAATGACATGGGAAGCAGAAGAGGAGATGAAGTCTAAATACCCTTACCTATTCCAGAGTGAAGATAACGAGGATGCCGGGGGAAAGAAGGACGCATTATAAGGTGAAACGGCTCTATGAGGTAAGCAATAGCTTGTGAATACTCTTTTTTTTAATACAAAATGGTGATATGCAGATAATGTACATATCCATAATGCTTTGTATAGTCTTGTAAGGCCATAGGTTGGGTTTAACTGCTTGCAAGTTTGGCTAGTGTCCATTTTATGGGGGAAACTCAGCCAGAAATCTCCGTCGGAATCCACGATGAGTTAGACACCCCATAAACCCTTACATTCGAGGACGAATGTTCCTAAGGGGGAGAGAGTGTTACAACCCAAATTCGCATACCATAGATCACGTCGTAAGTTAGTCGATGTAAATCCAAGAAGAGATTATCTTTGAGATGATAAGAAGTTAATCCTATTGGTCTTAAACGATACAAGGGTGTATAAGAGTGGTTAACAAATATTAGAAGTTAAACGAATCAAGGATGTTGTAACCCGTATTTTCGGGTAACACTAGAGGTGATTAACTGTCCCAAGAGGTCTTGTTTTAATGTATTTGAATCATATAATATCCGCATCATAAGTCTTGAAGTCAAGCGAGTTATGAAACAAAAGTCGATAAAAGTTGTCGCAACTTAAGATTATAATTTTACTTAAACTTTATGTCAAATGTTACTGCATTTTTCTCCCAATGTGCTTAGAATTATGGGGTGATCTACCTATCAAATTGAAGATCTATGAGTCTAGTTTCCAACTCATTAAACCGTTTGTCGATACGATCTCGGAATAGAGAGATATTCGCGTTTTTGCGAGAGTGCGCCAAGCTGCTCTCTATGGGGCCCACAAAGGCAGTTTAAGATATATGGACATATATAAGATACCTCAACCCCGTTTTAAGTCATTATTTTTCAGTATATTCAGACCTTATAACCCTAAAGTCAGTCTCTAAAGGTTCTCTCATGATCCAAGAACCAAACAAAGGGCAAACAACACAAATCAAATGTCAGGAATCCCGTGGCGCTAGTAAGTTTCTTGTTCTTCTTGTTGTTGCTGATTTTTGTGTTGTTCCAGCTCGTGTGAGAGGTTGTTTTAAGTGTTTTATGTCCTGTAAATACACCTTCATGTTTTTAATATCAACCCTAGGTGATTTCAAGTCTTCTAAAGTAATTCTAGTGCCGAAAAAACCCGAATTAATTGCTAGTTTTGCTTCCTTATTCTTGTGGCAGAATTGAAGGGATATTTCGTGGAAAATTAAGGTCAAATTGGAGTTGTTCTTTCTTTTTAAAGGTAAGGAACCTCTTACTCTATATATATTTAAGATTATCCAAGTTACAGCTAAGTCGTTGAAGCTAGAACTTGTGAAATATATATCGAAAGGCTTGGTAGTAATGTTGTTGGTTGGTGGACTGTTTTGGAGGCTCAATATGATTATTAATAATGTTGTTTGGGCTGTTTGGTGATTGTATTGACTTGTGGGAAGTCATATAAATAGGGGAGGTGCTGTCCGTTTCATCATAAAATAGGTTGTGGTCGATACGTAATAGTTAGGACGCTTAAACGATAATGATAGTGTCATTTGTCTTATTGTAGACTAAGGAGTCGTGACATTTGCATAGCTTGAGTTTGGGCAGTATATACAATGTATGTGAGGCTCTCCCCTTCATTCTTTTGCACGACTCCGATTGTACATAATGTAATGAACGTGCTCCCAAAGATACTCTACTCTTAGAAGCTAGCAGTACTTACATTGCTGCCCTTCTTATGAAACGATTGATATTGATGTTACTTCTCTTATTCTTATATTATCAATGTTGTTGGTAGTTCCTTATTCTTATAAGATTCTTGATGAAGAGTTAATCCTAATAACATGTACGAAGGATACCGACCTTACGTCACTCCGAAAGGTTCAAAATGTGATTCCAATGAGTCCAGCATGCATCATATATATGTATCTATTTTACTCTACCGAGCCGCGCTATAGTCGGCCGGGTATGGCACCTATTGTGCAACCACTGATCAGTTGGGTTTTACCGAGCTCCACGTGGCCGGGTACGATTCTACCGAGCCCTATGATGGCCGGGTACGTTTTACCGAGCCTATTATGGCCGGGTACGATATGATGATGGTGATGCCCACAAAGGCGTATGTTTTAAAAGTTTATGTATATATATGTATGTATCATGTATTTCATGTCAGTAGCCCTCAGAGGTACCCAGATGTCACAGGTTGTATATTCTCTATCCCTGTTTACATTACTGTTCTCACTTATGCTTTCCTGTCTTACATACTCAGTACTTTATTCGTACTGACATCCTTTTTATTTGTGGACGCTGCATTTCGTGCTGCAGGTCCTGATAGACGGGTAGACGCAGCTCCCCCATCACAATAGGCTATCCGGTTCAGCGGTTATTGGCGAGATCCCTTCTCCGGACTTGCCGTGGTCTTGGTATGCATTTTTGTTATAGACATTATGGGTATGTCGGGGCCCTGTTCCGGCAATGTTGTAGCATTGATGTTCTTTTAGAGGCTCATAGACAGGTGTCGACTTATGTATGGTTTAGAATGCCTTGTCGGCTGATTTTTGTTGTATAGTCTTTTATGGCATCATGGTAGCTCGTACCTTATATATAGTTTCTTGACAGTCTTGTCGTCCCATGTTATGTATGTTCATGACATTATCTTTCATTGTTGGATGTTCATGATCCATGTCTACTATTTATATTGATCTTGTTGGCCCTTAAAGATAATAAGGAAGGTTAGATAAAATGTACGTTGGTGCTCGGCAAGTATGGCCCGGGTGCTAGTCATGACCCTCCAGTTGGGTCGTGACAAACTTGGTATCAGAGCAAGTCTGTCCTAGGGGTTGTCTATGAGCCGTGTCTAGTAGAGTTTTGATTATGGATGTGTAGCGCGCCACATTTATAATCAGGAGGCTACGTGACATCTAGGGTTGTTACCTTCTTCCTGAATCTAGATCGTGCGTAGAGTTGAGTAGTAAGTGTTCATATCTAATATTCACCTTGTTTTCTTTCAGCGATGCCTTCGACTAGGAAGCAAGTGATTAGTAAACGGCTTGATACAGCTGTGGGAGAGGGTAACATTCAGGTGCCTCCAGCCAGAGCAGGCCAAAGTGAGGCTCAGAGTGAGATGCCGTCTCATACCTCTCCGTCTCCTCCAGAGGATATTAGGAGGCATCTAGTACATCCAGTTCCTCCGTCTGGCACTACAGACCACGATATGCGCAGTGCGGTGCAATTGTTGACTAGCTTGGTAGCTGCTCAGGCTCAGAGGCAGAATACCGGTGCTGCTGATAAACCGATTAGTGCGAGAGTTCGTGATTTTATTAATCTAGAACCTCCAGTGTTTACTGGATCAGACCCCAAGGAGGACCCACAAATATTTATTGATCAGATTCATCGTACATTGCGGGTTATGCATGCTAGTGATACAGAGGCAGTAGAGTTGGCTTCTTATCGGTTACGGGATTTAGCGGTTTTCTGGTATGATAGTTGGGAGAGATCTAGGGGTCCGAACGCTCCTCCAGCCGTGTGGAAGGAATTTTCTGAGGCCTTTCTTCGTCACTACTTGCCAGTTGAGATACGACGAGCTAGAGCTGATAAGTTCTTGAACCTTCGACAGGGTAATATGAGTGTACGAGAGTATAGTATACAGTTTGATTCTTTAGCAAGGTATGCTCCCCATATGGTGTCAGAGATGAGTGATAGGGTGCATCTGTTCGTGAACGGGTTGGGACCACATCTGATAAATGAGTGCACAACAGCCTCCTTAGTAGAGGGCATGGATATTTCCCGTATTCAGGCTTATGCCCAGACCCTAGAGGATCGTAAGCGCCAGCAAAGGGCAGATAGGGAGCAGGATAGGGGCCAGCATAAGAGGGCGAGATTTGCAGGGTATTCTGATGAGTTTAGAGGCAGTATCAGGCCCCAATCTTCGAGGAGTTCGGCGCCACCTGTAGCTAGTGCTCCTCCACAGTTTCAGAGGCCTTGGTATGATCGATTTACCTATTCTGGTTCAGGTCAGAGTTCGAGGGCATCAGGCTCACAATTTCATAGAGATACTAGTCAAACGAGACCACCAACACCTCGTTGTGATCAGTGCGGCAATGCCAACTTTGGACTGTGCCGTCGAGGTTCCGATGCGTGCTATTCTTGCAGACAGCGTGGCCATATGATGCGGGATTGTCCTAACAGAGGAGGTGGTGGTATGGCTCAACCGACTGGATCTGTGTCTGGTTCTTCCTCATCAGTTCGACCTCCAGCACAAGGTTTTCAACAGTCGACAGGTCGTGGTAGAGGTAGAGGTTCAGTGCCGAGTTCGAGTGGTGCTCAAAATCGAACCTATGCTCTAGTAGGTCGACAAGATCTCGAGTCATCTCCGGATGTTGTTACAGGTATATTGTTTGTGTTTTCTTATGATGTATATGCGCTAATTGATCCAGGATCTACCTTATCATATGTTACACCCTTTGTGGCTAATAAGTTTGGCATTGAACCTGAATTGATAAGTAAACCACTTGCGGTATCCACTCCGATAGGAGATTCTGTGATTGCTAGAAGGGTTTATAAAGGTTGCACTGTGATGATTTGTAGTCGTCAAACCTCGGCAAATTTATTTGAGTTAGAAATGGTTGATTTCGATGTGATAATGGGAATGGACTGGTTGGCCTCATGCTATGCAAATGTTGACTGTCGTACGAAGATGGTTAGGTTTCAGTTTCCAGGTGAACCCGCCATTGAATGGAAGGGGAACATTGCTACGCCGAAAGGTAGGTTTATTTCCTATCTTAAGGCAAGGAAGATGATCTCAAAAGGTTACATTTATCATCTTGTTCGCGTTAGGGATGCGGAGGCGAAGCCGCCTACTCTACAATTAATCCCCGTGGTCAATGAATTTCCAGATGTTTTCCCAGATGAACTCCCAGGCCTTCCTCCTGAAAGGGAGATTGAGTTTAGCATTGATGCATTGCCTGACACTCAACCGATCTCTATCCCTCCATACAGGATGGCCCCGGCAGAGTTGCGAGAGTTGAAGGCACAGTTGAAGGACTTGCTGGATAAGGGTTTCATTAGGCCTAGCACTTCACCTTGGGGTGCGCCAGTCTTGTTCGTGCGGAAGAAAGATGGGTCGTTAAGGATGTGTATCGATTATCGACAGTTGAATAAGTTTACAATAAAGAACAAGTATCCACTTCCAAGAATTGATGACCTGTTTGACCAACTCCAGGGTGCCAAGTATTTCTCCAAGATTGACTTGCGTTCAGGGTATCATCAGGTGAGGGTTAAGGAGAAGGATATTCCAAAGACGGCCTTCCGGACAAGATATGGGCATTTTGAGTTCTTGGTGATGTCGTTCGGGCTAACAAATGCCCCAGCAGCTTTTATGGATCTCATGAATAGTGTATTCAGGCCCTATCTTGATGTGTTCGTGATCGTATTCATTGATGACATTCTGGTGTATTCTCGTTCGGAGGCGGAACATGCGGGCCACTTGCGGATAGTATTACAGACCCTTCAGGATCATAAGTTATATGCTAAGCTCTCTAAATGTGAATTCTGGCTGAACTCAGTAGCATTCCTTGGCCATGTGATATCTGATGAGGGTATTAGTGTCGACACTCAGAAGATCGATGCAGTGAAGAATTGGCCGAGACCGACAACACCGTCAGAAGTCCGCAGCTTCCTGGGGCTAGCAGGATATTATAGGCGGTTTGTAGAAGGGTTTTCCTCTATATCAGCACCATTGACTAAGTTAACACAGAAAGCTACCAAGTTCCAGCGGTCTGATGCTTGTGAACATAGTTTTCAGGAGCTAAAGAATCGATTGAGATCCGCGCCAGTGCTCACTCTCCCAGAAGGAACAGAAGGTTATGTGGTATATTGTGATGCCTCAGGTATAGGTTTGGGGTGCATATTGATGCAACGTGGGAAGGTGATTGCTTATGCATCAAGACAATTGAAGAAGCATGAAAAGAATTACCCGACTCATGATTTGGAATTGGCTGCAGTAATATATGCTTTGAAGATATGGAGGCACTACTTATACGGCGTCCATGTTGACATCTACACAGATCACAAGAGTTTACAATACATCTTCAAGCAGAAGGAGTTGAATTTGAGGCAGCGTAGGTGGCTTGAATTACTGAAAGACTATGACGTCGAGATATTGTACCATCCCGGTAAAGCCAATGTTGTGGCAGACGCTCTCAGCCATAAGTCAATGGGAAGCTTAATACATATTGAGGCAGGTAGACAAGGGTTGACCAAAGAGCTTCACCAGCTGGCCAATATGAGAATCAGATTGTTGGACTCTGATGACGGAGGTGTTACTGTACAGAATACAGCAGAATCATCTTTGGTAGCCGAGGTAAAAGCACGGCAATATGAAGATCCTACCTTAGTAAGATTGAGAGAGGGAATTCAGCAGTGTAAGATTACAGCTTTCAAGATCGGAGGAGATGGGACACTGAGATACCAGGGCCGATTATGTGTACCTAGTGTGGCAGGGTTGCGAGAGAAGATTATGATTGAGATTCACCAGTCCCGATATTCTATCCATCCTGGCTCGACAAAGATGTATCATGACGTTAAGGAGCAGTATTGGTGGGATAACATGAAGAAGTCTATTGTAGAATTTGTAGCCCAGTGTCCTAATTGTCAACAAGTAAAGATCGAGCATCAGAAACCTAGTGGATTGATTCAGAATATAGAGATTCCGACCTGGAAATGGGAGGTGATTAATATGGACTTCATTATTGGATTACCTCGCTCTTATCATAAGTTTGACTCCATCTGGGTGATAGTTGATCGACTTACAAAATCTGCCCATTTTCTACCAGTTAAGACAACTTACACAGCTGAAGATTATGTGAAGTTATATATCAAGGAGATTGTTAGGCTTCATGGTGTGCCGGTATCTATTATATCAGACCGAGGAGCTCAATTTACGGCTAACTTTTGGAGGTCTTTTCAGAAGGGTTTAGGTACACAAGTAAATCTCAGCACTGCATTCCATCTGCAGACTGACGGACAGGCTGAACGTACCATCCAGACGCTTGAAGATATGCTACGAGCATGTGTTCTAGATTTCAAGGGGAATTGGGATGACCATCTGGCACTTATAGAATTTGCCTACAATAATAGCTACCATTCCAGTATTAAAATGGCCCTGTATGAGGCACTGTACGGGAGGAGATGTAGATCACCAGTTGGATGGTTCGAAGTCGGTGAGACAGAATTATATGGGCCAGATTTGATTCACCAAGCCATTGAGAAGGTGAAAGTGATACAAGAGCGACTGATGACGGCACAAAGCAGGCAAAAGTCTTATTCCGATGTCCGGCGTCGTGATCTGGAATTTGAGGTTGGTGATTGGGTTTTCCTGAAGATCTCGCCGATAAAGGGTGTTATGCGTTTTGGGAAGAAGGGTAAGTTGAGTCTGCGGTATATTGGGCCGTACAAAATTCTTCGACGAATTGGACAGGTTGCTTACGAGTTAGAATTGCCATCTGAATTGGAATTTGTCCACCCGGTATTCCATGTATCTATGTTGAGAAAATGTATTGGAGACCCTTCTCGGGTCGTCCCTATCAAAGATGTACAAGTTACAAAGGATCTATCATATGATGAAGTGCTAGTGGCTATATTAGATCGACAAGTCCACAAGATGAGAACAAAGGATGTAGCTTCCGTGAAAGTATTATGGAGGAACAAGAATATAGAAGAAATGACATGGGAAGCCGAAGAGGAGATGAAGTCTAAATACCCTTACCTATTCCAGAGTGAAGATAACGAGGATGCCGGGGGAAAGAAGGACGCATTATAAGGTGAAACGGCTCTATGAGGCAAGCAATAGCTTGTGAATACTCTTTTTTTAATACAAAATGGTGATATGCAGATAATGTACATATCCATAATGCTTTGTATAGTCTTGTAAGGCCATAGGTTGGGTTTAACTGCTTGCAAGTTTGGCTAGTGTCCATTTTATGGGGGAAACTCAGCCGGAAATCTCCGTCGGAATCCACGATGAGTTAGACACCCCATAAACCCTTACATTCGAGGACGAATGTTCCTAAGGGGGAGAGGGTATTACAACCCAAATTCGCATACCATAGATCACGCCATAAGTTAGTTGACGTAAATCCAAGAAGAGATTATCTTTGAGATAATAAGAAGTTAATCCTATTGGTTTTTAAACGATACAAGGGTGTATAAGAGTGGTTAACAAATATTAGAAGTTAAACGAATCAAGGATGTTGTAACCCGTATTTTCGGGTAACACTAGAGGTGATTAACTGTCCCAAGAGGTCTTGTTTTAATGTATTTGAATCATATAATATCCGCATCATAAGTCTTGAAGTCAAGCGAGTTATGAAACAAAAGTCGATAAAAGTTGTCGCAACTTAGGTTTATAATTTTACTTAAACTTTAGGTCAAATGTTACTGCATTTTTCTCCCAATGTGCTTGGAATTATTGTATTTTTCTCCCAATGTGCTTGGAATTATGGGGTGCTCTACCTATCAAATTGAAGATCTATGAGTCTAGTTTCCAACGCATTAAACCGTTTGTCGATACGATCTCGGAATAGAGAGATATTCGCGTTTTCGCGAGAGTGCGCCAAGCTGCTCTCTATGGGGCCCACAAAGGCGGTTTAAGACATATGGACATATATAAGATACCTCAACCCCGTTTTAAGTCATTATTTTTCAGTATATTCAGACCTTATAACCCTAAAATCAGTCTCTCAAGGTTCTCTCATGATCCAAGAACCAAACAAAGGGCAAACAACACAAATCAAATGTCAGGAATCCCGTGGTGCTAGTAAGTTTCTTGTTCTTCTTGTTGTTGCTGATTTTTGTGTTGTTCCAGCTCGTGTGGGAGGTTGTTTTAAGTGTTTTATGTCCTGTAAATACACCTTCAAGTTTTTAATATCAACCCTAGGTGATTTCAAGTCTTCTAAAGTAATTCTAGTGCCGAAAAACCCGAATTAATTGCTAGTTTTGCTTCCTTGTTCTTGTGGCAGAATTGAAGGGATATTTGGTGGAAAATTAAGGTCAAATTGGAGTTGTTCTTTCTTTTTAAAGGTAAGGAACCTCTTACTCTATATATATTTAAGATTATCCAAGTTACAGCTAAGTCGTTGAAGCTAGAACTTGTGAAATATATATCGAAAGGCTTGGTAGTAATGTTGTTGGTTGGTGGACTGTTTTGGAGGCTCAATATGATTATTAATAATGTTGTTTGGGCTGTTTGGTGATTGTATTGACTTGTGGGAAGTCATATAAATAGGGGAGGTGCTGTCCGTTTCATCGTAAAATAGGTTGTGGTCGATACGTAATAGTTACGACGCTTAAACGATAATGATAGTGTCATTTGTCTTATTGTAGACTAAGGAGTCGTGACATTTGCATAGCTTGAGTTTGGGCAGTATATACAATGTATGTGAGGCTCTCCCCTTCATTCTTTTGCACGACTCCGATTGTACATAATGTAATGAACGAGCTCCCAAAGATACTCTACTCTTAGAAGCTAGCAGTACTTACATTGCTGCCCTTCTTATGAAACGATTGATATTGATGTTACTTCTCTTATTCTTATATTATCAATGTTGTTGGTAGTTCCTTATTCTTATAAGATTCTTGATGAAGAGTTAATCCTAATAACATGTACGAAGGATACCGACCTTACGTCACTCCGAAAGGTTCAAAATGTGATTCCAATGAGTCCAGCATGCATCATATATATGTATCTATTTTACTCTACCGAGCCGCGCTATAGTCGGCCGGGTATGGCACCTATTGTGCAATCACTGATCAGTTGGGTTTTACCGAGCTCCACGTGGCCGGGTACGATTCTACCGAGCCCTATGATGGCCGGGTACGTTTTACCGAGCCTATTACGGCCGGGTACGATATGATGATGGTGATGCCCACAAAGGCGTATGTTTTAAAAGTTTATGTATATATATGTATGTATCATGTATTTCATGTCAGCTGCCCTCAGAGGTACCCAGATGTCACAGGTTGTATATTCTCTATCCCTGTTTACATTACTGTTCTCACTTATGCTTTCCTGCCTTACATACTCAGTACTTTATTCATATTGACGTCCTTTTTATTTGTGGACGCTGCATTTCGTGCTGCAGGTCCTGATAGACGGGTAGACGCAGCTCCCCCATCACAGTAGGCTATCCGGTTCAGCGGTTATTGGCGAGATCCCTTCTCCGGACTTGCCGTGGTCTTTGTATGCATTTTTGTTATAGACATTATGGGTATGTCGGGGCCCTGTTCCGGCAATGTTGTAGCATTTATGTTCTTTTAGAGGCTCATAGACAGGTGTCGACTTATGTATGGTTTAGAATGCCTTGTCGGCTGATTTTTGTTGTATAGTCTTTCATGGCATCATGGTAGCTCGTACCTTATATATAGTTTCTTGACAGTCTTGTCGTCCCATGTTATGTATGTTCATGACATTATCTTTCATTGTTGGATGTTCATGATCCATGTCTACTATTTATATTGATCTTGTCGGCCCTTAAAGATAATAAGGAAGGTTAGATAAAATGTACGTTGGTGCTCGGCAAGTATGGCCCGGGTGCTAGTCATGACCCTCCAGTTGGGTCGTGACAAACTTGGTATCAGAGCAAGTCTGTCCTAGGGGAATAGTTATCATGCTAGCATTCAGATGGCAACGTTCAAGGCTTTATATGGTAGGAGATATAGATATCCTATTGGGTGGTTGGAGATTGGGGAAGCAGAGTTTATGTGGCCATACCTCATGCATTAGGGTATAGAGAAGCTTGTGTCCTATCCGGATGTTCATCGTAGGTATTTAGAGTACAAAGAAGATGATTGGGTATTCTTGAAGGTTTCCCCCATGAATGGTGTAATGCGATTTGGTAAGAAAGGGAAATTGAGTCCGAGGTATGTCGGACCGTACAGAATCATTCATAGGGTTGGTGAAGTGGCGTACAAGCTTGACCTACCACCTGAGATGTCATTAATGCACCCGGAATTTCATGTGTCTATGTTGAAGAAAGTAGTTGGAGACCCGACACTCATTGTTCCGGTTGAGACTATTGAGGTTAATGAAGAACTGACTTATAAAGAAATTCAAGTTGCCATTCTTGATAGGCAAGTCTGAAAGCTAAGAAATAAAGAAATTGCCTCCGTGAAAGTGTTATGATGAAACCAACAGGTTGAAGAGGCTACTTTGGAGGCCGAGGAAGAGATGAAGAAGAAGTACTCTCACTTGTTTGAATAACTACATAGTTAGGTAGTTGCGTTCGATGAAAATGTTAAGAGCTTATCTTCTATGAATTATGTATATTTTGTTAGGATTGGATTTCAGGATTCTCTGACAAGTAGATAGGCACAGTTACATGGGAAACTCTGCCGAAATTTTTGGAAATTTATGGAGTTAGTAAAATTGGGAATTTTGGTATGTGGATGAGGATTTAAGTCACATTGGGTGTCTATGGCGGATTCTAACCCTCATTCTAGGACGAATGATCTTAAGTGGGGAAGAATATAATGACCCGACTTGTCATTTTGAACATTTACGTCCTTTCAACTATTTGAAATCTTGAGTAGCTTCATATGATGTATTATGACCAAGTTTGAGATTTTTTGTATTCAACCTCGGATCGGAGTTTTGATGATTCAGTTAGGTCCGAATGGTGATTTTGGACTCGGGTGTATGCCCGGATTTAATTTGGATATTTTTAGGATATTTCGACGTCGTTTATTCAAGCATAAGTGGTATCACATTAAGCAAATAAGCTCCAAATTCAGTTTTGATTGAAGTATTAGATCTGTATAGAAATTACAGAGCCATAGAAAAAAGAATTGTCGAATTCGAATATCGTATGAGAGAGTTATGCTTATTTTCGGGCGAAATAGAAAATATTTCCCATCGCCAGCGCCCAGGGTAGTGTGGGGCACTAGCCCTGGTGCTGGGATTTCTTTTAGGTTGTGGAAACAGTGCCACAGGCTGCGTCCCACGCCACCTGTGGCGCCCAAAATATTATATACTCATTTCGGGGTTCATTTTTCCTCATTTCTCTTGGCCGAAATTTGGGGTTTTCCTCCACTCTCTCAAGACCTCCAACTCCCCCCATCTTCAAGGTGAGTAATACATACTAATTTGGTGCTTAATTCTATCAATTACACCCTAAAACTAACTCAATCCTCCATAAATACATAGATCTTCAAGTAATTTCTTCAAGAACTCAAAGGATGGTTTTGCAAGATTTCTTCCAAAGGGTAATCCTACACCCTTAGACTTACATTTATGGATATATTATGGGAATATAGTATTAATTATGTTTTGGAACATATGGTATGGTGATTGGAAGCCATGAGTTCCCAATTTAAATTCATAACTATTGTAGAGATTGAAAGGTGATTATTTGATGAAATTTTGTTGGTTGAGTGTGGATGGATGGTAATGTATGTGATGTTAGAAGCTATGAATTATTTAAGAATGACGGTGGAATAAATTGTTGGTAAATGGTAGTAGTTGGATGAACTAATTCTATGGTTAAGAGGTGTAGAGATTCATGCCTACTTGGTGTTTGATAAAATGCCTAAATGGCCTAAATTATGAAATTTCTTACTAATATTGGTCCCATTGGATGTTCTTATTGTAGATTGAAGTTTGTTAGTGTAGTGGATTGTTGCAATATCATTAAGGGACGAATTTTAGGTATGTTTGCTAAACTCCTCTCTTAGAATTGAATCCCACGGTATTCATGTAGTTTATGTAAGGTCCCTAGTTGTTTATTATAAAATTGGCTATTCCAAATAAGTTTGTGTTGAAAGATACGTGTTTAATATGTATCCCAAATGCTTTTATCATGTTATGTTATCATTTGAGAATGTTTTCAAAGTATAGGTTGTGCATTAATAATGTTTCAACTTCAAGTCAAGTTCAAACGAAGACTATTATGCTAAATTTTTTGAAAAACCTCTATGTGCCTAAGACTCTAAATTGCCCACATGTGTACTAAAAACCCTGATTTGAAACGCCTTCTTGATGATGAAGATGATGATGTTTGTAAGTGAAAAAGGTGAGCATGAAATACTAAATACGGCTGGCGTGTCAAGAATAATTTTATAATTGTGGCCACTAGTGCCAATGAAATGGAAATATGTGAAAAAAGTATGAATTGAGATGATTAGTAGAAAAGGATGATGTCGATACACGTATCATTATGGTGAGACGGCCTAGCTGATTGGGCCGTGATCAGTCGCCATGCCGCACAAATGGTGGTGATTGTGCTGGAAATTGTAATTGAAATTGTGATTATGGTTGATGTCTCGGATGAGAAGGCCTAGCCGATTGGGTCATGATCGAAATTCGTGCTGAAAGTACGGTGGTATTGGTATTGTGAATGGTGGCATATTGGTACTAAAGATCTAACAACTTAAGATATGGAAATTTATTTGAACACAATTTTGGTCCTAACTTGAGGTTTGATGTTGTCTGAATGTTCCACTAATATTATGATTATTCTTGCTTGTATTATTAGTCGTTCTATTGAGAGGATATTTTGTCATTCATACTAGTACTATTCCATATGTACTAATGTCCCTTTTACCGGGGGAAATGCATCTTTAATGGATGCAGGTGGTTCTACAGCAAGAGACATTGATCAGTGATAGCGGTACACCCTCTTCCCAGCTGACTTGGTGAGCCCCACTTCATTTCGGGGTCATGTATCTTTTTTCTTTGTGTATTGTGTTTGAGGTATAGCCGGTGCCTTATTGCCGACACTATCATAGTACTCTTTTATATCTATTAGAGGCTCTGTAGACATAGTATGGGTTGTATATTAGTGCTGGGGAAGTCAAACAAGTTATTTTCACAACCCCATTTTCCCCTCCGTAGGATTCGTGATGGCACCTAGTTTCTAAGACTAGGTAAGCCTAACAATTTGTGGAATCAATGAATAATAAACTGAACTCCAATCTCAACACATGAAATATAAAAATAAAACTGCCATTCAATAATTACAACTCCCAAAATCGGGTGGAAACAAGTCACATGCTTCTAAGAGCAAATACTAAGTGTCTCTATATATTAGAGTCTAAAGAAAAATAAGGAAAACAACATAGTAAGGATATATGGGGACTCCGAGGTCTATGGACGCTGGCATATATACCTTGAAGTCTCCACGTGTGGTCCAACTCACTGGTATCTGGTCTGGTGGGGAAAACCTGGATCTGCACAAAAAGATGTGTAGAAGTATAGTATGAGTACACCACATAGGTACACAGTAAGTGCCAAGCCTAACCTCGGTAGGGTAGTGACGAGGTCGGGTCAGGGCCCTACTAGTTTAAAAGAAAAGTAAGGCAGAAGATATAATAATATTTTGAAATGACTGAGAGTTTAAACAATAAGAAGTTTCAGAAAATATCAGCATGGTATATAGAGGTAAACTACATGGGCACTCCCGAGGTACCGCATTGTAGTCCCAAAAGTAAATATGCAGTACATGAGGATCTCCCGAGGAACCGCCTCGTAGTCCCAAAAGTAAATATGCAGTACAGGGGGATCTCACGAGGAACCGCCTCATAGTACCAAAAGTAAATATGCAGTACTGGGGGATCTCCCAAGGAACCATCTCGTAGTCCCAAAATTAAATATGCAGTATGGGGGGATATCCCGAGGAACTGCCTCATAGTCCCAAAGTAAATATACAACAGATATCCGAAGGAAACAACGAATTTACATCAAGAATCTCAAAGTTAAAGATTTAAATCAAATCAAATAAGCAGCTAATTCAGCTAAGCATGTTGCATATATTGCAAGTAAGAGTTAGGGCATGTAGACATGTGATACTAGACTAAACATGATCACTACATATTCTAAACCAACTAAGTTAAAGAATTTAATAGAAGACTACTCAGCAAGAACCGATATTTCAAAATTTAGCCCGTGTTCACTACGCTTATCACAAAATGTTACAACAGTATCAAAGTCTAAGGGGATCCCCCCCCTCCACACATACACACATAAGGGTTAGACAAGCCACTTACCTCAAGCCAAGCTTAATCAGTCAATAAGAATGCATTTCCCTCGCTTTTCCGGCTTTGATCGGCTCGAATCTAGTCACAATTAATTCGATTCAGTCAATACAAATTATAGGAATTAATTTTATATGAAAATAAATATTTTTCAATAAAACCCGAAATGTATCTCAAAAATCGTCGGTGGGGCCCACGTCTCAGAAACCGACAAAAATTACAAATATGAATGCCCATTCAACCACCCCGACAAAATTTATAAAATATGAACGCCCATTCAACCACGAGTCCAACCATATAAAATTTATCAAATTCCGACATCAACTCGACCTACAAATCTCAAATTCTTATTTTGAAATCACTAGGCCCAAATCCTCTAATATCACCTAAAAACATGTAATCTAGTCGAAATACTTAGTGATAATCCAATATTATTGACTAAAAATGATCATAAGTGACTTACCTCAAGTTTTCCTGTGAATTCTCTCTGACAATCGCCCCAAAATCGTGTTGGAAATGTCCAAAAATGACAAAAATAAACTCGGAACCCTCTGTGTTTGTACACTGCCCAGAGGTTCCACTTTTGCGGCACTTTTAACCGCATTTGCGGTTCCCTTTTTGCGTTAAATCTCCCACTTCTGCGGACTCGCTTCTGCTGTCCAAGGCCCCCTTAGCCCAGGCCACATCTGCAATCATTGCGTGGCTTCTATGACACCTCATCCACTTATGCAGACCATCCGCTTCTGCAATGCTAGGATCATTTCTGCGAGCTCGCACCAGCGAGCCAAATTCCCCAGGTGCGATTGTATCAGTAGGAAACAGCAAGTTTCAATTGTTCTAAGTCCACATTTGATTCGTTAACTATCCAAAACCCGCCTGAGGCCCCCGGGACCTCAACTAAATACACCAAGTCCTAAAACATCATACAAACTTGGTCGAAATCTCAAATCACATCAAACAATGCTAAAAACATTAATCATACCTCAATTCAAGCCTAATTAACTTAAGAATTTTCAACTTATATATTCGATGCTGAAACCTATCAAACCAGTTATATTTTAAAACTCACCGGACCCGAACGAGTTACCCCGGCAAGTCTCATAACGGGGTTGTATTACTCAAAATGACCGGCCGGGTCATTATATTCTCCCCTTCTTAATTAAATGTTTGTCCTCGAACAGGGTTAGAATCATACCTCTAGCCTCAAATAGGCGTGGATATTTGCTCTACATCTCCCACTCAATCTCCTAGGTAGCGTCTCCGACTGGCTGGCCTCTCCACTACACTTTCACTGAAGCTATATTCTTTGATCTCAGCTTTCAAACTTGCCGGTCTAAAATGGTCACCCGCTCCACATCATACGTCAAATTATAATCCAATTGTACTGTACTGAAATCCAAAACATGAGACGAATCCTCGACCTACTTTCGGAGCATCGATGCATAAAACATTGGATGAACACCCGATAGACTAGGCGGTAATACAAGTTCAAAAGCCACCTCTCCAATCTTCTTAAGTATTTCAAAAGGCCCAATATACCTAGGACTCAGATTGACCTTCTTTCTGAACCTCAACACATCCTTCATGGGTGAAATATTGAGGAGAACTTTCTCCCCAACCATGTAAGAAACATCACGGACCTTCCGGTCCGCATAACTCTTCTGTCTAGACTACTCCGTGCCATGTTGATCCTGAATCAATTTAACGTTTTCCAAAGAATCCTGCACCAAATCAGTACCCAATAGCCTAGACTCAACCAGCTCAAACCAACCCACCACAGACCGGCATCGTCTCCCATATAAAGCCTCATACAGATTCATCTGAATGCTCGATTGGTACCTATTATTGTAAGCAAATTCTGAAAGTGGCAGAAACTGATCCCAAGAACCCCCAAAATCAATAACACAAGCGCGTAGCATATCTTCCAATATCTGAATAGTGCGCTCTAACTGTCCGCCCATCTGAGGGTGAAATGATGTACTAAACTGAACCTGTGTACCTAATTCTCGTTGCACTGCTCTCTCCAAAATTGTGATGTAAACTGCGTGCCCTGATCCGAAATGATGGACATTGGCACACCGTGTAGGCGAACATTCTCGCGGATATAAATCTCAGCCAGTGTCTCAGAAGAATAGGTAGTACCAACTGGAACAAAATGTGCGGACTTGGTTAACCGATCTACAATCACCCAAACAACATCAAACTTCCTCAAATTTCGTGGAAGCCCTACTACAAAGTACATGGTAATACGCTCCCACTTTCATTCCAGAACTTCAAGTCTCTGAAGTAATCCACTAGGTCTCTGATGCTCGTACTTCACCTGTTGACAATTTAAAGACCGAGCTACAAACCCAACTATATCTTTCTTCATTCGCCTCCACCAATAGTGCTGCCTCAAATCCTGATACATCTTCGCGACACCTGGATGATTGGAGTACCGCAAACTGTGAGACTCCTAGAGAATCAACTCACGCAAACCATCTAAATTAGACACCCATAGCCTACCCTACATCCGTAATACACTATCATCCCCAATAGTGGCTTACTTGGCATCACCGTGCTGAACCGTGTCCTTAAGGACAAGTAGATGGGGGTCATCATATTGACGTTCTCTAATATGATCATAGAGAAAAGATTGAGAAATCACACAATCTAGAACTCGGCTCGTCTTGGAAATATCTAATCTGACAAACTGGTTGGCCAAGGCCTAAATATCCAAGGCTAAAGGCATCTCTGCTACCGGTAAGAATGCTAAGCTGCCCAAACTCTCCACCTTACGACTCAAGGCATCAGCCACTACATTGACCTTTCTAGGATGATAGAGAATGGTGATAACATAATCCTTAAGGAACTCCAACCATCTCTGTTGCCACAAGTTAAAATCCTTTTGTTTAAACTGATGTTGTAGACTCCGGTGATCGGCGAAAACCTTGCAAGGAATACCATACAAATAGTGTCACCAGATCTTCAAGGCATGAACAATAGCTGCTAACTCGAGGCAGATAATTCTTCTCATGTACCCTTAACTTTCTGGACGCATAGGCAATAACCCTACCATCTTGCATCAATATTGCGTCTAGACCAATACACTACGCATCACAATACACAGTATAAGACCCTAAACCTGTAGGTAAGACCAATACTGGGGCTGTAGTCACAGTTGTCTTGAGCTTTTGAAAGATCTCCTCACATTCCTTGGTCCACCTGAATGGAGCACTCTTCAGGGTCAATCTGGTCATAGGTGCTGCAAAAGACAAAATGCCCTCTACAAATATACGGTAATACCCCGCCAAGCCAAGAAAACTCCGGATCTCCGTAGCTGAGGATGGTCTGGGCATACTCTGCACTGCTTCAATCTTCTTTGGGTCTACCTTAATCTCCTCACTCGATACTACAAGACCCATAAATGCTACCGTGTCTAGCCATAACTCACACTTCAAAACTTTTGCATATAACTTCTTCTCTCTCAAGGTCTGAAGTACAGACCTCTGGTACTGCTCATGATCCTCCTAACTTTGGGAGTACACCATAATGTCGTCAATAAACACGATGATGAAGGAGTCGAGATAGGGCTGAATTACACTGTTCATCAAGTGCATGAATGTCGTTGGGGTGTTGGTTAGCCCAAACAACATAATAAGGAACTCGTAATGGCCATACCGAGTCCCGAAAGCAGTCTTCGGGATGTCTGGCTCTTGAATCTTTAGCTGGTGATAGCCTGAACGCAAGTCAATTTTAGAGAATACCCAGGAACCTTGAAGCTGATCAAATAGGTCATCAATACGAGGCAATTGATATATGTTCATCACTGTCACCTTGTTCAACTGGCGGTAATCAATACACATCCGCATAGAACCATCCTTCTTCTTCACAAATAAGAAAAGAGTACCCCCAAGGCGATACACTGGGACAAACAAAACCCTTATCAAATTGCTCCTATAACTGCTCTTTTAATTCTTGCAATTATACTGAGGCCATACGATATGGTGGAATAGAAATGGGCTGAGTGCCCAGTAACAAATCAATGCCAAAGTCAATATCTCTGTCGAGCGGCATGCCCGGAAGATCTGCCGGAAATACGTCTACAAAATCCTTAACTACTGGAACTAACTCGACGGTAGGAGTATCAACACTAACATCTCTCACATAGGCCAGATACGCATCACACCCCTTCTCAACCATTCGCTGAGCTTTAAGAAATGAAACAACTCTGCTAGGAATATGATCCAAGGTACCTCTCTACTGTAGCCGTGGTAGACCTGGCATAGCCAACGTCACCGTCTTGGCATGATAATCAAGGATAGTGTGATAGGGCGACAACCAGCTCATGCCCAAAATAACATCAAAATACACCATACGGAGCAATAATAAATCAGCTCTTATCTTTAAACTACTGATCATAGTCAAACACGACCGATATACGTGGTCAACAATAATAGAATCATCCACGGGTGTAGATACATAAACAAAAGAACTCAAAGAATCACGGGATATGTCCAAATATGGGGAAAAATAAGATGACACATAAGAATAAGTGGAGTGTGGATCAAATAAGACTGATGCATCTCTATGATAGACCGGAACAATACCTGTGATATAGAATCTGATGCAATTGCCTCTGTCCTAGAAGGAAGGGCATAATATTTGGCCTGGCCTCCCTCTCTAGGGTGACCTCTACCTGTCCGACCTCCGCCTCTAGCTGGCTTTGCAGGTGGAGTGGTAGCTGGTGCAACAATCATGGCCTGGGAAGCCTGAGGACCCTGTGGAATAGGTAGAGCCTGCAAAATCTGTGGAGGTGCACCTCTCTTGAATCTGGGGCAATCCCTAACCATATGACGAGTGTCACCAGACTCAAAACAAACTCTCAAAGGACGTGACTGCTGTGACTGGCTCGGGCCTGATCGACTGGACTAACCGCTGGAAGCACCCCGTACAGGAGATACTCTAGACACTGGTACTGCATAATAAGGATCCTGAGGCCTAGTAGTGGACGGAGCACTGCTGGCAGCCAGAAGTGCTGAATGAACAGGGCGACCCATATAACCTCTACCCTGACGAGCTGTAGTTGGGGCACGAGTACCACTTAAAGTGCCAAACTCTCGAGACCTCTTGGCTTCTCTCTCCTCTCTATCCCGAGTCAACATACCTTCCAACCTCCTAGAAATCCCTACTACCTGCTGGTATATAATATCCATATCCAACTCATGGGCTATGTTCAATCTGATACTGGGGTTGGGCCCCTCAATGAACCGATGAACCCGCTCTCGGACAGTAGCAACCAAGATTGGTGCATACCTAGCCAAACCGCTGAATCAGACCGCATACTCTGACACGGTCATAGAACCCTGGCGCAACTGCTCAAACTCTGCGCGCCATGCATCTCTATGACTCTAAGGAACATATTCCCTCAAGAACATATCTGAAAAATAAGTCCAAGTGAGTGAAGTTCCTAAGCAGAACTATCCAACTTGTATGCCCGCCAATACTGGTAGGCCACTCCTCTAAGCTGAAATATCGTGAAATAAACCCCACTAGTCTTCGCAACACCCAAAGTTCAGAGGATACGGTGGCACTCCTCAAGAAAAACCTAGGCATTCTCTGATGCCAAGCCACTGAAATTAGGTGGGTGGTACTTCTTGAACCTCTCGAGTCTGAATTGCTACCCCTCTGAAACTACTGCCATAACCTCGGGCCGAACTGGTACAATTGGCTGCACTAGTATAACCTCCGGGGCATGGTCAACCTAGGCCAGTGGCTTTGGGGTACGGGAGGTGGGAGTCTGTGCTCCTCCCCCGGCCTGAGATGTGGCAGGAGCAAGTGGAATTAACACTGCCTGAGCTAGAGTGTCAAACATGTTCAAAAATAGGGCAAGAGTCACTTGAAGTGCAAGGGTAGTAACAGGAGTATCAGGTACCTGCTCTCAAACTGGAGCTACTGGTGGCTCTACTACAACAGCTCGTGCAGGTGCTCCGGCTGCACCACGTGGTCTTCCTCGGCCTCTAATCCGGCCTCTGTCCCGGCCCCATCCTCTTGCGGCTCCAACAAGGGGCATGGGTGTCTGATCATCGGATCTAGTTGTGTGTGTCCTCACCATCTATGAGAGAATAAAAAGACAAGAGTTTAGAATTTCGATGTCAACAAATGTGCACGATAAGGAATCAAAGAAGTGAACAATTTCCTAACAGTTCTGTAGCCTCGCAAAGATAAGTACAAACGTCTCCGATCCGTGAGACTCTACTAAACCTGCTTGTAACTCATAACACCTATGAACCTAGAGCTCTGATACCAAGATGTCACGACCCCATTTTTCCTTCCGTAGGATGTCGTGATGGAACCTAGTCTCTAAGACTAGGTAAACCTAACAATTTGCGGAATCAATGAATAATAAACTAAAGTCCAATCTCAACATATGAAATATAAATATAAAACTGTCATTCAATAATTACAACTCCCAAAACATGGTGAAAGCAAGTCACAAGCTTCTTAAAGCAAATACTAAGTATCTCTATAAATCAGAGTCTAAAGAAAAATAAGGAAAACAACATAGTAAGGATAGAGGGGGACTCCAAGGTCTGCACAAGCTAGCAGATATACCTTGAAGTCTCCACGTGCGGTCCAACTCAATAGTATCTGGTCTGGTAGGGAGAACCTGGATCTGCACACAAAGATGAACAGAATTGTAGTATGAGACACCACAACGGTACACAGTAATTGCCAAGTCTAACATCGGTAGGGTAATGACGAGGTCGACGAGGTCAGGTTAGGGCCCTACTGGTTTAAAAGAAAAGTAAGGCAGAAGATATGATAATATTTTGAAATGACTGAAAGTTTAAACAATAAGAAGTTTCAGAAAATATCAGCACAGTAAATAGAGATAAGCTACTGGGGCACTCCCTTGGAACTGCCTCGTAGTCCCAAAAGTAAATATGCAGTACAAAGGGATCTCCCGAGGAATTGCCTCGTCGTCCCAAAAGTAAATATGCAGTATAGGGGGATCTCCAACGAAACCGCCTCGTAGTCCCAAAAGTAAATATGCAGTACTAGGGGATCTCCCAAGAAACTACCTCGTAGTCCCAAAAGTAAATATGCAGTATAAGGGGATCTTCCGAGGAAGCGCCTCGTAGTCCAAAAGAATAAATGCAACAGATATCCGAAGGAAACAACAAATTTATAGTAAGAATCTCATAGTTAAAGATTTAAATCCAACCAAATAAGAAGGTAATCCAGCTAAGCATGTTGCACATATTGTAGGGAACGTAGACATATGATACTAGACTAAACATGATCATTACATATACTGAAGCAACTCAGTTAAAGAATTTAATAAAAGACTACTCAGCAAGAACTGATATTTCCAAATTTAGCTTGTGTACGCACTCGTCACCTCGCGTACACGATGATCACATGTCACAAAATGTTACAACATTATCACATTTTAAGGGGATTTCCTCCACACAAAGTTAGACAAGCCACTTACCTCAAGCCAAGCTCAATCAGTCAATAAGAATGTATTTCCCTCGATTTTCTGACTCCGATCGGCTCGAATCTAGTCACAAATAATTCGATTCAGTCAATACAAATTATAGGAATTATTTCCATATAAAAATACAGATTTTTTAATAAAACCCCGAAATTTAACTCAAAAACTACCTGTGGGGACTCATATCTCGAAACTAGAAAAAACTTACAAAATATGAACGACCATTCAACAACGAGTCCAACCATACCAAATTTACCAAATTCGGACTTCAACTCGACCTCCAAATCTCAAATTCTTATTTTGAAATCCCTAGGCCCAAATCCTCTAATTTCACCTAAAAACATATAATCTAGTCAAAATACTCAGTGATAATCCAATATTATTGACTAACAATGATCCCAAGTGACTTACCTCAAGTTTTCCCGTGAATTCTCTCTGAAAGTCACCCCAAAACCGTGTTGGAAATGAACAAAAATGACAAAAAATTCGGAACTCTCTATTTTTGTACGCTGGCCAGAGGTTCTGCTTATGCGGAATTTTTAACCGTATATGCGGTTCCGTTTTTGCGGTACATCTCCCGCTTCTGTGACACCATTCACTTCTGCGGACAAGGAGTGCACTTCTGTGTACCATCCGCTTCTGCGATGCCAGGTTCGTTTCCGCGAGCCAAATTCTACAGGTGTTATTGCATCAGTAGGCAGCATCAAGTTTCAATTGTTCTAAGTTGAAATTTGATCCGTTAACCATCCTAAACTCACCCAAGGCCTTTGGAACTTAACCAAATACACCAGCAAGTCCTAAAACATCATACGAACTTAGTCGAAACCTCATATCACATCAAACAGCGCTAAAAATACGAATCATACCTCAATTCAAGCCTAATAAACTTAAGAATTTTCAACTTCTACATTCGATGCCGAAACCTGTCAAATAAAGTTCGATTGCCCTCAAATTTTGCACACAAGTCATAAATGACATAACATAGGTATTCAAATTTTCAGAATCAGATTCCGTCCCGATATCAAAAAGTCAACTCCCCGGTCAAACTTCCAAACTTAAATTTGTATTTTAGCCATTTCAAGGCTAATTTAACTACGGACTTTCACAAAATTTGTTGAACACGCTCCTAAGTCCAAAATCATCATACGGAGCTATTGGAACCATCAAAATTCCATTTTGGGGTCGTTTACACATAAACCAACATCTGGTCAACCTTTTCAACTTAAGTTTTCATTTTGGAACCTAAGTATCTCAATTCATTTTAAAATCTTACCGGACCCGAACCAATTACCCCGGCAAGTCTCATTACAATTGTAAAGCATAAATTGATCAGTAAATGGAGGAACGAGGTTGTATAACTCAAAATGACCGGTCGAGTCATTATAATTATGATGTGCTTGATTTACTTGTTCCACTTCAGACCATGGAAGTGTGTGTAATTTGAGACTTTAAAATTAAGCAACTAATGGTAATGAATTGGTATTGTATACATGATTTCATTATTTTCTAATTAATGAAAATATGTATTTTCTTTATTCATAAGTGAGTTTTGGGCAGAAAGTACCTGACAGGCCTACGTAACCACGTCCACTCTATTTAGCGTCGGTCGTGCTCCCCGAGTTTGGGGTGTGACACATTCGACCTTATTCGAGTTAAAACCTATTCGGCCCACGGCCTCAATTAATTAAAAGTTACATTCGACCTCGTTCGAATTAACACCTATTCGACCCACGACCTCAATTAATTTGACCTCTTTTCGAATTACTACCTACTCGGCCCATGACCTTAACCAAATGAAGGCTACCTTAAACATCATTCAACCCACCCAAGTCTATTACGAACTCGATGAGGTCGAGGAATGAATAGATATAGATTACGTAAGAATGGTTGCCCAAAAGCAACTAGCAGAATGCTACAATAACAAGAGGGCAAAGATCATGCCACTTAAAGTCGGGGAGTACCTGCTTAAAGCCAAAACATAAGCAAGCAAATACCAGCGAGAAGGAAAATTGGGAACAAACTCGGACGACCCCTACAAAATCACGGCAGCAACAAGAAAATGGCCATTTCTAGAAACAATGGAAGGAAAGCGACTATCAAACAACTACAACATTACGCACCTAAAGTACTTGAACTTTTAAAAGGACGAGGTCCCCAAAGTCGCACTCTTTTTTCGCTCGCTCGAGTTTTGTCCCAATTGGGTTTTCTCGAGGAGATTTTTAACGAGGCGATGACGGGGATACTTCAGAATTGAAGTGCACATGTGGAAAGCACCAGACGGTCAGTTCATTACTCAATCTCTCACTATCTTTCCAGCTCGACCAATGAAGGGACTAGATAGACCGGGACTGGGACTGAACTACCAGCCAGCGCCCGAAAAATATGTAAATCTCTCCAAACGTATGAATAAAGCATGAGTACATGAAAGTTTATCTCTACTCTCCAAGTAAAGCTTACATTCGACCTTATTTGAATTAACACCTATTCGGCCCACAACCTCAATTAATTAAAGGTTACATTCGACCTGGTTCGAATTAACACCTATTTGACCCACAACCTCAATTAATTAAGGGTTACATTCGACCTCATTCGAATTAACACCTTTTCGGCCCACAGCCTCAATTCTAAAAAGGTTACATTCGACCTCGTTCGAATTAACACCTATTCGGCCCACAACCTCAATTACTTAAAGGCTATATTCGAACTCGTTCGAGTTAACACCTATTCGGCCCACGACCTCAATTATTTAAAGGTTACATTCGACCTCTTTCGAATTAACACCTATTCGGCCCACGACCTCAATTAATTAAAGGTTACATTTGACCTCGTTCGAGTTAACACCTATTCAGCCCACGAACTCAATTAATTAAAGGTTACATTTGACCTCGTTTGAATTAACACCTATTCAGTATACGACCTCAATTAATTTGACCTCTTTTCGAATTACTACATAATCGGCCCACGGCCTTACCGAATAAAGGCTACCTTCAACACCGTTCAACCCACTCAAGTCTGTTAAGACAAAGGAAATCAAGCAATAAAGTCACAAACGTGCACAAATCCGAACAAAGAAAAGAAGTCGGATACAGACAACAAAACTAACACTTCATTAAGAATATTTTTTACAAAGGTGGCAGGCACGCCTACAAAAAGGTTCACATGCCCGTGGCTAAGACAAGAAATAACTAAACACCACTCTGCTCAGCAGCGTCACCCGCTTGATCATTAAGACCATCTTCACACACCTCATCGTCATCGCCAACGGGATATTCATCCTCGTACCAGGCATCCTGGTCAATCCGGTCCACGCCTGCACCCTCCTCGTTATCACCAGCTTTATGTGTAGCGGGGTCATAGCCACAAGCAAACCTAGCTTTATGTGCCTTATCATGTGCATTCTCAAAGTCGGCTTCTGATACAACCCCCGCCCCATCAGATTCCTGAATATATCCAGCTGGGCCTCGGTGTGAATCCATTACTCGTTCAGATCCCGAGGAACATCAAGAAAAGAAAACGTGCAGGATGAGGACGACTAGGCCAATAACTGTGCCTTTTCGGCCTCGAGAGCAACAACTCGATCACTAAGGCCCTCAGCCACTTTTTCTAACTCCCCTATCCGCTCATCAAGTCGCTCCTCTATGAGCCTAGCTGTATCCAAAGTGCAACCCCGCTTAAAACGGAGAACGCAGATCGTGTCCTCTAGAGCTTACATTTTTCTCGCAGCTGATAACTGGGTCGACACTGCCTTCTTCAAACCCGCCACCTTCTCAGCGACCTCGCCACTCAAAGCGACCACTCGGAGTTGACACTCCTCCAGCTTGACCCTCAATGAGACCACTTGGGCCCGAAGGTCGGCACATTGGGCCTCGACTCCCCTACTCACCTCGAGCTCCTCTTCTTTGTCCTTCAACGCCCCCATTGAGCTCACTACATTTTCCGATGAGCTTCACTAATTCATCATCATTCTCCTTTAGCTCGTTTGGAGAGCCCGAAAGTTGTTACTTTCACCAAGCCGCCTGCAAAGCTCGCGGTGTTTATCATGATACTCGTGATATTTCTGCTCTATCTTTTGGAAAATGGCCTTACGCCTCTCCTCTCGGCGAGAACTTTCGATCTGCATGATCACGGTCTGAAAAGAAAGCCAGAGCGAGAAAGAACAAAATCTGATTCAACATGAAAAACGAACATAAAAATGAAATACCAAACTTACCCTAAGAGCAATGTCGGTTGTGCTTTTCGACAAAGTGGAGTCCTTCAATTTCTTGAGGGTCTTACCCTCCACATCTGAATAGTGGGGACCAAGATAAGGGGCCACATCCTCCGTATTAACTACCAGATCCCGGTCTAGAGGGATCACAACAGTCCGCGTGGTCCCCTCCAATCTCACCTTGAGCCGGTGAGTCCTTATCTCATCATCCTAACCTCCTCGGCATCCATATCGGAGCTCGTCTTGTAACCATATTCGGCTACACTTTTGCCCTTCGTATCAACCCGAGAGGAAGGATCCCCGGCCGGTAATGAGGTCCATGGCTCACCCCTTTGTAGGGCATCAGGGAATATCGCCAACGGCCCTTCAAAATCCGTTTTGGCCTCAGGGAGCAACGTATATCGCTCGACCCCCGACGACGGTGGAATTGTGGGCAGTAGCTCGACATCATCTCTCAGGTCTATGGTTGATGTTTATCTGATGACGAAATCCTCCATCGCCGAACTCCCCACACGGACAACTCCCTCATTGATATATATGGATCACCTCTTACGGGGAAGCAAATTATCATCATTTAGCGAAGATCCTTCCTTGTCATCCTCATCAATTAGATGACGCAGAGGAGAAGTAGTCGAAAGCCCCATTTCGGAAGTAGTCAATGACCGAGCAGGCCTCACCGTAGTAGAAAAATAGAAACGGCTTTTCTCTTGCAGAATGCCGAAGCAGGAGCCTTCTGCCTCCTTGAAGACCCTTAGGCTGCCAAAGAGATTAGAACATCAACTCTTACATAAAGTTGTAATGAGCAAGCGAACACAAGGTCAGAACAACATATGTAAAAGATCACTGTATGGATGAATACAGACGGACAAACTCACCGGTCACTGAAAGCTTGAGCCCGAACTTCTTGATAAAGTCGGGCCATTCACAAATCCCCACTATGTGAGGAAAGACCTAGCTAACCCAGTCATGAATATCCGCAACCAAAGGAGGGGGCGCAGTATCAGATGAACGAGGGAAAGGCAGAATATTAGGCTACAATCAAAGCGAGAAAATTAAGCGCTTAGCAAAAAATAATTACGGGCATAATTCCATGCCTTAGGAAATCCATTCGCGTTGGGCACCACGTCCTCGGTCTTGACGTATAAGTAGCTGAGCCATAATCAATTATTTGCTTTATCGTGCATCTTTACTACCAAATTCTTACTTCCTCGATGGCGAATATGCAACATCGTCCCTCTATAGAAATTAGGTGTGAAGAGGTGCATCAGGTGGCGAAGCGAGATCCCACGGCCAGCCAATTCCGCGTATTTCATCAACATGCAGATAAGTTTGTAGATGTAAGGTAAAAGTTGGGCTTGGGAGACGCAGAAGTAGCAACAAAATTCCTCTACCAATGGGAGAAGGGGAAAGGAGTAGCCTACATAGAACAGATATGCTAGAATGTGCAGTATCTGGGGAAATGAATCTACACCACGTCGCGCTCCGCAGGGACCAGATCGATGTGGGCTAGAATTTTGAACTTCACCCTGAACTTCGAGCATCGATTCCGAGGCCTCGGGGTCGTCCTCGGGTAACTTCGAGCAATTAGATCGAGGATTTTCACTATGAGGAATCACTACTAAAAAATTAGGTTTTAGCGACGAACAAATTCTATAGCTAAACAGAAAATTCCGTCGCTAATCACATTTAGCGACGGATTAGCAACAAATTATTAAGAAATTCTGTTAGCTACGAGCGTTTTAGCGATGACGTTCGTAGCTAATTCAAGTTTTTTTTTGTAGTGAATTATTTCCTCCACCGTAGGGAACCCCTTATCCTCGAGGGCAGCAGAAGCGCTGTCATCGTAAGGAGGCACACACACCGCCAGGGGAGCAAGATTAGATGCCGCACCAGAGCCGGAAGTTGAGTTAACCATAGTCTTGAAGGAATATGTCTAAAGAACTGAATTTGGAAGCAAAAGTCACTAGAACCAGAGGAATGGGCATGCAATGACGAAGCAGAATAGAGACTAGGGTTCAATATGGAAAACAAAACAGAGAAATATAGGGGATTCAATATCGGATAAAAGCAAAACAAACTCAAATGGCCTCAGATCCCTATTTATAAGTGCTCGAGCACCAAAACCAAGAAATCAATCCATCATTATCCAGCGCAGATATCGAAACGACATAGGCGTAATAAACGACACATAGCGTCCGAAAAATACGTCATAATGACGCATGATGTCATGGCGACATTTTGAAAAGACGCATCCCCAAAGCTTGCAACTTACAAAAAGTCATGTTACCACCTTGCCTAAAGCACCGCTACCCAACTTGCTCGCCCGATTTCATCAACAACGACAAAACAGAGTCTGCTCACCAAGGCCGCCCGACCTCGGCCTTAATAATCGGAAGGACTAACTGTATAGGCCAAAAATATGCCATTGGAATATTAAGCATAAAATGGCATTAATGAATGTCATCGGTCGAGCTCGCCTAAGCCATAGTGAGATTAACGGTCGCGGTGTCAATATAAGTTGTGATCGAGATATCAATAGAGCGCAGTCAAAATGTCAACAAGGGTCGAGGTCGAGATCGATTATTAGTGATAAGACTTGTAGCGACTAATTTGTCAGAATATGTTATTAAAAAGGAGAATATGCAAGTGAATATTCCCGGTGTTTGTACTATTAGGGTTTTCTAAAAAAAATGAGCCCATATATATAGAAAGAAGAGACAATGATAAGAGCATGTAATATTTTTCTGATAAGAAGACTTTTGAGAAGAAGACTTCCTTTCGGATAAAAACACAAAGACTACCTTTTTATAAAGATTCTCGTTCATATTATTCACCTCTTTTCCACCAGATCCAAGGATTGTTCATGCAAATCTTGGATCTATCTGTCATCCATCGTTGTCAGGCAGAATATTCATCGTGTCCATTCATTATCGGGTGAATCATTCTTTTTATTTACATAAATTCCATTTATTGACATTTATTGCTAGATATATCTCATTTAATATTGTTGTTGCAAGAGTATTTTATATTTATTGTCATCAATCACATGCGAACTCAGTCCCATCTACTGTGCATCCTTACACTTAATATCTAGAGTCATTATCCTTAACTAGATTTGATCATTCATTATATAATTTTAATAGTTTAACTGGAGATTATATTTCTTGGTCAAACAAAGGTAAGAAAGTATGGTTTGCCTGGCGGGTGGCGTTAGTTGGGTGACAGTCACGTCTAGGTAGTAGTTTGGGACGTGACAAATAAATCAAGATAATTTGTAAACTTAACAAGGATATCAGTAATTTAGTAATTAATGTCAATGAAGATTTAGAATTAAATCATTTCGATTATTGTGTACACATTATTTGGTCGCGTGTGCAATATATATAAGGCATCTCAGTTTACATCTAGTGGGGGTTATATACGTTCTTTTTCTTTTTCCCTTAGGAAGTTTCTATCACATCTTAATTTCTCTACCTGCTAGGTAAATAATATTTAGTCTTTGTAGTTGTTGAAGGAAGCTCCAGCCTCTAGTACTATGCGTTTAAAAAGTTTACCAATTGATGACTTGGTAATATAGAAGCTAATTAATTCACAATTTGTTAAGGAAAAATTGACGACCAATTCAAAACAAATATTTATCTATAAATAGGAAGCTTTACTTATTAAGTTTGTAAGAGATCAACAAAGGAAAGATCATTTAAATTGTTTCATAAGATAGTTTATACTAGAAATGGCTCTCAAAGCATTTGTATTAACCATTGCAATAATGGCTTTGTTATCTTCAATGAGCCATGCATTTGATCCCAGTCCTTTGCAGGATATTTGTGTCGCTGTTGACGACTCCATGGCTGCTGGTATATGATCAAATAATTATTTTGAATGCAAAAATCAATCTGGTCTTAGCAATTTTTATGAATATTTGTGTGCTTTTCTCCTATCCTTTTTGTTTGTTTTTTTAATTATTGAAACTTCCTTTGCAGTTTTTGTGAACGGAAAAATTTGCAAGGATCCAAAGCAGGTTATGGCAAATGATTTCTTTAAATCAGGTCTAAACATACCTGGAAATACCTCAAATCAACTTGGATCTACTGTAACTGCTGTGAACGTCGGCAACTTACCTGGACTCAACACTCTGGGCATTTCATTAGCGCGCATTGATTATGCGCCATATGGTCTCAACCCACCTCATACACACCCCCGAGGAACTGAGATTCTTGCTGTCCTTGAGGGCACACTCTACGTCGGCTTTGTCCTTTCAAACCCTGGTCCAAATATGAAGAACAAGCTCTTTACCAAGATTCTAAATCCTGGAGATGTGTTCGTTTTCCCAATAGGTCTCATTCATTTTCAGTTTAATGTTGGAAAGACTAATGCCGTTGCATTTGCTGGACTCAGTAGTCAAAATCCAGGAGTCATCACTATTGCGAATGCAGTATTTGGTTCAGACCCACCAATCAATCCTGATGTTCTCGCGAAAGCATTCCAAGTTGACAACAAAGTTGTGGATTACCTCCAATCCCAATTCTGGTGGGATAACAACTAAAATAGTAGCAAACTATATTAAGCTACAAATAGTTATGGTTATGTGAACTGCTTGTGTCACATAAATAAGTAATGTTGCCGACTGGTTTTCCTCTCCATTATACTGTGATGTATTGGATGAGGATATGTTATGGCTTGTTATGGAATAAAATTAAGTCTCCTGTTTGTGATATTCATCTTTCTCTTTGAAACAAAGTACAAGCGAAAAAGAAAGAAAAACATTGCTTAGTTCTTGCGGGAGTGGTATGCTTACCATTCACTGTCACTTTCCAGGCAACTTTATTTTTCGCAATCTTTACACCGACGCATAAAAGAAAATTTTATTTGGGATAGATAAGATCCATTCATCCTTAACCAGAAGTATAATATTCGAGTCTTGGGAATGAAATAAATTCTGATAGGGAGCACTAGAAACACACGAGAAATAACAACTTAAGAGATAGTAAACTAAGCAAGTTAAATATTTAGATGTTGCTTATACATGTGTTATTTCACGTTGTATTTTGCAAAAAATAATCACAAGTAGTATATGTTGACGTTACTTGAGCAGTAAACTCTCTTTTCCCTGGACGGGATTGCGGGAGCTTGGAAGAAACTTGGAAATTCACATTAAAATTGTATTTGAAGGGATGCAATAGCTGCAAACATGTAGCAACCAGAAAACCATAGCTGGCTTTTGAAACAACAATAACAACAACCCAGTATAATCCCACTAGTGGGATCTGGGGAGGGTAGTGTGTACGCAGACCTTATCCCTACCCTGGGGTAGAGAGACTGTTTCCGATAGACCCTCGGCTCCCTCCCTTCAAAAACTCTCCACCTTGCTTTTGGGGTGACTCGAAGTCACAACCTCTTGGTTGGAAGTGGAGGATGCTCACCACTAGAGCAACCCATTGAATTAGCAAGTCAATAATCTGTGAGAACTTAACTCTACTTAGATTCCATCTGTCCAAACTTCCTTTGTGGTTTCTGTTTTCTTGTTTATGCTGTTTTCTCTGCCTCAAGTGCACACAGCGTGTAAATTTTCTAATATTTCTCACTGAACCTCAAAGGTAAATGCTTATACACAAGTCTAGTTTTTAAGCCTTGTACTAGTATAGTGATAGACATTCCAGGCATTCAAGCATACGAAAAGATCAAGGAAAACCAGTCCAAAGAACTAGATCCTGGATTTTATTTATGATTTCTTAAATTCAAAAAACAAGAATAAATAATAACATCATAGTATCATTTGGCTTGTACCAAAATTTAGTTGTTGTCCCACCAGAATTGTGATTGGAGATAATCGATCACTTTCTTATCAACTTGGAATGCTTTGGCGAGGACATCAGCATTAATTGGTGGATCTGAGCCAAAAACTGCATTAGCAATAGTGATAACTCCTGGATTTTGGCTGCTGAGTCCAGCAAATGCAACAGCCGTAGTCTTTCCAATGTTAAACTGAAAATGAATGAGACCTATTGGAAAAACAAACACATCTCCAGGTTTTAGAATCTTTGTAAAGAGTTTGTTCTTCATATTTGGTCCGGGATTTGAAAGGACAAAACCGACATAGAGAGTACCCTCGAGTACAACAAGAACCTCAGTTGCTCTAGGGTGAGTATGAGGTGGGTTGAGACCATATGGTGCATAATCAATACGAACTAATGAAATGCCTAGAGTGTTAAGTCCAGGTAAGTTGCCGACATTCACAGCAGTTACAGCTGATCCGACTTGATTTGAAGTATTTCCAGGTATGTTTAGGCCTGATTTGAAGAAGTCATCGGCATTGACAACCTTTGGATCCTTGCATATTTTTCCATTCACGAAAACTGCGTAAAAAATCATTATTAGAAAATGAAAATAACAACAGGTACATGTGAAAACAAACAATCAAATTTTTAGTTCGGTAATTTACCAGCAGCCATAGAGTCGTTAACAGCAACACAAAAATCTTGCAAAGGACTAGGATCAGATGCATGGCTTATTGAAGAGACAACAGCCAAAATGGCAATGGTTAATACAAACAACTTGAGAGCCATTGCAAATTAGAAACAACTCAGTATGTATTGAAACACTTTGTTTATCTGCAAGAAATAAGATTAGAGTGGTGTGCCTATTTATAGATGAAAATTTGTTTGAATCGGACTTCAAACTTCCCCTAAACAAAGTGTGGATTAGGCTTCTGCATTACCAAGTCATCAACGGTGAATTTTTAAATATTTGTGTCGTGATGTTCTGTCAACAACAATTACGACTAAATCTTAAATTTTCTTAGATTGTACAAACAGTTAGCAACTATTATCAAAGACTTAATCATATTTTTCGATGGCTTAATTAAAAGTTAAATCCTCCAGACCAGTTTGGGATTAATGGTCATGACAATGATGGGAAAAAAAATAAGAAAACAATAATAGGAAGAGCAGTTGAGATATGATAGAAACTTTCTAACTATAGAAATAATAAGAATTGAATCGTCACAATATGTAGACGTTATAAACAACATATTAGCAGCCAAAAGAATACAGGAATATCTGAACTTGAACTTACTATCCCTAACTCCTAATTAACATTCAAATCTGATAGTATTCATTTTGGTAAATTTGAAATTTATCAAATCAATAACTGGATCGATTATTGCATTCTTAAAATTAATAAAATTTTGATGGTACAAAAATTTGTGTAGAAATATTACTCTTTCACCGCACTTGTGTTCATCCGTACTTAATTATGTTATTTTCTTTAATTTCTTACTCTCTCCTCTACAATCAAGAACACTTGTGTTTGCACTAAACCACAGGAGTGCGTTATTTAAATAACGTACGTAATGAGCCGAGAATATATATTAATTAAACATGACTAAGAAATAAATATGCAAACTCTTCATACATTTGTCGATTTGATATAAACATCGGAAGTGTAAATAAATTTGTACGACAAGGTTAATTTTTTTTTCTTTCCATTTAACCGCAAGGTTCATTCGCTGAAGGTGATACTGTAACGACCCGGCCTGTCGTTTTGACTATTTCAGTCCCAGTCCCCCATTTACTGTGCAATTTATACCTTACAGTTCATACATAACTTATCGGGTTAGTTGATTCGGGTCCGGAAGGAATTCGGAGTGAAATGAGACACTTAATCTCACAATTGAAAAATTTAAGTTAGAAAAGTTGACCGAATGTGGGCCTACGTATAAAAGACCTCGGATTTGAATTCTGATAATTCTAACAGCTCCGTATGGTGATTTTGGACTTTGGAGTGTGTCCAGAAAGAAAATTATTTGGAGGTCCGTAGTGGAATTAGGCTTGAAATGCCAAAAGTTGCATTTTTGGGAAGTTTGACCGGGGGGTTGACTTTTTGATATCGGGGTCGGAATCCGATTCTGAAAAATTAAAATACCTCTGTTATGTCATTTATGATTTGTGTGCAAAATTTGAGGTCAATCGGACGTGATTTGATTGGTTCCGGAGTTATTTGTAGAAATTAGAAATTTCAAAGTTCATTAGGCTTGAATTGGAGTGTAATTCATGGTTTTAGCATTGTTTGAGGTGATTTGAGGGTTCGACTAAGTTCGTATAATATTTTAGGACTTGTTGGTATATTTGGTTGAGGTCCCGAGGGGCTCGGGTGAGTTTTGGATGGTTAACGGATCAAAAATTTGGACTTGAACACCTGCTGGAATTTTCTGATACCGATGTTGTTTTCCTTCTACCCGATCACGTGAATGTGTCTGCGATCGCGTAGGCTTAGTTTGTCAGTGGAGGTTTTTGTTTTACGCGATCGCGTGGGGATATCTGCGATCGCGTAGGGTTAATTTGAGGCAGTGATATTTTGTGCTTCGCGATCGCGTGAAGCGGGACGCGATCGCGTAGCTATGTGAGTTTGTTATTCGCGAACGCGTGAAAAAGGTCATGTTCACGTAGAGGAAATGGGGTAAAAATGGAAATCACGCGTGTGTGTTTCACAATCACGTGGTTAGGTCCGCGATCGCGTAGGTCTGTGATGTTGTGCATCGCGATCGCGTGGGAAAGTCCATGATCTGGTAGAGTTAAATGTGGGCGATGAAAAATTGTTCTTCGCGATCGTGTGAGAATGTTCGCGATCGCGTAGAGCAAATGTCTGGGCAGAGAGTTTAAGTTTTGAAAATTTCATTTTCAGTTTTCGACGGATTGGAGCTCGGAAAGAGGCGATTTTCGGGAGTTTTTCAAGGAAAATAACGGAGTAAGTGTTCTTAACTCAATATTGGTTAAATTACCCGAAAATATGATTGTGTTTATCATTTAATTGGTGAATTAAGTTGGAAAAGTTTGAAAACCCTCTTGGTTTATGTCATGACCCAAAATCCCAACCCTTGTGATGGCGCCTATCTCGATACTAGGCAAGCCAATAATCTCAATAAACCACAATTTTTCTTAAGTTTGAAAATATAATATTTAAATACAATACAAAATCCCACAAATACTGATACGAACACTCCCCAAAATCTGGTGTCACTAAATACATGAGCATCTAGTATAAATTCAAGTCTGGAAAATACGGTCTATAATAGTCTGAGACCAAATACAGTAAACAAGGAGATAGAGAAGGAGAGACAAGGTCTGCGGAACACAACAGCTACCTCAAAATCTCGTGAAAATCAACTATGCGAAATGATCAACACCCGCTATGTCCGGGAATTTCTGGATCTGCACACGAAGTGCAGGATGTAGTATGAGTACAACCAACTCAGCAAGTAACAATAATAACTAAGAAACTAAAGATAATGACGAGCTACACAGTTATAATTCACTTTCAATAATTCCAGCAAAGAATAGACAACTCATCACAACAACTCAACCACTCGGCTCTCAGCCCTCAGCACTCACACTCAATGGGTAACCGCGCTCACTGGGAGTGTACAGACTCTGGAGAGGCTCCTACAGCCCAAGCGCCATAATCTGCACGGACAACTCACGTGTTGCACTGACAACTCACGTGCCATAATATCCTTACCTCGCCGACAGGCCCTCGGCCTTACTTAGTCCTCAACCTCTCTAGTCTCTCGGGCTCTTAGAAATCATAAAGATCAGCCCAAATAAAGATAACATAATGCATCAACAAATATCAAGAAAGACTGAGGTATGATACGCAAGTAAAATCATGACTAAGCACAAGATAGCAATTAGCAAATAATTCAACAAGTATGTGACCTCTGTGGGTCCCAATAGTACTATCACATAGCTTAAGCATGATTTCTAACATTGATTTACAGTCAAATTTCTTCAACACATAGAGAGCAAATAACTAACAACAAGTTATTCAACTTTACAGTTTCACGGGACGGACCAAGTCACAATCCCCTCGGTGCACGCTCACACGCTCGTCACCTAGCATGTGCGTCACCTCCAAAATATTCACATGACACAAAATTCCAGGGTTTCATACCCGTAGGACCAGATTTATACTTGTTACTTACCTCAAGCCGTGAAATTCTTATTTTGCAATGTCCTTTCCTCGTGAATTGGCCTCCAAACGCCTCAAATCTTGCCATAAATAATTCGTTTCAGTCAATAAAATTAATTGAAATTAATCCCATAAGAAAATGCTAATTTTCCATAAAAATCCAATTTTTAGCTCAAACATCGCCCGTGGGGCCTACGTCTCGGAGCCCGACAAAAGTTACAAAATCCGAAAGCCCATTCAACCACGAGTCTACCCATACCAATTTTACCAAAATCCGACCTCAACTCGACCCTGAAATCTACAAATCTTATTTTCAAATTTCTAAGTTCCAATCTCCGATTTACACCTCAAAATCATGTAATCTAGTCGGATTGTTCAATAATAATTTAATATTATTGAGTAGAAATGATCACAAGGGACTTACCTCAAGTTTTCCTTGAAAATCTATCAAAAATCGCCTCTCTTCAAGCTCCAATTTGTAAAAAACATGGCGAATGATACGAAGTCCGTGTTTTATAATACTGTCTAGACAGCCTCGGTTCTGCCTCGATCTTGGCCTTCGATCGAGGTCCACGATCCTGGGTCTCGATCCTGGGCCTCGATCCTGGGCCTCGATTATGGCTCTCGACCCTGGCCTTCGATCATGTCTTCGACCCTGGCCTTCGATCATGTCTTCGAACCTGGTCCTCGGCCCTACCTTCGATCGTGGCCCTCAACCCTGGGCTCGATCGTGGCTCGATTTTGGGCTCAAATCTGCCATAAGAAATTTCCAGCAGAAAGAAATTGCAGCAGCTGTTGTAGTTCAATTTTTGATCCGTTAACCATACGAAACTCACCCGAGTCCCTCGGGACCTCAACCAAATATACCAACAAGTCCTAAAACATCGTACGAACTTAGTTGAATCCTCAAATCACCTCAAACAACGCTTAAACCATGAATTACACCCCAATTCAAGCCTATTGAACTTTTGAAATTTCTAATTTCTACAAATGACTCCGGAACCTGTCAAATCACGTCCGATTGACCTCAAATTTTGCACACAAGTCATAAATGACATAACGGAGGTATTCAAATTTTCAAAATAGGATTCCGACCCTAATATCAAAAATTCAACCCCACGGTCAAACTTCTAAAAAATTCAACTTTCGGCATTTCAAGCCTAATTCCACTACGGACCTCCAAATTATTTTCAGTACACGCTCCTAAGTCCAAAATCACCATACGGAGCTATTAGAATCATCAAAATTAAAATTCGAGGTCGTTTACACATAGGTCCATATTCGGTCCACTTTTCTAACTTAAATTTTTAATTATGAGACTAAGTGTCTCATTTCACTCCGAATTTCTTCCGGACCCGAACCAACTACCCCGGTAAGTCATAAAACAACTATAAAGCATAAATTGAGTAGTAAATGGGGGAACAAGGTTATAATACTCAAAATGATCGGCCGGGTCGTTACATTCTCCCCTTCTTAAACAAACGTTCGTCCTCGAACGGGTTTAGAATAATACATGGAGTCTCAAATAAGTGTGGATATATGCTCTGCATCTCCTACTCAATCTCCCAAGTAGTTTCTCCAGCTGGCTGGCCTCTCCACCGCACTTTCACTGATGCTATGCTCTTTGACCTCAACTTTCTAACCTGTCGGTCTAAAATAGCCACTGACTCCACATCATAAGTCAAATTACTGCCCAGCTGTACTGTACTGAAATCCAGAACATGAGATGGATCCCCGACATACTTTCGGAGTATGGATACATGGAACACTGGATGAACACCTGATAGACTAAGTGGCAAAGCAAGTTCATAAGCCACTTCCCCAATTTTCTTAAGTATCTCAAAAAGCCCAATATACCGAGGGCCCAACTTGCCCTTCTTCCCGAACCTCAATACACCTTTTATGGGTGAAATATTGAGCATAACCTTCTCCCCAACCATGTAAACAACATCACGAACCTTCCTGTCAGCATAACTCTTCTGTCTAGACTGTGCCGTGCGAAGCCGTTCCTGAATTACTTTGAACTTCTCTAAAGCATTCTGAACCAAGTCAGTACCCAATAGTCTAACCTCACCTGGCTCAAACCAACCCACCATTGACCGACACCGTCTCCCATATAAAGCTTCATACGAAGCCATTTGAATGCTTGACTGGTAGCTATTATTGTAAGCAAACTCCGCGAGTGGCAAAAATTGATCCCAAGAACCCCCAAAATCAATGACACAAGTGCGTAGCATATCCTCCAATATCTGAATAGTTTGCTCGGACTGTCCGTCTGTCTGAGGGTGAAATATTGTACTCAACCGAAATTGTGTGCCCAATTCTCACTGCACTGCCCTCCAAAACTGTGAGGTAAACTGCGTACCCCGATCTAAAATAATGGACACCGGCACACCGTGTAGGCGAACGATCTCTCGAATATAAATCCCAACCAACCACTCCGAAGAATAATTGGTACCAACTGGAATAAAATATGTGGACTTGGTTAGCCGATCTACAATCACCCAAACAGCATCAACCTTTCTCAAGGTCCGTGGGAGCCCAACTACGAAGTCCATGGTAATATGTTCCCACTTCCACTCCAAAATTTCAAGTCTCTGTAGCAATCCGCCCGGTCTTTGATGCTCGTACTTTACTTGTTGACAATTTAAACACCGAGATACAAACCCAACTATATCTTTCTTCATCTGCCTTCACCAATAGTGTTGCCTCAAATCCTGATACATCTTCGCGGCGGCTGGATGAATAGAGTACAGCAAATTGTGAGCTTCCTGGAGAATTAGCTCACGCAAACCATCTATATTAGTCACACATAGCATGCCCTGCATCCGTAATACACTGTCATCTCCAATAGTGACTTCCTTGGCATCACCGTGCTGAACCGTGTCCTTAAGGATAAGCAGATGTGGATCATCATACTGGTGCTCTGTGATGCGATCATATAAAGAAGACCGAGAAATCACACAAGCCAAAACTCGATTCGGCTCGAAAACATCCAATCTAACAAACTGATTAGCCAAGGCTTGAACATCCAAGGCTAAAGCCCTCTCTGTTGCCGGTAACTATGCTAAGTTGCCCAAACTCTCTGCCTTACGACTCAAGGCATCGGCCACAATATTGGCCTTTCCGGGATGATAGAGAATGGTAATGTCATAATCCTTAAGCAACTCTAACCATCTCCGCTGCCGCAAATTAAGATCCTTCTGTTTAAATAAATGTTGTAGAATTCGATGATCTGTATATACCTCACACTGGATACCATACAAGTAATGCCGCCAAAGTTTCAAGGCATGAACAATAACTGCTAATTCAAGATCGTGGACTGGATAATTCTTCTCATATACCTTTAACTGTCTGGACGCATAGGCAATCACCCTACCATCATGCATAAGTACTGCACCGAGACCAATACGTGACGCGTCATAATACACAATATAAGACTTTGAACCTATAGGCAACACCAATATTGGAGTTGTAGTCAAAGCTATCTTGAGCTTCTGAAAGCTCTCCTCACATTCATCCGATCACCTGAACGGAGCACCTTTCTGGGTCAACTTAGTCATAGGCAATACAATAGACGAGAAACCTTCCACGAAGCGACGATAATAACTGGCCAAGCCGAGAAAACTCCGAATCTCAGTAACTGAAGATGGTCTGGGCCAATTCTGAACTACCTCTATTTTCTTCGGATCCACCTTAATTCCTTCACTTGACACTATATGTCCCAAGAATGCCACCGAACTAAGCCAGAACTCGTACTTAGAGAATTTGGCATAAAGTTTCTCCTCCCTCAGCCTCTGTAATACAATAGCTAAGTGTTGTGCATGCTCCTCCTGGCTACGTGAGTACACCAGAATATCATCAATAAATACTATGACAAATAAATCAAGATATGGCTGAAACACATTATTCATCAAATGCATAAATGATGTTGGGGCATTGGTTAGCCCAAAAGATATCACAAGAAATTCATAGTGTCCATAACGAGTTCTGAATGCCGTCTTCAGAATATTCGAATCCCGAATTTTCAACTGGTGATACCCATATCTCAAATCAATTTTGGAGAACACCCTCGCTCCCTGAAGCTGGTCAAATAAATCATCAATACGCGGCAATGGATATTTATTCTTGATTATAACTTTTTTCAACTGCCTATAATCAATGCACATCCGTATAGTACCATCTTTCTTTTTCACAAACGGAACTGGTGCACCCCAAGGTGACACACTAGGCCTATTAAACCCCTTTTCAAGGAGTTCCTGAAGTTGCTCTTTCGATTCTTTTAACTCAGCGGGTGCCATACGATACGGAGGAATAGAAATAGATTGAGTTCCCTACACCAAGTCAATACCAAAATCAATATCCCTATCGAGTGGCATACCCGGCAGGTCTGCAGGAAATACATCCAAAAAGTCTCACACGACCGGTACTGAATCAATAATAGGAGTATCTGCATCAACATCTCTCACAAAGGCCAAATATGACAGACATCCCTTTTCAACAATACGTTGGGCCTTCAAATAAGAAATTACCCTGCTAGGAACAAAATCTAGAGAACCTCTCCATTCAACCTTTAGCAACCCCGGCATCGTCAACGTCACGATTTTTACGTGATAGTCCAGAATAGCATGACATGGAGATAACTAATCAATACCCAGGATTACATCAAAATCAACCATACAGAGCAAAAAGAGATCAATTCTAGTTCCCAGTTTCCCAATAGTTACCACACACGACCGATACACACGATCCACAGTAATAATATCTCCCACCGGTGTAGATACACAAACAGGTGAAACTAAGGACTCACAGGGCATATCCAGATAATGGGCAAAATATGATGATACATATGAATAAGTGGAACCAGGGTCAAATAATATAGAAGCCTCCCTGTGGCACACTGAAACAATACATGTGATCACTGCATCTGAGGCAACAACATCTGGCCTGGCAGGAAAAGCATAGACTTGAGCTTGCCCGCCATCTGATCGGCCTCCCCCTCTTGGGCGACCCCTAGATGCCTGACCCCCACCCCGAGTTGGCTGGGCAGGTGGTGTAACTGCTGGTGCTGGTGCCGTTGGTTGAGAACTCTGCTGTGGAGTCCCACTCAACAACCTAGTACAATCTCTCTTGAAATGACCTAATTATCCGCACTCAAAACAACCCCTCCTCTGACGGAACTGTTGCTCCTGATAACTCGAAGAATTACCTGTAGAAGCCTAAGCAGACGGGGCATGATGAGAACTCTGGGCTGGTAGCGCACTGAATAAAGACTGGCCTGAGTGAGCACTGTAAGAACCGTGGCTAGCTGATGCACCACAATGAGTTGGACGACCCACCTGAGCGTATCTATAAGAACGGCCCATACCGCAATAAAATTGACCCCCTGAAGGAACACCGCTGAAATCACCGGAACCACGAGGCCTCTTAGCCTCCCTCTCAACCTGCTCCTGACTGCGAACCATCTCAATCTGACGAACAATGTCAACAACCTCATCGAAAGTAGCACCAGACACTCTCTCTCTAGTCATGAGTAATCGCAGATGAAAGTGAGGCCATCTATGAATCTCCTAATCCTTTCCTTGTCTGTAGGAATCAACTAGATAGCATAATGGGCCAATTCTGAAAATCTCATCTCATACTGTGTCACAGACATATCGCCCTAACAAAGCTGCTCGAACTGCCTGAGAAGCTCCTCTCTGTGGGACTGAGGCACGAACTTCTCCAGGAATAGACCGGAGAACTGCTGCCAGGTAAGGGGTGCTGCACCGACCGGCCTACACCTCTCGTAAGACTCCCACCATTTGAAGGCAGCCCCAGAAAACTGAAAATTAGTGAATGAGACCCCACTGGTCTCTAGAATACCCGTTGTCTAAAGAATCCGCTGACACTTATCCAAAAAACCTTGGGCATCCTCTGACTCTGCACCGCTAAAAGGTGGAGGTTGAAGCCTCTAAAATCTCTCAAGTCTCCTCTGCTCATCATCTGCCATAACAGGAACTACCGGGGCCTGAGCGGCTGCAGCCGGTTGGGCTTGTAGTGCTCTCGGTATATGAAGTCTTTGTACTACCTAGTTTGGAGTACGAGCAACATGGGTATGAGTACCTCCCCTGGCCTGAGAAGTGGCAGGTGCGGCCTGAGCCAAAACCACCTGAGCAAGACCAGTGCAAGCTGCCAATATTTGGGCCAAATTCTCTTGAAGGCCTGGAATCTCAATGGGCATAGCTGGTGCCTGAGCTGATCCTGTCGGCTCAACTATATCTGGAATCTGCTCCTGAGTTGGAGCAACTGGTGGTACTACAGGTGCTGGTCAAAATGTGGTACGAGCTACACCTCGACCTCTACCTCGGCCTCGGCCTCTACCACGGCCCCGGCCTCTCGCGGCCCTAACTGGTGGCACTGGTGGCTGGCCGTCTGATACGGTAGTATGTGTTCTCACCATCTGTGAGAGAATAGAATAACAGAAATTTAGTTCCCAAAATCAACAAATTCGCACGACAGAATACAAGAAAGTGAAGTATTCCTAAGGGTTCTGCAGCCTCTCGAAGATAAGTACAGACGTCTCTGTACCGATCCGCAAGACTCGATTAAACCTTCTCATGACTCGTGAGACCTATGTAACCTAGGGCTCTGATACCAACTTGTCACGACCCAAAATCCCAACCTGTCGTGATGGCGCCTATCTCGATACTAGGTAAGCCAAAAATCTCAATAAACTATAATTTTTCTTAAGTTTGAAAATATAATATTTAAATACAATACAAAATCTCACAAATACTGATACGAACACTCCCCAAAATCTGGTGTTACTGAGTACATGAGCATCTAGTATAAACTCAAGTCTGGAAAATACGGTCTATAATAGTCTGAGACCAAATACAGTAAACAAGGAGATAGAGAAGGAGAGACAAGGTCTGCAGAACACGGCAGTTACCTCAAAATCTCCTGAAAATCAACTGCGCGAAATGATCAACACCCGCTATGTCCGGGAACACCTGGATCTGCACACGAAGTGCAGGGTGTAATATAAGTACAACCAACACAGCAAGTAACAATAATAACTAAGGAACTGAAGATAATGTCGAGCTACAAAGCTATAGTTCACTTTCAGTAATTCCAGCAAAGAATAGACATTTTTTCAAATCCGGCAATTTAAGTCAAATCAATTTTACACAGTTCAAGTTCATGTAATCCGGATATAAAATCTTTCAGAGATTTCACAACAATGACAGATAGCAACCAAGTGCAACAACAAATGCAAAGCAAGTACAGCCTCTCAAGCAACAGTCACTCAACTCATCACAACAACTTAACCACTCGGCTCTCAGCCCTCAGCACTCATACTCAATGGGTACCCGCGCTCGCTGGGGGTGTACAGACTCCGGAGGGGCTCCTACAGCCCAAGCGCCATAATATGTATGGACAACTCATGTGCTGCACGGACAACTCACGTGCTATAATATCCAGCACGGACAACTCACATGCCATAATATCCTTACCTTATTGAGAGGCCCTCGGCCTTACTGAGTCCTCAACCTCCCTAGTCTCTCGGGCTCTCAGAAATCACAAAGATCGGCCCAAACAAAGATAACATAATGCATCAACAAATATCAAGAAAGACTGAGGTATGATACGCAAGTAAAATCATGACTGATCACAAGATAGCAATTAGGAAATAATTCAACATGTGACCTCTATGGGTCCCAACAGTACTATCACATAGCCTAAGCATGATTTCTAACATTGATTTACAATCAAATTTCTTCAACACATAGAGAGCATATAGCTAACAACAAGTTATTCAACTTTACAGTTTTACGGGACGGACCAACACAATCCCCTCGGTGCACGCCCACACGCCCGTCACCTAGCATGTGCGTCACCTCCAAAATATTCACGTGATACAAAATTTCGGGGTTTCACACCCTCAGGACCAGATTTATAACTGTTACTTACCTCAAGCCGTGAAATTCTTATTATGCAATGTCCTTTCCTCGTGAATTGGCCTCCAAACGCCTCGAATCTAGCCATAAATAATTCGTTTTAGTCAATAAAATTCATTGAAATTAATTCCATAAGAAAATGCTAATTTTTTATAAAAATCCGAATTTTAGCTCAAAAATTACGTCTCGGAACCCGACAAAAGTTACAAAATTTGAAAGCCCATTCAACCACGAATCTACCTATACCAATTTTACCAAAATCCAACCTCAACTCGACCCTCAAATCTACAAATCTTATTTTCAAATTTCTAAGTTCCAATCTCCGATTTACACCTCAAAATCATGTAATCTAGTCGGATTATTCGATGATAATTCAATATTATGGAGTAGAAATGATCACAAGGGACTTACCTCAAGTTTTTCTTGAAAATCTATTAAAAATCGCCTCTCCTCAAGCTCCAATTTGTCAAAAATGGCGAATGGGACGAAGTCCCTGCTTTATAATACTGCCCAGACAGCCTCGGTTCTGCCTCGATCTTGGCCTTCGATCGAGGTCCTCGATCCTGAGTCTCGATGGGCCTCGATTATGGCTCTCGACCCTGGCCTTTGATCATGTCTTCGACCCTGGCCTTCGATCATGTCTTCGACCCTGCCTTCGATCGTGGCCCTCGACCCTGGGCTCGATCGTGGCTCGATTTTGGGCTCGAATCTAGCAGAAGTAATTTCCAGCATAAGGAAATTGCAGCAACTGTTGTAGTTTAATTTTTGATCCGTTAACCATCCGAAACAAAACCGAGGCCCTCGGGACCTCAACCAAATATACCAACAAGTGCTAAAACATCATACGAACTTAGTTAAATTCTCAAATCACCTCAAACAACGCTAAAACCATGAATTACACCCCAATTCAAGCCTATTGAACTTTGAAATTTCTAATTTCTACAAATGACTTCGGAACCTGTCAAATCACGTTCGATTGACCTCAAATTTTGCACACAAGTCATAAATGACATAATAGAGGTATTCAAATTTTCAGAATTGGATTCCGACCCCGATATCAAAAAGTCAACCCCCTGGTCAAACTTCCCAAAAATTTAACTTTCAGCATTTCAAGCCTAATTCCACTACGGACCTCCAAATAATTTTCAGGGCATGCTCCCTAGTCCAAAATCACCATACGGAGCTATTGAAATCATCAAAATTAAAATTCGAGGTCGTTTACACATAGGTCCATATCCGGTCCACAATTCTAACTTAAATTTTCAATTATGAGACTAAGTGTCTCATTTCACTCTGAATTCTTTTCGGACCCAAACCAACTACCCCGGTAAGTCATAAAATAACTATAAAGCATAAATTAAGCAGTAAATGGGAGAACGGGGTTATAATACTCAATACAACCGACCGGGTCGTTAAAGTTTAAATTGAAGATTTGAGGATCGAGTCGGGGCCAGATTTTGATAAAATTGGTATCGTTAGACTCATGGTTAAATGAGATTCCAGATTTTGTCACTTTTGTCGAGTTCCGAGAAGTGGGCCCCATGGGCGATTTTTGAGCTAAATTTCGGATCTTTATGGAAAATTAGCATTTTCTTATGGAATTAATTCCAATGAATTTTGTTGACTGAAACGAATTATTTATGGCTAGATTCGAGTCATTTGGAGGCCAATTCACAAGGAAAGGACATTGCAGAATAAGAATTTCACGGCTTGAGGTAAGTAACAGTGTTAAATCTGGTCCTAAGGGTATGAAACCCCGAATATTTGTGTCACGTGATTATTTTGGAGGTAACGCACATGCTAGGTGATGGGCGTGTGGGCGTGCACCGAGGGGATTGTGACTTGGCCCGTCCCGTGAAAACTGTAAAGTTGAATAAGTTAGTGTTAGCTATATGCTCTCTATGCGTTGTAGAGATTTGACTGTAAATCATGTTAGAAACCATGTTTAGGATATATGTTGGTACTGTTGGGATCCACAGAGGTCGTGTACATGTTGAACTATCTGCTTAATTGTTGTTTTGTACTCAGTCATAGTTTACTTATTTATTTTAACCCAGTCTCTATTTTTATTATTGATACATCATATCATTGTTGTTTGGGCTGATTTCATGATTATTGAAAGTCCGAGAGACTGAAGAGATTTATGACTGAGTGAGGCCGAGGGCCTGATTGTGAGATATTATACTATAGCATGTGAGTTGTCCGTGCGGATCCAGATATTATACTATAGCACGTGAGTTGTTCGTGCAGTACGTGAGTTGTCTGTGCGGATCCAGATATTATACTATAGCACGTGAGTTGTCCATGCAGCACGTGAGTTGTCCGTGCGGATCCAGATATTATACTATAGCACGTGAGTTGAACGTGCAGCACATAAGTTGTCTGTGCGGATCCAAATATTATACTATAGCACGTGAGTTGTCCGTGCAGCACGTGAGTTATCCGTGCGGATCCAAATATTATACTATAGCACGTGAGTTGTCTGTGCAGATCCAGATATTATACTATAGCACGTGAGTTATCCGTGCAACACATGAGTTGTCCGTGCGGATCCAGATATTATACTATAGCACGTGAGTATCGGAGTCTGTACACCCCAGTTAGCGCGGGTACCCATTGAGTGTGAGTGCTGAGGGTTGAGAGACGAGTGGAGTGACTGTTGCCCTGAGAGGCTGTACTTGCTTTTCATTTGTTGTTGCACTTAGTTGCTTTTTGTCATTCTCGCGAAATTCTCTAAAAGATTTTATGTACGGATTACATGAACTTGAACCGTATAAATTGATTTGACTTAAACTGCTGGATTTGAAAGCATGTCTATTCTCTATTGGAATTACTAGAAATGAACTATAACTGTGTAGTTCGTCACTATCTTCAATTCCTTATTTATTATTGTTACTTGCTGAGTTGGTTGTACTCATACTACACCCTGCACTTCGTGTGCAGATCCAGGTGCTTCTGGACATAGCGGGTATTGATTTTCATGCACAGTTGATTTTCTGAAGATTCAGAGGTAGCTGCCGTGTTTCGCAGACCTTGTCTCTCTTTCTCTATCTCCTTGCTTACTGTATTTGGTCTTAGACTATTATAGACCGTATTTTCCAAACTTGAATTCATATTAGATGCTTATGTACTCAGTGACACCAGGTTTTGGGGAGTGTTCATATCAGTATTTGTGGGATTTTGTATCGTATTTAAATATTATATTTTCAAACTTAAGAGAAATTGTGTTTTATTGAGATTATCATCTTGCCCAGTATTGAGATAGGCGCCATTATGACAGGTTGGGATTTTGGATCGTGACAAGTTGGTATCAGAGCTCTAGGTTACATAGGTCTCACGAGTCATGAGCAGGTTTAGTAGAGTCTTGCGGATCGGTACAAAGACGTCTGTACTTATCTTCGAGAGGTTACAGAACCCTTAGGAAAATTTTACTTTCTTGTATTCTATCGTGTGGAATTGATTCAGCTTGAAACATAACTCTTTGAATTCCTTCCACGCATTTGTATGCACACATGAGCGATTGGTATCAGCTGTGCATCGCCGGCTTGGGATTCTATGAACGAGGTTCAAGATGTGTATTTTATATTTCGGTAATGGGCCAGTCTGGAGGACTTGAGGCCAGGGTTAGACCGCAGCTTAGTCTCGGTAGCTTCAGTTATGTGAACTTGTACATTTGGACTCATATGTTCGGTAATGTCCTTATGATTGGAATTTGTGGCTCGATGAACGGTTGAATGACTATATGATAAGTATGATGTGAATGCGGGATGTGTTCAGATGGGTTGAATGAGACAAATAAAGTTTACTTGTGACTTAAGAGTTTTCTATTGGGTACTTGATATCTGTCTTGATTTGACGTATGGTCTCGAGTTGTGAGTGTATTGAAGGATCTTTCACGTTGTTAAATTGTGGGACAAATTAAATTCTCATGTCTTGTCATTGAGTTTGGACTCAATAAGAGTAAAGTGATTGTGTAGTAATTATGGTTGCGAATGGATATTTTTAATGTTGATGGCTCGAGAAAGATGATCTTCGAAGAGGCTTAGAGTCGGTAATATTTTATTGGTTCAGGTACGATAGAGATGCATTTTGATTTGATGCAATAGTTGGGCAGCAAAGTGTGAGGGAAGACATGACGGGAAGTGTTTCACGGTGGTTGAAGTACTAGCAGGTCAAGTAGGAGAAGTAGAGGTTGAGAAGTTGCTAAAAAGAGATGGTTTAACCAAAGTAAGAGTGGCAGATTAGCATATGAATTCTGTGGTAGGGTAGTCACATGCCTTGAGAAAGTGTAGAACAGTGTGGAATCGTGATAGAATGTGATTTGGCCTACGGGCTTTATTTGGAGTGATGGTTACTGTACGGAAAAATATTGAATATGACTAGAGTTCGGAAGGCATTGTTGAATTTTCAGTTAATGTCAATAGGGAAAATGCAAACTTATACAAACGGTGGGTGAGCATGAGCTCAGGAGAATTTACTGATTACGTGGTCGTTGCACCCAGTGTAGCATCATTGGAAGATGTCGGTAAGGAATTCCACAGGGGGGTTATCTCCGGTGAGTAGTTAGCGATGGCGTGATGCTGATGAAACTTCTGCGAGAAATATTAGTTTCTATCTGGTAAGAGGTCGAGTGTGTGACTGTGGCTTGTGATTTAGAATGTTCATGGAAAGCTTAACAAAAGACTTCGAGATGTCTGGCGGGTTAACGGTGCGAGATATTGGTAATTTAGAAGGAGAAATTCTTACGGGTTCTAATTTTATATAATTGCAGCTTAAAGCTAAGTGGGGGAGCCTACTATTGACAATTTGATTTCATGATTATGTGTTAAATTTTAGTTTTGGTCAGAGACATACTTGTGGATCAGTTATGACTTGCTGAGATGGAGATTGAGGATGACCCGTGTAAGGAAATTCCTAAATACGGGTTATATGGCATTTATAGAAATATGAAAATTATAGAACGATTAAGTTGTTATTTTGAAGGATGTAGTGCACACGAAGTATGAATTTGATTGGTCGTATTAAGGCAGGGTTACTTATTTGAGTGTTGACTGTGCTAAAGGATCACATGTCTTTCGGCCCGTTTGGGGTGGAGTAAATTAGATTTGATCAGAGTAGATGACTATCGAGAGGGTTCTAATGGATTCAAAATGTATATGTGGAAATTGAAATTTTTTCGAATTTGTATATCACTAGAATCAGTTACTTACATTGGATGGTATCGGGACATACGATAATTCTGTTTGACTATGGATTCTACATTTTCAGTATAAGAAAAGAAAGAGGAACAATTTTAAATCCGCATAAGGTATTTTCAGAGTGAGTGTTACGATTGGGGTATTTATGAAGGTGCTTAAGAAGAATACAGTGGCTTATGAGCCTTAGGGCAATGTGGTTTTATGTTAGGATGTCTTGTAGTGAGCTTGGGTAAGTATAATAGTGTTTTGACAAGGAGAAATGTCAACTTGAGGGTGATTCAGAAGAAACTCGGAGAAAAATAGGACAAATGGGTAACATGCTGGATCAATATGGTAATGGTATGCTCGGTTCTTTTGGTTCATATGATGATGTGAGGCTTTACGGGTGTTTTGTAGCAATACTCTCGGATTTGGCAACTTGTGTGGCTTGGTGGAGTTGGAGGAATTCAGCTCTGATAGTTTGGTTATGTGCAAATGGATTTCAAAGTGTTCATGATGGTTTCTACCATGGTTTGAACCAGATATTTTCTACCGGTGTATGGAATGTGTTGTGTATTGTGATTTCCTCCTGGAAAGGAGCAAGAGAGAGGTTTCTAACTAATAAGGTATGTAACTTGCTGGTGACTCACAGTTGATAATGGGATTCTTGTGCTTGTCACATGATGACATAATAGATGTAGTGTGTTGTGCGGGATTAGAATTTACATGTACAAAATGACAGTTCAGTCTTGAAGAGAAGGTAACGAATGTTGGACAGCATGGTCAGTTTAAGATATTTCAATTAATGTTATAAGTGCTCGGTAATTCCTGAGAAGGGTGCACATTTCAGAAGGCGCATTGTGTTTTGACTTACGGATGTTCATCGGTATTGCAGTACTCACCTGGTTGATAGACTGCTAATATTCAAATTATTTCTATATGACACAAAAGAATTATGAAAATATTCCTCATGGGAAGATCGTGAATGGAAGACGTGTTAGTCATTCTAGTGCTGGAGTTGAGATCAGTTATGGTGATTCATGTGTTCGATGAATTTAGAGACTGAGAGTTCTCATAAGAATATTGTTTCAGGGTTGCGACCTATTTGAGGTGAGTATTTTATTTAAACTAAGTGGAGGCACTAGTTGCGTTAATTATTTATGATAGCTATGCGCTATGAGTGCGCATATATGTGAGGTTTGAGCCAATGTGTGGGCATTAGAGCAAGTATTCATACTCGGAGGAATGCTTAGGTTATAATATGCCTAGAGTTGACTGTTAAGTGTAAAGTTATAATGTTTCTCGTATCCGTACATTTGTTGAGAACTATTTGGGCTATACTTGAGGTTACAAAGAAGATGATTCCCTAAATAAATGGGGTAGTTATTAATTATGCATAAAATTGCCAATTTGAAGTGTGATAGCAGATTTAACACATGCTTGCACTATGGCATGCTATTTATACCAGTCCGGGAGCATGAGAATCTTATTTCATTATCTTATATAAGTGTACTTGTTTAATTGCTCCTATATGATATGCTGGGACTGGAGACTTGTGACCATGCCATGCGGTTCATATCATTGGCACGTGAGTTGTCCGTGCCGTGTGTGGGAATTTTATTTCTTTGATAATTTATCGGATTTCATTGCTTTCCTTCCTATACTATAAAAAAATTACATGAGCAGCGTAATTGAGGAATTGTGTACATGCGCCTACGGTTATCCTCTTCATGAAATTTGAGGAGTTAGTTGTAGCATTGTGGTTGTGGTGGCGCTTGTTGAACTTGCAATATGGTTCTCTTCCTTGAGACATCTCCCATATTTGGGTACACAAATTGGGCAGTGGTGGCTGGAGTTATATTGATGTGGCGTGTCTGTGGGATAGTTGTGTTTAATAATATAAGGTCATCGGACCTAGAATGGGTACTATCATGTTTGATTACAGTATATTCGGAAGGGTAATATTAAAAGCCGGCTTAGAAATTTTCTATGGTTCTTGTCGAAGGAGAGGGAGCTCCACGACTGGTGGATCTGATAAATGGTTACGAGTTTCTGTGTGTTTCTTTTATTATCAACAGTGTACGAAGGTGTTGGGATGATTTTTTGTTTGATATGGGGTTTAATGCTAGTACTTGGTTGGTTTGGAGTAGTTACTGTGATCAGGAATGGTGCTACGAGCGGGCGAGTTGTGTAATATGCTGGGTGATTACATCCGTGATTATAGTTATAGCTCGATGTAGCTTGTTCAGACTCATACAATGTGTAAATATAAGATTCATGTCTTGAAAAGAAATTCTGAAGGTTGGGAATTTAATTCCAAGGTTGTTGGGCTAAGGCTAAATTAAGGATTTCCAGTTGTATTGTGTTGTCAGGCCTATGTGGAATAGGGTGACGTGGGATCATCCCCGGGTACGGGCGTGGTAATATGGAATAGTTATTTGATGGCTTGGAACCACTCTTGGCACGTTCGAGGACGAACGTATGTTTAAGTGGGGGAGAATATAACGACCAAGCCGGTCGTTTTGAGTATTCCAGCCCCATTCCCCCATTTACTACGCAATTCATACCTTACAGTTGATACGTGATTTATCGGGTTAGTTGGTTCAGGTCCGGAAGGAATTAAGAGTGAAATGAGACACTTAATCTCGTAATTGAAAATTTTAAGTTAGAAAAGTTGACCGGATGTGGACCTATGTGTAAAAGACCTCAGATTTGAATTCTGATAATTCCAACAGCTCTGTATGGTGATTTTGGACTTAGGAGCGTGTCCGGAAAATTATTTGGAGGTTCGTAGTGGAATTAGGCTTGAAATGTCGAAAGTTTAATTTTTGGAAAGTTTGACCGGGGGGTTGACTTTTTGATATCGGGGTCAGAATCCGATTCTGAAAAATTAGAATACCTCTGTTATGTCATTTATGACTTGTGTGCAAAATATGAGGTCAATCGGACGTGATTTGATAGGTTCCGGAGTCATTTGTAGAAATTAAAATTTTCAAAGTTCATTAGGCTTGAATTGGGGTGTAATTCATGGTTTTAGCGTTGTTTGAGGTGATTTGAGAGTTCGACTAAGTTTGTATGATGTTTTATGACTTGTTGGTATATTTGGTTGAGGTCCCGAGGGGCTCGGGTGAGTTTTGGATGATTAACGGATAAAAAATTTGGACTTGAATAGCTGCTGAAATTTTCTGATACTGATGATGTTTTCCTTCTACGCGATCGCGTGAATGTGTCCGATCGCGTAGGCTTAGTTGGTCAGTGGAGGTTGTTGTTCTATGCAATCGCGTGGGGATATCTGCGATCGCGTAGGGTTAATTTGAGGTAGTGATATTTTATACTTCACGATCGCGTGAAGCGGGACACGATCGCGTAGAATCTGGGCGATGAAAAATTGTTCTTCGCGATCGCGTGGGAATGTTTGCGATCGCGTAGAGCAAATGTTTGGGCAGAGAGTTTAAGTTCTAAAAATGGGACTGCGTCCCATTTTCAGTTTTTGACGGATTGGAGCTTGGAAAGGGGCGATTTTCGGGAGATTTTCAAGAAAAATAATGGGGTAAGTGTTCTTAACTCAATATTGGTTAAATTATCCAAATCCATGGTTGTTTTTATCATTTAATTGGTGAATTTAGTTTGAAAAGTTTGAAAACCCTCTTGGTTTAAATTGAAGATTTGAAGGTCGAGTTAGGGCCGGATTTTGATAAAATTGGTATGGTTAGACTCGTAGTTGAATGAGCTTCCGGATTTTATAACTTTTGTCGAGTTCCGAGACATGGGCCCCACGGGCAATTTTTGAGCTAAGTTTCGGATTTTTATGAAAAATTAGCATTTTCTTATGGAATTAATTCCAATAAATTTTGTTGACTGAAACGAATTATTTTTGGCTAGATTCGAGGCGTTTGGAGGCCAATTCACGAGGAAAGGACATTGCAGAATAAGAATTTCATGGCTTGAGGTAAGTAACAGATTTAAATCTGGTCCTAAGGGTATGAAACCCCAAATTTTTGTGTCATGTGATTATTTTGGAGGTGACGCACATGCTAGGTGACGGGTGTGTGGGCGTGCCTTGAGGGGATTGTGACTTGGTCCGTCCCGTAAAAACTGTAAAGTTGAATAACTTGTTGTTAGCTATATGCTCTCTATGTATTGTAGAGATTTGACTGTAAATCATGATAGAAATCATGTTTAGGCTATATGTTGGTACTGTTGGGACCCAATGAGGTCGTGTACATGTTGAACTATCTCCTTAATTATTGTTTTCTACTCAGTCACAGTTTACTTATTTATTTTAGCCCGGTCTCTATTTTTATTATTGATACATCATATCATTATAGTTTGGGCTGATTTCATGATTACTGAGAGCCCGATAGACTGGAGATATTTATGACTGAGTGAGGCCGAGGGCCTGATTGTAAGATATTATATAAAAGCACGTGAGTTATCCGTGCGGATCCAGATATTATACTATAGCACGTGAGTTGTCCGTGCAGATTCAGATATTATACTATAGCACGTGAGTTCTCGGTGTAGCACGTGAGTTGTCCGTGCGGATCTAGATATTATACTATAGCACGTGAGTTGTCCTTGCAGCATGTGAGTTGTCCATGCAGATCCAGATATTATACTATAGCACGTGAGTTGTCCGTGCAGCATGTGAGTTGTCTGTGCGGATCCAGATATTATACTCATGTGAGTTATCCGTGCAGCACGTGAGTTGTCCGTGACTGGAGATATTTATGACTGAGTGAGGCCGAGGGCCTGATTGTAAGATATTATATAAAAGCACGTGAGTTATCCGTGCGGATCCAGATATTATACTATAGCACGTGAGTTATCCGTGCGGATTCAGATATTATACTATAGCACGTGAGTTCTCGGTGCAGCACGTGAGTTGTCCGTGCGGATCTAGATATTATACTATAGCACGTGAGTTGTCCTTGCAGCATGTGAGTTGTCCATGCAGATCCAGATATTATACTATAGCACGTGAGTTGTCCGTACAGCATGTGAGTTGTCTGTGCGGATCCAGATATTATACTCATGTGAGTTGTCCGTGCAGCACGTGAGTTGTCCGTGCGGATCCAGATATTAATACTATAGCACGTGAGTTGTCCGTGCGGATTATAGCGCTTGGGCTGTAGGAGCCCCTCCGGAGTCTGTACACCCCTAGTGAGTGCGGGTACCCATTGAGTGTGAGTGGTGAGGGCTGAGAGCCGAGTGGTTGAGTTGTTGTGACGAGTGGAGTGACTGTTGCCCTGAGAGGCTGTACTTGCTTTTCATTTGTTGTTGCACTTAGTTGCTATTTGTCATTGTCGTTAAATTCTCTGAAAGATTTTATATCCGGATTACATGAACTTGAACTGTATAAATTGATTTGACTTAAACTGCTGGATTTGAAAGCATGTCTATTCTCTATTGGAATTACTAGAAATGAACTATAATTGTGTAGCTCGTCACTATCTTCAATTCCTTATTTATTATTGTTAGTTGCTGAGTTGGTTGTACTCATACTACACCCTGCACTTCGTGTGCAGATCCAGGTGCTTCTGGACATAGCGGGTGTTGATTTTCTCGTACAGTTGATTTTCCTGAGATTCAGAGGTAGCTGTCGTGTTTCGCAGACCTTGTCTCTCTTTTCCTATCTCCTTGTTTACTGTATTTGGTCTTAGACTATTATAGACCGTATTTTCCAAACTTGAATACATATTAGATGCTCATGTATTCAGTGACACCAGGTTTTGGGGAGTGTTCGTATAAGTATTTGTGAGATTTTGTATCATATTTAAATATTATATTTTCAAACTTAAGAGAAATTGTGTTTTATTGAGATTATCGGCTTGCCCATTATTGAGATAGGCGCCATCACGACAGGTTGGGATTTTGGGTCGTGACAGATACATACCACCTTATATTGTCTGCTGTGACTCTATAACGTAATGTTCTTAACAAAACCCTTTCTGGCCGGGGTTTGCAAATCTACTTTCATAATAATCATACAAATTTTATTAAAACTAAAGATAAATGAAGAGTTAAATTTCTTTTCAATGTTATTTTGGAGAAAAAATGTTTACTATATTTTCTAAAGTGGGGGTTTCGAAGAATTGGTAATATAAGTACCAACTCCCTTAAAAAAAACGTACCAATACTCCAATATGCTTATATGAATCAATTATTCTTAACTTTGTTTCCTCGTTTGTTTTTCTTTTTTGTGTTTTTGTCTTTCACTTTCATGGATGGACAGATTGCGACTATACCGTTTTTAATTTTTCAAGTATGGTTCGGGTGGTGCTTCTCAGCTTAACATGTTTGTGCTTTCTTTTCTTCTCACCATTAGGTGTAACTGAATAAATACGTAACATAGGCTGGTTATTACTTTGGAGAATTAGAAATTGATTATACTTGCATATTATGTTAGTAGTAAAAAGAAATTGGCCAAGTATGGGGAAGTTTGAATTGGTAAATAAATGTGAATTATTTGAATTTGTAAAATATTTCTCTCCCTTACAGACTAACTAGCTAGTATGGCTCCGCCAACAAGCAACAACAAGCAACACCCTTCCCTTAACTTACTATCTCTAACTCCTAATTTTCTTATTTCAAAGTTTTACTTCGTTACTCTTCTAATACTGACCATTTCAATTGCCCTGAGCAGGAGTGTACAAAGAAAACCGACAAATCGCACCAAATCGATCCGAGTCAAATCGAGAAACAAAATCCGACTATGGTTTGATTTGATTTGGTTTGGTGTTAGAAAAAAAAACCAACCAAAATTGGTTTGGTTTGGTTTTAACTAAAAAATATCAAACCGAAATCAAACCAACCCGACATTACATGTATACAAATTTTAAAAATATTTTATACATAAAAATAATTATTGTAATGTAATTTATAAATATAATTTAAACTCTTTAATAATGCTCTCTTTTAGTATATTATTTCAAGCTTAGACTTAGAACCTTTGAATAATCAAATATGTTTTATAACCCATAAATGTTAGTAACTCAAATAAAGCCCAAAGCAAAATCAAATTAATACCTAATGCTAACAAAAAAATACAATTCAATACTAGAAATGACAATAGTATTGGATATTTATTTTTTTAGTTTCGCATTGATTTAGATAGTGAAGATGCATAACTCACTTTTAATATTATTTAGTCATGTAATTAATACTTAGTACTTATTAGTCGTACTTATTTTAACATGAATTAGTACTTTTAGATTATGTTTATTTTTATTATGGCTTATTAATTAGCAATATTTATCTTATGCGATTTGTTGAGTATTTTAGTATAATTATGACTCATCTCATATTATTTTGTATTAGTTTATTAGGTAACATCTTATATAGTTTTATCCTACTAGGACCTAAGAACTATTAGAGCACAAATTATAAATTTTATGCTATGAAGATTTTGTCGGAAAAAAATCCGAAAAACTAGAGAAAATCGAAAAACCCGAGAAAAAACGTGATTGAAAAACCTTACTTTTGTTGGTTTGGTTTGGTTTATAAATTTAAAAATTCGAGATAATTGGTTTAATTTGGTAATTAAAAAGTCCGAACCACCCCGGTCCGTGTACACCCCTAGCCCGGGGCATTAGCAGGGTGGATGCCTAGGGAAAGTAAGATTTAGTCTGTGTAGTTACGTTGTTGAAGAAGCGTTCACGATTTTGGTTTATTATAAACTAATCGTGGAAGACTTGGTAATTAAGAAGCTTAATTCATTGTTTATTTGAGGGAAATTTGAGGACTAATTCAAGAAATTTCATTTATAAATAGCCAACATTAATTCCCATGCAAAGTCTGTCACCTTCCGATTAGTGACGTACGCAAAATTTTTCGCAAGCGGTGTCACACTTAAATAAATGAACACATAAATAAATTATTATAATATTATATAAATAAAAAGGGAGTTAAATGCATTGATGTCATTTTAATGTTCAAAAGAGAAACCCAAAAAAAGTGAAAAAGATATTTCAGAAAAAAGGCTAAACAAAAAGCTACCTTTGTCTCAAATAAGTAGAGATGAATTTAGCACGATATGTTCATTTTCAGGCTAGGGCAGTGTATTGAAGAGCGGTGACCAAACCAATCATTTTTACATTGATTTGCTAAAATAAAAAATAACCAAATTATTCAGCCCAAAAGATAGAACCCGCGACCCTTTCAAAGTAAGGTTAAAGCCTTTACCGCTGCGCTGAAAACTACTTACTTCTTCAGTGGTGTCACCTAAATTATTTCATTCAGTTTGAATGTTCAGATATCATTTTGACACATATATTTAGTTAATTTTTCTGACGAAGCGGTGTCACGTGATACCACTTCACTCAATGTAAATCCACCCCTACTTCTGGCTTCCACAAAGCCGACCAAATTCACTATTTGGTTTTCGTAGCCGGTACGCATGGATTATATACTAATTATACATGGTTATACATATATTACAGATAAACTATACATATATTATATATTTTCAGGCTATTTTTAATTTAAGCGATTGAATAAACGGCTATTCAAGTTAATTCTTCTTAATAAAAACAACATCCATTTTGAATCATTAACATTAAAATCTCCAGTTTAACTTTTGAAAAATTATTATGGAAGAAAATGGTTTCATTCGCGAATAATAGTCAATTAATTACGTAAAATATGATCAGATATAATTAATGGGTAGATGTTAGGGTACAACTTGATCGTCATTTATAAAACTGTAATATGCTGATTATCGTAATTCGTAACTAGAAACAGAAAGCTGAAAAATTAATGCCGACCCTCTTATGCGTAAAATGGTAAAACAATTACTAGAATAATGAAATCTTGGAATACATAGGTTACAGGTACAAAGGTGGCAAGATGGCAGAAACTAATTAATAACCATTTCTTTTTTTTGTTCGTTATTATATTATTACTTTCTGAAACACTTGTGATTGTATACGCAAGCACAACCAAACAATAGAAGACCTTTGGATTTAATAATTTAGATGTACATATACACACACATTTGTGTGTTGCAGTGTGTGTTATTAGAAGCCTCCACCTCAAAGTCATCAAAGTAACTGTTATATTTTGAATACTAAAACATTAGCAGGTGAAGAAAAAGGAGGAAGACTTCTGTTGGTTTAATTACTACTGTATCTTTCTTTCTTTTTTCCTTTTTTTTTTTTTTTTTTTTTTTTTTTGGTATTATATAGGACTCAAAAACTGCATGCTCTGACAAGGGAAATTATGTTCTAGACCGTACAAAGAAACAACTTTATATTATTCCGTGAATATTTATTTTCACTCATTAGTTCTGTTACTCCATTTTTAAAATAACAATGATAAGGTTGTTAATACGTAGTGCTAGTTTAAAAATAAGAAATTTCAAGGTTGTCATGTTGGAGATGAATGAATTGTCCTCTCACGTGCAGAACAATGTAGTCATCGGTTTACTTGACTTTGAATTTAATACAGTAGTTTAATAAATCGATGTAGTGGTTGATCTAATAATTTTCAAACTTAACAAGGATATCAGTAATTTAGTAATTAACTGATGTCAATGAAGATTTAGAACAAATCATTTCCGATTATTGTGTACACATTATTTGGTCGTCTGTGCAATATAAGGCATCTCAGTCTACATCTAGTGGGGGTTATAAACGTTCTTTTTTTTTCCTTGGGAAGTTTCTATCAAATCTTAATTTCTCTAACTGCTACTGCTAGGTGAATAAGATTTGGTCTGTGTAGTTGTTGAAGGAAGCCTCAGTATTCAAGTGTTTAATAAATTTACCATTGATGACTTGGTAATGCAGAAGTCTAATCCACAATTTGATTAGGGGAAATTGACGACCAATTCAAACAAAATATTCATCTATAAATACGAAATGTTTTCTTATTATGTTTGTCACAAATCAACAACGGAAAAAGATCATTTGAATAGTTTCATAAGATAGTTTCTAGTAGAAATGGCTCTCAAAGTATTGAAATTAACCATTGCAACAATGGCTGTGTTATTTTCAATGAGCCATGCATTTGATCCTAGTCCTTTGCAGGATATTTGTGTTGCTGTTGATGACTCCATGGCTGCTGGTATATGATCAAATAATTACTTTAAACTCAAAAATCAATCTGCTCTTAGCAATTTTTATGAAGTTTTATGTCTTTTTTTTTAATTAATTAAAATTTCCTTTGCAGTTTTTGTGAACGGAAAAATTTGCAAGGATCCAAAGCAGGTTATGGCAAATGATTTCTTTAAATCGGGTCTAAACATACCTGGAAATACCTCAAATCAACTTGGATCTGCTGTAACTGCTGTGAACGTCGGCAACTTACCTGGACTCAACACTCTGGGCATTTCATTAGCGCGCATTGATTATGCACCATATGGTCTCAACCCACCTCATACACACCCCCGAGGAACTGAGATTCTTGCTGTTCTTGAGGGTACACTATACGTTGGCTTTGTCCTTTCAAACCCTGGTCCAAATATGAAGAACAAGCTCTTTACCAAGATTTTAAATCCTGGAGATGTGTTCGTTTTCCCAATAGGTCTCATTCATTTTCAATTTAATGTGGGAAAGACTAAGGCTGTTGCATTTGCTGGACTCAGTAGTCAAAATCCAGGAGTCATCACTATCGCGAATGCAGTATTTGGTTCAGACCCACCAATCAATCCTGATGTTCTTACGAAAGCATTCCAACTTGACAAGAAAGTTGTGGATTACCTCCAATCACAATTCTGGTGGGATAACAACTAAAAGAATAGTAGCAAACTATTAATCTACAAATAGTTATGGTTATGTGAACTACTTGTGTCACATAAATAGGTAATGTTTCCGACTGGTTTTCCTCTCCATTTTAGTGTGGTGTATTGGATGAGGATATGTTATGGCTCGTTATGGAATAAAAATAAGTTTACTGTTTGTTATATTCATCCCTCTTTGGAACAAAGTACAAGCGAAAAAAAAAACAATTGCTTAGTTCTTGCTGCAGCGGGAGTGGTATGCTTACCATTCACTGTCACTATCCACTTTTTCTTTGCGTAAAGAAAGACTACTTTATTTTTCCCAATCTTAACCTGAGATATCATGTTTGAGTCTTGGGAATGAAAAATTATGATAGGGAGTACTAAAAACACATGAAAAATAACAACTTAAGAGACGGTAAACTAAGCAAGTTAAAAAGAGTTAGTTAAAAAGAGTTTGGGCATTTTACGTGTTATTATTTAGATGTAGCTTATACATGTGTTATTTCACATTGTATTTTGCAAAAAATAATCACAAGTAGTGTATGTTGACATTACTTGAGCAGTAAATTAAGCCTGGACGGAATTCTGGAAGCTTGGAAGAAACTTGGAAATTCTCATAAAATGTGGTAGGGGTGTACAAATAAAACCGATAAACCGCATCAAACCGTTAATTCGAGTCAAATCGGAAAAAAAAATCCAATGTGGTTTGGTATTGAAAAATAAAACCCGGTCATAATTGGTTTGGTTTGGTTTTAACTAAAAAAAGTCAAACTAATGCTAACAAAAGAAATTAATTCAATACTAGGAATGACGATAGTGTTGGATAATTATTTTAGTTTTACATTGATTTATAATGAAAATGCATAACTTAGTTTATCTTTTTTTTTAGTGCTTAGTTATGTAATTAATATTAGTACTTATTAGCTATACTTATTTTAGCATGACCAATATAGTATTTTTAGATTATGTTAATTTTTATTATGGCTTATTAATTAGCAATATTTATTTTATGTAATTTTATTATTTTATCTTTGCTATTGAATATTTTAGTATAATGCTATGAATTATCTCATATTATTGTGTTAATTTTTTGAAAAATATATTACTATATAGTTGTATTTTACTAGGACTTAAGAAATATTTGGAGCACAAGTTACCTAGCAGAAAAGGGCATCACACCTACATCCAGATAAAAAGAGAATCAGATTAAAGTTTAACCCTTTCTCCACTTCTTATGGTTTAATATCACAAAAAGAGTTATTTTTTTGAATTTTAAAAAGAGTGCAATATTTTAACAGAGCACATGTATGACGATATCAATCAAATTTAAACAACACATATCTTTCTCTAGGCCTGCGTGCCTTTATAAGGCCTCGGAACTGAACAAAATCAGAAGAATAGAATAAATGCATTAGAGAATATTTAAATCATGATAAGAAACACAATTTGCAGCAATCGTAAGAGGTGTTGTCAGGAATTAGAATACAACAAATTAAGCATCTAACAACTATGTTGATATCTTATGTCATAAACTTGGTATACACACACATATATATAACGAGCAACTTCTTTTCCTCTCATATCATTTATTTGGCTTCATAGCCTCTTCTTTTCTTTTTTCTTTTAGCAAGTTATTTTTACTTGTAGATGAAATCTAAAGTCGAATATATGGAGTACAAGCTTGATTCTCACATAAAATCCCATGTTCAGTGTTCATAGCCGCTAACTTCTCCCAAGCTTATTTCCCGAAGAAAAGTAAACACGATAAAATAAAAGGATATATTTGTGCGGAAGAGTAAACATTTCAATTGGTGAGAATATAAGTATTCAATTGAGCCGAATACTTGAATAACTTTTGAAGAAAAGATCTGGCTACAACTGAAAAAAAAATTAATTGGACCATTAATAAGACTAAATTTGGCAGATAAACAGAGTAGATGGTAGATACATGATCTAGTTTAGGGGATTCAAATGTTATGTTGTCCTCATGCCCAGTTCACCCTTGCTATAATGGTCGATATGATCAACACCTATCACTGTCAACTGAGAAAAATATAGCAACTGCAATCTCAGATAAGTTGAAGCTGAGAATGCTCGGCATTGTATCGAATTAAGTGGCATTGCAGATATATTAGATAATTTTCTGCTCATATTAATTTTCTTACTATGTATAAGATAATTTATCCGCTCATATTAGATATATACAAGTCCGCTCAGAAAACTATAGATGCTTCCACACAACTCCATGTACCCTTCGTACATGTAGCCTAACATTGTATAACATTTATAATTGCAAGATTTATTGGACTAAGGTTTTATAGGGCTTTTCAAGCCTTATTTTGAAGCTCACTAGTCAGCAGCATATTACCAATTTATCCCTGTTTGTGAAAATACAGAAATATGCAATTCCTGATTCAGATAACTGGTATTACACCATCTTCAAAAATACTAAATATTTGCATGATTGTTTGTCCCTCCCTCCCTCCCTTGGTTTAACTATCTAGTGTCAGGTACCAACTGGTCCGACTAATCTAACTTATCCCGTGTGCCGCTGAAAGCCCACCATAGCTCAATACTAATATCAAGGTTTGCAAAAAAAAAAAAAAATCATTAATACCACAAATTGTAATTCATCCCAATTTAAGATGAGATTTCTCATCTTTCTCTATTAAGTAACATATAACCCTATGTTAAGCCATGAAAATTATCGAGAAATTTGAGATTAGATCAAAGAGTAAACCTTAATCGTCTAAGTCAGTGAGAGAGAAGACATGAGAGAGATTGGGCCAAATAAAATCTGATCTTTTAACTAAGAATAGAGTCAACTAACTCTATATATATGTACAAGTAATAGTAGCTAAAATTATAATTAACCGGATAAGGGTCGGGTCCTTGTATTACAAAATGAAAGTTGGCCTAGTAAGGAATAGGCCCAATCTGTAGAAGCTCAGCCAGGTTCTAGGCTTAGCGTTAAGGGTCTATCACCCCCCCCCCCCTCCTCAAGATGGAGGGTGAGTGAACACCAAGCTTGCAGAGAAGTCTATGATGAGGAACACCTGTTAAGACCTTGGTAAGCATATCAACCATTTGGGCATAAGTGTGCACATGCTGAAGAGAAATCATCCCAGAAGAAAGAACATCAATGACAATCCACTTCAATGTGTTTGGTACTCTCATGAAAAACTGGATTTCTGGTAATATACCCAGCATCCTGGCTATCACAAAAAATAGAAACATGAGAGGTAATAGGCAAACCCATATCAGCAAGAAGCCTAAGCAACTAAGAGACCTCAGCAACCACCTGTCTCAAGGCTCTATATTCAGCTTCAGTAGAGCTTAAGGAGACAGTAGGCTGCTTCTTGGACTTCCAAGAAAAAGGAGAATTACCAAGAAGAACAAAATAATCAGTAACAGATCTCCTGGAGATAGGGCAGGTAGCCCAGTCTAAATCAGAATAAGACTTTAGGGTAAAATAAGAAGAGCTGCTGAGTAAGATACCCTGAGCAGGGTCATTTGCAAGATATCTGAGAACATGTAGTGCATCCAACATATGAGGAACTTTAGTAGACACCATGAATTGACTCAAATATTGAACAGAGAAGGAGATGTTAGGCCTGGTGTGCTGCAAAAAGTTTAGCTTGCCTATCAACCTTCTGTAGGTAGAAGGATCAGAAATAGGATCACCATAGTCAATATGAAGCTTGGTCAGGAGTTCAAGAGGGGTGATAACAGGTTTAACATCCAAACAGTGAAATTCAGATAGAAGGTTAGTTGTATATTTGTGTTTATGGACCACATAACCACCTTCTTCTACCAGAGAAACCTCAAGACCAAGGAAATAATGAATAGAATCAAAATCTTTGATTCTGAACTGCTGATCTAAAAAAACTTTCAGGTCTTCCGTCTCTTGATCATTGTCTCCATCTAAAAGGTTATCATCTACATATACCACCAAAAGGACAATGGAGGAGGCAGTGATTTTGGTGAACAAAGAAGAGTCATTTTTGTTAGGAGAGTAACCTCTGGAAAGGAGAGACTTTGAGAGCTTTGCAAACCATTGTCTGGAATCCTGCTTTAGACATAGAGGGATTTCTTCAACTTGCAAGCCAAAGGAGGATCAGAAGAAGAAAGATCAACAGTCAAACCCAAATGGATTTTCATGTACACCTCTTCATGAAGATCTCCATGTAGAAAAGCATTGTTGACATCCAACTGGTGGACTGCCCAACCATGCTTCACTGCCAAGGTAAGAAGGCACTTGACAGTTGTGATCTTGACAACTTGACTGAAAGTTTCAAAATAGTCTTTTCCCTTTTTCTGAGAATCACCCCTAATCACTAATCTTACCTTGTATCTCTCAATTGAATCATCAGAACTTTTGTTTGATTTTATATACCCATTTACATGTTATTGAATTCTTTCCTAGAGGCAAAAGGATAATGTCCCAAGTCTGATTTGCCTGCGAGGCTTGAAATTCTTTAATCATAGCATCCTGCCAAGAAGGATAAGGTGATGTTTGATGATAAAACTGAGGTTCATGCATGTGAATCTCAGTAGAGGTAACCTTGGAATTCACAGGAAAAGTAGGAATGGCTGAGTAGCAGACATAGTCTTGAAGATAGGCATGTATGTTAGATTCTCTAGTGGATTTCCTAAGGAGTACAGGATAAAGAACAACAGAAAGGGTAGTAGAAGGAGGAGAAGAGGAGGAATGGGGAATATGAGGAGAATGAGCCACAGGTGAGATAGAGTGAGGAACCTGGACAGGGGAAGGTGCAAAAGTTGTGAAGGTATGTAAAACATCTGTAAAGGAATTATGAGAATTGGAAAAAGTAGGAGGTGCAGAAGAATGATAAGGGAAGATATGCTCATGAAAAATAACATCCCTAGAGAATAGAATGGAATGAGATGTAAGATTGAGCAACTTATACCATTTCTTTCCTAAAGGATAACCTAGAAACACACATGGAGATGCTCTAGGTTGGAATTTATCCCTACCTAACTTTGGTAGAGTAGCATAACAAATACAACCAAAAGTTCTTAGGTGAGAATACATAGAAGGATGATCATGAAATTTCTCAAAAGGTGACAAATTGTGTAAAACACTAGAGGGAAACCTGTTGATTAGGTAGGTGGCAGTAAGCACACAATCACCCCAATATTTGACAGGTAGTTTAGATTGGAATAAAAGTGCTCTTGATGTTTCCTGTTTCCTCTCAACCACCCCATTTTGTTGAGGAGTGTGGCGGATTCTGGTTTGATGAAGAATACCAAAATCAGTAGAATAAGAAGAAATTTGAGTACTGGAGCCTAACTCAAAAGCTTTGTCAGACCTAATTGTTTGAACTTTAGAATTAAAATGATTTTGGACCATGAAAACAAAAGCTTTGATAACAGAAAAAGCATTACTCTTACAGGAAAGTAAGTGTGTCCAGGTCACCCTTGAAAAGTCATCAACAATAGTCAAGAAATACCTAAAACCATTATATGTTCTTGTATGATAAGGACCCCATAGATCAATATGTACAAGTTGAAAAGAATGAGTAGACTTAATAGAACTATCTGGGAATGAAAGCCTTTGTTGTCTAGCTAAAGGATAAACATGACAAATAAAAGATTGTTTTGAAGATAATTTTTCAGTAAGAAATGAAATAGATTTCATTCTATTAAATGGCATATGTCCTAGTCTTTGATGCCAGAAAAGATCAGCTTTATTGATAGAAGAAACATGATTACAAGTAGTGGTACAAGCATTATAATCACATTAAAGAGATGAAAAAGTAGCTGATATGGTATTTACATATGAAACAGACTGTGCCACAATAAGAGCTGAATGAATGACATACAACCCACTAGTAGCTCTACCAGTTTTCAGTGGCCTCTTCAGAGAAGGGGCCTGTATACAACAAGAAATATTGGTAAAGAGGGTTGTACAGTGAAATTGATCAACTAATTGTGGAACATAAACCAAATTGAATTGAAAAAAAGGAACTAAAAGAACATTTACTAGAATGAGATCATTACACAGTTTTAAAGAACCAGTGTAATTGACTTTTACTTTGTACCCATTTGGAAGTGTTACAAAATAAGAAAAAGGTAAGGCTTGAATATTGTGTAGGAGTTCTTTATGTAGGGTCATATGATTGGTAGATCCTAAATCTAGAATCCAAGTATTAACCTTTAATTCAGAAGCACAACATAAAGTAACAGAATATACAACAAAGCTACAGAACACACCTGCAAATGCTCCCATAGCAGAAGAGCCAATATTATTGAAATAGACTCATGAAATATTGATACTGCTCTTTACTGAACCCATGAACTGGACTTCAAGGTAAGACTTTAGGAGTTGAAAGAGAATCAGTTCTAGGATCATCCAACTGAACACATGCTATAGTTTTCTACCCTTTGGTGAATTTGAAGTCGGGAGGAAACCCATGCAGCCTATAATACTTTTCAACAGAATGACCAGGTTTTCTATAATATTCACACATAATGTTTGTCTTTTTATTCTCAAAACTGATTTTCTGAGAATAATACTTATTTGCTAAAGTGTTTTGAATAGGAGTGGACTTGGCATGAAAAGAAGTTGATTCTGAAAGAAATGGAGACCCTAAAGCTTGAATTTCCCTTTGACTCTCATCATGTAATAACATAGAATAGGCTTTACCCAAGAAAGGTACATGAATCATCATAAGAATGTTACTCCTAATATTAAAGTATGTTTCATTCAACACAGTATGAAAATGAATGAGCTTTTGTCCCTCATTACATTGTGGTTCTGTTCCACAAGTGCAAGCTGGACCAAATAAAGCAATCTTTAACTCATCCCATAGTTTTCTTAACCTATTGTAATAACTAGCAATATCACTAGAACCCTGAGAGACTCAACCAATTTCTCTTTGAACTTGGTAGTACCTACTAGCATTAGACTGACCATATCTCTCCTTTATATCCTTCCAAACATCCCTTGCAGTATCACAATGAAGTACACTGTCAGCAATATCCGTAGACACTGAGTTGCTCAACCATGCAAAGACCATGTCATTGCATCTTAGCCAGTGATCATACAAAGGAGAGTCAGGAGGTGACTGAGTTATTGTCCCATTAACCATCCCAACCTTGTTCTTAGCAGACAGAGCAATAAGAATATTTTTTCTCCAAGATACATAACCAGTACCAGAGAAAGGGACAGTTACCAGTGTAACTCCCGGATTATCCTATGCATGTACATACAAAGGATGGGAAGGATCAAGTGAGGCATTAAGGGGAATTGCAGCAGACGTAGGCGAGGAGGTAGAAGTCGAGTTTGGGGCCATGCTTGCAAATCAAAATTAGAAATAGTGGTTGAAACATTTTGATACACACAACAATGTCTCAGTAAGCTTTCTCAACATATACACCCAAATGTTCATATCAAATACATAGAAGACCAAAAACAGAGATATGAAATATTTTCAAATTAGGGCACAAAACTTGGACTATCAATCAATTACTATGAGAAAACAAAGAGATGTTACCGGAATTCCTTGATTAAACTCAAAGAAGATGAAACCTGATTCTGTAGAATCAAAATTTGTAGAAAATCCCAAGCTCCATCTAAACCATGGAAACCGTCAGAGGATATCGTGATTGAAGAAACTAAAAAATAAAATCGATGAAGTGATGAAGAACGTCGCGGACAACTCGGATATAAGATTTAATACCATGTGCCAATAATTAATTAAATAAGTTTAAATTGAGGCATTTATATATTTATTTAAAATTTGGATTAAAGAAGGCGTTGTCCTATGATGAGTTATTTTCCCATCCTTGTGGTTGTTTTTGAGATATTATATACATTGTGTTGAGCCGTGGACTATCTGTTGTGAAATTAATTGACTTTATTGTACCTTTGGAATGGTTGTGGCCTACGAAAAATTTGTAAATACGAGTTGATGATGTTGTGATAATATTCTATGTGAATTATTGTGTGATATGGGTTATTGTTAAGTGACGTATAAGGGTGGCATTCCATTGTTGACATTATGTGGGCATAAGGGTGGCATTTCATTGTTGTTATGGGTGTTGGGATATTTTCTGGATGAAGTGATAAGGGAGGCTATTATAGGAGCGATAAGGGTGACTATAGGAGCGATGAGGGTGGCTATATGTCACGACCCAAAACCTAACCCATCGTGATGGCGCCTATCGTAATACTAGGCAAGATGACCTTTCCAAAACACTTTCAAAATTTAACAGAAATGAATTAAGACATTTAAAATAATTAGAGTTTTTCATAAAAATGGGGGTAAAATCCAAATAAAACATAAGTGCGGAAAAAAAGCCCGACATTGGGGTGTCACTAAGTCATGAGCATCTAATAACTAATCTAGAAACAGAGTCTACTACAATATGTGTCAAATGCCAATACAAGAGAGAAAAGATAATAAGAAAGGAGAAACAAGGACTGTGGACGCCGACAGCTACCTCGTAAGTCTCCGATAATCAGCCCGCGCACAAACTCAGCGACCGTCAGAACCGTACACACCTGGATTTGCACATGAAGTGCAGGGTGTAGCATGAGTACAACCAACTCAAAAAGTAACCGAATTAAATAAGGAGCTGAGAAGCAGTGACGAACTATAATAATACAGATCATTTCAAAAGCTTTCAGTAAAGAGTGAACATGCTTTCAAAGCCTATAAGTCAAATCAGTTCGAGCTCAAGTAAATCAGATATGAATCTTCCAGAAATTTCACAACAACATCAGATAGCAACTAAGTGCAACAATAAATAAAAGCAAGTATAGCATCTCAAGGCAGCAGTCACTCAACTTATCTCATCATCTCATACTCTCGGCTCTCAGCCCTCAATACACACTCTCAATAGGTACCTGCGCTCACTGGGGTGTACAGACTCCGGAGGGGCTCCTTCCAGCCCAAGCGCTATATCACTGCGGCGTGCAGCCCGACCTAATCATATAAGTAGCCATAAGGCTAGTTGCGATGTGCAACCCGATCCACAGTCCATAAATAGCTATAAGGCTTGTTGCGGCGTGCAACCCGATCCATATACCCTCACATAGTTCACAACTCGGCACTCAGGCCCTATCTCAGTCACTAACCTCTCCACTCCCTCGGGCTCACAGAATATCATAATAATCAGCCCAAACAAAGAATACAACAAGTATCAACAAGAAATGAGAGGGAACAGAGATATAACACACAAGTAACACTGTGACTGAGTACAAGACAATAATTAGCAGTTAATTCAACAAGTATACGAATGCTGCAGGTCCCAACAGTGATATGATATGGCCTAAGCTTGGTTTCTAACGTGAAAGGCAGTCAATTGCTCAAAAATAAATAAAAACAAGTAATAACAATGGCTATTCAACTTTATAGTCTCACGGGATGGACCAAGTCACAATCCCTGATGGTACACGCTCACACACCCGTCACCTAGCATGTGCGTCACCTCCAAACACTCAAATCATACCAATTCTCAGGGTTTCATACCCTCAAAACCAGATTTAAGACTGTTACTTACCTCAATCATATAGAAATCCTACTCCGCAATGCCCTTGCCCCTCGAATCAATCCCCAAACGCCCAATCTAGCCACAAGCAGTACGATATAATTAATGTAGGCTAAAAAAATCAATTCCACAAGAGAAACATGAAATTATAAGTAAAATCCGAAATAGGCTCAAAACGGGCCCCCAGGCCCTCGTCTCGAAATACGACAAAAGGCACAAAATATGAACACACATCCACTCACGAGTCCAACCACACAAGAATTACTCGAATCCAACCTCGAATCACCTTCCAAAACTCGAAATTTTAGCCTATGAAGTTTCTACCATTTCCCCCCAAATTTACAACTCAAATCCCTAATTAGATGATGGAGAAAGCCATAGATTCACGAAATTTAGACCAATCCAGGTTAAAATTACTTACCCCAATGTTTTCCTTCCGCAAAAACTTGCCTCTCTCTCGAGCTTCTCAAGTCCAAAATCGAAAATGAAAGTCCAACCCTCGAGCTGGTGTTTTTCTGCCAGGAAATACAGCACATGCGGTCCTCTTGTCACTTCTGCGATGCCGCACATGCGAAAATTCCATTGCATGTGCGGATTTCACTTAAAAAGCTTGACCTCGCTCTTGCGCCCCAAGATCGCATCATCGCCTATCACAGGTGCGGGAATCCATCGCACTTGTGGCTATCCTTCGCACCTACGCCCAAGTGCCAGCATCTGCGACCCTCGTAGGTGCGGGAAAATCTTCGCACCTGCGACTCCTACAGAGCTTCTTCTTGGACACATCTGTGGCTTCTTCTTCACTTCTGCGGACTCGCACCTGCGGTTCCCACTCCGCAGGTGCGGTTACACCAGTAGCAGCAGCTTCAACTACATTTCCTTAACTCCCTACAGGCCGTTAACCACCCGAAATCACCCTGAGGCCCTCGGGACCTCAACCAAACATGCCAACAAGTCCTATAAACCGATACAAACTTAGTCGAACATTCAAATCGCTCCAATCAACATCAAAACACCAAATTACACCCGAATTCAAGCCTAAAGAACTTCTAAACTTTCGAATTCTACAAACGACGCCGAAACCTACCAAACCACGCCCCATTGACCTCAATTTTACACACAAGTCAAAAATGACATCACGAACCTACTCCAACTTTCGGAATTCCATTCCGATCCCGATATCAAAATTTCCACTGCCGGCAAGAGTCGCCAAAATTATAACTTTCGCCAATTCAACTCTAATTCTACCACAGAGGTCCAAATCACATTCCGGACGTGCTCCTAAGTCCAAAATCACCTAACGGAGCTAACAGAACCATCAAAATACAAATCTGAGGTCATTTACACAAAAGTTGACATCCGGTCGACTTTTTCCAACTTAAGCTTCCAATTAAGAGACTAAGTGTCTCAATTCACTCTGAAACTACTCCAGACCCAAACCAACCAACCCGGTAGGACATAATACAGTTGTAAAGCACAAAAGAAGCAGAAATGGGGGAAATGGCGCTATAACCCTCGAAACGACAAGCCGGGTCATTACACTATAGGAACGATAAGGGTGGCTATTGCATAGGGCTAAGAGAGGCAATTATAGGAGTGATAAGGGTGGCTATAAGAGAGATAACTGTGGCTATTTTCCGGGATGATATGTGATGATGTGGGGTTATTATGTTGATGATTTTTTATTTGTTGATGTGGGATTATTGTGTTGATGATTTTTTTGTGTAATGTTACGATTCTACTTGTGTTTATTTTTATCTCTTGTGCAACTTGTCTTGTTGTTTGGTATCTTGATAATAGTCTGATTCATGTTGAAATTATGAGCCTGTGGCTATTGCCGGGCGGATTATGTTATTGGCACGTGAACTGTCCGTGTAGATGTGATATAAAATGTGGGCACGAGTTGCCAGGGAAACATAATGATTATGTTATTGGCACGTGAACTTTCCGTGCAGATGTGATATGAAATATGAGCATGAGGTGCCGGAGAAATATAATGATTTTTATTATTGGCGCATGAGTTGTTCGTTCAGTGTTGACAGAAATATGGGCACAAGGTGTCGTGAAAATATGAAAGTGGGTTGAGACCCGTATTACGAAAATATGAAAGTGGGCTGAGATCCGTGTTTTATGATTATGAAACGAGGTGTCACAAAGTGACTTTAATTCGAAGGAATTATATTCAAAAGATATTTATTTGAAAGAAGTATATTCGAAAGATATTTATTTGAAAGAAGTATATTCGAAAGATATTTATTTGAAAGAGTTTTATATTCGAAGGATGTTTATTTAAAGAAATACATTCGGGGAGTATTTATTCAAAAGATATATATGTGAAGGATTTATGTTGAAGGACTTGTTTTATTGGGTGTACTTGTGCTTCTTATTCGTTTGAGTAATAATTTGGGTGTCTTGTTGCCTTGCTGTTTACATCACTAGTTGATTATTATTGCTATCAATGCTATTTGTTTTCTATTATTTTTGTATACTATATTGCATAGGTTATTAGACTAGTGAGTGTCTTGACTATACCTCGTCACTACTCCACCGAGGTTAGTCTTGATACTTACTGGGTATCGACTGTGGTGTACTCATACTACACTTCTGCATATTTTTGTCCAGAGCCAGGTATTGGAGATATCGGACTCGGACAAACGGTCCCAACGATCATAATTTAAAAAAATATCTGAGCGTTTGGGATTGCAAAAATTTGGCCGTTGGCCTTTCAAAAATAGTCGTTGGCTATTTATAAAATAGCCATTTAACCTCCTTCTCCAACTTTGTTTTAACCCCAAACTTTTTATAATTACACTTTTTCCCTTTTTTCAACTATAAATACCCCCTCATTCTTTTAGTTTTCTCACAAAATCATCAATCTCTCTCAATATCTCTCTATTTTTCTTCTATAATTGCTATTATTGCTTATTTTATTATTATAATTTGTGAAACAATTGTGAAGTTGGTGAATTGAAGTCTTCAGGTCTTCAACGATAATCAATTTTCAACAAGTTGTTCGTCAATTCGGTAAACTCGTTCCAACTCTTAATTTTTAATATTATAGTTTTGTTTTTTTTATTTATTTTCTATTCTTTGATTAATTATGATGTCTTTCTTAAAAAAACAATTTGGTAAAAATAAGGGAAAATCCAAGAGTGGCGAATCTAGTGGCCAATATGTTCCTCCTCCACTTCCCCCGGCTCGCCGACCCAAACCCCGTACCCGTCCTACACCTGCTATTCTTAATAGTGATAATAGTTTATTATAATTTACTGAGAGTCTATTTTGCCATAATGTTGGAGCTGGTGAACAATTAGACCATGAATTAATGAATGCTCTTTATTCTAATCCAACTATTGATGAAAATGATAAGGAGGAAATAGATTTTGATGAAACACATCCGGATGACGATACACTCACTAGTCCTGCTCCTAAAGTTAACCCAACTAATGATAATCCAAATGATGCCCCGTCTGAACCTCCTGTTACTACCCCTACTTTTTCTAGACAACGTACCAAACGCACAGAAACATCTATTGTTTGGCCATTTTTTAACTCAACTAATTCATCAAAATATGGCTAAGTGTAAAACTTGTGGCAATGAGTTAGCTTTTAAATATTTTAGAGGTCGGGGGGGGGGGGGGAGGGGGAGAGGGGCGGGAACTTTGGCTAGATACATATTGATATACCCTCAAGATAAAGCCAAATATCTTTGTATGAAAGTTTTGGCCGAGGGGAGAAGTGTACCTACTCCTAGTCAGGCTGACCCTAGTACCAGATCAAATAAATTTCAATCGGGAATTAACACTGTTACCGGTGGTATTTTATATTATGATCCAAAAACAGATCGGGAAGAATTGGCAAAAATGCTTACTGTTATGTGCTTACCCTATAATTTTCCTTCTAACCCTCACTTTGTGCATTATATTATAATTTATTTTAATCCTACTTATAAAGGTTATCCTCGCACAACCGTAAATAGCAATATTTATAAATATAAACATGAATATGAACAATATTTACGCTATTTATTTACTCATATAAATTATTGTGTTGCTATTACAACTGATATTGGTAGAAGTGGTAATGATTGTGATTACCTTACTTTTACCAGTCATTGGATTGATGAGGATTGGATAATGCAAAAGCGCATTATTGCTTATAAAATAACTAATTCACGTCATACATGGCAGTTTATTGCTAGCACAGTTACGGATATTTGTAGATATTTTTGCATTATTGATAAAATCATGTCAGTTTCAATGGATAATGCTACTAGTAATACAAATGTTGTAGCTTTGCTTACCACTCAGTTTCATTTTTCATGTTAGATGTATTTGTCATATTTACCATTTAATTGTGGGTGATGGTATGAGAATTTTAAATATTGAAATTGAAAAGGTTAAAATGGCTCTTAATTGGCTTTTTATTCAAACCATAGAAGTAGACTTAGATAATAGTTTTAAAGATGCGATGAATTTGGCCTAAGAGAAAGAAAGGTTCCTACACTTTGTCCAACTAGATGAAATTACATGTATGAAAGTTTAGTTGTTGCGTATGAATATAGAAATCCCATAAACTCAATGTTTAATGCTCATGTAAGTGATGATGATGAGCACCTTACAAATACGGATTGGGCTAATGTTAAAAAGCTTGTAGATTTTTTAAAAAATTTATATTGCTACAAATGAATTTTCTTTGCAATATTACCCTACTATTTCTAACTGTTTAGTTTATATTGCAGAACTTGCAAATTTGTTTGCTCATTTTTCAGAGTGTGGGAAAATTTATCAACTTGCTATTGATTCTATGAGAAAAAAGTTTAAAAAATATTTTTTCCCTATTCCCCCTATTTATGGTGTTGCTGCCTTGTTAAATCCTATGATGAAATTAGGAGATCCTCAATTTTGGTATGAAACTATTATAATTTTTTAGCACTTGAAGAAGAGGAGTTGTCTAAACTTCCGGAAGCAATAGCCTCAATTAAAATAAATACTCAAACTATTTATAATGCTTATCAGGTTGCATTAGATCAGGCTAGACCAAATATTCCAACTCCTTCTTCTTCTGATTCTCAATCATCTAAAAGAACTGCGGGGGTAAGAATACTTAGTGCTTGGGTGGGTTTCAGGGGTTCTCAACATTCTACTACTATTGATTTTTCATAACTAAATGAGCTTGAAGTTTATTTGTCACAGGAAATTGAGGAAGTGAATCCCGATGACTCCTTTAATATTTTGGAATGGTGGAAGGACAAAGAAAAATACTTTCCAATTCTTTCAAGGATGGCACGAGACATTTTAACTATTCAAACTTCAACAGTAGCATCAGAGAGCTCTTTCAATCAAGCAAGACTTCAACTCGATGATTATAGAGCGTCTATGAGGGAGAGCTTGAAAAAATCAGTACTTTTCAGAGATTGGATCCGTTCGGAAAGAAGAAATTTTGGACTTGCTGAATCTCAACCAAAGGCAGACGAAGCTTATGAAGAAATGCTAGCTGAACTTGCAGAGGATGCTTCTTCGCCTGGAAGCGACGATGACCAAGCTACTTTTCTGCCACCGCCAACAAAAATTCCTCTGTACCTTGATGGATTTATGAAGTTTGTAAGAGATATCATGTAACCTGTATGAAAAAAAATTAGTATGTATTATGTAACTTGGATTTTGGCACATATTGATTTACAAAATTTAGGTCACATATAATTTACAAGGAACTGCCTTAGATATTTTTTATTACCATCTTTTTTTCTCTAACTTCTATAAAAGTTTAAAAAAAATATCCGTTGGGACCACTTAGGCCCACTTGGACCCACTTAGCCCGGGACATGCCCACTTAGCCCGGGACCATTAGTTCGTGGTCCCGGTCCCGGGCTAATTCCTACAACAAGACCACGAAGCCCGGGACCGCGAAGCCTATTTAATTTGGGACCGGCCCGGGACCAAACCAATTTGCCCGTTTAGGCCCGGGACCAACCCACTTGTCAACCTTAGGCATGCATGTGCTAAGGGAAGTTGTGGATGACCTTGAGACGATTGTGAGATCAATCATTTGTGTGGAAGGTGATTGTTAGGTGAAGAAATTCCATTGAAGGAGGTTGTAGAAAAGTATGCACATTAGATGTTTGATAAAATGCCTAAATGACTTAAAGTATAGAAATCTTACTAATATTGGCGCAATTGTGTTGCATTGTTGTAAATTGAATTTTGTTTAGTGTGGTGGACCATCGTAGTATTATGAAGGGGCGAATTTCAGATTTGAGCCGTCCAGAGGTGTCTTCACTCGCGAAGATCATTTAAAGTATCGGTTTAGTTTCATCGAGGTTAGTATCTTGCCTAACCTTGAGTGGGGGAATTACCCCTTAGGCATTGAGTCTTATGTGGAAATTGTGTAATTGAAAACCATGTACGCGTGGTGACGAGTTCGTACTTGATTTATATGTGTAAATTATATCGGTTAAAATTCGTAGACGCCCTTATGTATTAAATTGGAAAATTGTTCGAACTTAGTAAATCCTTGATTTGTCATGCCTCATTCCTTGTTTATCGAGTTTGTATTTTATATGATAATTTGGTGTGATTGCCACTTGGATTTTTATGGGAATTCCGTGTGTTTGTTGATTTGATATTTCTTGGAAATAATCACATTATGGATTTTTCATCTGCAAATAATTAATCAAATAAGTTTAAATTAAGGCATTTATATATTTATCTAAAATTTGGATTAAAGAAGTCGTTGTCCTATGATGAGCTATTTTCCCATCCTTGTGGTTGTTTTTGAGATATTAAATATATTGTGTTAAGTCATGGACTATCTGTTGTGAAATTAATTGACTTTATTGTACCTTTCGAATGGTTGTGGCCTACGGAAAATTTGTAATTACGAGTTGATGATGTTGTGTTGTTGTGATAATAGTCAGTGTGAATTGTTGTGTTATATGGGTTACTGTTAAGCGGCGTATAAAAGTGGTGTCACGACCCAATTTCCCCTCCGTGTGATGTCGTGATGACACCTAGTCTCTACAACTAGGTAAGCCTAACATTTTGCGGAATAATGAAATAAAAATAAAAATTTAACCAACTATTCAAAAATACACAACAAATCCCAAAACCCGAAACATCGTGAATCACAAACTACAGAAGGAAAAATCTAGTGTCTCTATACATCAGAGTCTAACAAGGAATAATACAGAAGATAATGGACATGAGAAAGAGTAGAAGGGTACTCCGAGGTCTGCGGACGCGGCAGATATACCTTGAAGTCTCCAAAGATGTCCCGGCTCACTGATAGTGCGGCTGATAAGGTGCACCTGGATCTACACACGAAAAATATTTACAGAGAGTATCATGAGTACACCACAATCGGTACCCAGTAAGTGCCAAGCCTAACCTCAGTCGAGTAGTGACGAGGTCAGGTCAGGGCCCTACTGGTAAATATATAATAAAACAATATAGAGTGTAATACCGCAATAAAATAAAGGCTGAAATTTAACAACAATGAAATCATATAAGGTAACAGCTCAGTACACAGAAACACAACAGGGGATCTCCCGAGATACTGTCTCGTAGTCCCAAACGTAAATGTGCAGGGGGATCTCTCAGAATACCGTTCCGTAGTCCCAAAGTAAATGTGTAGAGGGATCTCCTGGAATACCGTTCCGTAGTCCCAAAGTAAATATGCAAGACAGGGGGATCTCCCAGAATACCTTCTCATAGTCCCAAAGTAAATATGTAGTACATGTGGATCTCTCGGAACACCGTTCGGTAGTCCCAAAGTAAATATGCAGCGCAAACAATAGAAATGTAACTACATCACGAAATCTTACGATTTAGACTTGGTACCAGTCAAGGGAGAACGAGAAAATTCACTAAGCATGCTGCACAGAGTAACATACATGTTGTATTAGACTAAACAGGATAGCTACGCAAATGGGAATAACTCAATTAAGAATGAAAATAGATTAATACTCATAAAAATGGTATAACTCAAAATAAAAGGAAAACAAGATTGCTGCTCAGTAAGAAAATCGAGTTTTTCCACAACTAGCACGTGTACGTACTCGTCACCTCACTTATACGGCGCTCACATATCACAATAGTTCCAAATCTTAAGGGGATTTCCCCCACACAAAGTTAGGCAAGCCACTTACCTCGAGTCAAGCTCAATCAATCCGTAAGAATGCCCTTTCCTCGATTACCCGACTCCGAATGGCCCAAATCTAGCCAAACATAATTACATATCATAAATACAACAATAATAGACTCATCTAATTAACGAAATCAACAATTTAACGAAAATTACGAAATTAACTCAAAAATCGCCCGTGGGGCCCTTTTCTCGGAATAGGGTAAAAGTCATAAAATACGAAAACCCGTTCACTCACGAGTCTAGCCATATCAAATTTACTAAAATCCGACAACAAATGGTCCTCTAAATCCACAAATCAAAGTTCCAAATCCCTAGCCTCAAATTCCAAATTTCCACCTTAAATACACACTAATTAGGTGGGAAAATACATCAAGAGACCCCTCAAAAATGCTCTCAAGAAATCGCCAAACCCGAGCTCAAAATGTTGAAAATGAGCAAAAATCGCGAACACTTACATTTAAGTGTTCTGTCCAGACATCTCGCACCTGCGAGCCTTCAACCGCACCTGCGGAAATTTCATCGCAGGTGCGAAAATCACTTAAGGGGGACTGAGTCCGCATCTGCGAACAAGGGCCACTTCTGCGAGCCCGCACCTGCACTTCTCTTCCGCTTATGCGCGTCTGCTTCTGCGGATCTATGGACGCACATGCGGTCCTAGCTGGACAGGGTCAAAATCGCTTCTGCGGCTCCATGGCCGCTTCTGCGGCCCAAAGTATGCAGGTGCGATTACACTAGGTGCAACAGCTCCAGCAATTGCATAAGTCCCAAACTCAATCCGTTAAGCACCCGAAACTCACCTGAGGCCTCTGGGACCTCGACCAAACATACCAACCAATCCTAAAGCACTATACGAACTTAGTCGAGCCCTCAAATTGTATCAAACAATGCTAAAATCACGAATCATCATCCGATTCAAACTTAAAGAATTTGAAACTTCCAAATTCGATAACCGATGCCAAAATCAATTAAACCACATTCGATTGACCCCAAATTTTGCACACAAGTCTTATTCGACATTACGGACCTACTCCAACTTCCGGAATCGGAATCCGACCCCGATATCAAAATTTCCACTACCGATCCAAATCTCCAAAAATTCGACTTTCGCCATTTCAAGCCTAAATAAGCTACGCACCTTCAAAACACAATCCAGACACTCTCCTAAGTCCAAAATCACCCAACAGAGCTAACAGAACCGACGAAATTCCATTTCGGAGTCGTCTTTACACACTTTTGACTACGGTCAAAATCCTAAGACTTAAGCTTTCGTTTAGGGACTAAGTGTTCCAAATCACTCCAAAAACCAAAACGAAACATCCCGGCAAGTCTCAATGGTAGAATCAGATATGGGAGAAGCAGTAAATAAGGGATCAGGGCTATTACTCTCAAAACGACCAGCCGGGTCGTTACATCCTCCCCCTTTAAAAACAATCGTTTGTCCTCGAATGAGCATAAAGACATACCTGAAGTGGTGAAAAGGTGGGGGTAACGGCTTCGCATAACATGCTCGGTCTCCCAAGTTGCCTCCTCAACTGGTTGTCCCCTCCATTGAACCTTCAAAGAAGAAATGTTCTTTGACTTTAGCTCTCTGACCTGCCTACCTAAAATAGTCACTGGCTCCTCAACATAAGATAGATCCTTGTTCAACTTGATTGAGTTGAAATCCAACACATAAGACGGATCACCGTGATACTTCCGGAGCATAGAAACATGGAATACCGGATGAATTCCTGCTAGACTGGGAGGCAGGGTAAGATCATAAGCAACCTCCCCAACTCGCCGCAATACCTCAAATGGACCAATGAACCTTGGGCTCAACTTGCCCTTCTTTCCAAACCTCATAACGTCCTTTATAGGAGAAACCCAGAGCAAGACTCACTCTCCAATCATGAATGTTACATCGCGAGCCTTCCGATCCACATAACTCTTCTATCTGGACTGGACTGTGTGAAGTCTATCCTGAATCACCTTCACCTTTTCCAAGGCATCATGAACTAAGTCCGTACCCAATAATCTGGCCTCGCCGGGCTCAAACCAACCCACTAGGGACCGACATTGCCTACCGTATAGAGCCTAATACGGTTCCATCTGAATGCTGGATTAATAACTGTTGTTGTAAGCAAACTCCGCAAGTGGCAAGAACTGGCCCCAAGCACCCCCAAAATCTATCACACACGCATGGAGCATTTTCTCTAATATCTGAATAATGCTCTCGGACTACCCGTCCGTCTGAGGGTGAAAAGCTGTGCTCAACTCTATCCGAGTACCCAACTCATGTTGTACAACTCTCCAGAACCGTGATGTAAACTGCGTACCCCGGTAAGAGATAATAGATACCGGTACGTCATAAAGCCTGACGATCTCATGGATGTCGATTTGAGCTAGCTGCTCGAAAGAATAGGTAGTCATCACAGGAATGAAATGAGCCGACTTGGTCAGCCTATCCACAATCACCCAAACTGCATCAAACCTCCGCTGAGTCCGTGGGAGTCCAACAATAAAATTCATAGTGATCCGCTCCCATTTCCATTCCGCAATCTCTAACTTCTGAAGCAATCCACCTGGTCGCTGATGCTCATATTTTACCTGCTGGCAATTCAGACATCGAGCCACATACTCTACTATGTTGTTTTTCATTATCCTCTACCAGTAATGCTGTTTCAAGTCTTGATACATCTTTATGGCACCCGGATGAATAGAGTACCGCAAACTGTGAGCCTCCTAGAGAATCAACTCACGCAAACCATCTACATTGGGCACACATTGTGCCTTCCCTACATCCTCAATGCACCATCATCTCCAATAGTGACCTCCTTAGTATCACCGTGCTCGACCATATCCTTAAGGACAAGCAGATGGGGGTCATCATACTGATGCTCCCTGATACGATCATAAAGAGAAGATTGAAAGACTACACAAGCCAATACTCGACTCGGCTCAGAAATATCCAAACTCACAAACTGGCTGGCTAAGGCCCGAACATCCAACGCCAATGGCCTCTTTGCTGCTGGTAGATATGCTAAACTCCCCAAACTCTCTACCCGGTGACTCAAAGCATCGGCCACCACATTGGCCTTCTCAGGGTGGTACAAAATAGTGATATCATAATCCTTAAGTATCTCCAACCACCTCCGTTGACGTAAGTTAAGATCTTTCTGCCTAAACAGATGCTGCAAACTTCGATGATCTGTGTAAATCTCACAAAGAACACCTTACAAATAATGCCTCCATATCTTCAAGGCATGAACAATAGCTACGAACTCAAGGTCGTGGACATGATAGTTCTTTTCATGCACCTTGAGATGTCTGTATGCGTAGGCAACCACCCTACCATCCTTCATCAACACCGCGCCGATACCAATCCGCGATGCATCACAATATACAGTATAAGACCCCGAACCTATAGGTAATACCAATACTGGGTCTGTAGTCAAAACTTTCTTGAGCTTCTGAAAGCTCTCCTCACATTCCTCTGTCCACCTGAACGGAGCACCCTTCTAGGTCAGCCTGGTCATAGGTGCTGCAATAGATGAGAATCCCTTTACAAAGCGATGGTAATACCCCGCCAAACCAAGAAAACTCTGAATCTCTGTAGTTGAGGACGGCCTGGGACAACTCTGCACTGCTTCAATCTTCTTCGAGTACACACGGATCCCCTCACTAGATACTATGTGACCCAAGAATGCCACCGAGTATAACAAAAACTCACACTTTGAAAATTTTGCATATAACTTCTTTTGTCTCAGGGTCTGAAGTGCAGTCCTCAGGTGCTGCTCATGATCCTCCCGACTCCGGGAGTATACCAGAATGTCGTCAATAAACACAATGATGAATGATTCAAGATAAGGCCGGAACACACTGTGCATCAAGTGCATAAAAGTTGCTGGGGCATTGGTCAGCCCAAAAGACATCACAAGGAACTCGTAATGACCATACCGAGTCCTGAAAGCAGTTTTTGGGACATCTGGCTCTCGAATCTTCAACTGATGATAGCCTGAACGTAAGTCAATTTCAGAAAACACTTTGGCACCCTGTAACTGATCAAATAAGTCATCAATACGAGGCAATGGATACATGTTCTTCACTGTGACTTTGTTCAACTGGCGGTAATAAATACACATCCACATAGAACCATCCTTCTTCTTCACAAATAAGACAGGAGCACCCGAAGGTGACACACTAGGCCGAATGAAGCCCTTATCAAGCAATTCCTGTAACTACTCCTTCAACTCCTTTAACTCAGGAGGAGCCATACGATATGGAGGAATAGATGTGGGCTGAGTGCCCGGCAACAAATCAATGCCAAAATCAATATCTCTGTCGGGCGGCATGCCCGGAAGATTAGCTGGAAATACATCTAGAAAGTCCCTCACTACTGGAACTGACTCAACTGCAGGGGTATGAATACTGACATCTCTCACATAAGCTAGATACGCGTCACACCCCTTCTCAACCATTCGTTGAGCTTTAAGAAATGAAATAACTTTGCTGGGAGTGTACTCCAAGGTACCTCTCTACTCTAACCGTGGTAAACCTGGCATAGCCAGCATCACGGTCTTAGCATGACAATCAAGAATAGCATAATGAGGCGACAACCAGTCCATGCCCAAAATAATATCAAAGTTCACCATGCTGAGAAATAATAAATCAGCTCTGGTCTCAAAACCACTAAGAGCAATCAAACACGACCGATACACGCGGTACACAACAAGAGAATCTCCCATAGGAGTAGATACATAAGTAGGATAACTCAAAGAATCTCGAGATATGCCCAAATATGACCTAGCCTCCCCCTCTAGGGCGACCTCTACCTCCCCGACCTCCACCTCGAGCTGGTTGAGCAGTTGGGGTGGAAGCTGGTGCTGTAATCATAGCCTAAGGACCCGGTGGAGCATGTTGTGGTTGAAAAGTTTGTGGAGGTGCACCCCTCCTAAACCTGGGGCAATCCCTCACTATGTGGCGAGTGTCGCCACACTAAAAATAAGCTCTGGGAGGGCGTGGCTGCTGTGACTGGCTCGATCCAGGTCTGCTAGACTGGCCGCTAGGAACACCCCATGCAGGAGGCATGCTAGATACTGCCGGTTCATAATAAGGCTCCTGGGGTCTAAAAGGAGCTGGAACACCGCTGGCGGCTGGAAGAGCTGAATGAACGGGGCGGCTCATATAACCCCTACCATGGCGAGCTACTGGGACACGAGCTCCAAAATAATAACTAGTCTCTCGAGACCTCTTGGCCTCCCTCTCCTCTCTATCTCGGGCAAACATGCCTCAAACCTCCTGGCAATACTCACAAGCTGCTGATAAGAAATATCCATCTCCAACTCCCTGGCCAAACTACTCCGGATGCTGGGTTGGAGTCCCTCAATAAACCGTAGAACCCTCTCTCGAACTGTGGCAACTAAGGCCGATGCATGTCGGGCCAAATCACTAAAGCGAACTGCATACTCTGACACAGTCATAGCACCCTGGCGTAACTGCTCAAACTCCGTGCGCCATGAGTCCTTGAGGCTATGAGGGACATACTCTCTCAAAAACATGTCCGAGAACTGAGTCCATGTAAGTGAAGTTGCCTAGCCGGACTACTCAACTCATAAGCACGCCACCACTGATAGGCTGCTCCTCTAAGCTGGAATGTAGTAAAAGAAACCCCGCTCATCTCCGCTACGCCCATAGTACGGAGAATATGATGACACTCCTCCAGAAAAATCTGAGCATCATCTGTAGCCAATCCGCTGAAAGTAGGTGATTGGTACTTCTTGTACCTCTCAAGTATGAGCTGATCCGCCTCAGAAGCTGCTGCCCTAACCTCGGGCTGAGCTGGAGCTACCGGCTACGTTAGCACAATCTCTAGAACCTGGTCGACCTAAACCCGCTGCTCTGGAGTACCGGCGATGGGAGTCTTTGCTCCTCCCCCGGACTGAGATGTGGCAGGGGCAAGTGGAATCAATCCAGCCTGAGCTAAGGTGCTGAACATGCTCAGAAACTGGGCTAGAGTCTCCTGCAGGGCTGGTGGAGAAACAGGTACCTCATGTGTCTTCCCTCTAACTGGAGCTACTGGGGGCTCCTCTGTAGCAGCTCGTGTGGGTGCTCTGGCTGCACCACGTGGACGTCCTTGGCCTCTACCCCGGCCCCGGCCTCTTGCGGCTCAAGAAGGGGCACGAGTGCCTCTTCATCAGATCCGCTTGTACGTGTCCTCACCATCTGTGATAAAATAGAATACAGAAATTTAGAATCTCTGAAGTCAACAATTTTCGCACGACAAGGAATCATAGTAGTGAATTTTTTCTAACAGTTCCATAGCCTCCCTAAGATAAGTACAGACGTCTCCGTACCGATCCGCGAGACTCTATAAATCGGCTTGTGACTCACGACACCTACGAACCTAGAGCTCTGATACCAACTTGTCACGACCCAATTTCTCCTCCGTGTGACGTCGTGATGACACCTAGTCTTTACAACTAGGCAAGCCTAATATTTTGCGTAATAATGAAATAAAACTATAAATTGTACCAACTATTCAAAAATACACAACAAATCCCAAAACCCGGAACAACGTGAATCACAAACTACAGAAGGAAAAATCTAGTGTCTCTATACATCAGAGTCTAATAAGGAACAATACAGAAGATAATGGACATGAGAAAGAGTAGAAGGGGACTCCGAGGTCTGCGGACGCGGCAGATATACCTTGAAGTCTACAAAGCTGTCCCGGCTCACTAATAGTGAGGCTGATAAGGTGCATCTAGATCTGCACACGAAAAACATGTGTAGAGAGTAGAATGAGTACACCATAATCGGTACCCAGTAAGGGCCAAGCCTAACCTCGATCGAGAAGTGACGAGGTCAGGTCAGGGCCCTACTAGTAAATATATAATAAAACCATATAGAGTGTAATACTGCAATAAAATAAAGGCTGAAATTTAACAACAATGAAAGCATAGAAGGTAACAACTCAGTACACAGAAACACAACAGGGGATCTCCAGAGATACCGTCACATAGTCCCTAACGTACATGTTCAAGGGGATCTCTCGGAATACCATTCCGTAGTCCCAAAGTAAATGTGCATGGGGATCTCCCGGAATACCGTTCTGTAGTCCCAAAGTAAATGTGCAAGGGGATATCCAGGAATACCGTTCCGTAGTCCCAAAGAAATATGCAACACAAACAATAGAAATGCAACTACATCACCAAATCTTACGATTTAGACTAAGTACCAGTCAAGGGAGATGCAGGAAATTCACTAAGCATGCTGCATAGAGTTCACATAGGCAATTAAGACACGTAGACATGCTATATTAGACTAAACAGGATAGCTACGCAAATGGGAATCACTCAATTAAGAATGAAAATAGATTAACACTCATAAAAATGGTATAACTCAAAATAAAAGGAAAACAAGATTGCTACTTAGTAAGAAAATAGGGGTTTTCCACAACTAGCACGTGTACGTACTCGTCACCTCACGTACACGGCGCTCACATATCACAATATTTCTAAATCTTAAGGGGATTTTCCCCACACAAAGTTAGGAAAGCCACTTACCTCGAGTCAAGCTCAATCAATCCGTAAGAATGCCCTTTCCTAGATTATCCGACTCTGAATAGCCCAAATCTATCCAAACACAATTATATATCATTAATACAATAATAATAGACTCATCTAATTAACGAAATCAACACTTTAATGAAAATTCCGAAATTAACTCAAAATTCATCCGTGGGGCTCATTTCTCGGAATCGGGTAAAAGTCATAAAATACAAAAACCCGTTCACTCACTAGTCTAACCATATCAAATTTACGAAAATCCCACAACAAATGGTCCTCTAAATCCACAAATCAAACTTTCAAATCCCTAGCCTCAAATTCCAAATTTGCACCTCAAATACAGACTAACTAGGTGGGAAAATACATGGGAAAGCAAGATCATTGATAAAAAATAAGCACAAGGGACTTACCTCAAGAGACCCCTCAAAAATGCTCTCAAGAAATCGCCAAACCCGAGCTCAAAATGTTGAAAATGAGCAAAAATCGCGAACACTTACATTTAAGTGTTCTGTCCAAACATCTCGCACCTGCGAGCCTTCAACCGCACTTGCGGTACTGCATATGCAAAAATTCCATCGCAGCTACGAAAATCACTTAAGGGGGACTGAGACCTCATCTGCGAACAAGGGCTGCTTCTGCGAGCCCACATCTGCGCTTCTCTTCCGCTTCTGCGCGTCCGCTTCTGCAGATCTATGGCCGCACCTGCGGTCCCAGCTAGACAGGGTGAAAACCACTTTTGCGGCTCCATGGCCGCTTCTGCGGCACCGCATCTGCGGCCCAAAGTGCGTAAGTGCGATTACACCAGGTGCAACAGCTCCAACAATTGCATAAATCCCAAACTCAATTCGTTAAGCACCCAAAACTCACCCGAGGCCCCCGGGACCTCGACCAAACATACCAACCAATCCTAAAACACTATACAAACTTAGTCGAGCCCTGAAACTGCATCAAACAACGCTAAAATCATGAATCATCCTCCGATTCAAACTTAAAGAATTTGAAACTTCCAAATTCGACAACCGATGTAGAAACCAATCAAACCACGTCCGATTGACCCCAAATTTTGCACACAAGTCTTATTCGACATTACGGACCTACTCCAACTTTTGGAATCGGAATCCAACCCCGATATCAAAATTTCCACTACCAGTCCAAATCTCGAAAAATTTGACTTTCGCCAAAACACAATCCAGACACGCTCCTAATTCCAAAATCACCCAACGGAGCTAACATAACCGACGAAATTCGATTCCGGAGTCGTCTTTACACAGTTCCGACTATGGTCAAAATCCTAAGACTTAAGCTTTCGTTTTGGGACTAAGTGTCCCAAATCATTCCAAAAACCAAAACTAAACATCCCGACAAGTCTCAATAGCAGAATAAGATATGGGAGAAGCAGTAAATAGGGGATCAGGACTATTACTCTCAAAACAACTGGCCGGGTCGTTATTGGTGGTATTCTATTATTGATATTATGTGGGCATAAGGGTGGCATTTCACTGTTGTTATGGGTGTTGGGATATTGTCTGGGCGGAGTGATGAGAGAGGCTATTATAGGAGCTATAAGGGTGGCTATAAGAGCGATAAGGGTAGCTATAGGAGCGATAAGGATGGCTATTGAGGAGGGATAAAGAAGGCTATTATAGGAGTGATAAGGATTGCTATAGGAAAGATAAGGGTGGATATTATCACAAATGATATGTGATGATGTGGGGTTATTATTTTGAGGATTTTTATATGATGATGTGGGATTATTGTGTTGATGATTTTTTTTGTGTAATGTTGCGATTCTCCTTGTGTTTATTTTTATCTCTTGTGCAACTTGTCTTGTTGTTTGGTATCTTGATAATCATTTGATTCATGTTGAAATTGTGAGCCTATGGCTATTGCTGGGCAGATTATATTATTGGCACGTGAATTGTCCGTGTAGATATCATATGAAATGTGGGCACGGGGTGCCAGGGAAACATAATGATTATGTTATTGGCACGTGAACAGTCCGTGTAGATGTGATATGAAATGTGAGCACGAGGTGCCGGGGAAATATAATAATTTTTATTATTGGCACGTGAGTTGTCCGTGCGGTGTTGACAGAAATATGGGCACAAGGTGTTGTGAAAATATGAAAGTGGGCTGAGACCCGTATTATGAAAATATGAAAGTGGGCTGAGACCCGTGTTTTATGATTATGAAACGAGGTGTCACAACGTGACTTTTATTCGAAGGAATTATATTCAACAGATATTTATTTGAAAGAAGTATATTCAAAAGAAGTTTATTTTAAAGAAGTATATTCGAAAGATATTTATTTGAAAGAAGTATATTCGAAAGACATTATTTGAAAGAGTTTTATATTCGAAGGATTTATGTTGAAGGACTTGTTCAATTGGGTGTACTTGTGCTTCTTATTCGTTTGAGTAATAATTTTGGTGTCTTGCTGCCTTGCTGCTTACATCACTAGTTGACTATTGTTGCTATCACATCTATTTATTTTCTATTAATTTTGTATACTATATCGCACAGGTTATTAGACTAGTGAGTGTCTTGATTGTACCTCATCACTACTCTACCGAGGTTAGTCTTGATACTTACTGGGTACCGACTGTGGTGTACTCATACTACACTTATGCACATTTTTGTGCAGAGCCAGGTATCGGAGATATCTGACTTGGACAAAGTTAGTGAGTTGCTCGCAAGGATTCAAGGTAAGGCTACTTGGCCATCGCAGCCCCTTTGAGCCTTTCCTTTTTTATTGTACTGTCATCTCTTATTCGAATAGTATTTTATATTCGATCCTTGAGATCATTGAATGTATTCAGTTAGAGTTCGTGACTCAGTATTACTAGTCTTAGGAGGTTGTTATATTTATTTCCGCTGTTGGTTTTGAATATCAAAAACATAAATGGCTCGAGATGTAATTGTAATTGGTTTACCTAGTCTTAAAGACTAAGTGGCATCACTATGCCTATGGTGGGATTTTGGATCGTGCCATCAACAAAGTGGCGACAGTGAGGACACCTGTACCACTTTTTACTCTTACCAAGCACACAAACAACGATATCATTTTCGTCCCTTAGTCCCCCACTTTCTTCATAGCGTAACCCAGTGTGCCATGGAAGCTTGCAGTGAAAACAAAATAATCACTTGCAATTAGGGCACTTCGATCGCTTCGCATTTTCACCACACTCGTCCAAAATAAAAGTCTATCAATCCTGATTCAGACAGTAACATTGCGCCAATCCTAAAATAGAGGACTCACACAACATCGTACCATTTAACAAACAGCTAAGGACCCACAAGATTCCTACAAGAAATGGGGTCCAAAAACTTGTTACAATTCAGAGAGGGACATTGAATTTTCCCGATATTGTCCTCTACCTTGACGGAAATGTATTTCACAATACAGTCGATACAAAATGGATGAACACAGTGATTTTGGTTCTTAAATTTTCTGTTGGGTAACAACATTGGCTTGATATTAATTTCCTAGGTGACATTTTGAGGTTCATCTGGTAATTCTGACACTGCAATTTCTTGAGCTTGGTTTTGTTCTAAACGATTTTGGCCATGCCTTTGCAGCATGTTTCCTATTATTAGTATGAGTAGAGTCATAGGCGGATCCAGTATTTGAAGGTTGTGGGTGCCACTATACATACATAATATACCTACCACTAGTCACAAAGACCGAATAGGAAGGATAGGTCGATTTAGTTAGTTTTTGGTTAATTCAATTAGGGTTTTTATTCAAAAATAGGAAAAATAAGTTTGTTTTTAGTTAAATTTTTTAATTCTTGATTTAATAATATTTGTAAGGCCCCAGGAAAATATTTCCTAAAATCCGGGGATCCGTGATGTCGGGGCAGGCATAGAGGTTAATAATAATTCAGATATCATGTTGATAATGTAGTGCTTGTAATGCTAAGATTAATGTTATTGATATATACATTGTGGTGCTTTATTGGGTTGGAGATGTGTTGTTAGGAGTTATTTTGGTGTTACTCTGACAGGTGGATATGCCTAGTTGCAAAGGAGACTCTGGCGAAATGTTTGGAAATTTAGGGAGTTGGTTAAATTTGGGGTTGCTGCTGTGGGGTATGAGAAACTGAGTTACCAATGATGCTAATAGTGGACCCTGATCCTCATTCGAGGACGAATGATCTTAAGTGGGGGAGGATGTAAGGCCCCGTGAAAAATTTCCTAAAAGTCGGGGTTCCGTGATGCCGGAGAAGGCGTAGAGGTTAATAATAGTAAAAATTCTTCGCGGCGAGCAAACTCGCCGCGATTCGGACCTTTTGGATTGAATAGGGAGCTGGGGAGTTAAGGAAAATGTTGGGCAGAAGTACGCATTTATGCGGCCCATTCTGCGGTCATTTTGCGGATCGTATAACCACTATGCGGTCGCATATGCAACCGCAGTACCTGTTCCAGAGCTTCAATTTTGGGGTTATTAAAACTAACCCTATTTCGTTAAAACACATATCATGGACTATCTTGATCATATTTCCTGATATTTTTAGATGAGAGAGAGGGTCCTAGAGGGAGAAGTGATCTTCCCCAAATTGTTCTTCAATTCTCACCTAAGAGCTTGAAGATTATCAAGAGAGGCACCTAGGTCTTCTTCCTAAGAGGTAAAATTGTATCACCCAAACTCTTAATTTCAAAATGTGACTAGAATAGACCATTAATGAGGTAATTCATGGGGATGGGGGTGCTTACCTTGCATGCATGTATCCCTGAAGTATGTGGGAAGATTGTGAGCAACAAATGGTAGAGAATGGGTAGGGGAATGATGGAATCCTCCACAAAAGGGCCTTAGAACCTTAATACACACCTAGTGTTTGATAAAATGCTCAAATGAGCTAGAACCACGACCATCTTCCTAATTCTGATTCAATTTGTTACATTTTCAAAATATTATGAAGTTGCTAAGATTTTCGGAATATTTTAGAGTATAAGGAAGCCCAATTGAGGCATGTTGGCTAAACTTTCTCTCTTAGAATCGAGTTCCATATTGTATCCATAAGATCAAGTATGATTGGCTCACAATTCCTAACTTCTATATTCTCGGTTATTCCTTATAAACTTGTTCATTCCGAATGAGCCTCATGCCGAAAGATAGATGTTCAAAGTATGGTTTTGCGTATTAAAATGTTGTGGCTTTGAGTCGTGTTTTAAACAAAACTCGATATGACTAAGACTCGATTTGTCTAAGACTCATAATTGCTTATATGTGTACCTAAAGTATTGATTGTAAGTGCCATGCTATTGCTAATCTTTAATGTTGCTTGAAAATGAAATAAACGAATTCAAGAAATAGAGTGTGGCCAATGTGCCAAGGATTTAAGTTATGACTATGGCTAGTAGTGTAAATGATTTGAGAGGATGTGATAAAGAATATGAAATGAACCTCGACTCAACTGTTTTAAAAGTGATTTGAAAAATAGAATTTGCCTCAGAGCTTTTTTACTCAATTCATGACCATTAGTGGCTACTTTAACTAATGCTTCGCTTTATAAATATATCCAGTGTGATTCGAGTTCTATACAATCGTGTTGAAATTGTACATGGTTATTGCTGGGAAAGAGTATTGCAAGAATAAATGGTGTTTCTATTGCTGGTTGTTATGCCCCATTCTTTGGGAAGAAACCATTTGTGTTTAAAGTTCCATTTTCAAATGAATTTGAAGTATACGATTTCTGAAATATTCTATATGTTGATATTTGATAGTGATCTTTGAAACTGAAAGAGGTAAAAATGTGGAATATGAAATACGGCCAACGTGTCAGGAATAAAGAATCATGTGAATGGCCAAATAAGCCAAGGAAATATTTTTATTGTGAGTGACTGGAAATACTAATAAGAATTTATGAAATGTGAAAGATGTTGAGGCGAGTACAATTGTACTTATGTTACCTTTGTGTTCAAATCAAATCAAAAATGTTTTTGGGAGCATCATTAGCAAAACCGAGTAAGGGCGGGTCATAAGGCCCACGCCTGAAACTACACGTGCCGGTGTAAGAGTGGATTGTGATTATTCCCCTTATTTGGGATGAAATTGAAATATTGGAGAAATTGTGATATTATTCCCCTTAATTGGGATAAAACTGGTAATAATTGTGGATTGGAAAAGTCAACCCACACGACATATGTGGGAAGGCGGCCTAGCTGATCGGGTGGAGATCGGACGCCATGTTGCGCACATGGTGGTACTATTCTTGGTAACAACTTTCTTTCGCATAACTTGTAAAACCACATTATTCATGGGGAGATGGCCTAGCCGATCGGGCGTGATCGGACTCCGTGATGACAAAGACGGTGGTATATCCGTGCTAATGATCTCCTAACCAAAATTGTATATGAAGTTCGTATTTTGAAAATTATTATGTTTTAATTGGATATTTGGATATTGTTGATTTTGACTTGTTGTTTCTATGTGTTGTCTTTTCTTATATGGGCATTCTATTTTGAAAGTGGATATTTAGCTATACATACTAGTGCTATTCGTTAGTACTAACATCCCTTTTGTCGGGGTCGCTGCATCTTTAATGGATGCAGGTGGTTCTACAGCAGGCGGCATTGATCAGCGATAGCAGTGCACTCTTTTCAGTTGACTTGGTGAGCCCCACTTCATTTCGGGGTTCTGTATCTTTTGTTTCTCATGAATTATGTTTTGAGGTATAGCCGGGGCCTTGTTGCCGGTATTTTCAAATTACTCTTCTATTGTACTTAGAGGCTCCGTAGACAGGTTGTGGGTTATGGTTGATGTTGGAAATTATGAGTGAAGCTGCTAATGGAAATGATAAGGAAGTTATTAATAAAATCTTTTCAGTGTTTGATTAATGGAGTACATTTCCTCTTTATTCATAGATGAGTTTGGGTAGAAGGTAATTTAACAGGCTTGCTCGGCCGGATTCTCTCGGTTGAGCGCCGGTCACGCTCCCCGAGCTTGGGGCATGACAAACTTGGTATCAGAGCCTAAGGTTTTAAAGTATCCTAGGATGTCTCAAAGTCGTGTCTGGTAGAGTCCTTCTTATTGGTGTGTTGTCGACCACGTCTATAATGATGAGGCTACTTAGACATTTAGGAATTTCACACTTCTTTGATACTCCATATCATGCGATAGAGCTCAGGATAGGAAGCTAATTTCCTTGCTATGTCTCATTTTTCCAGATGAGTAATCCCCTAGTTCAAAACAATGAGAAGGGAATGACCACTCCATTGAATCTTGGGGAGATTGCACAAGAGTTCGTTGGGAGAATGCATCAAGCCATGGAGGGATTGGAAGAACTTGTTGCTAAGGGAAGTGTCCTTGTTCCTACTAATGTCACCGCACCATCGGATCGCGTAGTGGGAGAATCTAAGAAACAAAAGAGGGTTGTTGGTGCTAATGAACCAAGTTGTGTGATTTGCAGCAAGCGACACTTGGGAACATGTTGGATGACCCTTGAAATATGTTACGGTTGTGGAAAGAGGGGGAACAAGAAGAAAAAATTCCCTAGGTTGGGTACACCCATCCAGTTATGTCCGTCATGTGGGAAAGAAAATTTGGTGTTGTGTTGTGAGTATGCTCAGCAGCGCATTAGGGGTGGTAGATTTGGGCAATTCCGAAGGCCCACACAGCAATCCGGTACTGGAATTGTTACTCCCACATTGGAAGCTTGGAGAAAGGATAAGGGGTATGCTTATGATGTATGCAAAAAGGGTAAATATTAGGTTAGTGGGACTAGTCCCCATTGTGTGAAGTGTGGGAGATGTCATCCGGGAATATGTCACTATGGTACCAATGTATGCTACAAGTGTGGTATGACGGGTCACTTTCAAAGAGGTTGTTATTTGTTTCGCCAGAGCATGGGTAGAGGTATGGCCCAGCCAGCCAGTTCTGTAGCTACTACATCCACAACGCCTCCCCCAGCTCGAGGCAGTATAACATTTGCAGGGCTTGGAACAACTAGGGGTGGTATTCAGAGCTCATGAGGGCCTAGCAGGTTTTATGCTATGAGGAGACGTCAAACATTTGAGGCTTCTTCAGATGTGGTTACAAGTATATTGACTATCCAATCTCATGATGTGTGTGCTCTTATTGATCCAGGTTCCACTTTGTCATATGTCACTCCTTATACTACTATGGAAGTTGGGATAGAACCGGGAAAACTTTATGAGTCCTTATCTGTAACTACTCTTTGAACGAGACGCATTATTTGTGATGCCACTCTATCACAAATTATCTTATTTACAACCTTTTGAGGAATTGAGCTCTATAATTATGTCCTTAAATTGAGTTATACATCTAGGATTAATACTTCCCACTTGCTGTACTAACTTCTCAACCAGGGAATATACCTGATGAATTTCTTACGGAACCTTTTGATTTGAATGAATAACATCTGCTCATTTGTGCCTATGCACGCACCATCATAATATTTACCTATGTGGTATCATATCTAATGTAAGGAAGCCTAGTGTTGAGATCCTTCTGAAGCCACTCTTTCTCTCTCCGGTGTATGTGGCTCATATGGTGTGAACAGTCACCCTACTCATTTGTGAGTATTATCATGGAACCTTTCCACTGTCTAGTAACATAAGAGCATATCCTGTCACCTATCATGCGCGTACATGTCAATTGAAAGGGGCCACTTGGATGCATAAATCTGAGAAATATGAGATTTATCACAAATTCATCACAGGAAGATCTTATTGTTTACCCATCTCAGTATGACTTTCATGTTCACCTAAATCGTCTCACAGTAAGTAGCTCACTTTATACCTAGTATTGTAGTCTTCCATGAAGTGGCCCGGTATTGCATCCTGAGAGTTATTATGGTAGAAACATGTCTATCTCATAGAAAAATGTTCATTTTCTATAACCAATACATGATTTCATCCCAAATATTTAAATATCCTAGCTATGTGGTTTCACTCGTGAAAGGTTGAAATTAGATGTTTCCAGATATTTGGCACATATAGGGGTATATTGATTTGAAAGACAATTTTGTCGAATCTCTAGTTCTCTCATATAGGATCAACTATCGGAAATGGGTTAAGCTGTTAGAATGATAATAATATCACAAGTGTTCAACTTCTTTTTCATCCCCGTAGGCCTGTGACATAGATTCTTTGTGTTAGTTACTGTTAAGAGCATAATACAACTTCATGTATTTTCAAACCCAAATCACCATGTATTTTTTTTTCCTACACTCAAGTAGGTAACTTTTGTCACATACTTGACTATTCCTCCTTAAGGATTTCTATTTCCTATATACTAGTTAACTCTATGCCTTATTTGTCGAATCAATGATGTCATCACGATTAATCTTGTCAGCGTTATCGATAGAAAGCTTCATGTCTTTCAGGATATATAACCTCATTAAATACTCTGGTCAACCCGTTGATGGATTCTTGAATAATTTCAGCCAAACCTCGAACTCCGTTGTTCCTCCTTGTATTAAATCTATGGGGGTTGAAGGTTCAAACATGTCAAAGAAGAAGCATCACCCCATGATCAAATATATGGGATAGGAGATTTTATCATCATATTCATGCTAGCACATCTTAGAGAAATTGTTGGAGGTCGCCAAAGGTTTAGTTTGGGTGTTCAGTGTAGTGATTCAGAGTTGAAGAAAGTGAACGGGTTATTCTCAATATTTTCTCCATAACGATGCTATGTTAATTGTTAATAAAGTTAAAGGATGTGTAGTCACATTAGGCCTTATGAAATCTTAAAGAAAATAGGCCAAACTATGAGTATGATGTTTCCCTATTATTGTTCTCCGTGTACCTGGTGTTTCATGTGTCTATGTCTAAGAAGGTGAAGTTAATGGATAATTGGATCCCGATGGGTACCTACTTGCCATCCTTTTTAGATAAGTCCGAGAGTTGAGATTGCCTTCATTAATGTGTTATGACGAAGTCTGTAAGTTGAGGAGGCCACCTTGAGGGCCAAGAGTGTTAGGAAATAAAATATTCTCACTTGAGTGTATCATCAAATGATTGTGATTTGAAAGGTACTTTCTAGGTGATATAATTTAAAAAGGTGTAGTTCCTGTCAAGATATCAAGTTGATAATGCAATGCTTGTAATGCTGAGATTAGTGTTATTGATATATACATTGTGGTGCTTTATTGTGTTGTGGATGTGTTGTTAGGAGTTGTTTTGGTGTTACTCTGACATGTGGATAGGCCTAGTTACAAAGGAGACTCTGGCGAAAGTTTTGGAAATTTGGGGAGTTGGTTTAATTTGGGGTTGCTGGTGTGGGGTATGAAAAATTGAGTTGCCTATGGTGCTAATAGTGGACCCTGATCCTTATTTGAGAATGAATGATCTTAAGTGGGGGAGAATGTAAGGCCCCGTGAAAAACTTTCCTAAAAGTCGGGGTTCTGTGATGCCTGGGCAGGAGTAGAGGTTAATAATAGTAGAAATTCTTCACGGCAACTTTTTGGATTGAACAGTATGCTGAGGAGTTAAGGAAAATGTTGTGCAGAAGTACGCATTTTTGCGGCCCATTCTGTGGCCGCAGAACAACTCTGCGGACCGCAGACTGGTCGCAGAGTGGGGCAAATTTCTGGGGCATTTTTGATGCCCAATTTTGCAGCCATTATGCAACCGCATAACCGTTTCGCGGGCCGCATTCTTGTCGCATATCCCGCCTTGAGATTTTTCGGCGAGAGGTTCTGCGGAGCACTATGTGATCACAAAACCGTTCTATGGTGCATTATGCGATAGCAGAACAGGTCTGCGGGCCGCATAGTGACTGCAGACCATATTAGTTTCTTTCCAATTCTAGCCCCCCATTTTCGCGGTCATTTCGCGGATCGCATAACCACTATGCGGTCGCATATGCGACCGCAGAACCTATTTCGGAGCTTCAATTTTGAGGTTTTTAAACCCGACCCCATTATGTTAAAACACATCCCATGGACCATTTTGATCATATTTACTGATATTTTTAGAGTGCGAGAGCGGGTCCTAGAGGGAGAAGTGATCTTCACCAAATTGTTCTTCAATTCTCACCTAAAACCTTGAAGATTATCAAGAGAGGCACCTTGTTCTTCTTCCTAAGAGGTAAGATTCTATCACCCAAACTCTTAATTTCAAAATGTGACTAGAATGGGCCATTAATGAGGTAATTCAAGGGGATGGGGTGCTTACCTTGCATGCATGTATCTTTGAAGTATGTGGGAGGTTGTGAGATAAAAATGGCAGAGAATGGGTGGGGGAATGATGGAATCATCCACAAAAGGGCCTTAGAACCTCAATGCACACCTAGTGTTTGATAAAATGCTCAAATGAGCTAGAACCATGATCATCTTCCTAATTTTGATTCAATTTGTTACATTTTCAAAATAGATTGAAGTTGCTAAGATTTTAGGAACATTTTAGAGTGTAAGGAAGCCAAATTTAGGTATGTTGGCTAAACTTTCTCTCTTAGAATCGAGTTCCATAATGTTTCCGTAAGATCAAGTATGATTGGCTCACGATTCCTAACTTCTATATTTCGGGTTATTCCCTATAAACTTGTTCATTCCGAATGAGCCTTATGTCAAAACATAAATGTTCAAAGTATGATTTGCGTATTAAAATGTTGTGGCTTTGAGTCGTGTTTTAAATAAAAACTAGTATACCAATTGGGTGACAAAAACGCGATATGCCTAAGACTCATAATTGCTTATATGTGTACCTAGAGTCTTGATTGGAAGTGCCATGTTGTTGCTAATCTTTAATGATGCTTGAAAATGAAATAAGCGAATTGAAGAAATGGAGTGTGGCCAACGTGCCAAGGATTTAAGTTATGACTATGGCTATTAGTGTAAATGATTTGAGAGGATATGATAAAGAATATGAAATGAGCCTCGACTCAACTGTTTTAGAAGTGATTTGGAAAATATAATTTTCATAAGAGCTTTTGAACTCAATTCATGCTCATTAGTGGCTACTTTAACTAATGCTTCGCTTTATAAATATATCCAGTGATTCGAGATCTATACACTCATGTATTGAAATTGTACATTGTCATTGCTGGGAAAGATTATTGCAAGAATAAATGGTGTATTGATTGTTTATGATTTTGATGTGTGTTTCTATTGCTGGTTAGTATGCCCCATTCTTTGGGAAGAACCATTTATGTTTAAAGTTCCCATTTCAATTGAATTTGAAGTATACGATTTCTGAAATACTCTATATGCTGATATTTGATGGTGATTTTTGAAATTGAATGAGGTGAAAGTGTGGAATATGAAATACGGCCAACGTGCCAGGAATAAAGAATCTTGTGAGTGGCCAAATGAGCCAAGGAAATATTGTTGTTGTGAGTGATTGGAAATACTAATAAGAATTTATGAAATGTGAAAGCTGTTGAGGCGAGTACAATTGTATTTATGTTACCTTTGTGTGCAAATCAAATCAAAAATGTTTTTGGGAGCATCATTAGCAAAACCGAGGAAGGGTGGGTCATAAGGCCCACACCTGAAAGTACACGTATCAGTGTAGGAGTGGATTGTGATTATTCCCCTTATTTGGAATGAAATTGAAATATTTGAGAAATTGTGATATTATTCCCCTTAATTGGGATGAAACTGGTAACAATTGTGTATTGGACAAGTCAACCCACACGGCATATGTGTGAAGGCGGCCTAGCTGATCGAGTGGAGATCGGACGCCATGTTGCGCACATGGTGGTAATATTCTTGGTAACAACTTTTCTTTCGCATCACTTGTCAAACCATATTGTTCGTGGGGAGATGGCCTAGCCGATTGGGTATGATCGGACTTCGTGCTGACAAAGACGGTGGTATATCAGTGCTAATGATCTCCCAACCAAAATTGTATATGAAGTTCGTATTTTGAAAATTATTATGTTTTAACTGGACATTTGGATATTGTTGATTGTGACTTGTTGTTTCTGTGTGTGTTTTTGTTTTGGAAAATTATACTATTAGGCGTGCCCAGTAGTTATTTTATTAATAATAGAAGAGAAAAGCGCAACACATTGGAAAAGTACAAATAAGGGGGATAATAGCACCAGTAGTATTGCCTGTATGCCTTGGCTATATAATCACTCCTCTGCACCTCACATTACCTTATGATGACAGCCTTATGTAGAGGATCATGGATTTTCCGGCAAAGTCTCACGAGGGCATAAAATCTCATAGCCATTTGGATGTCTTTCCAAAGGCATAGGACATGAGCAACCACATACTGGGCATAACCTTACCTTACTAATCCTATTGAGGCATAAATATCCTCGCCTACTAACAAGCATGTAAAAAGAAAGAGCTAGAGAGCACTAAATATTCTATGATCATCACAGAGTTTATAACATACTCCGTGATGATATTACAAATGACTATACTAATAAAATAGTAATATAAGAAGTAGTAGAAATTTGATTCTTGTCCCTTGTTGCCCAAACTTGTAACTTCTTCAATTTGTATTTCTTGATCATCTTCATCAAACCTCTTCAGAATGTCTTCAAAATTCATGACTTTTTTATTGAACGTTTGGACCTTGTAGATGTAGTTAGGGCTGCCTATTTTTGTTTGGAAACTCTCATTGGGAGTCGCCTGACGTTTACTTCCTCATTCACAGAAATAGCTAGAGTAGTTGTAACCAATTGCTGATGTCCGGCTTGTGTAGTCGTTATTGCAAAAAATGGTTGTAAATGCTGCTGCTGCTGCTGTCCAGCATTTGGAGTTGATATTACTGCTTGTGGCGTACTTGGAATTTGCTTCTGTTGTCCAATGACTGCTGGTGTTGTTGCATATTGATCAGACACAAGAGTATCAGCTGGAGTATTTGCAAAAATATGCTGCTGCCCAGTCCTTTTTGTTGCTGCATTTTTCATCCAGATAGCACCTGCTTTTCTTGTTCCAATATGTTCCTGCCCAGCATTAGGTGGGGTTACTGCATTGTGAATGCATGTAGCACCAGGAGACTTTCTAGGAATGAAATCTGGAGCATCCAAATTAAGCTTGCTCTTTAGTTTTCCAGTCGAAGTACTTTCAGTTTTTGGCATCAGATGGGCGTCCTTGATAATTCTTTCCATGCGAGGGCTGGAAATCTGCTACATTGTACTGTTTCTTGAGGCTGCCTCATGTTAAAGCTGTTGCCCTTCTTTCCCAACATCATCCACAACTGAATGAAATTGCAATGCCCAGTCGCCTAGCTTTAAATCAGTTTGTTGATAAGCGATAGCAGTTCACTATTTTCAGTTGACTTGGTGAGCCCCACTTCATTTCGGGTTCATGTATATTTTGTTTCTCATGAACTGTGGTTTGAGGTATAGCCGGGGCCTTGTTGCCGACATTTTCATATTACTCTTCTATTGTACTTGGAGGCTCTGTAGACAGGTTGTGGGTTGTGGTTGATGTTGGAAATTATGAATGAAGCTGCTAATGGAAATGATAAGGAAGTTATTAATAAAATCTTTTCAGTGTTTGATTAATGGAGTTCAACTCCTCTTTATTCATAGATGAGTTTGGGTAGAAGGTAATCTAACAGGCTTGCTCGGTCGGGTTCTCTCGGTTGAGCACCGGTCGCGCTCCACGAGTTTGGGGCGTGACAATATTATAGAATAAAATTTCAAAAATAAATAAATATCTCATTAAAGTATGCCTCCAAATAGAAAATTTTCTTAATTAGTAGCTTAATTACTATATATTCTTTGTTTGATTTGATTAAATGGGCATCGTTCTTTTATTAGTTTTCTCAATTTAATTGTCGAGTTATATGAAAACTATTTTCAAAGCAAAAGTTTCAATTTTTATTCTATGAGTTGTTTTTCCAAAAGTCATTAAATGATACTTCTCAAATTATACTCCAATATATAAATTAATATTATATCATTAAGATGAGAAAAATTACATATTACCTAGAATCATTTAAAATTATGCATCAAAAGAAACTGCTCATGAAATAAGGTGTAATTATACAAAGCAAAATGAGTGCTAATATAAAGAAAAATTAAAAAATAAATAAGTTAAAGAGGTTTAGCAACAAAATAACAGGAAGAACAAAGAGGGGGAAAAAAAGAAAAGGGAGAAGAGGTGAGGCCCAAGGCCCAATGAAATAGGGTTTAATAAGTAGGGAAAAGATAAAAGGAAAGGAAAGATGACCCTATTGGGAATCGAACACGGATTGCTGAGGCAAATGAGAGACTTCAGAGGCAACGCTGAGGCACCCGCGCAATGTTTATTGAATATGGGTGCCACTTTATCAATATAACTGTTTCTTCACCGATATCAACATACTTACTAAGAATATTTGTTGAACTATGGGGTGGCGTACCACCCCTGAGTGGAGTGTTTTGATTTGTTTTTGTCACTTTGTGAGCATGGGAAGTGTTGAAACGATTTAGAGTCTTTTTAATAATCGTCTGACAATTTCCCTCCACCAATGCTTATTTGAAGTTATATGCCCTGTGATGACCCAAAATGTCATCTTTAAATTTAATAAGTAATTCTATGTTCTAAGACCTCAAAAAGCACCATGTATCATTCCTCGACTTGCGTGCGCAGTTCGTAAAATTTTTCGGAAAATTTTCATCTGAAAAACGGATTAAAATGTGAAATAGAGCTTTAAAACTCAATTGAGTTGACTTTGGTCAATATTTTTAGCAAACGGACCCGAATCAGTGTTTTGATAATTCCGGTAGGTCCGTATCGTGATTTGAGACTTGGGCGTATGCCCAGAATCGAATTCCGAGGTCCTTAGCCCGAGATATGGAATTTTGATGAAACATTAAAAGCTTAATGATTTTTAAGAAATTACTGATGTTGGATTTATTGACCTCGGGTCCGGATTTGGGTTCCGGAGCCCGGTATAGGTCCACTATAATATTTATGACTTGTCTGTCAAATTTGGTAAGAAGCGGAGTTGATTTGACGTGATTCGGACGTTCGGTTGTAAAAATATAAGTTTTAAAGTTTTCTTGAAATTTTCCTTTGAGTTGGTGTCCGATTCGTAGCTCTAGGTGTTATTTTGGTGATTTGATCGCGCGATCAAGTTCGTATGATGTTTTAGGACTTGTGTGCACATTTGGTTTGGAGCCCTGAGGGCTCAGGTGAGTTTCGGATAGGCTACAGGATAATTTTGAACTTAGAAAATCTGGTTTTTGAGCTTCTGCTGTCATTTGGTGCATTGTGCTTCGCGATCGCGAAGAGTAAATTGTAAGTAGTGAGTTTTACCCTTCGCGTTCGCGAAGATAGGCACGCGATCGCGGAAGGTAAACTCCCAGTGCACTGCGAACGCAAATGGACCAGATGTGTTCGCGTATAAGGAAGGAAGGCAGGAGCTAGGCACGTCAATTGTGCTCCGCGATCGCATCAGCATTTACGCGATCACGTAAGGCTGGAAAAATGTATTCTGCGATCGCATGAGCATTTACGCGATCGCGTAGAGTTAAAAGTCTGGGCAACCAAAATGTGCTTCGCGATTGCAAAGCCATTCCTGTGATCGCGAAGAGTAAAATGAACCTGGGCAAAAGTTGTTCTACGCGATCGCGAACGAATTTCTGCGATCACGATGAGTAAAAATCCCAAAAACAGAACTTAAGTTCTGGAAATGGGGTTTCGATCTATTTTCAACTCTTTTCCATTTTTGAGCTCGGGTAAGGCGATTCTTGGGCGATTTTCACGGGAAAACATTGGGGTAAATTCCTTATCCTATATTGATTATATTTCATGATTTCATACTTATTTATATCATGAATCCGTGAATTTATGGAAGAAAAATCAGATTTTTATAAAATCTTTCAAAAACAAAAAATTAAGATTTGAAGGTCCATTTGATATCGGAATTGGACAATTTTTGTATGGTTGAACTCGTAGCGGAACAGGAGTTCAGATTTCGTGAGTTTTTCCGGGATTTGAGATGTGGGTCCCACTGTCGAATATTTAAATAAAATTCAGATTTTTATCCAGAAAATTTGTAAATTCATATGGAATTAATTCCTATGATTAGTATTAAATATAACGAATTGTTTGTGAATAGATTTGAAGCTTTCAGAGTCAAATTTAAAAGGAAAAGCTGTGGTTGAATGATTGATTGGAATTTGCAAAGCGAGGTAAGTGTCGCGGTTAACCTTGATTTGAGGGAATACAACCCTTAAATTATTTGTTATGTGAATTGCATGTGAACGACGTATAGGCGAGGTGACGAGTGTCTATACGTCGTCAAATTAATTGTTTACCTGCTTACTTGAAAAATCATAAATTGTTTTAAATTATTTGTTATAATAATTATTTATCTCCTATTCTTTGTCAAATATTAATTCTTGAATTTATGCATTAATTGTTACATGCTATTTGAATTATGTGTCTTAATTGTTATTTGACATTTAGCATATTAAATATTAAACTACCTAATTTCTCTATGATTTTCATAATAAATTGTTATTTGTCATTGTTTGGTTCATAAATAAATTATAATTATTGTGTGCCTTGATGCTTAATAATTTCTCATTGGAGGTGATATTTATTGGAGTAAGTTTTATTACATTTATGAGTAGATTAAAATTATATTGGAGGAACGGGTTGCACGCCGCAATGGAAATGAAAGTATATATATATATATATATATATATATATATATATATATTGGGGGATCGGATTGCACGCCGCAATAGACTTATTTAAAAGTCAATATTGGGGGATCGGATTGCACGCCCCAATAGACTTATTTAAAAGTCAATATTGGGGGATCGGATTGCACGCCGCAATAGACTTATTTAAAAGTCAATATTGGGGGATCGTATTGTATGCCGCAACAGATTTATTTAACAGTCTATATATATATACTTGATTGAAATAAATATATGACAGACTTGATTAAAAGGAATATATATATTGGGATAGCGGGTTGCACGTTGCAACTGAATTAAGTGTGAATATATTGTGAGAACGGGTTGCACGCTGCAACAGAATTGCTTGAAATGATAATGTATTATGACTGCTGAGTTGGCTTCAATTGTTATAAATGAGTCACCTGTTTTATTTCTATTATTTGTTGTTGTCATTAATATTGCGTACAAGTTAATGTAAATGAACCGCCTTAGCCTCGTCACTACTTCGTCGAGGTTAGGCTCAGCACTTACTAGTACATGGGGTCGGTAGTACTGATACTCTACTTTGCACTTCTTGTGCAGATTTTGGAGTTGGTCCTAGCGGCGTATCATAGATTTGCTCGGATTTCAGCTATTCGGAGGAGACTTGAGGTATAACTGCATTGCTTCCACAGTTCTGAAGTCCCCGTCTATTTTACTTTAGTTGTGTGCTTATTTTCAGACAACTTTATTTTATTCAGACCTTTATTTGTATTTATTCTAGAAGCTCGTGCACTTGTGACACCAATTCTGGGATGGTATTTAGACACCGTTATTTTTTTTTTTTGGATTATTTTACTATATTTCAAACTTTGCTTCCGCATTTGTTTTCTTGATTATTAATTATTTAAAAATTGTTTAAAAATTGGTTAATATTATTCTAACGTTGGCTTGCCTAGCAAGTGAAATGTTAGGTGCCATCACGGTCCGAAGGTGGGAATTTCGGGTCGTGACAGTTGGTATCAGGGCACTAGGTTACATAGGTCTTACGAGTCACGAGCAAGCTTAGTAGAGTCTGAAGGATCGGTACGGAGACATCTATACTTATCTCTCAGAGGCTATGAAGTTTAGGAAAAATATCATTTCTTTCTTATTCTGTCGTGTGATTTTATTCTATAATCGATGATTTAACCATTCTACTCTTATTCTCTCGTAGATGGTGAGAACACATAATACCTCTACCGATGGACAAGGACCAGAACCCCCGGTGGCAACTATGGCCAGGGGTAGAGGTCGAGGTCATGCTAGAGGCCGAGGCAGAGGCAGAGGTAGAGCTCAGTCCAGAGCTCGAGTAGATGCACCTGTTATAGAACCTTAGGTGGACCTTTAGGAGGAGGTTCCAGTTCAGAATGTACCAGTTGGACCAGTTCAGGTCCTGGAGGGATTCATAGCCACTCCAGTACTTCAGGATGCTCTAGTCCGTCTGGTAAGTCTTATGAAGGGCGTGGCCCAGAATGGTACATTTCCAGTGGCACCAGCCGTCTCACGGGCTAGGGGAGGAGCACAAACTCCCACTACTCCCGCTCCGGAGCAGATGGCTCCCCGGAATCAAGCTCCAGCAGCCCCGCCAGTTGGGGTAGTTCAGCCAGTTATTGCGGCACAGATCGGTGATAGGCCCACCATGTCTTTTGAGGCCTTATTGAGACTGGATAAGTTTATCAAGCTCTTTCCAGTTCACTTCAGTGGTACACCTTCTGAGGACCCACAGGATTATCTTGAACGCTGCCATGAGGTGTTGTGGAACATGGGTATAGTTGAGACCAATGGGGTTGATTTTGCTATATTTTAGATGACGGGTTCTTCCAAGAGGTGGTTGAGAGATTATACATTGACCCGACCAGTCAGATCACCTGTACTTACATGGGAGTAGTTCTCTCAGCTATTTCTGGAGAAGTTGCTCCCTATCACACTGAGAGAGGAATTCCGCAAGCAATTTAAGCGTCTACAGCTGGGCAGTATGACTGTTACTCAGTATGAGTCCCGTTTTGTGGATTTGGCCCGTCATGCTCTCCTTTTACTACCTATGGAGAGAGCGAGAGTGAGGAGGTTTATTGAGGGACTCACTCACCCTATCAGACTTCAGATGGCCAAGGAGACCGGAAGTGAGATTTCTTTTTAGGCGACTACTAATGTCAAAAGGAGGATTGAGATGGTTCTTGCACAGGAGAGAGGGCAGAGGTCCGATAAAAGGCCTCGTCAGTTCGGTGGTTTCAGTGGTGCCTCGTCTGGAGGCAGGGGTAATTTTGGTAGGGGTCATCCTCCCAGATCATTTCATTCATCACTTCATGCATCTCCCGGTGCTTCAGGGAGTCACAATCCTATTATGCCTTACTTTGGACAACCGACATTCAGTGCACATTCATCTCCTATCAGTGCTTCACCATACCAGAGTTATTACAATGGTTATCCAGCCCATTTGGGTCAGCTTCAGCTTTAGCAGCCATGGCATCAGGATGTGTGTTATGAGTGTGGGAACATTGGTCACATCAGGAGATATTGCCCTAGATTGGTAAGTAACAGATCTCAGTAGGATTCGCGTGCCATCATACCGGCACCGATTGCTTCACCGCCTGCTCAGCCAGCTAGAGGTAGGGGTCAGGCAGCTAGAGGGGGAGGTCAGGTCATTAGAGGTGGATGTCAGGCCATTAGAGGTGGAGGTCAGACCGTTAGAGGTGGAGGCCAGCCAGTTAGAGGTCGTCCCTGAGACGTAGTTCAGAGTGGTGGGGCCCAGCCCCGCTTTTATGCTTTTCCAGCTAGGCCTGAGGCCGAGTCATCTGATGATGTGATCACAGGTATTATTCCAGTTTGCCATAGAGATGCTTTTGTTCTATTTAATCCAGGGTCTACTTATTCCTTTGTGTCCTCCTATTTTGCTTCATATTTAGTTGTGCCTTATGATTCTCTGAGTGCTTCTGTGTGTGTATCTACACCTGTGGGAGACTTTGTTATAGTAGATCATGTCTATCATTTGTGTGTGGTTACTATAGGTAATTTTGAGATTAGTGTGGATCTTCTACTTCTTGATATGGTAGATTTTGTTGTCATCTTGGGTATGGATTGGCTGTCTCCTTATCATACTATATTGGATTGTCATGCCAAGACAGTGACTCTAGCTATGCTGGGGTTACCGCGGTTAGAGTGGAAAGGAACTCCTAGTCATTCTGCCAGCAGGGTCATTTCTTATATGAAAGCTCGGTGTATGGTAGAGAAAGGGTGTCTAGCCTATTTGGCTTATATTCGCGATCCTAGTGCGGATGTCCCTTCTATGGACTCAGTACCAGTTGTTCGTGAATTTCCAGAAGTATTTCCTGCAGATTTGCTGGGGATGCCACCCGATAGAGATATTGACTTCTGTATTGATTTGGTTCCGGGCACTCAGCCCATTTATATTCCACCATACCGTATGGCCCCGCCAGAGTTGAAAGAGTTGAAATAATTGAAAGAGCAGTTACAAGACTTGCTTGATCAGGGATTCATTAGACCTAGTGTCTCACCCTGGGGTGCACCAGTATTATTTGTAAAGAAGAAAGATGGCTCTATGCGGATGTGTATAGATTATCGGCAGTTGAACAAATCCACTATCAAAAACAAATATCCACTGCCAAGAATTGATGACTTATTTGATCAGCTTCAGGGTGCCAAGGTATTTTCGAAGATTGATTTAAGGTCTGGTTACCATCAGTTGAAGATTAGGGTATTTGATGTCCCTAAAACAGCTTTTCGATCTCGGTATGGGCATTACGAATTCCTAGTGATATCATTTGGGTTGACAAATGCCCCAGCAACATTTATGGATTTGATGAATCGGGTGTTCAAGCCTTATTTGGATTCTTTTGTGGTTGCATTCATTGATGATATCTTGATTTACTCCAGCAGTCGAGAGGAACATGAGCAGTATCTTCGAAGTGTGCTTCACACCTTGAAGAATAATCAGTTATATGCCAAGTTTTCAAAATGTGAGTTTTGGTTAGACTCAGTTGCCTTTTTGGGGCATGTTGTATCGGCATAAGGCATAAAGGTGGATCCTAAGAAGATTGAGGCTGTTCAGAATTGGCCTAGACCTACTTCAGTTATAGAGATCCGGAGTTTCCTGGGTTTAGCAGGTTATTATCGTCGGTTCGTGGAAGGGTTTTCATCTATAGCAAGCCCATTGGCCAGATTGACCCAGAAAGGTGTCCCATTCAGATGGTCAGACGAGTGTGAGTTGAGCTTTCAGAAGCTCAAGACCGCTTTGACTACAGTGCCAGTGTTGGTATTACCCACAGGTTTAGGATCGTATACAGTATATTGTTATGCATCTCACAGTGGGCTTGGTGCAGTATTAATGCAAGATGCCAAGGTAATTGCATATGCGTCGCGTCAGTTGAAAGTTCACGAGAAGAATTATCATGTTCATGACTTAGAATTGGCAGCCATTGTTCTTACACTGAAGATTTGGAGGCATTACCTCTACGGTGTCTCGTGTGAGGTATTTGCTGATCATCGTGGCCTTCATTATCTGTTCAAACAAAAGGATCTTAATTTGAGGCAGAGAAGATGGTTGGAGTTGTTGAAAGACTATGATATCACCATTTTGTATCATCCAGAAAAAGCCAATGCGGTGGCCGATGCTTTGAGTAGAAAGGCTGTGAGTATGGGCAGTCTTGCATATATTCCGATTGGTGAGAGGCCATTAGCTGCAGATGTTCAGACTTTGGCTAATTAGTTTGTGAGGTTAGATGTTTCAGAACCCAGTCGGGTTCTAGCTTGCATAGTCGCTCGATCTTCTTTATATGAGCGCATCAGAGAGAGGCAATATGATGATCCTCATTTACTTGCCCTTAAGGACACGAAACGGCACGGTGATGCCAAACAGGTTGCTGTGGGGGAAGATGGGGTTCTGCGAATGCAGGATCATATTTGTGTGCCTAATGTAGATGGGTTTCGTGAATTAATTCTTGAAGAAGCACACAGTTCCAGGTATTCTATTCATCCAGGTACCGCCAAAATGTATCAAGATTTGCGGCAACATTATTGGTGGAGGAGAATAAAAAAGGATATAGTTGCATATGTAGCTCGGTGTCTGAATTGTCAGCAAGTTAATTACGAGCATCAAAGACCTGGTGGTCTGCTTCAGAAGTTAGAAATTCCTGAGTGAAAATGGGAGCGTATCAGTATGGATTTTGTTTTTGGGCTCCCATGGACTCAGAGAAAATTTGACGCAACTTGGGTCATTGTGGACAGGTTGACCAAGTCAGCACATTTTATTCCAGTGGCAGTTACCTATTCTTCAGAGAGGTTAGCTGAAATTTACATTTGTGAGATTGTCCGCCTTCACGGTGTGCCCGTGTCTATTATTTCAGATCGAGGTACGTAGTTTACCTCACATTTCTGGAGGGCTGTACAGCGTGAGTTAGGCACGCGGGTGGAGTTGAGTATAGCATTTCATCCACAAACAGACGGACAGTCAGAGTGCACTATTCAGATACTGGAAGATATGCTCCGCGCTTGTGTAATAGACTTTGAAGGTTCTTGGGATCATTTCTTGACACTTGAGGAGTTTGTATATAATAATAGTTACCAGTCGAGCATTCAGATGGCTCCATATGACCAGTCGATCATTTCGCCAGTCGGTTGGTTTGAACCGGGAGAGGCTTGGTTGTTGGTCACCGATTTGGTACAGGATGCTTTGGATAAGGTCAAGATTATTCAGGATTGACTTCGCATAGCTCAGTCTAGGCAAAAGAGTTATGTCGACCGTAAAGTTCATGATATTGCATTTATGGTTGGAGAAAGAATAATCCTCCGGGTTTCACCTATGAAAGATGTAATGAGGTTCGGAAAGAAGGGCAAGTTGAGCCCTAGGTATATTGGACCTTTTGAAATTCTTGAAAGGGTGGGTGAAGTAGCCTACAAGCTTGCATTACCACCTAGTTTATCAGCGGTTCATCCGGTGTTCCATGTGTCTATGCTGTGGAAATATCATGGTGATCCAGATTTCAGCTCAGTCCAATTGGACAAAGATTTGACTTATGAGGAGGAGCCGGTGGCTATTCTAGCCCGGCATGTCCAATAATTGAAGTCTAAGAGTTATCCTTTAGTTTGGGTGCAATGGAGAGGTCAGCCGGTAGAGGCATCTACCTAGGAGTCCGAGTCGGACATGCGAAGTAAATATCCACACCTTTTCTCCAGCTCATGTACTTTTTCTAACTCCGTTCGAGGACGAACGTTTGTTTTAGAGATGGAGAATATGATGACCCAAAATGTCATCTTTAAATTTAGTAAGTAATTTTGTGTTCTAAGACCTCAAAAAGCACCATGTATCATTCCTCGACTTCCGTGCACAGTCCGTAAAATTTTTCGAAAAGTTTTCATGTGAAAAACAGATTAAAATATGAAATAGAGCTTTAAAACTCAACTGAGTTGACTTTGGTCAACATTTTAGTAAATGGACCCGGATCAGTATTTTGACAATTTCGGTAGGTCCGTATCGTTATTTGGGACTTGGGCGTATGCCCGGAATCGAATTCTGAGGTCCCTAGCCCGAGATATGGAATTTTGATGAAACATTAAAAGCTTGAAAGCTTAATCATTTTTAAGAAATTACTTATTTTTGATTTATTGACCTCGGGTCCGTATTTGGGTTTTGGAGCCCGGTATAGGTCCACTATAATATTTATGACTTGTCTGCCGAATTTGGTGAGAATCGAAGTTGATTTGACGTGATTCGGACGTCCGGTTGTAAAAATATAAGTTTTAAAGTTTTCTTGAAAATTTCCTTTGATTTGGTGTCTGATTCGTAGTTCTAGGTGTTATTTTGGTGATTTGATCGCGTGAGCAAGTTCGTATGATGATTTAGGACTTGTGTGCACGTTTGGTTTGGAGCCCCGAGGGCTAGGTGAGTTTCGGATAGGCTACGGGATGATTTTGAACTTAGAAAATCTGGTTTTTGAGCTTCTGTTGTCATCTGGTGCATTGTGGCTTCGCGATCGCGAAGAGTAAATTGTAAGTAGTGAGTTTTACCCTTCGCGTTCGTGAAGATAGGCATGCGATCGCGGAAGGTAAACTCCCAGTGCACTGCGAACGCAAGGGACCATATGCGATCGCGTAGAAAGAAGGAAGGTAGGAGCTAGGCACGTCAATTGTGCTCCGCGATCGCATGAGCATTTACGTGATCGCGTAAGGCTGGAAAAATGTACTCCGCGGTCGCATGAGCATTTACGCGATCGCATAGAGTTAAAAGTCTGGGCAGCCAAAATGTGCGTCGGATCGCGAAGCCATTCCCGCGATCGCGAATAGTAAAATGAACCTGGGCAAAAATTGTTCTACGCGATCGCGAACGAATTTCTGCGATCGCGATGAGTAAAAATCCCAAAAATAGAACTTAAGTTCTGGAAATGGGGTTTCGACCCATTTTCAACTCTTTTCCATTTTTGAGCTCGGGCAAGGTGATTTTCACAGGAAAACATTGGGGTAAGTGTTCCTTATCCTATATTGATTATATTTCATGATTTCGTACTCATTTGTATCATGAATCCGTGAATTTATGGTAGAAAAATCAGATTTTTATGAAATCTTTCAAAAATGAAAAATTAAGATTTCAAGGTCCATTTGATATCGGAATTGGACAATTTTTGTATGGTTGAACTCGTCGGATTTCGTAAGATTTTCGGGGATGTGAGACGTGGGTCCCACGGTCGAATATTTAAATGAATTTTGGATTTTTATCTAGAAAATTTATAAATTCATATGGAATTAATTCCTATGATTAGTATTGAATATATCGAATTGTTTGTGAATAGATTTGAAGCTTTCAGAGTCAAATTTAAAAAGAAAAGCTGTGGTCGAATAATTGATTGGAATTTGCAAAGCGAGGTAAGTGTCGTGGTTAACCTTGACTTGAGGGAATAGAACCTTTAAATTATTTGTTATGTGAATTGCATGTGAACGATGTATAGGCGAGGTGACGAGTGTCTATACGTTGTCAAATTAATTGTTTGCCTACTTACTTGAAAAATCATAAATTATTTTAAATTATAAATTAATTATTATAGTAATTATCTCTCTCTTATTCATTGTCAAATATTAATTCTTGAATTCCTGCATTAATTATTACGTGCTATTTGAATTATGTGTTTTAATTGTTATTTGACATTTAGCATATTAAATATTAAACTACCTAATTTCTCTATAATTTTCATAATAAATTGTTATTTGTCGTTGTTTGGTTCATAAATAAATTATAATTATTGTGTGCCTTGATGCCTAATAATTTCTCATTAGACGTGATATTTATTGGAGTAAGTTTTATTACATTTATGAGTCGATTAAAATTATATTGTAGGAATGGGTTGCACGCCGTTGCACGCCGCAGTAGACTTATTTAAAAGTCAATATTGGGTGATCGGATTGCACGCCACAATAGACTTATTTAAAAGTCAATATTGGGGGATCGGATTGCACACCGCAACAAACTTATTTAAAAGTCTATATATATATATACTTGATTGAAATAAATATATGACAGACTTGATTAAAAGGAATATATATATTGGGTAAGCGGGTTGCACGCTGCAACTAAATTAAGTATGAATATATTGTGAGAGCGGGTTGCACGCTGTTGGTTGAAATGATAATGGATTATGACTGCTGAGTTGGCTTCAATTATTATAAATGAGTCACCTGTTTTATTTTTATTATTTGTTGTTGTCATTAATATTGCGTACAAGTTAATGTAAGTGAACCGCATTAGCCTCGTCACTACTTCGTCGAGGTTAGGCTCAGCACTTACTAGTACATTGGGTCGATTGTACTGATACTACACTATGCACTTCTTGTGCAGATTTTGGAGTTGGTCCTAGTGGCGTACCATAGACTTGCTCGGATTTCAGCTATTCAGAGGAGACTTGAGGTATAACTGCATTGCGTCCACAGTTCTGAAGTCCCCATCTATTTTACTTTAGTTGTGTTCTTATTTTCAGACAACTTTATTTTATTCAGACCTTTATTTGTATTTATTCTAGAAGCTCGTGCACTTGTGACACCAATTCTGGGATGGTATTTAGACACTGTTGTTTTATTTTTGGATTATTTCACTATATTTCAAACTTTGCTTCCGCATTTGTTTCCTTGACTATTAATGATTTAAAAATTATTTAAAATTGGTTAATATTATTCTAATGTTGGCTTGCCTAGCAAGTGAAATGTTAGGCGCCATCACGGTCCTAAGGTGGGAATTTCGGGTCGTGACACTCCCTCTTCTCCAAGTTAGCAGAACTTTCTTTGAATATAATGTTATAAGTTTGTTATGCTAATTTTAATTGTGACATAAAGATAGTGACATAATTGTAACCATCTTGGGATAGTTAATTCAACGAAATCATGGTCGATTGGTTTTACACTTATAGATATTTTTTTTTATTTTCAATATTATAAAAAGCCATGAAGGCTTATTTTCTCTGTTGGGCTTCTCTATAGGACTTAAATTTATAACCAACGTTATAAGCATTTTGATTGTGTGAAATATTCGAGGCTTCTAGTCTGAGGATTAACAAGATTCTTTCATAGTGAGATGAGAGTTTTTCCTTCCTATACAATATCTGAAACTTATTTATCAAAATTATCCTAATTTTATATATTACCCGCCCTAAACAATGACTACTTACATATTATATACAATCCATTATTAATGCCTTAAATTAGAGGATTTAGTTACATCATTTTCCTATTTTCTCTCCACATCTCTTTCAATAAGCATTTTCCTTTCCAAATTCAATCAAACAAAGGACCGCGAGAACCATATGAGATAAAATCTACTAATAGATTTTGACCAGCAGTCTGTTCCTCTTTCAATAATGTAGGAAAAATTGAAAAAAGAAAGAAATATTAGAACATGTAAAGACATTGATGAGAATATTTACAACATCTCCAAATATTTCAAGAAATTGTCTGTACAAGTGATAAGCGAATTTGGTATTGAACTCTTTGAAAGTGATTGACTTTTCCATTAAATGGCTTTGTTGAAGCATTGTACTACTGTCCAAAGTTGGATGAAATGAGTTGGATCCTCGACGATGAGCAGTAAAGAGTTTTTAGTATTCAGGTGTTTGACTCTCCACTATTTACAACCATTAAAAAGCTTTGAATCTTTGAATTCGAATTTGGGTTTTCAAAAACCATTATTTGTTTGGATTGGGTGTTATTGCAAATAATTAGGAATATTGTTTGGAGTTTATATCTCAATTTTGAAGGTGTTTGGTGAAGATTAGACTTGATTTTGGATAAATTTCATATTGAAACTTGAAGAAGAAGAAGAAGAAGAAGAAGAAGAAATAATAATAATAATAATAATAATAATAATAATAATAATAATAATAATAATAATAATAATAAGAAGAAGAAGAAGAAGAAGAAGAAGAAGAAGAAGAAGAAGAAGAAGAAGACATGACATACTATATACTTACAAAATTGTAGTAAAGTTGTAGTATAATTGTATGTAAATTGTATTATGTTGTAGTTATATATATTTTTTTATTTGAATGTTGCATGAAAAATAAAAAAATACTAGTTGTATAATGTATGAATCGCTGTATAAAATTTGTAAATAAGTTATAAATACTATCTTTTTGCATAAAGTTTTGATATTTATCAAATTTTGTCCAAAGATTTTGTAACAGCCCGTAAATTCGGCTTAGGTATGTGTAACGCCTCGAAATATTTCAAAGTGTTTTAAGACCATTAAGAAGATTGGCGGGTGCTAATTATATTAATTCGGGTATGAACAAGACTGATAATTTGAATGATATCAATTTATCATGATAATATATGTACGAGGTGCATTAAGAATGTTTTATGGTCTAAGAAGAGCCCTAAGTCTAAGTCAAGTTGAAAATTATATGATGGGATAAAGTTTCAAGTGAGTTCGCACAGGACCTAAATTCACACGAGCATAACTCTCTAGATATGAAGAGTTATATGGTGTATAACCTATCAAATTACAACCCTTTGAGTCTAGTGTCCAACACATCAAATTGTTCGTCAGTTGGATATGTATACTTAAAGTTATGGCCGTTTTATTGGACATGTGTCATATGCGCGGCCAGATGCGCGACCGCGCATATTTGAGATTTTCTTCCTCGGATGCACGGCCACTTGCCCAGATGTGCGGCCGCGCACGTAGGAGCCCATTAAATAACCCCGAGGATGGGTAGAGAGAGGGGCTCAGTCATTTTTTCAAGACTAGGGCTTTATCTCCATCACCCATCCGGCCAAGGCTTCAAATACACACCTAAGATGAGTTTTTAAGTGTGTTTTTATAATGATATCATCTCTCATTCACTAGTTACAACAAGGTTTTGATTGGATTCCATAGGATTTCTTCAAAATCTCAAGAACACCCCAAAAGTTGCTTTTCAAGATTTGGTCTACAATAAAAGTATGTCTACTACCTCTAACTAATTCATGGTGATTATTTATGTACGAAATATGTGTTAGGACATATGGGATGGTGATTGGAAGCAATAAGTACCCAACCCAGGTGTGTTGGTATAGTAGAGATTGCAAAACTAAATTAATTGATAAGATTTGTGGGTTGGGAGTGAATTGTTGGGCATGCATGTTCTAAGGGAAGTTGTGGATGACCTAGAGGCGATTGTGAGATCAATCATTTGTGTGGAAGGTGATTGTTAGGTGAAGAAATTCCATTGAAGGAGGTTGTAGAAAAATATGCACATTAGATGTTTGATAAAAGGTCTAAATGACTTAAAAGTATAAAAATCTTGCTAATATTGGCGCAATTGTGTTGCATTGTTGTAGATTGAAATTCTTTAGTGTGGTGGACCATCGTAGTATTATGAAGGGGCAAATATCAGATTTGAGCAATCCAGAGATGGCTTCACTCGCGAAGATCATTTAAAGTATCAGTTTAGTTTCGTCGAGGTAAGTATCTTGCCTAACTTTGAGTGGGGGAATTACCCCTTAGTCATTGAGTTTTATGTGGAAATTGTGTGATTGAAAATCATGTACGCGAGGGGACGAGCACGTACTTGGTTTATATGTGAAAATTATATCGGTTGAAGTTCGTAGACACGCTCATGTATTAAATTGGAAAATTGTTGGAACTTAGTAAATTCTTGATTTGTCATGCCTCATTCCTTGTTTGTCGAGTTTGTATTTTATATGATAATTTGGAGTGATTGCCACTTGGAATTTTATGTGAATTTCGTGCATTTGTTGATTTGATATTTCTTGGAAATAATCACATTATGAATTTTCCATCTGCAAATATTTAATTAAATAAGTTTAAATTAAGGAGTTTATATATTTATCTAAAATTTGGATTAAAGAAGGCGTTGTCCTATGATGAGTTATTCTCCCATCCTTGTGGTTGTTTTTGAGATAATATATACATTGTGTTGAGCCGTGGACTATCTATTGTGAAATTAATTGACTTTATTGTACCTTTGGAATGGTTCTGGCCTACGAAAAATTTTGCAAATACGAGTTGATGATGTTGTGTGTGAATTATTGTGTGATATGTGTTACTGTTAAGCGGCGTATAAGGGTGGCATTCCATTGTTGACATTATGTGGGCATAAGGGTGGCATTTCACTGTTGTTATGGGTGTTGGGATATTGTCTGGGTAGAGTAATAAGGGAGGCTATTATAAGAGCGATAAGGGTGGCTATTGATATTGTCAGGGCGGAGGGATAAGGGAGGCTATTATAGGAGTGATAAGGGTGGCTATAGGAGAGATAATAGTGGCTATTTACAGGGACGATATGTGATGATGTGGGGTTATTATGTTGATGCTTTTTATATGATGATGTGGGATTATTGTGTTGATGATGTGGGATTATTGTGTTTATTTTTATCTCTTATGCAACTTGTCTTGTTGTTTGGTATCTTGATAATAGTTTGATTCATGTTGAAATTGTGAGCCTATGGCTATTTTCGGGCGGATTATGTTATTGGCACGTGAACTGTCCGTGCAGATGTGATATTAAATGTTGGCACGAGGTGCCAGGGAAATATAATGATTATGTTATTGGCACATGAAATGTCTGTGCATATGTGATATGAAATGTGAGCACGAGGTGCCGGGGAAATATAATGATTTTTATTATTGGCACGTGAGTTCTCCATGCGGTGTTGACAAAAATATGGGTACGCGGTGTCATGGAAATATGAAAGTGGAATGAGACCCGTGTTACGAAAATACGAAAGTGGACTGAGACCCGTGTTTTATGATTATGAAACGAGGTGTAACAAAGTGACTTTTATTCAAAGGAATTATATTCAAAAGACATTTATGTGAAAGAAATATATTGGAAAGATGTTTATTTGAATGATATTAATTTGAAAGAGTTTTATATTCGAAGGATGTTTATTTAAAGAAATACATTCGGAGAGTATTTATTCAAAAGAATTATATGTGAACGATTTGTTTAATTGCGTTAACTTGTGTTTCTTATTCGTTTGAGTAATAATTTTGGTGTCTTGATGCCTTGCTGTTTACATCACTAGTTGATTATTGTTGCTATCACTGCTATTTGTTTTCTATTATTTTTGTATACTATATTGCAGAGGTTATTAGACTAGTGGGTGTCTTGACGGTACCTCGTCACTACTCCACCGAGGTTAGTCTTGATACTTACTGGGTACCGACTGTGGTGTACTCATACTACACTTCTGTACATTTTTGTGCAGAGCAAGGTATTGGAGATATCGGACTCGGGCAGAGTTAGTGTGTTGATCACAAGGATTCAAGGTAGAGCTCCTTGGTCGTCGCAGTCCCTTAGAGTCTTTCTATTTTATTGTACTGTCAACTCTTATTCGAACATTATTGTATATTTGATCCTTGAGATCATTACATGTATCTGGTAAGATTTCGTGACTCAGTATTACCAGTCTTGGGAGGTTATTATATTTGTTTATGGTTTTGGTTTAGACACTTGTATTAAATTATATGTTTTAATAAAATGGCTTCAAATGAAATTAAAATTGAAATCGGCTTACCTAGTCTTAGAGACTAGGTGCCATCATGATGCCTGGGGTGGGATTTTGGATGGTGACGAGTTGGTATCAGAGCCCTAAGTTCATAGGTTCTACTAGTCATGAACGAGTTTAGTAGATTCTTGCGGATCGGTACGGAGACGTCTGTACTTATCTTCGAGAGGCTACATAATTGTTAGGAAATTTTCACTTCTTCCATTCCTGTCGTTCGGAATTTGTTAATTTTGGAGTTTGCAACTTTGTATATGGTGAGGACACATGTTACCGGGTCAGCTGAGCTGACACCCGCGCATACTGTTAGGGCTACAAGAGGTCGAGGCCGAGGTATAGGCCGAGGATGGGCACGTGTCACAGCCAGAACACTTGTTAGGGGGGTAATTGAGGAGCCGTCAGTAGCTCCAGTTGCAGGATAGGCACCAGAGACACATGTTGTTACCCCCGAACTTCAGTTGACTTTAGCACAATTCCTGAACATGTTTGGCATATTAACTCAGGTGGGATTGATCTCTGTTGCATTAAATATTTCACAGATTGGGGGAGTAGCTCAGACTCCTACAGCCCGTACTCTAGAGCAGCAGCTTCCCATAGGTCAGGTTCTAGGTGTAGTGCCGATACAGCCTGTTATTACGATTCAGCCTGAGGTCAGGCCAAAGGCATTAGAAGAAGAACAAAAGAGACTTAAGAGGTTTAAGAAGTATAGCCCACCTACCTACAGTGGCACATCTATAGAGGATGCTCATGGATTTCTAGAAAAGTGTCACCTTATTCTCCGCACCATGGGTATTGTGGAAGTGAGCGGAGTTGCTTTTACTACGTTTCAGTTGTCAGGAGCAGCGTATCAGTGGTGGCAAGTCTATGAAGAAGGTAGATTAGCCTATGCAATACCACCAACTTGGGCTCAATTTTCGAAAATGTTTTTGAAAGAATTTGTTCCCCAGACTCTCCGAGATGCGTGGTGCATAGAGTTTGAACGATTGTGTTAGGGCACCATGACAGTGTCAGAATATGCCATCAGGTTGAGTGAGGTAGCCCGTCATGCACCTGTTTTGGTTCCTACAATCACAAAGCGAGTCCAAAAATTTATTGAGGGGATCGATTCTGATCTTAAAATATGCATGGCTCAAGAGTTGCAGATTGACATTCCATTTCAGCAAGTAGTGGAGATTGCCAGGATGTTAGAACGTGTTCGAAGTGAGGAAAGAGAGTCTAAGGAGGCCAAGAGGTCTCGAAATTCTAGAGGATTCAGTGGATTTTACTCTGCATCTAGCATCATGGATGAGGCTCAGGAAGTCGGTCATCCCAGTCCGCAATTCAGAGTACTCGTAGTGCTCCAGTTAATACTTTTAGCACAACACCGGTATGAGGTTCTTATAGTGGTATTCAAGTTATCCGGCACAGACTCGGTACGAGCAGTCGCGACCTCAGAGGGATTGTTATGAGTGTGGTGATACTAGTCACATCATGAAAGATTGTCCCAGACTTCGGAGGGGTGGATTTCATCACAACACTCAGGCTACAAGCATTATTCCAGTTAATACTCCACATGCACAATCAATTAGGGGTACATGATAGGCGGGTAAGGGGCGCCCTAGAGGGGGAGGCCCAGCCCGTTGATATATTTACTATGATATGGCAGAGGCCACCACACCAGATGGTGTCGTTACAGGTACGATCCTCATTTGGTATAAAGGGATATTTCCCTTAATTTTATTCGGTTCTGAATATTGAGGCGAACACTCCTATTATGCTCCACTTATGGGCTTGCTTCGTAATTTTGTGACATGTTTATATGTTTATCCTTGTTGGGAGATTTGATGATGTTAGCCTATGTTTATTATTTTTATATTTGTACATGATCGAGGGCTATAAGTCCAAAAGTGACTTTCTATTACTCACTACAGTGGGTTTTGATGTGATTTTGGAATAATTGATCTCAATTGTATGAATTATATGCCCTATTGTTATGGGGGTTCATTATGGGTTGTGAAAATTGTTTACGAAATTTATTAAAATGAAGAAAGAAAGGGAATGAAAAAATTTCATTTGGCACAATGTGCAAAATACCTGTGATTCAGAGATGAGGACGAGATCCTCGTATTTTTATATGATGTGCAATATTTAAACCGGACTACAAGCCGCAGTGGAAGTTATATTAGGACGAGGTCCTTGTGGCTAAAAATGTATGTGTTTAAATTCTTCCTTTGTGAAATTTAAATTTGTTCTATAGTATTAATAGGGAATCAGGCCGGTTAGGCTTATTCGATAATTTTGTATGTATTTTCTGTGCATATTTAGCCATATTTCTGCTGTAAATATTGAGTATTAGCCTACTAGATGAGTGCCTAGGTGGCGTTAAATGTGACTCGTTAATTTGGGTAAATAATTATGAGGTCTTCATGCCTCGCGTGCTGCTGTCAATGTTGTGAAAAAATTAAAATGAGATTTTGGTTAATATAAGATTAATTGAGGATTCTGAAATTAATTATGAACAATTATTATGACCAGAGATGTGATTATGGGCATACGTATAATGTGTGTGTCGGCACGAAATTGCTACTTGAGACTAACACAGTGTGTTAATATGGGAAATTAGGCATTATGTAATTTGAAGGAAATGGGCCAAACTATGAGTATGTTGTTTCCCCCATCATGGTCCTCCATGTATTCGATGTTTCATGTGTCTATATTGAAGAAAGTAGTTGGAGACCTGATACTCAGTGTTCCGGTTGAGACTATTGAGGTTAATGAGAAATTGACTTGAGAAGAGATTCTAGTTTCTAATATTGATCGGCAAGTCCGAAAGTTGAGAAATAAAGAAATTGCCTCTGTGAAAGTGTTATGGCGAAACCAGCAGGTTGAAGAGGCCAATTGGGAAGCCTAGGAAGAAATGAAGAAGAAGTACCGTCATTTGTTTGAATAGTCATGTATTTATAAAGTTGTTTTCTACGAAAATGCTAAGAGGTACCCGCTATGAATTATGTATCAATTGTATAGCTGATGTTAAAGGTGTTCCTTTTTTGGTAGTATAAGGCTCGCGAGGCCACATTTGGCATTGTTTTAATGTTATGTTGCGTATTTGGTTAATGTATATGTTGTTAGGACTGGTTTTGTTGATTTTGGGGCCTTAAGGAAGATGAAATGTTGGAAGAATATCTAAGATTTATATGAAGTAAATAACGAGTAAATATGATGGTTAAGGTGAAAAGAGGATAATATTGTGCCTAATAATGACTTGTAAAACATTCGAGGACGAATGTTCTTAAGTGGGGGAGAATGTAACACCCCGAAAAATTTTGAAGTATTTTAAGACTATTAAGAAGATTGGTGGGTGCTAATTATATTAATTCGGGTATGAACAAGATTGATAATTTGAATGATATCAATTGACAATGATAATATATGTATGAGGTGCATTAAGAATGGTTTATGGTCTAAGAAGAGCCCTAAGGCTAAGTCGAGTTGAAAATTATGTGATGGGATAAAGTTTCAAGTAAGTTCGCACAAGACCTAACTTCACACGATCATAAATCTCAAGATATGAAGAGTTATATATTGTATAACCTATCAAATTAAATCCCTTTGAGTCTAGTATCCAACACATCAAACCGTTTGTCAGTTGGATATGTACACACAAAGTTATGGCCGTTTTACTGGACCCGTGTCATATGCGCGGCCGCGCATATTTGAGAGTTTCTGCCTCAGGTGCGCGGCCACTTGCCCAGGTGCACGGCCGCGCATGTAGGAGCCCATTAAATAACCCCAAGGACAGGTAGAGAGAGGGCCTAAGTCATTTCTTCAAGACTACGGCTTTCTCTCCATCACCCATCCGGCCAAGGCTTCCAATACACACCTAAGGTGAGTTTTTAAGAGTGTTTTTATGATGATTCCAGTTCCCATTCACTAGTTACTACAAGGTTTTGATTAGATTCCATAGGATTTTTTCAAATTTCAAGAACATCCCAAAAGTTGTCTTTCAAGATTTGGTCTACAATAGGTATGTCTACTACCTCTAACTAATTCATGGTGATTATTTATGTACGAAATATGTCATAGAACTTATGGGATGGTGATTGGAAGCAATAAGTGCCCAACCTAGGTGTGTTGGTATAGTAGAGATTACAAAACTGAATTAATTGATAAGATTTGTGCGTTAGGAGTGAATTATTGGGCATGCATGGAGGTGTCGTGAAAATATGAAAGTGGGCTGAGACCCGTATTACGAAAATATGAAAGTGGGTTGAGACCCGTGTTTTATGATTATGAAACGAGGTGTCACAAAGTGATTTTTATTCGAAGGAATTATATTCAAAACATATTTATGTGAAAGAAGTATATTCAAAAGATGTTTATTTGAAAGAAGTATATTCGAAAGTTATTTATTTGAATGAGTTTTATATTCGGAGGATGTTTATTTAAAGAAATACATTCAGAGAGTATTTATTCAAAAGAATTATATGTGAAGGATTTGATTAATTGGGTATACTTGTGTTTCTTATTCGTTTGAGTAATAATTTTGGTGTCTTGTTGCCTTACTGTTTACATCACTAGTTGATTATTGTTGCTATCACTGCTATTTATTTTCTATTATTTTTTTATACTATATTGCAGAGGTTATTAGACTAGTGAGTGTATTGACTATACCCCGTCACTACTCCACTGAGGTTAGTCTTGATACTTACTGGGTACCGACTGTGGTGTACTCATACTACACTTCTACACATTTTTGTGCAGAGCCAGGTATTGGAGATATCGGACTTGGGCAGAGTTAGTGTGTTGATCACAAGGATTGAAGGTAGAGTTTCTTGGTAGTCACAATCTCTTGGAGTCTTTCTATTTTATTGTACTATCAACTCTTATTTGAGCAATATTGTATATTCGATCCTTGAGATCATTACATGTATCCAGTAAGAGTTCGTGACTCAGTATTACCATTCTTGGGAGGTTATTATATTTGTTTCTGCTTTTGGTTTAGACACTTGTATTAAATTATATGTTTAAAAAAATATGGCTTGAAATGAAATTGAAATCAGCTTACCTAGTCGTAGAGACTAGGTGCCATCACGATGTCTAGGGTGGGATTTTGGGTCGTGACAGTATGAATGTGTTAAATGAGTAGTAATGTTATATTTTGGACATGTGAAGTTCTATCGGTATGAGTATGGGCGGAAATAGTTATTTTATAATCAAGACGGAGAGTGAGGTGTATAAGATTCGATAAAATCGACTAAGTTTACAAAAGGTCTGTCTTATAGCAGGATGTAGTGAAATTGTGTAAGGAATTTGGGAACGTGAAAAACATAAAAGCTATAGCCCTTTGAAATATCTTTCCAATGATATATTGTGTAGATCGAACAGAGTTTTGAGTAAAATTTATATATGTTTTACTGGACAATGCGCAGTATGCACGCCCAAGTGCGTGCCCGGATGGTCACGTGCGCGGTCGCGAACTTGTGGCAGTGCTACTGCCTTTCTATGCGTTAGAGTAACGGACCAGCCGGTTTGTTTGAGTATTACAGCCCCGTTCCCCCATTTACTTCTCAATTTATGCTTTATAGTTGTTATGTGACTTGCTGGGGAAATTGGTTCGGGTCCGATGAGGTTTTGAAATGAAATGGGACACTTAGTAGGCGTCTGGACATAAGAATTGTACAATTCGAAAAAATGGTGAAATTTTCTTTCAAGTGAAAATGGTATTTGAAATTTAGAATATGGTTTTTGGACATAAATTTCATTTTAGGTTGTCTTTGAAGTTTTGTGAGTGATTTTAGTGAAAATTTTGAAAAACAGCTTTTTGCAGTTTTTCAAATTTTCGAAAAATTTCCAAAATGGATCTTCAAGTGAAAATTGAAAATTTTATGAACAAACACTAATTTCGAAAAAAGTGAATTTTTTTTGGAAAAGATGAAAAGATTGACCGGATGTTGACTTATGTGTAAACGATCCCGGAATAGAATTTTGATGATTCAAATAGCTCCGTATGGTGATTTTGGACTTAGGAGCGTGTCCGAAAAATTATTTGGAAGTCCGCAGTTAAATTAGGCTTGAAACGACTAAAATAGAAATTTAAGTTTGGATGTTTAACCGGGGAGTTGACTTATTGATATCGGGGTCGGAATCCAATTATGGAAATTCGAATAGCTGTGTTATGTCATTTATGACTTGTGAGCAAAATTTGAGGTCAATCGGAATTGAATTGATAGGTTTCGGCATCGAAGATAGAAGTTGGAATTTCTTAGTTTCATTAAGCTTGAATTGGGATATGATTCGTGGTTTTAGTGTTGTTTGATGTGATTTGAGGATTTCACTAAGTTCGTATGATGTTTTAGGACTTGTTGGTGTATTTGGTTGAGGTCTCGGAAGCCTCGGGTGAGTTTTGGATGGTTAACGGACTAAATTCTGGACTTGGAAGAAATCTGGAAATTTCTGCCTTGTGATGTAATCGCACCTGCGAAATTTGGCTCGCAAGTGCGAGCTCGCAGAGGCGAGCCTGGCATCGCAGAAGCAGGATGTCTGCAAAAGTGGATAGAATCTCGCAGAAGCGAGTCCGCAGAAGCGACACGAAGGTCACAGATGCAGAGGCAAGAGAGGCTGGGCAAAACCGCAGAAGTGGACGCTTCTTCGCTGAAGCGAGTCCGCAGAAGCGTACTTATTGTCTGCAGAAGTGGGGGAAGTCACAGAAGCGGTTATTTTCTCGCACCTACGAGACCGCAGAAGCGTCTAAGTGAGTCGCAGGTGCGGAACCCCTGGACAGTATGCATTTCAAATGGGTTTCGAGTTTTGCCATTTTTGGACCTTCAAGCAGGTTTTTGGGGCGATTGTCAAAGAGAATTCACGGGAAACTTGAGGTAAGTCAGTTGTGATAATTTCTACTCCATAATATTAAATTATCATCGAATAATCCGACTAGATTACGTATTTTTGAGGTGTAAATAGGGAATTTGGACCTAGGGATTTGGAAATAAGATTTGATGATTCGGAGATTGAGTTGATGTCGGAATTTGGTAAATTTTGAATTCTGTTGGAAAATTAGTATTTTCATATGGAATTAATCCCTATAATTTGTATTGACTGAATCGAATTAATTGTGGCTACATTTGAGGCGTTCGGAGGCCGATTCACGAGGCAAAGGCATAGCGGAGTAAGAAAGTACATGGTTTAAGGTAAGTAACACTTCTAAACTTGGTTCTAAGGGTATGAATCCCTGAATTTGGTGTTATATCAACTGTTTGAAGGTGACGCACATGCTAGGTGACGAGCGAGTGGGCGTGCACCATAGAAATTGTGAATTAAGTAAATTCTGTGAAGTTGTAAATTTAAAGAATCATGTTATCATCTGAATATTCTCCACGTGTTAGGAAATTGAGCTGAGACGCTTATTAAAGATCATGTTTAGGCTACGTGCTGATATTTTTGGGACCCCTAGGGTTATGTTGCTATTGAATTTAATTGTTTTAAAAATACATATTTCATACTCAGTAATGTTCATCCATTGTGACGATATTTATGGGATCGAGGTTGCTAGCCTGCAGTAGGCCATATTGGCTTTATATATATTATTATTATATGGAACGGGGTTGCCCGTCTGCAGCAGGCCTTATAGGCTTTATCATTATATGGATTGCGGTAGCCCGCCTGCAGCATGCCATATCGACTTTATATCACGCTTGGGCTGGAGGAGCCCCTCCGGAGTCTGTACCTCCCACAGTGAGCGTAAATGATTTATATACGGGATGAACTTCTTAAGGCATGGAGTTGTCTTACTTATTTATATTTTTGATGAATTTCCTTGGACATGGATCTTGTTCGAACCATTTACATTTGGGGATAAATTACCTTAGGGATGGATTGGCCTAATATGGTATTGAGTGACTGACTGTCAGTTAATGTATATATATATATATATACGAGATGGAATATCCCTAGGCTGGACATAAACTCTACCGAGTGACCGAATGATTTGTGATCGTGAGTACACATGGTTTTCCACTGATATGTCATATTCCTCATATCATGCAGTTTTGATCTATCTTACTTGTACTGAGTTTAACTGTCGAACTTGAAAGCATGCCTACATTTCTGTACCATTATTTCTATACTGGACTAGACCTGCGGAGCTCGTCACTACTTAAAGCCTAGAGGTTAGTCTTGTTACTTATTGAGTTGGTTGTACTCAAACTACACACTGCACCGCATGTGTAGATCTAGGTGCTCCCGGATACGGCGGTTGCTAGACTTGGTGATTTATCCGTTGGAGACTATCAAGGTAGTTGCTTGGCGTTCGCAATCCTTGTCTGTCTTTCCTTCAGTTATTGTGTTGCTCTATATTTTTTAGACAGTGTTCTTATCAGTCAAACTTTATTATTATTTAGATGCGCATGTACTCAGTGACACTGGATTTTGGGAGTGTTTTGTATCTATAATTGTGAGGTTTTCTATTGAATTCAAATATTATGTTTTCAAACTTATTAAATATTGTGTTTTACTGAGGATGTCGGCTTGCCTAGTATTGATATAGGCTCCATCATGACATGGGGATTTTGGATCGTGACAAGTTGGGATCAGAGTCTAGGTTACATAAGTCTCACGAGTCATGAGCAGGTTTAGTAGAGTCTTATGGATCGGTACGGAGAAGTCTATACTTATCTTCGAGAGGCTGCCAAACTCTTAGGAAATTTAAATTTCTTGTATTCTATCGTGCAGAATTGATTCAACTTGAAACATAACTCTTTGAATTCCTTCCACGTATTTGTGTGCCCATACGAGCTCTTGATATTAGTTGTGCATCACCAGTTATGGTTCCATGGACGAGGTTCATGATATGTATTCTTTGTTTTGGTGATGGGTCAGTCTGGAGGACTTGAGGCTAGGGTTAGACCGCAACTTAAGCTCGGTAGCTTCAGTTGTGTGAACTTGTACATTTGGACTCATATATCCGGTGGTGACCCTATCAGTGGAATTTATGGCTCGTCATGCAGTTTGGTTGGTTCACACTGAGAGGGAAAAGATAAGGAGATTCATTAATGGCCTCAACCATCAGTTATGTTTTGTTATGATTCTAGGGAATGTAGCAGGTGCTAAATTCGACTAGGTGGTTAATAGTTCTCGACGACTAGAGATGATCCGTACTCAAGAGCGTGAGGAGAGGGAGGCCAAGAGGTCTCGTGGTCCAAGTAATTCTAGCGGCTTTCATTTTGAGAGACAACCCTATCATGGTAGGGGTCATTCTTATAGACCCACTCATATGGCTTGATCAGCTCATCGTGGTGCATCAGCTAGCCATGGTTCATACAATGCTCTATAGAGTCTGTCTTCTCTTAGTACACTTCCAGCTCAGAGTTCATCTCGTGCACCATCAGTTCATGGTTCATCGGTACCGGGTTCTTTTGGTAGTTAATTTGGTTCTCGAGGTATGCCTCGGAACTTGCCCCCATTACCATAGAGGGTTGTTTTGAGTATGGAGGTTTGGTTCACATAAAGAGATATTGCCCTTGCCTTATGGGAGGTTCAGCTCAACAGGTGAGTCAGGCTACGACTTTTGCACTAGTTGCTGCACCACTCGCCCAGCCAGCTCGGGGTGGGGCTCAGTCAGCTAGGGGTAGCCCAAGAGGGGGAGGCCGATCAGGTAGCAGTCAGGCCCGATTCTATGCTTTTCCTTCCAGGACAGATGTTGTTACATCAGATACAGTGATCACAGGTATTGTCTCAGTGTGCCACAGGGAAGCTTCTATACTATTTGACCCTGATTCCACTCATTCGTATGTATTATTTTACTTTACTCATTATCTGGATATGCCCCGTGAGTCCTTAGTTTCACCTGCTCGTGTATCTACGCCGGTGGGCGATACCATTATTGTGGACCGTGTGTATCAGTCGTGTGTGGTAACTATTGGGGGAGCCTACTATTGACAATTCAATCTTATAGTTATATGTTAAATTTTAGTTTTGGTCTGAGGCATACTTTTGGATTTTTTATGACCTGCAGAGGTTGAGATCGAGGATGACTCGAGTAAGGAAGTTCCTGGATACGGTTTATATTGCATTTTATGAGTATATGAAAATTATGAGATGAGTGAGTTGTTATTTGTAAAGGATGTAGTGCGCACGGAGTATGGATTTGATCGGTGGTGTTAAGGTAGGGTTACCTCTTTGAGTGTTGTTGTGCTAATGAGGCACATGTCTTTCAGCCCATTTGGGTGGTGAAATTTAGATTTGTGCAAAGTGGGTGACGCCCGAGAAGGTTCTAATGCGTTCGAGAATTATATATAACAATCGAGAATATTTTCGAATTTGTGTATGGATAGAATTTGAGATTTACATTTAGTGGTGCTAGGACTTGCGATAATTCTGTATGACTATGGATTCTACATTTTAGTATAAGAAAGTTAAGAAGAACAATTTTATATATTCAGAGTGAGTGCTACGGTTGTGGTATTTATGGAGGTGCTTAAGAAGAATACAATGTCTTATGGGACTTAGGGCGGTGTGATTTTATGTTAGGATGTATTGTAGTGAGCTTTGGTTAAAGATCGTAGTGTTTTGACAAGGAGAAGTGTCAACTTGAGGGTAATTCAGAAGAAACTTGGAGAAAATAGGACAACTTGGTAGTAGGCTAGACCAGTATGGTAATGGTATGCTCGGTTCTTTTGGGTAATTATGATGTGGTGTGTTGCGCGGGATTAAGATTTACCTGTACAAGGTGGCAGTTCATTTTGGAAAGAAAGACCACGAATTATGGACAAAATTGTCAATTTAAGATGTTTAGTAGAATATTATAACTGTAGAAGGGTGCGGATTTCAAAAGACGCATTGTGTTTTGACTTTCAGATGTCTATTTGTATTGCGATACTCACCTGGTTAATAGACTGCTGATATTTCAATTATTTCTATGTGGCACAGAGGAAATGTGGAAGTATTCCTCAAGGGATGATCGTGCGTGAAAGATATGTTAGTCATTCGAGTGCTCGAATTGGGACCAGTCACGGTGATACATGTGTTCTATGAATTTGGAGACTGGGAGTTCTTAGAAGCATAATGTTTCAGGTTTGTGGCCTGGTTGAGGTGCGAATTTTATTTAAACTCAGTGGAGGCACTAGTTGCGTTAATTATTTGTGATGACTACGCACTACGAGTGCGTATATATGTGAGGTTTGAGCCCATGTGCGGGCACCGGGGCAAGTATTCATGCTCGGGAAAATGTTTAGGCTATGATATGCCTATAGTTGACGGTTAAGCTTAAAGTTATAAAGTTCTCATATTCGTACCTTTGTTGAGAACTATTTGCGCTATACTTGAGGTTACAAAAGGGGGCTAATTTCCTAAGTAAACCTGGTAATTTCTATTTCTACGTTAACTTGCCGATTTGAGTTGGGATAGCACACTTTGCACATGCCTACTCTATGGCATGTTATTTATACCAGTCCAAGAACATGTGAATTTTAATTCATTTATCATATAAATGTGTACTTATTTGATTGCTCCTATATGAAGTACTTGGACTGGAGGTTTGTGACAATGTCAGGCGGATTATATTATTGGCACATGAGTTGTCCGTACGGATCCATATACTGATATTATTGGCACGTTAGTTATCCGTGCGGGTCCAGATATTGATACGATAGCACGTGAGTTATCCGTGCGGGTTGATCTTAATGTGAGCTCTAGGAGAGCTGGTTACCGTTATTAGATTCGTGTGTCTTGGTTCTACTATATATGATGAGATTATATCATTGCAGTTGTGGTGGTGCTTGTTGAACTTGAAATATTGTTCTCTTCTTTGAGACATTTTCCATATTTGGGTACATGGATTGCGCAGTTGTGGCTTGAGTTATATTGGTGTGGCATGTATGTGGGATAGTCATGTTTAATAATATATGGTCATTTGACCTAGAATGGGTACTATCATGTTTGGTTATGGTATATTTGGAAGGATGACATTGAAAGTCGGCTTAGAAAGTGATTATGGTTCTGGTTGGGGCGAGAGAGCTCCATGACTTGTTGATCTGATAAAGGGTTATGAGATTCCGTGTGTTTCTTTTATTATTAGCAGTGTACGAAGGTTTTGGAACGAGGTTTAGCTTGATATGGAGTTTAATATTAGTACCGGGTTAGTTTGGAGTAGGTACTGTGATCGGGAATGGTACCGCGAGCATGCGAGTGTTGTAGTATGTTATGTGATTATATCTGGGGTTATAATTATGGCTTGATATAGCTTGTTCAGAGTCATACAGTGTGTAGATGTGAGATTCGTGTATTGAAAAGTAATTCTCAATGTTGGAAATTGAATTCCAAGGTTTATGGGCTAAGGTTAAATTAATGACTTTCAATTATGTTGTGTTGTCAGGACTATACAAAATAGGTTGATGTGGGATCATCCCTGGGTATGTGCATGGTAGGGTGGAACAGTGATTTAAAGGCTTAGGAACAACTCTTAGCATGTTTGAGGACGAACGTACGTTTAAGTGGAGGAGAATGTAACGACCCGGCTGGTCGTTTTGAGTATTTCAACCCTGTTCCCCCGTTCACTCCTCAATTTATGCTTTACAGTTGTTATGTGACTTTCAAGGGAAATTGGTTCGGGTCCGGTGAGGTTTTGAAATGAATTGAGACACTTAGTCTCCAAGATGAAAACTTAAGTTGAAAAGATTGACAGGATATTGACTTATATGTAAACGACCCCGGAATAGAATTTTGATGATTCCAATAGCTCTGTATGGTGATTTTGGACTTAGGAGTGTGTCCGAAAAATTATTTGGAAGTCCGCGGTTAAATTAGGCTTGAAATGGCTAAAATAGAAATTTAAGTTTGGAAGTTTGACCGGGGAGTTGACTTTTGGATATCGGGGTCAGAATCTTATTCTGAAAATTTAACTGTAATGACCCGACCGGTCGTTTTGAGCATTTATGCTCCTTTCAACTATTTGAAGTCTTGAATAACTTCCTAAGAGGTATTATGACTTGCATGAATTATCGGTTTGGTTTTAAGGTATTTCAGAGTTAACTTGGAAGAATGAATTTTCATGTTGGAAGCTCAAGTTGTAATAGTTGACCGGATATTGACTTATGTGTAAACGACCTCGGAATTTAATTCCGATTACTCCAATAGCTCTGTATGGTGATTTTGGACTTAGAAGCGTGTCCGGAAAATTATTTGGAGGTCCGTAGTGGAATTAGGCTTGAAATGCCGAAAGTTGAATTTTGGAAAGTTTAACCGGGGGGTTGGCTTTTTGATATCAACGTCTGAATCCGATTCTGGAAATTGGAATAGCTTCATTATGTCATTTATGACTTGTGTGCAAATTTTGAAGTCATTCCGGATTGATTTGATGTATTTCGGCACAAGATATAGAATTTGAAAGTTGAAAGTTCATTAGGCTTGAATCTATGTGTGATTCGTGTTTTTAGTGTTGTTGGATATGATTTGAAGACTCGACTAAGTTCGCATGATGTTTTAGGACTTGTTGGTGTATTTGGTTGGGGTCCCGGGGGGCCTCGGGTGAGTTCGGATGCTTAACGGAACGAATTTGGATTTGGAGGAAGAGCTGAAGCAGCTGGGTATCTGGTGTGATCGATTTTGTGCGAAACAAGGGCAACAGGTGCGAGCTCGCGGAAGCGAGGCATGAGTCGCAAAAGCGAAAATGCATGTGTTGTCCAGGAACCGCGGGTGCGACAACCGCAGGTGCGGACACCACAGGCGCGGACACCACAGGCGCGAAAGTTTTGCCTCGGGTGCAAAGACCACAGCCGTGAAGAAATCATTGCAGGTGTGGACACCGCAGGCGCGCGAGTTTTCCGTGGGTGCGAAGATAGCAGGCGCGTATAAACATCGCAGGTGCGAGAGTTTTGCCGCGGGTACGATGAAATGATTGCGGGTTTCATGCTTTTAATATTTTTGGGCATTTCAAGCTCGAGTTGGGCGATTTTATGCAAGGTTTTTACGGGAAAACTTGAGGTAAGTCGCTTGTGATCATTTCTACTCCATAATATTGAATTATCATCGAATAATCCGACTAGATTACATGTTTTTGAGGTGTAAATCGGGGGTTTGAACTTAGGGATTTGAAAATAAGATTTCAAGATATGGAGGTCGAGTTGGGGTCGGATTTTGGTAAAATTAGTATGGTTAGACTCGTGGTTAAATGGGCTTCCGGATTTTGTAACATTTTCCTGGTTCCGAGATGTGGGCCCAACAGGCGATGTTTGAGCTAAATTTCGGATTTTTATGAAAAAATAGCATTTTCTTATAGAATTAATTCTAATAAATTTTATTGACTGAATCGAATTATTTGTGGCTAGATTTGTGGCGTTTGGAGGCCAATTCACGAGGCAAAGGCTTAGCGGAATAAGAATTTCACAGTTTGAGATAAGTAATAATTTTAAATCTGGTCCTGAGGGTATGAAACCTCAGATTATTGTAATATGTGAGTATTTTGGAGGTGACGCATATGCTAGGTGACGGGCGTGTGGGCGTGCACCGTGGGAATTGGGACTTGGTCCATTCTGTGAAACTGGAAAGTTAAATAAACTTGTCGTTAGCTATGTGCATTTTTTGTGCTAAAAAAGAATTTGACAGTGAAGCATGCTTAGGCTATGTGTTGGTGCTGTAAAGACAACAGAGGTCTTGTACATGTTGAATTATCTGCTAAATTGTTGTTTTGTACTCGGTCACAGCTTACTTTTTTATTTTATCTGAGTCTCTATTGTTCATTATTGATGCATCATATCATTGTTGTTGGGCTGATTTCATGATTTCTGAGATCCCGCGAGACTGGAGAGATTTATGACTGAGTGAGGTCGAGGGCCTGATTGTGAGATATTATTATAGCACGTGAGTTGTCCGTGCAACACGTGAGTTATCCGTGCAGATCCAGATATTATTATCCTATAGCACGTGAGTTGTCCGTGCAAATCCAGATATTATTATCCTATAGCACGTGAGTTGTCCGTGAAGCACGTGATATTATACTATAGCACGTGAGTTGTCCGTGCGGATCTAGATATTTATACTATGGCGTGTGAGTTGTCCGTGCAGATTATAGGGCTTGGGTTGTAGGAGCCCCTCCGGAGTCTGTACACCCCTAGTGAGCGCGGGTACCCATTGACTGTGAGTGCTGAGGGCTGGGAGTCTAGTGAGTGACTGTTGTCCTGAGAGGCCATACTTTCTTTTCATTTGTTGTTGCAATTAGTTGCTATTTCTCATTGTTGTGAAATTCTCTGAAAGATTTTATATCTAGATTACATGAACTTGAACTGTATAACAGTGATTTGACTTAAACTACTGGAATTGAAAGCATGTCTACTCTCTACTGGAATTACTGAAAACGAACTGTAACTGTGTAGCTCATCACTATCTTCAGTTCCCTATTTATTATTATTACTTGCTGAATTGGTTGTACTCATACTACACCCTGCACTTCGTGTGCAGATCCAGGTGTTCCCGGACATAGCAGGTGTTGATTCTCTCGTACAGTTGATTTTCTGGAGATTCAGAGGTAGCTGTCGTGTTTCGCAGACCTTATCTCTCCTTCCCTATCTCCTTGTTTACTGTATTTGGTCTTAGACTATTATAGACCGTATTTTCCAGAGTTGTATTCACATTAGATGCTTATGTACTCAGTGACACCAAGTTTTGGAGAGTCTTTGTATCAGTATTTGTGGGATTTTGTATTGTATTTAAATATTATATTTTTTTTCAAACTGAAAGGAATCAGGAGTTATTGATGTTATCGGCTTGCCTAGTATTGAGATAGGCGCCATCACGACGGGTGAGATTTTGGGTCGTGACAAGTTGGTATAAGAGCCCTAGGTAACATAGGTCTCACGAGTTGTGAGCAGGTTTAGTAGATTCTTGTGGATCGGTATAGAGATGTCTGCACTTATCTTCTAGAGGATGTCGTACCCTTTGGAAAATTTTGCTTTCTTGTAATCTATCATGCGGAATTGATTCAGCTTGAAATATAAGTCTTTGAATTCCTTCCACGCATTCGTATGCGCACATGAGTGCTCGGTATTAGCTGTGCATCGCCGGCTTGTGATTCTATGAATGAGGTTCAATATATGTATTCTGCATTTTGGTGATGGGCCAATCTGGAGGACTTGAGGCCAGGTTTAGACCGCATCTTAGGCTCGGTAGCTTCAATTGTAACATGTACATTTGGACTCATATGTCCAGTAATATCCCTACGAGTGGAATTTGTGGCTCGATGAGTGGAATGGCTTTATGATGAGTATGATGTAATTGCGGGATGTGTTAAGACGATTTGAATTTGACGAGAAGTGTTTCCTTGAAATGTAAAAGAAGGCCCTTGGGTGCTTTATTTTCGTTTTGATGTGACGTACAATCTCGAGTGTGAATGTTTTGAAAGATCTTTCACGTTGTTTGGACTCAAGAAGAGTAAGTGATTTTGGGGTAAATTAAATTATAATGTCTTTTCAATGAGTTTGGACTCAAGAAGAGAAAGTGATTGTGTAGTAATTGTGACTGCGAAAGGGTATAACAAGATGCCAATTTGAGGCTAAGCAGGTGGGTTATCTTCTGCAGAGTAATCTATTACAATGTTGAGTGGACAGTTTCTTTTCTACTATCGGGGCGTATGTGTTGAGATTTGAATTTAAATCTGGTTGAGAAAGTTGACTTGACTGTCACGAGAATAAAGACGAACGTAGCGGATGATTGAGGTATTTTATGGTGGGTGTTGCATAAGCTTGAGAAACAATTTCGTGGAACTGACTGTAGTATTATGGCAGTAATAAGGTATGGGGATTGTGAGTTAGCGAGTGTTTTGTTCTATGGCTTTGAGCCAAGTGGGGGAGTCTGATATTGACAATTCAATTTTATGGATATATGTTAAATTTTAGTTTTTGTCTGAGGCGTACTTGTGGGTTAGTTATGACTTGCAAAGATTGATATCGAGGATGACTCGAGTAATGAAATTCCTGGATACAGGTTATATTGCATTTTATGAGTATATTGAAATTATGGGATGGGTGACTTCTTATTGTGAAGGATGTAGTACGAACGGAGTATGAATTTGATCAGTGGTGTTAAGGCAAGGTTACTTCTTTCGATGTTGTTGTGCTAAGGGGGCATGTGTCTTTCGGCCTATTTGGGCGGTACAACTTGGATTTGAGCAAAGTGGGTGACTCTCGAGAGGGTTCTAATGGATTCAAAATATATATGTGGCAATTGAAAAATTTTCGGATTCGTATATCGCTAGAATAGGTTATTTACATTGGATGGTATCGGGACTTGTGGTAAGTCTGCATGACTAAAGATTCTATATTTTAGTATAAAAAGGAAAGAGAAATAATTTTAAAATTCACATAAGGTCCTTTAGAGTGGGTGTCTCGGTTGTGGTATGTTGTGGTATTTAAGAAGAATACAGTGGCTTATGGACCTTAGGGCAGTGTTGTTTTATGTTAGGATGTCTTGTAGTGAGCTTTGGGTAAGGATGGTAGTGTTCTGACAAGGACAAGTGTCAACTTGAGGGTAATTATGATGTGGCGAGGCTCTACAGATATTTTGGGGGCAATATTCTTGGGTTTGATGACCTGCGTGGCTTGGTCGAATTAGAGGAATTTAGTTCTGATAGCTTGATTAGGTGAAAATGGATTTCAAAGTGTTCTTGATGGTTTCTACCATGGTTTGAACCAGATATTTTCTACCAGTGTGGGGAACGTGTTGAGTATTGTGATTTTCCCCTGGAAATAAGCAAGAGAGAGGTTTATAACTAATATGGTATATAATTTGCTGGTGACTCAAATTTTATAATGAGATACTCATGCCTTTCACATGATAGATGTGGTGTGTTGTACGGGATTTAGATTTACATGCAGATGTTGGAAGTTCATTCTTGAAAGGAAGATCACGAATTTTGGACTGAATGGTTAATTTCAGATATTTAGATAAATGTTATAACCGCTTGATAATCTCTGAGAGGAGTGTGTATTTCAAAAGGTGCATTGTGTTTTGACTTACTGATGTTCATCGGTATCGCGGTACTCACCTAGTTGATAGACTGTTGATATTCAAATTATTGCTATGTGGAACGGAAAAATTATGAAAGTATTCCTCATGGGATTATTGTGAATGAAAGATGTGTTAGTCATTCTAGTGCTGGAGTTGGGACTCATTACGACGATTCATGTGTTCGATGAATTTGGAGACTGGGAGTTCTCAGAAGTATAATGTTTTGGGTTGTGGCCTATTTGAGGTGAGTATTTTATTTTAACTCAATGGAGGCACTAGTTGCGTTAATTATTTATGATAGCTACGTACTATAAGTGTGCATATATGTAAGGTTTGAGCCAAAGTCCGGGCATCAGGGCAAGTATTTATACTCGAAAGAATGCATAGGCTATGATATGCCTAGAGTTGACTGTTAAGCGTAAAGTTATAATGTTTCTCGTGTTCTTACCTTTGTTGAGAACCGTCTGGGCTACACTTGAGGTTACAAAGAGGCTAATTCCCTGAATAAACGGGTTAGTTACTATTTCTGCGTTAAATTGCCAAATTGAAGTGTGATATCAGACTTTGCACATGCTTACACTATAGCATATTATTTATACCAGTCCAGGGGCATGAGAATCTTATTTCATTACCATATACAAGTGTACTTGTCTAATTGCTCCTGTATGATACTCTAGGACTGGAGGCCCGTGACCATGCCAGGCGATTCATATTATTGGCATGTGAGTCGTACGTGCCATGTGTGGGAATTTTATTTCTATGATAATTTATCTGATTTATTAATTTCCTTCCTCTACAATTGTGCATATGCGCCTACGGTTATACTCTTCATGAAATTTGAGATGCTGGTTGTAACATTGCGGTTGTAGTGGTGCTTGTTGAACTTGCAACACGGTTCTCTTCCTTGAGACATCTCCCCTATTTGGGTACACAGATTGCGTAGTTGTGGCTTGAGTTATATTGATGTGGCGTGTCGATGGGATAGTTGTGTTTAATAATATAAGGTCATTGGACCTAAAATAGGTACTATCAGGTTTGATTACGGTATATTCGGGAGGATAATATTAAAAGTCGGCTTGAAAAGTGATTATTGTTCTGGTTGGGGCGAGAGAGCTCCATGACTTGTTGCTCTGATAAGGGGTCATGAGTTTTCTGCATGTTTCTTTTATTATCAGCAGTGTACGAAGGTTTTTGGAGCGAGGTTTGGCTTGATATGAGGTTTTATACTAGTACTTGGTTGGTTTTGAGTAGTTACTGTGATCAGAAATGGTGTTACGAGTATACGAGTTGTGTAGTATGTTATGCGATTATATCTGGGATTATAGTTATGGCTGGATATAGCTGGTTCAGGCTTATACAATGTGTAGATGTGAGATTCGGGTTTTGAAAAGAATTCTGGATGTTAGAAATTTGGCTCCAAGGTTTTTTGGATAAGGTTAAATTAATGATTTTCAGTTATGTTATGTGGTCAGGCCTATATAGAATAGGGTGACGTGAGATCACCCCCGGGTATGTGCGTGGTAAGGTGGAATAGAGATTTGAAGGTTAAGGACAACTCTTGGCACGTTCGAGGACGAACGTATGTTTAATTGGGGGAGATTGTAACGACCCGACCGGTCGTTTTGAGCATTTACGCTCCTTTCAACTATTTGAAGTCTTGAATAACTTCCTACGAGGTATTATGACTTGTGTGAATTGTCGGTTTTGGTTTTAAGGTATTTTGGAGTTAGCTTGGAAGAATGAATTTTCATGCTGGAAGCTTAAATTGAAATAGTTGACCGGATATTGACTTATGTATAAACGACCTCAAAATTTAATTCGGATGATTCCAATAGCTCTGTATGGTAATTTTGGACTTAAGAGCATGTACGGAAAACTATTTGGAGGTCCGTAGTGGAATTAGGCTTGAAATGCCGAAAGTTGAATTTTGGGAAGTTTGACGGGGGAGTTGACTTTTTGATATCGAGGTCCGAATCCGATTCTGAAAATTGGAATAGCTTCGTTATATCAATTATGACTTTTGTGCAAAATTTTAAGTCATTCCAGATTGATTTGTGCATTTCAGCACAAGATATAGAATTTGAAAGTTCAAAGTTCATTAGGCTTGAAAATATGTGTGATTCGTGTTTTTAGTGTTGTTAGATGTGATTTGAAGACTCGACTAAGTTCGCATAATGTTTTAGGACTTGTTGGTGTATTCGGTTGGGGTCCCGGGGGACCTCGGGTGAGTTCGGATGCTTAACGGATCGAATTTGGATTTGGAGAAGGAACTGAAGCAGCTGGGCATCTGGTGTGATCGCACCTGCGCGAAAAAGGGCCGCAGGTGCGAGCTCGCGGAAGCGAGGCATGAGTCACAAAAGGGAAAATTCATGGTCTGGCCAGGCACCGTGGGTGCGAAAATATTTGTCGCGGTTGCGACGACCGCAGGCGTGAAGAAATCATCGCAAGCGCGGACACCGCATGCGCGAGAGTTTTGCCGCGAGTGCGAAGAAATCATCGCGGGCGCAAAAGCCCCTGGGCAGTACAAAAACAGAGGGGAAAACTTGTGGTAAGTCCTTTGTGATCATTTCTACTCCATAATATTGAATTATCATCGAATAATCTGACTAGATTACATGTTTTTGAGGTGTAAATCGGGGGTTTGAACTTAGAGATTTGAAAATAAGAATTGACGATCTGGAGGTCGAGTTGAGGTCGGATTTTGGTAAAATTAGTATGGTTAGACTCGTGGTTGAATGGGCTTCTGGATTTTGTAACATTTTCCTAGTTCCGAGATGTGGGCCCAATGGGCGATGTTTGAGCTAAATTTTGGATTTTTATGGAAAATTAGCATTTTCTTATGGAATAAATTCCAATAAATTTTATTGACCGAATCGAATTATTTGTGGCTAGATTTGAGGCGTTTGGAGGCCAATTCACCAAGTAAAGGCTTAGCGGAATAAGAATTTCACTGTTTGAGGTAAGTAACAATTTTAAATCCGGTCCTGAGAGTATGAAACCCCAGATTATTATATTATGTGAGTATTTTGGAGGTGACGCACATGCTAGGTGACGGGCGTGTGGGCGTGCACCGTGGGAATTGGAAATTGGTCCATTCTGTGAAACTGGAAAGTTAAATAAGCTTGTCGTTAGTTATGTGCCCTTAATGTGCTATAAAACAATTTTGACAGTGAAGCATGCTTAGGCTATGTGTTGGTGCTGTAAAGACCACAGAGAGATTGTACATGTTGAATTATCTACTAAATTGTTATTTTGTACTCAGTCACAGTTTACTTGTATATTTTATCTCAGTCGCTATTGTTCATTATTGATGCATCATATCATTGTTGTTGGGCTGATTTCATGATTTCTGAGAGCCCGCGAGACTGGAGAGATTTATGACTGAGTGAGGTCGAGGGCCTGATTGTGAGATATTATTATAGCACGTGAGTTGTCTGTGCAACACATGAGTTGTCTGTACGGATCCAGATAATATTATACTATAGCACGTGAGTTGTCCGTGCAGCACGTGAGTTGTCCGTGCAGATCCAGATATTATACTATAGCACGTGAGTTGTCCGTGTAGCACGTGAGTTGTTGGTGCGGATCCAGATATTTATACTATGGAACGTGATTTGTCCGTGCAGCATGTGAGTTGTCCGTGCAGATTATAGCGCTTGGGCTGTAGGAGCCCCTCCGGAGTTTGTACATCCCCAGTGAGCGCGGGTACACATTGAGTGTGAGTGCTGAGGGCTGGGAGCCCAGTGAGTGATTGTTGTCCTCAGAGGTAGTACTTGCTTTTCATTTGTTGTTGCACTTAGTTTCTATCTCTCATTGTTGTGAAATTCTCTGAAAGAGTTTATATCCGAATTACATGAACTTGAACTATATAACACTGATTTGACTTAAACTGCTGGAATTGAAAGCATATCTACTCTCTGCTGGAATTACTGAAAATGAATTGTAACTGTGTAGCTCGTCGCTATCTTCAGTTCCCTATTTATTATTGTTACTTGATGAGTTGGTTGTACTCATACTACACCCTGCACTTCGTGTGCATATCCAGGTGTTCTCGAACATAGCGGGTGTCGATTCTATCATATAGTTGATTTTCCGGAGATTCAGATGTAGCTGCCGTGTTTTGCAGACCTTGTCTCTCCTTCCATATCTCCTTGTTTACTGTATTTGGTCTTGGACTATTATGGACCATTTTTTTCAAACTTGTATTCACATTAGATGCTCATGTACTAAGTGACACCAGATTTTGGGGAGTGTTTGTATCAATATTTGTGGGATTTTGTATTGTATTTAAATATTATGTTTTTTTCAAAATTAAAGGAAATTAGGAGTTATTGATTTTATCGGATTTCCTAGTATTGAGATAAGCGCCATCACGGCGGGTGAGATTTTAGGCCGTGACAGAATAACTCTGTTATGTCATTTATGACTTGTGTGCAAAATTTGAGGTCAATCTGAATTGAATTGATAGGTTTCAGCATCGAATGTAAAGGTTGAAATTTCTTAGTTTCATTAAGCTTGAATTGGGGTATGATTCGTGCTTTTAGTGTTGTTTGATGTGATTTGAGGATTCTACTAAGTTCGTATGATGATTTAGAACTTGTTAGTACATTTGGTTAAGTTTTGGATGGTTAACGGACTAAATTTTGGACTTGGAGGAAATCTGGAAATTTCTGCCTTATGATGCAATCGCACCTGCGAAATTTGGCTCGCAGGTGCGAGCTTGCAGAAGCGACACCAAGGTCGTAGATGCGGAGGCAAGTGAGACAGTGCAAAATCGCAGAAGCGGATGCTCCTTCACAGAAGCGAGTCCACAAAAGCGGACTTATTGTCTGCAGAAGGGGGGGCAGTCACAGAAGCGGTTATTTTCTCACACCTGCGAGACAACAGGAGAGGCTAAGTGAGTCGCATGTGCGGAACCCCTGGACAGTATAGATTTCGAAGGGATTCCGAGTTTTGCTATTTTTGGACCTTTAAGCATGGTGTTTGGGGAGATTTTCAGAGAGAATTCACGGGAAACTTGAGGTAATTCACTTATGATCATTTCTACTCCATAATATTAAATTATCATCGAATAATCCGACTAGATTACGTGTTTTTGAGGTGTAAATCGGGAATTTGGAAATAAGATTAGATGATTTGGAGGTCGAGTTGATGTCGGAATTTGGTAAAATTTGTATAGTTAGACTTGTGGTCGAATGGGCGTTCATTTTTTATAACTTTTGCCGGGTTCCGATACGTGGGCCCCATGGGGATTTTTGAGTTAAATTTTGGATTTTGCTGGAAAATTAGTATTTTCATATGGAATTAATTCCTATAATTTGTATTGATTGAATCGAATTAATTGTGGCTACATTTGAGGCGTTCGGAGGCCGATTCGCGAGGCAAAGGCATAGCGGAGTAAGAAAGTACATGGTTTGAGGTAAGTAACACTTCTAAACTTGGTTCTGAGGGTATGAATCCCTGAATTTGGTGTTATATCAATTGTTTGAAGGTGACACACATGCTAGGTGACGAATGTGTGGGTGTGCACAATAGAAATTGTGACTTAAGTAAATTCAGGGAATTAACCTACTTGTAACCTCAAGTGTAGTCTAGATAGTTCTCGACAAAGGTACGGATACGAGAAACGTTATAACTTTACGATTAACAGTCAACTTCAGGCATATCTTTGCCTAAGCATTCTTCTGAGGATGAATACTTGCCCCGATGCCCGCACATGGGCTCAAACCTCGTACATATATATACGCACTCGTAGTGCGTAGTCATCACAAATAATTAACGCAACTAGTGCCTCCACTGAGTTTAAATAAAATACTCACCTCAAACAGGCTGCAACCCTGAAACAATATGCTTCGGAGAACTCCCATTCTCCAAATTCAAAGAACACATGAACCACCCTAACTGATCCCAACTCCAACACTCGAATGACTAACACATCTTTCATGCACGATCATCCCATGAGGAATACTTTTATACTTCTTCCGTGCCACATAGAAATAATTGAAATATCAGCAGTCTATCAACCAGGTGAGTATCGCAGTACCAATGAACATCCGTAAGTCAAAACACAATGCGCCTACTGAAATATGCACTCTTCTCAGGGATTACCGAGCAATTATAACATAAATCTAAATATTTGAAACTGACCATTCTGTCCAGAATTCGTGACCTTCCCTTCAAGAATAAATTGCCACCTTGTACATGTAAATCTTAATCCCGCACAACACACTGCATTTAGCATGCCATCATGTGACAAGAACGAGAATCTCATTATTAACTCTGAGTCACCAGCAAATTACATACCCGGTCAATTTGAAACCTTCCATTTTCTCTCGTCCATGAGGAATTCATAATGCACAACATGTCTCCCACACCGGTAAAAAATATCTAGTTCAAACCATGGTAGAAACCATCAAGAATACTTTCAAATCCATTTGCACATAACCCGGCTATCAAAACTGAATTCCTCTAACTCGACCAAGCCACGCAGGTCACCAAACCCAAGAATATTGCCACTGAAATATCTGTAAAGTCTCACTACAAGATATCCTAACATAAAATCACATCGCCTTAATGCCCATAAGGTACTGTATTTTTCTTAAGCATCCCCATAAGTACCACATTTGAAACGTCCACTTTGGAAATACCCCTTGTGAATTTAAAATTGTTCTTTTACCCTTCTTATACTGGAATGTGGAATCCATTGTCATACAGAATTACCGCAAGCCCCGCACCATCCAGTGCAAATAAACGATTCTGGTGATATACAAATTCCAAAAAAATTTCAATTAACACTTATACGTTTTGAATCCATTATAACCCTTTCGAAAGTCACCCACTATGCTCAAATCTAAATAGTATCGCCCGAATGGGCCGAAAGACACAAGCCCCCATTAGCACAACAGCCCCTAAAGAAGTAACCCTGCCTTAACACCACCAATCAAATCCATACTTCGTATGCACTACATCCTTCAAAATAACCATTTAGTCATTTCATGATTTTGCATATTTTTATAAAGTGCAATATAACCCGCATTCAAGAAATTTTCTTACTCGAGTCATCCCCGATCTCAACCTCTGCAAGTCATAACTAATCAACAAGTATGCCTCAGGCCAAAACCAATACCGCACATAATCGTGCAATCACATCATAGATATCAGACTCCCCCACTTGGCTCAAAGCCATAAAATATTCGATAAATCACAATACCCATACTTTATTACTAACATAATACTGCAGTCAGTTCAACAAAAATTCTTCTCAAGCTTATGCAACACCCACCATAAAATACCTCAATCATCTGCTAAGTTCGCATTTATTCTCGTGACAGTCAAGTAAACTTTCTCGACCAGATTCAAATTCAAACGTCAACACATACGCCTCGCTGGCAGAAAAGAAACTCTCCACTCAACATTATAAGGAACACACCTATGTATATTACTCCGCATGGGATAACCCACCTGCTTATCCTCAAATTGACATCTTGTTATACCTTTTTGCAATCACAATTACTATGCAATCACTTAATCTTTATGAGTCAAAACTCATTAACAAGACATGAGAATTTAATTTGTCCCATTTTAACAACATGAAAGATCCTTAAAAACACTCATACTCGAGACTGTACGTCACATCAAAACGAAAATCAAGCACCCCTTTGTTTTCCTAGGAAACACTCCTCGTCACATTTGAATCGTCTTAACACATCCCGCAGCCACATCATACTCATCACAAAGCCATTTCCATCGCTCATCGAGCCACAAATTCCACTCGTAGGGACATTACCGGACATATGATTCCAAATGTACACGTTACAATTGAAGCTACCGACCTTAAGCTGCGATCTAACCCTAGCCTCAAGTCCTTCAGACTGGACCATCACCAAAACACAAAATACATCTCGAACCTCATTCATGGAATCACAAGCCAGCGATGCACAACTAATACTGAGCGCTCACATGCTCACACAAATGTGTGGAAGGATTCAAAGAGTTATGTTTCAAGTTGAATCAATTTCGCATGATAGAATACAAGAAAGTGAAATTTTCCTTAGGGTTCAGCAGCCTCTCAAAGATAAGTACAGACGTCTCCATATCGATCCGCAAGACTCTACTAAACCTGCTCATGACTTGCGAGACCTATGTAACCTAGGCTTTGATACCAACTTTTTACGACCCAAAATCTCACATGTCGTGATGGCGCCTATCTCAATACTAGGAAAGCCGATAATCTTAATAAACCGTCATATCTTTTAAATTTGAAACATAATAATTAAATTCAGCTGAAGAAATCTCACAAATACAAATATAACAATCCCAAAACCCCGTGTCACTGAGTACATGAGCATCTAATATGTATACAATGTATGACTGATAAAAACCACTGTCTGAAAGTATAGAACAGTACAATAATTGAAGGAAAGAGAGACAAGGTCAGAGGACTCCACGCAGCTACCTTGATAGTCTCCAACTGATAGCACTCTGATACCTAACAGTCGTCGTGTCCGAAAGCACCTGGATCTACACACGAGGTGAAGAATGTAGTATGAGTACAACCAACTCAATAAGTAACAGGACTAACCTCTGGGCTGAAAGTAGTGATGATCTCCGTAGGTACAGTCCAGTACATAGATAATGGTGGAAAAATGTAAGCATGCTTTCAAGTTTCAACAGTTAAAAATCAGTACAAGTAAAATAGATCATTACTGCATGATATGAAGAATATGACATCTCAGTGTAAAGACCTCATGTAATATTGGTTACAAATCATTCAATCACTTGGTACTGTTTATGGCCAATCCGGCCCAGAGATATTCCATCCCTTATATATATACACATCGACTGACAATCAGTCACTCAGTACCGTATAAGGCCAATCCAGCCCTTGGGTAATTTATCCCCAAATGTAAATGATACGGACAAGATTCACGTCTAGGTAAATTCATTACAATATAAATAAGTAAGGCAAGTCCATGCCCTGGGAAATTCATTCCAAATATATATATATATATATATATATATATATATATATATATATATATATATATATATATAAAATCATTTACGCTCACTGGGGGTATGTACAGACTCCGGTGGGGCTCCTTCAGCCCAAGCGCGATATAAACCCATTATGGCCTACTGTGGGCGGACAGTCCCGATCCATATAATAATAAAGCCTATAAGGCATGCTGTAGGCGGGAAGCCCCGATCCATAAAATAGTAAAGCCTATAAGGCATGCTGTAGGCCCGATCCATATAATAGTAAAGCCTATAAGGCCTACTGCAGACAGGCAACCCCGATCCATATAATAGTAAAGCCTATAAGGCCTGCTGCAGGCGAGCAGCCCCGATCCATATAATAGTAAAGCCTATAAGGCCTGCTGCAGGCAGGCAACCCGATCCATATAATAATAATGTATAAAGCCATTATGGTCTGCTGCGTCGCGCAGCTCGATCCCATAAATATCCTCACAAAAATATTACGGAGTGTGAAATGTATATTTTTTGAACAATTAATTCATCAGCAACACGACCCCATGGGTCCCAAAATATTAGCACGTAGCCTAAACATGATCTTTAATAGGAGCCTCAACTCAATTTCTCTAACACGTGGAGAATGTTCAGATAATAACATGATTCATTAATTTTACAACTGCACAAGATTTATTCATGACACAATTTATATGGTGCACGTCCACAAACTCGTCACCTATCGTGTGTGTCACCTCCAAACAATTTATATCTTACCAAATTCGGGGATTCATACCCTCAGAACCAAGTTTAGAAGTGTTACTTACCTCATATCGTGTAATTCTTTATTCCACTATGCCTTTGCCTCATGAATTGCCCTCCAAACGCCTCGAATCTATCCAGAATTAATTCGATTCAGTCAATAAAATTTATTGGAATTAATTCCATAAGAAAATACTAATTTTCCATAAAAATCCAAAATTTAGCTCAAACATTGTCTGTGGGGCCCACGTCTCGGAACCCGACAAAAGTTACAAAATACGGAAGCCCATTCAACCACGAGTCTTAAAACATCATACGAACTTAGTCGAGCCTTTAAATCACATCAAACACCGCTAAAAACATAAATCATTCCTCAATTCAAGCCTAATAAACTTTGAAACTTTCAATTTCTACAAACGACGTTGGAACCTATCAAATCAAGTCCGATTGACCTCAAATTTTGCACACAAGTCATAAATGATATAACAGAGGTAATGAAATTTTCAGAATCGAATTTCTAACCTGATATCAAAAATTCAACCCCCGGTAAATCTTTCCGAAAATTTAACTTTCGCCATTTCAAGCCTAATTCCACTGCGGACCTCCAAATAATTTTTTGGACACGCTCCTAAGTCCAAAATTACCATACGGGGATATTGGAATCATCAGAATTCAAATCCGAGGTTGTTTACACATAAGTCAATATCCAGTTAACTTTTCCAACTTAAGTTTTCAATTATGAGACTATGTGTCTCATTTCACTTCGAAATTCTTCCGGACCCGGACCAACTAACCCGATAAGTCATAAAACAATTGTAAGGCATAAATTGAGCAGTAAATGGAGCAAAAGGGTTATAATACTCAAAACGACCGGCCAAGTCGTTACATTTAAATACAAAATTTATACAACGATTCATATATTATACAACTATTTTTCAACTTTTATACAACATTCAAATAAAAACAAGTATTTAACTACAACAGAATACAATTTACATATAATTATACTACAACTTTATTACAATTTCGTAAGTATATTATATGCTATGTGTTCTTCTTCTTCTTCTTCTTCGACTTTCAATCTGAAATTTAGTCAAAATCAAGTCTAATATTCGCCAAACACCCTCAAAATTGAGATATAAACTCCAAACAATATTCCCAATTGTTTGCATCAACACCCAATCCAAACAAATATGGTTTTTAAAAACCCAAATTCGAATTCAAAGCTTCAAAGCTTTTTAATGGTTGTTAATGGTGGAGAATCAAACACCTTCAAAATTTATTGATTGACAGTTTCAATTTGAACACTAATTGTGCAACATGAAAGGAAATTGCTAAGTTAAAACTCTATAGTAAAACGATTGAAATCCATTGATGAATTCCATTAAAAATATATACAACATGAAAGGATAAAAAATAGAGGACATCAGAGGAAAAACATAGAATGAGAGATTGAGAGACAGAGAGCACAGGGAGAGAGAGAGAGAGAGAGAGAGAGAGAGAGAGAGAGAGAGAGAGAGAGAGAGAGAGAGAGAGAGAGGGACACTCATTTAATTTCTAAAGTGTATATAATTTGTAAATTGTATATGCCCATGTAATTAAATTAAAACTTGAGTAGGGAGGGTAATAAAGTTTCAAATAGTGTATAGGAAGGTAAAAATCTCTAGTGAGATTTGATTCTCACTATTTTTTTCTCTCATCTTTTTCTTCAATTTCTTATGGAAAGTAAATTTAAAAACATGTCTGAAACATATGGACATACAAAGAAAATCGAATTACACCAAACCAATAAATCGAGTCAAATTAAAACAAGCGAGACACAAAACAAAATCACTGAGGATTATTACTACCTAAAAACAAGTAAAGGACATGTTTTTTTGGATGTTTTATATTTTTTAATTTATTTATTTTTTTGTGTTTTTGGTCGAAATTTAAACCCACAAGAAAATTATCTAGGATATCCATCATCGTGATCAAAATTTGGCGTCGTTGCCGGGGAACTAACGGTGTAGCTGTAGTTGTACATATTGCTAGGTTTCATGTTTGAACTTTTATCTTTTTATATATTTTTTTGTATTTTATTTTTAAAAAATTTTATTTTTTACTTGAGAGACATGACATCTTGGAATTATGATAGTTTTGATATTGGTAATTCTACTTTTTACCCTCCTTATGTTTATTATGGAGGAAACCACCCATGGAAAAATTATCAAAATATTCTTAAGAGTTAATTATGTGCACCAACTCAATCTTATATGAGGAATGTGTGTGATGTGTAGGGTGGTCAAGATGGTCACTTTCATGGTTGTGCTTATATTTCTTATCTTCCCCCAAACCTTTACTTTGATGGTTCTTTTTCTTGTGAAGTTAATAAGAACAAAGAACCCATGGATGATGACCAGAAAGAGATCAAGAATATGCTAAGGTGCCTTATGGAACAAAATAACGAGAAACAACTGCACATACAAAGGCAAGATGCCACTATTCGCAACCTGGAGGTACAAATGAGTCAACTAGTTGAAGCATTTAATGCTCAACAAGCCAATATTATGGATAGTAGTCAAGAAGAGCATGAATTAAATACCGAAATTGAGGTTCTAATGGAGAAGGCCAGAGTAGAACACCAACAATCTAGCCAAATAGAATTTGAGAATGTCAATGTTGAAGAAGTAATACTAGAGTCAGCCAGGGACGTTGAAGATACAAATTTAGTTGACTCTAGTGTGATTGGTGTTGAGGAGGTTAAAAATCTTGAAGGACGTGTATTTGAGTGCGTTGGACCTCATTCCAAATACTACTCTATATTATGTTCAGATGGTGAAATGGAAATTGATCTGTGTGAGCCAATGTAGGAGTCAAAGGAAGAGGTAGATGAGCTCTATATTCTGAACTTTTTAAGGCCATCTAGGCAAAGTGACACTCCTTGGTTGAAAGCCAAAAAGTGCATAAAGAATCATTTAGTTTTTGGCTCGCAACAATTTGTATCGCCCAAGAGCATGATCATAGAGCATAATCAAAACTTGGGGTCCAATTCTTAAGTTCGAAGTGGAGACAGAAAGTTGTTCATGTCGTGTTGCGACGTTATTTCAAGCGCTTGTTGGGAGGCAACCCGGCTTTACTTCTTTTTTATTTTTTATTAATTGTATTATTTTTGTAGTGTCGATTGTTGATTTTCTAGGAGCATGGAAAGCAACGATATTGAAAGGATGCAACAACAAATTAGATGGTTGGAACTAAGTGTGAGGTACCAGCACAAAGGACTAGGCCTGCGAGAAGTCTGAGTACCCCATGAGCTGCTAATGCTTCGGCCTTTGGCCTATCGGGAAGTTTCTTTTACCCTCTTATTAGTATGGTATGCATTGGGGACAATGCACAATTTTAAGTGTGGGGTGAAGAGATGGTCTGAGTGACTTTCTATGCTATTTTAGTTGTGTTAGTTTAATTGAATAATGATTTTTAGAAAAATTAAAATATATTGGAATTTTCCTGACGATGGATATCCTAAATAATTTTCTTGAGGGTCTAAAGTCTAACTAAAAACACAATTAGTTTTTAGGTAGTACTAATCTGTCGTCGTTTTTCTTTGTGTCTCGGTTCTTTTCCACGGATGTAGTTGAACCAGATAGTAGTTTTTTTATCTTTAGAGTAGAGTAGGTGTCACGACCCAAATTTCCTCCATATAACGTCATGACAATACCTAGTCTCTACGACTAGGTAAGCCTAACAAATTTCAGAAAATAACAAAAACAAAAGTAAAACCTGGCAACTAAAAATAGTGGATAAGTGAGTAACGAGTAACAATGCCATTCGACAAGTACAATAACCAATACTCTATAAATACACAGTCTTCCCAAAACCCGAAACATCGTAAGTCGCAAGCTACAGAATGAAACTAGCTTCTCTATACATCAGAGTCTAATAAAAGAAGTAAGGAAGGTAAATGACATAGGAGGAAATAAAGGGGGACTCTGAGGTTTGCGGACGCGCCATATATACCTTGAAGTCTCCATACAGCAGCAACCACTCTCAGCTAGTGGCGGGGCTGATTAGAAGTACTTGGATCTGTACACAAAATATGTGCAGAAGAGTAGCATGAGTACACCACAACGGTACCCAGTAAGTGCCAAGCCTAACCTCGGTAGAGTAGTGACGAGGTCGGGTCCGGGACCTACTGGGATATAATAATAAGACATATGCTATAATAAAAAATGAAGTAAAATGGAGAAGATAACAGCAAGTATTCACAAAGAAATAACAACACTGCACAATGATATAACAACAGGGGACGCTCCCTAGATACTGTCTCGTAGTCCCAAAAGTAAATATACAAGGAGAACTCCCGAGGTACTGCCTCGTAGTCTTAAAAGTAAATATGTAGGGAGAACTCCCGAGGAACCGCCTCGTAGTCTCAAAAGTAAATGTGCAGGGAGAACTCCCGAGAAACCGCCTCGTAGTCTCAAAAGTAAATGTGCAAGAAAAACTACCGAGGAACCACCTCGTAGTCTCAAAAGTAAATGTGCAGGGAGAACTCCCGAGGAACCGTCTCGCAGTCTTAAAGTAAACACACAGCTCAAACCGATAAATACAACAGTTAATAGTAATATTTCTATAGTTATACTGATAAAGAACAAGGAAAAGCAGGAAATCAACTAGGCATACTTCATAGAGTCAAATAAGCAGTTAAAGCACGTAGACATGCAATATTAGGCTAAATAAGATAACTACATATATTGGAATAGCTCAATCAAGAATGAAAACAGACTAATACTCATTTAAACGGTATAACTCAAATCAAATGAAAAACATGTTGCTACTCGGTAAAACAAATCGGGTTCTACAATAAATAGTTCGTGTACGTACTCGTCACCTCACGTACATGGCGCTCACATATCACAACAGTACCAAATCATAAGGGGATCCCCCCCCCCCCAAGGTTAGGCAAGCCACTTACCTCGAACCAAGCTCAATCAATCGGTAACAATGCCTTTTTCACGAATATCCGACTCCGAATGGCCCAAATCTAGCCAAAAATCAATTACATACCATAAATACAACTATAAGATATTAATCTAATTAATGAAATCAAAGCTAAAGCAAGAAATTAAAAAATCAACCCAAAACGTCTCCCAAGGCCCACGTCTGAGGAATCGGGTAAAAGTCACAAAATATGAACACCCATTCCCTCATGATTTCACTCGTACCAAAAATATCCAAATCCGATGTCAAAATCTCAATCAAAACCCAAAATCTTAGTTGAAGAACTTCTTCCCATTTTCCTCAAAATTTCAACCCAAATCCGAAATTAAATGATGAAATCAACCATAGATTAGTGGAATATAACCATAAAGGAGTTAAGAATCGTTATCCAACATCTTTCTCTGAAAATCCCTCAAATAATCTCCCAATCTAAGCTCTCAAAGTCCCAAAATTGGAAATGAGACCAAACCCTCGAAATTTCTTCTTTTTTGCCAAGCGATCTCGCACTCACGGACTAACAAGTCCTAAAACACCATACAAACTTAGTCGAGCCCTCAAATAACATCAAACAATGCTAAAAATATAAATCATCATCTGATTCAAACTTAATGAACGTGAAACTTTAAATTTCTACAACTGATGCCGAAACCTATCAAATCACGTCCGATTGGCCTCAAATTTTGCACACAAGTCATATTTGACATTACGGACCTACTCCAAGTTCCGGAATTGGAATCCGTCCCCGATATCAAAAAATCAACTGCCGAGCAAAATATCTAAAAAATCGACTTTCGCCAATTCAAGCATAATTTAGCTACAGACCTCCAATTCACATTTCGGACATGCTCCTAAGTCCAAAATCACCCAACAGAGCTAATGGAACTGATGAAACTCCATTCCGGAGTCATTTTTACACAGTTCCAACTACGGTCAAAATCCTAAGACTTAAGCTTCTAGTTTAGGGACTAAGTGTCCCAATTCACTCTGAAACCACAAGAACAACCTCCCGGCAAGTCACATAAGCAGAAAAAGGTACGGGGAAAGCAGTAAATAGGGGTCGGGGTTAATACACGCAAAACTACCAGCCGGGTCATCACATTCTCCCCCTTTAAAACAATCGTTCGTCCTCAAACGAGCATAGAGACATACCTGAAGTGGTGAAAAGATGAGGATAGCGGCTGCGCATATCATGCTCGGTCTCCCAAGTCACCTCCTCGACCGATTGACCCCTCCACTGAGCCTTCATGGAAACAATGTTCTTTGACCTTACCTTTTGAACCTGCCTATCCAAAATAGCCACCGGCTCCACAACATAAGATAAATCCCTGTCCAATTGGACTGAGCTGAAATCCAACACATGAGATGGATCACCATGATACTTCCGGAGCATAGAAACATGGAATACCGGATGAACTCCTGCTAGACTAGGAGGCAAGGCAAGCTCATAAGCAACCTCCCCAACACGCCGCAACACCTCGAATGGGCCGATAAACCTTGGGCTCAGCTTGCCCTTCTTTCCAAACCTCATAACACCCTTCATGGGTGACACCCGAAGTAGGACTAGATCTCCCACCATGAATGCAACATCGCGAACCTTTCGATCCGCATAACTCTTCTGTCTGGACTGGGTTGTACTAAGTCGATCCTGAATCAATTTAACTTTCTCCAAGGCATCCTGAACCAACTCTGTACCCAATAGCCTAGCCTCACCTGACTCAAACCAACCTACTAGAGACCGTCACCGCCTTCTATATAAGGCCTCAAATGGTGCCATCTGAATGCTCGACTGATAACTGTTATTGTAAGCAAACTCTGCAAGTCGCAAGAATTGGCCCAAGCACCACCAAAATCTATCACACAAGCACGGAGCATATCCTCCAGTATCTGAATAGTGCGCTCGGATTGTCCGTCCGTCTGAGGTGAAATGTTATGCTCTACGCCATGAAGCCTGACAATCTCGCAGATATAAATTCAAGCCAACTGCTCGGAAGAATAGGTAGTCATCATAGGAATAAGATGAGCTGACTTGGTCAGCCTATCCACAATCACCCAAACTGCATCAAACCTCCATTGAGTCCGTGGGAGTCCAACAACAAAATCCATAGTGATCCGCTCTCATTTCCACCCCGGAATCTCTAATTTCTGAAGCAACCCACTTGGCCATTGATGCTCACACTTCACATTCTGGCAATTTAGACACCGAGCTACATACTCTATTATGTACTTCTTCATTCTCCTCCACAAGTAATGTTGTCTCAAGTCCCGATACAACTTCGCGGCACCCGGATGAATGGAGTACCGCAAACTGTGAGCCTCCTGGAGAATGAACTCACATAACCCATCTATATTAGGTACACATAGCCTGCCCTACATCCTCAATGCACCATCATCCCCAATGGTGACCTCCTTAGCGCCACTGTGTTATACCGTGTCCTTAAGGACAAGCAGATAGGGGTCATCATACTGACGCTCCCTGATACGATCATAAAGAGAAGACCGAGAGACCATACAAGAAAATACTCAACTCGGCTAAGAAATATTCAATCTAACAAGCTGGTTGGCTAATAGATTAGATGCAACTACGAAACTAATGGAACCTAAGTTATAAATCCTCTTTGTTGGAAATTTAGGTTCAAGAAACTAATCTACACCAGTTTCACTAGATAAACTCACACTAAACATGATTTGCTACATTTCTGTCATAAAATTATCTAAACATGCCTCATTTCAAAAAATATCATGCATAAGAAAGGTGTCCGTAAAATTCAAACCACAATAATATATAATATCCAGCAGCCATATCGAAAAAAATCTCTTACCTCAACGTTAACTTTATTAAAAAGCTCAAGTTTCAACTCGTATGCATGGCTTTTCGGCCCAGCTGTAGCAGAGAAGGTAAAATTTCCTTCAGGGTCCAGATTTACCTTTGGATTTTTAGCATCAGGTAATTGCACAGTGAGATACACCACATCTGGTCTCTAGGCCCACTTCACTTGTGGATGGCGTCTATGAATTCATAAAGAATAGGGGAAAAGAAGAAGCAATTTTTAGCCAATAGTTCATCCCAGAAGTGAAAAGAAATGTGAAACAAAATTGTCTGTTGTGTCAATGAATGTCCCTTCCAAGAGGTAGTGTTTAGATGCACTCAACAAGCCTATTGAATGAACAATGATATAAATGAGCAGATACAAAAATGCAAAGGCATTTGTGCACATTATAAAATTAACAAAATATTTCCTATCGAGCAGAGTTTACAAGGAAAATAAAGATATAGAAAAGTGGCATCACACTCCTCAAACTCTCTACCCGGCGACTCAAAGCATCGTCCACCACATTGGCCTTCCCCGGATGGTACAAAATGGTGATATCATAATCCTTAAGCAGCTCCAACCACTTCCACTGACACAAGTTAAAATCCTTCTGTTTAAATAGATGCTGCAAACTCCGGTGATCGATGTAAATCTCACAAGGGACACCTTACAAATAGCGCTGCCAAATCATCAAGACATGCACAATAGCTGCTAGCTCAAGGTCGTGGACATGATAGTTCTTTTCATACACCTTCAGCTGTCTGGACGCGTAGGCAATCACCCTACCGTCCTGCATCAACACCGCGCCGAGATCAATCAGTGACGCATCAGAGTATACTGTATAAGACCCCAAACCTGAAGGCAATATCAATACTGGGTTGTAGTCAAAGCTGTCTTGAGCTTCTAAAAGCTCTCCTCACACTCATCTGTCCACCTGAATGGAGCACCCTTCTAGGTCAACCTAGTCATAGGTGCTGCAATAGATGAGAAATCATCTACAAATCGACAGTAATACCCCGCCAAACCAAGAAAACTCTAGATCTCAGTAGCTGAGGACAGTCTGGTCCAACTCTGCACTATTTCAATCTTTTTCGGATCCTCCTAGGTCCTATCACTCGATACTACATGACCCAAGAATACCACTGAGTCTAGCCAAAACTCACACTTTGAGAATTTTGCATATAACATCTTTTCTCTCAAGGTCTGAAGCACAGTCATCAGGTGCTGCTCATGATCTGCCCGAGTCCGGGAGTACACCAGAATGTCGTCAATAAACACAACGACGAAGGAGTCAAGATAGGGTCGGAACACACTGTACATTAAGTGCATAAATAATGTTGGGGCATTGGTCAGCCCAAATGACATCACAAGAAACTCGTAATGACCATACCGAGTGTTGAAAGCAGTTTTCGGGATATCTGGCTCCCGAATCTTCAACTGATGATAGCCTGAACGTAAATCAATTTTGGAAAATACCCTGGCACCCTATAGCTGATCAAATGAATCATCAATACGAGGCAATGGATACCTGTTCTTCACTGTAACTTTGTTCAGCTGGCGATAATCAATGCACATACGTATAGAACCATCCTTCTTCTTCACAAATAAGACCGAAGCACCCCAAGGTGACACACTGGGCCGAATGAAGCCCATATCACGCAACTCCTATAACCGCTCCTTCAACTCCTTCAACTCAGGAGGATCCATACGGTATGGAGGAATAGAAATGGGTTAAGTGCCCAGCAATAAATCAATGCCAAAATCAATATCTCTGTCGGGCGGCATGTCCGGAAGATCAATTGGAAACACATATGGAAAATCCCTTACTACTTGGACTGACTCAACTGTAGGAGTATCAATACTGACATCTCTCACATAAGCTAGATACGCGTCACACTCCTTCTCAACCATTCGTTGAGCTTTAAGAAATGAAATAACTCAGCTGGGAGTATACTCTAAGGTACCTCTCTACTCTAATCACGATAATCATGGCATAGCTAGCGTCACGGTCTTAGCGTGACAATCAAGAATAGATTAATGGGGCGACAATCAGTTGCCCAAGATAACATCAAAGTCTACCATACTATGCAATAATAAATCGGCTCTGGTCTCAAAACAGCTAAGTGCAATCAAACACGACCGGTACACGCGATCCATAACAAAAGAATCCCCCACATGAATAGACCCATAAACATGGGATCTCAAAGAATCCCGAGATACGCCCAAATACGGGGCAAAAATAAGAGTACACATAGGAATAAGTGGAGCCTAGATCAAATAAGACCAATGCATCTCTATGAAAGACCGGAAGAATACCTGTAATGACAGAGTTGGAAATAACTGCCTCTGTACCAGCCGGAAGAGCATAATATCTGGCCTGGCCTTCCCGTCTAGGGCGACCTCGACCTCCCTGACCTCCACCTTGAGCTGGCTGAGCAGGTGGGGTGGTTGTTGGTGCTGGAATCATAGCTTGGGGACCCGGTAGAGCATGATGTGCCTGAGAAGTCTGTGGAGGTGCACCCCTCCTAAATCTGGGGCAATCCCTCACCAGATGACGAGTGTCGCCACAATCAAAATAAGCTCTCGGAGGGCGTGGCTGCTGTGACTGGCTTTGGGCAGGTCTGCTGGGCTGACCGCTAAAATCACCCCATGCAGGAGGTGCACTAGATACTGGTGGTGCATAATAAGGCTCCTGGGGCCTAGAAGGGACCAGAATACCAGTGGTGGTTGGAAGAGTTGAATGAACGGGGGGACTCTCATAGCCCCTATCATGGCGAACTGCAGCTGGGGCACGAGTGCTACTATTAGTGCCATACTCTCGAGACCTCTTGGTCTCCCTCTCCTCTCTCTCTCTCCCGAGCAAGCATACCCTCCAATCTCCTAGCAATACTCACAAACTGATGGTAAGAAATATCCATCTCCAACTCCCGGGCCATGCTAAGCCAGATTTTGGGGTGGAGCCCTCAATAACCGATGAACCCTCTCTCGAACTATTGCAACCAAGGCTGGTGCATGCCTGGTCAAATCACTGAAATGAACTGCATACTCTGATATAGTCATAGCACCCTGGTGCAACTTCTCAAACTCCGCGCGCCATGCGTCCCTGAGACTCTGAGGAACATACTCCCCCAAAAACATGTCCAAGAACTGAGTCCATGTAAGTGAAGCTGCCTCAGTCGGACTACTCAACTAATAAGCACGCCACCACTGATAGGATGCTCCTCTAAGATGGAATGTAGTAAAAGAAATCACATTCGATTCCGCTACACCCATAGTACGGAGAATATGGTGACCCTCCTCCAGAAAAAATGCTGGGCATTCTCTGATGCCAATCCACTGAAGGTAGGAGGGTGGTACCTCTTGTACCTCTCAAGTCTGAGTTGCTCCGCCTAAGAAATTGTTGCCCTAAACGCGGGTTGAGCTGGAGCTACCGGTTGCATAAGTATAATCTATGGAACCTGGTCGACCTGAACCCGCTGCTCTGGAGTACCGGCGACGAGAGTCTGTGCTCCTCCACTGGCCTGACATGTGGCAGGAGCAAATGAAATCAATCCAGCCTTAGCTAAGGTATTGTAAATGCTCAGAAACTGGGCTAGAGTCATTTGGAGGGCTAGTGCAACAACAATTATCTCAGGTGTCTGCCCTCCAGTTGGAGCTACTGGGGGCTCCTCTATAGCAGCTCGTGCGGGTGCTCTGGCTGCACCACGTGGACGTCCTCGGCCTCTATCCCGGCCCAGGCCTCTCGTGGCTCTAGTAGGGGGCACGGGTGTCTGATCATCGAATCAAAGAAGTGTAATTTTACCTAACAGTTCCATAGCCTCCCGAAGATAAATACAGACGTCTTTGTACCGATCCACAAGACACTACTAAACCTGCATGTGACTCACAACACCTATGAACCTAGAGCTCTAATACCAACCTGTCACGACCCAAATTCCCTTCGTATAATGTCGTGATGGTGCCTAGTCTCTATGACTAGGTAAGCATAACAAATTTCAGAAAATAACAAAAACGAAAGTAAAACTTGGCAACTAACAACACCGGATAACTGAGTAACTAGTAACAATGTCGCTCGGCATGTACAATAACAAATACTCTACAAATACACAGTCTTCCCAAAATGCGGAACATCATAAGTCGCAAGCTACAGGAGGAAACTAGCATCTCTATACACCAGAGTCTAATAAAAGAAGTAAGGAAGGTAAATGACATAAGAGGAAATAGAGGGCAACTTCGAGGTCTGCGGACGTCGAGGATATACCTTGAAGTCTCCGTACAACAGCAAGCACTCTCAGCTCATAGCGGGGCTGATAAGAAGTACTTGGATCTGTACACAAAACATGTGCAGAAGAGTAGCATGAGTACATCACAACAGTATCAGGTAAGTGCCAAGCCTAACCTCAGTAGAGTAGTGACCGGGTCAGGTCCGGGCCCTACTAGGATATAATAATAAGACGGATGCTATAATAAAAAATGAAGTAAAATGGAGAATATAACAGCAAGTATTCACAAAGCAATAAAAACAGCCCACAATTATATAACAAAAGGGGGCGCTCCCGAAATACTGTCTCGTAGTCCCAAAAGTAAATATACAGGGAGAACTCCCGAGGTACCGCCTAGTAGTCTCAAAAGTAAATAGGTAGGGAGAACTCCTGAGGAACCGCCTCGTAGTCTCAAAAGTAAATGTGCAGGGAGAACTCCTGAGGAACCGCCTCGTAGTCTCAAAAGTAATTGTGTAGGGAGAACTCCCGAGGAACCGCCTCGTAGTGTCAAAAGTAAATGTGCAGGGAGAACTCCCAAGGAACCGCCTCGTAGTGTCAAAAGAAAACGTGCAGGGAGAACTCTCGAGGAACCGCCTCGTAGTCTCAAAAGTAAATGTGCAGGGAGAACTGCCGAGGAACCGTCTCTTAGTCTCAACTCTCAAATTAAACACACAGCTCAAACCGATAAATACAACAGGTACAGTTATACTATTAAAGAACAAGGAAAAGCAAGAAATCAATTACGCATGCTTCAAAAAGTCAAATAAGCAGTTAAAGCACGTAGACATGCAATATTAGGCTAAACGGGATAACTACACATTGGAATATCTCAATCAAGAATGAAAACAGACTAATACTCATTTAAACGGTATAACTCAAATCAAAGGAAAAACATGTTGCTAATTAGTAAAATAAATCGGGTTTCATAACAAATAGCTCATGTACGTACTCGTCACCTCACATACACGAAGCTCACATATTACAACAATACTAAATCATAAGGGGATTTCCCTCACACAAGGTTAGGCAATCCACTTACCTCGAACCAAGCTCAATCAATCGGTAACAATGCCTTTTCCATGAATATCCGACTCCGAATGGCACAAATCTAGCCAAAATCAATTACATACCATAAATACAACTATAAGAAATTAATCTAATTAATAAAATCAAAGCTAAAGCAAGAAACTAAAAAATCGCCCCAAAAAGTCTCTCCGGGCCCACGTCTCGGAATCGGGTAAAAGTCACAAAATATGAACACCCATTCCCTCATGAGTTCACTCGTACCAAAATTATCCAAATCCGATGTCAAAATCTCAATTAAAACCCAAAATCTTAGTTGAAGAACTTCTTCCCATTTTCCCCAAATTTTCAACCCAAATCCGAAATTAAATGATGAAATCAATCATAGATTAGTGGAATATAACCATAAAGAAGTTAAGAATCGTTACCCAACAGCTTTCTTTGAAACATCCCTAAAATAATCTCCCAATCTGAGCTCTCATAGCCCCAAAATTGGAAATGAGACCAAATCCTCAAAATTTCTTCTTTTCTGCCCATCGATCTCGCACCCGCGGACCACCAGTCGCACCTGCAACGCCGCACCTGTAGAATTTCCATCACAAGTGCGGAAATGTCTCAAGGTTAGTTGGACCGCTTCTGCGATCAGGTGGTCGCACCTACGTGTGCGCACCTGCGGACAGTGGTCTGCTTCTGCGATCTCCCCTTCCAGCTCACTCTACGCATTTGCGGGCTCGCCGATGCAGAAATTATCTCAAATTCCCTAAAACACCATACGAACTTAGTCGAGCCCTCAAATAATATCAAACAATGCTAAAAACATGAATCATCCTCTGATTCAAACTTAATGAACTTGAAACTTTAAATTTCTACAACCGATGCCGAAACCTATCAAATCACGTCTGTTTGACCTCAAATTTTGCACACAAGTCATATTCGACATTACGGACCTACTCCAACTTCCGGAATTAGAATCCGACCCCTATATCAAAAAGTGCACTACCGGACAAAATCTCAAAAAAATTGACTTTCGCCAATTCAAGCCTAATTTAGCGACAGACCTCCAATTCACATTATGGACACGCTCCTAAGTCCAAAAATACCCAACAAAGATAATGTAACTGATGAAACTCCATTCCGGAGTCGTCTTCACACAGTTTCAACTACAGTCAAAATTCTAAGACTTAAGCTTCTGTTGTAGGGACTAAGTTTCTCAATTCACTATGAAACCACAACAGCAACCTCCCGGCAAGTCACATAAGCAGAAAAAGGTACGGTGAAAGAAGTAAACATGGGATCAGGGCTAATACACTCAAAATGACCGGTCGGGTCGTTACAGTAGGTTTTAGGAAATAAAATGATGGGAAGAATGAGATTTGCCAGGCGTCTTTGACTAGTTTGATAGTAGCATATTTAAGCTCTAGAATGTATAGTACATTCCCTATAGTTTGAAAATGCTTATGATTCCTTGTTGAGTATATAAAATGTGTATTGACGCCTATATTTCAGTTTTTTGGCTTGTGTCACTTTGTTCTTGATGCTTAATATTTAGTGGCTCTGTGAATACTCTTATTGTTTGAGAATCAGAATGGAACTACCCTTAGTGAGTCATGTGCCATGTGTGGTGAGAAATTGTATAGTCTATGTCATTGCATTAGAGTCTAGAACATGCCCGGCATGTGTAAAGCAAAATTTTAGGTTTTGCTTGGTTTGAAAAATGATTTTAGACTTTCTTTGATCTTTTTGAACTTAATGCCTACCACAAAAAAAATCTATCCTTATTAAACCCTTTTGAACCTATAGACTTTTATTTGGTGCCCACATTACGAACGTATACCCTTTTGTTCTTATTTGACATTATTTTGATCATTATACCTCTTAAAGCATTTTAATTATGAAATGAGCTCTAGAAGAAGTAAAGACTAAGTGTGGGGTGGCTTTCGAGTGGAACCAATGAAAGAAAGAAGGGTGCAATTATTTTGTAAAATAATACACCACTAGCGAAAATTGAAAAGGGAAAATAATAGTAACAAAAAAGAAGAAAAGAAGGAAAAATATAGATGAATAAATCGTTGTCTTGTTCTTGCTAGTGGGGTATAAAGTAAAGTAGTGCTTAAAGAAAGATGAAATATTTTTGGGTGATCTTGTTTATGAAATTGAAGTGGATTGAAGAATTTGCGCTTATGTAATGTGTTAAAGTGTTTGGGAGGATGAACCACTAATCCAAAATATATCTTACTCTTCCCTTAGCCCACATTAAAACCATGAAAAAGTCCTAATTGATTTTAGATTCAGCAAGCCTGCATTAGTGGAGGTTTACATAATGGGCAAGCCTATAGTACTTTGTGCATGCATGTGACTTCTTTGCGAGAGTGATGAATTTTTTTGATATATGCGAGTCTTTAAAATATATTTGAGCATTTGATTTGAATGTGTGGATTCAACTTACTCTCCTGTTCTTGTAGTGAGGGTACATGATTTCGCAAGGGATAGGTAACGTTATTAGATGTCTCTATGATGCTAAGTGTTCAAGCCATGAATTCATTGTGATATGGAGTCGGTTTATGAGACTAGGATTGTTATAAGCATGTTGTCTTGTTGTTGAATAAATTTTTGAAGTATGACATGGAGTAAAGGGAAGTGTGTGTTGAAGGCATATGCTAAAGTTTAATTGTTGCTACCAACTATAGTCATAGGTATGATATGCTAAACGAAAATAAGATGCTCTAGGAATTGGTGGTTGACTCGAGGACGAGCAACGTTTAAGTGTGGGGTAGTGATTTTTGGCCAAAATGCTATACTTTTAGTACATTATTCACCTTACATGTTATTAGTTTAGTGGTTAATTGTGCGACGTTTGAGCTAAATTATGTTGTTTTATGTGTAGGAGCATCGAAAGACAAAGACGAGTGAAGATTGCACAAAAAGAGGATGCAAATACAAGAAAAGAGCACAAAAATACCAAGTACCCAAACCGCGCTACAGACCAGGCTTCGCGAGGTCTATATCCATCTTGACCGCACTACATACCAGGCTTAGCGAAATCTATAACCAACTTGATTGTGCTACAGACCAGGCCTCGCGAGGTGTATAGCCAAGTTGACCGCGCTATAAGCCTGACTTCGCGAGGTCTATAGATCGGTAATTAAAAGTCGCGGATTAAAAGTCTCTAGCCTGGATTTGGACTCAAGAACTTCAATCCTAACCTATAAATACTCCCTAAACATGTCTAAGAGAAGGAGAGGACGTTTTTAGAGCATATTCAACCGAAAAGTGGACATTATTGGAGAGGCAAGAAGGCTACGAGAACACTTGGAAGCAACGAATCACAAGGTTTATTTTTTCAGTTCTTCCTTAATCTGTATTTTAATGCTTTCAATTATTATCATGATTATTAGTATGGTTATGAGTAGCTAGACTCTTTTATCTAGGGTTTGATGGAACCTTTTGAAGGATGATTTTCTCTTGCGTTTAATATGATTTGCCATTGGATTTTCTCTTCTTGTTCAACTATGTGATTATCTTAGTTAATTGAAGAATCCTCAATTGACTGTGTCTATTTAGTGTGTATTGCTTGGAAAATGGTACAAATTTAGGTAGTTGTTGAACAACATCACTCCTAACGCATGTGAGGAATCAAAACAGAGGGTTTAAAGGTGAGATTAGGATTAACGAAACCTTGGTGCGATCTTAGTGAGTGGTGAATTAGTGCCAGCTAGCGTAGTTTGGAGGAATATGTCTAATAAATTGTGATAATTGCTCGGAAGAGAATTACGACACCCAAAGTACTCACGGTCGGTAGAAAATACTATGGCGAAATTATAGAAGACGTAGCGGGAAGGATTCCGACAATTGGGGAAATCATAACTCTAGACCTCCTTAATCTTGTCTCCAACCCTTAGTATCCCTAGTTGTTAATCTACTAATTTAATTTGTTAGTTTAATTAGATACAAAAATCTTAATATTTATTACCTAGGAATTGTTCGAGCTTGTCATTTTAGTGATAGTAAATAGTTGCAGCTAAACCTTAGTTCTCTGTGGGATTCGATTCCGGACTTTTAGACCGAATTATATTTGCAGCGACCACTTATCCTTTTTAGGACTAGAATTGGGCGTGATCAATTATATAGGACTCAAAAACTGCATACTCTGACCAGGGAAATTATGTTCTAGATCGTACAAAGAAACAACTTTATATTATTCTGTGAATATTTATTTCACTTATTAGTTCTATTATTCCTTTGTAAAATAACAACGATAAGCTTGTTAATACGTAGTGCTAGTTTAAAAATAAGTAATTTCAAGGTTGTCATGTTGGAGACGAATGAATTGTCCTCTCGCGTGCTGAACAACGTACTCATCGGTTTACTTGATTTTAAATTTAATGCAGTAGTTTAATAATGTAATAACCGATAATTTTTGTGATTCACTTTACAACTATAATATTATCGTTGTTCGATTTAATCATTTGTAGTTGGTCGAATTATTAAAAATTCATGTAAATAATAATAATAATAATAATAATAATAATATATATATATATATATATAATATGTGAAAATATCATTTTCCTATTGTTAATAAGGGAGAGTTAGAGAAGCTTAGGGTCGTCATGAGTGCTTGACTTTCTTGTATAATTTTGATTGGTTTACTTTGTGTTGGTAATATAACTTTTCCATTAACTTTTGCCTGCCCGGACTATTTTGTCGATCTGTTGGTATCCATTAATTTAAAGCTTCTACCACGTGGCATTAGCTGCTTTACGCTTGGTCCACAGAAAGGATGAGTCTACGCTCTACACTTTAGTTTCTCTTTTGAGTTGATGAAAAATTTACTTTTGGAAAGCTGAAGCAATTAAGCTCCTTCATTAAGCTTTTGGATTTTCAACATATGTGCCTAGCTTTGTAAAGAATTGTATGCTTGGCTCTTTTTAGCATTTTGTATTTTCCCTGCTTGAACTTTGACTTGATTTATATTTCCATGTTAGAGAAAAGAAAGATGATGAAATAATTTAAGGTTCGTTGAGTTGTTTCGCTTGACTAAGTTAAAAAATATTTGAGTTCAATTTTTGTTCTTTCCGAAAATTTCCTGTGCAAAGTGGAGCATAACACCAAAGATTTTATTTTCTTTTGCTATTATAATTGATTCTATTTGAAAATCTACTGGAACTATTTGGTAATTTAAAATCTCATAAGAAAATCAATATACTGCACCACAAAACAAGAAAAGAACTTCACAAATTATTTTAGATTGTATGGCCAACAACATGTAGCTCACCTTCCACTTATAATGTGATGTATTCCCCCTATCTCAAGTATGTTAGCGAAGTATATCTTTTCTTACAACTTGGTGAGTAGTTAGTAAAAGATTACTTTCCTAATGAACAGGTTGTGAGATGAAGTAACAAAATAACATATCATCGCTTATGAATAGTTGTTGAGAAAAATAATTTGGAGTAGGCATTTGAGAAATTACAAGAAATGCCGTGTGTATCATATTTGTTTATGGAATTATTGATACACTTTGTCTTAATTACTATTTACGGTTTACATGTTGTTTCATGTTTCAAAGATCCACTCTTTTGACAAGTTATCACTCTGCATACTTTTTCTGACATATTATATCTTTATATAGTAGTTATTTGGGAACACCCATAGCTTTGACTGTAGTGAGAAGCTCTCGTGGAAGAAAATTAATTAGTGCATTAAAAAATATATCACTTCTATATATAGAAGGATTGAATACTATTTTAATCAATGTTTACCGGTAAATTTAGGTATCACATTGCATTTAAATGTAGTCATGGTTGTTACCATAGTGTTGTTGAAATTATTGGTTCTCAAAATACATGCAATTTACTATTCTTTTTATATATATATATATAGAACAAATTAGAAACTTAATTAGAAATTAGAAAGAAGAATCACATAATGTGAAGTGTTGTGGTTGAGATAATGAAGATCATTTTCAAAATAGATAATATATTATAGTATGTGATACTACTATTAGTTTAAACAAGAGCACATTATCACATGCAATTAAACTACACCCTAATATTTAATATATATCCCTAACTAGTATGTACAAGATAGAGGAGTAATAAAGAAGTTTGTTAGTGAGCCAAATCCACCTTATACTTTGATAGGATAAATTATATCTATTGAATGATAAATGGAGAAAGAAGTGGGGCAATCCAAGTTAATTGGGTGAGACGTAGGCATCCAGGAGGGTTTAAACAAGTGAAATTTGCTATGGGCTCAATAAAAAAGAAAATAATATAGTAGGGGATTTGGAGGGCATTGTGGGCGGCTCTAAGGGGGAATCAAACTAGAAACTTGTTTCATTATATGATATCATTGCTACATTGACATGAGGAGCAGATACACAAAGCACGCAGCCTTGGTTGCTAAAGAACTAAAAACACGAGCAGTTCGCTATTCTATAACTTCAGCGCAACAACGAGTACGTAAATTTAATTTTAAGTTTATTATTCTTTTGGACATAGGTATTGAAATAAGAGATATATAATTGAGTATTGAAGGTAAATTGTGGCAACGGGATAAGTTTCTAACGAATTAAATTCATAGGTGATTAGATACGAATTAAGAAAGTTTAGCCATAAGGTTTTTCAACTAAAATTGTCAATTTGAAAGGGCAAATTTTATCAAAATTTAATTTTGATTAGTGTTATGGAATCCTCTCGCTGATGAGGAGAATCCCTTGGTGGTCATGGTTCGTAAATTCTGACTCGTCGACTAACCTTACCAATTAAGCGCATATTCACCTGAGAATTTCTTTTATCATTTTTAACCCATTTTTGTGTAGTTTGAGGATAGTTTTGACTTATTGGAAATGGTGCTTGATTTGCGAATTTGAGGTAAGTGAGACTTTAAGTTTTGATGCTTGCTTTTCTAAAGTCCGTTTTGAAAGTATGTTTTTTTTCTGCCTGATCCATGTGTTGGGACGAGTGTGTACTTGGCAGAATCGGTGGTCTTTGACCAGCCGCAAATATATATTATTTTATAAAAAGCTGAAATTATTTAATAAGTGATTTGTGGTGTGGTGTGGCGTAGCCTCGTGCTATGGCATTGGGGCGTTAGAAATTATTTCTTCGCGACCGTTATATATTTGAGGTACTAAGTATGCCGCCGTGGTAGATTTGGGGCATTGTGTATGTTGTCGTGGACTCGTTGGGGTGTTTGGTTAATTTTCTGCACTGCCATTGATGACAAGTCCTTAGAGTAGATTGTGTTGATATATATATATATATATATATATATATATATATATATATATATATATATATATATATATATATAGTATTGTTGTTGACTAATCGTTTGGACCTTATAAAGTAATTATATGGTGAAAGAATTTATGTGCTCGTTGTATGTTTGTATTTTCTAACACTTGTTCCAGTGGTATTCAGAGTGGCGGGTCGAGGATCTTACTGGGTTATATTTACGTATAACTCACTCCTTACCTGCATGTCCATGCATATACTATTGGTGAAGATGAAGTTAGTAGCTGACGAGTTCGCTAGAGTTGATTCAGTTATTGAGGTGAGCCATCGCATTGTTTGTGGAGGTTGTCAAAAGAGTCTTTATTATTCATTCATATCTTTTGTAATTCTCTTAGATGCTCCATGGTCTAGAGTGAGATTTGGGCTAGAGTTTTTAATTTAATATTTCGAGATATTAATCGTTCGTAATTGATTATCAGATGTTGGATACTCATTTAATTTACCAAATGCTTCAAATTAATGACTAAGGTTGTATAGGCCAAAAATTTGCCCTTGAAATATTTAACATAAAATGACATTAATGAATGTCATCGGCCGAGCTCGCCTAAGCCATAGAGAGATTAATGGCCGCGGTGTCGATATAAGTCATGATCGAGATATCAATAGAGCTCAGTAAAAATGTCAACAAGGGTCGAGATCGATTATTAGTGATAAAATCTGTAACGGCTAATTTGTCACAATAGGATATTAAGAGGGGAAATATTATAGTGAATATTCCTGATATTTGTACTATTAGGGTTTTCTAAGAAAATAGGCTCATATATATAGAAAGAAGAGAAAATGATAAGGGCATGTAATATTTTTATGATAAGAAGACTTTTGAGAAGAAGACTCCATTTCGGATAAAAACGCAAAGGCTACCTTTTTATAAAGATTCTCGTTCATATTATTCACCACTTTTTCACCAGATCCAAGGATTGTTCATCCAAATCTTTGATCTATCTTTCATCCACCGTTGTCAGGCAGAATGTTCACCTTGTCCATTCATTATCGGGTGAATTATTCTTTTTATTTATATAAATGTCATTTATTGACATTTATTGCTAGATATATCTCATTTAATGTTCTTGTTGCAAGAGTATTTCATATTTATTGTCATCAATCATATGCGAACTTAGTCCCATCTATCGTGCATCCTTACTTAATATATAGAGTCATTATCCTTAACTAGATTTGACCCTTCATTATATAAATTTAATAATTTAACCGGAGATTATATTTCTTGGTCAAATAATTTGGCACCGTCTGTGGGGAGTATCTAGCTAAGCATTTTAGTTTCTTCTAGATCTACAACCGGCATTGATTGCCGACGTAAAGAAAAAGAAGAAGAAAAGAACCCTTTTCTCTCCGCTTACATAGATCTAACATGGGAGGTAACAGAGAAGAAAGAGTAAGAATCATGAGTGATCTCCCAACCAACCTCATGGACATCGTCCATGAGAGCTCAGAAGCAGTGGATGAGGACACAACACCCAATGCCTCTCCTAGGCGAGGTGGATCACCCCTCCCCACTACAGTATCACGAAATCCCTTGGAAAGACAACCTCCACATCCATGGGAGAGGAGGCACCGCCATCGATAAAAAAGCTCCTTGAAGTTGGTTAACTGATACACTGACTACCGTCATCCATAAGTCCGTTCAGGGCGCGGCCGCAGCGACTGCGAGAACCTGTGTTGCGTCACCAGAGAACGAGAAACATGATCAACTTCCCCCTCCCCCCGCCCCCCGCCCTCAACAATATGTATCACTCACAATGTTGTTAATAATGCAGGTAATGACGCCCTCACAACCATTCTGAAAAGGATGGAAGGAATGGAAAACGAGAACAAGGAACTTCGGGACCAAATGAGAGAGCACCAAGAAAGGGTCGATAAAATACCGAGCGCTCCTAAGTTATTACCGAAGAGAGATGCCAGCCGGTTTGTCAAGCAGCCGTACAACGACGGTGCTGCCCCTCACACCATACCGAAGACTTTTAAAATTCTGCCCTACTTGAAAATTTACGATGGCATGACCGAACCTGTAGATCATGTGACCCACTACGTCACCGCCGTGAAAGGCAACGACCTCATAAAGGAACAAGTATCCTCCGTTCTGCTAAAGAAGTTCGGTGAAACTCTCATGGGAGGAGCACTAACTTGGTACTCATAACTACCAGCCCGTTCCATCCGCATAGGGGCGCGAACAACATCAAGGACCGCCGAATCCGCTCTCACCATCCCGCACCATCTACATGATCATCGGCGGTGAAGACGACGCTTCCATCAATATTTTAAAGTTCACCACAACCCACAAGCTCAAACGGTCAATCACCCATGAACGGTATGAAGAACTCGAAGAAAGTATCATCTTCGATAAGTCAAATACCAACGGTTTGGCATTCCCTCACTATGACGCTCTTGTTATTACTTTACGAATTTTAGATACCGACGTAAGACAGATTATGGTAGATGAAAGAATTGGCGCGTGTATTATCCACCGATGAGTACTCACACAAATGAAACCCGAGGACAACATAGTACCACGTTGCATCACAATAGCGAATTTTAACAATGCAGTTGAACGAACATCTCGTGAGATCACACTACCTGTCCTGGAGGGTGGCGTTACTCTGGAGACCACATTCCACATCATGGATCATGACACGGCATACAACGCCATAATAGTGCGACAGTGGATACACACCTTGAGACCTATACCCTCCAGCTTGTACCAAGTCATCAAAGTTCCAACTCTTTGGGGGATATTCAACATACGCGGGGAACAACGTATATCTCAAGCATGCTACGCAATCGCCCTAGAATGCACGACTACTCAACAAATGAAAGACAAAGAGAAAGAAGCATATCAATCAACATGGTCGAGGTTGGTAGACGTCGACATCAAAGACGTCATCAAAGACCCCGATGTGGCCGAGGCCGCAGGATCGACTATAGAGGACCTCGACCCCATTCAGCTAGATGTCAACTATCTCACCAAGAAATCTTACATCGGCTTCAAACTCCAAGATCCAGGTAAGTTTCGCAAATTCTTAATTGCTAACGCGGACCTGTTTGCTTTTAGCCATGCAAATATGCCAGGTATCCCAAAAGAGATCGCCACACATAGATTGAACGTCGATCCACTCTATCCCCCGGTAAGACAACAAGTGGCAGATGTGCGTGTATTTCACCGACCTGAACAAAGCTTGCCCCAAGGATGCGTTTTCACTACCTCATATCTATCAACTCATCGATGTGACAACCGTACACGAGTTACTGAGTTTCCTGGATGCCTACTCGGGCTACAACCAGTTCCTTATGGAGGAAGCGGACCAGGAAAAGACCACCTTCATCACCCACTAGGGGACGTACAACTACAGGGTCATGCCTGACTGAAAAATGCGGGGGTAACTTAACAGAGACTAGTGACGAAAATGTTCAAAGAACAACCCAGAGAGACGATGGAGGTATACATCGATGACATGGTGGTCAAATCCAAAAGGAAAGAAGATCACATCGATCATTTAAGAGAAGCCTTCGGCATACTCAGACAATACGGCATGAAGTTGAACCCCGAAAAGTGTGCATTCAGTGTGGCCTTGGGAAAATTCTTGGGTTTCTTAGTGTCAAAGCGGGGAATCGAGGTAAATCTTGACCAAATAAAGGCCATCGAGGGTATACTAAAGCACTTGACCACCAAAAAATAAGTCCAGAAGCTAACCGGCCGTATCGCCGCCCTGTCAAGGTTCATCTCGCGTACTTAAAAAGGAAAACGACCTCCTATTGACCCCTGAATCAGTCCAAGCATTGAAGGAGTTGAAGTTATACCTATCCTCGCCATCGTTGCTCTCAAAACCGGAACCAGGACAACCTCTCCTCGTCTGTCTCGCCATATCCGAAGAAGCTGTGAGCACAGTCCTAGTCCAGGAAAGCAAAGGTACGCAATCTCCCATCTATTACATTAGCAAGACACTAGTCGACACCGAGACGAGGTACCCCTACCTTGAAAAACTTACTTTGGCCTTAGTCGTAGCTTCACGGAAACTTAGACCATATTTCCAATGCCATCCCATCCCAGTCGTCACGACTTTCCCCTTAAGAAGCCTTTTACACAAACCCGAACTTTCGGGTAGATTGGCCAAATGGGCCATCGAACTAAGCGAGCATGATATCACATATCGACCGCGAATGGAAATAAAGTCTCATGTCCTCTCCGACTTGTCGCTGACTTTAGTGCGTACATACTGCCCGAAGTCGAAAAGGAAGCCCTCCACACTTCTCAAACACTCGATCTCTAGGTCCTATACACTGACAGTACATCTAATGTGTCGGGGTCCAGACTGGGACTCGTACTCGAAGTCCCAATGGGTGAAGTGATTCGCCAGTCCATATCGTTCCTGGACATGACTAACAATGAGGCCGAGTATGAGACCGTAATTGTAGGACTAAGACTAGCACTCAAATATGGGGCGAAGCGGCTAAGTTTGCACTGTGATTCCCAGCTCATGGTCAACCAAGTCACAGAGACTTTCCAAATCAAGGAGAAGAGGTTACAAAAATACCAGACCAAAATTTGCAAACTACTACCCGAGTTTGACCGATGTCAGTTCCACCAGATTCACCGAGCACAGAATATCGAGGCGGATGGCCTCGTCAAATTGGCAGCAGCTACCAAAAACATCACAACCGGATATCAAAGTGTGGTCCACCTCTTCAATTAATCGATAGACCAAATCGAGGTAAGAACCGTAAATATAACTTGGCACTGGCGTAACCGTATTGCTACATATTTGCAGGACGATATAATCCCCAATGATAAAAAGAGGCCAAGAAATTACGGATGCAAGAAAACAGGTATAGCATCGTTCACAACGACCTATACAAAAGGACATATGGCAGCCCCCTAGCGAAATTCTTGGGCCCAAATCATAAGTGGCGCATCCTCGAAGAAGTGCACGAAGGCCACTGCGGAGCTCAATCCGGCAATCGAGCATTGGTCAGGTGCCTCATACGAGTAGGATACTACTGACCCACCATGAAAAAAAAAGCCGCAGATTTCGTAAAACAATGTGTGCAATGCTAGAAGTATGCCCCAATGATCCACCAAGAGGGAAAACAACTACACTCAGTGACTTCCCCTTGGCCGTTCTTCAAATGGGGAATGGATATCGTGGGCCCCCTCCATGTCGGACAAGGTAATGTACGATATCTCTTGGTTATAATTGATTATTTATCTAAATGGGTGGAAGTAGGAGCATTCGTCTAGATACGTGAACAGGAAGTAATCACCTTCATATGGAAAAACATCATATGCCACTTTGGTCTCCCCAAAGAAATCAGTTGTGACAACGGACCTCACTTTGCAGGAAAGAAAGTCGCCGAATGTTTTGAAAAATGGCACATCAAAAGAGTACTGTCAACGCCTTACCACCCCGCAGGTAACGGGCAAGCAGAATCCTCCAACAAGTCAATACTAAATATCATGAAAAAGAAACTCGAAGACACCAAGGGACTATGGTCGGAGGTATTACTAGAAGTACTTTGGGCCTACCGAACAATGCCAAAAACGAGCACCAGGGAAACGGCATGCTCGTTAGTCTATGGGACTGATGCTGTAATACCACTCGAGGTCGGGAAGCTCATTCTAAGGTACTTTCGCAAGAGAGGAGCCCAGAACGATGACAGTAGAAGGCAAGAACTCGACGAGGTCGAGGAACGAAGAGATATGGCTTATGTAAGAATGGTCGCCCAAAATCAACAAGCAGAATGCTACTATAACAAGAGGGCAAAGATCAGGCCACTTATGTCGGGGACTACGTTCTTAAAGCCAAAAATACAAGCAAGCAAAGACCCACGAGAAGGCAAACTGGGAACAAACTGGGATGACCCCTAGAAAATCACAGCAGCAACAAGCAAAGGGTCATTCACACTAGAAATAATGGAAGGAAAGCGACTACCAAACAACTGGAGCATTACGCACCGCAAGTACTTCAACTTTTAAAAGGACGAGGTCCCCAAAGTCACACTCTTTTTCCCTCGCTCGAGTTTTGTCCTAATTAGATTTTCTCGAGGAGGTTTTTAACGAGGCGATGATGGGGATACTTTAGAATTGAAGTGCACATATGGAAAGCACCAGGCGATCAGTTAATTGCTCAATCTCTCACGATATTTCCAGCTCGACCAATGAAGGGACTAGATAGATCAGGACTGGGACTGAACTACGAGCCAGCAACACCCGAAAAATACATAAATCTATCCAAAAGTCTGAATAAAGCATGAGTACATGAAAGTTTATCTCTACTCTCCAAGTAAATGTTATATTCGACCTCGATCGAATTAACACCTATTCGGCCCACAACCTCAATTAATTAAAGGTTATATTCGACCTTGTTCGAATTAACACCTATTCCGCCCACGACCTCAATTAATTAAACGTCATATTCGACCTCATTCGCATTAACATCTATTCGACCCATGGCCTAAATTAATTTTACCTCTTTTCGAATTACTACGTACTCGGCCCACAGACTTAACCGAATGAAGGCTACCTTCAACACCGTTCAACCCACTCAAGTCTGTTACGAACTTGATGAGGTCGAGGAATGAACAAATATATCTTACGTAAGAATGGCCATCCAAAAGCAACAAACAAAACGCTACTGTAAAAAGAGGGCAAAGATCATGCCACTTAAAGTCAGGGACTACGTGCATAAAGCCAAAACACAAGCAAGCAAAGACCCACGAGAAGGCAAACTGGGAACAAACTGGGACGGCCCCTACAAAATCACGGCACCAGCAAGCAAAGGGTCATTCACACTAGAAACAATGGAAGGAAAGTGAATACCAAACAACTGGAACATTACACACCTCAAGTACTTGAACTTTTAAAAGGACGAGGTCCCCAAAGTCGCACTATTTTTCCATCGCTCGAGTTTTGTACAATTTGGGTTTTCTCTAGGAGGTTTTTAACGAGACGATGACGGGGATACTTCAGAATTGAAGTGCACAGATGGAAAGCAACAAACGATTAGTTCATTGCTCGATCTCTCACTATCTTTCCAGCTTAACCAATGAAGGGACTAGATAGACCAGGACTGGGACTGAACTACCAGCCAGTGCCCGGAAAATATGTAAATCTCTCTAAAAGTATGAATAAAGAATGAGTACATGAAAGTTTATCTCTACTCTCCAAGAAAAGGTTACATTCGACCTCATTTGAATTAACACCTAGTCGGCCCACAACCTCAGTTAATTAAAGGCTACATTCGACCTGGTTCGAATTAACACCTATTCGGCCCACGACCTCAATTAATTAAAGGTTACATTCTACCTCGTTCGAATTAACACCTATTCGGCCCATGGCCTCAATTAATTAAATGTTACATTCGACCTCGTTCGAACTAACAGCTATTCAGCCCACAACCTCAATTAATTAAAGGTTACATTCGACCTCGTTCAAATTAACACCTATTCGCCCTACAACCTCAATTAATTAAAGGATACATTCTGTAATGGCCGGACTTGTTATTTTGAACATTTATGTCCTTTCAACTATTTGATATCTTGAGTAGCTTCATATGATGTATTATGACCAAGTTTGAGTTTTTTTGTATTCGACCTCAGAACGGAGGTTTGATGATTCCGCTAGGTCCGATTGGTGATTTTGGACTCGGGTGTATGCCCAGAATTTAATTTGAATATTTCTAGGATATTTCAACGTCATTTCTTCAAGAATAAGTGTTATAACATTAAGCAAATAAACTCCAAACTAAGTTTTGATTGAAGCATTAGATCCGTATAGAAATTACGGAGCCATAACAATATTCGGACATCGTATGAGAGAGTTATGCCCAGTTCCTGGCGAAATAGAAAAGATTTCCCATTGTCAGCGCCCAGGGTAGCATGGGGTGATTGCCCTGGCACTGGGATTTATTTTAGGTTCTGGAAACATCAGTACAGGTAGTGCCCCACGCCATTTGTGGCACCCGAAATATTATATACTCATTTCGGGGTTCATTTTCCCCCATTTCTCTTGGCCGAACTTTGGGATTTTCCTCCACTCTCTCAAGACCTCCAACTCCCCCCATCTTCAAGGTGAGTAATACCTACTAATTTGGTACTTCATTTCATCAATTCCACCCTAAAACTAACTCAATCCTCCATAAAATACATAGATCTTCAAGTAATTTCTTCAAGAACTCAAAGGAGGGTTTTGCAAGATTTCTTCCAAAAGGTAATCCTACGCCCTTAAACTTATATGTATGGATATATTATGGGAATATGAGTATTAATTAAGTATTGAAACTTATGGAATAGTGATTGGAAGCCATAAGTTTCCAATTTAAATACATAACCATTATAGAGATTGAAAGGTGATTATTTGATGGAATTTTGTTGGTTGGGTATGGATGGATGGCCATGTATGTGATGTTGGAAGTTATGAATTATTTAATAATGATGCTGGGATAAATTGTTGGTAAATTGTAGTAGTTGGATGAACTAATTCTATGGTTAAGAGGTGTAAAGATTTATGCCTACTAGGTGTTTGATAAAATGCCAAAATGGCCTAAATTATGGAATTTGTTACTAATTTTGGTCCCATTGGATGTTGTTATTGTATATTGAAGTTACTTAGTGTAGTGGATCGTTGTAGTATCATTAAGGGATGAATCTGAGGTATGTTGGCTAAACTCCTCTCTTAGAATTGAATCCCACGGTATTCATGTAATTTATGTAAGTCCCGAGTTATTCATTATAAAATTGGCTATTCCGAATAAGTTTGTGTTGACAGATATATGTTCAATATGTATCCCAAATGATTTTATCATGTTATATTATCATTTAATAATGTGTTCAAAGTATGGGTTGTGCATTAAAAATGTTTCGACTTCAAGTCAAATTCAAACGAAGACTATTATGCTAAATTTTGTGAAAAATCTCTATATGCCTAAGACTCTAAATTGCCCACATGTGTACTAAAAACCTTGATTTGAAAAGCCTTGTTGTTGTTGATGATGATGATATTTGAAAGTGAAAAAGGTGAGCATGAAATACTAAATACGTCCGGCGTGCCAAGAATAATTTTATAAGTGTGGCCACTAGTGCCAATGAAATGAAAAGATGTGAAAGAAGTATGAATTGAGCTGATTGGTAGAAAAGGATGATGTCGATACACATATCATTGTGGTGAGACAAACTAGCCGATCGGGTCGTGATCGGACACCATGCTGCACACATGGTGGTGATTGTGCTGGAAATTGTAATTGAAATTGTTATTGTGGTTGATGTCTCAGATAAGACGGCCTAGCCGATCGGGTCATGATCGGACTCCGTGCTGAAAGTACAGTGGTATTGGTATTGTGAACGGTGGCATATTGGTACTAAAGATCAAACAACTTAAGATATGGAATTTTATTTGAACATTATTTTGGTCCTAACTCGAGGTTTGATGTTGTTTGAAACTTCCACTGATATTATGATTATTCTTGCTTGTATTATTAGTAATTCTATTGAGAGGGTATTTTGTCATTCATAATAGTACTATTCCATATGTACTAATGTCCCTTTTGCTGGGGGCGCTGATTCTTCAATGGATGCAGGTGGTTCCACAGCAGGAGACATTGATCAATGATAGCGATACACCATCTTCCCAACTGACTTGGTGAGCCCCACTTCATTTCGGGGTCATGTATCTTTTGTTCCTTGTGTATTGTGTTTGAGATATAACCGGTACCTTGCTGCCGGCACTATCATAATACTCATTTGTATCTATTAGAGGCTCTGTAAACATAGTGTGGGTTGTATATTAGTGTTGGGGAAGCCAAACAAGTTATTGTCACAACCCCATTTTCCCCTCCGTTGGATGTCGGGATGGCACATAGTCTCTAAGACGAGGTAGGCCTAACAATTTGCGGAATCAATGAATAATAAACTAAACTCCAATCTCAACACATGAAATATAAATATAAAACTGCCATTCAATAATTACAACCTCCAAAACCCGATGGAAACAAGTCACAAGCTTCTAAGAGAAAATACTATGTGTCTCTATACATCAGAGTCTAAAGAAAAATAAGGAAAATAACATAGTAAGGATAGAGGGGAACTCCGAGGTCAGCGGACGCTGGTAGATATACATTGAAGTTTCTATGTGCAGTCCAACTCACTGGTATCTGAACTGGTGGGGAGAAACTGGATCTGCAAATAAAGATGTGTAGAAGTGTAGTATGAATACACCACAACGGTACATAGTAAGTGCCAAGCCTAACCTCGGTAGGGTAGTGACGAGGTCAGGTCAAGGCCCTACTGGTTTTAAAGAATAGTAAGGCAGAAGATATAATAATATTTTGAAATGACTGAGAGTTTAAACAATAAGAATTTTCATAAAGTATTAGCAGAGTATATAGAGGTAAACTACAGGGGCGCTCCCGAGGTACCGCCTCGTAGTTCCAAAAGTAATTATGCAGTACATGGGGATCTCCCGAGGAACCGCCTCGTTGTCCCAAAAGTAAATATGTAGTATAGAGGGATCTCACGAGGAATCGTCTTGTAATACCAAAATTAAATATGCAGTACTAGGGGATCTCCCAAGGAACCACCTCGTAGTCCCAAAAGTAAATATGCAGTATAGGGGGATCTCCCGAGGAACTGCCTCATAGTCCCAAAGTAAATATGCAACAGCTATCTGAATGAAACAACGAATTTATAGCAAGAATATCACAGTTAAAGATTTAAATCAAATCAAATAAGCAGCTAATTCAGCTAAGCATGTTGCACATATTGAAAGTAAGAGTTAGGGCACGTAGACATATGATACTAGACTAAACATGATTACTACATATACTAAACCAACTTAGTTAAAGAATTTATATAAGACTACTCAGTAAGAACCGTTATTTCCAAATTTAGCCCGTGTACACAATGCTTATCAGAAAATGTTACAACAATATCAAACTCTAAGGAAATTTTCCCCACACAAGGATTAGACAAGCCACTTACCTCAAGCCAAGCTCAATCAGTCAATAAGAATGCATTTCCATCGGTTTTCCGACTCCGATAGGCTCGAATCTAGTCGCAAGTAATTCGATTCAGTCAATACAAATTATAGGAATTAATTTCATATGCAAATACAGATGTTTCAATAAAAACCCGAAAATTAACTCAAAAATCGTCGGTGGGGCCCACATCAAGGAAACCGACAAAAATTACATAATATCAACGCCCATTCAACCACCCCGACAAAAAGTAGAAAATATGAACGCCCATTCAACCACGAGTCCAACCATACCAAATTCTGACATCAACTCGACCTCCAAATCTCAAATTCTTATTTTGGAATCCTAGGCCCAAACCCTCTAATTTCACCTCAAAAACATGTAATCTAGTGGAAATACTCAATGATAATCTAATATTATTAACTAACAATGATCATAAGTGACTTACCCCAAGTTTTCCCGTGAATTCTCTCTGAATATCGCCCCAAACCCGTGTTGGAAATGACCAAATATGACAAAAAAAACTCGAAACCCTCTGTTTTTGTACACTGCCGAGAGATTCCTCTTTTGGGAAATTTTTAACTGCATCCGCGGTTCCCTTTTTGCGATAAATCTTTCGCTTCTGCGGACTCGCTTCTGCGATGAAGTGTCTGCTTCTGGGGTCCAAGGCCCCCTTAGCCCAGGCCGCATCTGCGACCATTGCATTGCTTCTGTGATGCCTCATCCGCTTCTGCGGACCATCCGCTTCTGCGATGCCTGGATCGCTTCTGCGAGCTTACACCTGCGAGCTAAATTCCGCAGGTGCGATTGCATCAGTAGGTAGCAGTAAGTTTCAATTGTTCTAAGTCCAAATTTGATCTGTTAACTATCCAAAACTCGCTTGAGGCCCCCGGGACCTCAACTAAATATACCAACATGTCCTAAAACATCATATGAACTTAGTCGAAACCTCAAATCACATCAAACAACACTAAAAACACTAATCATACCTCAATTCAAGCCTAATGAACTTAAGAATTTTCAACTTCTGCATTCGATGCCGAAACCTATCAAATCAAGTACGATTGACCCCAAATTTTGCACACAAGCCATAAATGACATAACACAGGTATTCAAATTTTCATAATCGGATTCCGTCCCCGATATCAAAAAGTCAACTTTCCGGTCAAACTTCCAAACTTAAATTTCTATTTTAGCCATTTCAAGCCTAATTTAACTACGGCCTTTCACAAAATTTTCTGGACACGCTTCTAAGTCCAAAATCATCATACGGAGCTATTGGAACCATCAAAATTCTATTCTGGGGTTGTTTACACATTAACCAACATCCGATCAACCTTTTCAACTCAAGTTTTCATTTTTCAGACTAAATGTCTCAATTCATTTTAAAAACTCACCGGACCCGAACCAATTACCCCGACAAGTCTCATAACAGGGGTGTATTACTCAAAACGACCGTCCAGGTCGTTACATTATCCCCCTCTTAAATGAATGTTCGTCCTCGAATGAGTTTAGAATCATACATGGAGCCTCAAATAGGAGTGAATATTTGCTCTGCATCTCCTACTCAATCTCCTAGGTAGCGTCTCCGACTAGCTGGCCTCTCCACTACACTTTCATTGATGCTCTCTTCTTTGATATCAGCTTTCGAACCTGCTGGTCTAAAATGGTCACCGGTTCCACATCATACGTCAAATTATCATCCAATTGTACTGTACTGAAATCCAAAACATGGGACAAATCCCCGACATACTTCCGGAGCATCGATGCATGAAATATTGGATGAAAATTTGATACACTAGGCGGCAACGCAAGTTCATAAGCCACCTCTCCAATCTTCTTAAGTATTTCAAAAGGCCCAATATACCTACCCAGCCATGTAAGCAACATCACGGACCTTACGGTCGGCATAACTCTTCTGTCTAGACTGCATCGTGCGATGTCGATCCTGAATCAATTTAACCTTTTCCAAAGTATCTTACACCAAATTAGTACCCAATAGCCTAGACTCACCCGACTCAAGCCAACCCACCACATACCGACATCGTCTCCCATATTAATCCTTATACGGAGCCATCTGAATGCTCGATTGGTAGTTGTTATTGTAAGAAGCGGTCGGACTGTCCATTTGTCTGATGGTGAAATAATGTATTAAAATGAACCTATGTACCTAATTCTCGTTGCTTTGCTCTCCATCTCGTGGCATGGGTGTCTGATCATTCGCTTGCGGCTCCAACAGGGGGCATGGGTGTCTGATCATCGGATCCAGTTGTGCGTGTCCTCACCATCTGTAATAGAATAGAAAGACAAGAGTTTAGAATTTCGAAGTCAATAAATGTGCACGATAAGGAATCAAAGAAGTGAACAATTTCCAAACAGTTTCGTAGCCTCCTGAAGATAAGTACAGACGTCTCTGTACTGATCCGTGAGACTCTACTAAACATGCTTGTACACCTATGAACCTAGAGCTCTGATACCAACTTGTCACGAACCCATTTTCCCCTCCGTAGGATGTCGTGATGGCACCTAGTCTCTAAGACTAGGTAAACCTAACAATTTGCGGAATCAATGAATAATAAACTGAAGTCCAATCTCAACATATGAAATATAAATATAAAACTGCCATTCAATAATTACAACTCCCAAAACCCGGTGGAAACAAGTCACAAGCTTCTAAGAGCAAATACTAAGTGTCTATATACATCAGAGTCTAAAGAAAAATAAGAAAAACAACATATTAAGGATAGAGGGGGACTCCGAGGTCTATAGACTCTAGGAAATATACCTTGAAGTCTCCACGTGCGGTCCAACTCACTAGTATCTGGTCCGTTGGGGAGAACCTAGATCTGCACAAAAAGAAGTGCAGAAGTGTAGTATGAGTACACCACAACGGTATACAGTAAGTGCCAAGCCTAGCCTCGGTAGGGCAGAGACGAGGTCAGGTCAGGGCCCTACTGGTTTAAAATAAAAGTAAGGCAGAAGATATAATAATATCTTGAAATGAGTGAGAGTTTAAACAATAAGAAGTTTCAGAAAATATTAGCACAGTAAATAGAGGTAAACTACGGGGGCGCTCCCGAGGTACCGCCTCGTAGTCCCAAAAGTAAATATGCAGTACAAGGGGATCTCCCGAGGAATTGCCTTGTAGTCCCAAAAGTAAATACGTAGTATAGGGGGATCTCCCGAGGACCGCCTCGTAGTCCCATAAGTAAATATGCAGTACTGGGGGATCTCCCAAGGAACCATCTCGTAGTCCCAAAAGTAAATATGTAGTATAGAGGGATCTTCCGAGGAACCGCCACGTAGTCCCAAAGTAAATATGCAACAGATATCCGAAGGAAACAACGAATTTACAGTAAGAATCTCACATTTAAAGATTTAAATCAAATCAAATAAGCAGGTAATTCAGCTAAGCATGTTGCACATATTGCAGGTAAGAGTTAGGGCATGTAGACCTGCGATACTAGACTAAACATGATCACTACATATACTAAAGCAACTCAGCTAAAGAATTTAATAGAAGACTACTCAGCAAGTACCGATATTTCCAAATTTAGCCCGTGTACGCACTCGTCACCTCACATACACGATGCTCACATATCATAAAATGTTACAACAGTATCAAATTCTAAGGGGATATTCCCAACATAGGGTTAGATAAGCCACTTACCTCAAGCCAAACTCAATCAGTCAATAAGAATGCCTTTCCCTCGATTTGCCGACTCCGATCGGCTCAAATCTAGTAACAAATAATTCGATTAGGTCAATATAAATTATAGGAATTAATTCCATATGAAAATACAGATATTTCAACAAAAATCCGAAATTTAACTCAGAAATCGCTGTGGGGCCCACGTCTCGGAACTTGAAAAAATTACAAAATATAAATACCCATTCAACCACCCCAAAAAAATAACAAAATATGAATGCCCATTCAACCACGAGTCCAAGCATACAAAATTTACCAAATTCCGACATCAACTCGACCTCCAAATCCCAAATTCTTATTTTGAAATCCCTAGGCCCAAATACTCTAATTTCACCTAAAAACATGCAATATAGTCGAAATACTGAGTGATAATCCAATATTATTGATTAACAAAGATCACAAGTGATTTACCTCAAGTTTTCCCATGAATTCTCTCTGAAAATCGACCCAAAACCGTGTTGAAAATGAACAAAAATGACAAAAAATTCAGAACCCTCTATTTTTGTACACTGCCCAGTGGTTCCGCTTCTGCGAAATTTTTAACTGCATCTGCGATTCCGTTTTTGCGGTACATCTCCCGTTTCTGTGACACCATTCGCTTATGAGATGAAACGTCCACTTCTGCGGTCCAAGACCCCCTTAGCCCAGGCCGCATCTGTGACCATTGTGTCGCTTCTGCGGTCGCGCTTGTACAATGCCTCAAATCACATCAAACAACGCCAAAAACACGAATCATACCTCAATTCAAGCCTACTGAACTTAAGAATTTTCAATTTCTACATTCGATGCCGAAACCTATCAAATCAACAGAGGTATTCAAATTTTCAGAATCAGATTTCGATTCCGATATCAAAAAGTCAACTCCCCGGTCAAACTTCCAAACTTAAATTTCTATTTTAGCCATTTCAAGCCTAATTTAACTACGGACTTTCACAAAATTTTTAGAGCACGCTCCTAAGTCCAAAATCATTATACAGAACTATTGGAACCAGCAAAATTCTATTTCGGTGTCGTTTACACACAAACCAACATCCGGTCAACCTTTTCAACTTAAGTTTTCATTTTGGAACCTAAGTGTCTCAATTCACTTCAAAACCTCACCGGACCCAAACCAATTACCCTGGCAAGTCTTATAACAACTGTAAAGCATAAATTGATCAGTAAATGGGGGAACGGGGTTGTGTTACTCAAAATGACCGGTCGGGTCGTTACAGTTATGATGTGTTTGAATTACTTGTTCCACTTCAGACCATAGGAGTGTGTGTAATTTGAGACTTTAAAATGAAGTATCTCATGGTAATGAATTGGTATTGTATAAATGATTTCATTATTATCTAATTAATGAAAATATGTATTTTCTTTATTCATAAGTGAGTTTTGGGCATAAAGTACCTGGCAGGCTTGCTTGACCGAGTCCACTCTATTGAGCGCTGGTCGTGCTCCCCGAGTTCGAGGCGTGACACATTCAACCTCGTTAAAATTAACACCTATTAGGCCCATGACCTCAATTAATTTGACCTCTTCTCGAATTACTACTTCCTCGGCCAATGGCCCTAACCGAATGAAGGCTACCTTCAACATCGTTCAACCCACTCAAGTCTATTACGAACTCGACGAGGTCGAGGAATGAAGAGATATGGCTTACGTAAGAATGGTCGCCCAAAAGCAACTAGCAGAATGCTACTATAACGAGAGGGCAAAGATCAAGCCACTTAAAGTCGGGGACTACGTGCTTACAGCGAAAACATAAGCATGCAAAGACCCGCGAGAAGGCAAACTGGGAACAAATTGGGACGCCCCCTACAAAATCACGGCAGCAGTTAGCAAATAGTCATTCACACTAGAAACAATGGAAGGAAAGCAACTACCAAACAACTGGAACATTACGCACCTCAAGTACTTCAACTTTTAAAAGGACAAGGTCCCCAAAGTCGCACTCTTTTTCCCTCGCTCGAGTTTTTCCCCAATTGGGTTTTCTCAAGGAGGTTTTTAACGAGACGATGACGGGGATACTTCAGAATTGAAGTGCACATATGGAAAGCACCGGACGATCAGTACATTGCTCAATCTCTCACTATCTTTCCAGCTCGACCAATGAAGGGACTAGATAGATCAGGACTGGGACTGAACTACCAGCCAGTGCCTAGAAAATGTGTAAATCTCTCCAAAAGTATGAATAAAGCATGAGTACATGAAAGTTTATCTCTTCTCTCCAAGTAAAGGTTACATTCGACGTCATTTGAATTAACACCTAGTCGGCCCACGACCTTAATTAATTAAAGGTAACATTCGACCTCGTTCAAATTAATACATATTCGGCCCACGACCTCAATTGATTAACGGTTACATTCTACCTAGTTTGAATTAACACCTATTTGGCCCACGACCTTAATTAATTTTACCTCTTTTCGAATTACTACCTACTCGGCCCATGGCCTTAACCGAATTAAGGCTACCTTCAACATCGTTCAACCCACTCAAGTCTATTATGAACTCGACGAGGTCGAGGAATGAAGTGATATGGCTTACGTAAAAATGGTCGCCCAAAAGCAACTAGCAGAATGCTACTATAACAAGAGGGCAAATATCAGGCCACTTAAAGTCGGGGACTACATGCGTACATCCAAAACATAAGCAAGCAAAGGCCCGCGAAAAGGCAAACTGGGAACAAATTGGGACGGCCCCTACAAAATCACAGCAGCAGCAAGCAAATGGTCATTCACACTAGAAAAAATGGAAGGAAAGCGACTACCAAACAACTGGAACATCACGCACCTCAAGTACTTCAACTTTTAAAAGGACGAGGTCCCCAAAGTCATACTTTTTTACCCTCGCTCGAGTTTTGTCCCAATTGGGTTTTCTCGAGGAGGTTTTTAACGAGGCGATGATGGGGATACTTCAGAATTGAAGTGCACAGATGGAAAGCACCAGACGATCAGTTCATTGCTCAATCTCTCACTATCTTTCCAGCTTGACCAATGAAGGGACTAGATAGACTAGGATTGAACTACTAGCCAGTGCCCGGAAAATATGTAAATCTCTCCAAAAGTATGAATAAAGCATGAGTACATGAAAGTTTATCTCTACTCCCCAAGTAAAGTTTGCTTTCGACCTCGTTTGAATTAACACCTATTCGGCCAATGACTTCAATTAATTAAAGGTTACATTCGACCTCGTTCGAATTAATACCTATTCGGCCCACACCCTCAATTAATAAAAGGTTATATTTGACCTCATTTGAGTTAACATCTATTCGGTCCACGACCTCAATTAATTAAAGGTTGCATTTGACCTCTTTTGAATTAACACCTATTCGGCCCACGACCTCAATTAATTAAAGGTTACATTCGACCTCATTCGAGTTGACATCTATTCGGCCCACGGCCTCAATTAATTAAAGGTTACATTCGACCTCATTTGAGTTGACATCTATTCGGCCCACGACCTCAATTAATTAAAGGTTACATTCGATATCGTTCGAATTAACACCTATTCAGCACATAACCTCAATTAATTTGACCTCTTTTCGATACTACCTAATCGGCCCACGACCTTAACTGAATGAAGGCTACCTTCAACACCGTTCAACCCACTCAAGTCTTTTATGACAATGGCAATCAAGCAATAAAATCAGGTACGAACAACAAAACTAACACTTCATTAAGAATATTTTTTACAAAGGTTGCATGCCTAAAAAAAGTTCACATGCCCGCGGCTAAGACAAAAATGAACTAATCACCACCCTGCTCAGCAACATCACATGCTTGATCATTAAGACCATCTTCACCCACCTCATCACCATCGCCAACGGTATATTCATCCTCGTACCAGGCATCCTGGTCAATCCGGTCCATGCCCGCACCCTCCTCGCATTTCCAACTTCCGGTGTAGCCGGGTCATAGCCACAAGCAAACCAAGATTTATGTGCCTTAGCACGTGCATTCTCAAAGTCGTCTTATGAAACAGCCCCCGCCCCTATCAAATCCCTGAATATATCCAGTTAGGCCTCGACGTAAATCCATTCCTCGTACAGATCCTGAGGAACATTCAGAAAAGAAGAAGTGCGGGATGAGGACGGCTGAGCCAATAATTATGCCTTTTCGGCCTCGAGTGCAGCAACTCGATCGCTAAAGCCCGCAGTCTCATTTTCTAACTTCCCTATCCGCTCATCAAGCCGCTCCTCTTTGATCCTAGCCGTCTCCAAAGCGCAATCCTGCTCAGAACGGAGAATGCGGATCGTGTCCTTTAGAGCTTCCATTTTTCTCCCAGCTGATAACTGGGTCGAACCTACCTTCTCCAAACCCGCCACCTTCTCAGCGACCTCGCCACTCAATGCGACCACTCGGAGTTGACACTTCTCCAGCTCTATGCGCAATGAGACCACTTGGGCCAGAAGGTCGACACTTTGGTCCTCGACTCCACTGCTCACCTCGAGCTCCTCTTGTTTCTCCTTCAACACCCCCTCGAGCTCACTACATTTTCCGATGACCTTCACCAATTATCACGACCCAAAATTTCACCACAGGCGTCGTGATGGCACCTAGTCTCTAAGACTAGGTAAGCCGATTTCTATTACATTTTGAAGCCATTTTTGTTTTTGAATTAAATAAGTAACCAAACTAACAGCGGAAGAAATATGAATATAAAACCTCCCAAGACTGGTAGTACTGAGTCACGAACTCTAACTGAATACATGGAATGATCACGAGAACCGAATATACAATACTGTTTGATTAAAAATTAACAGTACAATGAATAGAAAAGACTCCAAGAGACTGCGACGACCAAGCAGCTCGACTTTGAATCCTTACGATCCCGCTTTAACTTTACTCAAGTTCGATATCTCCAATACATGGCTCTATACAAAAATGTGCAGAAGTGTAGTATGAGTACACCATGGTCGGTACCCAGTAAGTATCAAGACTAACCTCAGTGGAGTAGAGACGAGGTACAGTCAAGACACTCACTAGTCTAATAGCCTGTGCAGTATAATATACAAAATAATAGGAAACAAATAACAATAAGGACAACATAAAACAACCAGTGATATGCACAACAGATAACAAGAACACCATTAATATCGCTCAATAATTAATAAATACAATTACACCTTATTAAATCAAGTCCTTCAAATAAATGTATTTCACATATAATTCTTCCAAATAACTCTCTTTCAAATATAATTTTCTCAAATAATTACCTTTCAAATATAATTCTTTCAATAAATCTCTTCAAATATAATTTCCTCAAATAAATATCTTTCAAATAAAATTCTTTCATAAAATACATTCTAAATAAAAATCCTTCTATATAAATATTTTGAATATAATTCTTTCAATTATAAAGTCACCATGTGACACCTCATTTCATAATCATAAAAATACGGGTCTCAGCCCATTTTCATATTTTTCGTAAACACGGGTCTCAGCCCATTTTTTATATTTTTCACGGCAACTCGTGCCCATAATTAAATTATCATATTTTTCCGGCACCTCGTACCCTCATTTCATATCACAACTACACGAATAATTCACGTGCCAAATATCATTATCATTTAATCACAGCACCTCGTGCCCACATTTAATATCACAACTGCACGGATAATTCACGTGCCAATATCCTCAATATTTACTCACGGCACCTTATGCCCACATTTCATTTTATAATCCACCTGCCAATAGCCACATGCTCTCAATTTCAACATAAATCAGATTGTTATCAATTTACCAACAACAAAAAAAATTGCACAAGGTATAAAAATAAACACAAGAAAATCACCAACACCACAACTCCACATCATCACATATCGTCCCTGATAATAGCCACCCTTATCTCTCCTATAACCACCCTTATCTCTCTGCCCTGACAATATCAATAGCCACCCTTATCGCTCCTATAGCCACCCTTATCTCTCCTATAGCCACCCTTATCCCTCTGCCCTAACAATATCAATAACCAGCCTTATCGCTCCTATAACCACCCTTATCGCTCCTATAGCCGCCCTTATCGCTCCACCCAGACAATATTCCAACAAACACAATAACAGTGAAATCCATCTTTATACCCACATAATATCAACGGTGAAATGCCACCCTTATCTCCTCAAAATAATAACTCACACAACATAACAATTTATACGGAAAATTATCACGGCAACATAACAAAATCAATTCATATCACAATTTGCCCAATTGCCACAACCAAAAATTTCAAAGATACAACCAGTCAATTAATTTCACAAAAAATAGACGAAGGCTCCAACAGCAATCAACAGTGATAGAAATTACTCAACATAAAGCAAAGCCTTCATTAATCCAAATTTAGATAATTATATTAACACTTCTTTTAAGCTTGCTTAATTAATTATTTGCATAGGAAAAATTCATATTGAAATTAATTTCCAAGAAATATTAAACCAACAATACTCACGAAATTTCATAAATATTTCAAGTAACAATCACATCAAATTGTCATATAAAAACAAATTCAAGAACAAGAATTTAGGCATGGTAAACAAATGATTCAATAAATGTCCACAATTACCCAATTTACTACACAATAATGCGTAAGACTTTAATCCAATAAAATTTACACATATAAGCCCGAGTACGTACTCGTCACCTCGTGTACACGGCTTTTCACATTTCACAAATGGCACATAAGACTCAATGCCTAAGGGGTAATTCCCCCACTCGAGGTTAGGCAAGACACTTACCTTTTTGAAGTTATGACGATATTCCAAAATTGCCTTCTTGCTTGAATTGACCTCCGGACCGCTCCAATCTATCCAAATTGAATGTATAACTTCATTAAAATTCATCGGAAACAATTCCGGATAATAATACGTCGACTTAAAAATTTATTACAAAAAGTCAACAAAAGTCAATGCGGGACTCGCCTCTCAAAATCTGGCATAATTTTCACGAAATCCGATCACTCGTTCCGATACGAGTTCAACCATATTAAAATTATCAAATTCCGGTGTCAAATGGACCTTCAAATCTTAAATTTTCGTTTTTGAAAAATTTTACAAAAAATCCAATTTCTTCCATCTAAATCCGAAATAAATGATGAATATAGATATGGATTTAAGAAATATAATCACTCTTGGTTATAGAACACTTACCCAATGAATTTCTTGAAAAACCCACGAAAACTCGTCACAAACCGAGCTCCCAAAGTCCAAAAATGAAATAATAACCTAAGCCTCGGTTATATAGTACATTCTCTGAACTCACCATGTGCAGTCCGCACAATTTCAAGTGCGGCCGCACATCCCAGCTCTTGCGGTCGCGCAAAAATTGTGCAGCCGCACTCTTTTGGTGACTGCACTACCAGACTTTAGTATTTTGGCCATAACTGTCCTTACAGATGTCCAAATGATGCTTTCTTTACCTTTCTGGAAACTAGACACGAAGGGCTACAACTTTTGTTTTTTAATCATTTCAACATTCCTTGTGGATCAAATGATATAAGCTTTTGAAGTCAGAACATCGAATCTGAGAGTTCCTGAGTGCGTCCGCACACAAAATTGTGCGGTCCGCACACTCCGGTACGGACTGGAGTGCGGCCGCACCATAATTGTGCAGTCCGCACAATTCCCCTGAGGTCCGTACTTCCCTTTTGCCTCAGCACTCCCGAAACTCATCCGGAACCTCCTGGACACAAACTATATATGAATTTCAATCATAAAACACACTATGGACCTGCTCACACACTCAAAACATTGAAAAGAGGTCGTCTTGACCCGATATTGACCATGGTCAAACTCCCAAATTTCTAAACTTTACAAATCTCTTAACCAATGCCCCAAAAAATACACCCAAACCCCTCGAGACCCCATTCAAATATACCATCAAGTTCGATAACATAACATGGACCTACTCGAGGCCTCAAATCACATCAAAAAAATCAAAACGACAAATCGCACCTCAAATCAAAATCTATGAACTTTGAACTTTCAAATTCTATATCTTGTGCCGAAACACATCAAATCAATCTGTAATGACTTTAAATTTTGCACACAAGTCATAAATGACATAACGAAGCTATTCCGATTTTTAGAAATCGAAATCCGACCTCGTTATCAAAAAATTCAACATTCGGTCGGACATTTTCCAAAAACTTTAATTTTCCAATTTTCGCCAAAATGCGTCGAATTGTCCTGCGGACTTCCAAATCCAAATCCGAATATACGCCTAAGTCTGAAATCATCATACGAATCTATTTCCATCATCAAAATTCCATTCCGGGATCATATTCTCAAAAGTCAACTCTCCGGTCAACTCTTTCCATTTAAGCTTCTAAATAAGAATTGATCTTTTAATTAAATTCTTGATCTTTCAAAAATCAAACTCGACCACACCCGCGGGTCATAATACATTTTGCGAAGCTTCTCAAAACCTTAAGTCACTGAGCGGGGCGTTGATTCTTAAAATGACAAGTCGGGTCATTACACTAATTCGCCATCCTTCTCCTTTAGCTCGTTTTGGAGAGCCCGGAAGTTGTTACTCCCACCAAGCCTCCTGCAAAGTTCGCGGTGTTTATCACGATACTCGTGATATTTCTGCTCCATCTTTTGGAAAATGGCCTTACACCTCTCCTCTCGGTGAGAACTTTGGATCTGCATGATCGCAATCCGAAAAGTAAGCCGGAACGAGTAAGAACAAAATCAGATTCAACATGAAAAACGAACATAAAAATGAAATACCAAACTTACCCTAAGTCCAAGGTCGGCTATGCTCTTAGACAAAGTGGAGTCCTTTAATTTCCCGAGGGTCTTACCCTCCACATCGGAAAAGAGGGGACCAAGAGAAGGGACCACATCTTCCGTATTAACTAGAAGATCCCAGTATAGAGGGATCGCAATAGTCCGCGTGGTCCCCTCCAATCTCACCTTGAGCCGGGTGAGTCTTTCTCTCATCATACTAACCTCCTCGACATCCATATCGGAGCCCGTCTCGTAACCCTCTTCGGATACACTTTTGCCCTTCGTGTCAACCCGAGAGGAAGGATCCTCGGCCTGTAACGAGGTCGATGGCTCACCCCCTTGTAGGGCATCATGGAATCTCTCTAACGGCCCTTCAAAATCCGTTTCGGCCTCAGGGAGCAACGTATATCGCTCGGCCCCCGACGACGGTGGAGTTGTGGGCAGTAGCTCGGCATCATCTCTGAGGTCTATGGTCGTTGTTTCTTTAATGACAAAATCCTCCATCGCCGAACTCCCCATACGGACTACTCCCTCATCAATATCTATGGATCACCTCTTGCGGGGAAGCAAATTATCATCATTCACCGAAGATCCTTCCTCGTCGTCCTCATCAATTAGATGACGCTGAGGGGAAGTAGTCGAAAGCCCTGTTGCAGAAGTAGTAGACGACCGAGCAGGACTCACCGTACCAGAAAAAATAGAAACGGCTTTCCTCTTGCGGAATGCCGGAGCATGAGCCTTCTGCCTACTCGAAGACCCTCAGGCTTCCTAAGAGATTAGAACATCAACTCTTACTTAAAGTTGTAATGAGCAAGCGAACACAAGGTCAGAACGGCATATGTAAAAGATCACTGTATAGATGAATACGGATGGACAAACTTACCGGTCGCTGAAAGCTTGGGCCCGAACTTCTTGATAAAGGCCGTCCATTCATGAATACCCACTGTGTGAGGCAATACCTGGCTAACCCAGTCGTGAATATCCGCAACCAAAAGAGGGGGCGAAGTCTCAAATTAATGAGGAAAAGGAAAATATTAGGCTACAATCAAAGCGGGCAAATTAAGCATTTAGAAAAAACTACTTACAGGCATATTTCCATGCATGAGGAACTCCATTCGTGTTGGGCACCACGTCCTCAGTCTTGACGTAGAAGTAGATGAGCCATAATCGACGATTTGCTTTATCATCCATCTTCACTACCAAACTCTTACTTCCTTGATGGTGAAGATGAAACATCGTCCCTTTATAGAAATTAGGTGTGAAGAGGTGCATCAGGTGGCAAAGTGAGATCCCACTGCCAGCCAATTATGCGTATTTCGTCAACATGCGGATAAGTTTGTAGATGTAAGGTGAAAGTTGGGCTGGGCAGACGCAGTACTAGCGGCAAAATTCCTCCACCAATGGGAGAAGGGGAAAGGAGTAGCCTACATAGAACGAATATGCGTAGAATGCACAGTATCCGGGGTGATGAATCTGCACCACGTTGCGCCCCGCGGGGACCAGATCGACGTGGTACAGAATTTTGAATTTCGCCCTGAAATCAGCAAGAGCAACCACATTCATCACCGATTCCGAGGCCTTAGGGTCGTCCTCGGGTAACTTCGATAAATCAGATCTAGGATTTTCACTATGAGGAATTATTTCCTTCACCGTAAGGGAACCCCTCATCCTCGAGGGCAGCAAAAGCGTTGTCGTCGTAAAAAGGCACACGCACCGCCAGGGGAGCAAGATTAGATGCCGAACAAGAGCCGGAAGTTGAGTTAACCATAGTCTTGAAGGAGGATGTCTAAAGAACTGAATTTGGAAGCAACAGTCACTAGAACCAGAGGAATGGGCACGCAACGATGAAGCAGAATAGAGACTAGGGTTCAATATGGAAAACGAAAGAGAGAAACGCAAGGGATTCAATATCAGATAAAAGCAAAACAAACAAAAATGGCCTCAGATCCCTATTTATAAGTGTTCGAGCAGCAAAACCAAGAAATCAAGCCATCATTATCCAGCACAGATATCAGAACGACATAGGCATAAGAAATAATATAGAGCGTCGGGAAAACACGTCATAATGATGCATGATGTCATGACGCCATTCTGAAAAGACGCATCCCCAAAGCTTTCAACTTACAAAAAGTCATATTGCCACCTCGCGTATAGCACCGCTACCTAACTTGCTCGGCCGATTTCATCAATAATGACAAACATAATCTGCTCACCAAGGGCGCCCGATCTCGGCCTTAATAATCGGAGGGACTAACTGTATAGGCCAAAAATTTGCCCTTGGAATATTAAGTATAAAATGGCATTAATGAATGTCATCGGTCGAGCTCGCCTAAGCCATAGCGAGATTAATGGCTGCGGTGTCGATATAAGATGTGATTGAGATATCAATAGAGTGTTGTCAAAATGTCAACAAGGTTCGAGGTCGAGATCGATTATTAGTGTTAAGTCTTGTAACGACTAATTTGTCAGAATATGGTATTAAAAAGGAGAATATTCTAGTGAATATTCCTGGTGTTTGTACTATTAGGGTTTTCTAAGAATTTGGGCCTATATATATATAGAAAGAAGAGACAATGATAAGAGCATGTAATATTTTTCTAATAAGAAGACTTTTGAGAAGAAGACTCCCTTTCGGATAAAAACGCAAAGGCTACCTTTTTATAATGATTCTCGTTCATATTATTCACCACTTTTCTACCAGATCCAAGGATTGTTCATGCAAATCTTGGATCTATCTATCATCCACCGTTGCCAGGCAGAATATTCACCGTGTCTATTCATTATCAGGTGAATCATTCTTTTTATTTAAATAAATTCCATTTATTGACATTTATTGCTAGATATATCTCATTTAATGTTCTTGTTGCAAGAGTATTTCATATTTATTGTCATCAATCATATGCAAACTCAGTCCCATCTATCGTGCATCCTTATGCTTAATATCTAGAGTCATTATCCTTAACTAGATTTGACCATAAATTAAATAAATTTAATAGTTTAATCGGAGATTATATTTCTTGGTCAAACAAAGGTAAGAAAGTATGGTTTGCCTGGCAGGTGGTGTTAGTTGGCTTGGGTGCCAATCACGTCTAGGGGTAGTTTGGGACGTGACAAATAAATCAAGATAATTTGCAAACTTAACAAGGATATCAATAATTTAGTAATTAATGTCAATGAAGATTTAGAATTAAATCATTTTCGATTATTGTGTACACATTATTTGGTCGCGTGTGCAATATATATAAGGCATCTCAGTCTACTTCTAGTGGGGGTTATATACGTTCTTTTTCTCTTTTTTTTTCCCTTAGGAAGTTTCTATCACATCTTAATTTCTCTACCTGCTAGGTAAATAATATTTAGTCTTTGTAGTTGTTGAAGGAAGCTTCAGTACTATGCGTTTAAAAAGTTTACCAATTGATGACTTGGTAATATAGAAGCTAATTCACAATTTGTTAAGGAAAAATTGACGGCAAATTCAAAACAAATATTCATCTATAAATAGGAAGCTTTACTTATTAAGTTTGTAAGAGATCAACAAAGGAAAGATCATTTAATTGTTTCATAAGATAACTAGTTTATAGTAGAAATGGCTCTCAAAGCATTTGTAATAACCATTGCAATAATGGCTTTGTTATCTTCGATGAGCCATGCATTTGATCCCAGTCCTTTGCAGGATATTTGTGTTGCTGTTGACGACTCCATGGCTGCAGGTATATGATCAAATAATTATTTTCAATGCAAAAATCAATCTGGTCTTAGCAATTTTTATGAATATTTGTGTCCTTTTCTCCTATCCTTTTTGTTTGTTTTTTTAATTATTGAAACTTCCTTTGCAGTTTTTGTGAACGGAAAAATTTGCAAGGATCCAAAGCAGGTTATGGCAAATGATTTCTTTAAATCAGGTCTAAACATACCTGGAAATACCTCAAATCAACTTGGATCTGCTGTAACTGCTGTGAACGTCGGCAACTTACCTGGACTCAACACTCTGGGCATTTCATTAGCGCGCATTGATTATGCACCATATGGTCTCAACCCACCTCATACACACCCCCGAGGAACTGAGATTCTTGCTGTTCTTGAGGGTACACTATACGTTGGCTTTGTCCTTTCAAACCCTGGTCCAAATATGAAGAACAAGCTCTTTACCAAGATTTTAAATCCTGGAGATGTGTTCGTTTTCCCAATAGGTCTCATTCATTTTCAATTTAATGTGGGAAAGACTAAGGCTGTTGCATTTGCTGGACTCAGTAGTCAAAATCCAGGAGTCATCACTATCGCGAATGCAGTATTTGGTTCAGACCCACCAATCAATCCTGATGTTCTTACGAAAGCATTCCAACTTGACAACAAAGTAGTGGATTACCTCCAATCCCAATTCTGGTGGGATAACAACTAAAATAATAGCAAACTATATTAAGCTACAAATAGTTATGGTTATGTGAACTGCTTGTGTCACATAAATAAGTAATGTTGCCGACTGGTTTTCCTCTCCATTTTACTGTGATGTATTGGATGAGGATATGTTATGGCTTGTTATGGAATAAAATTAAGTCTCCTGTTTGTGATATTCATCTTTCTCTTTGGAACAAAGAAAAAAAAAGCATTGCTTAGTTCTTGCGGGAGAGGTATGCTTACCATTCACTGTCACTATCTACTTTTTCTTTGCTTAAAGAAAGGCTACTTTATTTTTCACAATCTATCCACCGACGCATAAAAGAAAATTTTATGTAGGATAGATAAGATCCATTCATCCTTAGCCAGAGGTATCATGTTCGAGTCTTGGGAATGAAATAAATTTTGATAGGGAGCACTAGAAACACATGAAAAATAACAACTTAAGAAATAGTAAACTAAGCAAGTTAAAAATTGTTATTTAGATGTTGCTTATACATGTCGTGTTATTTCACGTTGTATTCTGCAAAAAAGAGTGCAATATTTTAACAGAGCACATGTATGACGATATCAATCAAATTTAAACAACACATATCTTTCTCAAGGCCTGCGTGCCTTTATAAGGGCTCGGAACTGAACAAAATCAGAAGAATGGAAGAAATGCATTGGAGAATATATTAAATCATGATAAGAAACACAATTTGCAGCAATCATGAGAGGTGTTGTTGGGAATTAGAATACAACAAATTAAGCATCTAATAACTATGTTGATATCTTATGTCATAAACTTGGTATATACACACATATATAACGAGCAACTTCTTTTCCTCTCATATCATTTATTTGGCTTCATAGCCTCTTCTTTTCTTTTTTCTTTTACCAAATTATTTTTACTTGTAGATGAAATCTAAAGTCGAATATATGGAGTCCAAGCTTGATTCTCACATAAAATCCCTTGTTCAATGTTAGCCGCTAACTTCTCCCAAGCTTATTTCCCGAAGAAAAGTAAACACTGTTGATACCCAATTTTTTCTCATATTTTTAAATATATATATATACTTTCAAAATAATGCATATACATCATAATTTTTATTTATAAGCATTCACAAGTATTTTTCATAATTTTTAAGACTTTAAACCAATTTATTCCTGCATTCTATTATATAAATATTCAATAATTACCCTCCAAATTATTTTTATGATGATTAATTATCTAAACTTATCATTTATACCAATATGAGATTTTAAATATTTTTAGTGCATTTCTTATAATTACATTTGCATTTTTAAGGCTAAAGTGTATATTTTTGCAATACTAGCCCATATTCAGGTATAATTACATTATTTATGCAAAAAATAACTTTTTATATTTTTATAATATAAGTTATTATTTTTAATCATTTTAGTACACAAGTAATATTTTTGTTATTTATTAATTACTTTTATAAATTATTATTTTGTTTTGCTAAAATATTGGGTATTTAAAAACTAGCCTAAATCCTACCTATTTTTCGGACCAAGCAATGGACCAAAACCTAATACCCTAGCCCAAATAACCCCCAGGCCAAATCAAATTAACCCAATCCCATAACCCGGTCGTGATCCGTCCAAACTTAACCCGACTCAACTCCTTTCTAATCGTGGCCGTTGATCTTTGAGATCAAAGGCCCACATCAACTCCCCCTTTTTATTACCCCAAACCCCCTAACTCTAACCTCATTCTTACCATCCGCCGCCCTCATATCCTCACCTCCCTTCTCCCTCTTAGGAAACCTAGCCGCCCCGCCCCCTCTCCCCCTAAAATCTCTCCTAATCCCATAAAAATATGGGATTCTATGGCAATTCTTTTCCATATACGGTCTCTCCCTGGTAGTGGTTACTCTTCTATACTACTTGCCTAAACATGGCAAGCAGATCTCATCAAGATCGAACCAAAATCGGTTCAAATCCTTGACCTTTCTGCTATTTCGTCTATATTCATCCTTTGTTCTATTATGGGTACGAATCTCTATGTATTTTCTGTCGATTCTTACTTACCCTAAAACTAGGGTTTTCAGATTTCTTCAAATCGGACCAAAATTGGTTCGATTCTCCGACTTTTAGTACTATTTGTGTCTATATTCATCCTATGTTACCGTTTCTGTGTATATTCCGTTGATATTTATTTTCCTAAAAAAACTAGGGTTTACCGGCTTATTCTCTTAATTTGATTTTAAATTGATTTATGTGTTTTTCTTTCCTTTTATGGTCTAATTGTTTGTATTTTCTTACTTATGTGCTAATTTTTATCACTATATAAACCCATTCCCTTTCCCTTTTTTTGGACAAACGAAAAGTCACTAAAAAAAAATTTCTCACTAAAAATTGAGGTCTCTACTTTGTATTTGTTTACTATTCTGTTCTGTTTGTCTCTTGGCCGGTTGAAAGCCAAGGCCACCGAATTTCTATTTTTCTGACCATCTCTTGGGTGTGAGCACTGCCCTAGGTTCTTGAAACCCATGGGAACTTGACACATCTAAGACTCTGGGTCCTTACTGCTGTTCTTTTCTTGTTTATTGAACAATCACTTGTTAGTTTCTAAACCCTCGAAATGTTTATTCTCTTATGTTAGCATGTTCTTTGAAACTACACGACTTAATGTATTTCTTTGACTCTTTTCTGCCTAATTCTGCCTATAATTGTTAGCCTAATAATGTCTCTGCACCTAGCTTAGTTAATTTGAAAAGAATGAAGCATGCCTAGTTTAGTATTGTTGATAATTCAAATATTCTGTTTTGACTATATGGTCTAAACCATGTTTCTCCGCCTAATTCTGAACTTCTAATGGCCAATTGATGCTATTAACTTGCCCCCATTTTGTGTAATACCTTACTCCAAATGTTGTATGCTCCTATGACTATTGTTACCATTATATGTGTTCTTGCCATGACCAATCTGTACCTCTAATGACTTGTGATATTTTAAAACCAATTTCCTTTGATTAATACCCTCTATGATACCTGATCCTGTTCGTGTTATACTGTCTAAACCTGAGTTAGTATAATCTGATCCATTAAGTCATAAACTGATTGCATTACTTGGTTTTACAAGCCTAATGCCCTTGCTTGTTAACTTTCAAATCCTAAAATCTTTGTCTCTTAGCACATGTCACCCTGCCCAGTGTGTTAATTTGCTTTTGGAGTTCATTATGTGATTATCCTATAGTGTTTGCAAATGCTTTTCCAAACTTATTATCTTTATCACTTGTTTCTAATTCTGGGACTGGCTGAAAGCCAAAGCCCTTCCCCCTAAGTCTCCTCTATCAACCTCCCTAGTGTGAGTACTGCCCTGGGTTTTTGAAGCCCGTGGGAACTCTAACATACTAGGGTCCAGGTTCTTTGCCACTTTTCCTAATTGCTCAACCTTGCCTCCTTTTTACCTACTGGATAAACCAGTTGGTTTGTGTAAATGATTGTTCACCTGGGACTTTTGATCAAGTTATGACTACTAGATGTAGGCCATTTTGTGTAAACGGAGTTTTTTTTTTTGGGCTGTTGTGAAACTGTATGGATATGGTATTGAAGGCCTAGCTAGGCTGGGTATGCATTGGGCCTGCCTTAGGCCCACTATAGCTATTCTGTTATTCTGTAATTTATTTCACTAATTGGGCTTGTAATAATATTGTAATAACAATTGGGGTGTTAATCAAATTGGGAAAATGGTTTATTCTCACTTAGCATGAACGGGTAGAAATCCTGCTCATATGTGCTGTTATATAACTTGTTTATAGGACCTAAGTGTTTCATTCGCTTAATGTATTATGTTTCTATATGTCTTGCTAGATATCATGCCTATAGGGAATAAAGCGATCAATGTTCCAGTCTATGACCATAGGGTCATGTTAGCTTTATTCTCTACAAATCATGCCTATAGGCTTTTAATTTATTAATGTGTTGTTGTTATAACTGCTCACTTAGGAAACATGCCTATAGGAGCTAAAACCAGTTTTAATCGCTAATCGTAGAAATCATGCCTATAGGGTAATCCCACTCGCCTTAATGTGTTAATATTGAACTTTCAAACACTGTTTCATTGCTTAACTCTACCGCTATTAGAAAGCATGCCTATAGGATCAAACTGGGTAATTCTGAGTATTTTTAATAGTTATCACTGCCAACTACAGCGCAAATCACCTAGAAATGATGTCTATAGGTTTAACCACTTGTAATCTGTAATTTTAACAATCAGCTAGCAATACCAGATTCCCTAAAATATATAGTTGTTAAGAAATCACTTCTATAAAGGTAGCATCTTGCATCTGAAACTGCCTGCATGTTTGAACCCCAAGGTCACATAGAAACCATGTCTATAGGGCCTAATGGTTTTAATTTGCCTCAATCCTGAAATTGTCTAACGCTTAATCTGAAAATTTGTTCGCGTGCATTTGTTGTCTAAGTGTGGAGGCTAACTTGAGCCATTAATTGCTTTTACATGAAGTCCAACTTGTTTTGTATGTCGCCTAATTTTATCATTTCTGAACAGCCTAAGCTAAGTCTAGAAACCATCTAAAAAAGAGGTCCAGACACCTCCTGGGCCATAGGCATGGGACGGGTAGTGCATGCATAGGGCATAGTTTAGAATCAACTAGTGCGCTTTAGGTAAAAACTTAAAGATAGTAATCGGGTAGCAGGAGATGATAGTCTGTTCCCGCTGAATAATACAAGTAACAACCCACCTCGAGGGAGTTATGAAGTATTATTTATGTTGCACGGGGTGATCCTTTAGGCTAAAAAACATAGAACCCCCCATCTTGTCTTTAAACCAATTATCTGTGTTTACTCAAGGACTTTCTAATAATGATTTTTTTTTTCAAACTTCTTGTTTTTCTCTATGACTATTTGACTAATTCATATAATTCAAGTTTGGCTAGGACCCACTGTTGTGGACCTCGAAGAGTGCCTAACACTTTCTCATCGAGGTAATTTGAGCCCTTACCCGATCTTTGGTGACGCCAACTAGTTAAACCAGAGTTATTTGCAAATAGGTTCCCTAACGCACCTCAAACTCGTTAGGTGGCGACTCTCTCTTTTAACACCCTTCCTTTAAAAGAGTTGTCACGTGTCGAAATCCGATTTCGCGAGAAAGAGGGGCGCGATAGCATGGCGACTCTACTAGGGATATTATTTTTAGGCCCTTACCATAGCGAACTTGGTCTATATGAATTAGTCTTCTCTGATAAGCGTGTATTTGTTATTTGCTTTTACATGAATATCCCGCTCCCGTTTCCCTTTTATTGCTACATGCACATCCTTTTCTCTATTTTTCCTTTATGTGAATTCATATTAATATGCAAATCTTTGCCTAATTTGGTTAAAATATGCATTTTCCCTTTATTTCCCAGTTATGTTCACTTGCTCCGAATCATTTTGTTTTAAAATTCTCTGTATCATGTCTTTCCCCATCCCTACCCTTTTGTTTGCTTTATTGCAATTCTTTCACATTGCGCGAACTAACTTCTTCCTTGTTTTCCTTTCTTTTTATGCCTTTACACTCTATTTAATACAGCGTTTATTGTCTTCATCATGCAAAATACTTGACAACATGTTGTTTTATCTTTACATAAAGCATGCTCCACATCATATTCCACTCGCGCATAATTAATACCATAGCGGCACTTGATGAGTGTCTATGCTCTTCCTAAATCACCCTTTTAAATTTGAAAAGGCTTATTTGTGGTAAAACTAGTCGATCAGTGGTGCAATCGACGGTTCCGTGCCTTCTCCTCTCAAGTTGTCCACTTGAGGGTACCGGTCTAGACTCTTCTAGAAACCCCCACTCTAATATTAACTGTGCATGCATCATGTCTAAACCTAGTATGGGTTAGAACACTGTCCACGTAATAACTCTCTAAGGCAAGCCTTGTCCAAAGCCCGCCGGGATTTCCTTAAATCCCAATGGGTACAATCATGATATGTGCATTATTTGGAGAAAATGTGCCGATATGCTAATCATTAATGTGTAAATAGTCGAATCCGGAGGGGGAAAAGGCTAACTTTATTTGTTTTGCAGAAATGAGGCACGAAGTCCCCAGGTTCGGCATGGTTCGAAGTATCCCACTTTTGTTGCTAGATTGGTGGGAAAATCTCTCGTTAAGTGACAAAAACCATGTGAAAAGAGTTCTCGGGAATCTACCTTCTTTGTTAGATATTCAGCCGAACAAAGTATTAATTGAGGTTGCCACCATGTTCTGGGATGAGAAGAGGGTCGTCTTCCATTTTGGTGATATAGAAATGACTCCCCTTCTAGAGGAAATAGGAGGCTTCGCTGGTCTTCCATGGGTTAGCCCTGGCTTGTTGGTACCGGAAAACTGCACTTCTCGAGTTTTCCTAAAAATGATGGGTTTCAGGAAGAATGATGAGTTAGTCTGTCTGAAGAAATCTTACATACCATTCAATTTCCTTTATGAGCGTTATGGTCACAACAAATCATATCGCCTTTACCATGATGAATTTGCCATCACTTCTTTGGGTTGGACTCACCGCCGGGTTTTTGTATTCATTGTCTGTTTTCTAGGGATGCTGATATTCCCGATACAAGGAGAAAGGATCCACACTCGCCTAGCTATGGTCACTAAGACCCTAATGGAAGGAATTGAGGGATAAACTTACACTATTGTCCCAATGATCGTGGCTGAGATGTACCGGGCCTTAGACCGTTGCAAAAGGGGATATAGGCATTTCAAGGGTTGCAATCTGTTGCTGCAAATATGATTGTTAGAACACCTTCAGAGAGGACAATACCGTCAAGAATTTCCGCAACGACCATGGAATGACCACATAGCTTATCACTATCCGAGGAGAATGACTTTTATCCCAGACAGGTTTGCACAACCGGGAAACGCTGTGAGCTAGGTACATTTCTTTAGCAATTTGACTGACGACAAGGTACATTGGATGTTCGAGTGATTCCCTAGCAGTGAATTCATCATCAGATCAAGATATGTTCCTCATCTAGTGCTAATCGGATTAAGGGGAATCTATCCTTATGTTCCTATCAGAGTCATGAGGCAAGCTGAGAGAAAATAGGTTATACCACGAGTTACCAAAATGGTTCATTACAAAGCAGACTTCCAAGGGAATGCCATTCCGTTCAAGTTCGAGGCACAGCACATGTGGCATCAAAATATTATTGTGGAGAAAGATACCATCGAGCTAGAATGTATCATGCCGGCTATGTGTACTTCTACCCATCATGGTTGGTTGATGACATAGCAGGATTGGTCAAGCCAGGGGTTGATTTGAGAAATAGTGTCATAGACGACGCTGCTGAAGCATAAGTCAAATATAGGAGGTTGGGCAAAAGGGTCTTTGAATCTAAGGCCAGGCATTTGGAACAACATAAAGTGGACATGGAAGCAATCAATGAATGGAGGGGAATCGCTACTAAATCAACAGAAAGGTCGGAGTATTTGGAGCAGGGTTTGACCGAACTTGAGGGAAAGATGAGGAAAAGGGTCTCGGATTGTTAGAATGTAGAGGGAAATGAAGGAGGACATCTAGTAAGGGCGTATCTGCTTTTGGACATGCGCGACCTGGGGAATCTGATTGACGGTGCTAAGATGGCCAAGCATGGAGAAGGTTCCTATGGGACTTAGTAGATTAGGAATGATGTTTTCTAGATTCATTTTAGAATTTGATTGTAATAAGGCAAATGCCACTAGTGACTCTTTATAATTATTGTCGTTTTAGTAGAGATTTGGTCTATTTATCATATTAATGAAATGACGCAGTTATCGGCATTGAGTTTTCTCTAAAGCTATATGTCGCTAGGCCTACGTCGGGCATGATGAGGTCCCTAAATTAGGACGCAAATTTATAATTCTGCAATACGTGTTTAAATATCGTAAATATCCTTTTAATACTCCTTACTGCCTTGTTTACTTTTTGTTTTTCATCTTTTCTTTGTTTATTCCTATCCCCTAAGGTTGGTTCGTGCATATTGGTATTACAAAATATCAGACCAGGTCTAGAGGTCCTCCACGTCCTCCTCTTCCAAGTGATCCCAAGAACAAAGGAAAAGCTAAGATGGACGATATGAGTGGTATCAAGAAAGACAACGCTGCACACGCCGAGAATGTCGAAACTTTCGATGGTCGAAGTACTCCGGCGCAGAATTACTTGGTTTTACGGTTAGAGCAAAAGATACTGGAGTTACAAGGAAAACTTGAGCAGGTCCGTAACTTGGAAAACCTTTCCCTTACCCCGAATGTTCCCGACATCAACCAACAAAATGCCCAAAACCCAACACCTCCTCAAAACACACAAAACTAGCACCCGCAAAATTTTCCCGTACCTCATCAATATGCCACGCCTCCCAAAAATCCTAATCCTCCACCAGTACCAACTCCTCCATGCATCATCATCATCCGACCTAGTACCCACAAACTACCACCTACCACACTCCTCAAAATACACCAGAACCTACTCCTGATCCCCAAAACTCGACCAATGATCACCACTAAACCCAAATCCCTAGAGTCTGCCAAAGTAACCCCATATACGTTGAAACCTTACCCCACACTTCACAACAAACACCGTATACACCGGAATCCGCCGAGAAGGACCTGCTCATCAAGAACATGGCAGAAGAACTTAAGACGCTTACAAGTCGAGTCTAGGGTGTTGAAGGTGGGAAAGGCATCGAAGGTTTGAACTATAAAGATTTATGTATTCAATCGGACGTAGAACTGCTAGAGGGTTACAAACCTCCTAAGTTCTAAATATTAGACAGGACAGGTGATCCAAAGGTACATCTAAGGACGTATTACGACAAACTCGTAGGGGTTGGTAAAGATGAAAGAATCCGCATGAAGCTGTTCATGAGGAGCCTCACTGGAGACGCCCTATCCTGGTACATCAGTCAAAATCCAAAGAAGTGGATTAATTGGGTAAGCATGGCGTCATATTTTATAGATCGGTTTAGATTCAACACAAAGAATGCACCAGACGTCTTCTATATCCAGAATCTTAAGTAGAAGCCGATAGAAACTTTTCGTAAGTATGCTACTCGGTGGAGATCAGAGGCTGCAAAAGTAAGGCCAACATTGGAAGAAGAACGAATGAACAAATTCTTTGTCCGGGCCCAGGATCCGCAATATTATGAGAGGTTGATGGTTATTGAAAACCATAAATTCTCCGACATCATCAAATTGGGAGAAAGAATATGGAATCAAAAGCGGGATGGTAACAAATTTCGAGGCACTCCAGGCTACGAACAAAGCCTTGCAGTCGGGGGACATATCCAAAAAGAAGAAAGTAGGGACTGTGATAGTAGCCCAAGGTCCGAAGTCTCCTCTCACATACCAAACACCTCCACCCACATATCAGCCTTCACCTCCTAGATATTGACAACCCGCTACCGCTTACCACACTTACAACACTCAACCAACATATTACCACTCACCACCATCCAGACAAAACTACCAAAATCCCAGGCCAAATTTCGACCGTAGGCCACCCAGACAATACACTCCTATTACCGAACCTATTGACCAGTTGTATGAGAGATTGAAAGCTATCGGTTATGTCACTCCCATTCCTGCTGTCGCCATGGAAAATTCCTCTCAATGGGTTAATCCGAATAACACATATGCCTACTATTCAGGCATGAAGGGTCACACTATTAATGAATGCCGCACTCTGAAGGATAAGATCCAGACGTTTATTGATACCAAAGTTATACAAGCAAAGGAGACTGCACCTAACGTTCGCAATAATCCCCTCCCGGATCACAGGGGTGGGGGGTTAATGTGATAGAAACTGCTGAAGAATGGGACCCAGAGGGGTCAATTGGGCTCATTAGAGTAGAGGATGATCCCAAAATGCCTCCAGTCACTCTCACGCCTATTGTGGTACAGATACAATCACCGATTGAAGTTCAGGTAGTCGCACCGACTCTATTCGAGGTTGAATTAACAACGCCCTCAGCCACGCCAACTCCGTTCTAAGTAGAAGTAACCACACCATTCATCGTAACGGTAGCACCTACACCATCCTTTAATTCCAATGTTGTGCCCCTGGGACTATACTGTAGAAGTGAGAAGGAAAGGAAAGGGGAAAATGGAAGAAACTGGTATAGCACAAGGTATGACCAGAACTGGTAGGGTTTACATGCCCGAGCATTTGGGGGGAACAAGTAAAGAAGCCGCTTCTAGGAAGCCTATCATTGAAACCGGCCCGGATGATCTTTGGAGAAAGGTGCAAGCAATGGAGTATTTTCTGGTTGATCATTTGAACAAAACCTCGGCTCATATATCCATTCTATCACTACTGCAGAATTCTGAGCCACATAGGAACGCGTTGATGAAAGTGTTGAATGAGGCTTATGTACCCAACAACATTACCAGTGGAGAGATGGCCAACATGGTAGGACAAGTATTGGAAAGCCATAAGATCACTTTCCACGAAGATGAACTGCCGCCGGAAGGTTTGAGTCACAACAGGGCACTGCATATCATAGTGCAGTGCAAAGACAAATTCTTTGCCAGGGTCTTGATAGATGGGGGTTCAAGTCTCAACATCGGCCCGTTGACTACTTTGAAGAGGTTAGGTAAAGGTTTGCATGGGATACGAGCAGGAACTATGAACGTAAAAGCGTTCGATGGATCTCAAAGGGCCACAATCGGAGAAACCAACCTCTGCTTACAAATGGGTCCAACTTGGTTTGATGTTGATTTCCAAGTGCTCGACATATCTTCCTCATACAATATGCTATTGGGACGACCTTGGATACACACCGTTGGGGCTGTAGCGTCTAATCTGCATCAGGCTATGAAGTTTGAATGGAATTATCAGGAGGTGATCATTCATGGAGACTGGAGTAACCCTATTTACACCAACTAGACTGTCCCGGTTGTGGAGAATAGAAGGAAGTTAGGGGGAGAGACTTACCATTGCATTGAGCGTGTTAACACGATCGAGAAGGACAAATGGTTTTGAAAACAATTCTTATGAGCATTTTTAAAACATTTTCAGTATTATGTTTTGAAACATTTGTCTGAATCATTAAAAAATCCCTTTTGTTTGACATCTTGATAATTATCAATGGTTTGTTATTTTATTATTTATTACTATTCTCTACATTTTTCTCTCTACAACATTACCATTTCTTATCGTGAAGGACCAAAAACTGTGACATGTAATGAGACAACGCAACATAAGGATAGTGATTCGAAAGAAATATAAGAAGAGGATATAATACCTGAAGAAATTGTTAGAGAAGCTGAATATTTTGAGAACCAGCCTAAGTCCAACCTGGACAAAACTGAGGTAGTCAATTTGGGAGATTCCGAAATAGTCAAAGAAACTCGCATAAGCATTCACCTGTCACCATCAGAGAAAGAAGAATACACCACTTTCTTGAAAGAATATGAAGACATTTTCGCATGGTCTTATGATTATATGACTGGTTTGAGCATGTTCATAGTGGCTTATAAACTACCAACCAACCCAATGTGTCCGCCAGTAAAGTAGAAGCTCAGAAAGTTCAAGCTAGATATAAGTCTAAAAATAAAAGAAGAAGTCACCAAATAGATCAAAGCTAAGGTTCTCAGAGTGGTTGAATATCCAACTTGGTTGGCTAACATCGTGCCAGTTCCGAAGAAGGATGGGAAAGTCATAGTATGTATCTATTATCGGGACCTAAATAGAGCAAGTCCCAAAGATGATTTCTCGTTACCTAACATACACATACTGATCGACAACTGCGCCAAGCATGAACTCCAATCCTTTTTGGATTGCTTCGCGGGATATCATCAGATCTGGATGGATGAAGAGGATGCCGAAAAGATAACTTTTATTACACTGTGGGTGGTGTACTGCTATAAAATGATGCTGTTTGGTCTGAAGAATGCTGAGGCCACTTGTATGAGGGCCATGACAACTATTTTTCATGACATGATACAAAAAGAGATAGAGGTATATGTGGATGACGTCATCATCAAATCCAAGAAGAGTACAGTTCATATAGAAGACTTGAGGAAATTCTTTGATCAACTTCCGAGAAATAATTTTAAATTGAATCCGGCAAAATGTGCCTTCGGGGTCCCCGCAGGAAAGTTGTTAGAATTCATCGCCAGCCACCGAGGAATTGAGCTAGACCCATCAAAGGTCAATGCTATCCAGGATTTGCCACCTCCAAAGAATAAGAAAGACATGGTGAGCTTCTTGGGACGTCTTAATTACATCAGCCGCTTCATAGCACAATCAATCGTGATCTGTGAGCCTATTTTCAAAATGTTAAAGAAGGATGCTGCAACCAGTTGGACTGAAGACTGCCAGAAAGCTTTTGACAGAATCAAAGAATATTTGTCCACAACGCCAGTCCTGGTCCAGCAAGAACATGGTAGACCATTACTACTCTATCTCTCCGTATTAAATGGGGCTTTCGGTTGTGTCTTGGGACAACACGAAAAGATGGGAAGGAAAGAATATGCCATATACTATCTGAGTAAGAAGTTCACACCATACGAAGCACGGTATTCTTTGCTGGAACGCACCTGCTGTGCTTTGACCTGGATAGCCCAAAAATCGAGGCATTACTTCTGTGCCTATACCACATATCTCATATCAAGGATGGATCCTCTGAAGTACATCTTCCAGAAATCCATGCCTACAGGGAAGCTGGCAAAATGGCAGATATTTTTGAGTGAATTCGACATCGTCTATGTGACTCAGAAGGCGGTTAAGGGACAAGCATTAGCAGATCATCTTGCGGAAAATCCTTTAGGAGGAGAATACAAACCACTAGAAACGTATTTTCCTGATGAAGAAGTATCATTCGTAGGAGAAGATATCATCGAAGCCTACGATGGATGGAGAATATTTTTTGATGGAGCCGCAAACTTCAAAGGAGTGGGTATTGGAGCCGTTTTGGTGTTAGAAACATATCAACATTATCCGGTATCCACGAAACTCAGATTTCCGTGCACCAATAATATGGCAGAATATGAGGCTTGCATATTGGGGCTCAATTTGGCCGTTGACATGAATATCCAAGAATTACTGGTAATTGGTGATTCAGATCTTCTGGTACATCAGATGCAGGGAGAATGGGCTACAAAGAATACCAAGATATTACCATATCTATATCATGTGCAAGAGATGATGAAGAGGTTCACGAAGATAGAGTTTAGACATGTCCCGAGAATCTAGAATGAGTTCGCAGACGCATTGACCAATTTGTCCTCCATGATACAGCATCCAGACAAGAATTTCATCGACCCAATTCCGGTAAGGATTCATAATCAGCCAGCTTACTGCGCTCATGTTGAAGAAGAAGCAGACGGGAACCCATAGTTCCATGATATCCAGAAGTACTTGGCAAAAGGAGAGTACCCAGAGCATGCAAATCATACTAAAAAATGCACGCTCCGAAGATTGTCTAACCATTTCTTCCAAAATGGAGGAATTCTGTACAGAAGTACTCCAGACCTAGGGTTATTACGGTGTGTTGAAGCAAAGGAAGCTTCCAAACTGCTCGAAGAGATACACTCTGGAACTTGCGGACCATACATGAATGGTTTCGTTTTAGCCAAGAAGATACTGATGGAGGTTATTTTTGGATGACTATGGAAACAGACTACATCAGGTATGTCCAGAAATGTCATTAGTGCCAAATACACGCAGATATGATACAGGTTCCACCAAATGAACTCAATACAACGAGTGCACCTTGGCCTTTTCCACTTGAGGAATGTACGTCATTGGACCAATCGATCCCTCCACTTCAAACGGGCACAGGTTCATTTTAGTGGCCATAGACTACTTCACAAAATGGGTCGAAGTTGCATCCTACAAAGCTATAACCAAGAAAGTCGTTGCAGATTTCGTCAGAGATCATATTGTTTGCCGATTCGGGGTTCCATAGTCCATCATCACCGACAACGCCGCCAATATCAGTAGTGACCTAATGAAAGCTATGTGCGAGACCTTCAAAATCAAGCACAAGAATTCCATAGCATACAGGCCTCAAATGAATGGAGCCATGGAGGCTGCAAACAAGAATATCAAGAAAATATTGAGGAAGATGGTAGACAACCACAAGCAATGGCACGAGAAGTTACCATTTTCCTTATTGGGGTACCGTAACACAGTCTGCACATCAACTGGGGCAACTCCCTATTTGCTGGTCTACGGTACCGAAGCTGTCATTCCTATCAAAGTTGAAATTCCTTCTTTAAGAATTATACAAGAAGATAAACTTAGTGATGCAGAATGGATAAGAAGCCGCTATGAACAATTAGCACTCATTGATGGGAAAGAATGAATGCAGTGTGTCATGGTCAACTCTATCAGAATAGGATGTCCAAAGCTTTTAACAAAAGGGTCAAACCTAGACAGTTCGCACCAGGGCAGCTGGTACTGAAGCGGATTTTCCCGCATCAAGATGAAGCCAAAGGGAAATTTTTGTCCAATTGGAACGGGCTCTATATGGTTCACAAAGTACTAACAGGAGGAGAACTCATACTCGTAGAAATGTATGGAAAGGTTTGGCCAAAGCCTATCAATTCAGACGCAGTCAAAAGATATTATATTTAGAATGTTTGCATTTCTTCATCTGATGTAATTGAACTACGCTCGACCTGATTTCCGTTTAAGAGGGGATACGTAGGCAGCCATGTGGGTTCGGTCACAATTCAATAAAATTTTCATTTTTCCCACAACCAGAAACTGGGGCAGAATTTTGAGGAGTACCCTCAAAATTCCGGAGTAAGTCCAGCCAACGTCATCATATGCAGAACGGTCAGAGAATCGCCTAAGTAAACTGGGGCAGAATTTTGAGGAGGACCCTCAAAATTCTAAGGAAGTAGCAATGTCTCTAAAGTATCATAGTCATTGGTTCATCTAATTTATCCGATATTGCATACTAATGTATTTTAAATAACTACATTCATCATATGCATGCACATTTTCAAAAACTTTATTTTTATGAAACAGCCAGATGCTACCCGTGGTAACTCAAGCAGGACTTTGATACAGAGCAAAGAAAAGTAGGCAGGCGGAGGCACGAACCAACCTTCCCCCGTAAAACTCATGATTGTCCTTTGGATGCAGGAACAAGAAATATTCTCAAATTCGGGCACACCTCAGAATCACTATCTTCATAACGACAAAGCTGCCAAGCGCAAACACATTTCCAGCTAAGAAATACTCTGCTACTATTTATTATATGTTCATTGCATGAGACTAAGCATTGTCTCCATCGTGCATGAGGCTAAGCCCTGCCTCCTTAATTGCATAAGGCTAAGCACTGCCTTCCCCTACATGAGACTAAGCATTGTCTCCACCTTTGCATGAAGTTAAGCCCTGCCTCCTCAATTTCATAAGGCTAAGCACTGCCTTCCCCTGCATGAGACTAAGCATTGTCTCTATTTTGCATGAGGTTTAGCCCTGCCTCCTCAATTGCATAAGGCTAAGCACTGCCTTCCCCTGCATGAGACTAAGAATTGTCTCTATTTTGCATGAAGCTAAGCCCTGCCTCCTCAATTGCATAAGGCTAAGCACTGCCTTCCCCTGCATGAGACTAAGCATTGTCTCCACCATTGCATGAGGTTAAGCCCTGCCTCCTCAATTGCATAAGGCTAAGCATCGCCTTCCCCCGCATTAGACTAAGAATTGTCTCCCGCTTGCATAAGGCTAAGCCCTGCATCCTCAATAGTATAAGGCTAAGCATTGCCTTCCCATGCATGAGACTAAGCATTGTCTCCCACTTACATGAGGCTAAGCCTTGCCTCCTCTTGCATGAGACTAAGCATTGTCTCCCATCTTGCGTAAGGCTAAGCCCTGCTTCCTCAATTGCGTGAGAATAATCATTGTCTCCCATTTCGCATGAGGCTAAGCATTGCCTCCCTAGTCGTATAAGGCTAAGATCTGCCCCCGATCTTACACAAGACTAAGATGTGTCTTGTTTCGATTCGCATATGACCAAACATCATGTCTTTGCATCTCATGGGCTGAAACATCGCCATTCTGTCTAAAGGCATCATAGTCCGAAGGCATCATCCTCATAGACGGAAGACACCATGCCATGGCCTAAGGATCTCTCAATATTGCACATCATTATTCAAAGGTGTCATAGTTCAGAGGCACCATTTTCATGGCCCGAGAACATCATTTCATGGCCTGCGAATCCCTTATCATGCAATTCATGGCACATGACATCATGGTTTAAGGACATCATCCCCATCGTCCAAAGACAACTTTCATGGTCCAAAGGGAATTTGCATCATGTTTAAATTATCGCAATATACACCTGCATGCATTGTATTTAAGTTTTTTAGGTAATCCAGGAGGTAACCGTTCTCCCAATGGGAGAAATATTTGCTCTGGTTTCCGTTCAACGTTCACATCCTGCAATTATTTCAAACGTAACCAACCACCGCCCGTTACCCATTCCCATCTGATAACCGTTAAAATATCAATAACTATTCCAAGGTACATTCATTCACAATTCCGATATCGTCCTATCCAGAAAAGCTTGTCCGTTCCCATAACAACTTCATCGGCTTATTCCACCGTTGGATCCAGAACTACACACGACCTGATTCCCGTAAAACCAGAGAAATGTAGGCAACTTAAAAACTGGAGTTTGGCCTCCATTTTTCAAATCACACAATTCGGTCACCATTTCTTTATCTGATAACTCTTTCATTATTCCCGGCTAAAGAGGGGCAACTATTGATACCCAATTTTCCCTCATATATATATATATATATATATATATATATATATATATATATATATATATATACCTTAAAAATAGTGCATATACATCATCATTTTGATTTATAAGCATACACATGTATTTCTCATAATTTTTAAGACTTTAAACCAATTTATTACTGCATTTTATTATATAAATATCCAATAATTACCCTTCAAATTATTTTTATGATGACTTAATCATCTAAAACTTATTATTTATACCAATATGAGGTTTTAAATATTTTCAGTGCATTTCTTATAATTACATTTGCAGTTTAAAGGCTAAATTGCATATTTTTGCAATAATAGCCCATATTCATGTATAATTACATTATTTATGCAAAAAATAACTTTTTATATTTTTATTATGTAAATTATTATTTTTAATCATTTTAGTGGACAAGTAATATTTTTTTAATTTATTAATTGCTTTTATAAATTATTATTTTATTTTGCTAATATATTGGGTATTTAAAAACTAGCCTAAATCCTAACTATTTTTCGGACCAAGCAATGGACCAAAACCTAATACCCTAGCCCAAAATAACCCCCAGCCCAAATCAAATTAACCCAATCCCACAACCCGGTCGCGACCCGTCCAAACCTAACGCGATCCAACTCCTTTCTAATCGTGGCCGTTGATCTCTAAGATCAACGACCCACATCAAATCCCCCTTTTTTATTACCCCAAACCCCCTAACCCTAACCTTATTCTCACCGTCCGCCGCCCTCATATCCTCACCTCCCTTCTCCCTCCTAAGAACCCTAGCCGCCGCTGCCCCCCTAAAATCTCTCCTAATCCGATAAAATATGGGATTCTATGGTTATTCTTCACCATATACGGCCTCTCCCTGGTACTGGTTACTCTTCTATACAGCTTTCCTAAACATGGCAAGCAGATCTCATCAAGATCGAACGAAAATCAGTTCAAATCCTTGACCTTTCTGCTATTTCGTCTATATTTATCCTTTTTTCTATTATGGGTACGAATCTCGGTGTATTTTCTATCGATTCGTACTTACCTTAAAACTAGAGATTTCAGATTTCTACAAATCAGCCCAAAATTGGTTCGATTCTCCGACTTTTAGTACTATTTGTGTCTATATTAATATTATGTTACCGTTTCTGTGTATATTCCGTTGATATTTATTTTCCTAAAAAAACTAGGGTTTACCGGCTTATTCTCCAAATTTGATTTTAAATTTATTTATGTGTTCTTCTTTCCTTTTATTGTCTGATTGTTTGTATTTCCTTATGTGCTGATTTTTACCACTATATAAACCCATTCCCTTTTCCCTTTTTGGACATACGAAAAGTCACTAAAAAAAACTCTCACTAAAAATTGAGGTTACTACTCTGTATTTGTTTACTATTCTATTCTGTTTGGCTCTTGGCCGGCTGAAAGCCAATGCCACCGGATTTCTACTTTTCTGACCATCTCTTGGGTGTGAGCACTGCCCTGGGTACTTGAAACCCTTGGAAACTTGACACATCTAAGACTCTGGGTTCTTACTGCCGTTCTTTTCTTGTTTATTGAACAATCACTTGTTAGTTTCTAAACCCTCACAATGTTTATTCTCTTATGTTAGCATTTTCTTTGAAACTTCACGACTTAATGTATTTCTTTGACTCTTTACTGCCTAATTTTGCCTATGATTGTTAGCCTAATAATGTCTCTGCACCTAGCTTAGTTAGTTTGGAAAGAATGAAGCATTCTTAGTTTAGTATTGTTGATAATTCAAATGTTCTGTTTTGACTATATAGTCTAATCCATGTTTCTCTGCCTAATTCTGAACTTCTAATGGCCAATTGATGTTATTAACTTGCCCCCATTTTGTTTAAGACCTTACTCCAAATGTTGTATGCTCCTATGACTATAGTTGCCACTATATATGTTCTTGCCATGACCAATATGTACCCCTAATGACTTGTGATCTTTTAAAACCAATTTCCTTTGATTAATACCCTATATGATACCTGATCCTGTTTGTGTTATACTATCTAAACCTGAGTTAGTATAATCTGATCCATTAAGTCATAAACTGGTTGCATTACATGGTTTTACTAGCCTAATGCCCTTGCTTGTTAACTTTGCAATCCTAAAATCTTTGTCTCTTAGCACATGTCACCCTGCCTAGTGTGTTACTTTGCTTTTGGAGTTCATTATGTGATTATCCTATAGTGTTTGCAAATGCTTTTCCAAACTTATTATCTTTATCACTTGTTTCTTATTCTGGGACTGGCTGAAAGCCAAAGCCCTTCCCCCTAAGTCTCCTCTATCAACCTCCATAGTGTGAGCACTGTCCTGGGTTCTTGAAGCCCTTGGAAAATCTGACACACTGGGGTCCAGGTTCTTTGTCACTTTTCCGAATTGCTCAACCTTGCCCCCTTTTTACCTACTGGATAAACCAGTTGGTTTGTGTAAATGGTTGTTCACCTGGGACTTTTGATCAAGTTATGGCTACTGGATATGGGCCATATTGTGTAAACGGAGGTTGTTTTTTTGGGTCTGTTGTACAACTGTATGGATATGGTGCTGAAGACCTAGCCAGGCTGGGTATGCATTGGGCCTGCCTTAGGCCCACTATAGCTATTCTGTAATTCTGTAATTTATTTCACTCATTGGGTGTTAGTCAAATTAGAAAAATGGTTTATTCTCACTTTGCATGTGAACGGGTAGAAATACTGCCTATAGGGGTTAATTTGCTCAAACATGTTCTGCTCTTATGTGCTGTTATATAACCTGCCTATAGGACCTAATTGTTTCATTCACTTAATGTATTATGTTTCTATATGTCTTGCTAGATATTATGCCTATAGGGAATAAAGCGATCAATGTTTCAGTCTATGACCATAGGGTCATGTTAGCTTTATTCTCTACAAATCTGCACTTTAAGAAATTATGCCTATAGGGTTTTAATTGATTAATGTGATGTTGTTATAATTGCTCACTTAGGAAACATGCCTATAGAGAGCTAAAACCAGTTTTAATCGCTAATCGTAGAAATCATGCCTATAGGGTAATCCCACTCGCCTTAATGTGTTAATATTTAACTTTCAAACACTATTTCATTGCTTAACTCTGCCGCTATTAGAAAGCATGGCTATAGGATCAAACTCGGTAATTGTGAGTATTTTCAATAGTTATCACTGCAAACTACTGCGCAAATCACCTAGAAATCATGTCTATAGGTTTAACCTTTTGTAATCTGTAACTTCAACAATCAGCTCGTAATACCAGATTCCCTAAAATGTATAGTTGTTCAGAAATCACATCTATAAAGGTAGCATCTTGCATTTGAAACTGCCTGCATGTTTGAATCCCAAGGTCACATAGAAATCATGTCTATTGGGCTTAATGGCTTTAATTTGCCTCAATACTGAAATTGTCTAACGCTTAATCTGAAAATTTGTTAGCGTGCATTTGTTATCTAAGTTTGGAGGCTAACTTGAGCCCTTAATTACTTTTACATGAAGTCCAACTTGTTTTATATGTCGCCTAGTTTTATCATTTCTGAGCAGCCTAAGCTAAGTCTAGAAACCATCAAAAATAGAGGTCCAGACGCCTCCTGGGCCATAGGCATGAGACGTGTAGTGCACACATAGGGCACGGTTTAGAATCAACTAGTGATCTTTAGGTAAAAACTTAAAGATAGTAATCGGGTATCAGGAGATGATAGTCTATACCCGCTGAATAATACGAGTAACACCCCACCTCGAGGGAGTTATAAAGTATTATTTATGTTGTACGGGGTGATCCTTTAGGTTAATATATTTAGGACCCCCCATCTTGTCTTTAAACCAATTATCTGTGTTTACTCAAGGACTTTCTAATAATAATTTGTTTTTCAATTATCGGTCGGTACCCACAGTTTTGGACCTCAAAGAGTGCCTAACACCTTCTCTTCGAGGTAATTTGAGCCCTTACCCGATATTTGGTGACGCAAACTGGTTAAACCAGAGTTATTTGTAAATAGGTGCCCTAACGCACCTCAAGCCCGTTAGGTGGCGACTCTCTCTTTTAACACCCTTCCTTTAAAAGAGTTGTCACGTGTCGAAACCCGATTCGCGAGGAAGAGGGGCGCAACAAACACGATTAAATAAAAGGTTATACTTGTGCGAAAAAGTAAACATTTCAAGTGTTGAGGATATAAGTATTCAATTGAGCCGAATACTTGAATAACTTTTGAAGAAAAGATCTGGCTACAACTGAAAAAAATTAATTGGACCATTAATAAGACTAAATTTGGCAGATCAACAAAGTAGACGATAGATACATGATCTAGTTTAGGGGACTCAAATGTTATGTTTTCCTCATGCCCAGTTCATCCTTGCTATAACAGTCGATATGATCAACACCTATCAATGTCAACTGAGAAAAATATAGCAACTGGAATCTCAGATAAGTCGAAGCCGAGAATGCTCGGCATTGTATAGAATTAAGTGGCATTAAAGATATATTAGATAATTTTCTACTCATATTAATTTTTTTACTATGTATAAGATAATTTATTTGCTCATATTAGATTTGTTATGTCGAGGAAGAGGCACACCCAAAAATAAAGAAGATAAAGAACACCAAATTTAACGTGGAAACCCCTTCAAGTCGAAGGTAAAAACCACAGGATCACAAAAATCCAAAAAACTCAACTATAACAATAAGAGGGTTATAAAAGTTCTCAAAATTGGCTACACAATAAGTTCCAAACACGGAGCAACAATAGCAACAAGAGCAACGACAAATCAATTGAAGAAAGAGGAGAAGTCCCAAAACTGGGGCTGCTGTTCGGGGAACGAAATCAGATGCTACAGGCGACAAAATCGGATCTCTACCGTTCCAATAAAATATCAAGACTTTATTAACACTCAATCAAACTTTTAGCCCGATCCAGCGGTTAACGAATTGGTTAACGAGATTTGAATTTGGCTGGGCAGAATACAATCTGCAGCAAAATGAATACTTTTCTTCTCTTTCTCTCTTGATGAAAGCTCTCTCAAAAACCAATCTTATGTGCTTAAGTCTTTCAAAGACTTATACCAATGAGCATGTAACAATTCTCCAAAGTTGTCTTATTTATAGATAATGAGTGGTACTTTCTCTTAAAGCTAAAACCAACTATAAATAGAAATAAAAACCGAATCCAATTCCGATTAGGAATGAAAACCAAAAGCGAATAGTATTAGGCCATTGGGCCTTTGGCTGGACAACATGTATATGGGCCCAACAAACTACCCCTCCAGCCAAGGGGCCAAATATGTCTTCAAGTAGAGGAACTATTGACAGGCTTCATGCCTGCCAATTTTCTGCAAAATTCATGTTTATCTGCAACCACCGCCTTTGTCAGCATATCCGAAGGATTTTTATCAGTGTGTATCTTCTCAACCTCAAATAATTTCTCTTTCACGACCATTCTTACCCAATGATACTTTTAATTTATATGTTTAGTCTTAGAATGAAAAGTGGAGTGCTTGGTGAGATAGTTAGCACTCTGATTATCACAAAATATGATGTACCTTGGTTGTTCAAAACCAACACCATTAATAAACTCTTTCATCCATAATAGTTCTTTGGAACCTTCTGTTACATCAATATATTCGGCTTCTGTGGTGGATAGAGCTATGCACTTATGTAGTCTAGATTGCCAAGAAACAGGTCCCCCTGCAAAAGTGATCAAATAAGTAGAAGTGGATCTTGAATTATCAAGATTGCCTCCTAAATCAGAGTCTGTGTAACAATCAAGTTCAGGCTTGCCATTGCCAAAGCACAACTTCAAATCTGCAGTACCTTTCAAATACCTTAATATCCATTTGACTGCATCCCAATATTTTTTTCAAGATTAAAAAGGAATCTACTAATAACACCAACGGTATGTGCAATATCTGGACTAGTGCAAACCATAATATACATCAAGCTACCAACGACAGAAGAGTAAGGAATATGAGACATTTCCTTTTTCTCTTCATCAGTAGATGGACTCTGACTAATACTCAATTTGAAGTGTTTAGCAAGAGGAGTGCTAACCACTTTTACATCTGTCATATTGAACCTCTTGACTACCTTCTCAATGTATTTCTTTTGGGACAAAAATAACTCATTTCTATCTCTATGTCGGTGGATTTGAATGTCCAAGATTTTCTTTGCTGTCCCCAAGTCATTCATCGCAAACGATTTGCTCAACTGCTTCTTAAGGACTGCAATTCTGGATTTATTCTTGCCAACAATAAGTATATCATCCACATAAAGTAATAAGATAATAAAATCATCATCAGAGAACTTATGGAAGAATACACAATGGTATGAAGAAGTTTTCTTGTACCCTTATTCTTCTATGATAGATTCAAACTTCAAATACCATTGCCTTGGAGCTTGTTTCAATCCATACAGGCTCTTTTTCAATTTGCAGATATAATTTTCTTTTTCCTTAGTTATAAAACCTTCAGGTTGATCCATATAAATCTCCTCATCTAAAACACCATGAAGAAAAGCAGTCTTGATATCCATCCACTCAACCTCTAAATCTAGACTCGCGGCTAAGCCTAGAACCACACGAATAGAAGACATCTTCACAACAGGGGAGAAAATTTCATCAAAGTCAACTCCCGTCTTTGGGACAAAACCTTTAACAATTAACCTCGTCTTGTATCTAGGCGCAAAGGTATGGTTATCTTGCTTTATTCTGAATATCCATTTGTTAGATAAAGCTCTCTTACCTTTCGGCAATTTTACTAACTCATATGTGCCATTCTCATGGAGTGACTTCATCTCATCTTCCATGGCTTTGATCCACTAATATTTGTGAGTATCTGCATGGATTCATCATAATTCCCAGGTTCTCCCATGTCAGTCAAAAGTACATACTCATTAGGAGGATAGCGCATGTATTTTTGCTTCTCCCTTGTAGATCTTCTAAGAGAGGTTTCGGGAGCATTCAAAGTAGTTACCTGAGTAGGAATTGGTTGCTGATCAACCACAACTTCATCGACTGGAGCATCCATAACATCTCCACCATGATGATTATTTTGATCGTGATCACTATCTTCATTAGTGTCTTGAGTTCAGAGACGGATCCAGGATTTGATGACGACCAGTGCCATTATTTTTAATACAAACCTATCACTAGCGAAGGAGATTGAATTAGGGTGTACATTCTGCCGGTTCAACCCATTTTGAATTAGTTCGGTTCGATCCGATCCATTATGAAATAATTAAATCAATTTACTAGATTTTTAGTACATAAATAAATATGTGATCACCAAAACAACTGTTCAATTCAATCTAATTCTCTCACAATTTCTAATTATTATGACTAAAAAACATAAATAAAATTTAATTTAGCAAATACATCTAATCAACCTACATATAGCTAGATAGTACTGCGTTTATTGATGCCATCACATTTAAAACAATCAACAAAAATATAACATTAGATAATTAAAAAAATGATTAAAATCACATTCAAATAAAATTTAAAGATATAGAATGAGAAAAAGGAAGAAAATATATAATTCTAAATAAATAATAATAATGAGGATGTACTAAGAGAGAATAAATACAACAATGAAGAAAATAGAAGGAATTTAAAAGGAGGAGCAACTACAAAAATGAAGAAAATAGAAGGAATTAAAAAAGAGAAGCAATTGGGACCACAATGAGAAATAAACACCAGCTTGGGACTAAGTGAGATTCGATCCTAAGTTTGGACTGTGGAAATTTGGCAACTCAATCGTGGCACCCATAGTCATTTTGTTACCTTCGGGTGCCACTCAGAACTTATATCATATTTTCCAGTAAAATACCAATACATAAATAGAATTTTACCCAAACGTCCCGGTGTCGTACCACCCCAAAGTCCCTACATAGATCCACCCCTACTTGGGTTCCTTCAGGTGCAATGGCTGCCTTAGCAATTGAAACTAGATCAATATCAACTAAGTTCTCATTACTATAAGAATCTATCTTCTCAGCTTTGTCAATATCTTCAATAGTCTAGTCTTCAAAGAATATTACATCATGACTTCTAATAAGTTTATTATCAACTGGATCATAAAAATGATACCCAAACTCATCTTGACCATAACCGATAAAGATGCACTGCTTAGTTTTGACATCCAATTTCGATCTCTCATCTTTAGGAACATGCATACAAGCTTTACACCCAAAAACTCTCAGGTGATCATAAGAAACATCTTTGGCAAACCAAACTCTATCAGGGACATCACCATCCAAAGCAACAATAGGAGACAAATTGATAACATAGGCAACAATGTTAAGTGCTTCCGCCCAAAATGTATTTGGAAGTTTAGCCTTTGAAAGCAGGCATCTAACTCTTTCAACTAGATTTCTATTCATCCTCTCTGCCAAACCATTCAATTGAGGCATCTTGGGCAGAGTTTTCTGATGACGAATTCCTTGTTCCTTGCAATAGTTATCAAAGGGACCACAATATTCACCACCATTGTCGGTGTGAATAGATTTTAATTTCTTCTCCGTCTGTCTCTCAGCTAAGGCCTGAAATTCCTTAAACACGTCAAGTGCTTGATCTTTAGATTTCAAAGGATACAACCAGAGCTTACGAGAATGATCATCAATGAATGTCACAAAGTAAAGTCCACCACCTTTTGACTTTACTTTAAAAGGACCACATAAATCATAGTGTACTAGCTCCAATAAATTTTGCTTTTTTGAGAAAGGATGGCTATGAAAGGACACCCTTTTTATGTTTGCTAGCTAAACAATGGATACACCTTTTCAGCTTTGCTTGTTTCACTTCAGAAAGAAAACTTTTCTTAGCCAAACACGTAATCCCCCTCTCACTCATATGACTCAATCTTCTGTGCCACAATTCTGATAAAGTGTCACTTTCCACCAGATTTATAAAGTCATTAAGAATAGAGCCTTATGTCTGTCACGACCCAAAATCCCACCACAGGCGTCGTGATGGCACTTAGTCTCTAAGACTAAGTAAGCCGATTATAATTATAATTCAAGCCAAAAAATTTTATATATAAATACTTAAATACTAATGTCAAAACCAACAACAGAAATAATTCTATCAACCTCCCAAGACTGGTAATACTGAGTCACAAACTATAATTGAATATATGAAATGATCTCAAGGATCGAATACTTAATACTGTTTGATTAATAATTAACAGTACAATAAAATAGAAAGACTCCAAGGGACTGCGACGACCAAACAGCTCTACTTTGAATCCTTGCGATCACACTTTAACTCTGTCCAAGTCCGATATCTCCAACACCTGACTCTGCACAAAAATGATCAGAAGTTTAGTATCAGTACACCACGGTCGGTACCCAGTGTCGTGCCCCTTTTTCTCGCAAAATCGGGTTTCGACATGTGACAACTCTTTTAATCAAGTATTAAAAGAGGAGAGTCGCCTCCTAACGGTTTCAGGTGTGTTAGAGCACCTATTATGCAAATGACTCTGTTTGACTTGTCAACGCCACCAAAGATCGGGTAAGGGCTCAAGTTACCTCAAAGACAAGGTGTTAGCCACTCCTCGAGGTCCACAATTATGGGTCTCGACCGAACTTAAGATTATGTGGATTATGATTAAGATAGGTGATCAAATAAACAAAAGGAGCTCAGAAGTCATAGAACTTTATTACAACATGATTGATACAGGTCTTAGTGCGAATATAGGGATACAACTATTTAGATCTAATAACAATATATAAAGAGGAAGGGGGTCCTAAGTTTTTTTAGCCTAAAGAATCACCTCGTACAACATAAATAATACTTCGTAACTCCCTCAAGATGGGGTATTACTCATATCATTCAACGGGCACAGACTATCATCTCCTGCTACCCGATTACTATGTTAAGGTTGTTACCTAAAATCGTTCTAATTCAATTATAGGTCGTACCCTATGCGTGTACTACCCGCCCCATACCTATGGTCTAGGAGCTATTGGAACTTTACTTTGGATGGTTCTAGACCTTACTTAGGCTACGCAGAAATGTCAACACTAGGCGACATACAAAACATATTGGACTTCACGTATAAACAGTCAAGGCTCAAGTTTGCCTCCACACTTAAGAAACAAATGCACGCAAGACAAATTGTATGTTGAGCAGTTTCAGAATTAAGAACTTAAATCCCTATAGACATGATTTCTATTTGACAAGGCGTTAAGGCATGCAAGCAGTTTCAGAAACCAAGTGTTTCCCATAGACATGATTGTACAGTTATCGCATATTGATTGTTGAAATCGCAGATTTTCAGTTATTAACCATGTTGTGTCTAGATGACTTACGCAGTACGAAGTAATTAAGACCATTGGGAGGAGCCCGGAATTACCCACACTTTTGATAGTGGTCTAAGTGAACAATAAATAATGTTGAGAGGGGCATCATTAACAGTTATTAAGGCGAATTGTGGTATCCTATAGGCATGATCTCTAACAGTCGATGCTTGAAAATTATTTTATTGTTATACTTAGTCCTATAGGCATGACTTCTAGTGAACAGTGCGATACAGTAGCAAATGAAATGATCCAAATCCTATAGGCATGATTTCTAGCAATGCCAATTGAAGGAAAGTTCAACTATATTTATTTCCTATGGGCATCTTTTCTAATAACCTGTAGCAACAAGGATAATTGAGCATTTGAGCTCATGCTTTGCTGGTAGACAAGTAGAGTAAGTGTGTGCTTCTCCTAATAGCATGATTTCTATAGTGTACATAGAGAGTGAACGACACATATAGCAAACACATTATTAAGTCCTATAGGCATGTTATCTACCCATCACATGTAAATATTAAAATCTACCTTATTCCCTTTTACTAACAACCCTAGTTGTTTATACAAAGATTATTTGTAATGCCCTGCCTTGTCGTTTTGAGTAATTACTCTCCTCTCTACTATTTGAAGTCTCGAATAGCTTCATATGATGTATTATGACTTGTATGCGAAATTTGAGGTCAATCGGACTGGATTTGTTATATTTCGACATCAATTATTCAAGAATACGTGGTATCCCATTAGTAAAATGAGCTCAAAATTCAGTTTTGATTGAAGCATTAGATCCGTATTGAAATTTTGGAGCCATAGCAAAAAGAATCGTCGAATTCGGACATGGTATGAGAGAGTTATGCCCACTTCCGTATCGGAAGAGATTTCCCGCCGCCGCGAGCACCCAGGGTAGCGTGGGGCGCTAGCCCTGGCGCTGGGATATTTAAGGGTACTGGAAATAGCGCCACAGGAAGCGCCCCACGCTACCTGTAACGCTTGAAAATACCAGAGGCTCTATAAATGGGTTTTTTCACCATTTTTGACATAAAAATAGTTGGGGAGCTCGGTTTGGGCGATATTCACGGGTAAACATTGTGGTAAGTATTCCTTATCCTATATTGATTATATTTTAAGATTTCATACTCATTTACATCATGAATCCATGAATTTATGGAAGCAAAATCAATTTTTTGTAAAAACTTCCAAAAATATAAAATGAATATTTGAAGGTCAATCGGATATCGAAATTTGATAAAATTGGTATGGGTGAACTCGTAATTGAATGGGTTTTCGGATTTTGTGAGTTTCGTCGGATTCTGAGACATGGGTCCCACGGGCGATTTTTGAGTTAAATTTCGGATTTTGTTGGAAAATTTGTATTCTCATATGGAATTAATTCCTACGATTCGTGCCGAGTATATTGAATTATTTGTGACTAGATTTGGAGCTTTCGGACACGAATTCATGAGGAAAAGGTTTATTAGAATCTTGAAATTGATTGCAAAATATGGTAAGTGTCTTGCTTAACCTCGAGTGGGGGAATTACCCCTTAGGCATCGAGTCTTATGTGCCATTTGTAAAAGATGAAAAAGCCGTGTACGCGAGGTGACGAGTACGTACTCGGCTTATATGTGTAAAATGTATTGAGTTAAAGTCTTGGGCATATTGTGTAGTAAATTGGATAATTGTTGGCATTTATAAAATCATCTACTTGCCATGCCTTAATTCGCGTTTGTTGAATTTATTTTTGTATGACAATTTGAGGTGATTATTACTTGTATGTTTATGTGAATTTCGTGAATTTGCTGATTTAATATTTCTTGGAATTTAATTTCATTATGAATTTTTCCTCTGCAAAAAATTGATTACTCTCCTCTCTACTATTTGAAGTCTCGAATTGCTTCATATGATGTATTATGACTTGTATGCGAAATTTGAGGTCAATCGGACTTGATTTGTTATATTTCGACATCGATTATTCAAGAATACGTGGTATCCAATTAGGAAAATGAGCACCAAATTCAGTTTTTATTGAAGCATTAGATCCGTATTGAAATTTTGGAGCCATAGCGAAAAGAATCGTCGAATTCGGGTATCGTATGAGAGAGTTATGCCCATTTTCGTATCGGAAGAGATTTCCCGTCGCCGCGAGCACCCAGGGTAGCGTGGGGCGCTAGCCCTGGCGCTGGGATATTTAAGGGTACTGGAAATAGCGCCACAGGCAGCGCCCCACGCTACCTGTGACGCTCGAAAATACCAGAGGCTCTATAAACGGGTTTTTTGGCCATTTTTGACATAAAAATAGTTGGGGAGCTCGGTTTGGGCGAATTTTGGGCGATTTTCACGGGTAAACATTGGGGTAAGTATTCCTTATCCTATATTGATTATATTTCATGATTCCATACTCATTTACATCATGAATCCATGAATTTATGGAAGCAAAATCAGATTTTTGTAAAATCTTCCAAAAATATAAAATGAAGATTTGAAGGTCAATCCGATATCGGAATTTGATAAAATTGGTATGGGTAAACTTGTAATTGAATGGGTTGTCGGATTTTGTGAGTTTTTTCGGATTCCGAGACATGGGTCCCACGGGCGAGTTAAATTTCGGATTTTGTTGGAAAATTTGTATTCTCATATGGAATTAATTACTACGATTCGTGTTGAGTATATTGAATTGTTTGTGACTAGATTTGGATCTTTCGGACACGAATTCATGAGGAAAAGGTTTATTGAAATCTTGAAATTGGTTGCAAAATGAGGTAAGTGTCTTGCTTAACCTCGAGTGGGGGAATTACCCCTTAGGCATCGAGTCTTATGTGCCATTTGTAAAATGTAAAAAAGCCGTGTACGCGAGGTGACGAGTACGTACTCGGCTTATATGTTTAAAATATATTGAGTTAAAGTCTTGGGTATATTGTGTAGTAAATTGGATAATTGTTGGCATTTATAAAATCATCTACTTGCCATGCCTCAATTCGCGTTTGTTGAATTTGTTTTTGTAAGACAATTTGAGATGATTATTACTTGTATGTTTATATGGATTTCGTGAATTTGCTGATTTAATATTTCTTGGAATTTAATTTCATTATGAATTTTTCCTCTGCAAAAAATTGATTAAATGAGCTGAAGAAGAGGTGTTTATATAATTATTGAGAAATTGGATAAATGAAGGCATTGCCTATGCTGAGTAATTTCTATCTTTGTTGATTGTTTTTGAGATCTTATACACATTGTGTGGAGCCTTCGGCTATTTGTTGTAAAATTAATTGATTGATTATATCTTTGGAATTGGTTGTGGCCATTGGCCAAATTGTAAGATGAATTGATTTTGTTATGTTGCCGTGATAATATTCCGTGTAAATTGATGTGTTGTGTGAGTTATTATTTTAAGAATATTAGGGTGGTATTCCACTGTTGATATTATGTGGGCATAAGGGTGGCATTCCACTATTGATATTATGTGGGCATAAGGGAGGCATTCCACTATTGTTATGTGTGTTGGGATATTGTCTGGGCGGGGAGATAAGGGTGTCCATAGGAGTGATAAGGGTGGCTATAGGAGTGATAAGGTTTGTTATAGGAGCGATAAGGGTGGCAATAGGAGTGATAAGGGTGGCTATAGGAGCGATAAGGGTGGCTATTGTCAGGGACGATATGTGATGATGTGGGGTTGTGGTGTTGATGATTTTTATGTAATTTTGAGATTTTTCTTGTGTTTATTTTTATGCCTTGTGCAATTGGTCTTGTTGATAGTAAATTGATAACAATCTGTGTTATGTTGAAATTGAGAACCTATGGCTATTTCCAGGCGGATTATAAAGTGAAATGTGGGCACGAGTTGCCGTGAGTAAATAATGATGATATTTGGCACGTGAATTGTCCGTGCAGTTGTGATATGAAATGTGGGCACGAGGTGCTATGATGAAGTGGTAATGATATTTGGCACGCGAATTGTCCGTGCAGTTGTGAGATGAAATGAGGTCACAAGGTGCCGGGAAAATATGGTGATTTAAGTATGGGCATGAGGTGCCGTAGAAATATGAAAATGGACTGAGACCCGTATTTACGAAAAATATGAAAATGGGCTGAGACCCGTATTTTTATGATTATGGTGACTTTTTAATTGAAAGAATTATATTCAAAATATTTATTTCGAAGGATTTTTACTTAGAAAGTATTATATGAAAGAATTGTATTTGAAGGATATTTATTCGAGGAAATTATATTTGAAAAGATTTATTGAAAGAATTATATTTGAAAAATAATTATTTCAAAAAATTATATTTAAAAGAGAGTTATCTGGAAGAATTATAAGTGAAAGAAATTTATTTGAAAGACTTTATTTAATTTGGTGTAATTGTGTTTATTAATTGTTGAGTGATATTAATTGTATTCTTGTTGTCTGTTGTGCAAATAACTCGTTGCTTTATCCCTCCCTTATTATTATTTGTTTCCTATTATTTTGTATATTATATCGCACAGATTATTAGGCTAGTGAGTGTCTTGACTGTATCTCATCTCTACTCCATTGAAGTTAGTCTTGATACTTACTGGGTACCGATAGTGGCGTACTCATACTACACTTCTGCACATTTTGTGCAGAGCCAGATATTGAAGATAACGGACTTGAGCAGAGTTAAAGCGAGATCGTAAGGATTCAAGGTAGAGTTGTTGGGTCGTCACAGTCCCTTAGAGTCTTTTCATTTCATTGTACTGTTAACTTGTAATCAAACAGTATTGTATATTCGATCCTCGTGATCATTCCATGTAATCAGTTAGAGTTCGTGACTCAGTACTACCAGTCTTAGGAGGTTGTATAATCATATTTGTTCCGCTGTCAATTTTGGTTATTTATTTAAAAAAAAATTGGCTTCAAAAGATAATTGAAATCGACTTACCTAGTCTTAGAGAATAGGTGCCATCACGACGCCTGTGGTGGGATTTTGGGTCGTGACATTATTACAGGCCCAATAATGTGGAAATGTAATAGTGTTACATAACAGTGATAATAGGCCCAAAGCAGGCCCAATAAATACCCAGCATTGCTTGGGCCTTCAATAGCTCTTACACATCATACCCAGGCCTTCAACAAAGAGCCACATTTAATATATGACTCAGGGATCCACAGATGGGTCCAAAACCAGTTTACTCAACCATGTCACCAAGTGTTGCACCATTTTAATCAGCCAATTCAAGTACACAACACATAACAGGGGGTGACTAAGGACCAAGCCCTAGTGTGTCAGAGTTCACAAGGGTCTTAATTAGACCCCGAGCAGTGCTCACACTAGGGAGGCCAATAATAGAACCTAGGTAGCCTTGGCTTTCAGCCGGCTAAGAATGAAGAGTTCAGAATAGCATAAGTATCGAGTGAGTTTTGTCATCACCCAATTTTCGCTCCGTGTGATGTCGTGACGACACCTAGTCTCTACAACTAGGTAAGCCTAACATTTTACGAAATAATGAAATAAAAATATAAATTTAACCAACTATTCAAAAATACACAAAAAATCCCAAAACCTGGAACTTTGTGAATCACAAGCTACAAAGGGAAAAATCTAGTGTCTCTATACATCAGAGTCTAACAAGGAAAAATACAGAAGATAATGGACATGAGAAAGAGTAGAAGGGGACTTCGAGGCCTTCGGACGCAACAGATATACCTTGAAGTCTCCAAAGCTGTCACGGCTCACTGATAGTGCTGCTGATAAGGTGCACCTAGATTTGCACACGAAAAACATGTGCAGAGGGTATCATGAGTACACAACAATCGGTACCCAGTAAGTGCCAAGCCTAACCTCGATCGAGTATTGACGAGGTCAGGTCAGGGCCCTACTGGTAAATATATAATAAAACAATATAGAGTGTAATACCGCAATAAAATAAAGGCTGAAATTTACCAACAATGAAATCATAGAAGGTAACAGATCAGTACACAGAAACACAACAGGGGATCTCCCGAGATACCGTCTCGTAGTCCCAAACGTAAATATGTAGGGGGATCTCCCGGAATACAATTCCGTAGTCCCAAAGTAAATGTGCAGGGGGATCTCCCGGAATATCATTCCGTAGTCCCAAAGTAAAGGTGCATGGGGGATCTCCCGGAATACTGTTCCGTAGTCCAAAAGTAACTATGCAAGACAGGGGGATCTCCCGGAATACCGCTCCGTAGACCCAAAGTAAATATGCAGTACATGGGGATCTCCCGGAATACCTTTCCGTAGTCCCAAAGTAAGAAGAACATTCACTAAGCATACTGCACAGAGTTCACATAGGCAATTAATACACGTAGACATGCTGTATTAGACTAAACAGGATAGCTACGCAAATGGGAATAACTCAATTAAGAATGAAAATAGATTAATACTCATAAAAAATGGTATAACATAAAATAAAATGAAAAAAAGTTGCTACTCAGTAAGAAAATCGGGTTTTTCCACAACTAGCTAGGTACGTACTAGTCACCTCACGCACACTGCGCTCACATATCACAATAGTTCCAAATCTTAAGGGAATTTCCCTGACACAAAGTTAGGAAAGCCACTTACCTCGAGTCAAGCTCAATCAATGCGTAAGAATGCCCTTTCCTCGATTTTTCGATTCCGAATAGCCCAAATCTAGCCAAAAACAATTACAATTCATAAATACAACAATAATGCACTCATCTAATTAACGAAATCAACACTTTAACGAAAATTCCGAAATTAACTCAAAAATCGCCCGTGGGCCCCACTTCTCGGAATCGAGTAAAACGCGTAAAATACGAAAGCTCGTTCACTCACGAGTATAACCATATCACATTTTCTAAAATCCGACACCAAATGGTCCTCCAAATCCACAAATCAAACTTCCAAATCCCTAGCCTCAAATTCCAAATTTTCACCTTAAATACACACTAACTAAGTGGGAAAATACATGGGGAAGCAAGATTATTGATCAAAAATAAGCACAAGGGACTTACCTCAAGAGACCCCTCAAAAGTGCTCTCAAGGAATCGCCAAACCCGAGCTCAAAATGTTGAAAATGAGTAAAAATCGCGAACACTTACATTTAAGTGTTCTGTCCAGACATCTCGCACCTGCGAGCCTTCAACCGCACCTGCGGAAATTTTATCGCAGGTGCGAAAATCACTTAAGGGGGACTGAGTCCGCATCTGCGAACAAGGGCCGCTTCTGCGAGGCCGCATCTTCGCTCACCTCCGCTTCCGCACGTCTGCTTCTGCGGATCTATAGCCGCACCTGCGGTCCCAGTTGGACAGGGTCAAAATCGCTTCTGCGGCTCCATGGCCGCTTCTGCGGCACCGTACCTGCGGCCTAAAGTGCGCAGGTGCGATTACACTAGGTGCAGGAGCTCCAACAATTGCATAAGTCCCAAACTCAATCCGTTAAGCACCCGAAACTCACCGGAGGCCCCCGGGACCTCGACCAAACATACCAACCAATCCTAAAACACTATACGAACTTAGTCGAGCCCTCAAACCACATCAAACAACGCTAAAATCACAATTCAACCTCCGATTCAAACTTAAAGAATTTGAAACTTCCAAATTCGACAACCGATGCCGAAACAAATCAAACCACGTCTGATTGACTCCAAATTTTGCACACAAGTCTCATTCGACATTACATACCTACTCCATCTTCCGGAATCAGAATCTGACCCTGATATCGAAATTTTCACTACCGGTCCAAATCTCCAAAACTATCTAGACACTACGGATTTTTGCCATTTCAAGCCTAAATAAGCTACAGACCTCCAAAACACAATCCAGACACGCTCCTAAGTCCAAAATCACCCAACAGAGCTAACAGAACCAACAAAATTCCATTCTGGAGTTGTCTTCACACAGTTCCGAATACGGTTAAAATCCTAAGACTTAAGCTTTCATTTAGGGACTAAGTATCCCAAATCACTCCAAAAACCAAAACGAAACCTTCCGGAAAGTCACAATAGCAGAAATAGATGTGGGAAATTCAGTAAATAGGGGATCAGGGCTATTACTCTCAAAACGACCGGCCGGGTCGTTACATCCTTCCCACTTAAAAATAATTGTTCGTCCTCAAACGAGCATAAAGACATACCTGAAGTGGTGAAACGGTGAGGGTAACGGCTGCACATAACATGCTTGGTCTCCCAAGTCGCCTCCTTGGCCGGTTGTCCCCTCTATTGAACCTTCACAGAAGCAATGTTCTTTGACCTTAGCTTTCTGACCTGCCTGCCTAAAATAGCCACTGGCTCCTCAACATAAGATAGATCCTTGTCCAGCTAGACTGAGCTGAAATCCAACACATGAGACGGATCACCATGATTCTTCCGAAGCATAGAAACATGGAATACCGCTTCTGCGGATTTATGGACGCACCTGCGGTCCCAGCTGTACTATCTATGGCCGCACATACTCTACTATGTTCTTCTTCATTCTCCTACACCAGTAATGATGTTTCAAGTCTTGATACATCTTTATGGCACCCAGATGAATAGAGTACCACGAACTGTGAGCCTCTCGGAGAATCAAGTCACGCAAACCATCTACATTGGGCACACATAGCCTGCCCTGCATCCTCAATGCACCATCATCTCTAATAGTGACCTCCTTAGCATTACCGTGCTTGACCGTGTCCTTAAGGACAAGTAGATGAGAGTCATCATACTGACGCTCCCTGATACGATCATAAAGACAAGACTGAGAGACCATACAAGCCAATACTCAACTCGGCTTAGAAATATCCAATCTCTCAAACTGGCTGGCTAAGGCCTGAACATCCAACGCCAATGGCCTCACTGCTACAGGTAGATATGCTAAAATCTCCAAACACTCTGCCCGGCGACTCAAAGCATCGGCCACAACATTGGCCGTCCCAGGGTGGTACAAAATAGTTATATCATAATCCTTAAGTAGCTCCAACCACCTCCGCTGATGTAAGTTAAGATCTTTCTGCTTAAACAGATGCTGCAAACTCCGATGATCGGTGTAAATATCACAAGGAGCACCATACAAATAATGCCGCCATATCTTCAAGGCATGAACAATAGCTGCTAACTCAAGGTCGTGGATAGGATAGTTCTTTTCGTGCACCTTCAGCTGTTTGGATGCATAGGCAATCACCCTACCATCCTACATCAACACCGTGCCGAGACCAATCCGCGATGCATCACAATATACAGTATAAGACCTCGAACCTGTAGGTAATACCAATACTAGGGCAGTAGTCAAAGATGTCTTGAGCTTCTGAAAGCTCTCCTTACATTCCTCTGCCCACCTGAACGGAGCACCCTTCTGGGTCAGCCTGGTTATAGGTGCTGCAATAGATGTGAATCCCTCTACAAAGCGATGGTAATACCCCGTCAAACCAAGAAAACTTCGGATCTCTATAGCTAAGGACGGCCTGGGCCAACTCTGCATTGCTTCAATCTTCTTTGGATCCACATAGATCCTCTCACTCGATACTATATGACCCAAGAATGCCACTGAGTCTAGCCAAAACTCACACTTTGAAAATTATGCATATAACTTCTTTTCTCTCAGGGTTTGTAGTGCAGTCCTCAGGTGCTGTTCATGATCCTCCCGAATCTGGGAGTATACCAGAATGTCATCAATAAACACAATGACGAATGAGTCATGATAAGGCCGGAACACACTGTGCATCAAGTGCATAAAAGTTGTTGGGGCATTGATCAGCCCAAACGACATAACAAGAAACTCATAGTGACCATATCTGGTCCTGAAAGCAGTCTTCGGGATATCTGTCTCCGGAATCTTCAACTGATGATAACCTTAATGTAAGTCAATTTTGGAAAACACTTTGTCACCCTGTAACTGATCAAATAAGTCATCAATATGAGGCAATGGATACCCGTTCTTCACTGTGACTTTGTTCAAGTGGCGGTAATCAATACACATCCGCATAGAACCATCCTTCTTCTTCACAAATAAGACAGGAGCACCACAAGGTGACACACTGGGCCGAATGAAGCACTTATCAAGAAATTCCTATAACTACTCTTTTAACTCCTTCAATTCAGGATAAGCCAAATCAATGCCAAAATCAATATCTCTGTCGGGCGCCATTCCCGTAAGATCAACTGGAAACATATCTGGAAAGTCCCTCACTACTGAAACTGACTCAACTGTAGCGGTATCAATACTGACATCTCTCACATAAGCTAGATACATGTCACACCCCTTCTCAACCATTCGTTGAGCTTTAAGAAATGAAATAACTCTGCTGGGAGTATACTCTAAGGTACCTCTCCACTTAAATTGTGGAAATCCTGGCATAGCCAGCGTCACAGTCTTAGCGTGACAATAGAGAATAGCATAATAGGGAGACAACCAGTTCATGCCAAAAATAATATCAAAGTACACCATGGTGATCAATAATAAATCGGCTCTGGTCTCAAAACCACTAAGAGCAATCAAACATGACCGATACACGCGGTCCACAACAAGAGAATCTCCCACAGGAGTAGACACATAAATAGGGGAACTCAAAGAATCCCGAGATATTCCCAAATACGGGGAAACATAAGAGAACACATAAGAATATATAGATCATGGGTCAAATAATACTGACGCATCTCTATGAGAGACCAAAACAATACCTGTAATGACAGAATCAGAAGTAATTGCCTCTATACGAGCAGGAAGTGCATAATATCTGGCCTGACCTCCCCCTCTAGGGTGACTTCTACCTCCCCGACCTCCACCTCGAGCTGGCTGAGCAGGTGGGGTGGCAGCTTATGCTGTAATCATAGCCTGGGGACTCGGTGGAGCATGCTGTGGCTGAGAAGTCTGTGGAGGTGCACCCTTCCTTATCCTGGGGCAATCCCTCACCACATGGCAAGTGTCACCACACTCAAAACAAGCTCTGGGAGGGCGTGGCTACTGTGACTGGCTCGGTCCAGGTCTGCTGGATTGGCCACTAGGAACACCCTATGCAGGAGGCACACTAGATACTGGCGGTGCATAATAAGGCTCATGGGGCCTTGGAGGAGCGGGAACACCGCTGGCGGCTGGAAGAGCCGAATGAACGGGGCGACTCATACAACCCCTACCATGGTGAGCTGCTAGGGCACGCGCTCCAGAATAATAACCACCCTCTCGAGACCTCTTGGCCTCCCTTTCCTCTCTATCCCGGGCAAACATGCCCTGAAATCTCCTGGCAATACTCACAACCTACTGATAAGAAATATCCATCTCTAACTCCCTGGCCATATACTCCGGATGCTGGGATGGAGTCCCTCAATAAACCGTCGAACCCTCTCTCGAACTGTGGAAACTAAGGCCGGTGCATGTCGGGCCAAATCACTGAAATGGACTGCATACTCTAACACAGTCATAACATCCTGGCGCAACTACTCAAACTCCGCGTGCCATGAGTCCCTAAGGCTCTGAGGAACATACTCTCTCAAAAACATATCCGAGAACTGAGTCCATGTAAGTGAAGCTGCCTCGGCCGGACTACTCAACTCATAAGCATGCCACCACTGATAGGCTGCTCCTCTAAGATGGAATGTAGTAAAAGAAACCCCGCTCATCTCCGCTACGCCCGTAGTACGGAGAATACGATAACACTCCTCCAGAAAACCCTGAGCATTATCTGTAGCCAATTCGCTGAAGGTAGGTGGGTGGTACTTCTTGTACCTCTCAAGTCTGAGCTGGTCCACCTCGGAAGTTGTTGCCCTAACCTCGGGCTGAGCTGACGCTACCGGCTACATTGGTACAATCTCTGTAACCTGGTCGACCTGAACCCATTGCTCTGGCATACCGGCGAAGGGAGTTTGTGCTTCTCCCCCGGCCTGAGATGTTGTAGGAGCAAGTGGAATCAATCCAGCCTGAGCTAAGGTTCTGAACATTCTCTGAAATTAGGCTAGAGTCTCCTGGAGGGATGGTGCAGGAACATGTACCTTAGGCGTCTGCCTTCCAGCTAGAGCTACTGGGGGCTCCTTTGTAGCAGCTCGTGTGGGTTCTCTGGCTGCACCGTGTGGACGTCCTCGGCCTCTACCCCAGTCCCGAACTCTTGCGGCTCTAGCAGGGGGCGCGGGTGCTTGTTCGTTAGATCCGCTTGTACATGTCCTCACCATCTGTGATATAATAGAATACAGATATTTAGAATCTCTGAAGTCAACAATTTTCGCACGATAGGGAATCAAAGTAGTGAAATTTTCCTAACATTTCCATAGCCTCCCGAAGATAAGCACAGACGTCTCCGTACCAATCCGCAAGACTCTAATGAATCGGCTTATGTCTCACGACACCTACGAACTTAGAGCTCTAATACCAACTTGTCACGACCCAATTTCCCCCTCCGTGTGATGTCGTGACGGCACCTAGTATCTACAACTAGGTAAGCCTAACATTTTGCGGAATAATGAAATAAATATATAAATTTAACCAACTATTCAAAAATACACAACAAATCCCAAAACCTGGAACATCGTGAATCACAAACTATAGAAGGAAAAATCTAGTGTCTCTATACATTAGAGGCTAACAAGGAAAAATGCAGAAGATAATGGACATGAGAAAGAGTAGAAGGGGACTCCGAGGTCTGTGGACGTGGTAGATATACCTTGAAGTCTCCAAAGCTGTCCTGGCTCACTGATAGTGCGGCTGATAAGGTGAACCTAGATCTACACATGAAAAACATGTGCAGAGAGTAGCATGAGTATACCACAATCGGTACCCAGTAAGTGCCAAGCCTAACCTCGGTCAAGTAGTGACGAGGTCATGTCAGGGACCTACTGGTAAATATATAATAAAATAATATAGAGTGTAATACTGCAATAAAAAAGGCTGAAATTTAACAATAATGAAATCATAGAAGGTAATAGCTCAGTACACAGAAACACAAACAGGGGATCTCCCAAGATACCGTCTCGTAGTCCCAAATGTAAATGTGCAAGGGTATCTCCCGGAATACCGTTCCGTAGTCCTAGAGTAAATGTGCCCCCCTGAATAACGTTTCGTAGTCCCAAAGTAAATGTGCATGGGGATCTCCCGGAATACCGTTTCGTAGTCCCAAAGTAAATATGCCATATAGGGGGATCTCCTGGAATACCGTTCCGTAGTCCCAAAGTAAATATGCAGTACAGGGGGATCTCCTGGAATACCGTTCCGTAGTCCCAAAGTAAATATGCAGCGCAAACAACAGAAATGCAACTACATCTCTTACGATTTAGACTAAGTACCAGTCAAGGAAGAAGCAGGAAATTCACTAAGCATATTGCACAGAGTTCACATAGGCAATTAAGACATGTAGACATGTTGTATTAGACTAAACAAGATAGCTACGTAAATGGGAATAACTCAATTAAGAATGAAAATAGATTAATACTCATAAAAAATGGTATAACAAAAAATAAAAGGAAAACATGTTGCTCCTTAGTAAGAAAATTGGGTTTTTCCACAACTAGCACATGTACGTACTCATCACCTCACGTACACTGCGCTCACATATCACAATAGTTCCAAATCTTAAGGGGATTTCCCCCACACAAAGTTAGGCAAGCCACTTACCTCGAGTCAAGCTCAATCAATCCGTAAGAATGCCCTTTCCTCGATTATCCAACTCCGAATGGCCCAAATCTAGCCAAACACAATTACATATCATAAATACAACAATAATAGACTCATCTAATTTCCCATAGGGCCCACTTCTCAGAATTGAGTAAATTCATAAAATACAAAAGCCCGTTCACTCACGAGTCTAACCATATCAAATTTACTAAAATCCAACACCAAATGGTCCTCCAAATCCACAAATCAAACTTCTAAATCTCTAGCATCAAATTCAAAATTTCCACCTTAAATACACACTAACTAGGTGGGAAAATACATGGGGAAGCAAGTTTATTGATCAAAAATAAGCACAAGGGGCTTACCTCAAGAGACCCCTCAAAAATGCTCTCAAGAAATCGCCAAACCCGAGCTCAAAATGTTGAAAATGAGCAAAAATCGCGAACACTTACATTTAAGTGTTCTGTCGAGACATCTCGCACCTGCGAGCCTTCAACCGCACCTGCAGAAATTCCACCGCAGGTGCGAAAATCACTTAAGGGGGACTGAGTCCGCATCTGCGAACAAGGGCCAATTCTGCGAGCCCGCATCTGCGCTTCTCTTCCGCTTCTGAGCGTCCGCTTTTGCAGATCTATGGCCATACCTGCGGTCCAAGCTGGACATGGTCAAAACTGCTTCTGCAGCTCCATGACCACTTCTGCGGTTCCATGGCCTCTTCTGCGGCGCCGTACCTGCGGCCCAAAGTGCGCAGGTGCGATTACACCAGGTGCAACAGCTCCAGCAATTGCATAAGTCCCAAACTCAATCCATTAAGCAACCGAAACTCACCCGAGGCCCCCGGCACCTCGACCAAATATACTAAACAATCCTAAAACACTATACGAACTTAGTCGAGCCCTCAAACCGCATCAAACAACGTTAAAATCACTATTCATCTCTGATTCAAACTTATAGAATTTGAAACTTCCAAATTCGACAACCAATGCCGAAACCAATGAAATCACGTCCGATTGACCCTAAATTTTGCACACAAGTCTCATTCGACATTATGGATCTAATCCAAATTCCGAAATCGGAATCCGACCCCGATATCAAAATTTCCACTACCGGTCCAAATCTCCAAAAATTCGACTTTCGCCATTTCAAGCCTAAATAAGCTATGGACCTCCAAAACACAATCCAGACACGCTCCTAAGTCCAAAATCACCCAACAGAACTAACGGAACCACCAAAATTCCATTCTGAAGTTGTCTTCACATAGTTCCGACTACGGCCAAAATCCTAACACGTATGCTTTCGTTTAGGGACTAAGTGTCCCAAATCACTAAACAAACCAAGACGAAACCTCCCGGCAAGTCACTATAGCAGAAATAGATATGGGAGAAGAAGTAAATAGGGGATCAGGGCTATTACTCTCAAAATAACCGGACGGGTCGTTACATCCTTCTCCTCTAAAAATAATCATTCGTCCTCGAACTAGCATAAAGACATACCTGAAGTGGTGAAAAGGTGAGGGTAACGTCTGCGCATAACATGCTCGGTCTCCCAAGTTGCCTCCTCGACTGGTTGTCCCTTCCATTGAACCTTCACAGAAGCAATGTTCTTTTACCTTAGCTTTCTGACCTGCCTGCCTAAAATAGCCACTGGCTCCTCAACATAAGATAGATCTTTGTCCAACTAGACTGAGCCAAAATCCAACACATGAGACGGATCGCCGTGATACTTTTGGAGCATAGAAACATGGAATACCGCTTCTGCGGATCTATGGCCGCACCTGCGGTCTCAGCTGGACAGGGGCAAAACTGCTTTTGCAGCTCCATGGCTGCTTCTGCGGTGCCGCACCTGCGGCCCAAAGTGTGCAGGTGCGAATACAGTAGGTGCAGCACCTCCAGCAAGTGCATAAGTCCCAAACTCAATCCGTTAAGCACCCGAAACTCACCCGAGGCCCCTCGACCAAACATACCAACCAATTCTAAAACACTATATGAACTTAGTCGAGCCCTCAAACCACATCAAACAATGCTAAAATCACAATTCATACTCCGATTCAAACTTAAAGAATTTGAAACTTCCAAATTCAACAACTGATGCCGAAACCAATCAAAACCACTTCTGATTGACCCCAAATTTTGCACAGAAGTCTCATTCGATATTATGGACATACTCCAACTTCCGAAGTCGGAATCCTGCCCCGATATCAAAATTTCCACCACCGGTCGAAATCTCCAAAAATTTGACTTTCGCCATTTCAAGCCTAAATAAGCTACGGACCTCCAAAACACAATCCAGACACGTTCCTAAGTCCAAAATCACCCAACGGAGCTTACGGAACTGACAAAATTCCATTCCGAAGTTGTCTTCACATAGTCCTGACTACGGTCAAAATCCTAAGACTTAAGCTTTCGTTTAGGGACTAAGTGTCCCGAATCACTCCAAAAACCAAAACGAAACCTCTCGGCAAGTCACAATAGCAGAAATAGATATGGGAGAAGCAGTAAATAGGGGATTGGGGCTATTACTCTCAAAATGACCCGCCAGGTCGTTACAGAAAATGGACAGAAGTTAGGAGATACTTTCATATCCTAAAGTAGACATAGCCAAATTGAGCATATAGAGTAATTAATCAAATAGGCTAGTAGGTTCAGCAGGACAACAAAGCACCACATAGATAGCCTCATATTGAAAGAAATTGGGGAAGAAATAGGTTTGCAAGATATACATAGATTATCATTCGTGACATTAAACCAATTGAGACCTAAGAGGTTCGGATTAAGCTACACATGCATCTTAGTATCATAAGACAAACATGTTAATTCTCATCAAGAGGCAAGATTGCATTGAAACATGATAGGGAGTACACATTATGACAGTCCAAGCAATCACTGAAGGAACAAGGGATTAAGACATACCATGGGGCATATTAGCAGGGAAGCAAGATCACAGTTGAGGGAAAAGGTCTTATAACATTAAAACACATTATGTATGCAAGAAAATCATCATAGAGATTCAGTACAGAGTGAAGAGTAAGCTCATGTTAAATAGCACATGTAGGTATTCTAGCATCGACAAAGTAGACTATTTACCTAAATAAGGTCCAGATTGTACTAAGTATAGGTCTTAATGTCATGAAACAATCATGCTAATTTGGCAATAGGGCAACATTTAGACATGAGAAAAGCAGATTATTACTATTGGTTAAACATGCTAAAGGCATATTTATAGAGAGCAGGGTAAAACATGTTAGATAAGCAAGCTACCACAAAAATTCAGAATATGATGGGAAATAGGCTTGTGCCATACAGTGGGTGTACATATTCATATTTTTGAACTCACTACACTAGTCGACTAAAAGAAGTACAAATTATGCGAGCAAGGCATATTCAAGTAACAAGATTGATAGCAAAAGACTAAATTAAACACCAGAAGATGCTAACAAGTGTAAAAGTCCCAAACAGTAATAATTTCTAACACATTGACTGGTCAGAACTTAATAGAACCCGGTTTAGGCATGCTTGAAGCTAAAGGCTAATGAGAACTAAATAATTGAGGAAAGAAAACAGAATTACACACAAAATCAATCAATAAAACATACTGAACTGACCAATCTCGGGAATGAAAATGTATACAAACCATAGATGCCTAGGAATGATATTGCAAAGTATAGTGACTCACCAGTTAAGCGAAGAATAGTAAAGATTAGGTTCCACAGAAAACCCAGGATCCCTAATGCGTCAAAGTTCCCAAGAGCTTCGATGAACTCAGGGTAGTGCTCGCACCAAGAACGGGTTAAGTAACAAGATGCTAATGGCCTGGGCATTCATTCGGCCAATACAGAATTCCAAGCAAGAGAGTAGCAAAAACCTCAAAATTTTAGTGAAGAAATTGTTTTTTTCAAAAGTCTCCCCTCTCCAGAAGGGAAAATGAAGGGGTTTATATAGTAGTCAAAAATCAAACAAACACATAAGGAAACAGAGTAAATTAAGCAACAAATAAGGAAAGACAATATGCAAATCAATTTGAAATCGATTTAAGAGAGGAATCCGGTAAACCCTAGTTTTTTAGGGAAAGTGTAAATCAGCAGAAATCCAAACAAAATCGGACTCACACAGTGTAGAATCAGAAGCGTGTAGATAAAATACGGTCCAGATTCAAGAAATATGACTCATTCGGATAGAAACAGAGAGGTAGTACTTTCCATGTTTAGGAAAGTACTAGGTGATACCATGGAGAATCAACCAGTAGCGGAAACACACAAATATGGTAAGTAAATAAGAGGAAAATCCCATTGTAGCCGGGATTAGGAGAAAATTTGGGGAAGGCGGCGATTAGGGTTTTTGGCGGGGGAGGAGCATTTGAGGGCGGCTAGACAGAGACAATGGTCTCTAGGGTTTAGGGATTGGGTTATAAGAGAAGAGGGGTTGAGGGTTGTGAGTCGTTGATCATTCTTGATCAACGGCTGTGGTTTAAGGGTTTTGGCTCGGGTTAGTTAGACGGGTCGTGGCCGGTTTGGGATGGGGTTATTGGGTTAGTGCATTGGGCTTGTGGTAATTGGGCTAAGCTGCTAGGTTAATTTGGGTCCGAAAATAGGTTAAAATTGCTCTATTATTTAAATATCCCAAAATTTATCAAAATGAATTATAAAAATGCTTAATAAATAAATGAAAATATTATTTATGCACTAAAATGATCAAAATAATATCTTTGTATTATAAAAATATAAAGATGTTATTTTGACACAAATAATATAAAATAAAGAGCAATTGTGTATGAATATAGGTCATTATTGCAAAATTAGATAAATAGCTTAAAAATGCTAATGTAATTATATGAAATAAAATAAAAACTATTTGAGACATATATTATAGGTGAAAATAAATAATTTAGGTAACTTAGTCATCACAAAATAATTTAAAGCGAAAATTAATAAATATTTATATAATTTAAATGCAAGAAAATTAATTTAAGAGCTCTAAAAATATGAAAAATTAAAGGAAATGCTTGTATAGATTTGTCAACAATATAATGATGCATAAAATGCTATTTTGAAGGCATGTATATATTTTAAAAAATATGAGGACAAAATTGGGTATCAACAGTTGCCCCTCTTTACCCGGAAATGATGAAAGAGTTGTCGGGTAAAGAATATGATGACCAATTTTGACCGAATTGAGTGAGGGATTGTGTGATTTGAAAAATGGGGGCCGAACCCTGGTTCCTGAGTGGTCTACATATCCCTGGTGTTATGGGAATTAGGTCATATGTATTTTTGGATCCAACGGTGAACTGAACCAATGGAGTTTTCATAGTAACAGCCGTATGCTTCAGAAAGGGTTCTTTTGGGTAGGACAAAGTAACGATCCGACCGGTCGTTTCGTGAGTTATAGCCCCGTTTCCCCCATTTATGCTTCTTTATGTGTTATTTAGCTGCATTGTGTTGTATCGGGGTGGGTAGTTCGGGTCCGGAGTAGTTTTGGAGTAGAATGAGACACTTAGTCTCTAAAGTAGAAGCCTAAGTTGGAAAAGTCAACCGGATGTTGACCTATTTGTAAACGGTCTCGGAATTTGATTCTAACTGTTCCATTAGCTCTGTTAGGTTATTTTGGACTTAGGGGTGCATCCGGAATGTAATTTGGAGATCCGCGGTAAAATTAGGCTTGAATTGGCGAAATTGGAAATTTGGCAATTTTCGGTCGGCAGTGAAAAATTTGATATCGGGGTCGGAATGGAATTCCGGAAGTTGGAGTAGGTTCATAGTGTCAATTGTGACATGTGTGCAAAATTTGAGGTCATTCAGACGTGGTTTGGTTGGTTTCAGCATCGGTTGTCTAATTTAGAAGTTTAGAAGTTCTTAGGCTTGAATCCGAGGGTAATTTGGTGATTTGATGTTTTGAGTTATTCGAAGGTTCTACTAAGCTTGTATGTTGATATATGACTTGTTGGTATTTTTGGTTGAGGTCCCCAGGGCCTCGAGGTAATTCCGGGTGGTTAGCGGATTGTTTGAAGTTGGAAAATGCACTTGAAGCTGCTGTTGCTGTTATTTCCGCACCTGCGGAAGGGGAGCCGCAGGTGCGCGTGGGGAGTTCGAAGGTGCGGGCAGTACTGCTCTAGGCAGGATGCACAGGTGCGAGATAGTGGTCGCATCTGCGAGCCCGCAGGTGCGAGACCTGGGGCGCAGATGCAGAGAAGGGGATTTTGGCAGGCTTTGCGGAAGCGGGGTGAGATGCGCAGGTGCACTTCTGCAGGTGCGAGATTTGGAGCGCAGATGCGGAAGGGCGGAGATGGTCAGTTTCCATAGAAGCGGAGTGTGAGTGCATTGGTGCGCGATCCACAGGTGCAAGGTTTGTCCGCAGATGCGGAACCTGGGATCCTAAGTGAGTTCCGCACCTACGATGGATTTTCCGCAGGTACGGTGGCGCAAAAGCGAGAATTTCCCTACAGGTGCGAAAGGCCTGGGCAGAAAGTAGTAATTGAACACTTCACGAATTTGGTTCATTTCCACCATTTTCAAGTCGTTTTTGGAGCTTTTGAAGTGATTTTGAAGGGTGATTCAAGGGCTATCAGTGAGGTAAGTTGCTTGAGCCCTAATACTCGTATTTAAGGTGATTTCCTATTGTTTAATCATGTAATTAGTGAAACTGAGGGGTTAGGGCTTGGAAGTTTGGAGAGTTTAATTTAAGGGTTTGAGGGACCAAATGATGTCGGATTTTGGATAAATTTCATATGTATGGACTCGTGAGTGAATGGGTTTTCTAGTTTTGTAAATTTTGTCGAATTTCGAGATGTGGGCCCAGGAGCTGGGTTTGAGCCAATTTTGAGTTTTGGGCGAATTTGATAGTTTTTGTTGTGGAATTCATTCCATTAGCGTGTATTGATGGTATTGTGCTGATTGTGAATAGATTCAGAGCATTTGGAGGCCGAGTCGAGAGGAAAGAGCATCGCGGGGTAGAGATTTGACCGGTTTGAGGTAAGTAACGATTATAAATCTAGTCATGAGGGTATGAAACCCCGAATTTCATTTTATTAGACTATTTTGAGGTGACGCACATGCAAGTGACGGGCGTATGGGCGTGCACTGTTGGGGATTGTTACTTGGTCTGTCCCATAGCAACTGTAAAGTTGCATATTTTGTTGAAACTATATTATACTTATATGTTTTAGAAATGAGTTTCTGTAAATTGGGCTGGATGCCATGTTTATTGCCTTGTGTCAATGTTGTTTGGACCCTTAGGGGCCTTTTCTTACTATCCTATCACTGTTTTGAATTAAACATCTATACTCAGTCATGGTTATACCTGTTTACTGCATAAATCAATTTTTCTTACTCTATTTTGATGCATATAAATGTTGTTTTGGGCTGAATACATTATTTTTACTGAAATGCCCGAGTGGCTTAAGAGGTTTATGGCTGAGTGAGGCCGAAGGCCTGATTTGTGAGGATATTTATAGGATCGGGCTGCAGGCCGCAACAAGTTTGATATAGGCCGAGGGCCTGAGTGATTTATTCCATGATTTGTCTTGATATAATGCTTGGGCTGAAGGAGCCCCTCCGGAGTCTGTACACACCCCGGTGAGCGCAGGTACCTACTGAGTGCGAGTGCCAAGTGCTGAGTGACTGGGAGGCATGAGTGATGGTGAGGTATGCCCGCGGAGCTGTTTACGAGTGATTGTGAGGTATACCTGAGGGGCTGTATACGAGTGACTGTGAGGTTTGCCCGAGGGGCTGTATATGAGTGATGTTTTGCCCGAGGGGCTGTTTATGATTTTATCATTTTTGCTTACCTTGCATCGAGCCTTTGTTTGAAACTGTTGAAAAATATCTTTAAATGATTTTTCTGGAACTGGGTTTGAACGAGATATTTTGATTCAAACCCTGATTTTAAGAGCATGTGGTATTTTACTGAGATTTCATTATATGAACTTTATATACTTATTGCTCGTCACTATTGCTCAGTCTTTATTTATTGTTGTTACTTACTGAGTTGGCATACTTACGTTACTCCCTGCACCGTGTGTGCAGATCCAGGTGTAGCTGGACACGATAGCAACTGTTGACTATTCCGGTTGCAGATTTTCTCAGGGATAGCAAGGTAGCTGCTTGGCGATCGCAGCCCTGCTCTTCTCCCTCCTATCGTCCATTAGTTGTATTTAGCTATTTTCCAGACTATGTTAGTCTTGATATTGTCAGACAATTTGTAGTAGATGCTCATGACTAGTTACACCCCGATGTCGGGATTTTCTTTCCGCACTTTTGTTTTGATTTGAACTCTTTTACGAAGGTTTTTATGTAACATAGCCTTGAGATCTTCTTTGAAATAAAAATATTGGTTGTTTTGGAGAATGAGTCGCCTTGACTAGTTCCACGATAGGCGCCATCACGACAGGGGTTAGTTTGGGTCGTGATAGATTGGTATCAGAGCCTAGGTTGCATAGGTCTCATGAGTCATGAGCGGGTTTAGTAGAGTCTTGCGGATCGGTACAGAGACGTCTGTACTTATCTTCGAGAGGCTACAGAACCTTTAGGAAACTCCACATTCTTGAATTCATGTCATGCGAATCTGTTGATTCTAGTAACTAAACATCTGTTGTTTCATTCTCTCACAGATGGTGAGGACTCGTGCTACCGGTCAGGAGGGCCAGCCACCAGTACCACCAGCCATGGCCGCAAGAGACGAGGCCACGGTAGAGGCCATGGTAGGGACAGAGGTACAGCCCGTACATCAGCTGGGGCAGTACCTGCAGATCCACCAGTTGTCCCTGATGAGGACTAGGTTCCAGTTGTTGATACACCAGCTCAGGCACCACCTACGCCTATTGTGATTCCAGGCCTTCAGGTGGCCCTAGCTCATATTCTGACAGTGTGTACCGACTTTGCTCAGGCGGTCTCTATCTCGATGGTCGCAGCCACTTCTCAAGCCGGGGGAGGCACATGCAGTCAGACTCCCGTCGCTCGCACACCCAAGCAAGTTGTTCAGGGACTACAGACACAGGGGGCACCACCAGCCTAGCCGGTTACAGCTGCATAGGATTATGTGGTTCCTGCTATGCCTGAGGATGATCAACGTAGGTTGGAGAGGTTTGGGAGACTCTAGCCACCACCTTTCATTGGCACAGAGAGAGATTATGCTCAGGACTTCTTGGACAGGTGTCAGAGGATACTCCGTACAGCTGGTATTCTAGAGACTTGTGGGGTCTTATTCACTACTTTTCAGTTTTTCGGGGCTGCACTTAGATGGTGGGAGACTAACGATAGGCGTAGGACTGTTGGCGCAACACCCCTTACTTGGAAGCAGTTCTCCGTGCCTTCCTTATTGTAATTACTGTATTAATTGCCACTTCGCGTAGTCTTTTTGTAGATATCATACTCTGTTGTTTCTATACTTATACTTGTTCAGGTTATTTAGTCCAGTAGGTATCTTGACTGTACCTCATCACTACTCCACAGAGGTTAGTCTTGATACTTGTTGGGTATCGCTGTGGTGTACTCATACTACTCTTCTGTACATTTTTGTGCAGATCCAGGTATTTCAAAGTCATTTGATCATTAGCTAGTTGTGCGGATTGTTGTTGTGGATACTCAAGGTAAACCTGTTGCTGTGTTCGCAGGCTTCAGAGTCACCTTCCTATTTTGTATTCACACTGTTTTACCTATTTCCAAACAGTTGTATTTAGAGTTTTGTAGCAATCTCTGTAGAGCTTATGACTTGTACTACCAGTTTTGGAAATTGTAAATTTTATAGAGATTTCTATTTCAAAAGTTGTTAGATGTTATTTATTATTATTGTTATTCAGTAAATGTTAGGCTTACCTAGTCCCTAAGACTATGTTCTATCAAGATACCCAACAGAGGGGAAATTGGGTTGTGACATGGACTTAGTCGTATGCCCGAAATTTCATTTGGATATTTCTAGAAGGTTTTGGCACTAATTGGCGAAAGTTAGAAATTTGAAGGTTTAAAATGTTCGTAGGTTTCACAGGGAGTTGACCTTGATAATATCGGGTTCGGATTGTAATTCCAGAAATTTTAATGGCTCTGTTATGTCATTATTGACTTGTGTGTAAAATTTGAAGTCAATCGGAGTTGTTTTGGTATGAATCTGCACTAGTTTTCAAATTCGGAAGTTCATAAGTTCAATAAATTTGATTTGAGGTGCGATTCATTTATGTGTGATTTGAGGTTTTGAGTAAGTTCGTATCATATTTTAGGACTTCTTGGTATGTTTGGATGGGGTCCTGGTGACCTCGGGTGTGTTTCGGGTGAGGTTTGAATAGGTTTGGGCATTTCGGCACTTTGATGATATTCTGGAACGAGGGAAGTGCGAAGGGCACAATTTGAAGTGTTGAGGCAAAGCCTCATGTGCGGCCGCAAACTCCGAGACTGCGGGGGCAGTGGAAAATGTACGGACCGCAATGGGGGAAATCCACAGGTTTGATAGTTTGATTTTAGAAGCTTATATCTTTTTAATCTATAAGGAATTTGGAGATGATCCAAAAATGAAAGTTGTAGCCCTTTGAGTCTAGTTTTTAGAAAGTTAGTTCATTTATTATTTGGACATATGTAGCAAAAGATATGTTCAATTTACTATATCCTGGTAGTACAGATGCAGCTGAAGTGCGGCCGCACAATTTGGATCGCGCCCGCAGACCCTGGAAGTGCGGACCACACAAACAATGTGCGGTAACCACTGTGGGAGATTAGATTTTGTACTTTATAAATGAGAGTTAGAGCATTATTTCACATTTGGACTTTAGAAGCTCGGATTGATGCGACTTTTTGTGGGTTTTTCAAAATATTCATCGGGAAAGTGATTTTAACTCGGATTTGGTTAATATATATATGAATATATCATTATTTTCATCATTTATCTAGTGTTTTGAGATGGAAATTTTGCGAAAAATATAGAAACTTCATATAACCGCGCCTAAAGCAACTAGCACGTGTTCATGATTTGTTTTTCCTTACGGGTTTGAGATCTGTGTAAGGTCAAGAGCTATAGAAATCAATTGTGGAAAATGGGTCAGCTTTTGCTCTTACTAAATTGGGCATGATAGAAACTATTTTGGACGAGATAAATTAAATTGGATCGTAGTATAATTGGCCCTTTAAAGCCAATTAATGAGTATGACCAGTTACTAGTTCATCAAGCTACTCCCCTATCAATTAGTCAATTGCAGCAGTACATGTTTCATTAAGCAAAACCCAACCACCGGGCCCAATCATTATTTTTTTTTAAGTCCAAACCTCATTTTTCAATTTTAACTAGCAGACATATATTTTATCCCCAAAGTTCAAACATTCACTACGTGCCCACAAATCATGTTTTTTTATCAAACTTCATGTTAATCATCAAGAAAGTAGCAAAATTTAACAAAGCTAATGAGACCTAACAATTAATACAGAAAAAAAAAATTCAATCTTCATGAATCTAAATAAGATCAAATTATATATTCAAACATAATATCTTAATAAAATAATGATGAGAGAAATGGACCTTTACAAGACTGTTTTCGAGCCTCGACCAAAATCGACAAATGGAGCTCGAACTCGACGACTCAACTTTGGAGCTGTTGTTTTCTATACAAAAGGGGACTGTTTCGCTGGGTTTTCGGCTCGTTTTTGTGGTGCTTTTTAGCTTGGTTTCCAGTTGGTCCAGGGCTGGAGTTTAGGTGATGAATTACTGGATTTTTCGAAAGAAACCCGAAGAAAGAATGACACGAGTAGAAATTCCCTTATCCTAGAAGAAAAAAAATAAATTTCTCTCAATTCCCTCCTCCCTCTTTTTTTTTTCTCTCTCGCCTTCACCTCACATTTCTCTTCTATTTATAGAAAAAGTTTCGAATTTTTTTTAGTTTTTTTATTATTATTTTTAATTTTGTTTTTATTTTTTAATTAAAAAAAATTTCCACTTTCCATTTTTCTTATTTTTTTAAAAATAATTCCCCACTTTCATTTACTTTTATTTTTTTAATTTCTCACTTTTTATAATTTTAATATATTTAAAATCCCACTTTTTTTACTTTTCTTTTTTTTTTTCCCACTTTTTTTACTTTTCTTTTTTTTAAAATTTCCACTTACTTTTACTTTTATTAAAAAAAATCAGATACCCTTACTTTTATTTTTTTAATTCTAACTTTATTTTACTTTTCATTTTTTTAAATTTTCACATTCTTTTACTTTTATATTTTTAATTTTCCACTTTTTTTTTATTAAACAATTTCTACCTACTTTACTTTTACTTTTTAATTTTATATTTCTACTTTTACTATTTTTTTATTTCCCATCCGCAATTTTTTTAAAAAATAAAATAATAATAATTAATTTTTATTTATTTTCGGTTTTTTTAATTCATTTTATTTAAAAATAAAGAAAACATATAAAAATATAAATAATACTAATATTAATAATTGACCTTTTAAATTATTATTAATTTTTACCCTATATAAAAAAAAAATGTAACAAAGCTAAAAAAAAATATATTAAATTTCTGAAAATATTTACATAGTAGAAGGTGATAAAAATTCAAATATAGCCAACAATTAGGTGCTCACAAAGAGTATGATTCTTGGGTATAATAGTATCATTTATACATATCAATAAGGTTTATGGAAAGATTGTTGAGTTCAAATGGGTATAGATTGGGTTGAAAATGGTAGAAATCTTCAAAGACTTTAATTGAAGATTTGAGGGTCGAGTTGATGTCGGAATTTGGTAAAATTTGTATGGTTGGACTCATGGTTGGATGGGCGTTTATATTTTATAACTTTTGTCGGGTTCCGAGACGTGGGCCCCACGGGCAATTTTTGAGTTAATTTCGGATTTTATTGGAAAAATTAGTATTTCCTTATGGGATTAATTACAATAATTGGTATTGATTGAATCTAATTAATTGTGGCTAGATACGAGGCTTTCGGAGACCAATTCTCGTGGAAAGGGCATAGCGGAATAAAGAATTACACGGGTTGAGGTAAGTAACACTTCTAAACTTGGTTCTGAGGGTATGAATCCCCGAATTTGGTATGATATGAATTGTTTGGAGGTAACACACACGATAGGTGACGAACATGTAGATGTGCACCATATAAAGTGTGTCTTGAATAAATCATGTGAAGTAGAAAAATTAAAGAATCATGTTATTATCTGAACATATGGCACGTGTTAGAGGAATTAAGCTGAGGCTAGTAATAAAAATCATGTTTAGGCTATGTGCCGCTATTTTAGGACCCATGGGGTCGTGATGCTGTTGAATTAATTATTCTAAAATATATATTTCACTCTTAGTAATAATTGTCCATTGTGAGAATATTTATGGGATTGAGCTGCGTAACGTAGCATGGCATTTGGCTTTATATATGTTATTATTAAATGGATTGGGGCTGCCCGCCTGCAGCAGGCCAGAATGGCTTTATACATTATTATTGTTCTGGATCGAGGCTGCCCACCTGCAGTAGGCCTTATTGGCTTGGTATTACGCTTGGGCTGAAGGAGCCCCTCCAGAGTCTGTACACACCCCCAGTGAGCGTAGATGATCATCGATATTCAGGATGGACTTCCCAGGGCATGGACTTGCCTTACTTACTGCTTATATATATATTTGGGATGAATTTTTCCAGGGCATGGACTTGCCTTACTTATTTGTATTGTAATGAGTTTACTTGGACATAGATCTTGATTGTATTATTTATATTTGGGGGATAAATTATCCCAGGGTTGGATTGGCCTAATATGGTACTGAGTGACTGACTGTCAGTCGATGTGTATTTATATACGGGTTGGAACACCCCTGGGTTGGATTGGCCATAAACAGTACCAAGTGATCGGATAATTTGTGACCAGTATTTACATGAGTCTTTCTACTGAGATTTCATATGCCTCATATCATTCATTATTGATCTATTTCATTTGTATTGAGTTTAACTGTTGAACTTGAAAGCATGGCTACATTTTTGTACCAGTATTTTTACTGGACTGTACCTGCGGAGCTCATCATTTCTTTCAGCCCATAGTTTAGTTTTGTTACTTATTGAGTTAGTTGTACACATACTACACTCTGCACCTCGTGTGTAGATCCAGGTGCTTTCGAACACAGAGATTGTTAGATTTCAGAGTACTATCAGTTGGAGACTATCAAGGTAGCTGCTTGGTGTCCGCTGACCTTGTCTCTCTTTCTTTCAGTTGTTGTACTGTTCTATATTTTTAGGCAGTGGTTTTTATCAGTCAAACATTGTACTCATATTAGATGCTCATGCACTCAGTGACACCGGGTTTTGGGAGTGTTATATTTGAAATTGTGAGATTTCTTCCGTTGAATTTAATTATTTGTTTTCAAATTTAAAAGATATGTTGGATTATTGAGATTTTCGGTTTGCCTAGTATTGAGATAGGCGCCATCACGACATGTGAGATTTTGGGTCGTGCCAATTGGCTTGTTGAGCATTAAATGCTTCAACTAGTTAACTCATTTGTACCTCCAGGTTGCGAATAGTGGCATCATGCCTTTGTATGTGCAGTTGTTTCTCATTATTTTGTTCCACAAGGAACCTTAGCATATCCTTGATCTCTTTCAGGTCATCATCCATGGGTTCTTTATTCCTATTAACTTCACAATAAAAGGAACCATCAAAGTAAGGGGTTGGGGAAAGATAAGAAATATAAGCACAACCATGAAAGGGACCATCTTGACCGCCCCACACATCACACACATTCCTCATATAAGATTGAGATGGTGCACATAATTAGCTCTTAGGAATATTTTGATAATTTTGACATGGGTGGCTTCCTCCATAATAAACATAAGGAGGATCAAAAGTAGAATTACCAACATCAAAATTCTCATAATTCCAAGATGTCATGTCTCTCAAGTCAAAAATTAAAAAAAATAAAAAAAAATACGAAAAAAAAGAGATAAAAGTTCAAACATGAAACCTAGGAATGTGTACAACTACAGCTACACCGTTAGTTCCCTAGCAACGGCGCCAAAATTTGATCACGACGATAGATATCCTAGATAATTTTCTTGAGAGTTTAAAGTCCGACCAAAAACACAAAAAAATAAATAAATTGAAAAACAAAAAAAATCCAAAAAATATGTCCTTTACTTTTTTAGGTAGTAATAATATCCCGTGAGTTTTCTTTGTGTCTTGGTTCTTTTTCATGGGATGTAATTTGAACCGGGTCAAGCATGCAGTTCATGAATCCTATATAATGCAAAAGAAAAATATATTAAACCAACAAAAGGCTTCCTCCCCTTTTAAAACACACACACACACACACACACACACACACACACACACACACACACACACACACATATATATATATATATATATATATATATATATATATATATATATATATATATATATTTCAGTTTGACTTTTTGTAACTGAAACAAACTCATTATGGTCAGGTTTATTTTCTCAATACCAAACCGAAAACCATTAGTCGAGGTTTCTTTTTAATTTGACTTGTTTTATTGGTTTGGTGTAATTCTGTTTTCTTTGTATGTCCTTATGTTTCAGACATATTTTTAAATTTACTTTCCATAAGATATTGAACAAAAAGATGAGAGAAAAAAATAGTGAGAATCAAATCTAACTAGGGATTTTTACCTTTCTATACACTATGTGAAACATTATTACTCTCCCTACTCAAGTTTTAATTTAATTACACGGGCATATACAATTTACCAATTATATACACTTTAGGAATTAAATGAGTATCCCTTTATATTAGGAATTGAATAAGGAATCAATTATTTCCCATCCTTATTCTCTCTCCCTCCTGCTCTCTCTCTCTCTCTCTCTCTCTCTCTCTCTCTCTCTCTCTCTCTCTCTCTCATTCTCTGTTCTTTCCCCAATTTATTTTCCTCTGATGTCCTCTATTTTTTATCCTTTCATGTTATATATATTTTTAATGGAATTCATCAATGGATTTCAATCGTTTTATTATAGAGTTTTAACTTAGCAATTTCCTTTCATGTTGCACAATTGGTTTGACTCTCCACCATTGACAACCATTAAAAGGCTTTGAAGCTTTGAATTCGAATTTGGATTTTTAAAAACCATATTTGTTTGGATTGGGTGTTGTTGCAAACAATTGAGAATATTGTTTGGAGTTTATATCTCAATTTTGAGGGTGTTTGGAAAATATTAGACTTGATTTTGGCTAAATTTCAGATTGAAACTCGAAGAAGAACACATGGCATATAATATACTTATGAAATTGTAGTAAAGTTGTAGTATAATTGTATGTAAATTGTATTCTGTTGTAGTTAAATACTTTTTTTTATTTGAATGTTGTATAAAAGTTAAAAAATAGTTGTATAATATATGAATCGTTGTATAAAATTTGTATTTAAGTTATCAATACAATCTTTTTACATAAAGTTATTGATATGTATCAAAATTGTATTAAGAGAGAAAGTTTTGATTGGAATTTTAGAGAAGAAGAAACACACACCACATACAAAATATATACAAATCAGATACAAAATATACAAAAAAGACATATTGTATAAAATTTGTATGAAAATTGTATTTAAGTTGTATGATGTTGTACATGTATTTTAACTGGGTAAAAATAATGTATAAAAGTGGTAGATAAGTTGTAAATAAGTGTATACTATATAATTAGTTGTATAGAATTTATTTTTAGTATGTATGTTATTGTAGGTATATCAATTTGTATTAAATTTGTACGAAATTTATTTTTAAATTTGTATGTTGTTGTACCATCAAATTATATAATATTAATTGTAAGTACGATGTATCCATTTTAATGCTGATTTAAATAAGTTTCGTTAATTTGTGATACATTAGCGTATTGGGTAAGTTAACCAATCAAGTGAAGCAGAATACTTTACTAGCCCTGCACGATAGTTATTAACCACGTAAAATCTGTCACGCCCTGAACCTGGGCCTGGACATAACACGACATCTGGTGCCTGACTACATGCAACCGAGCGAACCAACTGGCTGGCTAAATAAACATATGATATCATAATATACTGAATGCGGAAAATAAACTAACACATGCTGATATACTGAAAGTCTGAATGATTAAATCAAAAAGCGAAAACACTAATATAATTCTGAAACATATTTGTAGCAAACATTGCTTAACATGAAAAGTCTGTGACTCTGTCTAACTGTTTATTTAGTCTATGAAGCCTATAATGAGGTATTGAAAACACTAATTGTCTGAAAATACTGAAGATTGTAAGGTAATGATAATGCCCCGAAAGAATTGGGGGTCACCAAATAGCTGATACGAGAATCCTAGCGCTCTGAATCGTCAACCTGTAAATCATTACATGCATCGTGATATGCAGGCCCAAGGCAAAAGGGACGTCAGTACATTTGAATTGCACTGGTATGTAAAGCAACTGAAGAAAGAACTATAAATGTTGAAACTAAAACTGAGCTGATAACCGAGAACTGATAACTGAAATGATAACTGTTGAAACTGAAATGATAACTGATAACTGATAACTGATAACTGAAATGATAACTAATAACTGAACTGAACAAAGGAAGTAAGGATATGAATACTCCCTCTTCTGAATGATGAACAACGTGTTTATCTGAATAAACTATGGCCTCGGGCCCAATATATATGTGCACAAGCTACGGCCTCAGGCCCAATTATACGTATACATAACTACGGCCCCAGGCCCAAACATGCATAAAGCATAAGCTACAACCTCAGGCTCAAATATGCATAAAACATATAAACTACGGCCTCAGGACCAATTACAGATGTTCAACAGTCAGGGATTTAAATTCTGGAACTGAAAATCATACTGCAATATGTGATGCTGAAATACTGAATCATATTGAGTTACATGATACTGGAATACTGAATAGTACTAGACTAAGACAAGTATTCTTGAACTGATTATGAAAACTGAAACTTCAATTGTTTATGACATGCTGAGTAATCTAGACTGAGATTCATGGGCATCAAACCCAAGTCTATATTGATTACACACTGAGATCGCAACATTCAGAATAAAAGTCATGAACGATTTATGAAGCTAGATAATAGAAGTTCTGCAACTATTCAAGGAACTAGGCTTAACCATATTTCTGAGGCAAGTATTAACGTCGTAAAAGAAACATAGTGTAGGGAGAATCATTAACATTCCCAAACATAGAGAGTTAGCCTCACATACCTTAACTTCCTGCTCTTGAGCGTAAAACAACATTCGCCAACCCTTTCATCTTTAATCTATATCAATACAAGTCAAAGGGATTCCATATTAGTAATAATCCTCATGTTTTGGTCACTTAGGTATTTTATCAAACATTTGGTGGGTATAAAGCTTCATAGCCCTTATTAATGGTTTTTCTACACCCAATAACCCATTATCTTGCTCTTAGATAAATTCTAAAATCTCAAATGGTTATAATCAACATTATTCTTCATCACCCATAAGATAAATAACACCCTTAATCAATAATCAACAATCAACAACCCAAACCTATAACCGTTCATTCTTTTCTGTCAAACCCATCAAATCACATCTCATGAACTAGAGTCTATAATCATTAATCCAATACTATAATCAAGTAGAGGGTGAAGATATTACCTTTTTGAAGTTCAATCCTCTTGAATTCGAGTTCTAGGGTTTCTTCTCTCAACAATGATGCCCCAATCGAATATCTAATGATTTGAAGGGTTTACCCATGTTAATAAGGTGTTGGGGAATTGAAATCAACTTAGAATTATCATTAGAACTTACCTTGGATGGTGGAGGGACAATTGTGGAGTTAGGTTCTTGAGAGCTTCCCTTTCTAAAGCATGTTTTTTGTGTTTTGGGGTGTGGGGGACAAAGTAGGGCTTTAAAAATGACCCCCGGGTGCGCTCCCGCTCACCTGAAGGCCCAACCGCACACCTAACTGTCATGACCCAAAATCCCCATGTCGTGATGGCGCCTATCTCAATACTAGGCAAGCCGACATCCTCAATAAAATACAATATCTATTAACTTTGAAAACATAATATTTGAATTCAATAGAAAATCTCACAATTATAGATACAAAACACTCCCAAAACCCTGTGTCACTGAGTACATGAGCATCTAAATAATAATAAAGTGTGACTGATAAGAACACTATCTAAAAAAATATAGAACATCACACTAACTGAAGGGAAAAGAGACAAGGTTTGCAGATGCCAAGCATCTACCTTGATAGTCTCCAACAAATAAATCACCAAGTCTAGCAACCGCCGTATCCGGGAGCACCTGGATCTGCACACGAGGTGCAGAATCTAGTATGAGTACAACCAACTCAATAAGTAACAAGACTAAGCTATGGGCTGGAAGTAATGACGAGCTCCGCAATTACAGTCCAATAAAAAAATAACGGTACAGAAATGTAGCCATGCTTTCAAGTTCGACAGTTAAACTCAGTACAAGTAAGATAGATCAATACTGTACGATATGAAGAAATAAGACATCGCAGTGGAAAACCTTGTGTACTCATGATCACAAATCATTCAGTCACCTGGTACTGTTTATGGCCAATCCAGTCCAGGGATATCCATCCCGTATATATATACATTGACTGACAGTCAGTCACTCAGTACCGTATAAGGCCAATCCAGCCTTGGGGTAATTTATTCCCAAATGTAAATGGTTCGGACAAGATCCATGTCCAGGGAAATTCATCACAAATATAAATAAGGTAAGTCCATGCCCTCGGAAGTCCATCCCGTATATAAATCATCAACGCTAACTGTGGGGGGTGCAGACTCCGGAGGGCTCTTTCAGTCCAAGCGTGATATAAAGCTGATATGGCATACTGCATGCGGGCAACCCCGATCCATATAATGATAAAGCCTATAAGGCCTGCTGCAGGCGGGCAACCCCGTTCCATATAATAATAATATATATAAAGCCAATATGGCCTACTGCAGGCGGGCAGCCTCGATCCCATAAATATTGTCACAATGGATGAATATGACTGAGTATGAAATATATATTTTTAAAACAATTAAATTCAACAACAACACAACCCTAGGGGTCCCAAAAATATCAACATGTAACCTAGACATGATGTTTAATAAGAGTCTCAACTCAATTTCCTAACACGTGGAGAATATTCAGATAATAACATAATTCTTTAAATTTACAACTTCACAGAATTTACCATGGTGCACAACCACACGCTCGTCACCTAGCATGTGCATCATCTTCAAACAATTGAAATAACACCAAAACCCTAAACCCTCAGAACCAAGTTTAGATGTGTTACTTACCTCAAACCGTGTACTTTCTTACTCTGCTATGTCGTTGCCTCGCGAATCGGCCTCCGAACTCCTCAAATCTTGCCACAATTAATTCGATTCAATCAATACAAATTATAGGAATTAATTTCATATGAAATACTAATTTTCCAGCAAAATCTGAAATTTAACTCAAATATCGCCCGTGGGGCCCATGTCTCGGAACCGGACAAAAGTTACAAAATATGAATGCCCATTCGACCACGAGTCTAACCATACAAATTTTACCAAATTCCAACATCAACTCGACCTCCAAATCATCTAATCTTATTTCCAAATTTCCGATTTACACCTCAAAACACGTAATCTAGTCGGATTATTCGATGATAATTCAATATTATGGAGTAGAAATGATCACAAGTGACTTACCTCAATTTTCCAGTGAATTCTCTTTGAAAATCGCCCCAAAACCGTGCTTGAAGGTCCAAAAATAGCAAAACTCGGAACCCCTTCGAAATGTATATTGTTCAGGGGTTCCGCACATGCGACTCACTTAGCCGCTTCTGTTATCTCGCATGTGCAAGAAAATAACCGCTTCTGAGACTGCCCCCCCCCCCCTTCTGCGGACAATAAGTTCGCTTCTGCAGACTCGCTTCTGCGGTTTTGCCCATCTTCGTTTGCCTCCACATCTGCGACCTTGGTGTCGCTTCTGCAGACTCGCTTCTGCGAGATTCTATCCGCCTCTGCGGACTTCCCACTTCTGCGATGCCAGACTCGCTTCTGCGAGCTCACACCTGCGATGCCAGGATCGCTTCTGTGAGCTCACACCTACGAGCCAAATTCCGCATGTGCGTTTTCATCAAAAGGCAGAAATTTATAGATTTCCTCCAAGTCCAAAATTTAGTCCTTTAACCATCCAAAACCCACCCGAGGCCTCCGGGACCTCAACCAAATACACCAACAAGTACTAAATCATCATACGAACTTAGTCGAATCCATAAATCACATCAAACAACACTAAAACCACGAATCATACACCAATTCAAGCTTAATGAAACTAAGAAATTCCAACTTCTACCTTCGATGTTGAAACCTATCAATTCAATTCAGATTGACCTCAAAATTTGCACACAAGTCATAAATGACATAACAGAGCTATTTAAATTTTCAGAATCGGATTCCGACCCTGATATCAAAAAGACAACTCCCCGGTCAAACTTCCAAACTTAAATTTCTATTTTAGCCATTTCAAGCCTAATTTAACCGTAGACTTCCAAATAATTTTCCGGACACGCTCCTAACTCCAAAATCATCATACGGAGCTATTAGAATCATCAAAATTCTATTCCGAGGTCGTTTACATATAAGTCAACATCCGGTCAATCTTCTAACTTAAGTTTTCATCTTGGAGACTAAGTGTCTCAATTCATTTCAAAACCTCACCGGACCTGAACTAATTTCCTCGGAAAGTCAAATAATAACTGTAAAGCATAAATTGAGCAGTAAATGGGGGAACGGGGCTGTAATATTCAAAACGACTGGCTGAGTCGTTACATTCTCCCCCACTTAAACATACGTTCATCCTGGAACGTACCAAGAGTTGTTCCTAACCCTTAAATCACTGTTCCACCCTACCATGCACATACCCGAGGATGATCCCATGTTACCCTATTTTGTATAGGCTTGATAACACAACATAATTGAAAGTCATTAATTTAACCTTAGCCCATAAACCTTGGAATTCAATTTCCAACATTCAGAATTACTTTTCAAAACACGAATTTCACATCTACACACTGTATGACTCTGAACAAGCTGTATCAAGCCAAAATTATAACCCCAGATATAATCACATAACATACTACACAACTCGCATGCTCGCAGTACCATTCCCGATCATAGTAACTACTCCAAACTAACCCAGTACTAATATTAAACTCCATATCAAGCTAAACCTTATTCCAAAACCTTCGTACACTGCTAATAATAAAATAAACACGCGAAATATCATAACCCCTTATCAGATCAACAAGTCATCGATCTCTCTAGCCCCAACCAGAACCATAATCACTTTCTAAGCCGACTTTCAATGGCATCCTCCCAAATATACCATAATCAAACATAATAGTACCCATTCTAGGTCAAATGACCATATATTATTAAACACAACTATCCCACATACATGACACACCAATATAACTCAAGCCACAACTGCGCAATCTGTGTACCCAAATATGGAAAATATCTCAAAGAAGAGAACCGTATTGCAAGTTCAACAAGCACCACCACAACTGCAATGATAAAATCTCATCATATATAGTATAACCAAGACACATGAATCTAATAACAGTAACCAGCTCTCTTAGAGCTCACATTAAGATCAACCCGCATGGACAACTCACGTGCTATTGTATCAATATCTGGACCCGCACGGATAACTCACGTGCCAATAATATCAGTATATGGATCTGCACGGACAACTCATGTGCCAATAATATAATCCTCCAGACATTGTCACAGGCCTCCAGTCCAAGCATTTCATACAGGAGCAATCAAATAAGTACACATTTATATGATAAATGAAATAAATTTCACATGTTCCTGGACTGGTATAAATAACACGCCATAGAGTAGGCATGTGCAAAGTGTGCTATCACAATTCAAATCGGCAAGTTAACGCAGAAATAGAAATTACCAGGTTTACTCAGGGAATTAGCCCCCCTTTTGTAACCTCGAGTATAGCCCAGATAGTTCTCAACAAAGGTACGAATATGAGAACATTATAACTTTATGCTTAACCGTCAACTATAGGCATATCATAGCCTAAACATTTTCCCGAGTATGAATACTTGCCCCGATGCCCGTACATGGGCTCAAAACTCACATATATACGCACTCGTAGTGCGTAGTCATCACAAATAATTAACGCGACTAGTGCCTCCAATGAGTTTAAATAAAATACTCACCTCAACCAGGACGCAACCCTGAAACACTATGCTTCTGAGAACTCCCAGTCTCCAAATTCATAGAACATATGTATCATCGTGACTGGTCCCAACTCGAGCACTCGAATGACTAACACATCTTTCACGCACGATCATCCCATGAGGAATACTTCCACATTTCCTCCGCGCCACATAGAAATAATTGAAATATCAGCAGTCTATTAACCAAGTGAGTATCGCAATACAAATAAATATCCGAAAGTCAAAACACAATGCACCTTTTGAAATCCGCACCCTTCTACAGTTATAATATTCGTCTAAACATCTGAAATTGACCATTCCGTCCATAATTCGTGGTCTTCCTTTCCAAAATGAACTGCCACCTTGTACATGTAAATCTTAATCCCGCACAACATACCACATCGTAATTACCCAAAAGAACTGAGCATACGATTACCATACTGGTCTAGCCTACTACAAAGTTGTCCTATTTTCTCCGAGTTTCTTCTGAATTACCATCAAGTTGACACTTCTCCTTGTCAGAACACTACGATCCTTACCCAAAGCTCACAAAAATATATCCTAACATAAACTCACACCACCCTAAGGCCCATAAGCCATTGTATTCTTCTTAAGCACCTCCATAAATACCACAACTGTAACACTCACTCTGAAAATACCTTATGTGAATTTAAAATTGTTCTTCTTAATGTTCTTATACTAAAATGTAGAATCCATAGTCATACAGAATTATCGCAAGGTCTGGCACCACTAAATGTAAATCTCAGATTCTATCCATACACAAATTCGCAAAAATTCTCTACTGTTATATATAATTCTCGAACCCATTAGAACCTTCTCGAGAGTCACCCACTTTGCTCAAATCTAAATTGCACCACCCAAATAGGCTGAAAGACACGTGCCTCATTAGCACAACAACACTCAAAGAGGTAACCCTGCCTTAACACCACCGATCAAATCCATACTCCGTGCGCACTACATCCTTTACAAATAATAACTCACTCATCTCATGATTTTCATATACTCATAAAATGCAATATAACCCGTATCCAGGAACTTTCTTACTCGAGTCATCCTCGATCTCAACCTCTGAAGGTCATAACAAATCCACAAGTATGCCTCAGACCAAAACTAAATCTAACATATAACTATAAAATTGAATTGTCAATAGTAGGCTCCCCCAATAGTTACCACACACGACCGATACATATGGTCTACAATAATGGTATCTCCCACCAGTGTAGATACACGAATAGGTGAAACTAAGGACTCACAGGGCATATCCAGATAATGAGTAAAGTAAAATGATACATACGAATAAGTGGAATCAAAGTCAAATAGTATAGAAGCTTCCATGTGGCACACTGAGACAATACCTGCGATCACTGCATCTGAAGCAACAACATCTGTCCTGGAAGGAAAAGCATAGAATCGAGTCTGACAGCCACCTAATCGACCTCCCCCTCTTGGGCGACCCCTAGTTAACTGAGCCCCACCCCGAGCTGGCTGGGCGAGTGGTGGAGCAACTAGTGCAGAAGTCGTAGCCTAACTCATATGCTGAGCTGAACCTCCCATAAGGCGAGGGAAATATCTCTTTATGTGACCCAAATCTCCACACTCAAAGCAAACCCTCTCTGAAAATGGTGGCAAGTTCTGAGGCGGACCTCGAGAACCAGATTAACTACCAAAAGAACCTGGTACCGATGAACCCTGAACTGATGGTGCACGAGATGAACTCTGAGCTGGAATTGTACTAAGGGAAGACTGACTCTGTCGAGCATTGTAAGAACTATGTCTTGATGATGTGCCACGATGAGCTGAATGAGCCATATGAGCGCGCCTATAAAGACGACCCCTACCATGATAGGTCTGTCCATAAAAATGAAAGCCTCTAGAATTTCCTGGACCACGAGACCTCTTAGACTCCCTCTCCTCACGCTCCTGAGTACGGACCATCTTTAGTCATCGAGAACTTTGAACCACCTCATCGAATTTAGCACCTGCTACATTCCCCAGAGTCATAACAAAACGAAACTGATGGTTGAGGCCATTAATGAACCTCCTTATCTTTTCCCTCTCAGTGGGAAGCAACCAAACTGCATGACGAGCCATAAATTCCACTCATAGGGAACACTACCGGACATATGAGTCCAAATGTACAAGTTCACACAACTGAAGCTACCGAGCTTAAGTTGCGGTCTAACCCTAGCCTCAAGTCCTCCAGACTGACAATCACCAAAACACAGAATACACATCACGAACCTCGTTCATGGAACCACAGCCGGTGATGCACAACTAATACCGAGCTCTCATATGCACACACAAATACGTGGAAGGAATTGAAAGAGTTATGTTTCAAGATGAATCAATTCCGCATGATACAATACAAGAAAGTGAAAATTCCTAAGGGTTCGGCAGCATCTCGATGATAACTACAGACGTCTCCGTACCGATCCACAAGACTCTACTAAAACTGCTCATGACTCGTGAGATTTATGTAACCTAGGCTCTGATCCCAACTTGTCACCACCCAAAATCCCCATGCCGTGATGGCGCCTATCTCAATACTAGGCAAGCCAACATCCTTAGTAAAACACAATATCTATTAAGTTTGAAAACATAATATTTGAATTCAATAGAAAACCTCACAATTATAGATATAAAACACTCCCAAAACTCGGTGTCACTAAGTACATGCTCATCTAAATAATAATAAAGTTTGACTAATAAGAACACTGTCTGAAAAATATAGAACAATACAATAACTGAAGGGAAGATAGACAAGGTCTGCGAACACCTAGTAGCTACCTTGATAGTCTCCAACAGATAAATCACCAAGTCTAGCAACCGCCGTATCCGGGAGCACCTGGATCTGCACATGATGTGCAGAGTGTAGTATGAGTACAACCAACTCAATAAATAACAAGACTAACCTCTAGGCTGAAAGTAGTGATGAGTTCTGCAGGTCCAGTCCAGTATAGAAATAACGGTACAGAAATGTAGGCATGATTTCAAGTTCGACAATTAAACTCAGTACAAGTAAGATAGATCAAAACTGCATGATATGAGGAATATGACATCTCAGTGGAAAACCTTTTGTACTCATGATCACAAATCATTCGGTCACTCGGTAGTGTTTATGGCCAATCCAGCACAGGGATATTCCATCCCGTATATATATACATTGACTGGCAGTCAGTCATTCAGTACCGTATAAGGCCAATCTAGCCCTAGGGTAATTTATCTCCAAATGTAAATGGTTCGGACAAGATCCATGTCCAGGGAAATTCATCAAAAATATAAATAAGAAAGGCAACTCAATGCCCTGGGAAGTCCATCCCGTATATAAATCATTTACGCTCACTGTGGTGGGTGTAGACTCCGGAGGAGCTCCTTCAGCCCAAGCGTGATATAAAGCCGATATGGCCTGCTGCAGGCGGGCATCACCGATCCATATAATGATAAAGCCTATAAGGCCTGCTGCAGGCGGGCAGCCCTGTTCCATATAATAATAATATATATAAAACCAATATGGCCTACTGCAGGCGGGCAACCCCGATCCAATAAATATTGTCACAATGGATGAACATGGCTGAGTATGAAATATATATTTTTAAAACAATTATATTCAACAGCAACACAACCCTAGGGGTCCCAAAAATATCAACACATAGAATAAACATGATCTTTAATAGGAGTCTCAGCTCAATTTCCTAACACGTGGAGAATATTCGGATAATAACATGATTTTTTAAATTTACAACTTCACAGAATTTACATAAGTCACAATTTTTATGGTGCACGCCCACACGCTCGTCACCTAGGATGTGCATCACCTTCAAACAATTGATATAACACCAAATTCGGGGATTCATACCCTTAGAACCAAGTTTAGAAGTTTTACTTACCTCAAACCCTGTACTTTCTTACTCCGCTATGTCTTTGCCTCGCGAATCGACCTCTGAACGCCTCAAATCTAGCCTCAATTAATTCGATTCAGTCAATACAAATTATAGGGATTAATTCCATATGAAAATATTAATTTTCCAACATAATCCGAAATTTAACTCCAAAATTGTCTGTGGGCCCACATCTCGGAACCCAAAAAAAGTTACAAAATATGAACGCCCATTCGGCCACGAGTCTAACCATACAAATTTTACCAAATTCCGACATCAACTCAACCTCCAAATCATCAAATCTTATTTCCAAATCCCTAGGTCCAAATTCCCGATTTACACCTCAAAAACACGTAATCTAGTCGGATTATTCGTTGATAATTCAATATTATGGAGTAGAAATTATCACAAGTAACTTACCTCAATTTTCCCAAGAATTCTCTCTGACAATCGCCCCAAAAACCGTGCTTGAAGGTCCAAAAATGACAAAACTCGAAACCCCTTCGAAATGCATACTGTCCGGGGGGTTCCGCACCTGCGACTCACTTAGACGCTTCTGAGGTCTCGTAGGTGCGAGAAAATAACCTCTTCTGTGACTACCCCCGCTTCTGCGGATAATAAGTCCGCTTCTGCGGACTCGCTTCAGCAAAGAAGCATCAACTTCTGCGGCTTTGCCCAGCCTCCCTTACCTCCGCATCTGCGACCTTCGTGTCACTTCTGCGGACTCGCTTCTGTGAGATTCTGTCCGCTTTTGCGAACTTCCCGATTCTGCGATGCCAGGCTCGCTTCTACGAGCTCGCACCTACGAGCCACATTCCGCAGGTGCAATTGCATCAGAAGGCAAAAATTTCCAGATTTCATCCAAGTCCAAAATTTAGTCCGATAACCATCCAAAACTCACCCGAGACCCCGTGACCTCAACCAAATGCACCAACAAGTCCTAAAACATCATATGAACTTAGTCGAATCCTCAAATCACATCAAACAATACTAGAACCATGAATCATACCCCAATTCAAGCTTAATGGAAGTAAGAAATTCCAACTTCTATCTTCGCTGCCGAAACTTATCAATTTAATTCCGATTGATCTCAAATTTTGCACATAAGTCATAAATGACATAATAGAGCTATTCAAATTTTCATAATTAAATTCCGACTCCGATATCAAAAAGTCAACTCCCCAGTCAAACATCCAAACTTAAATTTCTATCTTAGTCATTTTAAACCTAATTTAACTGCGGACTTTCAAATAAGTTTTCGGACACGCTCCTAAGTCCAAAATCACCATACAGAACAATTTGAATCATCAAAATTCTATTTCGGGATCGTTTACACATAAGTCAATATCCTGTCAATCTTTTAGTTTAAGTTTTCATCTTGGAGACTAAGTGTCTCAATTCATTTCAAAACCTCAGCAGACCCGAACCAATATCCCCAGCAAGTCACATAACAATTGTAAATCATAAATTGAGCAGTAAATAGGGGAATGAGGCTATAATACTCAAAACGACTGGTTGGGTCGTTACACTAACGCGTAGAAAGGCAGTAGCACTGCCACAAGTGCGCGGCCGCGCACGGGACCATCCGGGCGTGCACCTGGGCGCGCATACTGCGCATTGTCCAGTAAAACATATATTACATTTTACTCAGAAATATGTTCGGTCTATGAAATATATCGTTGAAAATATATTTCAAAGAGCTATAGCTTTCGTGTTTTGCACGTTCCCAAATTCCTTATACAGTTTCACTACATCCTGCCGCAAGACAGACCTTTTGTAAACTTAGTCAATTTTATCAAATCTTATACATCTCACTCTTCGTCTTGATTCTAAAATAACTATTTTCACCCATACTCATACCGATAGAACTTCACATGTCTAAAATATAACATTACTACTCATTTAACACATTCATACCTAAGACGAATTTACGGATTGTTACAAAATCATTGGATAAATTTTGATACATATCAACAACTTTATGCAAAAAGATAGTATTGATAACTTAAATATAAATTTTATACAATGATTTATACATTATACAACTAGTATTTAACACCTGAATTCTAAAAACTCTTTATTGCTCATCGTCGAGGATCCAACTCATTTCATCCAACTTTGGACAGTAGTACAATGCTTCAACAGAGCCATTCAATGGAAAAGTCAATCACCTAAGAGTTCAATACTAAATTTCGCTTATCACTTGTACAGACAATTTCTTGAAATATTTGGAGATGTCATAAATATTCTCATCAATGTCTTTACATGTTCTAATATTTCTTTCTTTTTTCAATTTTTCCTACATTATTGAAAGAGGAACAGACTGCTGGTCAAAATCTATTAGTAAATTTTATCTCATATAGTTCTCGCGGTCCTCTGTTTGATTGAATTTGGAAAAGAAAATGCTTATTGAAAGAGATGTGGAGAGAAAATAGGAAAAGGATATAACTAAATCCCCTATTTAAGGCATTAATAATAGATTGTATATAATTTGTAAGTAATCCTTGTTTAGGGCGGGTAATATATAAAATTAGGACAATTTTGATAAATAAATTTCAAATATTGTATAGGAAGAAAAAAATCATATCTCACTATGAAAGACTCTTGTTAATGCTCAGACTAGAAGCCTCGATTATTTAACACAATCAAAATGCTTATAACGTTGGTTATAAATTGAAGTCCTATAGAGAAGCCCAACAGAGAAAATAAGCCTTCATAGCTTTTTATAATGTTGAAAATACAAAAATATCAATAAGTGTAAAACCAATCGAGCATGATTTCATTGAATTAACTATCCCTAGATGGTTACCAATAAGTCACTATCTTTAGGGTTGATACGAATTTGTTTATAAGGTTATTGTATATAACAAATTTAAATTAGCATAACAAACTTGTAACATGATATTCAAAGAAAGTTCTGCTAACTTGGAGAAGAGGGCATATAACTTCAAATAAGCATAGCTGGAGGGAAATTGTCAGACGAATATTAAAAAGACTCTGAAACGTTTCAACACTTCCGATGCTCACAATGTGACAAAAAAATCAAACACTCCACTCAAGGGCGGATCTACCTTATAGGGTAGGGGTGGTACGCCACATACATGGTTCGGCAAAAATTCTTAGTAAGTATGTTAATATCTGTGAAAAAATGGTTATATTGATAAAGTGGCACCCAAATTGAATAAACATTGCGCGGGTGCCTTGGTTCAGCGTTGCCTCCTAAGTCTCTCATTTACCTCAGCAATCCGTGTTCGATTCCCAACAACGTCATCCTTCCTTTCCTTTTATCTTTTTCCTACTTATTAATCCCTATTTCATTGGGCCTTGGGCCTCACCTCTTATTCCTTTTCTTTTTTTCCCCTCTTTGTTCTTCCTGTTATTTGCTTCTAAATCTCTTTAACTTCTTTCTTTTTAAATTTTTCTTTATATTAGCCTTCATTTTGCTTTGTATAATTACACCTTATTTCATGAGCAGTTTCTTTTGATGCATAATTTTAAATGATTCTAGGTAATATGTAATTTGTCTCATCTTAATGATACAACATTAATTTATATATTAGAGTATAATTTGACCAGTATCATTTAATGACTTTCGGAAAAAAACAAATAGAATGAAAATTGAAACTTTTACTTTGAAAATATTTTTCATATAACTCGACAATTAAATTGAGAAAACTAACCCAAGAAAAATGACCAATTAATCAAATCAAACAAAGAATATATAGTAATTAAGCTACTAATTAAGAAAAGTTTCTATTTGGAGGAATACTTTAATGAGATATTAATTTATTTTTGAAATTTAATTCTATAATATAATTAAATCAAGCATTAAAAAATTGAACTAAAATCAAACTTATTTTGCCTATTTGTGAATAAAAGACCTAATTGAATTAACCAAAAACTAACTAAATCGACCTATCCTTCCTATTCGGTCATTGTGACTAGTGGTAGGTATATTATGTATGTATAGTGACACCCGCAACCTTCAAATCCTGGATCCGCCTCTGACTCCACTCACACTAATAATGGAAAACATACTGCAAAAACATGGCCGAAATCGTTCAGAACAAAACCAATCTCAAGAAAGTGCAGACATAATTACCAGATGAACCTTAAAATTTCACCTGTGAAATTTGTATCGAGCCAATGTTGTTACCCAACAGAAAATTTAAGAACCAAAATCATTGTGTTCATCCATTTTGTATCGACTGTATTGTGAAATACATTTCCGTTAAGCTAGAGGACAATATCGGCAAAATTCCATGTCCCTCTCTGAATTGTAACCAGTTTTTGGACCCCATTTCTTGTAGGAATCTTGTGGGTCCTCATCTGTTTGTTAAATGGTGCGATGTGTTGTGTGAGTCCTCTGTTATAGGATTGGCGCAATGTTATTATCCGAATCAGGATTGTTCGACTTTTATTTTGGACGAGTGTGGTGAAAATGTGAAGTGATCCAAGTGCCCTAACTGCAAGAGGTTATTTTGCTTTCACTGCAAGCTTCCATGGCACACTGGGTTACGCTATGAAGAAAGTGGGGTACTAAGGGACGAAAATGATATCGCTTTACGTGTGTTTACTAAGAGTAAAAGGTGGAAGAGGTGTCCTCACAATCGCCACTTTGTTGATGTCACGGCCCAAAATCCTACCATAGGCGTCATGATGGCACTTAGTCTTTAAGACTTGGTAAACCGATTTTGTTTTTAGCAAATATACTACTAGCCGGGTTGCCCAGTAGCTATTTTATTAATAATAAAAAGAAAAATAAAAATCACAATGGAAGAGTACAAGTAAGGGGGACAAAAGCTACAGTAGTGTTGCCTCTATGCCTTGGCTATATAATCACTCCTCTGCGCCTCTATTACCTTAAGATGGCAGCCTCATGTAGAGGATCATGGTGTAGCTGCCGACAGAAGTCTCACGAGGTCATATAACCTCATAGCCGCTTGGATCTTCCCAAAGGCATAGCAATATAACTCACACATACTGTGCTAGACCTTACCTTACCTCACACATAAGGTAAACCGATTACAATTACATTTCGAGCCCTTTTTGTTTTGATATTCGAAACCAACAGCGGAAATAAATATAACAACCTCCCAAGACTGGGAATACTGAGTCATGAACTCTAACTGAATACATGCAATGATCTCAAGGATCAAATATAAAATACTGTTCGAATAAGAGATGACAGTACAATAAAACTGGAAAGGCTCCAAGGGACTGCGATGGCCAAGCATCCCTACCTTGAATCCTTGCGATAAACTCACTAACTTTGTCCGAGTCTGATATCTCCAATACCTGGCTCTGCACAAAAATGTGCAGAAGTGTAGTATGAGTACACCACAGTTAGTACCCAGTAAGTATCAAGACTAACCTCGGTGGAGTAGTGACGAGGTACAGTCAAGACACTCACTAGTCTAATAACCTGTGCAGTATAGTATACAAAAATAATAGAACAAATAGCAGTGATATCAACAATAATCAACTAGTGATGTAAACAGCAAGGCAGCAAGACACCAAAATTATTACTCAAACGAATAAGAAGCACAAGTATACCCAATTAAACAAGTTCTTCAACATAAATCCTTCACATATAATTCTTTTGAATAAATACTCTCTGAATGTATTTCTTTAAATAAACATCATTCGAATATAAAACTCTTTTAAATAAATATCTTTCGAATATTCTTCTTTCAAATAAATATCTTTCGAATATACTTCTTTCAAATAAACTTCTCATCCCACTTTCATATTTTCGTAACACGGGTCTTGGCCTACTTTCATATTTCCACGATACCTCATGCCCATATTTCTGTAACCACCGCACGGACAACTCACGTGCCAATAATAAAAATCATTATATTTCTCTGGCACCTCGTGCTCACATTTCATATCACATCTGCATGGACAGTTCACGTGCCAATAACATAATCATTATGTTTCCCTGGCACCTCGTGCCCACATTGCATATCATATCTGCATTGACAGTTCACGTACCAATAATATAATCCGCCCAGCAATAGCCATAGGCTCACAATTTCAACATGAATCAGACTATTATCAAGATACCAAACAACAAGACAAGTTGCACAAGATATAAAAATAAACACAAGTAGAATCGTAACATTACAAAAAAAAATCATCAACACAATAATCCCACATCATATAAAAATCATCAACATAATAACCCCACATCATCACATATAATCCCTGACAATAGCCACCCTTATCTCTCCTACAGCCACCATTATCACTCCTATAATAGCCTCATTTATTCTTCCGCAATAGCCACCCTTATCGCTCCTATAGCCAGCCTTATCGCTCCTATAATAGCCTCCCATATCACTCCGTCCAGACAATATCCCAACACCCATAACAACAGTGAAATGCTACCCTTATGCCCACATAATGTCAACAATGGAATACCACCCTTATATGCTGCTTAACGTTAACCCATATCACACAATAATTTACACAGAATATTATCACAACAGCACAAAATCATCAACTCGTATTTACAAATTTTCCATAGGCCACAACCATTCCAAAGGTACAATAAAGTCAATTAATTTCACAACAGATAGTCCACGGCTCAACATAATGTATATAATATCTCAAAAACAACCACAAGGATGGAAAAATAACTCATCATAGGACAATGCCTTCTTGAATCTAATCACAAATCTTGTTGTAACTAGTGATTGAGAAGTGAAATCATCATAAAAATACACTTAAACACTCACTTTAGGTGTGTATTGGAAGCCTTGGTCCGTTGGGTGATGGAGAGAAAGCCCAAGTCTTGAAGAAACGACTTAGCCCCTCTCTCTACCCGTCCTTGGGTTATTTAATGGGATCCTACGTGCGCGGCCGCGCACGTGGTCAAGTGGCTGCGCATCTGGGCGCGCACCTAAGGCACAAACTCTCAAATATGCGCGGCCGCGCATCTTGGCACGCATATTACATAGGTCCAGTAAAATGTCCATAATCTTTTGTAGAAATATCCAAATGACGAACGGTTTGATGCGTTGGAAACTAGACTCAAAGGGGTTTAATTGGATAGGTTTTTCATCACATAACTTCTTACATATATGTATATATGCACGTCCAAAGTTTAGTCTTGTGTGTACTTATTTGGAACTTTAGTCTATCATGCAATTTCCAACTTGACTTAGACTTAGGGATCTCCTTAGACCCACACCACTTAAAATATACCTCGTACACCTAGTATAATATCCAATTGATATCCATCATATTAATAGTCCTTGTCTGCACACAAAATAATATAATTAGCGCACATCAACTTTCTTAATAGCGCTTAAGTACTTCAAAATGTTTCTGGGGTGTTACATTCTCCCCCACTTAAGAACGTTCATCCTCGATTATTTTACAAGTCACTTCTAAGAATAGAGTTACCATCCATTTACCTCCAACCATTATACATAGGCACTTATGACTACATCGGTCTCATACTTCGTTTCCAAAATTTCAACTTTCTTATGGCCCTTAAAATTTGGCTATCTTTAAAAATTCTTAAAACTGTCGGTAGAGTTTCCCCCGTAACTGGGCGTATCCACCTGCCAGAGAATCACCAAAATCACCCTATCAACACATCCACAACTCGACAAAGCATCGCAATATATATCAACAATACTAATCTCAACATTACCGGCATTATATTAACAAGAGTGATATCTGGACATGAACTGCACATTTTTAAATCATAACACCGAAAAAGTACCTTTCAAATCAAAACCAATTTCTATACAATCAAGCGAAAATATTTTCTTTCCATAATACTTTCGGCCTTCAAAGTGACCTTCTCGACTTACAAACTTTTCCATAACACATTAACGTAGGCAATCCTAACTTCCAGACTTATCTAACAAGGATGACAATTAGGTACCTCTCATAAGCTAACTATCCATTAACTTCACCTCCACTAGCTTCCACCTGAACAATAGATAAAGGATTTCCAGCTACTTTCTTAAACATAGACACATGAAAAACCGGGTACATGGAGGACCATGATGGGGGAAACATCATGCTCATAGTTTGGCCCATTTCCTTCAGATTTCATATGGCCTAATTTCCCACATTAACATATTGTGTTAGTCTCAACCGGCAGTAGCAATTTTGTGCCAACACACACATAATACGTATGTCCATAATCATATCTCTAATCATAATAATTATTCATAATTAATTCCCGCATTCTCAATTAATCTTATATTAACCAAAATCTCATTTCAAAATTTTCACAATATTGACAGCAACACGCGAGGCATGAAGACCTCATAATTATTTACCCGAATTAATGAGTCACATTTAACGCCACCTGGGCAATCATCTCGTAGGCTAAAACTCAATATTTACAGTACAAATATGGCTAAATATGCACAGAAAATACATACAAAATTATCGAATAAGCCTAACAGTAACAGGCATGACTCCCTATTAATACTATAGTACAAATTTAAATTTCACCAAGGAAGAATTTAAACACATTAATTTTTCACCACAAGGACCTCGTCCTTATATAACTTCCACTACGGCTTGTAGTCCGATTTAAATATTTCACATCATATAAAAATGCGAGGATCTCATCCTCATCTCTAAATCACAGGTATTTTGCACATTATGCCAACTGAAATTTTCCATTCCCTTTCTTTCTTCTTTTTAATAAATTCTGTAAATAGTTTTCACAACAAATAATGAACCCCCATACCAATAGGTCATATAATTCATAAAATTGAAACCAATTATTCCAAAATCACATCAAAACCCACTGTAGTGAGTAATAGAAAGTCATTTTTGGACTTATAGCCCTCAATAGTGAACAAAAATAAAAATAATAGACACGGGCTAACATCATCAAATCTCCGAACAGGGATAAACATGTGAGTGGTGTACAAAATCACTAACTCACCATGCATGGAGCATGATAGGAGGTCTCACCCCGATAATTGGATTTGAATCAAAAAAAGAACAATGCTCCTCTATTATAAATTAAATCATACCTGTAACGACAACATCTGGTGTAACGCCCTCAGCCATACCATATCAATTATATTAATGAGTCGGGCCTCCCCCTCTAGGGTGCCCTCAACCCGCCTGTCCTCCACCCCTAACTGACTGTGCATGAGGGGTAGTAACTGGTATAGAGCCTGTAGCCTGAGTATTCTGATGAAATCCGCCTCTCCCAAGTCTGGGACAATCTCTCATGATGTGCCTAGTATCACCACACTGATAACAATCCCTCTGCGAGTTCGGCTGCTCATAGTGAGTCTGTGCCGGATAACTGGAATAACTATTATAGGAACCTCGTGCCGGTAGTGCATTAAAAGAACTTACTGGAGCACCCAGAGTATTCTGAAATCATTTCCATGACACCCGTTGATACTGAAATGTGGAATTATTAAGGACGCAGGAATACCGCAAATCCTAACATCATTCCATACAAATCTCAGCTCTTAATCATATACAAGTTTTGGAGAACCTTTCAATACCACATATATATATCTCAGGCCAAAACTGATATAACACATGACCCCGCAATCTGATCATTGATAATGAACTTCCCTCACTTGGCGCAAAGTCATAGGACATAGTCCGATGATCCACAATACTAACCTTCACCGCTCGTACGACACCAGTCATAAGACATATCAAGACATTTATTAGGTGCATGTCATCCTCGTGACAGTCAAAATTTCTTCCTCGAGTGCCTTGACTACTAGTATGTACCTTTTACTAAATGGAAATCTCATACGAACTACATAGTCTCTAAACTATCTTTAGATCTACATCCACCTCGTGACCTTACCACGATTGTGACAATTAGGCAATTAATTAAACCTTCTTAAGATCATACTTATGAACTAGATGTCACAACCTATTGCACCGCCATATGAACAACTGAATGATCTCTCAATACTTCCATATCCTCGATCTAGACGACACGTTATAGCAATGGTTGAGCAACCCTGGCTCCCTTATAACCCTTTGTAGTATCACGAACCATTGACACATGCACAATTTCATACACGAGTGGATGCAAAAGAACATAAGATATATGCTTCAAGCTGAATAAATACCGCACGACAAGGAATGAAAGAAGTGAAATGTTTTCCTACTAGCTCTGTAGCCTCTCGACGATAAGTACAGACATTTCTGTACCGATTCGCAAGACTCTACTAAACTCATTTGTGACTCATAGAACCTATGAACCTAGGGATGTAATACCAACTAGTCACGACCCAAAATTCCACCATAGGCGTCGTGATGGTACTTGGTCTCTAAGATTAGGTAAATCGATTACAATTACATTTCGAGCCATGTTGTTTTTGATATTCGAAACCAACAGCAGAAATAAATATAACAACCTCCCAAGACTGGTAATACTGAGTCACGAACTATAACTGAATACATGCAATGATCTCAAGGATCGAATATAAAATTTTGTTCAAATAAGAGATGACAGTACAATAAAAATGGAAAGGCTCCAAGGGGCTGTGATGGCCAAGTAGCCCTACCTTGAATCCTTGTGATCAACTCACTAACTTTGCCCGAGTCTGATATCTCCAATACCTAGCTCTGCAAAAAAAAGTGCAGTGTAGTATGAGTACACCACAGTCGGTACAAGTAAGTATCAAGAATAACCTCGGTAGAGTAGTGACGAGGTACGGTCAAGACACTCACTAGTCTAATAACCTGTGCAATATAGTATACAAAAATAATAGAAAATAAATAGTAGTGATAGCAACAATAATCAACTAGTGATGTAAACAACAAGGCAGCAAGACACCAAAATTATTACTTAAACGAATAAGAAGCACAAGTACACCCAATTAGACAAGCCCTTCAACATAAATCTATCACATATAATTCTTTTGAATAAATACTCTCCGAATGTATTTCTTTAAATAAACATCCTTCGAATATAAAACTCTTTCAAATAAATATCTTTCAAATATACTTCTTTCAAATAAATATATTTCGAATATACTTCTTTCAAATAAACTTCTACCGAATATACTTCTTTCAAATAAATATCTTATGTATATAATTCCTTCGAATAAAAGTCACTTTGTGACATCTCGTTTCACAATCATAAAACACGGGTCTCAGCCCACGTTCATATTTTCGTAACACGGGTCTCAACTGACTTTCATATTTCCACGACACCTTGTGCCCTTATTTCTATCAACGTCGCACGGACAACTCACACGCCAATAATAAAAATCATTATATTTCCCCGGAACCTCGTGCTCACATTTCATATCATATCTGCAAGGCCAATTCATGTGCCAATAACATAATCATTATATTTCCCTTTGTAATGACTCGGCCGGTCATTTCGAGAGTTCCAGCCCCGATCCCCTATTAACTACTTCTCCCATATCGTTTTCTGCTATTGTGACTTGCCGGGAGGTTTCGTTTTGGTATTTGGAGGGTTTTGGGACACTTAGTCCCTAAATAGAGGTTTAAGCCTAAGGATTTGATCCTTAGTCGGAACTATATGAAGACGACTTTGGAATAGGGTTTTGTTGATTTTGTTAGCTCGGTTAGGTGATTTTTGACTTAGGCGCATGTTCAGATAGTGGTTTGGAAGTCTGTAGCTCATTTAGGTTTGAAATAGCGAAAGTTGAAGTTTTAGGGATTTTGACCGGTAGTGGACTTTTTGATATCTGGGTCAGATTCTGATTCCGGAAGTTGAAGTGAGTCCGTAAGGTTTATTATGACTTGTGTGCAAAATTTGGGGTCAATCGGACGTGGTTTGATAGGTTTCGGCATCGGTTGTTGAATTTGGAAGTTTCAAGTTCTTTAAGTTTGAATCAGAGGATGATTCCTGATTTTAGCATTGTTTGATGTGGTTTGAAGGCTCGACTAAGTTTGTATGGTATTTTATGACTTGTTGGTATGTTTGGTTGAGGTCCCGGGGGCCTCGGGTTGATTTCGGATGGTTAACAAACCTTTTGAACTTAAGAGAAGATAGCAGATTTCTGATGTTTTTGTTGCAGACATTTCTTCATCGCGTTCGCGAGAGAGGTCTCACGATCGGGTAGGAAATCTGGGAGACCAGCTCAAGTTTGTTCTTCGCGTTCACGCAAAGGATCCACCGTTCATGAAGTTATGGTCAGTGGAAGCATCACAAACGCGAAGAGTGGAATGCGTTCGCATAGAGGAAGTGAGGCAGCTGGGGACCCCAGTCATTTGGTCTACGCATTCGCGTAGTGGGTATCGCGTTCGCGAAGGACCAGGAAGTGAAAGGTACGCGTTCCCAAGAGGTCCCTCGCATTCGTGAAGGCGGAAATTTGGTCAGTGGAATTTTTGTTATACGCGAACGCGAGATAGTGGTCGTGTTCGCGAAGAAGGGAACACCTGGGCAGATTTAAAAGTTCAAAATCGAGGGTTTATGTCATTTTTCACCATTTGGACTTGAGATCTCGGAATTAGGCAATGTTTGGAGGAATTTCCACATGGGTGTTTGGGGTAAGTGATTCTTACCTAGTTTTGGTTGATTCCCATGATTATGTCTTTAATTTCATTATTAAATTAGTGATTTGGGGTGGACAATTGGGGAAAATTTGAGAAAAGTTCTTAGGCCGAATTTTGGGATTTTGATCGAGATTTTGGTATCGGATTTGAGTTATTTTGGTATGAGTGAACTCATGAGTGAATGGGTGTTCATATTTTGTGACTTTTACCAGATTCCGAGACGTGGGCCCCGGGAGTCTTTTTGGGGTGATTTTCTAATTTCTTGCTTTAGCTTTGATTTTATTAATTAGATTAATTTCTTATAGTTATATTTATGGTATGTAATTGATTTTGGCTAGATTTGGGCCATTCGGAGCCGGATATTCGTGGAAAGGGCATTGTTATCGATTGATTGAGCTTGGTTCGAGGTAAGTGGCTTGCCTAACCTTGTGTGGGGGAAATCCCCTTAGGATTTGGTGTTGTTATGATATGTGAGCGTCGTGTACATGAGGTGACGAGTGCGTACATGAGCTATTTGTGGAAAAACCTGATTTTTACCGAGTAATTGCCTGTTTTCATCTTATCTGAGTATACTAGCATGTGTAGTTATCCTCTTAGCCTAGAATAGCATATCTACATGTCTTAATTGCCTATTTTAACTCTTTGCAGCATGTTTAGTAAGTCCCGCTTCTTTCTGGACTTGTACTTAGTCTAAATTATAGGTTTTCTTGCTGTAACTATTATATTCATTTGTTTGAGTTGCGTATTTACTTTGGGACTACGGGACGGTAGCCCGGGAGATCCCCCCTGCATATTTACTTTTGAGACTATGAGGCGGTTCCTCGGGAGATCTCCCTGCACATTTACTTTTGAGACTACGAGGCTGTTCCTCGGGAGTTCTCCCTTCATATTTACTTTTGAGACTACGAGGAAGTACCTCGAGAGATCTCCTTGTAATTTTATCTTGGGACTACGAGACGGTATCTCGGGAGATCCCCTGATGTTTATCCCTGTGTTCTACGTTGCTACTTTGCTATGTTCTCCTTGTTTAAATTCCAGTCTGTTATTATATTGTTATACTCTCCTGCTTATTTATTATGTACCAGTAGAGCCTCGACCTAACCTCGTCACTACTCGGCCGAGGTTAGGCTTGGCACTTACTGGATACCGCTGTGGTGTACTCACGTCTTTTTCTGCACATGTTTTTCATTTGCAGATCCAGGTTCCCTTTACCAGCCTCGTCCTTTGTTGCAGTCGCTGTTGTTTTCGAAGAACGTCAAGGTATAATTGCCCGTGCCCGCAGATCCTCGGAGTCCCCCTCTATCCCCTTATGTTGATTCTTCTCTTATTTCTATAGACACCGACGTATAGAACAGTTAGAACTTCATAGAAGCTTGTGACTTACGGTGTTTCGGGTCTTGGGAGTGTCATGTATATTTCGAGAGTTGATTATTGTATATACTGAGCGGCATCTCAATTGCTTATTAAAATATCTGTTACTGTTAGTTGTTAATTTTCATGTTTTTTTAATTTCATTTTCGCAAGTATTAGGCTTACCTAGTCGTAGAGACTAGGTGCCGTCACGACGATTCGCGGAGGGAGAATTTGGGTCGTGATACCCTGGCACCTCGTGCCCACTTTTCATATCACATCTGCACGGATAATTCACGTGCCAATAACATCATCCGCCCGACAATAGACATAGGCTCACAATTTGAACATGAATTAGACTATTATCAAGATACCAAATAGCAAGACAAGTTGCACAAGAGATAAAAATAAACACAAGGAGAATCGTAACATTACACAAAAAAATCATCAACACAATAATCCCACATCATCATATAAAAATAATCAATATAATAACCCCACATCATCACATATCATCCCTGACAATAGCCACCCTTATCTCTCCTATAGCCACCCTTATCACTCCTATAATTACCTCCATTATCCCTCCGCAATAGCCACCCTTATCGCTCCTATAGTCACCCTTATCACTCCTATAATAGCCTCCCTTATCACTCCGCCCAGACAATATCCCAACACCCATAACAACAGTGAAAGGCTACCCTTATGCCCACATAATGTCAACAATGGAATACCATCCTTATACGCTGCTTAACATTAACCCATATCACACAATAATTCACACAGAATATTATCACAACATCATCAACTCGTATTTACAAATTTTCCATAGGCCACAACCATTCCAAAGGTACAATAAAGTCAATTAATTTCACAACAGATAGTCCACGGCTCAAAACAATGTATATAATATCTCAAAAACAACCATAAGGATGGAAAAATAACTCATCATAGGACAACGCATTCTTGAATCCAATCACAAATTTTGTTGTAACTAGTGATTGAGAAGTGAAATCATCATAAAAACACACATAAACACTCACTTTAGGTGTGTATTGGAAGTCTTGGCCGGATGGGTGATGGAGAGAAAGCCCTAGTCTTGAAGAAACAACTTAGCCCCTCTCTCTACCCGTCCTTGGGGTTATTTAATGGGCTTCTACGTGCACGGCCGCACACGTGGTCAACTGGCCGCACACCTAAGGCAGAAACTCTGAAATATGCGCGGCCGCGCATCTTAGCGCGCATATTACACAGGTCCAGTAAAATGTCCATAATCCTTTGTAGAAATATCCAAATGACGAATGGTTTGATGCGTTGGAAACTAGACTCAAAGGGGTTTAATTGGATAGGTTGTTCATCACATAACTTCTTGCATATATGTATATATACGCGTCCAAAGTTTAGTCTTGTGCGTACTTATTTGGAACTTTAGTCTATCATGCAATTTCTAACTTGACTTAGACTTAGGGATCTCCTTAGGCCCCACACCACTTAAAATATACCTCGTACACTTATTATAATATCCAATTAATATCCATCATATTAATAGTCCTTGTCTGCACACAAAATAATATAATTAGCGCACAATAACTTTCTTAATAGCGCTTAAGTACTTCAAAATGTTTCTGGGGTGTTACATTCTCCCCCACTTAAGAATGTTCGTCCTCGAATGTTTTGCAAGTCACTTCTAAGAATAGAGTTACCATCCATTTACCTCCAACCATTATACATAGGCACTTATGACTACATCAGTCTCATACTTCGTTTCCAAAATTTCAACTTTCTTATGGCCCTTAAAATTTGGCTATCTTTACAAATTCTTAAAACTTTCGGCAGAGTTTCCCCTGTAACTGGGCGTATCCACCTGCCAGAGAATCACCAAAATCACCCTATCAACACATCCACAACTCGACAAAGCATCACAATGTATATCAACAATACTAATCTCAACATTACCGGCATTATATTATCAAGAGTGATATCTGGACATGAACTGCACATTTTTAAATCATAACACCGAGAAAGTACCTTTCAAATCAAAGCCAATTTCTATACAATCAAGCAAAAATATTTTCTTTCCACAACACTTTCGGCCTTCAAGGTGACCTTCTCGACTTACAAAATTTTCCATAACACATTAACGTAGGCAATCCTAACTTTCAGACTTATCTAACAAGGATGACAATTAGGTACCTCTCATAAGCTAACTATCCATTAACTTCACCTCCACTAGCTTCCACCTGAACAATAGATAAAGGATTTCCAGCTAATTTCTTAAACATAGACACATGAAACACCGGGTACATGGAGGACCATGATGGGGGAAACATCATGCTCATAGTTTGGCCCATTTCCTTCAGATTTCATATGGCCTAATTTCCCAAATTAACATATTGTGTTAGTCTCAACCGGCGGTAGCAATTTTGTGCCTACACACACATAATATGTATGTCCATAATCATATCTCTGGTCATAATAATTATTCATAATTAATTCCCGTATTCTCAATTAATCTTATATTAACCAAAATCTCATTTCAAAATTTTCACAATATTGACAGCAACACGCGAGGCATGAAGACCTCATAATTATTTATCCGAATTAACGAGTCACATTTAACGCCACCCGGGCACTCATCTCGTAGGCTAAAACTCAATATTTACAGTACAAATATGGCTACATATGCACAGAAAATACATACAAAATTATCGAATAAGCCTAACAGTAACAGGCATGACTCCCTATTAATACTATAGTACAAATTTAAATTTCACCAAGGAAGAATTTAAACACATTATTTATTTACCATAAGGACCTCGTCCTTATATAACTTTCACTACGGCTTGTAGTCCGATTTAAATATTTCACATCATATAAAAATGCGAGGATCTCATCCTCATCTCTGAATCACAGGTATTTTACACATTGTGCCAACTGAAATTTTCCATTCCCTTTCTTTCTTCTTTTTAATAAATTCTGTAAACAGTTTTCACAACACATAATGATCCCCCATACCAATAGGTCATATAATTCATAAAATTGAAATCAATTATTCCGAAATCACATCAAAACCCACTGTAGTGAGAAATAGAAAGTTATTTTTGGACTTATAGCCCTCAATAGTGAACAAAAATAAAAATAATAGACACGGGCTAACATCATCAAATCTCCGAACAGGGATAAACACGTGAGTGGTCTACTAAATCACTAACTCACCATGCATAGAGCATGATAGGTGGTCTCACCCTGATAATAGGAATTGAATCAAAAAAAGAACAATGCTCCTCTATTATGAATTAAATAATACCTGTAATGACAACATCTGGTGTAACGCCCTCAGCCATACCATATCAATTATATCAATGGGCCGGGCCTCCCCCTCTAGGGCGCCCTCAACCCGCCTGTCCTCCACCCCTAACTGACTGTGCATGTGGGGTAGTAATTGGAATAGAGCCTGTAGCCTGAGTATTCTGATGAAATCTGCCTCTCTCAAGTCTTGGATAATCTCTCATGATGTGCCTAGTATCACCACACCGATAACAACCCCTCTGCGAGTTCGGCTGCTCATACTGAGTATGTGCCGGATAACTGGAATAACCATTATAGGAACCTCGTGCCGGTAGTGCATTAAAAGAACTTACTGGAGCACACCGAGTATTCTGAAATTGTTTCCATGACACCCGTTGATACTGAAATAAGGAATTATTAAGGACGCGGGAATACCGCAAATCCCAACATCATTCCATACAAATCTCAGCTCTTAATCATATACAAGTTTTGGTGAACCTTTCAATACCACATATATATATATCTCAGGCCAAAACTGATATAACACATGACCCTGCAATCTGATCGTTGATAATGAACTTCCCTCACTTGGCGCAAAGTCATAGGACATAGTCCGATGATCCACAATACTAACCTTCACCTCTCGTACAACACCAGTCATAAGACACATCAAGACATTTATTAGGTGCATATCATCCTCGTGGCAGTCAAAATTGCCTCCTCGAGTGCCTTGACTACTAGTATGTACCTTTCACTAAATGGAAATCCCATACGAACTACATAGTCTCTAACACCACCAACTATCTTCATATCTACATCTACCTCGTGACCCTACCACGATTGTGATGATTAGGCAATTAATTAAAACTTCTTAAGATCATACTTATCAACCAGATGTCACAACCTATTGCACCCCCATGTGCACAACTGAATGAACTCTCAATACTTCCACATCCTCGATCTGGACGACATGTTATAGCAATAGTTGAGCAACCCTCGCTCCCTTATAACCCCTCTATAGTATCACGAACCATTGACATATGCGCAATTTCATACACGAGTGGATGCAAAAGAACATAAGATATATGCTTCAAGCTGAATAAATACTGCACGATAAGGAATGAAAGAAGTGAAAAGTTTTCCTACTAGCTCTGTAGCCTCTCGACGATAAGTACAGACATCTCTGTACCGATCAGTAAGACTCTACTATACTCGTTCATGACTCGTAGATACTATGAACCTAGGGCTCTAATACCAACTAGTCACGACCCAAAAATCCACCATAGGCGTCGTGATGGCACTTAGTCTCTAAAATTAGGTAAACCGATTACAATTACATTTTGAGCCATGTTATTTTTGATATTCGAAACCAACAGCGGAAATAAATATAACAACCTCCCAAGACTGGTAATACTGAGTCATGAACTCTAACTGAATACATGCAATGATCTCAAGGATCGAATATAAAATATTATTCGAATAAGAGATGACAGTACAATAAAAATGGAAAGGCTCCAAGGGACTGCGATGGCCAAGCAGCCCTACCTTGAATCCTTGAGATCAACTCACTAACTTTGCCCAAGTCTGATATCTCCAATACCTGGCTCTGCAAAAAAAGTGTAAAAGTGTAGTATGAGTACACCACGGTGGGTACCTAGTAAGTATCAAGAATAACCTCGGTAGAGTAGTGACGAGGTATGGTCAAGACACTCACTAGTCTAATACCATGTGCAATATAGTATACAAAAATAATAGAAAACAAATAGCAGTGATAGCAACAATAATCAACTAGTGATGTAAACAGCAAGGCAGCAAGACACCAAAATTATTACTCAAACGAATAAGAAGCACAAGTACACCCAATTAAACAATCCCTTCAACATAAATCCATCACATATAATTCTTTTGAATAAATACTCTCCAAATGTATTTCTTTAAATAAACATCCTTCGAATATAAAACTCTTTCAAATAAATATATTTCGAATACACTTCTTTAAAATAAATATCTTTCGAATATACTTCTTTCAAATAAACTTCTTTCGAATATACTTTATTCAAATAAATATCTTTTGAATATAATTCCTTCGAATAAAAGTCACTTTGTGACACCTCGTTTCATAATCAAAAAACACGGGTCTCAGCCCACTTTCATATTTTTGTAACACGGGTCTCAGTCCACTTTCATATTTCCACGACACCTTGTGCCCATATTTCTATCAACGCCACATGGAAAACTCACACGCCAATAATAAAAATTATTATATTTCCCCGGCACCTCGTGCTCACATTTCATATCATATCTGCACTCAATTCACGTGCCAATAACATAATCATTATATTTCCCTTTGTAACGACTCGGTCAGTCGTTTCGAGAGTTCTAACCCCGATCCCCTATTAACTACTTCTCCCATATCATTTTCTGCTATTGTGACTTGCCGGGAGGTTTCGTTTTGGTATTTGGAGTGTTTTGGGACACTTAGTCCCTAAATAGAGGTTTAAGCCGAAGGATTTGATCCTTAGTCAGAACTATATGAAGACGATTCCGGAATAGATTTTTGTTGGTTTCGTTAGCTCCGTTAGGTAATTTTGGACTTAGGGAATGTCCGGATAGTGGTTTGGAGGTCTGTAGCTCATTTAGGCTTGAAATAGCGAAAGTCGAAGTTTTAGGGATTCTGACCGGTAGTGGACTTTTTGATATCGGGGTCAGATTCTGATTCCGGAAGTTGGAGTGGGTCCGTAAGGTTTATTTTGACTTGTGTGCAAAATTTGGGGTCAATCGGACGTGGTTTGATAGGTTTCGGCATCGGTTGTCGAATTTGGAAGTTTCAAGTTCTTTAAGTTTGAATTAGAGGATGATTCCTGATTTTAGCATTGTTTGATATGGTTTGAGGGCTCGACTAAGTTTGTATGGTATTTTAGGACTTGTTGGTATGTTTGGTTGAGGTCTCGGGAGCATCGGGTTGATTTTGGATGGATAACAAACCTTTTGAACTTAAGAGAAGATAGCAGATTTCTGGTGTTTTTGTTGCAGACATTTCTTCATCGCGTTCGCGAGAGAGGTCTCGCGATCAGGTAGGAAATCTGGGAGACCAGCTCAAGTTTGTTCTTCGCGTTCGCGCAAAGGATCCACCGTTCATGAAGGTATGGTCAGTGGAAGCATCGCAAACGCGAAGAGTGGAGCGCGTTCGCGTAGAGGAAGTGAGGCAGCTGGGGACCCCAGTCATTTGGTCTACGCGTTCGCGTAGTGGGTCTCACGTTCGCGAAGGACCAGGAAGTGAAAGGTACACGTTCACAAGAGGTCCCTCACATTCGCGAAGGAGGAAATTTGGTCAGTGGAATTTTTGTTATACGCGAACGCGAGATAGTGGTCGCGTTCGCGAAGAATGGAACACCTGGGCAGATTTAAAAGTTCAAAATCGAGGGTTTATGTCATTTTTCACCATTTGGACTTGAGATCTCGGAATTAGGCAATGTTTGGAGGGATTTCCCCGTGGGTGTTTGGGGTAAGTGATTCTTACCTAGTTTTGGTTGATTCCCATGATTATGTCTTTAATTTCATCATTAAATTAGTGATTTGGGGTGGACAATTGGGGAAATTTTGAGAAACGTTCTTAGGACGAATTTTGCGATTTTGATCGAGATTTTGGTATCGGATTTGAGTAATTTTGGTATGAGTGAACTCATGAGTGAATGGGTATTCATATTTTGTGACTTTTACCCGATTCCGAGACGTGGGCCCCGGGAGTCTTTTTGGGACGATTTTCTAATTTCTTGCTTTAGCTTGGTTTTATTAATTAGATTAATTTCTTATAGTTGTATTTATGGTATGTGATTGATTTTGGCTAGATTTGGGCCATTCGGAGCCGGATATTCGTGGAAAGGGCATTGTTACCGATTGATTGAGCTTGGTTCGAGGTAAGTGGCTTGCTTAACCTTGTGTGGGGGAAATCCCCTTAGGATTTGGTGTTGTTATGATATGTGAGCGCCGTGTACGCGAGGTGACGAGTGCGTACATGGGCTATTTGTGAAAAAACCTGATTTTTACCGAGTAATAGCCTGTTTTCATCTTATCTGAGTATACTAGCATGTATAGTTATCTTGTTAGCCTAGAATAGCATGTCTACATATCTTAATTGCCTATTTTAACTCTTTGCAGCATGTTTAGTAAGTCCCACTTCTTTCTGGACTTGTACTTAGTCTAAATTATAGGTTTTCTTGCTGTAATTATTATATTCATTTGTTTGAGTTGCGTATTTACTTTGGGACTACGGGACGGTAGCCCGGGAGATCCCCCCTGCATATTTACTTTTGAGACTATGAGGCGGTTCCTCGGGAGATCTCCCTGCACATTTACTTTTTAGACTACGAGGCTGTTCCTCGGGAGTTCTCCCTTCATATTTACTTTTGAGACTACGAGGCAGTACCTCGGGAGAACTCCTTGTAATTTTATTTTGGGACTACGAGACGGTATCTCGGGAGATCCCCTGTTGTTTATCCCTGTGTTCTACGTTGCTACTTTGCTATGTTCTCCTTGTTTAAATTCTAGTCTCTTATTATATTGTTATACTCTCCTGCTTATTTATTATGTACCAGTAGGGCCTCGACCTGACCTCGTCACTACTCGGCCGAGGTTAGGCTTGGCACTTACTGGGTACCGTTGTGGTGTACTCACGCCCTTTCCTGCACATGTTTTTTGTGTGCAGATCCAGGTTCCTTTTACTAGCCTCGTCCTTCGTTGCAGTCGCTGCTGTTTTCGGAGAACTTCAAGGTATATTTGCCCGTGCCCGCAGATCCTCGGAGTCCCCCTCTATCCCCTTATGTTGATTCTTATCTTATTTCTATAGACACTGATGTATAGAATAGTTAGAACTTCGTAGAAGCTTGTGACTTACGGTGTTCCGGGTCTTGGGAGTGTCATGTATATTTCGAGAGTTTATTATTTTATATACCGAGCAGCATCTCAATTGCTTATTAAAATATCTGTTACTGTTAGTTGTTAATTTTCATGTTTTCTTAATTTCATTTCCGCAAGTATTAGTCTTACCTAGTCGTAGAGACTAGGTGCCGTCACGACGATTCACGGAGGGAGAATTTGGGTCGTGACACCCTGGCACTTCATGCCCACATTTCATATCACATCTGCACGGACAATTCACGTGCCAATAACATAATCCGCCCGGCAATAGACATAGGCTCACAATTTCAACATGAATCAGACTATTATCAAGATACCAAATATCAAGACAAGTTGCACAAGAGATAAAAATAAACACAAGGAGAATCGTAACATTACACAAAAAAATCATCAACACAATAATCCCACATCATCATATAAAAATCATCAACATAATAACCTCACATCATCACATATCATCTCAGACAATAGCTACCCTTATCTCTCCTATATCCACCCTTATCACTCCTATAATTGCCTCCCTTATCCCTCCGCAATAGCCACCCTTATCGCTCCTATAGCCACCCTTATCGCTCCTATAGCCACCCTTATCACTCCTATAATAGCCTCCCTTATCACTCTGCCTATCCCAACACCCATAACAACAGTGAAATGATACCCTTATGCCCACATAATGTCAACAATGGAATACCACTATTATACACTGCTTAACATAAACCCATATCACACAATAATTCACACAGAATATTATCACAACAGCACAACATCATCAACTCGTATTTACAAATTTTCCATAGGCCCCAATCATTCCAAAGGTACAATAAAGTCAATGAATTTCACAACAGATAGTCCACGGCTCATAACAATGTATATAATATCTCAAAAACAACCAAAATGATGGAAAAATAACTCATCATAGGACAACGCCTTCTTGAATCCAAATTTTAGATAAATATATAAACACCTCAAATTAAACTTATTTAATTAATTATTTGTAGATGAAAAATCAATAATGTGATTATTTCCAAGAAATATCAAATCAACAAACACACAGAATTCACATAAAAATCCAAGTGGAAATCACACCAAATTATCATATAAAATACAAACTCGACAAACAAGGAATGAGGCATGACAAATCAAGGATTTACTAAGTTCCAATAATTTTTCAATTTAATACATAAGGGCGTCTACGAATTTTAACCGATATATTTTGCACATATAAACCAAGTACGTACTCGCCACCTCACGTACATGGTTTTCAATTACACAATTTCCATATAAGACTCAATGCCTAAGGGGTAATTTCCTCACTCAAGGTTAGGCACGATACTTACCTCGACGAAAATAAACTAATACTTTAAATGATCTTCACGAGTGAAGCCACCTACGGACGGCTAAAATCTGAAATTTGCCCCTTCATAATACTACGATGGTCCACCACACTAAAAAAATTTCAATCTACAATAATGCAACACAATTATGCCAATATTAGCAAAATTTCTATACTTTAAGTCATTTAGACATTTTATCAAATATTTAATGTGCATATTTTTTTACAACCTCCTTCAATGGAATTTATTCACCTAACAATCACCTTCCACACAAATGATTGATCCCACAATCGTCTCTTGGTCATCCACAACTCCCCTTAGTACATGCATGCCCAATAATTCACTCCCAACCCACAAATCTTATCAATTAAATTATTTTACAATCTCTACAATACCAACACACCTAGGTTGGGCACTTATTGATTTCAATCACTATCCCATAAGTCCTACCACATATTTCGTACATAAATAATCACCATTAATTAGTTATAGGTAGTAGACATACCTATTGTAGACCAAATCTTGGAAGACAACTTTTGGGGTGTTCTTAAGATTTTGAAGAAATCCTAAGGAATCTAATCAAAAATCTTGTTTTAACTAGTGATTGAGAAGTGAAATCATCATAAAAATACACTTAAAAACTCACCTTAGGTGTGTATTTGAAGCCTTGGCCGGATGGGTAATGGAGAGAAAGCCCTAGTCTTGAAGAAATGATTTAGCCTCTCTCTCTACCCGTTCTTGGGATTATTTAATGGGCTCCTATGTGCGCGGTTGCGCACCTGGGCAAGTGGCCACGCATCTGGCCGCGCACCTGAGGCAGAAACTCTCAAATATGCGCGGCCGCGCATCTTGGCGCGCATATAACACAGGTCCAGTAAAATAGCCATAAATTTCTGTAGAAATATCCAAATGATGAACGGTTTGATGCGTTGGAAACTAGACTCAAAGAGATTTATATGGATAGGTTTTTCATCACATAAATCCTTACATATATGTATATATGCTCATCCAAAGATTAGTCTTGTGCGTATCAAACTGTTTCAACCTCTATTTCCAATTTTGATTTGCACGCATGGCCCCAGACTCGACTTCTACTTCCTCACCTACATTTGTTGCAATTCCCCTTAATTCCTCACTTGATCCATCCCATCCTTTATATGTACATGCATCAGATAATCCGGGAGTTACACTGGTAACTGCCCCTTTCTCTAGTACTGGGTATGTATCTTGGAGAAAAATGTTCTTATTGCTCTATCTGCTAAGAACAAGGTTGGGATGGTTAATGGGAGAATAACTCAGCCACCTCCTGACTCTCCTTTGTATGATCACTGGCTAAGATGCAATGACATGGTCTTTGCATGGTTGAGCAACTCAGTGTCTAGGGATATTGCTGACAGTGTACTTCATTGTGTCACTGCAAGGGATGTTTGGAAGGATATAGAGGAGAGATATGGTCAGTCTAATGCTAGTAGGTACTACCAAATTCAAAGAGAAATTAGTCTCTCAGGGTTCTAGTTATATTTCTAGTTATTACAATAGGTTAAGAAAACTATGGGATGAGTTAAAGACTACTTTATTTGGTCCAACTTGCATTTCTGGAACATAACCACAATGTAGTGAGGCACAAAAGCTCATTCATTTTCATACTGGGTTGAATGAAACATACTCTAATATTAGGAGTAACATTCTTATGATGATTCATGTACCTTCCTTGGGTAAAGTCTATTCTATGTTATTACATGATAAGAGTCAAAGGGAAATTCAAGCTTCAGGGTCTCCATTTCTTTTAGAATCAAATTCGATTCATGCCAAGTCCAATCCTATTCAAAACACTTCAGCAAATAAGTCTTATTCTCAGAAAATCAGTTTTGAGAATAAAAAGACAAACATTGTGTGCAAATATTGTAGAAAATGTGGTCATTCTGTTGAAAAGTGCTATAGGCTGCATGGGTTTACTCCTGACTTCAAATTCACCAAAGGGTATAAAACTGTAGCATGTGTTTTGTTGGATGATCCTAGAACTGATTCTCTTTCAACTCCTGAAGTCTTACCTGGAAGTCCAGTTCATGGGTTCAATAAAGAGCAGTATCAACATCTCATGAGTCTATTTCAACAATCTCATATATGCTGCAACCCAGGATCCTAGCATTGGCTCTTCTGCTATGGGAGCTTTTGCAGGTGTGTTCTGTAGATTTGTTGTATATTCTTTTGCTTTATGTTGTGCTTCTCAATTAAAGGTTAATACTTGGATTCTAGATTAAGGATCTACCAATCATATGACCCCACATAAAGAACTCCTACACAATATTCAACCCTTACCTTTTCCTTATTTAGTAACACTTCCAAATGGGTACAAAGTAAAAGTCAACTACACTGGTTCTTTAAAACTGTGTAATGATCTCATTCTAGTAAATGTTCTTTTAGTTCCTTTTTTCAATTCAATTTGGTTTCTGTGCCACAATTAGTTGATCAATTTCACTGTACAACCCTTTTTATCAATATTTCTTGTTGTGTACAGGCCCCTTCTCTGAAGAGGCCACTGGAACCTGATAGAGCTGCTAATGGGTTGTATGTCATTCATTCAGATCTTATTGTGGCACAGTCTATTTCATATGTAAATACCATTTCAGCTACTTTTTCATCTCTTAAATGTGATTACAATGCTTATACCACTACTTGTAATCATGTTTCTTCTATCAATAAATTCGATCTTTTCTGGCATCAAAGACTAGGGCATATGCCATTTAATAAAATGAAATCTATTTCAGTTCTTGCTGAAAAATTATCTTCAAAACAATCTTTTATTTGTCTTGTTTGTCCTTTAGCTAGACAACAAAGGCTTCCATTCCCAGATAGCACTATCAAGTCTACTCATTCTTTTCAACTTGTACATATTTATCTATGGGGTCCTTATCATACAAGAACATATAATGGTTTTAGGTATTTCTTGACTATTGTTGATGACTTTTCAAGGGTGACCTAGACACACTTACTTTCCTATAAGAGTAATGCTTTTCTGTTATCAAAGCTTTTGTTTCCATGGTCCAGATCATTTTAATTCTAAAGTTTAAACAATTAGGTCTGACAATACTTTTGAGTAAGGCTCCAGTACTCAAATTTCTTCTTATTTTGCTGATTCAGGTATTCTTCATCAAACCACAACCCCCCACACTCCTCAACAAAATGGGGTTGTTGAGAGGAAACACAAATACCTCTTAGAAACATCAAGAGCACTTTTATTCCAATCTAAACTACCTGTCAAATATTGGGGTGATTGTGTACTTACTGCCACCTACCTAATCAACAGGTTTTCCTCTAGTGTTTTACACAACTTGTCACCTTTTGAGAAACATCATGATCATCCTCCTACATATTCTCACCTAAGAACTTTTGGTTGTCTTTGTTATGCTACTCTGCCAAAGGTGGGTAGGGATAAATTCCAACCTAGAGAACCTCCATGTGTGTTTCTAGGTTATCCTTTAGGAAAGAAAGGGTATACGATGCTCAATCTTACATCTCATTCCATTCTATTCTCTAAGGATGTCATTTTTCATGAGCATATCTTCCATTATCATTCTTCTGCACCTCCTACTTTTCCCAATTCTCCTGATTCCTTTACAGATGTTTTACATACCCCCATAACTTCTGCACCTTCCCATGTTCAGGTTCCTCACTCTATCTCACATGTGGCTCCTTCTCCTCATATTCCTCATTCCTCCTCTTCTCCTCCTTTTACTACCCTTTCTGTTGTTCCTTCTCCTCTACTCCTTAGGAAATCCACTAGAGAATCTAACACACGTGCCTATCTTCAAGACTATATCTTCTACTCAGCCATTCCTACTTTTTCTGTGAATTCCATGGTTACCTCTACTGAGATTCACATGTATGAACCTCAGTTTTATCATCAAGAAGCACCTTATCCTTCCTGGCAGGATGCTATGATTAAATAATTTCAATTTTTGGAGGCAAATCAGACTTGGGACATTGTCTTTTTGCCTCTAGGAAAGAAGTCCATACCATGCAAATGGGTATATATAAACAAACAAAGGTCCGATGGTTCAATTGAGAGATACAAGGCAAGATTAGTGATTAGGGGTGATTCTCATAAAGAGGGCAAAGACTATTTTGAAACTTTCAGTCCAGTTGTCAAGATCACAACTGTCAAGTGCCTTCTTACCTTGGAAGTGAAGCTGTCACAACCCAAATCTAACCGTCGTGATGGCGCCTATCGTGGAACTAGGCAAGCCACAACTCAACATCTCAACACAGAAAAAAATCTTTGAACATAAAGACGGAAGCAATTAAATAACTTAGGAAAGCCTTTTTGAAAATAGAAATATCAAAAATACGATACAATCCATCCCAAAACCGGGGTGTCACAGAGTACATGAGCGTCTAAATCAAAATACAGTCCACTACAGTGTCTAGAGAAAAAAACTAAAAATTCAACTAGTGATAAAGAAGGAGAGTCAAGGCCTGCGAACGCCGTGCAGCTACCTTGGTAGTCTCCGAACTTTGAAGCCGCAATCAGAAACCACCGCCATGACCAAAAATGCTTGGATCTGCACACGAGGTGCAGGGAGTAACGTGAGTACATCCAACTCAGTAAGTAACAAGTCCAAACTTTGGACTGAAAGGTAGTGACGAACTCAACCGGTAAAGATAAAATACAAATAGCTGAACAGAAACATAGGCATGCTTTCAAATTAAATAGGCAACTCAAAACAGTAAAGTGAAGCAGATCCGAACAGTATAAAGAATATAACTCTGCTATCTCTACATGCCAATGCACATATTGTATGTGATGCACTATGCTGTCATACTCATGTGCTCACACTCTCGAATGCTCAACCACTCAGTAATGTACATGGCCCATACGGCCCAGGGAAGATCCATCCCAGTACATATACATCACTGACTATAAGTCACCCAGTATCGAGGAAGGCCAATCTAGCCCCGTGGAGAAGATCCATCTCCAGGTATCAAGTAATTCGGACAAGATCCATGTCCAGGGAAGATCCATCCCTCAATAATATCAACCGCGCTCACTGGGGGTGTGTTACAGACTTCGGAGGGGCTCCTACAACCCAAGCGCTATCATAAAATCAGTATAACCATTGCAGCGTGCAGCCCGATCCCACAACTGTCACTCATAATCAGGCTCTCAGCCTTACTCAATCATCAATCTCTCCAGTCTCACTCACGGGCTCACAATATCATGAAAACTAGCCCAAAACAATTATATGATGTATCAATAAATAACAACTGAGACGGAGATATGATATCAAATGCATGAACATGACTGAGTACATAATATCAATGAAATTAGTGAGATGACAGCAAGAAACCACCACTAGGGGTCCCAACTGTACCGACTTAAAGCCTAAACATGATATCTAGCATGGTTGACAGCTCAATTACTTTATCACAATATGAAAACACGGATATCAATAAAATAGAGTCACTATACAGTGCCATGGAATCAACTAGGCCAAAATTCTCATAGTGCACGCTCGCACGCCCGTCACTTGGCATGTGCGTCACCTCAATACCAATCGTATAGCACATAGTTCCGGGTTTCGAACCCTCAGAACCAAGTTTGAAAGAGTTACTTACCTCAATTCCACAATCAGTCTAAAATTCCTTTGCCCCTCGAATCAGTCTCCAGACGCCCCGAATCTAGCCAAAAGCAGTACGGTATAATTAATATAGGTTAAAGGAATCAATTCCACAAGAAAAATACAAAATTATAAGCCAAAAATCTGAAATCGGCCCGAACCCGGCCCCCAGGCCCACGTCTTGAAATCCGACAAAATTCACAAAACCCGAAAGCCCATTCACTCACGACCCTAACCATACCAAAATTACTCAAATCTGATAAAAAAATCCCATTCAAAAAATTCTAACTCAAGAGTTTTTCGTCTTTTTCCCCATTTTCTCACCCCAAATCACAAATTAGATGATAAAATTAAAGATGAAATCATGGGATTTAACCAAAACCAAGTAGGAATCACTTACCCTAATCAACTCCACAAAACTCCCTTCAAGAATTTCCCAACTCCATGTTCTCTAGCTCAAAATATGAAAAATGGGTTCAAACCCTCGTTTTTGAAATTAATACTATCTGCCCAGTTTTCCTTCATCGCGAACGCGACAGTCCTCTCACGTTCGCGTAGGTCAACTCAAACTGCCTCCTAGTTTACTCTTCGCGAATGCGATCAATGCTTTGCGAACGTGAAGCTTTACAAGCTTAACTCATCGCGAACGCGGCCCATACCTCGCGAACGCGTAGACCAAAGACCTGGGGTCCCCAGCTGCCTCACTTTCTTCGCGAACACGACACCACTCACGCGTTCGCAATGCACACGCAGACCACACCTTCGCGTTCGCATCCTATTCTTTGCGAACGTGAAGAACAAAATCTTCCTAGATCACATTAACCCTTCGTGAACGCGAGACTCCTCTCGCGAACACGTAAGAGGAAACCAAAAAATATACACCATCAGATATCAACCATCAACTAAAGTCCAAAAAAGATCCGTTAACCACCCGAAACTCACCTGATGCCCCCGGGACCTCAACCAAACATACCATCAAGTCCCAAAATACTATATGAACTTAGTCGAATCCTCAAACCACCTCAGATAACATCAAAAATACGAATCACTCTCCAATCCAAACTTAATGAACTTCGAAATTTCCAAATTCTACAAACGATGTCGAATCATACCAAACCACGTCCGATTGACCTCAAATTTTGCACACAAGTCATATTCAACATTACAGACCTACTCCAACTTTCAGAATCAGAATCCCACCCGATATCAAAAAGTCAACCCCCCGATGAAACTTCCCAAAAATTCGACTTTCGCCATTTCAAGCCTAAATTAGCTACAGACCTCAAATTCACAGTCCAGACACCCTCCTAAGTCCAAAATCACCCAATGGAGCTAACAGAACCAACTGAACTACATTTCGGAGTAGTCTTCATACCATTTTGGAGTCGTCTTCATACCATTCCGACTACGGTCAAAATCCTAAGACTTAAGCTTCTGTTTTAGGGACTAAGTGTCCCAAAACACTCCGAAACCAAAACAAGACCTTCCCGGTAAGTCACATAAGCAGAAACAGATGCGGGGAATGCAGTAACTAGGGGATCGTGACTAATACGCTCAAAACAACCGGCCGGATCGTTACAGAAGCATGGTTGTGCAGTCCACCAGTTGGATGTCAACAATGCTTTTCTACATGGAGATCTTCATGAAGAGGTGTACATGAAAATTCCTTTGGGTTTGACTGTTGATACCTCTTCTTCTGATCCTTCTTTGGCTTGCAAGTTGAAGAAATCCCTCTATGGTCTAAAGCAGGCTTCCAGACAATGGTTTGCAAAGCTCTCACAGTCTCTCCTTTCCAGAGGTTACTCTCCTAGCAAAAATGACTCTTCTTTGTTCACCAAAATCGTTGCCTCCTCGATTGTCCTTTTGGTGGTATATGTAGATGATATCCTTTTATCTTGAGACAATGATCAAGAGATGGAAGATCTGAAAGTGTTTTTAGATCAGCGGTTCAGAATCAAAGATTTTGACTATGTTCATTATTTCCTTGGTCTTGAGGTTTCTCTAGTAGAAGGTGGTTATGTGGTCCATCAACACAAATATACAACTGACCTTCTATCTGAATTTCACTGTTTGGATGCTAAACCTTTTATCACCCCTCTTGATCCCCAAACCAAGCTTCATATTGACTCTGGTGATCCTATTTCTGATCCTTCTACCTACAGAAGGTTGATAGGCAAGCTGAATTTTTTGCAGCACACCAGGCCTGACATCTCCTTCTCTGTTCAACATTTGAGTCAGTTCCTGGTGTCTCCTAAAGTTCCTCATATGTTGGATGCACTACATGTTCCCAGATATCTTGCAAATTACACTACTCAGGGTATCTTACTCAGCAGCTCTTCTGATTTTACCCTAAAGTCTTATTCTAATTCAGACTGGGCTGCCTGCCCTATCTTCAAGAGATCTGTTACTGGTTATTTTATTCTTCTTGGTAATTCTCTTGTTTCTTGGAAGTCCAAGAAACAGCCCACTATCTCCTTAAGCTCTGCTGAAGTTGAATATAGAGCCTTGAGACAGGTGGTTGTTGAGGTCTCTTGGTTGCTTAGGCTTCTTACTGATATGGGTTTGTCTATTACCTCTCCTATTTCTATTTTTTGTGATAGTCAGGATGTTGTGCATATTGTCACACCTCTTTTTTCCCACGCAGCCCTATTACGAGTTTGAGTTAGAAGAGTTTTTTCAATTGAAGTGACGTTTTGAAAAGGGATAATTTATTATTTAGAGTCGCCACTTGGAATTGAGTTTTGGTATTCCAAGTCACCTTTTATTTGAATCCCTCATCAAGTGGAAGGTTTGACTCCTAATTTATAGTCTACAAAAACAGAAGACTGGATAAGGAATTTTGTTGACCGAGGGGAAGGTGTAAGGCATCCCTCGAATCCCGTGATTCTAACGCGGTCGTTTTTATTGGCTAATGTCCGGCTTAAATCAATTCTTGACTATTCTTGTATTTTATTGATTATGATTTGTCTATCTATTACTACTTCACTTAATTTATTATATTTTTGTTAATTGTTTTGACGTAGATGCGGTATGCACACAAGGTATTTATTTTTTTTGGATGTTAAACCAAGGTATGGAAATGTACACATGGTTAAAACATAATTATTGTAAATTTAAAAGTATCAAGACGCGGAATGCGCACATGGTCCTTTTATTATTTAAGCATATTAATCTAAGGTTCGGGCATGAATACATGGACTAGTATTGAAAGTGCGTCTAAACTTTTTCTAGTGTATTTAGAGTTATTCTCCTAAACTAATTTGAGATTGTGGGGAGGTCATGATTTATGGAAGTTTTTACTGAGAAGTGTATGATTTATTAAATTATTCAAGAATTTAAGCGAAACAATGTTGAAAGTAAAAGAGAAATGGGTCGACTTGATCATTCACACCAAGATTTGAACGACCAAATTCATTTAATAAAATAACATAAAATAAAGCACCTTGAACCTTTCTCGTTTATTAGGCCAATTATTAAGTGTTGCGTCAAAATCAATAAGAGCCCAAACTATAAGCGGATATGAAAATAATACTATTTTACGAAGTGTTAGAACCAAATAAACTAATTTGCATTATCTAATCAGATTACATCTAAGTCCACCCCATAATGTATTTTCTTTCTTTATTAATATTATTTAAGACTAAAAGAGAAACTACAAACCAAGGCAGTAGAACCAAATTCACGAATTTCAGATGATCATGCAACAATATTCAAATATAAAATGCCATAGCAATATTTAAATAAAATTAGATAAGAGGATAAAAGACGAACCTTTGACTAAGCCTTCCAATATATTAACAAGAGAAGTTCAAATATACAGCAACAAGTCATTTGGAAATTGTGAACCGCATACAAAAATCTCAATGAACTTTTAATCTCGACTCGACTGTTTTTACCCCGGACTAAACTACCAAAAAAATCGATTTTTCTGTAGTTGCTTTTTAATGGTTTTTGCAGTTGATTTTGCTGTGTTTCAGTAGTATTTTGGGGCTATTTTGGCTGCATTTTGACGGGAATAGTAGCTGATTTTGGGTGGCTCCAATGGCTGGGTTTGGGACTGTTTTGAGGCTGATTTCAGCAGGTTTTTGTGGTAGGGGGGAGAGCTGGTTCTAATGGTGAGATGATGATGAAAAAGAAAAGCTGAAATGATGGAGTTAGCGGCGAAACGGAGAAGATGACGAAGCTCCCACAGTGTATATGAGAAGAGGAGACAAGCTTTTGTTTTTGATTTGTGAAGATGAAAGAGTTGCGGTGCTGCTAGCTCCTCTTCTTTTCTTTCCTTTTTCTTTTCAGATTCGTTCTCCTCCTTAAAATATTGGAACCCCCCCCCCAACCCCCCCCCTTTGATTAAAGCTTTTACTCTATATATATGCATATGTGTAGTAGTGAGGATAAAGATATGCAGATGGTTTAAAATAAATGTGTGTGATCGTGTGCGTGTGCTAGTTAGACGTGAAAGGTCGGGGGAGTTAGGGGAATGGGACGTGAGATGGTCGGTGGGGAAGTTTTGTTAAACAAAACTTTATTTATTTTGACCTATTTTAACTTCATTTTTTTGTCATTTATTTTGAAAGATAAGGTAGATTATGAAAATGATAATATTGATCAACCACTTTTAAAACCAAGAAAAGAAAAAAAAAATATAAGAAAATAAATATTTACATATAATTTAAATAATACTAAAAATGCCATAGCTTACTTATTAAAATATTAATTAAAATAAACCAAGTATTCTTTGTAAATTTTTATTTTCTCTTTACAAGTAGAAATGAACTATATTCTATAAGTATTTGAATTTTTTTTTTTTTATAATAATAATTTTTTTTTTCAAAAAATAATCCTATTAAAAGAAAGACAAAAGTTTAAAATTTCAAGATTAGACCTAAAAGAAATATTTACACTAAAATAGTATAGAATTTGGGTGTGATCAAAAATTAGTTGTTCACAGCATGCCCCTCTTTGCTTGGAAACATGAAGAGTTTTCAGGCAAAGAAAATGAACAAGGTGACTGATTTTTTACCTCACTATTATTTAAAAGGGAAAATAAGATAAATAAAAAAGATGTGACCGAGCCTTGGTTTTAGGCAGCCTACATATCCCGGGTTATAAGGGAATCAGGTCACGTGTAGTTCAAGTGGAAGAAGAGTGAAGGAGTATACTTAGAGGGAGAGTCGAGTGAAGTTCCGTCGAGGTTCCGATTCGCAACTTTACCATTATATCAAAAGAAAAAGAAAATTACATACTCTTAAAATCTAAGAGTTACAAAATTCCTATCTAAATGTCATCTCGAGTCTTGTCTTGATTCTTGACTTGCTTCCCCCATTGACTTTAGACTGAAACTTGATGTTCTCGATGCAATAGACTAGGAAATATTCTCACAAGCCTGTTTCTTAATCAGATGATGAGAAGATGGATCTTGAAATCCTATGTCTCTGCATGCATTATGTCAAAACTGGTTCGGCTGGTATTGAGATCAAATGTTTCACTTTCTTTGGCGAGAGCTGGAATCTTATTTTTGTACATCCAATCTGTACTTTGCAGAAAAACCTGCGAGCCATCAGAAACAAACAAAACGAACAAAAACTTTCTGCCCCAGTTTGCACTAGAAAATTTTTGTGTGTTATTGAAAATACAATATACTATCTTTTTATTGCAAAATAAAGAATTGAAAAAGAAATGAGATTTTTTTATATATTTTATAATATTTTATAATAGGGATTGTCGTACCCTATGCTAACAAGAAGGAAGGAAACCAAGGAATGTAGTACCCTGTGTTGACAATAAGATGAGGCTCATGGTAGTTTAGGATGTTACTAGGGAATGTCATACCCTATGTTTGCAACAAGAAATGCAACCAGGGGATATAGTACCCTGTGTTGGCAATAAGGTGAGGCTTTTGGCATCTGGGATGCTACTAGAGAATGTCGTACCCTATGTTTGCAACAAGAAATGCAACCAGGGGATGTAGTAACATGTGTTGGAAATAAGTGAGGCTCTTGGCACTCTGGGATACTACTAGGGAATGTCGTACCCTATGTTTGTAATAAGAAAGGCAACCAGGGGATGTAGTACCCTGTGTTGGCAATAATATGGGGCTCGAGGAACTCTAGGGTGCTACTAGGGAATGTTGTACCCTATGTTTGCAACAAGAAATGCAATCAGGGGATGTAGTACCCTATGTTGGCAATAAGGTGAGGTTCTTGGCACTTTGGGATGCTACTAGGGAATGTCATACCCTGTGTTTGCAACAAGAAATGCAACCAGGGGATGTAGTACCATGTGTTGGCAATAAGGTGAGGCTCTTGACACTCTAGGATGCTACTAGGGAATGTCGTACCCTATGTTTGCAACAAGAAATGTAATCAGGGGATGTAGTAGCCTGTGTTGGCAATAAGGTGAGGCTCTTGGCACTCTGGGATGCTACTAGGGAATGTCGTACCCTATGTTTGCAATAAGAAATGCAATCAGGGGATATAGTACCCTGTGTTGGCAATAAGATGAGGCTTGTGGCACTCTGGGATGCTACTAGAGAATGTCGTACCCTATGTTTGCAACAAGAAATGCAACCAGGGGATGTAGTACCCTGTGTTGGCAATAAGGTGAGGCTCTTGGCACTCTAGGATGCTACTAGGGAATGTCATACCCTATGTTGGCAGAAAGAAATGCAGCCAGAGGATGTAGTACCCTGTGTTGACAATAAGATGAGGCTCGTGGTACTCTAGGATGCTACTAGGGAATGTCATACCCTATGTTGGTAGAAAGGAATGCAGCCAGGGAATGTAGTACCCTGTGTTAGCAATAAGATGAGGCTTGTGGCACTCTAGGATGCTACTAGGGAATGTCGTACCCTATTTTAGCAGAAAGCAATGCAACCAGGGGATGTAGTACCCTGTGTTGAAGATAGGGTATTGGTTCCCTAAAATGAAACTAAAAATAAAATTATTACATGTATATTGGACGAAAATCAAGGATTTGAGAACTTCACTTTGCGGTGTTCGTCTTTTCACGAACTGTTTCCTACAACTGTTCTGTTCCTGTTCTGAACAAAGAAAGAATCGTTAGTTTTAAAATGGAGATCGGTTTGTGGTCTTGATTATTTCTATCTCTTGATCTCGGCTCATCTTCTTCTCAACTGCAACTGATTATTTCCTGAATACCAACTCCATTTCTGACCCCGGAGAACCTTTGGGATTTCCAAACTTTGCCATAACGGTTGGTCGTGTTGGACTTAACCTTTTTCAACTTTATTTTGTCTTTGTTGGCATTTTCCTTTTGGCTTCTTTCAAAGTTTTCCATTTCAAAGCATCGGCCAATCATGGCCAGTCGGGGTCGACTTGATGCCCTTGCCGAGGCTGGGCACCTTTTGAATATATCAGCTCGCTTCAAATGAGAACCTTGTAAATCGTTCTTGCCGTCTTTTCTTTGCCTTATTTTTTAAACAAAGATAGACCGAAAGGGATTAAAAGAAATATAAAACAATGGAATAGAGAATGAGTTTAAAACAAAAGGTGTCCCTTTCGGGGAACAGAAAAACGAACTTATCCGGGAGTACATGCAGACTTCAATAAATATGGCATGCCTTTTGGACTGGATGCCTGATCAGCTGATCTGTGTAAATTGTCTGACTCTTAGAAACTCATCACAACTTTTGACTTGAAACCGAAAAATCTTGCTCAAGATTGTGTTGATGCCATGGCTGTGTGGTTCCTTTTTTCGATCAACAATACCCTTTGCGGGTTTTCACTATCTGATCTCTCTTATTTCTCTTCTCGACATCGCCTTATAGTGTCATTTGCGGGTTTTTACTAACAATACTCTCTCATTTTTATTTTCTCGACTCACCATCGCCCTACAGTGCCAGTGAAGGTTTTTACCAATAAGACTCTCTCATTTTATTTCTCTAATTTGGTTGCATCTGCTCCTAGTAATCGTATCCTCCAACTCTTGAACATTCTCGCCAATTGATCGGAAGGACTTGAAAGGATTTGGGTAAAATGAATTTGGATTGAATTACAACTTTGGAACCTTTCGGACAAAATCATCGTCGAACCATTGTGACATCTGCCCCAGTTTTCACTTTTGGGGGAATGTGGATTTTTATTTTGGTGTGACGAACCCCAAAGTGAGGCTACCTATGTATCCTTTCGGAATCAGGTCGAACGTAGTTCAATTAACTTGAACTTGTTTTGATTTTTTCTTTTTGTTTTTTCTATTTTTCTTCTCTTCTCTTTTTTTTCCTTTTTTTTCTTTATTTTCTTTGTCGTATTTTTTTTAATAATAACATCCAGGTTCCAAAGAGGGTAATCAAAGAGAGGGAACCAGCTTAAAGGGTTTGCAAAAGAGTTAATGGTATTTTGGTAGCGAGAAAAAAAGCCTTTGTCATCCCAATCAGAGAATGTTAACGCCAGGTAATGAGTTAAACATATTACCTTTTGACTGCATCTGCATGGACAGTTATATCGGGGACATTTCCTTCTATGTCTCCCAAATACAATGCTCCCTTCTAGAAACACTCTTGTTACAATGCACAAACCTTTCCAATTTGGAGAAAACTTTCCTTTAGCTTGTTCATGATGCAGGTGGATGTGTTTCAGAACGAGTTTCCCCACTTTAACCTTCCTGGATCACACTTTTTTGTTATTGGCATGGACCATTCTTTGTTAGTACAACTGCCTGTGGCAAACTGCATCCAATCATTTTTCATCAAACATAATCAATTATTCCAAACGGGTTTTGAACCATTCTTTATCCTCGATCTCGGCTTCAACAATGATCCGAAGAGAGGGAATCTTAACTTCTGATGGTATCACGGCTTCAGTGCCATAGACCAATCAAGTAAGTGCGACTTTATTTGGATTTGATTTAGGCTTACTATTCCAATTCACTGTTTATTTTCTTACACGCCTTATTTTCAACACATTCTATTTTTTGATTTATTATTTTGAAGTCTGACGACGCTTTAGGATCTAGGCTTGAAATCTGCAAGCATGTCATGTTATTAAGATTTGCATTAACAGAACTAAAAATAGAATAAGAAAGAGACAAGATTAAGAAAAGATACATTCATGGACGATGAAATATAGATTTCATTTATTTGCATTTTAAGATAGAAGGGTTTACATCAGAAAATAAGACAATAAGGTAAAACATCCGAATTACACCCTCAAATAATCCAGAAACAGAAAGGACAATAAGACCGACTACCGAGATTCCCATATAACAGAGAACTTCTCATGGCTTGGCAACTGTTTTAGGCTTCTCTTCTATCGCGGTAATGGCTACAATGGCTTTCAGTGCCGGATCAAACTTCTCATAATCATAGATCATTCCAACGATCGACCCATTGTTATGAGTAGGCAAGGGATTGTTTGGAACATTAGGGGCCTCTTCTCTACTAAGAACTATTGCTACAACCTCAATGAGGTCCTCCACTGCTCTTTTGAGAGTCCAACAATCCTCAGTATCATGTCCCACTGCTCCAAAATGGTATTCACATCTAGCATCAGCTCGGTGCGAGGGGGACTCGGGGTTTGGGCTATTCGGGGCCACTGGCTGCAGCAGACCTAGCCTGGTTAGCTTTTGGAACACACTTGAATACGATTCATCAATAGGAGTGAATTGATTTCTTCTGGGAGGCTCTCTTGGTCGGGGATTTTATTGGGGAGCATTATGTTGGGGATTATAGGGATCTTGGTAGGGACAGACATTTATGGGAGATGGAGCTCAACTTTGGGTGATTTTGTGGGTGTGTGTAAGGTTGTGTGTTCATCACTACATAGTGAGGCGGTGCCACGGCATATGCAGCATCATAATTCGGGTTGTAATGTTGCGAGGTTTTGGGTGGCAAATATGATTGGTTGAATGACCTGTGAGCCTCCCCTGAGCTTGAAGTCATCATGGCTCCCTCTTCTCTCTTGTTTCTGTTTTCGAAACTGCCTGACCCGCTTTGAAGTGCTTGCGTAATCGCCTTAAGGGTTGCCTGACTCACAATGTTTCCCGACTTTATGCCATTCTCAACTATTTCTCCAATCTTAATCGCCTCAGCAAAAGGTTTGCCAATGGCAGCCAACATGTAATGGAGGTAATCAGGATCCTGAGCTTGGAGAAAATAGTCAATCATTTCTGCCTCTTTCATGAGTGGTTTGACCCTAGAAGCTTGCTCTATCCACTTGATTGCATATTCTCTTAAGTTTTCTATTGGTTTCTTCTTTATGTTGACAAGAGAGAAGCAGCCTGGAACTATATCAATATTGTACTGAAATTGTTGGGCAAAATCTTGAGCCATGTCGTTCCAAACGTGCCAGTGAGAGATGTCTTGATCTATGAACCACTCTAAAGCAATTCCTGTCAAACTTTCCCCAAAATAAACCATGAGTAATTCTTCTTTGCCTCCTGCTCCCCTTAAATGGTTACAATACCTCTTCAAATGGGCAATGGGATCACCATGCCCATCGTACTTGTCAAACTTTGGGGTCTTGAAGCCGGGTGGCAAATGAATATGGGGGAACATGCATAGATCGTTAAATGAAACACTCTTGTGGACTCCCAAACCCTGTATGTTTCTCATGGTTTGTTCTAGGATCTTCATTTTTCTGGTCATTTTCTCTTGTTTCATATTCTTGTCGAGATTTTCGATCTCAATTGAGAACATGTTCTGAGGAGTATGCTTGTATGAATCTGGAACCTTGAAAGTCAGTTCTGGAGAGTAATGTTGGGCATCATGAGTATTCAATTGTGGATCATTGTTGGACTTTTGAGCAAGAGCCGGTTGAGGGACAGTGAAAGTATGGACAATGGGTACAGTAGGTGGGTCATTTCTTAGGGGTATGGCTGGAGGACGTGAAATGAAGGTACTGGGGATAGTGGGAAGGTTAATGCTCGGGCTGAATCCAGGTTGGTACAATGGGTTACTTGTTATGGAGATGTGCACTTAAGTTGCAACTGATACATTATGAAGATTATCCGAAGGCCCTATGGGTAGTGGGAGCGGTGCCTGTCCATTCACCCAGACATGGATATCTCTATCAATTGTTGCTTCAATACTCTTACTTCTTCAACCAGTCCCGAACCTTATTCGACCAATTGTCCATGGACATCATCATTATCTGACTCATTCTCACTATTGTTTGCCATTCTACTTTTTCCTTTTGATCTCGTGTTGTAAGGGTGAGTCGCCAGTTTAAACCACAAACCAACAACCTCTGTTTAACTTTATCTCAAATGACAAACAACAAACGTGTTAGAGTTAGGCACTTTGCAGATATTAATCACACGTTGTATGTCATGCATCTAATGCCATTTTCATTTCTAAAATGAGCTTGAAAGGCTTCATGCTTCATCCTGGCTTATTGGTTTATTTCCTCTTGAATTTAACGCTCTTTTTTCTTTCCTCTTTTTTTTTTTAAGTTTCTCTCTATTTGTTTTTCAGATTAATTATGACTTTGATCGCATCCGATGGGGATTGCCTACGTATCATGATGTCGCACAAATCAGAGCATTACGTAGTTTAGGGAGATCAAAATAAAGTAAATAAACTAACTTTGTTTTTTGTGGGAATTTTTAAAAGAAAGACTTCTAAAGAAGAAATAATTTTTTTTTTTAAATTGGGGGCCGGACCCGATGAATGTTGCTTACGTATCTCACATCCGGTGAGAATCATACCCGCGTAGTTCAGTAATACCGAGAACAAAGAACATGAGCTAGTTCTTTTTTTATTTGGGAATTTTGGAAAGAAGACTTCTTAAAGGAGAAAGAAAATATTTTTTGGGATTTTGATTGATTTTTCTTTGAATTTTTGGAAGACAGACTTCTAAAGAAGGAAAAAACATATTTTTGGATTTTGATTTGCAAATTTATTTTTATTTTTATTTTTTTTATGAAAGACTTCGGAAAAAATATTTTTGGATTTAATTTTTTTTTTTTGAATTTTCTAAGGAAAGAATTCTAAGAAGGAATTAAGAAAAGGAAAAATATTTTTGAAGTTTTTAAAAATTGGGGGTCGGAACCGATGAGGTTTGCCTACGTATCTCACATCCAGTGAGAATTAGACTCGCGTAGTTTGGTTTAAATAAATGATATATAAAATAACCATTTTGAAAATAGTGATTTTACACATTAGAACCCTTCAAACGTTTATTAAAAAAATGAGTACTTTATGAAATTTTGAAGAAATTTTCTCTTTCTCTCTCCCTTGTTCAATCAATCTATCGTAAAGCCGGTCAACATTTGAGTAAAGCCTATCAAATAATGTTACATGTAGCACAGAAAAATGAACATGTTAGTCTGAAAAATTGGTACATGTTCTAGACGGGCCCAGGCCCTGTGCCGAGTCCCGCTAAGTCCAATGCACATGATGCAAATAAAGCGTAGCCTACTAGGGATATTCATTGCTTGTGGCTCTTCTAAGTTTTCAAACCCTAAAGGAGATGGTATCTAGACTTGGCTTACCCGGGTGGACGACCCGAGCCGAGGAGCGTCAAGTGTCACCAGTAGTAGAACAATACTGGCTAGCTAACTGCTCTCCCGCCTAAACATTTGTGACTAAATCCTTCACCATAAACTGGTATGCTAACTGGCTTTATCTCAAGACAGAAATTTTGTAATGTTGGTAGGCAAACACAACATAACTACCTATCAGAAGACTCAGAGGGGTGCGAGAGAGGATACAATTTATATCACAGTTCAAATAAATATTAAAGCGGTAAATAAGCGACAAATAGCACATTAGGCTCCCAAACACAATAATATCCAAAACATGATAAAAGCCAAATAAGAATCAATGTACAAAGCTCGAATTCTTATTAATTGTCCCCATCAGAGTCGCCAGAGCTGTCACACCTCTTTTTTCCCACGCAGCCCTATTACGAGGTTGAGTTAGAAGAGTTTTTCCAATTGAAGTGACGTTTTGAAAAGGGATAATTTATTATTTAGAGTCGCCACTTGGAATTGAGTTTTGGTGTTCCAAGTAACCTTTTATTTGAATCCCTCATCAAATGAAAGGTTTGACTCCTAATTTATGATCTACAGAAACAGAAGAATGAGTAAGGAATTCTGTTGACCGAGGGGAAGGTGTAAGGCATCCCTCGAGTCTCGTGGTTCTAACGCGGTCACTTTTATTGACTAATGTCAGACTTAAATCAATTCTTGACTATTCTTGTATTTTATTAATTATGATTTGTCTATCTATTACCACTTCCCTTAATTTATTATATTTTTATTTACTGTTTTGACCTAGATGCGGTATGCACACAAGGTATTTATTTTTTTTGGATGTTAAACTAAGGTATGGAAATGTACACATGGTTAAAACATAATTATTGTAAATTTAAAAGTATCAAGACGCGAAATGCGCACATGGTCCTTTTATTATTTAAGCATATTAATCCAAAGTTCGGGCATGAACACATGGACTAATATTGAAAGTGCGTCTAAACTTTTTCTAGTGTATTTAGAGTTATTCTAATTTGAGATTGTGGGGAGGTCGTGATTTATGGAAGTTTTTACTGAGAAGTGTATGATTTATTGAATTATTCAAGAATTTAAGCGAAACAATGTTGGTAGTAAAAGAGAAATGGGTCGACCTGATCATTCACACCAAGACTTGAACGACCAAATTCATTTAATAAAATAACATAAAATTAAGCACCTTGGACCTTTCTCGTTTATTAGGCCAATTATTAAGTGTTGCATCAAAATCAATAAGAGCCCAAACTATAAGCGGATATGAAAATAATACTGCCTTACAGAGTGTTAGAACCAAATAAACTAATTTTGCATTATCTAATCAGATTACATCTAAGTCCACCCCATAATGTATTTTCTTTCTTTATTTATATTATTTAAGACTAAAAGAGAAACTACAAACCAAGGCAGTAGAACCAAATTCACGAATTTCAGATGATCATGCAATAATATTCAAATATAAAATGCCATAGCAATATTTAAATAAAATTAGATAAGAGGATAAAAGATGAACCTTTGAATAAGCTTTTCAATATATTAACAAGAGAAGTTCAAATGTACAGCAACAAATCATTTGGAAATTGCGAACTGCGTACGAAGACCTCAACGAACTTTGAACCTCGACTCAACTATTTTTATCCCGGACTAAACTACCAAAAGAATCGATTTTTCTGCAGTTGTTTTTTATAGTTTTTGCACCTGATTTTGCTATGTTTCAGTAGTGTTTTGGGGCTATTTTGGCTGCATTTTGATGTGAATAGTAGCTGATTTTGGGTGGCTCTAATGGCTGGGTTTGGGATTGTTCTGAGGCTGATTTCAATTGGTGTTTGTGGTGGGGGAGAGCTGGTTCTAATGGTGAGATGATGATGAAAAAGAAAAGCTGAAATGATGGAGTTAGCGGCGAAACAGAGAAGATGACGGAGCTCACACGGTGTATATGAGGAGGAGACAAGCTTTTGTTTTTGATTTGTTAAGATGAAAGAGCTACAATGCTGCTAGCTCCTCTTCTTTTCCTCCCTTTTTTTTTCAGATTCGTTCTCCTCCTTAAAATATTGGAGCCCCCCCTCCCTCCCCCCCCCTCCCAATTAAAGCTTTTACTCTATATATATGGATATGCCTAGTAGTGAGGATAAAGATGTGCAGAAGGTTTAAAATAAATGTGTGTGATCATGTGTGTGCTAGTGAGACGTGAAAGGTGAGGGGAGTTAGAGGAATGGGACGTGAGATGGTCATTGGGGAAGTTTTGTTAAACAAAACTTTATCTATTTTGACCTATTTTAACTTTTTTATTTTTATTTTTTGTCATTTATTTTGAAAGATAAGGTAGATTATGAAAATGATAATATTGATCAACTACTTTTTACACCAAGAAAAGAAAAAAATATATAAGAAAATAAATATTTACATATAATTTAAATAATACTAAAAATGCCATAGCTTACTTATTAAAATACTAATTAAAATAAACCAACTATTCTTTGTAAATTTTTATTTTCTCTTTAAAAGTAGAAATGAACTATATTCTATAAGTATGTGAATTTTTTTTTTTAATATAATAATTTTTTTCAAAAAAATAGTACTATTAAAAGAAAGACAAAAGTTTAAAATTTCAAGATTAGACCTAAAAGAAATATTTACACTAAAATAGTATAGAATTTGATGTGGTCAAAAATTAATTGTTCACACATATTGCCATAAATCCAGTTTTCCATGAGCGTACCAAACACATTGAAGTGGATTGCCATTATGTTATGGATGTTCTTTCTTCTAGGTTGATTTCTCTTCGGCATGTGCACACTTCTGCCCAACTGGCTGATATGCTTATCAAGGTCTTAACAGGTGTTCCTCATCATAGACTTCTCTGTAAGCTTGGTGTTCACTCACCCTCCAGCTTGAGCGGGGGGGGGGGGGGGGAGGGAGGATGACAGACCCTTAATGCTAAGCCCAGAACCTGGCTGAGCTTCTACAAATTGGGCCTATTCCTTACTGGGCTAGCTTTCATTTTGTAATACAGGGACCCGACCCTTGTCCGGTTAATTATAATTTTAGCTACTATTACTTGTACATATAAATAGAGTTAGGTGACTCTATTCTTAATTAAGAGATTAGATTTTATTTAGCCCAATCTCTCTCATGTCTTCTCTCTCACCGACTTAGACGATTAGGGTTTACTTTTCGATCCAATCTCAAATTTCTCGATAATTTTCATGGCTTAACATAGGGTTATATGTTACTTAATAGAGAAGAGAAATCTCATCTTAAATTGGGATGAATTATAACTTGTGGTATTAATGATTTTTTTTTTTTTGCAAACCCTGATAGTAGTATTGAGCTATGGTTAAGTTAGATTCTTTTTTGTTTGTTTTGTTGAGAAGAATTAGGGAACAGTAAAATTCTTTGGTGGGCTTTCTGCGGCACACATCGGGATAAGTTAGATTAGTCGGACTAGTGGGTACCTGACACCTGATAGTTAGACCAAGGGAGGGAGGGAAGGACAAACAATCATGCAAATATTTAGTATTAAATTGAAAGGGGCCCAAATAGAGCAGAAGTTTGGGATTGATGCACATGTGATTGAGTTATAAGGTTTCAACTCCAGGGGAAGAATGTGGACAGGAAAGGCAGGACTTTGAGGACTTGCATTTAGCTATCATAACCAAAAGAAGAAAGAAAAAAGGATGAAAAATTGATCCCTCCCCTGCATCTATGGCTCCGTGGAGCGAGGACCAAAAAGCTTATGTTTGGCAGCAGAATCATTAGCTATCATTGGTAAAGGGTCGTAATCTTGTATATCACCGTATACCTAGTTAGTAGATCTTTTAAGACCTGTATATCTTCTTCGTAGCATTATGCTTGATGGGAATTGAAGATGGTGCAATACCAGTTATCTGAATCAGGAATTGCATATTTCTGTATTTTCACAAACAGGGATAAATTGGTAATGTGCTGCTGACTAGTGAGCTTCAAAATAAGGCTTGAAAAGCCCTATAAAACCTTAGTCCAATAAATCTTGCAATTATAAATGTTATACAATGTTAGGCTACATGTACGAAGGGTACATGGAGTTGTGTGGAAGCATCTATAGTTTTCTGAGCGGACTTGTATATATCTAATATGAGCGGATAAATTATCTTATACATAGTAAGAAAATTAATATGAGCAGAAAATTATCTAATATATCTGCAATGCCACTTAATTCGATACAATGCCGAGCATTCTCAGCTTCAACTTATCTGAGATTGCAGTTGCTATATTTTTCTCAGTTGACAGTGATAGGTGTTGATCATATCGACCATTATAGCAAGGGTGAACTGGGCATGAGGACAACATAACATTTGAATCCCCTAAACTAGATCATGTATCTACCATCTACTCTGTTTATCTGCCAAATTTAGTCTTATTAATGGTCCAATTAATTTTTTTTTCAGTTGTAGCCAGATCTTTTCTTCAAAAGTTATTCAAGTATTCGGCTCAATTGAATACTTATATTCTCACCAATTGAAATGTTTACTCTTCCGCACAAATATATCCTTTTATTTTATCGTGTTTACTTTTCTTCGGGAAATAAGCTTGGGAGAAGTTAGCGGCTATGAACACTGAACATGGGATTTTATGTGAGAATCAAGCTTGTACTCCATATATTCGACTTTAGATTTCATCTACAAGTAAAAATAACTTGCTAAAAGAAAAAAGAAAAGAAGAGGCTATGAAGCCAAATAAATGATATGAGAGGAAAAGAAGTTGCTCGTTATATATATGTGTGTGTATACCAAGTTTATGACATAAGATATCAACATAGTTGTTAGATGCTTAATTTGTTGTATTCTAATTCCTGACAACACCTCTTACGATTGCTGCAAATTGTGTTTCTTATCATGATTTAAATATTCTCTAATGCATTTATTCTATTCTTCTGATTTTGTTCAGTTCCGAGGCCTTATAAAGGCACGCAGGCCTAGAGAAAGATATGTGTTGTTTAAATTTGATTGATATCGTCATACATGTGCTCTGTTAAAATATTGCACTCTTTTTAAAATTCAAAAAAATAACTCTTTTTGTGATATTAAACCATAAGAAGTGGATAAAGGGTTAAACTTTAATCTGATTCTCTTTTCATCTGGATGTAGGTGTGATGCCCTTTTCTGCTACAACTGTGGAAGGAAGACGAGTTAGCGGGTACAGGTGTGATTGTGATTCTAGGCACTCCAAATTTTTGATTTGTTCTCTGTTTTCATTTGTTATCCTGTTTCTCCTTTTCGTATGCTTGAATGCCTGGAATGTCTATCACTATACTAGTACAAGGCTTAAAAACTAGACTTGTGTATAGGCATTTACCTTTGAGGTTCAGTGAGAAATATTAGAAAATTTGCACCGTGTGTGCAATTGAGACACAGAAAACAACATAAACAAGAAAACAGAAACCGCAAGGAAGTTTGGACAGATGGAATCTAAGTAGAGTTAAGTTCTCACCGATTATTGACTTGCTAATTCAGATTGTTTCAAAAGCCAGCTATGGTTTTCTGGTTGCTACATGTTTGCAGCTATTGCATCCCTTAATTCAAACCACATTTTAGGGGTGCATATAGGTCGGGTTGGTTCGAATTTTTCAATTATCAAACCAAACCAATAGTGTCGGGTTTTTAAATTTATAAACCAAACCAAACCAACAAAGTCGGATTTTTCAATCTTGAGTTTTTTGAGTTTTCGGGTTTTTTTCCGGTAAAGTCTTCATATCTATGTAACTTGTGCTCCAAATATTTTTTAAGTCCTAGTAAAATACAACTATATAGTAATGTATTTTCCAAGAAACTAACACGATAATATGAGATAATTCATAGCATTATACTAAAATATTCAATAACAAAGATAAAATAATAAAATTACATAAAATAAATATTGCTAATTAATAAGCCATAATGAAAATTAACATAATCTAAAAATTCTATATAGGTCATGCCAAAATAAGTATAGCTAATAAGTACTAATATTAATTACATAACTAAGCACTAAAGAAAAAGATAAACTAAGTTATGCATTTTCATTATAAATCAATGTAAAACTAAAATAATTATCCAACACTATCGTCATTCCTAGTATTGAATTAATTTCTTTTGTTAACATTAGTATTGATTTGAACTTTGTTTGATTTACTACATTTATGGGCTTTAAAATTTATTTACCATTCAAGAATATTAAGTCTAAACTTGAAATAATACGTTAAAAGATAAAACTGTAAAAAAGTTTAAAAAATATTTATAAATTACATTACAATAAATATTTATATGTATAAAATATTTTTAAAAACTATATAAATGTACTATCGGGTTGGTTTAGTTTCGGTTTGACTTTTTTTTAGTTAAAACCAAACCAAACCAATTATGACCGGGTTTTATTTTCTAATACCAACCACATCGAATTTTTTTTTCCGGTTTGATTCGAATTATTGATTTGATGCGGTTTATCGGTTTTATTTGTACACCCCACCACATTTTATGAGAATTTCCAAGTTTCTTCCAAGCTTCCAGAATTCCGTCCAGGGTTAATTTACTGTTCAAGTAACGTCAACATACACTACTTGTGATTATTTTTTGCAGAATACAATCTGAAATAACACATGTATAAGCTACATCTAAATAACAACACGTAAAATGTCCAAACCCTTTTTAACTTGTTTAGTTTACCATCTCTTAAGTTGTTATTTCTCATGTGTTTCTAGTGCTCCCTATCATAATTTTTTCATTCCCAAGACTCAAACATGATACCTCAGGTTAAGAATGAATAAATCTTATCTATCATCCCACCTAAAAAAAAAAAAAAAAATTTCTTTTATGTGTATAGATTGCGACAAATAAAGTAGTCTTTCTTTAAGCAAAGAAAAAGTGGATAGTGACAGTTAATGGTAAGGATACCACTCCCGCTGCCGCAAGAACTAAGCAATTTGTTTTTTTTCGCTTGTACTTTGTTCCAAAGAGGGATGAATATCACAAACAGTAAACTTATTTTTATTCCATAACGAGCCATAACATATCCTCATCCAATACACCACACTAAAATGGAGAGGAAAACCAGTCGGAAACATTACTTATTTATGTGACACAAGTAGTTCACATAACCATAACTATTTGTAGATTGATAGTTTGCTACTATTCTTTTAGTTGTTATCCCACCAGAATTGTGATTGGAGGTAATCCACAACTTTCTTTTCAACTTGGAATGCTTTCGTAAGAACATCAGGATTGATTGGTGGGTCTGAACCAAATACTGCATTCGCGATAGTGATGACTCCTGGATTTTGACTACTGAGTCCGGCAAATGCAACAGCCTTAGTCTTTCCCACATTAAACTGAAAATGAATGAGACCTATTGGGAAAACGAACACATCTCCAGGATTTAAAATCTTGGTAAAGAGCTTGTTCTTAATATTTGGACCAGGGTTTGAAAGGACAAAGCCAACGTATAGTGTACCCTCAAGAACAGCAAGAATCTCAGTTCCTCGGGGGTGTGTATGAGGTGGGTTGAGACCATATGGTGCATAATCGATGCGCGCTAATGAAATGCCCAGAGTGTTGAGTCCAGGTAAGTTGCCTACGTTCACAGCAGTTACAGCAGATCCAAGTTGATTTGAGGTATTTCCAGGTATGTTTAGACCCGATTTAAAGAAATCATTTGCCATAACCTGCTTTGGATCCTTGCAAATTTTTCCGTTCACAAAAACTGCAAAGGAAGTTTTAATTAATTAAAAAAACACATAAAACTTCATGAAAATTGCTAAGAGCAGATTGATTTTTGAGTTTAAAGTAATTATTTGATCATATACCAGCAGCCATGGAGTCATCAACAGCAACACAAATATCCTGCAAAGGACTAGGATCAAATGCATGGCTCATTGAAAATAACACAGCCATTGTTGCAATGGTTAATATCAATACTTTGAGAGCCATTTCTACTAGAAACTATCTTATGAAACTATTCAAATGATCTTTTTCCGTTGTTGATTTGTGACAAACATAATAAGAAAACATTTCGTATTTATAGATGAATATTTTGTTTGAATTGGTCGTCAATTTCCCCTAATCAAATTGTGGATTAGACTTCTGCATTACCAAGTCATCAATGGTAAATTTATTAAACACTTGAATACTGAAGCTTCCTTCAACAACTACACAGACCAAATCTTATTCACCTAGCAGTAGCAGGTAGAGAAATTAAGATTTGATAGAAACTTCCCAAGGAAAAAAAAAGAACGTTTATAACCCCCACTAGATGTATACTGAGATGCCTTATATTGCACAGACGACCAAATAACGTGTACACAATAATCGGAAATGATTTGTTCTAAATCTTCATTGACGTCAGTTAATTACTAAATTACTGATATCCTTGTTAAGTTTGAAAATTATTAGATCAACCACTACATTGATTTATTAAACTACTGTATTAAATTCAAAGTCAAGTAAACCGATGACTACATTGTTCTGCACGTGAGAGGACAATTCATTCATCTCTGATGTTTGGCATATTCCGATATGTGTTGATGTTACTTTACCCATGTTTTAACCGCTTCTTGATGCTATTTGATCTTTAAAATGCCCAACATGGTTTAATTATTAGTTTTATGACTAATTGAGTTGTGTGTGATGAATTAGGGTGTTTGGAGTACAAAAATATAAAGAAAAGGTGCTCTAGGTAGAGGAAGAGGGGTTGGATTTCGTGCACTCTTAGCAGTGAAGTCAGCCCATAGCATCCGCCATAGCATCCGCACCTGGGCAAAGCTGAGATGGAGGAACTAGGGGTGGATGCGTCGCATCCACCTTCGCAGGCAAAATTGAAATGGAGGACGAGGTGGATGCGTCGCATCCACCTTAGCATCAATCCCTGAAGCCGATTTGGACTAGGAATAGGAGAGCTTTGGCCCACGACTTTTGTACGCAATATATAAGCCAAAAACGCCTCCTTTAGGTTATCTAACATATTGGGAAGAGGGAAAAAGACCACGACAAAGCTGTGGAGGCCGGAATTCATCTAGTTTCATCTTTCTCCCACCAAACTTAGTAATTTTTATGTTTCTTTGTATGATTTGTTGTTTGGCTACCATGTCTATATGGAGATAAACTTCACGTTCTAGGGTTGTGGTTCTTTCATGACTATTGTTATTCGGATATTGATTTTGACTTCTTGATTTATCATATTAGTTTATTTATTCAATCTTGCACTTAATTATTTAATTGCTTGATCACCAATTGAATATTATCTACGAATCTAGAATTGAACTCGAAAGTGGGAATTCTATATTGCATATAGGATTGAGTAGGGCAAGTTCTTGAACTCGGGCATCGGGGAACGGATTCGTGGTTAGGATAGACATATACCTAATTGCCTTGCTTGGTTGACTTACAGGAATTATAAATGCGTTCTTGTTGATTCTAACTCCATAGACATATAGGCGTTAGGTTAGCTTGAATAGGCGAGCAAGAACTCGACAGATTCTTATGAGCAATATTAACCCTGTCAACCAATAAGCTAGATAAATTAGTCGGTCAATTCAATTGAAGAATACAATAGGATTGTTAGATAGACCATAACCCTAGATCGTTTTCATTACATTGATATCATTAAACTCTGCTCTTTCTCTGTTCAAAGTTTATTATTTATATTTTTCTTATTTAATTAGTTGGAATAAAATATTTTTAGATTTAATTCTTGTTTAGATAATTAGGATAGTCTAATTTAGTTAATAGTTAATCATAAGTCCTCGTGGGTTCGACATCCGACTTTTAGTCACTTTATTACTCGACGACCGCGTATACTTGCGTGAGTGTGTTTGGTCCCAACAAGTTTTTGGCGCCGTTGCCGGGGACTTAGAAATTTGCTATTTTTCTAGATTAGACATTTTTTTTATCTATTCATGTTTTTTTTATTATTTTATTTTAGTTAGTATTTTTTATTTATTTTAGCATGGCATCTTGGAATAAAAATTGTTCGAATGATGGTTATTCTTATTTTGATGATCCTTGTCCATATTGTGGAGGACCCCACTGGTGGAAAAATTGTCAGAATGTTCCCAGGAGCGAGTTGTGCGCACAATCTCAATCCTTTGAGTGGAATATTTGTAATATGTGTGGTGGTCAAGATGGCCATTGGGATGGTTGTCCTAATTTTGTTCATCCTTCTCTGAGCCCTTATTATGATCTTTCTAATGATATTTCTGAGTTTGATAGGGGCAATGAAGTGCAGGATATGGAGCCTGATGCATATATTAGGGATATTCTGAGGCAAGTAGCAGAGCAACAGGATGAACTCAAAAAAGATATGAAAAGAATGAGGGCAGCAATCACAAGAATGAAGGCCAATATGGAAGAATTGAATGAAGAGAGCGAGTACCAGCAAGAGAAAATTTTTGAAAAAGAGGAGATTTTGAGCCAAACTTGGCTGGCAGAACAGGCTGAAAAGTTAGAAATATATGAAGCTCAACATGAGGAACTTACTGATGGGATGAGACACTTTATAGAGGGAAGATCTAAACTGGGACAAGGGATCTATAAATTTGTCACTACTATTCACGACTTGCAAGATAAATTAAATGCAAAGGTTGTTGCGTCTATCGCCCAACAAAATAGTAATGAGTTGTCAGAAGCTGAAAAGGAGCTTATACGCCAAATTGAGGAGCTAAAAGTGGAGAGCCAATCATTCGAGCATATTTCTGTTGATGATGCCCATGTTGAGAAAAGTACACTAGAGCCATGCGAGGTAGCAGATAATGTTATATTTGAAGACTCTAATGTGTGCACATATGAGGATATAAATAGTAATACAATTCTAAAGTTGGGGCGTGTTGGTCCTCATTCTAAACATTTTTCGACATTGTATTTGGATGATGACATGGAAATCGAGTCATCTAAGCCTTTGGAGGAGTCAATGGAAGAGGAACATGATGCCTATATTTTTGAATTTGTCATGCCAAAAAGCAAAAAATACATTCCTCATCTAAAGGCCGAGAAGTGTAGAGTGAAAAATTTATTACTTGGCCTGGTTATCATTGTAGCCCCACCACTGGAGCATAGCCGCAAACTGGATGCCATGTTAGGGGCTCAATTCATAAGTTCGAGGTGGAGGCAAAAAGTGGTTCACGTCGTGCCGCTACGTTAAATCAGGCGCTTGTTGGGAGGCAACCCAGCGTTACTGCTTTCTTTTATTTTTGTTTACTTTTTATTTTATTTTATTTTTATTATTTTGTAGTATTTATTTTTGTTTTGTAGGATTATGAGCATAGGAAGCAAAGCCATTAGAAGAGTGCAAAAGCGAGCTAGATGGTGAGGACTAAGTGTGGGGTGCCCACACAAAGGACGATGTCTGGGGGAAGTCTGAGTACCTCGTGAGCCGCTATTGCTTCGGCCTTTGGCCTACCAGGGAGTCTCGTTTACCCTCTTATTATTTATAATGTGCATTGAGGACATTGTAAAATTTTAAGTGTGGGGTGAGGAGATCGTTTGGATGAGTTTCTGTGCTATTTTAGCTTAGTTGTAGTACTCATTCTTAAGTGTAGTAGCTTTTGTGAAGGAAAAAAAAATGAAAAATTAGAAAAATTGGACTTTTCCCGACGATTGATCTCCTAGACAGTTTTCTTGAGGGATTAAAGTCTAAACAAAAATCCAAAATATGTCTTTTAGCTTTCTTTAGGTAGTAATAATCCCCTGTGGTTTTTCTTTGTGCCTCGGTTCTTTTCCATGGGATGTAGTTTGAACCGGGTAGTTTTTTTCTTTCCGAGTAGATTAGGAATTTAGGGAATAAAAGGAGCAAGAATGATGAACCTAGGCGCCCTTGACTTGTTTGATAGTAACATATTTATGCTTTGGCACGTGTAGTATCTTCTGTATGATTTGAATTTATTGATGATGCCTTGTTAAATTGGATAGCATGTTTTGTGGCGCCTATGTCTCGTTTACATGACTTATGTTCACCTTGTGTTTAATACTTAATATCTCGTGGCTCCGTGAATACTTGCATTGTTTGAGAGTCGGAATGTGATCGTCCTTAGTGAGTCATGTGCCATGTGTGGTGAGGTTTTTTGTGTTGTCCATGTATTGTACTTGTGTCTAGAACTTGCCCGGTATGTGAGTTGAAGCAAAATTTTAGGTGATGCTCGGTTTGAAAAATGATTTTAGGATTTCTTTGATCTTTTTGAGCTTATTGCTTATCACAAATAAAATCTATCCCTAGTTAACCCTTTTGAGCCTGTAGACCTTTTATTTGGTACCTACATTACAAGCCTATACCCTTTTTATTCTTAATTGACATTGTTTTGATCCTTTTACCTCTTAAAGTACTTTAATTGTTAGATGAGCGCTAAAAGAAGTAAGAAGGGACTAAGTGTGGGGTGACTTTTGAGTGGAACCAATGAAAGAAATAAGGGTGCAATTATTTTGTAAAATAATACACCACTAGCGGAAATTGAAAGAAAAAAAAAAGAGAGAAAAATCTGGAAAAAAAAAAGAAAGAAAAATATAAATGAATAAATTGTTATCTTGTTCTTGCTAGTGGGTATGAACTAAAGTAGTGCTTAAAGAAAAAGGGACTGTTTTGGGGGTGATATTGTTTGTGAAATTGAAGTGGGGTTGAAGAAAAAAAATGCTTAAAGTAATTTTGTGATGTATTAAAGTGCTTAGGAGGGTGAGTCACTATTCCTTAAATATATCCTACCCGTCCCTTAGCCCACATTACAACCATGAAAAAGTCCTAATTGATTTTAGATCGAGCGAGCTTACATTAGTAGAGATTTACATTAAGGGCAAGCCTATGGTACCAATTACATGCATGTGACTTCTTTTGTGAGAGTGAGCAATTTTCTTTGTGAGCATGAGATTCGAATGTGTGGATTGATTTTACTCTCTCTGCTTTTGTTGTGAGGGCACATGGTTTCACGAGGGATAGGTAACGTTATTAGACTTCTCTATGATGTTGGTTGTTCAAGCCATGAGTGCATTGTGACATTGAGTCAGTTTTTGAGGCTAGGATTGTTGTGAGCATGTTGTCTTTGTTCGAATATTTTTAAAGAATGGCATAAGTAAAGGGAAGGGTATGTGATGCATAGCCTAGAGCCTAATTATTGCAAATAACCACGGTCATAGGTGCAGTGTGCTTTGAATGATAAGAGCTTAATTTTGTTTCGTCTACTATAGGATGGTTTGTTCGAGGACGAACAAAGGTTTAAGTGTGGGGTAGTGATGTTTGGCATATTTCGATATGTGTTGATGTTACTTTACCCATGTTTTAACCGCTTCTTGATGCTATTTGATCTTTAAAATGCCCAACATGGTTTAATTATTAGTTTTATGACTAATTGAGTTGTGTGTGATGAATTAGGGTGTTTGGAGTACAAAAATATAAAGAAAAGGTGCTCTAGGTAGAGGAAGAGGGGTTGGATTTCGTGCACCCTTAGCAGTGAAGTCAGCCCATAGCATCCGCACCTGGGCAAAGCTGAGATGGAGGAACTAGGGGTGGATGCATCGCATCCACCTTCGCAGGCAAAATTGAAATGGAGGACGAGGTGGATGCGTCGCATCCACCTTAGCATCAATCCCTGAAGCCGATTTGGACTAGGAATAGGAGAGCTTTGGCCCACGACTTTTGTACGCAATATATAAGCCAAAAACGCCTCCTTTAGGTTATCTAACATATTGGGAAGAGGGAAAAAGACCACGACAAAGCTGTGGAGGCCGGAATTCATCTAGTTTCATCTTTCTCCCACCAAACTTAGTAATTTTTATGTTTCTTTGTATGATTTGTTGTTTGGCTACCATGTCTATATGGAGATAAACTTCACGTTCTAGGGTTGTGGTTCTTTCATGACTATTGTTATTCGGATATTGATTTTGACTTCTTGATTTATCATATTAGTTTATTTATTCAATCTTGCACTTAATTATTTAATTGCTTGATCACCAATTGAATATTATCTACGAATCTAGAATTGAACTCGAAAGTGGGAATTCTATATTGCATATAGGATTGAGTAGGGCAAGTTCTTGAACTCGGGCATCGGGGAACGGATTCGTGGTTAGGATAGACATATACCTAATTGCCTTGCTTGGTTGACTTACAGGAATTATAAATGCGTTCTTGTTGATTCTAACTCCATAGACATATAGGCGTTAGGTTAGCTTGAATAGGCGAGTAAGAACTCGACAGATTCTTATGAGCAATATTAACCCTGTCAACCAATAAGCTAGATAAATTAGTCGGTCAATTCAATTGAAGAATACAATAGGATTGTTAGATAGACCATAACCCTAGATCGTTTTCATTACATTGATATCATTAAACTCTGCTCTTTCTCTGTTCAAAGTTTATTATTTATATTTTTCTTATTTAATTAGTTGGAATAAAATATTTTTAGATTTAATTCTTGTTTAGATAATTAGGATAGTCTAATTTAGTTAATAGTTAATCATAAGTCCTCGTGGGTTCGACATCCGACTTTTAGTCACTTTATTACTCGACGACCGCGTATACTTGCGTGAGTGTGTTTGGTCGCAACAAGTTTTTGGCGCCATTGCCGGGGACTTAGAAATTTGCTATTTTTCTAGATTAGACATTTTTTTATCTATTCATGTTTTTTTTTATTATTTTATTTTAGTTAGTATTTTTTATTTATTTTAGCATGGCATCTTGGAATAAAAATTGTTCGAATGATGGTTATTCTTATTTTGATGATCCTTGTCCATATTGTGGAGGACCCCACTGGTGGAAAAATTGTCAGAATGTTCCCAGGAGCGAGTTGTGCGCACAATCTCAATCCTTTGAGTGAAATATTTGTAATATGTGTGGTGGTCAAGATGGCCATTGGGATGGTTGTCCTAATTTTGTTCATCCTTCTCTGAGCCCTTATTATGATCTTTCTAATGATATTTCTGAGTTTGATAGGGGCAATGAAGTGCAGGATATGGAGCCTGATGCATATATTAGGGATATTCTGAGGCAAGTAGCAGAGCAACATGATGAACTCAAAAAAGATATGAAAAGAATGAGGGCAGCAATCACAAGAATGAAGGCCAATATGGAAGAATTGAATGAAGAGAGCGAGTACCAGCAAGAGAAAATTTTTGAAAAGAGGAGATTTTGAGCCAAACTTGGCTGGCAGAACAGGCTGAAAAGTTAGAAATATATGAAGCTCAACATGAGGAACTTACTGATGGGATGAGACACTTTATAGAGGGAAGATCTAAACTGGGACAAGGGATCTATAAATTTGTCACTACTATTCACGACTTGCAAGATAAATTAAATGCAAAGGTTGTTGCGTCTATCGCCCAACAAAATAGTAATGAGTTGTCAGAAGCTGAAAAGGAGCTTATACGCCAAATTGAGGAGCTAAAAGTGGAGAGCCAATCATTCGAGCATATTTCTGTTGATGATGCCCATGTTGAGAAAAGTACACTAGAGCCATGCGAGGTAGCAGATAATGTTATATTTGAAGACTCTAATGTGTGCACATATGAGGATATAAATAGTAATACAATTCTAAAGTTGGGGCGTGTTGGTCCTCATTCTAAACATTTTTCGACATTGTATTTGGATGATGACATGGAAATCGAGTCATCTAAGCCTTTGGAGGAGTCAATGGAAGAGGAACATGATGCCTATATTTTTGAATTTGTCATGCCAAAAAGCAAAAAATACATTCCTCATCTAAAGGCCGAGAAGTGTAGAGTGAAAAATTTATTACTTGGCCTGGTTATCATTGTAGCCCCACCACTGGAGCATAGCCGCAAACTGGATGCCATGTTAGGGGCTCAATTCATAAGTTCGAGGTGGAGGCAAAAAGTGGTTCACGTCGTGCCGCTACGTTAAATCAGGCGCTTGTTGGGAGGCAACCCAGCGTTACTGCTTTCTTTTATTTTTGTTTACTTTTTATTTTATTTTATTTTTATTATTTTGTAGTATTTATTTTTGTTTTGTAGGATTATGAGCATAGGAAGCAAAGCCATTAGAAGAGTGCAAAAGCGAGCTAGATGGTGAGGACTAAGTGTGGGGTGCCCACACAAAGGACGATGTCTGGGGGAAGTCTGAGTACCTCGTGAGCCGCTATTGCTTCGGCCTTTGGCCTACCAGGGAGTCTCGTTTACCCTCTTATTATTTATAATGTGCATTGAGGACATTGTAAAATTTTAAGTGTGGGGTGAGGAGATCGTTTGGATGAGTTTCTGTGCTATTTTAGCTTAGTTGTAGTACTCATTCTTAAGTGTAGTAGCTTTTGTGAAGGAAAAAAAAATGAAAAATTAGAAAAATTGGACTTTTCCCGACGATTGATCTCCTAGACAGTTTTCTTGAGGGATTAAAGTCTAAACAAAAATCCAAAATATGTCTTTTAGCTTTCTTTAGGTAGTAATAATCCCCTGTGGTTTTTCTTTGTGCCTCGGTTCTTTTCCATGGGATGTAGTTTGAACCGGGTAGTTTTTTCTTTCCGAGTAGATTAGGAATTTAGGGAATAAAAGGAGCAAGAATGATGAACCTAGGCGCCCTTGACTTGTTTGATAGTAACATATTTATGCTTTGGCACGTGTAGTATCTTCTGTATGATTTGAATTTATTGATGATGCCTTGTTAAATTGGATAGCATGTTTTGTGGCGCCTATGTCTCGTTTACATGACTTATGTTCACCTTGTGTTTAATACTTAATATCTCGTGGCTCCGTGAATACTTGCATTGTTTGAGAGTCGGAATGTGATCGTCCTTAGTGAGTCATGTGCCATGTGTGGTGAGGTTTTTTGTGTTGTCCATGTATTGTACTTGTGTCTAGAACTTGCCCGGTATGTGAGTTGAAGCAAAATTTTAGGTGATGCTCGGTTTGAAAAATGATTTTAGGATTTCTTTGATCTTTTTGAGCTTATTGCTTATCACAAATAAAATCTATCCCTAGTTAACCCTTTTGAGCCTGTAGACCTTTTATTTGGTACCTACATTACAAGCCTATACCCTTTTTATTCTTAATTGACATTGTTTTGATCCTTTTACCTCTTAAAGTACTTTAATTGTTAGATGAGCGCTAAAAGAAGTAAGAAGGGACTAAGTGTGGGGTGACTTTTGAGTGGAACCAATGAAAGAAATAAGGGTGCAATTATTTTGTAAAATAATACACCACTAGCGGAAATTGAAAGAAAAAAAAAAGAGAGAAAAATCTGAAAAAAAAAGAAAGAAAAATATAAATGAATAAATTGTTATCTTGTTCTTGCTAGTGGGTATGAACTAAAGTAGTGCTTAAAGAAAAAGGGACTGTTTTGGGGGTGATATTGTTTGTGAAATTGAAGTGGGGTTGAAGAAAAAAATGCTTAAAGTAATTTTGTGATGTATTAAAGTGCTTAGGAGGGTGAGTCACTATTCCTTAAATATATCCTACCCGTCCCTTAGCCCACATTACAACCATGAAAAAGTCCTAATTGATTTTAGATCGAGCGAGCTTACATTAGTAGAGATTTACATTAAGGGCAAGCCTATGGTACCAATTACATGCATGTGACTTCTTTTGTGAGAGTGAGCAATTTTCTTTGTGAGCATGAGATTCGAATGTGTGGATTGATTTTACTCTCTCTGCTTTTGTTGTGAGGGCACATGGTTTCACGAGGGATAGGTAACGTTATTAGACTTCTCTATGATGTTGGTTGTTCAAGCCATGAGTGCATTGTGACATTGAGTCAGTTTTTGAGGCTAGGATTGTTGTGAGCATGTTGTCTTTGTTCGAATATTTTTAAAGAATGGCATAAGTAAAGGGAAGGGTATGTGATGCATAGCCTAGAGCCTAATTATTGCAAATAACCACGGTCATAGGTGCAGTGTGCTTTGAATGATAAGAGCTTAATTTTGTTTCGTCTACTATAGGATGGTTTGTTCGAGGACGAACAAAGGTTTAAGTGTGGGGTAGTGATGTTTGGCATATTTCGATATGTGTTGATGTTACTTTACCCATGTTTTAACCGCTTCTTGATGCTATTTGATCTTTAAAATGCCCAACATGGTTTAATTATTAGTTTTATGACTAATTGAGTTGTGTGTGATGAATTAGGGTGTTTGGAGTACAAAAATATAAAGAAAAAGTGCTCTAGGTAGAGGAAGAGGGGTTGGATTTCGTGCACCCTTAGCAGTGAAGTCAGCCCATAGCATCCGCACCTGGGCAAAGCTGAGATGGAGGAACTAGGGGTGGATGCATCGCATCCACCTTCGCAGGCAAAATTGAAATGGAGGACGAGGTGGATGCGTCGCATCCACCTTAGCATCAATCCCTGAAGCCGATTTGGACTAGGAATAGGAGAGCTTTGGCCCACGACTTTTGTACGCAATATATAAGCCAAAAACGCCTCCTTTAGGTTATCTAACATATTGGGAAGAGGGAAAAAGACCACGACAAAGCTGTGGAGGCCGGAATTCATCTAGTTTCATCTTTCTCCCACCAAACTTAGTAATTTTTATGTTTCTTTGTATGATTTGTTGTTTGGCTACCATGTCTATATGGAGATAAACTTCACGTTCTAGGGTTGTGGTTCTTTCATGACTATTGTTATTCGGATATTGATTTTGACTTCTTGATTTATCATATTAGTTTATTTATTCAATCTTGCACTTAATTATTTAATTGCTTGATCACCAATTGAATATTATCTACGAATCTAGAATTGAACTCGAAAGTGGGAATTCTATATTGCATATAGGATTGAGTAGGGCAAGTTCTTGAACTCGGGCATCGGGGAACGGATTCGTGGTTAGGATAGACATATACCTAATTGCCTTGCTTGGTTGACTTACAGGAATTATAAATGCGTTCTTGTTGATTCTAACTCCATAGACATATAGGCGTTAGGTTAGCTTGAATAGGCGAGTAAGAACTCGACAGATTCTTATGAGCAATATTAACCCTGTCAACCAATAAGCTAGATAAATTAGTCGGTCAATTCAATTGAAGAATACAATAGGATTGTTAGATAGACCATAACCCTAGATCGTTTTCATTACATTGATATCATTAAACTCTGCTCTTTCTCTGTTCAAAGTTTATTATTTATATTTTTCTTATTTAATTAGTTGGAATAAAATATTTTTAGATTTAATTCTTGTTTAGATAATTAGGATAGTCTAATTTAGTTAATAGTTAATCATAAGTCCTCGTGGGTTCGACATCCGACTTTTAGTCACTTTATTACTCGACGACCGCGTATACTTGCGTGAGTGTGTTTGGTCGCAACAAGTTTTTGGCGCCATTGCCGGGGACTTAGAAATTTGCTATTTTTCTAGATTAGACATTTTTTTATCTATTCATGTTTTTTTTTATTATTTTATTTTAGTTAGTATTTTTTATTTATTTTAGCATGGCATCTTGGAATAAAAATTGTTCGAATGATGGTTATTCTTATTTTGATGATCCTTGTCCATATTGTGGAGGACCCCACTGGTGGAAAAATTGTCAGAATGTTCCCAGGAGCGAGTTGTGCGCACAATCTCAATCCTTTGAGTGAAATATTTGTAATATGTGTGGTGGTCAAGATGGCCATTGGGATGGTTGTCCTAATTTTGTTCATCCTTCTCTGAGCCCTTATTATGATCTTTCTAATGATATTTCTGAGTTTGATAGGGGCAATGAAGTGCAGGATATGGAGCCTGATGCATATATTAGGGATATTCTGAGGCAAGTAGCAGAGCAACAGGATGAACTCAAAAAAGATATGAAAAGAATGAGGGCAGCAATCACAAGAATGAAGGCCAATATGGAAGAATTGAATGAAGAGAGCGAGTACCAGCAAGAGAAAATTTTTGAAAAAGAGGAGATTTTGAGCCAAACTTGGCTGGCAGAACAGGCTGAAAAGTTAGAAATATATGAAGCTCAACATGAGGAACTTACTGATGGGATGAGACACTTTATAGAGGGAAGATCTAAACTGGGACAAGGGATCTATAAATTTGTCACTACTATTCACGACTTGCAAGATAAATTAAATGCAAAGGTTGTTGCGTCTATCGCCCAACAAAATAGTAATGAGTTGTCAGAAGCTGAAAAGGAGCTTATACGCCAAATTGAGGAGCTAAAAGTGGAGAGCCAATCATTCGAGCATATTTCTGTTGATGATGCCCATGTTGAGAAAAGTACACTAGAGCCATGCGAGGTAGCAGATAATGTTATATTTGAAGACTCTAATGTGTGCACATATGAGGATATAAATAGTAATACAATTCTAAAGTTGGGGCGTGTTGGTCCTCATTCTAAACATTTTTCGACATTGTATTTGGATGATGACATGGAAATCGAGTCATCTAAGCCTTTGGAGGAGTCAATGGAAGAGGAACATGATGCCTATATTTTTGAATTTGTCATGCCAAAAAGCAAAAAATACATTCCTCATCTAAAGGCCGAGAAGTGTAGAGTGAAAAATTTATTACTTGGCCTGGTTATCATTGTAGCCCCACCACTGGAGCATAGCCGCAAACTGGATGCCATGTTAGGGGCTCAATTCATAAGTTCGAGGTGGAGGCAAAAAGTGGTTCACGTCGTGCCGCTACGTTAAATCAGGCGCTTGTTGGGAGGCAACCCAGCGTTACTGCTTTCTTTTATTTTTGTTTACTTTTTATTTTATTTTATTTTTATTATTTTGTAGTATTTATTTTTATTTTGTAGGATTATGAGCATAGGAAGCAAAGCCATTAGAAGAGTGCAAAAGCGAGCTAGATGGTGAGGACTAAGTGTGGGGTGCCCACACAAAGGACGATGTCTGGGGGAAGTCTGAGTACCTCGTGAGCCGCTATTGCTTCGGCCTTTGGCCTACCAGGGAGTCTCGTTTACCCTCTTATTATTTATAATGTGCATTGAGGACATTGCAAAATTTTAAGTGTGGGGTGAGGAGATCGTTTGGATGAGTTTCTGTGCTATTTTAGCTTAGTTGTAGTACTCATTCTTAAGTGTAGTAGCTTTTGTGAAGGAAAAAAAAATGAAAAATTAGAAAAATTGGACTTTTCCCGACGATTGATCTCCTAGACAGTTTTCTTGAGGGATTAAAGTCTAAACAAAAATCCAAAATATGTCTTTTAGCTTTCTTTAGGTAGTAATAATCCCCTGTGGTTTTTCTTTGTGCCTCGGTTCTTTTCCATGGGATGTAGTTTGAACCGGGTAGTTTTTTTCTTTCCGAGTAGATTAGGAATTTAGGGAATAAAAGGAGCAAGAATGATGAACCTAGGCGCCCTTGACTTGTTTGATAGTAACATATTTATGCTTTGGCATGTGTAGTATCTTCTGTATGATTTGAATTTATTGATGATGCCTTGTTAAATTGGATAGCATGTTTTGTGGCGCCTATGTCTCGTTTACATGACTTATGTTCACCTTGTGTTTAATACTTAATATCTCGTGGCTCCGTGAATACTTGCATTGTTTGAGAGTCGGAATGTGATCGTCCTTAGTGAGTCATGTGCCATGTGTGGTGAGGTTTTTTGTGTTGTCCATGTATTGTACTTGTGTCTAGAACTTGCCCGGTATGTGAGTTGAAGCGAAATTTTAGGTGATGCTCGGTTTGAAAAATGATTTTAGGATTTCTTTGATCTTTTTGAGCTTATTGCTTATCACAAATAAAATCTATCCCTAGTTAACCCTTTTGAGCCTGTAGACCTTTTATTTGGTACCCACATTACAAGCCTATACCCTTTTTATTCTTAATTGACATTGTTTTGATCCTTTTACCTCTTAAAGCACTTTAATTGTTAGATGAGCGCTAAAAGAAGTAAGAAGGGACTAAGTGTGGGGTGACTTTTGAGTGGAACCAATGAAAGAAAGAAGGGTGCACTTATTTTGTAAAATAATACACCACTAGCGGAAATTGAAAGAAAAAAAAAAGAGAGAAAAATCTGGAAAAAAAAAAGAAAGAAAAATATAAATGAATAAATTGTTATCTTGTTCTTGCTAGTGGGTATGAACTAAAGTAGTGCTTAAAGAAAAAGGGACTGTTTTGGGGGTGATATTGTTTGTGAAATTGAAGTGGGGTTGAAGAAAAAAAATGCTTAAAGTAATTTTGTGATGTATTAAAGTGCTTAGGAGGGTGAGTCACTATTCCTTAAATATATCCTACCCGTCCCTTAGCCCACATTACAACCATGAAAAAGTCCTAATTGATTTTAGATCGAGCGAGCTTACATTAGTAGAGATTTACATTAAGGGCAAGCCTATGGTACCAATTACATGCATGTGACTTCTTTTGTGAGAGTGAGCAATTTTCTTTGTGAGCATGAGATTCGAATGTGTGGATTGATTTTACTCTCTCTGCTTTTGTTGTGAGGGCACATGGTTTCACGAGGGATAGGTAACGTTATTAGACTTCTCTATGATGTTGGGTGTTCAAGCCATGAGTGCATAGTGACATTGAGTCGGTTTTTGAGGTTAGGATTGTTGTGAGCATGTTGTCTTTGTTCGAATATTTTTAAAGAATGGCATAAGTAAAGGGAAGGGTATGTGATGCATAGCCTAGAGCCTAATTGTTGCAAATAACCACGGTCATAGGTGCAGTGTGCTTTGAATGATAAGAGCTTAATTTTGTTTCGTCTACTATAGGATGGTTTGTTCGAGGACGAACAAAGGTTTAAGTGTGGGGTAGTGATGTTTGGCATATTTCGATATGTGTTGATGTTACTTTACCCATGTTTTAACCGCTTCTTGATGCTATTTGATCTTTAAAATGCCCAACATGGTTTAATTATTAGTTTTATGACTAATTGAGTTGTGTGTGATGAATTAGGGTGTTTGGAGTACAAAAATATAAAGAAAAGGTGCTCTGGGTAGAGGAAGAGGGGTTGGATTTCGTGCACCCTTAGCAGTGAAGTCAGCCCATAGCATCCGCACCTGGGCAAAGCTGAGATGGAGGAACTAGGGGTGGATGCGTCGCATCCACCTTCGCAGGCAAAATTGAAATGGAGGACGAGGTGGATGCGTCGCATCCACCTTAGCATCAATCCCTGAAGCCGATTTGGACTAGGAATAGGAGAGCTTTGGCCCACGACTTTTGTACGCAATATATAAGCCAAAAACGCCTCCTTTAGGTTATCTAACATATTGGGAAGAGGGAAAAAGACCACGACAAAGCTGTGGAGGCCGGAATTCATCTAGTTTCATCTTTCTCCCACCAAACTTAGTAATTTTTATGTTTCTTTGTATGATTTGCTGTTTGGCTACCATGTCTATATGGAGATAAACTTCACGTTCTAGGGTTGTGGTTCTTTCATGACTATTGTTATTCGGATATTGATTTTGACTTCTTGATTTATCATATTAGTTTATTTATTCAATCTTGCACTTAATTATTTAATTGCTTGATCACCAATTGAATATTATCTACGAATCTAGAATTGAACTCGAAAGTGGGAATTCTATATTGCATATAGGATTGAGTAGGGCAAGTTCTTGAACTCGGGCATCGGGGAACGGATTCGTGGTTAGGATAGACATATACCTAATTGCCTTGCTTGGTTGACTTACAGGAATTATAAATGCGTTCTTGTTGATTCTAACTCCATAGACATATAGGCGTTAGGTTAGCTTGAATAGGCGAGTAAGAACTCGACAGATTCTTATGAGCAATATTAACCCTGTCAACCAATAAGCTAGATAAATTAGTCGGTCAATTCAATTGAAGAATACAATAGGATTGTTAGATAGACCATAACCCTAGATCGTTTTCATTACATTGATATCATTAAACTCTGCTCTTTCTCTGTTCAAAGTTTATTATTTATATTTTTCTTATTTAATTAGTTGGAATAAAATATTTTTAGATTTAATTCTTGTTTAGATAATTAGGATAGTCTAATTTAGTTAATAGTTAATCATAAGTCCTCGTGGGTTCGACATCCGACTTTTAGTCACTTTATTACTCGACGACCGCGTATACTTGCGTGAGTGTGTTTGGTCGCAACAATCTCCAACATGACAACCTTGAAATTTCTTATTTTTTAACTAGCACTACGTATTAACAACCTTATCATTGTTATTTTAAAAATGGAGTAACAGAACTAATGAGTGAAAATAAATATTCACGGAATAATATAAAGTTGTTTCTTTGTACGGTCTAGAACATAATTTCCCTTGTCAGAGACTCAGAACATGCAGTTTTTGAGTCCTATATAATACCCAAAAAACAAAATATAGGAAAAAAGAAAGAAAGATACAGTAGTAATTAAACCAACAGAAGTCTTCCTCCTTTTTCTTCACCTGCTAATGTTTTAGTATTCAAAATATAACAGTTACTTTGATGACTTTGAGGTGGAGGCTTCTAATAACACACACTGCAACACACAAATGCGTGTGTGTATGTACATCTAAATTATTAAATCCAAAGGTCTTCTATTGTTTGGTTGCGCTTGCGTATACAATCACAAGTGTTTCAGAAAGTAATTAATAATATAACAAAGAACCAAAAAAGAAATGGTTATTAATTAGTTTCTGCCATCTTGCCACCTTTGTACCTGTAACCCATGTATTCCAACATTTCATTATTCTAGTAAATCGTTTACCATTTTACGCATAAGAGGGTCGGCATTAATTTTTCAGCTTTCTGTTTGTAGTTACGAATTACGATTATCAGCATATTACAATGTCACGACCCAAAATCTCAACTTGTCGTGATGACGCCTATCTCGATACTAGGCAAGCCGATAATCTCGATAAAACCACAATTTCTCTTAAGTTTGAAAATACAATAATTTAATACAATATAAAATCTCATAAATACTAACACGAACAATCCCCAAAACCTGGTGTCACTGAGTACATGAGCATCTAATATGGATACAAATCTGGAACATAAGGTCTATAATAGTCTAAGTCCAAAATACAGTAAACAAGGAGATAGGGAAAGAGAGACAAGGTCTGCGAAATACGGCAGCTACCTCTAAATCTCCTGAAAATCAACTGCGCAAAATGATCAATACCTGCTATGTCCGGGAACACCTGGATCTGCACACGAAGTGTAGGGTATAGTATGAGTACAACCAACTCAGCAAGTAACAGTAATAACTAAGGAATTGAAGATAATGACGAGCTACACAGTTACAGTTCACTTTTAGTAATTCCAGCAAAGAATAGGCATACTTTCAAATCCGGCAGTTTAAGTCAAATCAATTTTATACAGTTCAATTTTATGTAATCCGGATATAAAATCTTTCAGAGATTTCACAACAATGACAGATAGCAATCAAGTGCAATAACAAATGCAAAGCAAGTACAACCTCTCAGGCAACAATCACTTACTTATCACTCGGCTCTCAGCCCTCAGCACTCACACTCAATGGGTACCCGTGCTCACTGGGAGTGTACAGACTCCGGATAGGCTCCTACAGCCCAAGCGCCATAATCTGCACGGACAACTCACGTGCTATAATATCCTGCACGGACAACTCACGTGCCATAATATCCTTACCTCACCGACAGGCCCTCGGCCTTACTCAGTCCTCAACCTCTCTAGTCTTTCGGGCTCTCAGAAATCACAAAGATCAGCCCAATAACATAATGCATCGACAAATATCAAGAAAGACTGAGATATGATACGCAAGTAAAATCATGACTAAGCACAAGATAGAAATTAGCAATTAATTCAATAAGTACGTGCCCTCTATGGGTCCCAACACTACTATCACATAGCCTAAGCATGATTTCTAATATGATTTATAGTCAAATTTCTTCAACACATAGAGAGCATATAGCTAACAATAAATTATTCAACTTTACAATTTCACGGGACGAACCAAGTCACAATTTTCTCGGTGCACGCCCACACGCCCGTCACCTAGCATGTGCATAACCTCCAAAATAATCACATGACACAAAATTCTGGGGTTTCATACCCTCAAGACCAAATTTAAAACTATTACTTACCTCAAAGCGTGAAATTCTTTACTCTACTACGCCCTTGCCTCGCAAATCGGCCTCTGAATGCCTCGAATCTAGTTACAAATAATTCGTTTCAGTCAATAAAATTTATTGGAATTAATTCCATAAGAAAATGCTAATTTTTCGTAAAAATCTAAATTTTTAGCTCAAAATTTGCATGGGGCCCCCACATCTTGGAACTCGACAAAAGTTATAAAATCTGAATGCCCATTCAACCACGAGTCTAACCATACCAATTTTATCAAAATTCGACCCCAACTTGACCCTCAAATCTTCAATTTAAACTAAAAGGGCTTTCAAACTTTTCCAACTTAATTCACCAATTATATGATAAAAACAACCATAGATTCGAGTAATTTAACCAATATTGAGTTAAGAACACTTACCCCGTTGTTTTTCTTGAAAAACTCTCAAAAATTGCCTCTTCCCGAGCTCCAATCCGTCAAAAACTGAAAATGGGACGAAATCCCATTTACAGAACTTTAACTCTCTGTCCAGACCTCTCCTCTTCGCAAACGCGACAGGTCCCTCGTGTTCGCGAAGCACAAAATGTGCTTCCCAATATTTGCTTTTAGCGAACGCGAGACATTACTCTCGAACGTGATGCTTTACGGAGCCCTTCTTCGCGAACGCGAAGGAAAAAATCCATGGCCGCTATTTTTCCCTTCGCGAACGCGATACCCCAAACGCGAACGCGATGCACAACCCAGCTCCTCTTCGCGAACATGAGATCCCCTCGTGAACGCGAAGAGTAAATCCTGCCTGCCTGAAATTCTTCTTCGCGAACGCGAGGGCCCACTCACGAACGCGAAAGAGAAAATCCGAAAAATGCAGCAACACATATCAGCAATCTCACCAAGGCCACAAAATGATCCGTTAACCATCCAAAACTCACCTTAGCCCCTCGGAACCTCAACCAAATATACCAACAAGTTCTAAAATATCATACAAACTTAGTCGAACCCTCAAATCACCTAAAACAATGTTAAAACCATGAATTACACCCCAATTCAAGCCTAATGAACTTTGAAATTTCTAATTTCTACAAACGACTCCGGAACCTATCAAATCACGTCCGATTGACCTCAAATTTTGCACACAAGTCATAAATGACATAACAGAGGTATTTCAATTTTCAGAATCGGATTTTGACCCAAATATCAAAAAGTCAATCCCCAGCCAAACTTTCCAAAAATTAAACTTTCGGTATTTCAAGCCAAATTCCTCTACGGACCTCCAAATAATATTCCGGACACGCTCCTAAGTCCAAAATCACCATACAGAGCTATTGAAATCATTAAAATTCAAATCCGAGGTCGTTTACACATAGTTTCATATCCGGTCCACTTTTCTAACTTAAATTTTTAATTATGAGACTAAGTGTCTCATTTCACTCAGAATCCCTGCCGGACCCGAACCAACTAACCCGGTAAGTCATAAAATAACTATAGAGCATAAATTAAATAGTAAATGGAGGAACGGGGATATAATACTCAAAACGAGCGGTCGGATCGTTACATACAATTTTATAAATGGCGATCAAGTTGTACCCTAACATCTACCCATTAATTATATCTGATCATATTTTATGTAATTAATTGACTATTATTCGCGAATGAAATCATTTTCTTCCGTAATAATTTTTCAAAAGTTAAACTGGAGATTTTAATGTTAATGATTCAAAATGGATGTTGTTTTTATTAAGAAGAATTAACCTGAATAGCCGTTTATTCAATCTCTTAAATTAAAAATAGCCTTCAAATATATAGTATATGTATAGTTTATGTGTAATATGTGTATAACCATGTATAATTAGTATATAATCCATGCATACCGGCTACGAAAACTAAATAGTGAATTTGGTCGGCTTTGTGGAAGCCAGAAGTAGGGGTGGATTTACATTGAGTGAAGTGGTGTCACGTGACACCGCTTCGTCAGAAAAATTAACCAAATATATGTGTCAAAATGATATCTGAACATTCAGACGGAATGAAATAATTTAGGTGACACCACTGAGGAAGTAAGTAGTTTCCAGCGCAGCGGTAAAGACTCTAACCTTACTTCGAAAGGTTCGCGGGTTCTATCTTTTGGGCTGAATAATTTGGTTATTTTTTATTTTAGCAAATCAATGTAAAAATGGTTGGTTTGGTCACCGCTCTGAAATATACTGCCCTAGCCTGAAAATGAACATATCGTGCTAAATTCATCTTTACTTATTTGAGACAAAGGTAGCTTTTTGTTTAGCCTTTTTTCTGAAATATTTTTTTCACTTTTTTTGTGTTTCTCTTTTGAACATTAAAATGACATCAATGCATTTAACTTCCTTTTTATTTGTATAATATTATAATAATTTATTTATGTGTTCATTTATTTAAGTGTGACACCGCTTGCAAAAAGTTTTGCGTAGCCGAAAGGTGACAGACTTTGCATGGGAATTAATGTTGGCTATTTATAAATGAAATTTCTTGAATTAGTCCTCAAATCTCCCTCAAATAAACAACGAATTAAGCTTCTTAATTACCAAGTCTTCCAGGATTAGTTTATAATAAACCAAAATCGTGAACGCTTCTTCAACAACGTAACTACACAGACTAAATCTTACTTTCCCTAGGCATCCACCCTGCTAATGCCCCGGGCTAAGGGTGTACGCAGACCGGAGTGGTTCGGACTTTTTAATTACCAAATCAAATCAATTGTCTCGAATTTTTAAATTTATAAACCAAACCAAACCAACAAAAGTCAGGTTTTTCAATCACGTTTTTTCTCGGGTTTTTCAGTTTTCTCGAGTTTTTCGGATTTTTTTCGGACAAAATCTTCGTAGCATAAAATTTATAATTTGTTCTCTAATAGTTCTTAGGTCCTAATAGGATAAAACTATATAAGATGTTACCCAATAAACTAATACAAAATAATGTGAGATGAGTCATAATTATACTAAAATACTCAACAAATCGGATAAGATAAATATTGCTAATTAATAAGTCATAATAAAAATAAACATAATTTAAAAGTACTAATTCATATTAAAATAAGTACGACTAATAAGTACTAAGTATTAATTACATGACTAAATAATATTAAAAGTGAGTTATGCATCTTCACTATCTAAATCAATGCAAAACTAAAAAAAATAAATATCCAATACTATTGTCATTTCTAGTATTAAATTGATTTTCTTTTTTTAGCATTAGGTATTAATTTAATTTTGCTTTGGGCTATATTTGAGTTACTAACATTTATAGGCTATAAAACATATTTGATTATTCAAAGGTTCTAAGTCTAAGCTTGAAATAATATACTAAAATATAGAATTATTAAAGAGTTTAAATTATATTTATAAATTACATTACAATAATTATTTTTATGTATAAAATATTTTTAAAACTTGTATACATGTAATGTCGGGTTGGTTTGATTTCGGTTTGACTTTTTTTAGTTAAAACCAAACCAAACCAATTTTGTTTTTTGTTTTTTTTTCTAAACACCAAACTATAGTCTGGTTTTTTTTCTCGATTTGACTCGGATCATCAGTTTGGTGCGGTTTGTCAGTTTTTTTTGTACACTCCTGCCCAGGGCCAATGGAAATGGTCAGTATTAGAAGAGTAAGAAAGTAAAACTTTGAAATAAGAAAATTAGGAGTTAGAGATAGTAAGTTAAGGGAAGGGTGTTGCTTGTTGTTGCTTGTTGGCGGAGCCATAGTAGCTAGTTAGTCTGTAAGGGAGAGAAATATTTTACTAATTCAAATAATTCACATTTATTTACCAATTCAAACTTCCCCATACTTGGCCAATTTCTTTTTACTACTAACATAATATGCAAGTATAATCAATTTCTAATTCTCCAAAGTAATAACCAGCCTATGTTACGTATTTATTCAGTTACACCTAATGGTGAGAAGAAAAGAAAGCACAAACATGTTAAGCTGAGAAGCACCACCCGAACCATACTTGAAAAATTAAAAACGGTATAGTCGCAATCTGTCCATCCATGAAAGTGAAAGACAAAAACACAAAAAAGAAAAAAAACGAGGAAACAAAGTTAAGAATAATTGATTCATATAAGCATATTGGAGTATTGGTACGTTGTTTTTAAGGGAGTTGGTACTTATATTACCAATTCTTCGAAACCCCCACTTTAGAAAATATAGTAAACATTTTTTCTTCAAAATAACATTGAAAAGAAATTTAACTCTTCATTAATTATCTTTAGTTTTAATAAAAGTTGTATGATTATCATGAAAGTAGATTTGCAAACCCCGGCCTGAAAGGCTTTTGTTAAGAACATTACGTTATAGAGTCACAGCAGACAATATAAGGTGGTCTGTATCACCTTCAGCGAATAAACCTTGCGGTTGGAAGGAAAAAAATTAACCTTGCCGTACAAATTTATTTACACTTGTTTATATCAAAATCGACAAATGTACGAAGAGTTTGCACATTTATCTCTTAGTCATGTTTAATTAATATATATTCTCACCTCATTACGTTTATTTAAATAACGCACTCCTGTGATTTAGTGTAAACACAAGTGTTCTTGATTGTAGAGGAGAGAGAGTAAGAAAGAAAATAACATAATTAAGTACAGATAAACACAAGTGTGATGAAAGAGTAATATTTCTACACAAATTTTTGTACCATCAAAATTTTATTAATTTTAAGAATGCAATAATCGATCCAGTTATTGATTTGATAAATTTCAAATTTACCAAAATGAATACTATCAGATTTGAATGTTAATTAGGAGTTAGGGATAGTAAGTTCAAGTTCAGATATTCCTGTATTCTTTTGGCTGCTAATATGTTGTTTATAACGGCTACATATTGTGTCGATTCAATTCTTATTATTTCTATAGTTAGAAAGTTTCTATCATATCTCAACTGCTCTTCCTATTATTGTTTTCTTTTTTCTTTTTTTTTCCCATCATTGTCATGACCATTAATCCCAAACTGGTCTGGAGGATTTAACTTTTAATTAAGCCATCGAAAAATATGATTAAGTCTTTGATAATAGTTGCTAACTGTTTGTACAATCTAAGAAAATTTAAGATTTAGTCGTAATTGTTGTTGACAGAACATCACGACACAAATATTTAAAAATTCACCATTGATAACTTGGTAATGCAGAAGCCTAATCCACACTTTGTTTAGGGGAAGTTTGAAGACTGATTCAAACAAATTTTCGTCTATAAATAGGCACACCTCTCTAATCATATTTCTTACAGATAAACAAATTGTTTCAATATATACAGAGTTGTTTCTAATTTGCAATGGCTCTCAAGTCCTTTATATTAACCATTGCCATTTTGGCTGTTGTCTCTTCAATAAGCCATGCATCTGATCCTAGTCCTTTACAAGATTTTTGTGTTGCTGTTAACGACTCTATGGCTGCTGGTAAATTACCGAACTACAAATTTGATTGTTTGTTTTCACTTGTACTTGTTGTTATTTTCACTTTCTAATAATTATTTTTACGCAGTTTTCGTGAATGGAAAAATATGCAAGGATCCAAAGGTTGTCAATGCCGATGACTTCTTCAAATCAGGCCTAAACATACCTGGAAATACTTCAAATCAAGTCGGATCAGCTGTAACTGCAGTGAACGTCGGCAACTTACCTGGACTTAACACTCTAGGCATTTCATTAGTTCGTATTGATTATGCACCATATGGTCTCAACCCACCTCATACTCACCCTAGAGCAACTGAGGTTCTTGTTGTACTCGAGGGTACTCTCTATGTCGGTTTTGTCCTTTCAAATCCCGGACCAAATATGAAGAACAAACTCTTTACAAAGATTCTAAAACCTGGAGATGTGTTTGTTTTTCCAATAGGTCTCATTCATTTTCAGTTTAACATTGGAAAGACGACGGCTGTTGCATTTGCTGGACTCAGCAGCCAAAATCCAGGAGTTATCACTATTGCTAATGCAGTTTTTGGCTCAGATCCACCAATTAATGTTGATGTCCTCGCCAAAGCATTCCAAGTTGATAAGAAAGTGATCGATTATCTCCAATCTCAATTCTGGTGGGACAACAACTAAATTTAGTACAAAGACAAATAATACTATGATGTTTCTGCTTGTTTTTTGAATTTAAGAAATCATAAATAAAATTCAGGATCTAGTCCTTTGGACTGGTTTTCCTTGATCTTTGTATTGGATGTACTAAAGTAGGAATGTTTTAGTAAAAGTTATGTTTTCTGACCCACACACCATTTTATTTTGCTCTACACTATTATTTGCATGCTTATGCTAAAAACAACTGAGGCGTTTCTGAATACAATCGATTAGCTCTCAATTATTTGCCAAAAAAATTAGAAAAAGATACAGTAAGCAAGTGTTATTTAAGTCCTTTATTTTTGTTGTGTTTATTCATTCAAAGATGGAAAGTAAGAAAAAATGAATTAATCAAGCCAGACGCCACGTAAAAAATTAAAAAGGACAGTTGTTGACTTTACTGTCAGCATAGGTTGACTGCTTTAAAAATACAAATGTATACCAAATCAAGTAGTAGCAGTTGTACAACGAAGGTTGATATCAACATCACGTGCTAAGAAACAAGGCAGGAGTTTTCAGTGGCAAAAGTAAGACTATATATCGCCAGCTCCGGTGGCGACCTATCTTTAATTTAATTTCTGGCATATTTGTTTTACTTTTGTGGCGAGGTTAATTAATCGCCAGAAAACCTAATAATAAAATAAATTAGCCTATGTGATGAAGAATTTGACCACAAAAAGTAAACAAATATGTTACAAATAGATTTGACGGAGCCATTACTTAAAAAAAACAGCATATAATTCGGCAACGTGGTGCTTACTTTTGGTGTCGACTAAAATGGTCGCTATCATCGTCATTGAAAACTCTCGGTGTGGATTGCATTTCATGCAAATGCTCTTTTGCCATTTCCAAGATTCGAGTTTATGGACTTGCACACATATTTTGTATTAAGAATAATTGTATATTGGTTGCTATCATTAAAAGGTTGATCACCCAAATTAAAAGTGATCTGCTAAGGTTTTGTTAACTAACTATATTTGTAAAATAATTCTTGAGAAGATAAAATAACATATAAATAGAAATGTAAAAGAAACAGGATTTAATCCAAGCCCACTGAATTCACAGTGTTTCCTTAAGGAATTTAATCCCCTTCTAATACCCAAGGTTGTGGATTATTTCCTCCCAGGATAGAACGAATTACACACTGGTGTAGCGATACTTCAAACACCAGTGTGAACGAATTACACACTGGTGTAGCGATACTTCAAACACCAGTGTTTCAGCGAACACAAAGATCGGTAGCAAATCACACTTACTGTTGCTTTGTTTGTAGTTAAAACAGTGCAGAAGAAAGGAGGAGAAGTCAGAAATTCGTATGGAAAATCTGAGAGAATGGACTGGTATTTATAACCAATGTTGAGCTCAAACTGAAGAGGTGCAACTCTTCAAAACTTAAGAGGTGCAACTCTTCAAATCCGAAGAGGTGCCAACTGTTTCTTCAAATCTGAAGAGGTGCAAACTGTTCTTCAAATCCGAAGAGGTGCAAACTGTTTCGGTCATATTGTAAATGTCTTTTACAAAAGCGAAGGGCATATACTATTACATTAGATTTAATATTAATATTCCTTTTACAAAAAACCGGATATTTAATAATATTTATGTTAATATTTACTATTAATAAATAAATTTGGTCCAAAAAAATTAATCAATCAATCAATCATTTGACCGAAGCCGTAACCGAAGCCGAGCCGAGCGAGCAAGCAACGACGACGGCGCGAGGCTTGCCTTATTCTTAACTCTTTAAGAGCTAGAAGAAGTGCAATTGTATATATACCCATCAAAATCTTTTCCTCTTCCAATATGGGACAATGTCCCTTTGTCAAGGAGGAAAACTCAAATATTTTTAATTTTTTTCCATTTCCCATTCACCCTCTTTTAAGCTACATTTAAGCTTAAAATCCAATAATTTTAAGTTACATTTAAGCTTAAAAACCAAACAATCCCCCACATGAATGGGGAATGGCTATATCACCGAAATATGCATGAAAAAACTGTGTGATTCGCAAGCAAGGATTAATTGCATCTGTATAAGTAGGTTTCCCTTTGAACTTTCCGTAGTGAACTTATGTTGGATATACTCGGTCAATCGGTAGATTTGATATCTTTCAACCGTCGAACTTTGGTGTATACCTAGACAACCATAAGTCACACAACCAACCCTTAACCGTCTTTGGCTCTCATTGTTGTATTCGTTCCAGCCATGAACACCGCCTGATTTAATAAGTGCGTAGAGAATTGGCCTTACAAAATTCCCCCTGAAGCGGCTAACACTTCACACTTACATAGGTGATTCCTAAATGTGTCATCCCGTAGATACACTATTTGATATACCCCGTATCAAATTTAGAAATCATTAAAAAGCCTTAATGCTTTATCCTTGGTACTGAACATTGTCACATCACGAGAATGGACCAAGCTTTTAGTTGACAATGTTGAACCATCATTAATGACTTTGTTTGATCTCCTTGAACCTAAATATTGGGATCTCCAGTTTTCTAGGTAGAGTTACAACCACAATGGCTTGTTCTCGGCCATAGTCATATTCCCCTCGATGATTTCTCAACTACCTCTCTAGTTAGGCCTTTTGTAAGTGGATCTGATACATTATCGCTTGACTTTACGTAGTCAATCGCGATAATTCCTCTAGAGAGTAATTGCCTAACGGTTTTATGTCTTCATCGTATATGACGAGATTTACCGTTATACATCACGCTCCCAGCCCTTCCAATTGCCGCTTGACTATTGCAATGTATACATATTGGTGCCAATGGTTTGGGCCAAAATAGAATGTCTTCCAAGAAATTCCAGAGCCATTCAACTTCTTCACCGGCTTTATCTAAGGTTATGAACTCAGCTTCTATTGTAGAGCGGGCAATACAAGTTTGCTTGGATGACTTCCAAGATACTGCTCCTCTACCAATAGTGAATATATATCCACTTGTGGACTTAGAATCAGTTGAACCGGTGATCCAATTTTCATCACAATATCCCTCAATCACCACAGGATATTTATTGTAGTGCAAAGCAAAGTCCTGGGAATGTTCTAAATATCCCAAAACTCGTTTCATTGTCATCCAATGAGATTGACCTGGATTTCTCGTGTATCGGCTCAATTTGCTTATAGCACAAGCTATATCTGGTCGTGTACAATTCATGATATACATTAAGCATCCCAACACACGAGCATAATTCATTTGTGATATGCTTTGGCCTTTGTTCTTTGCTAATGCAAGATTCACGTCAATTGGAGTCTTTGCAACTTTAAACCCTAAGTGCTTGAATTTTCCAAGTAATGTCTTAATATAATGAGATTGTGACAATGCCAGACCTTGAGGAATCTTATTGATCTTAATCCCCCAGAATTAAATCAGCAACTCCAAAGTCCTTCATATCAAACTTGCTAGTAAGCATACGCTTAGTTGCATTTATGTTGGCAATGTCATTACTCATTATCAGCATATCATCCACATATAAGCAAATAATGACTATGTGATTTGGAATATTTTTAATGTACACACATTTATCACATTCATTTATCTTAAAACCATTTGACAATATGGTCTAGTCAAATTTCGTAGGTGCTTGTTTTAGTCCGTAAAGAGACTTAACAAGTCTACATACCTTCTTTTCCTTACCTGGAACCACAAACCCTTCAGGTTGTTCCATGTAGATTTTTTCCTCCAAATCTCCATTTAAGAAGGCCATCTTAACGTCCATTTGATGAATTTCAAGACCATAAACTGCAGCTAATGCTACTAACATTCGTATGGACGTAATTCTTGTAACTCGAGAGTATGTATCAAAATAATCAAGACCTTCTCGATGTCTATACCCTTTGACTACTAGTCTTGTCTTATATTTATCAATAGTGCCATCATCTTTCATTTTCCTTTTAAAAATCAATTTATAACCCAAAGGTTTATTTTCAGGAGGAAGATCAACCAATTCCCATGTGTAGTTGTTCAATATGGATTCTATTTCACTATTGGCTGCTTCTTTCAAAAATAATGATTCCGAAGAAGACATAGCTTCTTTAAATGTTCGAGTCATATTTTCCAATAAGAAAGTCACAAAATCTTATCCAAATGAAGTAGACGTTCTTTGACGTTTACTACGTCTTGGATCCTCCTGATTAAATGTACTTTCTTTTTGTTTCTTCCCGAGGTCGTTTAGATACTTCACCAATCGACTCACATTCCTTTTTATATGAGTATATATTTTCAAAGAATTCAGCATTATCTCATTCTATAACCGTATTATTATGAATGTCAGGATTTTTTGATTTATGAACCAGAAATCGATATGCTTTACCATTGGTCGCATATCCTATGAAAACACAATCAATGGTTTTCAGTCCTATTTTTACTCTTTTGGGTTTAGGAACTTGCACTTTTGCCAAACACCCCCACACTTTAAAATAATTCAAGTTGGGCTTCCTTCCTTTCCATTTTTCATATTGAATGGATTGTGTTTTGCTCTGGGATACTCGATTTAGTATCTGGTTAGCCGCAAGAACGGCTTCCCCCCACAAGTTCTGTAGCAAACCAGAACTTATCAACAATGTGTTCATCATCTCTTTTAATGAACGATTGTTTCTTTTCGCAATCCCATTGGATTGGGGCATGCAAGGGGCCATTGTTTGATGAATTATTCCATATTCTAAACATATTTCTTCAAAAGGAGATTCATATTCGCCACCCCTATCACTTCTTATCATTTTAATTTTCTTGTTAAGTTGTGTTTCAAGTTCATTTTTGTATTGCCTTAATGCATCTATTGCTTCATCTTTACTATTAAGTAAGTAAACATAGCAATATCGAGTACTGTCGTCAATAAAAGTTATGAAATACTTTTTTCCACTGCGAGATGGTATTGACTTCATGTCGCAAATATCTGTGCGAATTAAGTCTAAAGGATTTGAATTCCTTTCAACTGACTTATAAGGATGTTTAACATACTTAGATTCCACACATATTTGACATTTTGATTTGTCGTATTCAAACATAGGCAATACTTTCAAATTAATCATTTTCCGCAAGGTTTTGTAATTGACATGACCCAAATGTATATGCCATAATTCATCTGACTCAAGTAAGTAAGAAGAAGCTGAAATTTTATTATTATTCTCAATAACCATTACATTCAGCTTGAAAAGGCCCTCAGTGAAGTAACATTTTTCCTACAAACATTTTATTCTTACTTATTACAATCTTATCGGATACAAAAACACACTTAAACCCATTCTTAACAAGAAGTCCAGCAGAGACTAAGTTCTTTCTAATCTCGGGAACATGAAGGACTTTGTTCAAGGTCACCACCTTACCAGAAGTCATTTTCATAAATATCTTTCCAGATCCTTCAATTTTGGCCATTGCAGAATTTACCATAGAAAGCGTCTCTTCGGGTCCAACAAGAGCATATATAGCAAACGCTTCTCTAACAGCACAAACATGGCGAGTGGCTCCAGAATCAATCCACCACTCCTTAGGATTTCCCACCAGGTTGCATTCAGAAAGCATAGCACACAAGTCATCGATATCTTTGTGCTTTTCAACTATGTTTGCTTGACCCTTCTTCTTGTCATTCTTTGGAGCACGACAATCTGCAGATCTGTGTCCATATTTTCCACAGTTGTAGCAATTTCTGTTGAACCGCTTCTTGCTTGGGTTGCTTTTCGGTCCATAAGCCATCTTCCTCTTTCTATCTTCAACAATGTTTGCTCCCATTATTGTTAAGTTTCCATGGCCTTTCTTTTCAGCAGCTTTGTTATCCTCTTCGGTTCTCAACCGAACAATGAGATCTTCAAGGGACATCTCTTTTCGTTTGTGTTTCAAGTAATTTTTTGAAGTCCTTCCACAAAGGAGGCAACTTCTCAATTATTGCTGCAACTTGGAATGCTTCATTGATGACAAGACCTTCAGCGAAACTTCTGTTAGTAGAAATAATATAATTAATACTTTCAATATTAGTATTAATTTGACTTATACCTTCAGCAAGGAGATCGTGAATAATCACTTTTAATTCTTGGAATTGGGTAATAACAGACTTGCTATCTACCATTTTATAGTCCAAACATTTAGCGGCAATGAATTTCTTTAACCCGACATCTTCTGTTTGTATTTCCTTTCAAGCGCTATCCACAGTTGTTTTGACGTCTCCATATTACTATAGACGTTATATAGATCGTTCTCTAGTCCGCTAAGAATGTAATTCTTGCATAGAAAATCATAATGCTTCCACGACTCAGTCACGAGAAAGCGTTCATTTTCTGGAGTTTCGTCAGGCAAAACAGGAACATCTTCCTTAATGAACTTCTGCATACTTAAAGTCGTCAAGTAGAAGAACATCTTCTGCTGCCAGCGCTTGAAATCAATCCCAGAAAATTTTTCGGGTATTTCTGCCGGTGCCAATGCCGGTGTTGTTTGGCTTGTCGATGCATTGGCAGTTACCATAGGAACAGTCTGGTTTCCATTGTCATTCGTTATTTCTATAAAAGAATGACACAAACAAACGTTAAAATCACGTAGATTTTAATCTCCACTGGAGTAGAAAACCACATAGGTTTTAGTCTCCAGAAACAGTGAGTATAACACAAATATAGAAAATATTAAATTCCTTAAGCTTGTTAACGAACTGTATTTGTAAAATAATTCTGGAGAAGATAAAATAACATATAAACAGAAATGTAAAAGAAACAGAATTTAATCCGAGCCTACTGAATTCATAGTATTTCCTTAAGGAATTTAATCCCCTCCTAGTACCCAAGGTTGTGGATTATTTTCTCCCAGGATAGAACGAATTACACACTGGTGTAGCGATACTTTAAACACCAGTGTTTCAGCGAACACAAAGATCGGTAGCAAATAACACTTATTGTTGCTTTGTCTGTAGTTAAAACAGTGCAAAAGAAAGGAGGAGAAGTCAGAAATTCGTATAGAAAATTTGAGAGAATGGACTAGTATTTATAGCCAATGTTGAGCTCAAACTAAAGAGGTGCAACTCTTCAAATCCTAAGAGGTGCCAACTGTTTCTTCAAATCTGAAGAGGTGCAAACTGTTCTTCAAATCCGAAGAGGTGCAAACTATTTCGGCCATATTGTAAATATCTTTTACAAAAAGCGAAGGGCATATACTATTACATTGGATTTAATATTAATATTCAGTTTACAAAAATTCGGATATTTAATAACATTTCTGTTAATATTTACTATTAACAAATAAATTTGGTCCAAAAAATTAATAAATCAATCGATCATTTGACCAAATTCGAATCTGAAGCCGTAGCCGAAGCCGAGCCGAGTGACGACGACGACGGCGCGAGGCTTGCCTTCTTCTTAACTCTTTAAGAGCTAGAAGAAGTGCAATTGTATACATACCTATCAAAATCTTTACCTCTTCCAATATGGGACAATGTCCCTTTGTCAAGGAGGGAAACTCAAATATTTTTAATTTCCCTCCATTTCCCATTCACCCTCTTTTAAGCTACATTTAAGCTTAAAAACCCAATAATTTTAAGCTACATTTAAGATTAAAAACCCACAATCCCCCACATGAATGGGGAATGGCTATATCAAGGAAATATGCATGAAAAATCTGTGTGATTCGCAAGCAAGGATTAATTGCATCTGTATAAGTAGGTTTCCCTTTGAACTTTCCGTAGTGAACTTATGTCGGATATACTCGGTCAATCGGTAGATTTGATATCTTTCAACCGTCGAACTTTGGTGTATACCTAGACAACCATAAGTCACACAACCAACCCTTAACCGTCTTTGGCTCTCATTGTTGTGTTCGTTTCAGCCATGAACACCGCCTGGTTTAATAAGCGCGTAGAGAATTGGCCTTACAAAATTCCCCCTGAAGCGGCTAACACTTCACACTTACATAGGTGATTCCTAAATGTGTCATCCCGTAGATACACTATTTGATATACCCCGTATCAAATTTAGAAATCATTAAAAAGCCTTAATGCTTTATCCTTGGTACTGAACATTGTCTCATCACGAGAATGGACCAAACTTTTAGTTGACAATGTTGAACCGTCATTAATGACTTTGTTTGATCTCCTTGAACCTAGATCTTGGGATCTCTAGTCTTCTAGGTAGAGTTACCGCCACAATGGCTTGTTCTCGGCCATAGTCCCATTCCCCTCGATGATTTCTCAACTACCTCTCTAGTTAGGACTTTTGTAAGTGGATCCGATACATTATCACTTGACTTTACATAGTCAATCGTGATAATTCATCTAGAGAGTAATTGCCTAACAGTTTTATGTCTTCTTCGTATATGACGAGATTTACCGTTATACATCATGCTCCCAGCCCTTCCAATTTTCGCTTGACTATCGCAATGTATACATATTAGTGCCAATGGTTTGGGCCAAAATAGAATGTCTTCCAAGAAACTCCGGAGCCATTCAGATTCTTCACCGGCTTTATCTAAGTCTATGAACTCAGCTTCCATTTTAGAGCGGGCAATACACGTTTTCTTGGACGACTTTCAAGATACCGCTCCTCCACCAATAGTGAATACATATCCACTTATGGACTTAGAATCAGTTGAACCGGTGATCCAATTTGCATCACAATATCCCTCAATCACCGCAGGATATTTATTGTAGTGCAAAGCAAAGTCCTGGGTATGTTCTAAATATCCCAAAACTCGTTTCATTGCCATCCAATGAGATTGACCTGGATTTCTCGTGTATCAACTCAATTTGCTTATAGAACAAGTTATATATGGTCGTGTACAATTCATGATATACATTAAGCATCCCAACACACGAGCATAATCCAATTGTTATATGCTTTGGCCTTTGTTCTTTGCTAATGCAAGATTCACGTCAATTGGAGTCTTTGCAACTTTAAACCCTAAGTGCTTAAATTTTCCAAGTATTGTCTTAATATAATGAGATTGTGACAATGCCAAACCTTGAGGAGTCTTATTGATCTTAATCCCCAGAATTAAATCAGCAACTCCCAAGTCCTTCATATCAAACTTGCTAGTTAGCATACGCTTAGTTGCATTTATGTTGAAAATATCATTACTCATTATCAGCATATCATCCACATATAAGCAAACAATTACTATGTGATTTGGAACATTTTTAATGTACACACATTTATCACTTTTATTTATCTTAAAACCATTTGACAATATGGTGTGGTCAAATTTCGCATGCCATTGTTTAGGTGCTTGCTTTAGTCCGTAAAGAGACTTAACAAGTCTACATACCTTCTTTTCTTTACCTGGAACCACAAACCCTTCAGGTTGTTCCATGTAGATTTCTTCCTCCAAATCTCCATTTAAGAAGGCCGTCTTAACGTCCATTTGATGAATTTCAAGACCATAAACTACAGCTAATGCTACTAACATTCGTATGGACGTAATTTTTGTAACTCGAGAGTATGTATCAAAATAATCAAGACCTTCTCGCTGTCTATACCCTTTGACTACAAGCCTTGTCTTATATTTATCAATAGTTCCATCATCTTTCATTTTCCTTTTAAAAATCCATTTAGAACCCAAAGGTTTATTTCCAGGAGGAAGATCTACCAATTCCCATGTATGGTTGTTCAATATGGATTCTATTTCACTATTGATTGTTTCTTTCCAAAACAATGATTCCGAAGAAGACATAGCTTATTTAAATGTTCGAGGCTCATTTTCCAATAAGAAAGTCACAAAATCTTGTCCAAATGAAGTAGACGTTCTTTGACATTTACTACGACTTGGATCCTCCTGATTAAATGTACTTTCTTTTGTTTCTTCCCGAGGTCATTTAGATCCTTCACCAATCGACTCACATTCCTTTTTATACGGGTAAATATTTTCAAAGAATTCAGCATTATCTGATTCTATAACCGTATTATTATGAATGTCAGGATTTTCTGATTTATGAACCAGAAATCGATATGCTTTACCATTGATCTCATATCCTATGAAAACACAATCAACGGTTTTCGGTCCTATTTTTACTCTTTTGGATTTAGGAACTTGCACTTTTGACAAACACCCCCACACTTTAAAATAATTCAAGTTGGGCTTCCTTCCTTTCCATTTTCATATGGAATGGATTGTGTTTTGCTATGGGGTACTCGATTTAGTATTCGGTTAGCCATAAGAACGGCTTCCCCCCCCAAGTTCTGTGGCAAACCAGAACTTATCAACATTGCGTTCATCATCCCTTCAGGTTGTTCCATGTGGATTTCTTCCTCCAAATCCGAAGCCGAATCCGAATCCGAAGCCGTAGCCGAAGCCGAGCGAGCGACAACGACGACAGCGCGAGGCTTGTCTTCTTCTTAAATCTTTAAGAGCTAGAAGAAGTGCAATTGTATATATACCCGTCAAAATCATTTCCTCTTCCAATAAGGGACAATGTCCCTTTGTCAAGGAGGGAAACACAAATATTTTTAATTTCGCTCCATTTCCCATTTACCCTCTTTTAAGCTACATTTAAGCTTAAAACCCAATAATTTTAAGCTACATTTAAGCTTAAAAATCCAACAGGTTTAAAGTTAAATGGGTCTATAAGACACCTCCTAAAGTATGAGGTATTATGTGTAGATACTCATATATAATTTCTAATTTAATGATGGGCTAAATTAGAATTACATAAATATGTACAACTATAAATGGGTTATGGTCCCCAAATCAGACGTAAGGTTTTCTTTTCTAATATCCCACCATTGGAAAAGTACGTCTTGATTTGGAAGACCCCTAACCGCAAGACGAGGTGTTTCATTCGTTCTTTTGGATTTAGGTATGCTTCCGCATCTAGTTTTTATTCTCGATGATTTGACATGATAGTTCTTGGGTAAAAGATGATATTTTTCATCTTTAAAGTAAATTGGTTCTAACAATTGGTATCACGAGCCTCTGTCATGTTAAATTATTGAAAACTTTTACATAAAAATATATTGAGAAATCAAAAAAGAAAAAGTTTGTACTGGCGGTGCTACTTTAGGAAAATGATTTTTGTATTCTACAAACTACAAAGTAAGGTCTTGTTTTGGTTGATTAATTGATATTTTTATCTAAATTTTGTTTATTAAATCCGAGACTCAAAACTCAAAAATGAGTAAAAATGATTAACTTCCGATTTTATGGGTTCTGTCCGAGCATTTTCGCATTTGTGGACACTTAACTGCATCTGCGGTTTCCTCTTCTGCGAGGCATGGCTCGCTTCTATGAGCCCGCATCTGCGATCTATAATCCGCAGGTGCGATTACACCAGAAGGCCAAAATTTCAGATTTTTCTTAAGTCCAAATTTTGATCCGTTAACCATCCGGAATCCACTCGAGGCCCCCAGGACCTCAACCAAATACACCAACAAGTCCTAAAATATCATACGAACTTAATTGAGATCTCAAATCACATCAAACAACACTAAAACCATGAATTATACTCCAATTCAAGCTTAAGGAACTTAAGAATTTTCAACTTCTACATTCGATGCTGAAACATATCAAATCAAGTTCGATTGACCTAAAATTTTGCACACAAGTCATAAATGACATAACAGACCTATTCAAATTTCCAGAATTGTATTCCAACCCCGATATCAAAAAGTCAAATCCATGGTCAAACTTTGAAAATCTTTAGCCCTTAAATTTCTAGTTTCCGTTAAATGGCCATAACTTGAGTTAGGGACCTCCAAATTACATTCTGGGGATACGCCCAAGTCCCAAATCACGATACGGACCTACCGGAACTGTCAAATTAATGATTCGGATCCGTTTGCTAAAAATGTTGACCAAAGTCAACTTAATTGAGTTTTAAAGCTCTATTTCACCTTTTAATTATTCTTTTCACATAAACACTTTCTGGAGAATTATACGGACTGCGCACGCAAGTTGAGGAATGATAAATAGTGTTATTTGAGGTCTCAAAATACAAAAATAATTATTAAATTTAAAGAAAATCTTTTGGGTCATCACATTCTCCACCTCTAAAACAAATGTTCGTCCTCGAACGAAATTAGAAAAGTACCTGAGCTGGTGAAAAGGTGTGGATATTTACTTCGCATGTCCGACTCGGACTCACAATGACCCATACTGCATCAAACTTTCTCTGAGTTTATGGTAGCCCAACAATAAAATCCATAGTGATACGCTCCCACATCCACTCAGGAGTTTCTAACTTTTGAAGCAAACCACCAGGTCTCTCATGCCCGTACTTGACTTGTTAGTAGTTTAGACATCGTGATACATATGCAACTATATCCTTTTTCATTCTCCTCCACCAATAATGTTGCCGTAAATCTTGATACATTTTGACGCCACCTAGATGAATAGAATACCTGAAACCGTGTGCCTCCTCAAGAATTAATTCACGAAGCCCATCCACATTAGGCACACAAATACGACCCTACATTCGCAGAACTCCATCTTCCCCCCACAACAACCTGTTTGGCATCACCGTGCCGCATCGTGTCCTTAAGGACAAGCAAATGAGGATCATAATATTGTCGCTCTCTGATACACTCATATAAAGAAGACCGAGTGACTGTGCAAGCTAGAACCCGACTGGGTTCTAAAATATCTTACCTCATGAACTGATTAGCCAAAGTCTGGACATCTGCTGCTAACGGTCTCTCATCAACCGGAATATAAGCAAGGCTTCCCATACTCACAACCTTTCTACTCAAAGCATCGGCCACCACATTAGCCTTTCCGGGGTGATACAAAATGGTGATATCATAGTCTTTCAACAACTCCAACCATCTTATCTGCCTCAAATTGAGATCTTTTTGTCTGAACAAATACTGAAGGCTATGATGATCAGTAAATACCTCACACGAGACACCGTAAAGTTAATGCCTCCAATTCTTCAATGCATGAATAATGACTGCCAATTCTAAGTCATGAACAGGATAATTCTTCTCGTGAACTTTCAACTGCCATGACGCATATGCAATCACCCTGCCATCTTGCATCAATACTGCACCAAGCCCAACGCGAGATGCATCACAATATACCGTATAAGATCCTGAACTTGTGGGTAATACCAACACTGATGTTGTAGTCAAAGCGGTCTTGAGCTTCTGAAAGCTCAACTCACATTCGTCTGACCATCTAAACGGGGCACCCTTCTAGGTCAATTTGATCAATGGAGATGCTATAGATGAAAACCCCTCAACAAGTCGGCGATAATAACCTGCCAATCCCAGGAAGCTCCAGATCTCTAAAGCTGAAGTAAGTCTAGGCCAATTCTGAACTGCCTTAATCTTCTTAGGATCCACTTTTAGGCCTTCAGTAGATACAACATGCCCCAAAAAGGCAACTGGGCCTAACCAAAATTCACATTTTAAAAATTTAGCATATAACCGATTATTCTTCAAAATCTGAAGCACAAATCGAAAATGTTGCTCATGTCCTCTCGACTGCTGGAGTAAATCAAGATATCATCAATGAACACAACCACAAAAGAGTCCAAATAAGGCTTGAACAGCTGATTCATCAAACCCATAAATGTTGTTGGGGCATTTGTCAGCCCGAATGACATCACTAGGAATTCGTAATGTCCATACCGAGTCTGAAAAGCTGTCTTAGGGACATTAGATTCCCTAATCTTCAACTGATGGTAACCAGACATCAAGTCGATCTTTGAAAACACCTTGGCATCCTGAAGCTGATCGAATAAGTGATTAATTCTTGGCAACGGATACTTGTTCTTGATAGTCACCTTGTTCAACTGCCGATAATTTATACACATTCTCATCGACCCATCTTTCTTCTTCACGAACAACATGGGCGCACCCCAGGGCAAGACACTAGGTCTAATGAAGCCCTTATCAAGCAATTCTTGTAATTGTTCTTTTAATTCCTTCAACTCTGGCGGGGCCATACAGTATGGTGGAATAGAAATGGGTTGGGTGCTCGGAGCCAAATCAATATAGAAGTCAATATGTATGTCGGGTGGCATCCTCGGCAAATCTACAGGAAATACATCTGGAAACTCACGGACAACCGGAACTGAATCCATAGCAGGAACATCCACACTAGAATCGCGAATATGATCCAAATAAGATATACAACCCTTCTCGACCATACAGAGAGCCTTCACATAAGAGATAACACTCATGGTGGAATGGCCAAGAGTCCATTTCCACTCTATTCGAGGTAACCCCAACATAGCTAGAGTCACCGTTTTGGCGTGATAATACAATATAGTATGATAAGGTGACAGCCAATCCATACCCAAGATGACATCAAAATCTACCATGCCAAGAAGTAGAAGATCCACGCTAGTCTCAAGACTCCCAATAGTAACCACACACGAATGATAGACATGATCTACCACAACAGAACCTCCCACCGGTGTAGATACACACATAGAAGCACTTAGAGAATCACGAGGTACAACTAGATATGTAGAAAAATAGGAAGACACATAGGAATAAATAGATCCTGGATCAAATAGAATTGAAGCATCTCTATGGAAAACTGGAATAATACATGTGATTACGGCATCGGATGACTCGGCCTCAGGCCTATCTAAAAAAGCATAAAATTGGGGTTGGGCCCCACCACTCTGAACCGCGTCCCTGGGACGACCTCTAACTGGCTGGCCTCCACCTCTAACGGCCTGACCTCCACCTCTAATGGCCTGACCTACACCTCTATCTTCCTGACCCATATCTCTAGCTTCCTGAGCAGGCGGTGAAGCGACCGGTGCCGGTATGATGGCACGAGAATCCTGCCGAGATCTGTTGCTCGACAACCTAGGGTTCCCACACTCATAACACCCATCCTACTATTGTGGCTGCTGAAGCTGACCCGAATGGCCCTGATAATCGTTGTAGTGACTCTGGAGTGGTGGTGCGCTGATAGGAGCTGAATGTGCGTTAAATGTTGGTTGCCCAGAGTAAGGCATAATAGGACCGTGACTTCCTGAAGCACCGTAAGATGCCTGAACTGCTGAATGAAACGGTCTGGGAGGATGACCTCTACCATAATTACCCCTGCCACCATATGAAGCACCACTGAACCCACCGAACTGACAAGGCCTCTTATCAGACCCCTGCCCTCTCTTCTGTGCAAGAACTATCTCTATCCTCCTAGCAACATTAGCAACCGCCTGAAAGGAAATATCACTTTCGATCTCCTTGGCCATCTGAAGCCTGATAGGGTGAGTGATTCCATCAATAAACCTCCTCACTCTCTCTCCCTCAGTAGGTAGTAAATGGAGAGCATGACGGGCTAAATCCACAAAAAAGGTCTCGTACTGAGTAACAGTCATACTGCCTTGTTGTAGATGCTCAAATTGCCTGTGGAAATCCTTTCTCAATGTGATAGGGAGGAACTTCTCTAGAAGTAGCCGTGAGAACTGCTCCCATGTCAATGCAGGTGATCCAACTGGTCTGGTAAACGTATAACATCTCCACCACCTCTTGGCGGAACCTGTCATCTGAAATACAGCAAAATTGACCCCATTGGTCTCAACTATACCCATGTTTCGCAACACCTCATAACAGCGGCCAAGATAATCCTGTGGGTCCTCAGAAGGTGTACCACTGAAGTGAACTGAAAAGACCTTAGTAAACTTGTCCAGCCTCAGTAAAGCCTCATAAAACATGGTGGGCCTATCATCGGCCTGTGCCGCAATAACTGGCTGAACTACCCCAACAGGTGGGGCTGCTGGATCCTGATACTGGGGAGCCATCTGCTCTGGAGCGAGAGTAGTGGGAGTCTGTGCTCCTCCCCCAGCCTGTGAGACGGCTGGTGCCACTGGAATTGTACCATTCTGGGCCACGCCCTCCATAAGACTCACTAAACGGACTAGGGCGTCCTGAAGCACTAGAGTAGATATGAATCCTTACGGGACCTGAACTGGTCTAACCGGTACAGTCTGAACAGGAACCTCCTCCTGAAGATCCACCTAAGGTTCTACAATAGGTGCGGCTGCTTGAGCTTAATGCGCACGACAGAATAAGAAAGAAGTGATATTGTTCCTAAACTTTATAGCCCCTGAAAGATAAGTACAGACGTCTCCGTACCGATCCTTCAAACTCTACTAAGCCTGCTCGTGACTTATGAGACCTAAGTAACCTAGTGCTCTGATACCAACTTGTCACGACCTGAAATTTCCACCTTCGGGACCGTGATGGCGCCTAACATCTCACTTGCTAGGCAAGCCAATGTTAGAATAATATTAGCCATTTTTAAATAATTTTAAATTAATTAATAACAAAGGCATAAATGCGTAAACAAAATCTGAAATAAAGTGAATAATCCATAATAATAGCAATATCTGAATACCATCCCAGAACTAGTGACACAAGTGCATGAGCTTCTAGAATAATACAAACAAGGGTCTGAATAAGATTAAGCTATCTGAAAGAAAGCACACAGCTAAAATAAAGTAGAAGGGGATTTCAGAACTGCGGACGCTGAGCAGTTATACCTCAAGTCTCCTCTGGGTAGCTGAATCCGAGCAAGTCTATGGTACGCCATTGGGACCAAATCCAAAATCTGAACAAGAAGTGCATAGTGTAGTATGAGTACAACCGACCCCATGTACTTTGTAAGTGCTGAGCCTAACCTCGATGAAGTAGTGACGAGGCTAAGGCAGGTCACTTACATTAACATGTATGCAATAATAGTAATAACAACAATAATAGAAATAAAACAAGTAACTCATTTCAATAGTTGAAGCCAACTCGGCAGTCATAGCCACTTATTATTTCAATCAATTTCCATTACGGCGTGCAACGCGCTCCAACAACATAATTCTTCAATAAATTTCTGTTGCGACGTGCAACCCGCTCCAATAATATAAACTTAAAATATAATCTATTACGGCGTGCAACCCGATCCCCTAATATATTTCTTTTTATTTTCATTGCGGCGTATAACCCGCTCCAACAATATAATTTCATAACTTTTAAATATACAAAAAAATACTCCCATAAATACCACATTCAGTAAGAGATTATTAGGCAACAAGGCACACAACATTTATAAATTATTTCGGAAACAAGTAATGACAAGTAGCAATTAATTGTGGAAATCAAGGAGAAAATAGGCAATTTCATATTTAATATACTAAATGTCAAGTAGCAATTAAGACACATAAATCAAATAAGCATGTAACAATTATTGCATGAATTCAAGAATTAATATTTAACAAGGAATATGAGAGAAATAATTATTATGAAAATTAATTCATGTCTTAAAAATAATTTATGATTTTTAAATAATTATGCAAACAATTAATTTGATGATGTATAGACACTCGTCACCTCGTCTATACGTCGTTCACATGAATTACATATAACAAATAATTTAAGGGTTTTATTCCCTCAAGTCAAGATTAACCACGACACTTACCTCGCTTTGCAACCAAATTCAAGATTCCAATAAACCTTTGCCTCTCGAATTCGTGTCCAAAATCCTCAAATCTAGTCATAAACAATTCAATATACTCAATACATATCGTAGGAATTAATTCCATATGAATTTACTAATTTTCCGGATTAAAATTCAAAATTCATTTCAAAAATCAATAGTGGGGCCCACGTCTCGAATCTCAGAAAAACTTATGAAATCTGAATATTCATTCCAATACGAGTCCAACCATACAAAAATTATCAGATTCCGATGTCAAATGGACCTTCAAATCTTACATTTTCGTTTTTGGAAAGTTTTACAAAAATTCCTATTTCTTCCATCTAAATCCGAAATAAATGATGAATATAGACATGGATTTATGAATTATAATCACTCTTAGTTATAGAACACTTAACCAATCCAAAGTCGTGAAAACCCCTTTTGGAATCGCTTAAATACGAGACTCAAAATTCAAAAATGAGTAATTTGGTTAACTTCCGATTTTATGGGTTCTGTCCAGGCATTTTCGCATATGCGGACACTTGATCGCATCTGCGGTTTCCGCTTCTACGAACCCGCATCTGCGGTCTAAAATCCGCAGGTGCGATTACACCAGAAGGCCAAAATTTCAGGTTTTCTTTAAGTCCAAATTTTGATCCGTTAACCATCCGGAATCCACCCGAGGCCCCCGGGACCTCAACCAAATACACCAACAAGTCCTAAAATATCATACGAACTTAGTCGAGACCTCAAATCATATCAAACAATGCTAAAACCATGAATCATACTCTAATTCAAGCTTAAGAAACTTAAGAATTTTTAACTTCTACATTCGATGCCGAAACCTATCAAATCAAGTTCGATTGACCTAAACTTTTGCACACAAGTCATAAATAACATAACGAACCTATTCAAATTTCCAGAATCAAATTCCAACCCCGATATCAAAAAGTCAAATCCGTGGTCAAACTTTGGAAATCTTTAACCTTTAAATTTCTAGTTTTCGTTAAATGGCCATAACTTGAGCTAGGAACCTCCAAATTAAATTTTGGGCATACGCTCAAGTCCTAAATCACAATACGGACCTACTGGAACTGTCAAAATACTGATCCGGATCCGTTTGCTAAAAATATTGACCAAAGTCAACTTAATTGAGATTTAAAGCTCAACTTTTAATCATTTTTTCACATAAAAACTTTTCGAAAAATTATACGGACTGTGCATGCAAGTCGATAAATAATGAATGGTGCTATTTGAGGTTTCAAAAAACAGAAATAATTATTAAATTTAAAGATGACCTTTTGGGTAATCACAAATTACTACACCAAGATATCACTTACAAATTAATATTTTGTCCAAAGATAAAATATTAATGGAGTGATGGGTATCTTGAGATGGGGTTTACATTTATTCAAATTTATTTTTATTTTGATTTTAAGTATTATGTGAGCTTATTTCATTATTTGTTATTCTCTGATATAGCTAAAATTACTCCTGCAAATATTACTGCCAACATCAATTCAATTCCTATGTTGAATGGCACTAACTTCAAGTCATGGCAAGAGAACTCAACATAGTTCTCAGAATCATAGATCTCGACCTTGCGTTAAGGGTTGATTCTCCACCACCTCGTATAGATAAGAGTACCTCTAATGAAAAGAGGGAGATGGAAAGGTGGGAGAGATCAAATCACATGTGTATGATGATCATGAAGAAAGCCATTCCAGAAATATTCAGGGGTACTATGTCCGACAAGGTTAAGACGGCTAAAAGGTTTATGGCTGAAATTGAAAAGTATTTGTCAAGAGTGAAAATGTTGAGATTGGTACAGTCTTGACAAGTTTGATTTTAATGAGGTATCGAGACAAATGTAACATCAGGGAGTACATCATGCAAATGTCTCATCTTGCTTCTAAGTTGAAAGCACTTAAGTTGAATCTCTCTAAGGACTTGCTAGTGCATTTGATTTTGATATCCCTTCCACCACAGTTTAGCTAATGTAAGGTGAGCTATAATTGTCAGAAAGAGACTTGGGTCTCTAGATGAGGTCATCTTACACGTTGTTCTGGAAGGGGATAGACTGAAGCAAGAAAAGATAGAAAGTGCTCACTTAATCGTTGTGCCTAAGGACAAAAGAAAGGGTTTCTTGAACTATCGAAAGTCTAATGATGGTGAAAGATACATCTACGATGGTGATGGCAAATCGGTTGAAGCCAAAGCAATTGAAACTTTTAGATTATTGTTAAGAACCGATTTTATTTGAATTTGAACGATACTTATGTTGTACCCTTTTTAGATGAAATTTGGTTATGTTTCTGTACTAGAGAGGTTTGGTTATTTTTATTTATTTAAAAATAAAAAAAATAGTCTCTTTCGTAATTCAAAATTGGTTGGTCCCAGTTCTTTATCGGGTTACAATAATTTATACTTATTTGATTTGATTACTTCGTTCGATGAGCCTTGCATGTTAACATAACTGGTAATAAGGGTAAATTAACCATCTAGTAGCCAACTTCTTTATGTCATGAGAGATTAGGTCATATCTCTAAAGGAGAATTAAGAGATTTCTGTCCAATAAAATTTTATATACCCTTAATTTTTCAAAAATTTTATCCCACTACTAAGATTACTTTTTCCAATAATGTGAAGTTCTTTGAGGATGTTGAGTTTGTGGGGGGAGGGGGGGGGATTTAAAGACTTTGTCTTTGAGGAGGAACATATTGATATTCCTCTAATTGTTATTGTCAATGCTCACAAACAACTTTTTATACCTGACATTATTCAAGAAATAAATTTGGATCAAAGACAATATCATTCAGCCCGTCATTCAAGAAGTAGTTCCCAAAGAACAAACTCTACAAGCTCAAGAATAAATTTCAATAAAAAAAATCATCTATGGACTTAAGAAAGTGTCTCATTAATAGTATTACTAATTTCATCAAGTTATTGTCTTATTTGGTTTCGCGATAAATCTTATTAATTATTGTGTATACCACAAGTTTAGTGGAGTAAGTATATTTTTTTATTGTGTGATGTATGATTAGCTTTGTATGCGTCTGAATATCTCATTTAATTTAGGGATGTTGGGCAGATATTTAAGCAATTTATAAACTTATCTTTTAAAAGTAGTGTAAAGGTTCAAAAGGTAATTACAGAGAACAAATACTTTATGCTCACATAAAGGAAGTCGAAAAAGTTAAAGATAATCAGGTATTTGAATATCGACTTATGTAGATGCTGATATAATATGACATACTTGGTTGATGAGCTATATAAGGGAGAGTGTTAAAACGAACACTCATAGCTCTTTTCATCGAGATTTTCCTGATGTATTTCCAGCAGATCTTCCGGGTATGCCACCCGACAGGGATATTGATTTTGGTATTGATCTATTACCGGGTACTCAGCTCATTTCTATTCCACCATACCGTATGGCCCCAGCAGAGTTGAAAGAATTAAAAGAACAGTTACAGGAATTGCTTGATAAGGGTTTCATTCGGCCTAGTGTATCATCGTGGGGTGCTCCTGTCTTATTTGTAAAGAAAAAGGATGGTTCTATACGGATGTGTATTGATTATCGCCAGTTGAACAAGGTTAGAGTGAAGAACATGTATCCATTGCCACGTATTGATGATTTATTTGATCAGCTTAAGGGTGCCAGGGTATTCTCTAAAATTGACTTGCGTTCAGGCTATCATCAGTTGAAGATTCGGGAGCCAGATATTCTGAAGACTGCTGTCAGGACTCGGTACGGTCATTACGAGTTCCTTGTGATGTCTTTTGGGCTGACCATATCTGATTATGGAATATGACCGCAAAATTTTATCACTGACTACAATTTATGGATAAAGTTGAAAGCACACTTGAGTTATTTTGTGATAATAAGTTGGCAGTCTCGTATTCCAATAACAACATGAGTTCGGTAAAAGTCAAAATACATTGACATAAAATTCCTAGTTGATAAAAAAAAAAGAGTTCAGAGTGGCTAGGTGTCTATAGAGTTTATTGGTACAAACTTCATGGTTATGGATCCACTTACTAACGGACTACCACCCAAGGTTTTCATGAGCATATTGCTCATATGGGTGTCATGTCATTTAAGAATATTCAGTTTCAGTGGGAGTTTGTTACCTCTTAAATGTTCTTTATGAACACAATTGGATTTTAGTTTAAGGTTTCAGGTAATGATTTCAGTTTAAGGATATTTAAGGTTATTTCTGCAAAAATAAAATATCCAGTTTATTTTTTACTCTGACTTGTTTTTCAGTTGGACCAGTTGGAAATAGGCATGCTTGGATCACATTGCATGTAATTTTCATGCTACATATCCATACTTGATCTATGGCATTTGGTTATGTTGGTATTTATGATCAAGGAAGGTTTAGTTACGATAAATGTAATAAAAGCCGCCTTGGTCCAATATTGCATGATTGATGGACGAGATTGTTCGGAGGTACTTTGATTTATGATAGCAAATATGTTTGAGCTCGTAAGGTGACATACAATTATAAAGTTATATGTACATATATATGTGTCGTCCAAGTGGGAGATTATAAGAGTTTATGGACTTGCACATATATTTTGTATTAAGAATAATTGTATGTTGGTTGCTATCGTTAAAAGGTTGCCCCAAATTAAAATTGATCTGCTAAGGTTTAAAGTTAAATGGTTTATAAGATACCTCCTAAAGTATAGGGTCTTATGTGTAGATACTCAGATATAACTTCCAATTTAATAATGAGCTACATTAGAATTACATAAACATGTACAACTATAAATGGATTATGGTCCCTAAATCAGACATAGGATTTTCTTTTCTAACATCCCATCATTGAAAAAGTACGTGTTGATTTGGAAGACCACTAACCGCAAGACGAGGAGTTTCATTTGTTCTTATGGATTCAGGTACGCTTGCGCATCTAGTTTTTATTCTCGATGATTTGACATGATAGTTCTTGGGTAAAAGATGATATTTTTCATCTTTAAAGTAAATTGGTTCTAACAGGATGTACATATTATCATCTTTACATCATAATTTTCTGTTTTTACTGGCAGTCCTAGCATAGTAGTTGTGGCTGTATATGAATGAGGTTATATATATAGTGATTCTCGCAAAGGTTTTTCTTTTGTTTGGGGGGAGGGGGAGGGGAGCTTGTCACTCCCTCCTCTCCTTTTCAGTAGAGTTGTCATTTCACTTATATTATCAGTACAAGAAATAATACCATCATTCTAATAGAAAAATTCGTCAGATCAGTTGCACTAAGAAGGTTCTGAGTCATCACTATAGCTAATATTAAAAGTGATCAATATTTGCATGTTGTACTTCTGAATGTATGGGACCTAAACGGGAATGAAAATCAGTCCAAAAGATCAGATCTTCAATATTATTTGCGTGTACTATATCTTGATCTAACATATACGTAATTAAGAATATCATCAAATTGTATGTTTCAAGAAAACATGGCTAGTTGATTTTACTCTCTTTTAGTTGTTGTCCCACCAAAATTGTGCTTGAAGATAATCAATAACTTTTTCGTGAACTTGGAATAATTGTTAATTGGTGGATCGATCTGACCCAGATACTGCATTTGCAGTAGTGATAACTCCTGGATTTTGGCTACTGAGACCATCCAAAGCAATGGCATTAGTCTTACTCACATTAAGTTGAAAATGGATATATAAGACCCCAAGGAAAAACGAAAACATCTCAGGTGTAAATCTTGCTGAAGTGCTTGTTCTTCCCGTAAGAACAACAAGAACCTCATGAGTTCCTCTAGGATGTGTATGGGTTGGATTAAGACCACGTCGTGCAAAATCAATACGAGCTAAAGAAATGCCTGAGTATTAGGTCCAGCTAAATTGTTGACGTTTATAGCAGTTATACAACTGATCCAATTTGATTTGATGTATTTCCAGGTTTGTTTAGGTTTGGTCCGAAGAAGTCATCAGCCATGACAAGTTTTGGGTCCTTGCAATTTTTTCCATTAATGAAAACTGTATAAAAAGAAATTAGAAAATCCCAATCTACATTTTATTATAAAAGTAGGAACCTCAAAAGTGAAAAATTAAATTATCCAAATATCCTTCTAAATAACTTAAATATCATATTTATAAAAAAAAATAAAAAATACGAAAACTCTTCGTACCCCTTCGTTAATTAAAAGTCACAACTGTTCCATTTCTTCTCCATTCTTATTTTTTCTGATATTCGTACGAGGCATCTTTAATCATTTTTTCTTCCCCCTCCCCCCCTTGGTTCTCCAAACAAGAGAAACAAGAAGGATGTTTGAGAATGTTTATTCTGGAGGCACCACCATACATACGCCTGATTCTGGTAAAGTTTTTCAATAGCTTTGCTTTGAGTCTAAAGATCCGTTTATGTTGGCTGCACTGCTACACCTTTTGCTTCTTATGATTGATACACTTATTCTTAAATGGACATATACTAATATATATAGGTAAAATGGCCTCCGTGCCACCGTAACTTGTACTTGTTTTTCAACCCGGTAAATGACCTTACAGGTTTCCCATTTAAACACTTATACTTGACGAAATGAGTACCAATAAACACCTCTGACCATTGACCAAGCCTATGAGGCAACAATATATGTGACATGTGTCACGTCCCAAACTACCCATAGACGTGATTAGCACCCGACTAACACTACCTTCCATGCGAACCCGTTTCTCATACATTTAACCATTAAAACAAACACTAAGAGAAAAGTAAGTGCATGTCTCAAAGTATTATGAATAATTAAAGATGAAATAGTTATCAACTAATACCTTAGCAAATTGATAGAAAAAAACCAACAATCACTCAATATATCAAACTCTAGCCCAAATCCTACTCCAAGACCATGGAGCATCTAACAGTAATATGAATTTAACTGGCGGATATGAACAACCCCAAGGAAAAGGAAATTAACTAACACGAATTACATAAAGCTGAAAAGAAAGCCTCCACGAACAATGCGGTGGCTCACCTTAGCAATAGGATCCACTCGAACGAACTCGTCAGTCACTAGCTCTATCTCCCGCAACGGTATCTGCATAGAGATGCAGGTAAGGAGTGAGTTATACATAGATATAACCCAATAAGATCCTCGACCTGCCACATTGAATACCTCTGGAACAAGTATTAGAAAATACAAATACGCCACAATAAGAACGATATAATAAATACGATGATTATACAATAACTAAATATATACATATCAACGGAGTTAATAAGAATTAACCAACAAGAGTACACAGACAGTACACACTAAGGACTTATCATAATTGCAATGAAAGAAATTTACCAACACCTTTACGAGTCCTGAATGACACCACAATGCATCAAATATGTAACGAAGCATACACAATGCTTACTGAAGCATACACAATGCCCCAAATATATATCAAGAAGCATACACAATGTCCCAAATATATATCAAGAAGCATACACAATGCTCGGGTGATGTACAAAGGCCTACACAATGCCCCAACATCATGGCTCACAGACGTATCAAACTATCAAACGCAATATCATGGCTCACAATCATATCAAACTCAACACCATGGCTCACAGCCGTATCACGCCATCAAACAACTTATAAAAAAAAATTCTTATATTTTTCATAAAATAATGTATTTGCGGCTAGTCTAAAACCACCGATTCTGCCAAGCGCACGATTGTCCCAACACATGGACCAGGCAGAGAAAAACACATTTTCAAAACGGATTTTAGAAAAGAAAGCATCAAAACTTAAAGTCTCACTTACCTCACTAACGACATGTACCCCAACCTTGCGACATTCAAAACATCAACCAAACGGCATTTAATAGCCTCTATCTCTCGATGCAAAGTAATAAAGCTCGACTTCAATGCTCAAACTGTGTGAAACCTATAAATTAACATATGTCTAGTGTTACCTCTCCCATCAACTCCATAATCCATATCTCTAAACAAATATCTGTCGCAAATTCACGTTTCTATTCTCAATATCTTTCAGCTTCTGCCAAGTATACTAGAAACCTGCAAGGAATAGTAATCAATAGGTTTACTTGTCTATCTCTTCATATTAGTTTTACAAGAATACAACATATGAATTTAGCATCTTTGCTGTTACACCCAAACAATTTGGAATATAATTCTGATCCAAAACGATTAGTTTGTTACTTTTTCTATTCTATTTTTTTTCATAGTTATTCTAGTATCCAAATCAGTAATAACTTATTATACACAATGAAATCTTATAACACACGAAGCAAAATTAAAAGAATTCTACTGGAAAACCCAGATTGGGAGTTTTAAGTACATACCCGAAATTATCAGTAAGTATATGAGATTTCTTAGTTGGTAATCTGTGTAAATATCTAATTTTTGCTATTTCTATTTCTCCTGCATTATATTTTTTCTAGGTTTATTGCGTGTGTTTATAGACTTTAGCATTAGATTATTAATTAATTTATTAAGAGGTTTAAGGATTTGGATTAATGCCCATTTCAGTTGAGTTATGCACAAATCAGGCCTAATTCTTTAGCCCAATTCGGTCGACCCAGTCCAGTAGATGGTTGGCCAAGACTTGGTTCAAAACGGCATAGTTTCATGATGAGTCTACGCCGTTTCATTAAGTGAAACCAAGACTCAATCTCACCCATCCATTCCCTCGTGATCCAACGTCTCTAAGTCAATCCCCTCCCTAAGTATTTAAAGTTTAGAATCCCTGAAAATTGCCTCTTGTTTCCCCTTATTTCCTCTCTTCTTCCTCTCTTTTCACTTTCCCCCATCTCCCTCAAGACCTCGTCGTCCACCGCCCTACTCCGCCGCCGGGAATCGCCCACCGGCGACAGCCGTCCAACAAACCACCCCAAAATTTCACCACTTCTTCCTCTCAACCTCCTCAAGCCTCATATCCTCCAAACCTCCACCAATATTTGTAGATCTAACCCCAACTGAAACCCTAGCCGCCCTAATTTTTCTTCTTTCTTTCTCAAATTCGTGACAAATCCGACCACTCCACCCTACAAATCTTACATAAATGTGTAGATCTCAAGGAGATCTACACTTTCCCTCAAGATTTACCCCGAAACTCTAAATTTCTACACCACCACCGCACCATTGCCGTTGCACCACTGACTCTGTACTACCCCCAAACACCGCGTCTCCGTTTAAATCCACTTCTCGACTCAAAGACGCTCGTTTCCTTTTGGCAAGACGCCGCAACTCATTTTTTTTAGCGTATGCTAGAAAGAAACACGCATTTCGGGGTCGGACAACCGCTATTCAATGATTCCGATATCGTCTCGTCGCTCGATTCGACCTCGAATGTCCCTAGATTTGGGTAAACTCAAACCCTAATCTTTTCCTCCATATTTCTGATTTTTTTTTTGTTTCCTACTATTTGACTGTAGTTTTTAATATAGTGTAAAATTCATTGTTATTTCATCTATCTTCGTAGTAATTTCGTGTATTCACTTGTTTATTAGTTTGATTAGCAGTTATTTATCTCTTGATAATTAGGGCTATTTAGTTGTCAATGTGTTGAGTTTCTGTCTATTCAACTATGTTGTTTAGTCATAGTTGTTTTAATGAAACAATTAGTTGATATGTGATATGTTAAGCGGATGGTTTCAATTAGTTAGTTTGGATAACACACTTGTTTTGTTTGATCTTTAGTTATTAGATTCTGAGTTTCCCTTAGTTGGTTTATAGTTCAATTTCTAAGTCTAGTTATGTGTCTTTCTATCTTAGTTTGGTTTGAATCACATAGGTTGGTACTAATATTGTAAGAGCTGAAATTTAGGTTATTTTATCATAAAATAGGGCACTAGTAGCCTACTTTTTACTAGTAAGGTAACAGAAATGATATTTTTTCTCATTGCTTCTACTATAGCAGATTTTCAGGCTGTCCTTTCACCCTTTAGACAGCCTTTGAACAGTGTTTAGCACACAAAGTCAATTCTTTTTTGACAGACTTTTGGTGTACCAAAATGTCACCACCCAAATTTCCCCTTCGTATAACGCCGTGATGGCACCTAGTCTCTACGACTAGGTAAGCCTAACATTCGCGAAATAATAAAATAAAAACAAAGTTTTAACACCCAACCGTTCAAAAGTACACAGCAAATCCCAAAACCCGGAACATCGTGAATTATAACCTACAGAAGGAAAAATCTAGTGTCCCTATACATCAGAATTCTAACAAGGAAAATACAGAAGATAATGGACATAAGAAAGAGTAGAAGGGGACTCTGAGGTATGCGGACGCAGCAGATATACCCTGAAGTCTCCAAAGTTGTCCCGGCTCACTGATAGTGCGGCTGATAAGGTGTACTTTGATCTGCACACACGCAAAAAATATGTGCAGAGAGTAGCATGAGTACACCACAATCGATATCCAGTAAGTGCCAAGCCTAACCTCGGTCGAGTAGTGACGAGGTCAGTCAGGTCCCTACTGGTAATTATATAATAAAATAATATAGAGTGTAATACCGCAATAAAATAAGGGCTTAAATTTAACATCAATGGAATCATAGAAGGTAACAGCTCAGTACACAGAAACACAACAGGGGATCTCCTGAGATACCGTCTCATAGTCCCAAACGTAAATGAGCAGGGGGATCTCCCGGAATACCGTTCCGTAGTTCCAAAGTAAATGTGCAGGGAAATCTCCCGAAATACCGTTCCGTAGTCCCAAAGTAAATGTGCGGGGCAAGTGATAGAAATACAACTACATCACGAAATTCTTACATTTTAGCCTAAGTACCAGTCAGGAAAAAAGCATGAAAATTCACTAAGCATGCTACACACAATTCACATAAATAATTAAGACACGTAGAAATGTTGTATTAGACTAAACATGATAGCTACACATATTGGAATAACTCAATTAAGAATGAAAATAGATTAGTATTCATTGAAATGGTATAACTCAAAATAACAGGAAAATATGTTGCTACTCGACAAGAAAATCGGGTTTTACCACAACTAGCCCATGTACATACTCGTCACCTCACGTACACGGCGCTCACATAGCACAATAGTTCCAAATCTTAAGGGCATTTCCCCCATGCAAGGTTAGATAAGCCACTTACCTCGAACCAAGCTCAATCAATTGGTCACAATACCTTTTCCATGAGTATCCGGCTCTGAATGGCCCAAATCTAGCCAAAAGCAATTACATATCATAAATACAACAATAATAGACTCATCTAATTAACGAAATCAACATTTTAACGAAAATTCCGAAATTAACTCAAAATTATCCGTGGGACCCACATCTCGGAACCCAACAAAAATTACATAATATGAACACTCATCCAACCACGAGCCCAACCATATAAATTTCACCAAAATCCGACATCAATTCGAACCTCAAATCTTCAATTAAAGTCTATGAAGATTTGTACCATTTTCAACCTAATCTTTACCCGTTTGATCTTAACAATCTTTCCACAACCTTATTGGTATGTATACATATTACTCTTACACCCGAGAATCATATTATTAATCACCCATCTTTACTCCAAACTCGAAATTGAAGAATTGAGAAAAGAAATTCTTACCTCTTTGAAACCCTAGCAAGATCCTTGTGAAATCTTCAAACCTTGAACAAGAATTGATGGATAAATGATTAAGTCTTCACTTTTTCTCTCTAAAATATCAAATTTTGGCTCAAAAATGAGCTTCAAGGGCTATAAATCGAAATTGGGTCGGGTCAAAAATTAGAAAGAATGGAAGCTCTGACGCAGTTATGCGGTCGCATTTGCGATCGCATAACAGGTATACGGTTCACATACCGGCCGCATAATTTGGCCTCCAAAGTTGGGCGTTACTGGCCCAGTCTGCGGTCATTTTGCGGTCCGCATACTTATTTTGCGGTCACATAATGCACCACAAAACAGGTTTGCGGTCGCATAGTGTACCGCAGATTTTTCTCAAATCTTGCCCCTCTACTGATCCACTTTGCGACCAATATGCGGTCCACATAGTGATTTTGCGACCGCATAGTGGTCGCAGAAATGACCCTTTTTTCCGACAATAATTTTCTTTACACATCGGTGCATTGTTCAACCCAAAAAGTCAACACCCGGTCAACCTTTTCAACTTAAATTCTAAACATTTGAACTAAGTGCTTCAAATCATTTTAAAACCTCACTGGACCCAAACCAATTACCCGTCAAGCCAAATAACAATTGAAATTCACAATTTAAGCAGTAAATGGGGGAACAAGATTATAATACTCAAAACGACCGGCCGGGTCGTTACACAAAATCTGTCCAAAAAGTGACTTTCTTTGCCTACTTAAGGGTTGTCCTTTCCTCACTTTACACATGCACACACACACACTATGATACTAAGAGATCATCTTTTACACTTAAAAAGACACATACGTATCTTTGAGAAAAATCACCAGTTAAATACTAATAGTAAGCTGAAAATTATGAGCTTTGTGAGTGTTTCTTAGAGTGCAAAACCTTTGAAAAAAATAGAAAGATCCCTTAAGCAATTTGTGAAGTTTGTTTAGCTACTAGTTTCAAGCATCCTTGTTCGTTTTGTGGGCTGTTTTAACACTGAAAGGTTGCTGTCTTTATTGTTGTTTTTGCTGCTATCCCTGCTGATCCTACTGTTGTACTTTTATTATTCTACGACTCAAGTAACACTTTAACCTTATGTTGCAGATATTTTCACATTAACAAGAAGATTTGAACTCATCTTGACTACTGGGAGCATCTCCATCTAGATAAATGAATGTTAGATAGTTTTTCTTGATTGTTTAAGTATATCTTGTTGGATTCATATGTAAAAATGAATCCCTGAATGCTAAAATAGTCTTTATTCATGTGTAGCTGGACTTTATTATCTAATATAGTTTCAATGCATATAAAATGATATGTTTCAAGTAGGTTGTAACGTGTTTAAGAACTATTTTTACACCTTGTGTAATTCTGGCAAGTTTATGTTAGGCCATTCTTTATAGAAAAGAACAAAACAGCCATGCCTGAAAGCTTTTAGTTTATTGTGATAAATTTTAGATTCTACATGTGACCATTTCTGTAAAGACCTTTATTTGTTGTTAGAAAGTGATTAAGTCATTAAACAAGGGGTTGAAGTTGCAAATTAATTGAAGGTTTTGGTTTAGAGTAAAATGGGTCAGACACGTAATTTAGCCCAAGCGGGCTGCCTGTGCTAATCTGTAGCTGATGGCCATTGGGCTTTCAACTTCTGCTTATTCCAGAAGCCCAATAATGGGTCGAAGTTGGTTCTTCGCAATGCCTTTTAAAAGTTTATTAAGCCATTTTTCTTTTCCACTGCTGGCCCATTTCCTTTTTAGTAATGTAGTAAACTAACTTTTGTATACAAAGCTGGCCCAATTGATTAAAAGCCATGTCTGCTCAAATAGATTAATTAAAAGTAGTGCTACAAAGCTGGCCCAATTGATTAAAAGCCACGTTTGCTCAAATAGACTAATTAAAAGTGGTACTTTCTCTTACTAATGGTAATCTAATAATTTAATCACCTCTTAATTAATTAATTAATTTAAACGCTAGTCAAATAGTAGGCGCGCTTTAACTTCACGGAATCGCTAGCGTAGCGTGAAGTAATGTTCAATGAATTAATTGAATAATCTCATACCTTATCCAATAGTTTTAGTTAATTTTTAATTTATTTATTTTCCATAATTGCGGATTCGCTTGCGTAGCACGATAGTAACCTTTTAATAAATTTTAAAATTTAATTTCTTCGAACTTAATAATTTTTTTCAAAAGTAATAACGTACTAATAATCCTTGTCATGACTGCGGATTCGCTTGCGTAGTGCAGTTATGACAAAATTAATAAATTCGTCTCGGTCGCACATTCGCTTCCGTGGTGCGGTTAGGACAATTTAATATTATTCAAATATTTTTTTAATAATTAAAAGAGGATAGGTAAAACATGAAAATTCAATAAAATATAGTTTGTCCAAAATTAATTCAAGCCATTTTAGTCAATAAAACGACCGTGCTAGAACCACGGGACTCGAGTAATGCCTTACACCTTCTCCCCGGTCAATAGAATTTCTTATCCGAACTTTATTTTTGCAGATCATTTGGAAGACTTGCTTGCATTGTTGATCGGCTTTAGAAAATTAGTTGAGCAGAATTAAAAGAAAAAAAAATTATTCTCCTAGTTTGGTACAAATAATCACTTTTTACTAAGATTTTGTAGTAGTCTGGCGTAAAGATTAATTTTTGTAAAAATCAAAAAGAGAAAATAGTCGGTTTCATTAAACTACGCGGGTCTGATTTTCACTATCCAGTGGGATACGTAAGAAACCTCCATGGGGTCCGGTCCACATATTTCAAAAGAATAAGCATAAAAATCACGCATGCGCATGAAAGTTTTCGAAAAAAATAAGAAGAAATAATTAAATATAGCTATTTTTCGTCACCTTTTTACTGTTTTTCCCTCGTATCCGATCATTTTGCCAAGACAACCTTAAAATCTTCCTCAAAAGTGCTAAAGGGCCTTTTTTGTAAAAATAGCTACTTTGTCCATTTTTTTTTTTTGCTTTTTTACCATTTTGCCCTTATGCCCGGCCATTTTGCCGAGACAGCCTAAAACCTTCCACGGAAGTGCTGAAAGGCTATTTTTGTAAAAATGACCATTTGCTTTTACCTGCTTTTCACTGCGTTGCCTTTGTATCGGGCCTTTTTGCCGAGACAACCTTAAAATCTTCCTCGAAAGTGTTGAAGGGCCATTTTTTTAAAATAGCTACTTTGTCCATCTTTGTTCACCTTTTACCATTTTGCCCTTATGTCTGACCATTTTTGCCGAGACAGCTTTAAACCTTCTATGGAAGTATCGAAAGGCTGTTTTCATAAAAATACCCATCTTATCTAGTTTTGTTCCGCCGTTTTGCTGAGACAGCCTTAAAAGTTTCCTCGAAAATGATGAAGGGCCATTTTTGTAAAATAACTACTTTGTTCATCTTTGTTCACTTTTTACCATTTTGCCCTTACGTCTGGTCATTTTTGCCGAGATAGCTTTAAACCTTCTACGGGAGTACGGAAGGGTTGTTTTCACAAAAATAATTATCTTATCTAGTTTTGTCTGGCCGTTTTGCCGAGACAGCCCTAAACCTTTCACGGAAGTACTTAAGGGTTATTTTCATAAAAATGACCATTTTATCTAGTTTTGTCTGGTCATATTTGCTAGACAACCTTTGAATCTCTCTCGGGAGTACCGAAGGCCCGTTTTAGTAAAAATAGCCATTTTATTTATTTTGTCTACTTTTTATTATCTTGTCCCTATGTTTGGCCATTTTTGCTGAGGCATCCTTTAAGCCTTCCATGGAAGTATCAAAGGGTCGTTTTCATAATAATATCCATTTTTCCTACTTTTATCATTTCACTTTTGTGTCCGTTAATTTCAAAATAATAATAATAAAAAATAGATTGAGTCCTAAATTGGCATCGAAAAAAATATCATAATTTGCATATGGTTTAGGTATGTCCTGACCCCTTTTTATCTTATTCGTAGGTTTACCATGAATTCTCCACAATGAAGCAGTCAGAAAAGGATAAGGGACGAGACACCTCCTATGTTCTTGATTAGAGATAAGACCCCCAAGTAGTCTCAGTAATTGGTGTGCTAGTTTAACCACATGGGAACATAATCAACTTTTTAAATACCTCAAGTTCCTCACAAACATAATGAAAGTTAAGCCTAATATAGATTTAATCGAGGCCCTGGTAGGTTTTTGGACCCTGTGAACAATGCCTTCAAGTTCAAAGATTGTGAAATGACGCCCACATTGGAAGAATTAGGAGGGTTTACAAGATTGAGGAGAAACCTTCATGGGAAGAAGACTGCGGCTCCGAGAAAAGTTGGTGTGAACAATTTCTTGAAGAAGTTATGCCTCCGTCGAATTCCCATGGGATGCTTGAACGAAGGTTGGGTTCCGTTGGAATACTTGTATGACAAATTTGGAGATGTGAAAGGGTTTGAGAACTTCTCGGGCTCAGAATTCGTCAACTAATTGAGTTACGATGCATGAAGGGAATTGAGAATCTTTGCGTTTATGATGTCATTTCTGGGAATCATGGTCTTTCGAGAGCGTGGTGGGCACATCAGAATTTGATTGGTTGCAATTGTCTCATTTCTGCAAAGTAACGAGGATCATACCATTCTTCCCATGATCCTAGGAGATAGTTTTTGAGCTTTGACCCACTGCCGAGAGAGTGAAGATTACTTCGAGGGATGCAATATTCTGTTACAGATGTGGTTCATAGAGCACCTTTATCATCATCCTATAATAGTAAATTTCAATGATAATTGGCTGAACTACATCGGATGTCACCTAGACAGGGCCGCGAGCTGTAATCTTCCGGAGGCGGTGAGGGCCTGGCGGACATTACTTGGTTCATTGACTGTTGATAGAATCACTTGGAACTATTATTAGTTCCCTTCCGCTAGGGTCATGCACAGGATGATATACCACCCGTTATTTATACTCATGGGTTTCAGAGGTTTCCAATCCTACTCACCACTACGTGTCATGTGCCAACTAGGGAGAGAGCAGAAGAGGCCCCAAGATGATGATACGCGTCCGTTTGTATGGGATTTCAAGGGAGAGGAACTTCCTAGGGAGTCATATGCACAAACAGTTTGGTCCGGTAGTAGGTTTTCTGACTTGGACGAGATAGTATCCAATCGTGAACGTGGAAAAGTGAGCCTCGCGTATCTTGAGTGGTTTCATAATCAGGCGATCCCGGAGCTAAGGCCAGAAAGATCCATAAGGAATACATTTGATTGGGAGGCTGAGATTCGAAACATAGTTGGGTTGGCTATGGAAGAGATGAAAAAGGATTATGAATCAACCTTTGGAGAACTAAAAGAAGAGCTTGGCATCATTAAAGTGGACATGGATCTACAGTATGATGCTTTCGAGAAAGAGAAAGCTTAGTGGGAATGAGAGAAGCAAGTACTCAAGGCCTAGATTAGGCAGAAAAACAAAGTCACAACTGCTCAGCAACAAGAAGAAAGAGAAGCACAATCCAAGGTGGTCATTGATCATAAGCGTAGAGGTTTTGCTCCATTAATTCAAGGTCTAATGGATCAGATAGGGGGAATTGAGTCAAGTAAGGAGTGTCAGATCGCCTAGTTTGAAATAGAAAAACATCACTACCAAAAGGTGATCGATCGATTAGAGGGGGAGTCACTAGAGGCTCGTCACCAGAGAGATATGGCCTTAGAGCGCGAGCATGATGCGCTGGATCTAGCCGAAACCCATGGTCAGTGAAATCAAGAGTTACATTAGGCTCAAGAGAACATTAAAGGAACGATCCACGAGGTAGCCACATATACCTCCCTAGCATGCAGGAGTTGCTAGGGAATGACGCCTGAGCGGTTTGCAGAAGTATTATTGAAGGTCGCCCGTCACATATCTGCAGACTTAGAAAAGATATACCATGATGTTGGGGGTCAGCCTCAGGAATAAGTTTCTTACTATAGTGATGCCAGTGGATTCTCCTACAAAAATTAGAGTCTACCTTTTAGTTAGCAGTCCACTTTGATTGTTCTTTTATTGTCTTTGAGTATGTAAGAGTATTTTGGTGTTTTGAGTCTTGTTTTTGTTTCTTTCTTAAAAAGGTATGCTTGGGTCGAGTCTGGTCTTGTTTAAATGTCTGTCTTTATGTAATTTCTATTTTTAGTCTTCTATTAAAAAAAAAGAAATTTGAAAATCAACGAAAAAGATTTTGTTTTAAAAAAATTAATAAATGAACCAAAAATAATTTTATTTTTTGTAGATAAGTAAAAAAAGAAAGAAATGGTCACGTCCTGAATTACGTAATGATCTGATTCATGTGGTGACCTAATACATAGGCAAACCCCGAAAAGTTTGATCAAAATATTTTTCAAAAACTCTAAAATGAGGGATCAAAATGAGGCGAGCGAAAGAAAAGCGAAAAAAGAGAGAAAGAGAGGGGAAAAAATAAGAGAGTAAATAAGTAACAATCGTATAAGCCGGAATGAAACATAAAGCCTTCCATAAACATGTTAGAAATGATGATAATGTTAGTAGCATGGCATATTACATGTGATTCATATCTGTAAAACGCTTAACCCTAACACATTTGTTGTCTTTTATATAGTAAGCTTAAGATGGTTGGTTTGTGGTGAAACTGGAAACAAATCATTACTTCACCAGATCTAAGGGAAAGGTAGCAATGACTAACAATGATGAAATTGAGTTGGTTAGTGACGACCCCCAGGGTCAGTCAGTTAAGCAAGAGTCAGAGAAAGTACGAAGATTGAAACTGTAACTATCTGATGTGTATCAGGCTTAGGTCTTCGGTCAGCCTCCGCCTCAGAGGGAACTTTAACTGTACCCCTAGCTACTTAACCACTGCTCCATGCAACAAGCGATCACATTCTACCACCAGGGTATGTGCCAAATTACAGCTTCACTGCTCCCCCTGGTACCTCTAATATGTGACATCTAGCCACACCGGTCAGGAACAACCCCCTTGTCGTGTCTGGTGTGCCGGCATAAACAATGCCACCACCACCTCCTGTGACGAGGCCAAATAATGAGCCATCATCCCATGCTTATGATGGCCAATACTACTCTCCAAATATGGCTTTCAAGGTCTTGGCTCCATACAATCGGACTTCTCGGTACGAGTCACCATTGGAAACTGAAAAGGCTGCCAAGACGGGTGAACCAGATGAGATGGCCAGAAAAATAAAAAGTCTTGAGCTGAACATAAAGAACATATAAGGACTAGGTGGTCACAAAAGTGTTTCATTAAGTGATCTATGTATGTTCCCTCACATCCATTTGCCACTAGGGTTGAAGACCCTGAAATTTGAGAAATATGATGGACACAACGACCCTATCACCCACTTGAAAAGGTTCTGCAACCAGCTGAGGGGTGCAGGAGAAAAGGAAGAATTGCTGATGGCTTATTTTGGCGAGGGTCTGGCGGGGGTAGCCTGTGAATGATTGACCAAGATATCTCCCACTGGTATGTTTGGGATGACATGGCTGAGGACTTCGTCAAACAATTTCAGTACAACATTGATATTGTGCCAGATCGTAATTCCCTGTCCAATATGAAGAAAAAGGTTGACTGAAATCTTTTGGGAGTATGCCATCAAGTGGAGGGAGCAAGCAGCAAGAGTTAAGCCACCCATGAATAACCACGAGTTGATCACTATTTTTCTGGAGGCTCAAGATCCTGATTACTTCCAAAATATGATTTTCCGCAATGGGTAGACCTTTTGCATAAGAGATCAAGATAGGGGAGATGGTCGAAAATGGCCTCAAGATTGGATGAATTGTAGGCCAAACTGCTCTCAAAGTCACCACCCAAGCAATCCAAAATGGGTCGGGACGTTTGACAAATAGAAAGAAGAGAGATGAAGGGTTCATGATGACTTCGGGGTCCAGGGAAGTTCAAAGGGGGAAACACACCCTTATATGCAAGTTCAACAAAGGCAGTCCAATTACCCTCAACATTATTATTCCCTACCAATTCCTCAATACTCTATGGGCCCACCATATTACATAGTGTTTAATGCCTAGTCTTATGCTCGGCCTCCCAATCAACAGGTACCGGCACCAGGCCCAAGGATCCCCCGACCTTAGCAGCAAAATTTTCGAGCACCCTACAATGCTCGTCCTAGGCAGGATTATGGTCGAGAGCAAAGGCTGGTGGAAAATTTAACTCCATTAGCTGAATTATACTCTAGTATGTTCCAAAAGTTGAAGCAGATGGGCGTGATTGGACCCATTGCTCCCCACCTTATGCATCCCGATTCACATGGATTTCAAGCAAATGTTAGGTGCGAATATCATTCAGGTGCCCCGGGGCATAGCACTAATGACTGTTGGACTCTAAAAAGGGCCATAGAAAGACTCATCGTTGAAATATTGATTGGGGTAACAAATGGTAAGGACCCTCCTAATGAGACAAATAACCCGTTACCAGCACAAAATCATGTTCATTTTGTAGGAATGATTGGCTGAGATCAAGAATACAAGCCGGTTTGTCGAGCATAAATGACAGTGGGAATGGTTCAAGAAGGAACAGGACTAGAAGTAAGTCCAAACCGAGACGTGTCATTGATTTTGAAAGGTGCCCGGAGCTCAAAGAAGGCAACTTTATTTGTTCCAAAAATCTCGAAGTTGGAAGTCCGCTCCAGTGTTCCAAGACCAAGGTTATATATCCTGGGAGGCTACTCCGTCATGAGGAAGAATCAAGGTGGTATAAAAGGTATAACAGAGCCGATCATAATCAAACTCGTCGTGCATCCCCGTGTGACAAACACGAAAACCTTGGAACTACAACAAAACGGTGGTGACCTACAAAGGAAAGAAAATCATAGAAAAAGTGGGGGAAACTGGAGGTTTGACTCGATCGGGGAGGTGTTACTCTCCAGAAGATTTGAGAAAGGCCAAGCAAATTAGAGAAGGCTAAATGCCAATAAAGAAACCAGTCACCAAAGAAGAGGTAGAAGAGTTTTTGAAACATTCAGAAGAGAATGCCCGTGTACTAATCAAGATCCTGAACGAAGCACATATCTCAGAGAAGACTATAGTGAATCAGTTAGAGAAGATGGCCAATAGATTTTTGAGGTGAACATAATCTCCTTTACTGATAATGAACTCCCCGAGGAGGGAGCCAGGCATAATAGGTCTTTTTACCTGACTGCCAAATATGAGGGGCACTACATAAAGCGAGTCATGGTTGATGAAGGCTCGAGCGTAGATGTATGCCCTATGTCTACCTTGCAAAGTATAAAGATCAATACAAACAGAATTCGGCCCAGCAATATCCGTATTCAGGCTTTTGAAAGCTCAGTGAGAGACACCATTGGGGAAATCAACCTCACCATGACAATTGGGCCGGTTGATTTTGAAATTGTATTCCAAGTAGTGAACATGGAAACTTCTTATAACTTTCTTCTTGAAAGGCCATGGATCCATATCACTCGAGTTGTGTCATCCACTTACATCAAATGCTCTAGTTCGAACATGACAGGCAAGAAATCATTATTAACGGAGAAAATGAGTCATCTATTTACAAAGACCCGTTGATCCCGTGTATTGAGGCCAATGAAGGGTGTGAGTCCATTGTCTATCAGGCTTTCGAAGTGGTCGTTGTGGACCATGTTGAAGAAGGAAAGTCCATTCTGCATCCCCGTCTTTCTGCCACATCTGTAATGGTGGCTGCACTTATACTAAGACATAGTTATGAGCCAGGAAAAAGCTTGGGGGCATCATTGCAAGGAATTTCGGAACCCATTTCTCCCTTTGGTAATAAGGGTACTTTTGGTTTAGGTTTCAGGCCAAGACAAGTAGATGAAGACAAATCCAAGCACCGCAAAAGGCATGGGTGGGTCTTGGAGAAATCCCTCACATTTTCTATGCTTTTGTCAAGCCACGACTCTAAGAGGGTCAAAACTCCTCGGCGCAGGAAAACATTGATGAAATTTTCCATGGCCTCAGCAATTCCTTTGGATACGTTATGGGGCAACATAATGTGACGGGCAAAAAGGTACAAGCACTCTATTGTTTGAGCAAGAAGTTCACCAATTATGAGGTTAACTATACCCTTTTAGAATGGACATGATATGCCTTAACTTGGGTCGCTCAGAAGCTGAGGCATTATCTGTTGGCCTATACTACTTACCTCATTTTCCAAATGGATCCTTTGAAGTACATCTTCCAAAAGCCAATACCAACTGGCATGCTCGCAAAATGGCAAATTATGCTCATAGAGTTCGACATCGTCTATGTCACGCGCACCGTAATGAAAGCGCATGCTTTGGCAGATCATTTGGCAGAGAATCCAGTTGATGATGATTACAAGCCACTGAACACATACTTCCCAGACGAAGAGGTCAACTCAATAGAGGAAGTATTCCCGGACAACAACCACGTATGGAAAATGTATTTTGATGGGGCTATCAGTATCAACGGAGTTAGGATTGGGGAAATCCTCATCTCACATATTGGACAACTCTACCCTACAACGACACGACTTCGATTCTTTTGCACCAATAATACGGCAGAATATGAGGCTTGCATCATGGGTCTAAAAATAGCCTTCGACCTGGATGTGCATGAACTATTGGTTATGGAAGATTCTGACTTGCTTATCAGGCAAGCCCAAGGTGAATGGGAGACTCGAGACATCAAGCTTATTCCATACAAACAATGTGTGCAAGACCTAAGTAAGAGATTCAAGTCCATCGAGTTCAGGTACATTCCCAGGTTTAATAACGAGCTAGCCGATGTCTTGGCTACCTTAGCCTCGATGCTCCCTTATCCAGGCAACACTCATATTGATCCATTGAAAATCTAAGTTCGGAATCAACACAGTTACTGCAATACAATTGAGGCAGAACCAGATGGTGAACCGTGGTATAATGATATAAAATGATTCCTGAAAACAAGGGAATACCCAGAGCATGCCAAGGGAGATCAAAAAAGAACTATAAGTCGGCTCGCTGGTGGTTTCTTCCTGAATGGGGAAATTTTGTACAAAGGACCCTAGATTTGAATTTGTTGAGATGCATAGATTCCATAGAAGCTTAATGGATCATGAGTGAAGTGCATTAGGGGCTATGTGGACCTCACATGAATTGATATGTTTTGGAGAAGAAGATTCTGCGGGCAGGGTATTATTTGCTTACTATGGAGCGAGATTGCTTCAGTTTTGTTCGCAAGTGTCACCAATGCCAGATTCATGACGACCTGATTCACTCGCCTCCGTCGGAATTGCATCCCATGTCCTCTCCTTGGCCTTTAGTTGCTTGGGGAATAGATATTATTGGGATAATCGAGCCAAAGGCAAAGGCTTTAAATGGGCAAAGATTCATTTTGGTTGCAATAGATTACTTCACCATGTGGGTGGAGGCCGTCAGTTTCAAAGCAATCACCAAGAAAGCAGTGGTAGACTTTGTTCATTCCAACATCATTTGTCGCTTTGGTATCCCAAAGACCATTATCACTAATAATGCAGCCAATCTAAATAGTCATCTGATGAAGGAGGTATGCGAGAAATTTTAAATTCTGCATTGCCATTCTACCCCTTACCGACCAAAAGCCAATGGAGCTGTTGAAGCGGTAAACAAGAACATCAAGAAGATTCTCAGGAAGATGATTCAAGGGTCTAGGCAATGACATGAAAAGTTACCTTTTGCTCTTTTGGGTTACCGCACGACTGCTCGCACATTTGTTGGAGCAACTCATTATCTGCTGGTATCTGGAACGGAAGCTGTAATACTGGCTGAAGTCAAAATTCCCTCTCTCTGAATCATTGTGGAATTGGAGATCGAAGACACTGAGTGGGTCAAGACTCGATTAGAATAGCTAATGCTGATTGATGAAAAATGGCTAGCAGCAATGTGTTTTTGCCAATTATACCAGCAAAGAATGACACACACTTATAATAAGAAAATGTGCCCAAGGAACTTTGAGGCAGGCCAGCTCGTTTTGAAACACATCCTTTCACACCAGGTAGAAGCTAAAGGAAAGTTCGCCCAGAACTAGCAAGGACCCTATATCAACAAGAAAGTGTTACCAAAAGAGGCCTTGCAATTGGTAGATGAAGAAGGACGGGTACCAGACACGACTATTAACACAAATGCGGTCAAAATATATTATGCTTGATATATACCCACTGCGGAACTTTCACACATGATTTTCTCAGATCGAAATGACGAAGGCTATCATTTCTTACTGTCCCAAATAGGTGTTACCCTTTTGATAACCCTTTTGAGCCGTATTTGTCTTCTTTTTTTTTTCTCCTCTTTTTGGAACTTGTGTACTTGTAAAAGCACAAATAGAAAAAAAAGAAACAAAAAAAAAAGAAAGCAAAAAAGAAAAAAAGAAAAAAAAATCAAACAACAAATCTTCTGAGTTAGTGAACTACGTTCAACCAAATTCTAAAAGGATACGTAGGCAGCATTACCCTAGATTCGGTCCCATCATAATAAAAATCCATATCCCAACACTTCAAAACTGGGGCAGAAGTTTATTTTATTTGTTTCGGTCTCTCTGTAAAAAAAAAAAAACGGTTCCCGAAAGTTGTAATTCAGTTCAAGGTTCTTTTAGCCTTTTCCCGTTAAAACATTCTGATCGATCTCCGGGAATGGTGAAGTCACCATGCCAAGATTTTGAACAACCTGCCGCATGCAGTATCTTAGTCGAGGCCGGGGTAAAATAAAAAAGAAAAAAAATGAGAGTCTCATCGGTAAAAACCCGTATAGGCACCGTAAGGCGACAGTGAGCAGAGAAATGAGAGAGTCTTATAGGTAAAAACCCATATGGGCACCATAAGACGTCAGTGGTTAGAGAAATGAGAGAGGTCAGTTAGCGAAAACCCGCAAAGGGTGCTACCGGCCGAATGAGGGTCTACGGTACTCCGACATGAGCACAACCAAGAACTCGGTTTCAAGATGAACATTTACGACATATTTTGAGAATTAGACAGCTCAAACGGATCAGGCGTCCGGTCTAAAATACATGTCATGATTTATTGAAGTCGGCACATACCTCTAGATAAGTCTCCATATTCCTCTCCCGAAAGGAACACCTTTTGTTGAGACAGAATTCCTTTTTCGCTTTCAATTGATCTTCTATTTTTATCCATAATTTTCCTTTGAGTCCTTTTTGGTCTAATCTTGCATCAAAAGCAAAGCAAAGAAATGGCTGCAAAACTAGCTACAGTTTTCCCGTAATACTGAGCACAATTTGGGGCATATACGATATTGACGAAGGCACGAATCCATATGTGATCTCTTTTGATAAGGCAGACAAAGTGTCTCAAAGAAACTGAAAAGGTCGCCTAAGCAAGATTTGCTTCATGGGAAAAGTTGATAAGCATTACGGACACAAACTGGTACTGGGTGTAAGACAACTAAGTTTGATTTTAAGGGAAAATTGCCTTGCCTTAGGGACCGGGGTTAGCGGTACCATGGACATTCGGGTATAAAACAACCAAGGATAACGTCATAAAGCCAAGGTCTCCAAAAAGCGATATAGAGTATCCAAATACCACACTGACAAAATCAGTTCTTCGACACCGGAGTGGCCGTGAATTCAAACTACTCATGGCATCAAGGCCACAAACCGACCACCACTTTGAAAATTCATAATGTTTCTTTGTTTGAAGCAGGAACAAAGCAGTGCAGAATGGCGATTCTCGAAGGACGAATGTCACCAAAGGTAAGTTCCTCAAAATCTCTGTTTTTCTTTTATTTTCAGCATGCATCACTACTGTTCATACCTCCCATTTACGTAGCTTAACTCAGGCAGAACCTTTTCGCCTAGGGGGATCTAGCTTATATTTTCGGGTTAAAGTACTCTTCGCTCAGGTTGTTTTACGTAACTTAACTCAAGTCAAAAATTTTCGTCTAGAGGGATCCAGCTCATATTTCCAGACATAAGTACTCTTTGCTCAGGTTGTTTTACGTAGCTTAACTCAGGTAGAACTTTTTCGCCTAGAGGGATCCAGCTCATATTTTCTGGATATAAGTACTTTTTGCTCATACTGTTTTACGTAGCTTAACTCGGACAGAACTTTTTCACCTAGGGGGATCCAACTCATATTTCCGGGTAGAAGTACTCTTTCCCCATGCTATTTTACATAGCTTAACCCAGGTAGAACCTTTTTGCCTAAGGGGATTCATCACTTTATCAATAATACAGGGCTCCAACCCCTGGTTACATTTTCTTTCAGTAATACAAGGTACCAACCCCTGGCTACATTCCTTCCTAGTGATACAGGGTGTCAACCCTGTTTACATTTTATTTCAGTAATACAGGGTACCAACCCCTGATTACATTATTTCCTAGTGATACAGGACGCCAACCCCTTGATATATTCCTTTTCGGTAATATAGGGTGCCAACCCCTGGTTACGTTTCCTTTAAGTAATACATGGTGCCATCCTCTAATTCCATTTCCTTTGATAATACATAGTACCAACCCCTGGTTACATTTCCTTTTGGTAACACAGGGTACTACCCTGTGGTTGTATGTCCACACATAGCTAGCTTATACTACTTTCTTTGTCTTCCTTTCAACAAATTAGATAGTTTATTGCTTTTCTCTAACAACTCATAAAATTTTTCGAGTGCCAAAATAGGGCAGAAAATTTTGTTCGTCTTTGATGGCTTTGTAGGCCCCGCCGTAGAGCACAAGTGACGATTAAAGCTTGTAGTTTCAGCTCTCATCAGAAGAAAAAAAAAGATTTATGATCACAAGATAGTTGGAGTTAGCTTTGATAATGTGTCAACAACCCAACGTCTCAAGGTCTATCTTCTCAATTTTGGATTAGGAAAGAAAGCAACTGAGTCATAATCTTTTCTTCAAAGGACATCAAGATCCAATCTAAGGTCAAAACAAGCGAGCGGGTCAAGTATCAATATTTGACTTTAGAAGACACATAGATAGGAATTTTTTTTAAGTCTTAGCTTGCAGGCATATGTAGGTCTCTTCTATTTATCTTTTGATGTAAGCATCAAGTGACAATAACAACAACAACAACAGTCTTAACTTCAGTGTCCGGTAGTCCCAGCAACCAAAATTTACCGAGAACTATACTGACCTGATTCCTTTATATCCAAGGATATGTAGACAACCTCGGAAGCAAGGTTTGGTCACGTTTTTCAAAAATACTTTCATTGGAGTGATACACAAGCAAAATTAGCTATGGCATTCACTTTCTTTGCACAAAAACTCTTCATGTTCTCGAGCAAAGAGGGGCAACTGTAAATATCTAATTTTTGATCTTTCTATTTCTCCTACATTACATTTTTTCTAGGTATATTGTGTGTGTTTATAGAATTTAGCATTAGATTATTAATTAATTTGTTAAGGGGTTTAAGGATTTGGATTAATGCCCATTTCAGTTGAGTTATGCACAAATCAGGCCCAACCTTTTAGCCCAATTCGGTCGATCCAGTCCAATTGAAGGTTGACCAAGACTTGGTTCAAAACGACATAGTTTCATGATGAGTCTAAGTCATTTCATTAAGTGAAACCAAGACTCAATCTCACCCATCCATTCCCTCATGATCCAATGGCTCTAATTCAATCCCCTCCCTAAGTATTTAAAGCTTAGAATACCTGAAAATTGTCCCCATTTTTCACTTATTTCCTCGCCTCTTCCTCTCTTTTCACTCTCCCCCATCTCCCTCAAGACCTCGCCGTCCACCACCCTACTACGCCGCTGGAAATCTCCCACTGGCGATGGCCGTCCACCAAAACAGCCCAAAAATTCACCACTTCTTCCTCTCAACCTCCTATCCATGAATCCAAGCCTCATATCCTCCAGACCTCCACCAATCTCCGTAGATCTAACCCCAACCGAAACCATAGCTGCCCTGATTATTCCTCTTTCTTTCTCAAATTCGTGACAAATCCGACCACCCCACCCTACAAATCTTACATAAACGTGTAGATCTCAAGGAGATCTACACTTTCCCTCAAGGTTTACCCCGAAACTCCAAAATCTATCACTGCCGCCGCACCACTGCCGTTGTACTACCGCCAAATACCGCATCTTCGTTTCAATCCACTTCTCGACTCAAAGACGCTCGTTTCCTTTTGGCAAGACGTCGAAACTCATTTGTTTTAGCGTCTACCCGAAAGAAATACGCATTTTGGGGTCGGACAACCGCTATTCGAAGGTTTCGATATCGTCTCGTCGCTCGATTCATCCTCGAATGTCACTAGAATTGGGTAAACTTGAACCCTAATATTTTCCTCCATGTTTCTGATTTTTTTTGTTATTGTTGTTTCCTACTGTTGATTATAGTTTTTATTATAGTGTAAAATTTGTTGTTATTTCGTCTATGTTCGTAGTCATTTCGTGTAATCACTTGTTTATTAGTTTGATTAGCAGTTATTTATCTCTTGATTATTAGGGCTATTTAGTTATCAATGTGTTGACTTTTTATTTATTCAAGTGTATTGTTTAGTCATAGTTGTTTTAATGAAACAATTAGTTGGTATGTGATTTGTTAAGCTGATGGTTTCAATTAGTTAGTTTGGATAATACACTTGTTTTGTTTGATATTTAGTTATTAGATTCTGAGTTTCCCTTAGTTGGTTTATAGTTCAATTTCTAAGTCTAGTTATGTGTTTTTCTATCTTAGTTTGGTTTGAATCACATAGGTTGGTACTAATATTGTAAGAGCTGAAGTTTAGGTTATTTTATCATAAAATAGGGTACTAGTAGCCTACATTTTACTAGCACGGTAACTGAAATGATATTTTTTCTCATTGCTTCTGCTATAGTAGATTTTCAGGCTGTCCTTTCGCCCTTTGGACAGCCTTTGAACAATGTTTAGCACACAAAGTCAGTCCTTTTTTGACAGACTTTTGGTGAACTAAAATCTGTCCAAAAAGTGGATTTCTTTGCCTACTTAAGGGCTATCCTTTCCTTACTTTACACACACACACACACACTCTATGATACTTAGAGATCATCTTTTACACTTAAAAAATACATACGTATCTTTGAGAAAAATCAGCAGTTGAATACTAATAATAAGCTGAAAATTATGAGCTTTGTGAGTGTTTCTTAGAGTGCAAAACCTTTGAGAAAAATAAAAAGATCCCTTCGGCAATTTGTGAAGTTTGTTTAGTTACTAGTTTCAAGCATCCTTGTTTATTTTCTGGGCTGTTTTAACATTGAGGGGTTGCTGTCTTTAGTACTGTGTTTGCTGCTATTCTTGTTGATCCTACTGTTGTACTTTTATTATTTTGCGACTCAGGTAACTCTTTAACCTTATGTTGCAGATATTTTCACATTAACATGAAGATTTGAACTCATCTTGACTACTGGGAGCATATCCATCTAGATAAATTAATGCTAGATAGTTTTTTTTGACTGTTTAATTATATCTTGTTGGATTCATATGTAAAAATGACTCCCTGAATGTTTAAATAGTCTTTATTCATGTGTAGCTGGACTTTATTATCTAATATAGTTTCAATGCATGCAAAATGAGATGTTTCAAGTAGGTTGTAATGTGTTTAAGAACTACTTTTACACCTTGTGTAATTCTGGCAAGTTTATGTTAGGCCATTCTTTAAAGTAAAGAACAAAACAGCCATGTCTGAAAGCTTTAGTTTATTGTGATAAATTTTAGATTCTACATGTGATTATTTCTGTTAAGACCTTTATTTGTTGTTAGAAAGTGATTAAGTCATTAAACAAGTGGTTGAGGTTGCAAATTAATTGAAGGTTTTGGTTTAGAGTAAAATGGGCCAGACACGTAATTTAGCCCAAGTGGGCTGCCTGTGCTAATCTGTAGCTGATGGCCGCTGGGCTTTCAACTTGTGCCCATTCCAGAAGCCCAATAATGGGTCGAAGTTGGTGCTTACCAACTGGCACAAAGCCTTTTAAAAGTTTATTTAGCCATTTTTCTTTTTCACTGCTGGCCCATTTCCTTTTTAGTAATGTACTTGACTAACTTTTGTATACAAAGCTAGCCCAATTGATTAAAAGTCATGTTTGCTCAAATAGATTAATTAAAAGTGGTACTACAAAGCTGGCCCAATTGATTAAAAGCCATGTTTGCTCAAGTAGATTAATTAAAAGTGGTTCTTTCTCTTAGTAATAGTAATCTAATAATTTAATCACCTCTTAATTAATTAATTTAAACGATAGGCAAATAGTATACGCGCTTTAACTTCACGGAATCGCTTGTGCAGAGTGATGTTTAACATTCAATGAATTAATTGAATAATCTCATACCTTATCTAATAGTTTTAGTTAATTTTTAATTTAATTATTTTTCACAATTACGAATTCGCTTGCGTAGCGCGATGGTAACTTTTTAATAAATTTCAAAATTGAATTTCTTCAAATGTAGTAATATTTTTCAAAAGTAATAACGTACTAATAATCCTTGTCATAACTGCGGATTCGCTTGCGTAGCGCGGTTGTGACAAAATTAATAAATTCGTCTCGGTCGTACATTCGCTAGCGTGGTGCGGTTAGGACAATTTAATATTATTCAAATCTTTCTTTAATAATTATAATAATTAAAACTGAATATTATTTAATAATTTAATAATTATTTTATTTTATTTTATTAATTTAATATTATTCAAATCGCTTGCGTAGCGCGATAGTAACTTTTTTATAAATTTCAAAATTAAATTTCTTCGAATGTAGTAATTATTTTCAAAAGTAATAACGTACTAATAATCCTTGTCATGACTGCGGATTCGCTTGCGTAGCGCGGTTATGACAAAATTAATAAATTCGTCTCGGTCGTACATTCGCTAGCGTGGTGCGGTTAGGACAATTTAATATTATTCAAATCTTTCTTTAATAATTTTAATAATTAAAAACGATTGGTAAAACATGGAAATCCAATAAAACACAGTTTGTCCAAAATTAAATCAAGCCATTTTTAGTTAATAAAGCGGCCGTGCTAGAACCACAGGACTCGGGGAATGCCTGACACCTTTTCCCCGGTCAACAGAATTCCTTACCCGAACTTTATTTTCATGGACCATTAATAATAGAGTCAAACCTTCCTTTGACTAAAGATTCAAATAAAATGTGACTCGGAACACCCAAAAATCAATTCAAAATGGTGACTCTGTAAATAAAATAATCTCTATTCAAGTTTGTCACTTTAACGGAAAACTCTTTAACTCACAACAATTGATAACACATCTTTTTGGGTTAAAAAGGGCGTGACAATCTGATTTAAAACATTGCGTCAACTTTCTTTCCCCCTTTGTTGGCTTCTCCGTTCACTGCTGATGCCAGTGCCAAGCACTCTCCCCTCCCATTCCTTTTTGATTTCTTATGTTTGCAGGGAACTCAATTTGATTTGTTTCATATGGGATTTTTTTAATTCCTTTTTTTTCCCATTGATCACTGAAGCAACATAGATGATCCTTATACCCCAAGATTCGCCTAAGGTAATGGTACCAAGTGATACCCAAGTAGAAGCCTTAGCCTTTCCCCAATTACAGTGACGTGATCCAAGACTTTTGTTTACTCTTATTCTACACCCTAGGTCCTACGTAGCAGCAAGAAAGATATGGGCTTAGCCTACTTCACTATTATTTATGATTCAAAAGCAATGCATTACTCACTAACATGCACAATTATAAAGTAAAAATAGCACGGGCTAGTCAGTTTTCGGACTGGTAATTAAACAATAGCCATCGTTTGCAAAGTCATTGAAAAATAGCCTTTATTTTGCTACAACACAGACTGATCCAACATAATATACTGGAAATTGGTGTACCTGTGTATGAATTTCCAGCATATTATGCTGGAACTCCAATACGCGGAAAATTTCAGCATAATATACTGGAGATTAGAGCATCTGTATATGAACTTCCAGCATATTATACTAGACCGGTATATTATACTGGAATATACTGAAACTCCAGTATAATATGCTGGAGTTCCAGGATATTATACTGGAACTCCAGGATATTATGATGGAATATTTTTTGGATTTTGAACAGTGTTTTCATTCAGATTTATCTTTACATGAAAAGTGGCTAAATTTCGATTACTTTTGAAATTGTGGCTATTTTTCAATTACCACTTATAAATTTGACTATTTTTGAATTTCTCCCAATTATAAATTAAGCTCACTAGCCACTTATCAATTCAAGTGATATGTTTTTCTCATATCCTTCAATATATAAATATTATTTCTAGATGTAAATACATACTATCCACCCAATTGTGAACTAAATAATTATAATGGTCTCTATAAGTATTTCTAACAATTCTCTTTAAATAAGAAACTCTAATTAAGACAATAACTTAAATAATTTGTAATGTTAACTGAATGAATTTCACTATCTCCAATAACTTCATATGACTAAATCTAACAATGGACTATCATAGTTCTAAAATGAATCACGAAAATTAATGGGATGTCACAACACGGCAATAGTGTGTGCATGTCACGCAAATCAGACGCGTGAAAGCAATTTGCTTGAGTAATTAAAAATGAAAAAAAAAGATAAAAAGTATAAAAGGATAAAAAATTCACAAATACCCACCCAACACCCCATCTCCCCATCCCTTTTCCCTTTCTTTTCTTTTCTTCCCCCCCGACATCACGTGTTTCTCTTTTTTTTCATCTCCATTAGAGGTTTTGAATCTCTTCACTGTACAACAATGGTGTACCTTTAAGAATGGAGTAGAAATGACACTTTTATAATTAATATTAATGACATAATTTTTAAAAATCCCAAAGTTTTCTTATTTACATAAAGTCCCCTCTCCTCTCCCACCCCCTATTCCTCCTCCCACTCCCTATTCCTCCTCCCACTCCTCCCCTCCTCATCCGCTCCCTCCCCTTGTTCCTCCATATCGCAACACTCTTCTATATCCTCCCCTTCCCCTTGTTCCTCCATCTCGCAACACTCCTCTCTATCCTCCCCTTGTTCCTCCATCTCGCAACACTCCTCTCTATCCTCCCCTTGTTCCTCCATCTCGCAACGCTCCTCTCTATTCCTCAGTCACTCTTTATCTTCAAACATTTGGGAAGATATTTCAAACATATGTGGAGATGTTTCAAATATCTGTGGAGCTGTTTCAAATATCTGTGAAAAAAAAATCAATGAGAACAACACTAGAAAAACAGGAAAAAGCAGAAGAAATATTCTGAGAGATGTTTCAAACATCCCTGAGGATGTTTTGTAGAATACTCATTTATGGGGATGTCTCAAAATATCTAGAGGGGTATTTTGTAGAATACTCATTTCTCTCAAAATATCTCGAGGGGTATATTACAGAATACTCCCTTTGTAAAATTTCATATCTCGTACTCCCTCTGTTTCAATTTATGTGAACCTGTTTGACTAGGCATGGAGTTTAAGAAAAAATAAAGACTTTTAGAATTTGTGGTCCTAAACAAGTCAAAAAGAGGTCCAGAGTATTTGTGTAGTTATAAAAGCATCTCATTAAGTAGAATTGAAATTTTAAGTTAAATTATTTCCAAATTTAGAAAGGGGTCATTCATTTTTGAACGCACCAAAAAGGAAATAAGTTCATATAAACTGAAACGGGAGGAGTATATTTTAAACCACTAGAAGAAAAACAAAAGAAAAAGAAGAAGAAGAAGAAGAAGATAAAAATGTGATGAAGAGGGAGAAGAAGAAAAAGATAAGCAACGTAAGTGTGATGACCCAAAAGGTCATCTTATGTTTTAGAACTCGAATCTGCATTCTTAAACCTTAAAAATCTTATTTTTACCCTTCTCTATTTGCGTGCACAACCTGGGCAGGATTTCGACAAGCTTTTATGGTGAAAACTAATGAAAATAAGAATTTTTGCCTTAAAAGTTGATTTTAGTTGACTTCGGTCAATATTTTTGGTAAACGGGCCCGGATCTGTACTTTGACGGTCTCGGTAGGTCCGTATCTAATTATGAGACCTGGGTGTATGCCCGAAATCGAATTCAGAGGTCCTTAGCTCAAGATATGAATTTTTGATAAAAATTAAAAGTTTGGAAATTATTTGTTTTTAAGAATTGATTGATATTTGGCATTGTTAGTATCGGGTCCGTATTTTAGTTTCAGAGCCCGGTGCAGTTTCATTATGATATATAAGACTTGTCTGTAAAATTTGGTGAGAAACGGAGTTGATTTGACGTGATTCGGACGTCCAGTTAAGAAGTTATGGATTTTAAAGTGTTCTTGAGAATTTTATTTGATTTGGTGCTAAATTTAGAGTTCTAGGTGTTATTTTGGCGATTTGATCACGCGATCAAGTTCGTATGATATTTTTGGACTTGTGTGCATGTTTGGTTTGGAGCCCCGAGGGCTCGGGTGAGTTTCGGATAGGCCACGGGATGTTTTGGACTTGGGAAAAATCTGGTTTTCCGCAGATTCTGGTGCTTGTCATATCCTTCTTCGCGTTCGCGAATGTCCTCTCGCGAACGCGAAGCGTAATCTGATGAGGCTGAAACTTCTTCTTCATGAACGCGAAAGACTGGTCGCGAATGCTAAGTGATGGGGGCATGTACCCTTCGCGAACGCAACCGGCTCAACGCGAACGCGAAGCACTTGGGGACTCGGAGGAGGGTTGGTCGTTCCTTCATCGCGAACGCGAAGGCCAGTCAGGCGTAACCATCACGAACGCGAGCAACGTCTCGCGAATGTGAAAGCCAGTCGGGTGTAACCATCACGAACGCGAAGGCTTGACAGCTAGTACCCTTCGCAAACGCGCCTGTGGCCTCGCGAACGCGATGCACACTATCGCCCAGTGCATAAAACCGAATCAAACACGGGTTTAAGCCATTTCTTCAACATTTTTCAAGAACCAAATAGTTCGAGGCGATTTTCAAGAGCCATTTTCTTCCCCAAAGTGTTGGTAAGTGATTCTAAACTATTTTTCTTCAATTACCCATTACATTCCTTGAATTATTAACCAAAAATCTAGAGTTTTCATGGTAGAATTAGGGGTTAGGGTAGAAAATAGGGATTTCGGGAATTTGGGGATTTAGACCTCAATTTGAGGTCAGATTCCAAAACTAATTACATATTCAGGCTCGGGGGTGAATGGGTAAAAATATTTTAGTCCGAACCTCGAGTTTTGACCAAGCGGGCCCGGGGTCAATTTTTTGACTTTTGGTAGAAAAAATTGAAAAATTTAATTTATGCAATATAATTGATTCCTTTAGCAATATTTGATATTATTGAGTCATTTTTGAATAGATACAAGTAGTTTGGAGGTGAATTCCAACGGAAAAGCGGTGATTGAGAATTAAGTGGCCTTCGGAGCGAGGTAAGTGTTGTGTCTAACCCTGACTTAAGGGAATTAGGAACCTTAGATTATTTGCTAAGTGAAATTCATGTGAGTGGCATATATGTGAGGTGACGAGTACTTATGCACTGCCAACTTACCTATTTTTCCATGTTTTCTCTATTTTTCGTATATTGTCTTTTTCTATGTCAAATTGCTACGTGTTATACTAGTGTTGTTCAAATTATCGTTCTTATCATGTTCACGGAAATTTTCTGGTGATAATTGAGTTTTTATTCCAAGTTGAGATTGATAATATGGAACCAAATGTTGAAGTAAGGTTTTTATTTATTATTCTATCTCCCTGTTGTTATTTATGCAATGCATTATGGTAAGGGAGAGTGTTAATGCACGAAGGGTGATGCCGTGCTATATTGTGAGTGTTAATGCACGAAGGGTGATGTCGTGCCATATTGTGAGTGTTAATGCATGAATGGTGATGCCGTACCATATTGTGAGAGTTAATGCACGAAGGGTGATGCCGTGCCATATTGTGAGTGTTAATGCACGAAGGGTGATGCCGTGCCATGATATGAGAGTAAAAGCACGAAGGGTGATGCCATGTCGTTTCTATTAATTTTATGGTGAGATTGAGAGTAAAACCACGAAGGGTGATGCCGTGCAGTTTTCTTTACTGTATTCACTATTCCTATTGATTCATGGTATATTGACTGCTCCGGTAATTATTTTGTTGTAGTTCTTTATCTTGTATTCCCCTCAGTATGTTTCCCCCTCCCGACATTTCCTGTTTAGTTCTTCATTCCTGTTATTTGCGTATATACTGTTAAATTGTAGAGGTTGATTGTAGGTGCCTTGCCTTAGCCTCGTCACTACTTCGTCGAGGTTAGGCTCTACACTTACTAGTATATGGGGTCGGTTGTACTGATGCTGCACTCTGCACTTTCTGTGTAGATTTTGATACAGGCTTAGGTTGATCGAGATTTTCTATTGGTCAGTTGTCCGGAGACTCAAGGTAGATCTGTCGACGTTCATAGGCCTTGAAGTCCCCGTCTATCTTTTTATGTCCTTCTATTTTCTTCCATTCAGACAGTTGTATTTCTTTTAGACTATTACTTGTAGAAAATTCTAGAATGCTAGTGAATTGTGACTCCAGATCCGAGTGGTAGTAATTAATACAGTTTTTATGATATTCCGCACTTATTATATTTTATTTTAATTAATTATTATTATTTACTTAATGGAAATGAGGAAAGGGTTTAATGATTCTCTAACGTTGGCTTGCCTAGCAAGTGAAATGTTAGGCGCCATCACGGTCCTGTCGGTGAAAAAGTTCGGGTCGTGATAGTTGGTATCATAGTACTAGGTTGCCTAGGTCTCACGATTCACGAGCAAGCTTAGTAGAGTCTGGAGGATCAGTACGAAGACGTCTGTGCTTATCTTCTAGAGGCTATGAAGTTTAGGAACAAGTTTCACTTCTATTCTTCTATGTCGTGCGATTTTGTTTTCTCAATACTGATTGAACTCTTCTACTCTTATTCTCTCGTAGATGGCGAGAACACGTATCGCTTCCTCAGCTGTGCAGCAGCCAGAGTCTCCAGTGACAGCTCCTATGCGGGGCAGAGGTCGAGGCCGTTCCAGAGGCCGAGGCAGGGGTAGGGCTCAGCCTAGGGCCCGAGCAGCAGCCCCAGCAGTGGAGCCTCAGATAGAGATTGATGAGGAGGTTCCAGCCCAGACTGTTCCTGTCGGACCAGCTCAGGTTCCGGAGGGGTTCATTGCTACCCTAGTACTTCAGGACGCTTTGGTCCGTTTGGTGGGCCTTATGGAGAGTGTGGCCCAGACTGGCGCATTTCCCATGGAACTAATAGTCTCTCAGGCTAGAGGAGGAGCCCAAACTCCTACCACTCCCGCTCCGGAGCAGATAGCTCCCCAGTATCAGGCTCCAGCAGCTCAGCTAATCGGATTAGTTCAGCCGGTTATTGCGGCACAGGTCGGAGATGGGCCGGCTATGTCTTCTGAGGCTTTATGGAGATTGGACAGGTTTACCAAGCTCTTTCCTGTTCACTTCAGTAGTGCTCCTTCAGAGGACCCCAGGAGTATCTTGACAGCTGTCACAAAGTTCTATGGAATATGGGTATAGTAGAGACCAATGGGGTCGATTTTGCTGCATTTTAGATGACTGGTTCCGCCAAGAAATGGTAGAGAGATTACTTGTTGACCAGACCAGCTGGGTCGCCTGCTCTTACTTGGGACCAGTTCTCTCATCTCTTCATAGAGAAGTTTCTGCGCGTCGCCGTCAGTTTGAGCATCTCCAGCAGGGTGGTATGACGATTACTCAGTATGAGACCCATTTTGTGGATTTGGCCCGTCATGCCATTCTTCTACTTCCCATCGAGAGAGAGAGGGTTAGGAGGTTTATTGATGGACTTGCTCAGCCTATCAGATTGCATATGGCTAAGGAGACTGGGAGTGAGATTTCTTTTCAGGCGGCTGCTAATGTCGCCAGACGAGTCGAGATGGTTCTTACTCAGGGAGGTCAGGGGTCTGACAAAAGGCCTCATCATTCCGGTGAGTTCAGCGGTGCCTCACCTAGAGGCAGGAGTACTTTTGGTAGAGGCCATCCTCCAGGCCGTATCATTCAGCACTCCAGGCATCCCATGGTGCCTCAGGTGGTCGTGGCCCTCAGATGCATTATTCCGACCAGCTAGCCTACAGTGCACCACCAGCTCCTATTAGTGCACCTCCACTCCAGAGTTATCAGGGTGGTTATTCAGGTCGACAGGGTCAGTGTCAGGGTCAACAGTCACAATAGTCGAGATTATGTTATACTTGTGGTGATCCGAGGCACATTGCCAGATTTTGCCCTCGAGCAACAGGCAGTTCACAACATCAGGATTCTCGTGCCATTGTTTCGGCACCAGTTGCTGCACCACCTTCTCAGCCAGCCAGAGGTAGGGGTCATGCGGCCAGAGGTAGGGGCCAGACAGTTAGAGGTGGAGGTCAGGCCGTTAGAGGTGGAGACCAGCCAGCTAGAGGTCGTCCCAAGGACGTAGTTTAGGGGTGGTGGGGCCCAGCCCCGGTATTATGCTTTCCCAGCTAGGCCTGAGGCTGATTCATCTGACGCTGTTATCACAGGTACTGTTTCAGTTTGCAGTAGAGATGCTTCAGTTCTATTTGATCCGGGATCTACTTACTCCTATGTGTCATCCTATTTTGCTTCCTATTTGGTTGTGCCCCGTGATTCTTTGAGTGCTCTTGTGTATGTGTCCACACCAGTGGGAGATTCTATTGTTGTAGATCGTGTTTGTCATTCGTGTGTGGTCAGCATTGGGAGTCTTGAGACTCGTGTAGATCTTCTACTTCTCGACATGGTTGATTTTGATGTCATACTGGGTATGGATTGGCTGTCACCTTATCATGCTATATTAGATTGTCACGCCAAGACGGTGACCTTAGCCTTGCAAGGGTTGCCTCGATTATAGTGGAGAGGGAATCTTGGCCATTCTGCCAACAGGGTTATCTATTATGTGAAGGCTCGGCATATGGTCAAGAAGGGGTGTCTAGCTTATTTGTCCTATGTCCGCGATTCTAGTGCGGATGTTCCTTCCATAGATTCGGTGCCGATTGTTCGTGAGTTTCCAGAAGTGTTTCCTGCAGACCTGTCGGGGATGACATCTGACAGGGATATTGATTTCTGCATTGATTTGGCTCCGGGCATTCAACCTATTTCCATTTCGCCATATCACATGGCCCCGCCAGAGTTGAAAGAATTGAAGGAGCAGTTGCAAGATTTGCTTGATAAAGGCTTCATTAGACCTAGTGTCTCGCCCTGGGGGTGCACCTATGTTGTTTGTGAAGAAGAAAAATGGATCGATGAGGATGTGTATAGATTATCGGAAGTTGAACAAAGTCACCACCAAGAACAAATATCCATTGTCGAGGATTGATGATTTATTTGATCAACTTCAGGGTGCCAAGGTGTTTTCAAAGATTGATTTAAGATCTGGCTACCATCAGTTGAGGATTAGGGCATCCGATGTTCCTAAGACAGCTTTTTAGACTCGGTATAGGCATTATGAATTTCTATTGATGTCATTTGGGCTGACAAATACCCCAGTAACATTCATGGATTTGATGAACTGGGTGTTCAAACCCTATTTGGATTCCTTTGTGGTTGTGTTTATTGATGATATCTTGATCTACTCCCACAGTCGAGAGGAGTATGAGCAGCACCTTCGGATCATTCTTCAGACTCTGAAAGACAACCAATTATATGCTAAGTTCTCAAAATGCGAGTTTTGGTTGAGTTCAGTTGCTTTCTTGGGTCACGTTGTATCAGTAGAGGGTATTCAGGCGGATCCCAAGAAGATTGAGGCAGTCCAAAATTAGCCTAGACCCACATCAGCTACAAAGATCCGTAGTTTCCTTGGTTTGGCAGGCTATTACCGTCGATTTATGGAGGGGTTATCATCCATAGCAGCCCCGTTGACCAGATTGACCCAGAAGGGTATCCCGTTCAGGTGGTCAGACGAGTGTGAAGCGAGCTTTTAGAATCTCAAGACAGCTTTGACTACGACACCGGTATTGGTGTTACCCACAGGTTCAGGATCTTATACAGTATATTATGATGCATCTTGTATTAGTCTGATTGCGGTATTGATGCAGGGTGGCAAGGTTATTGCATATGCTTCATGGTAGCTGAAGGTTCACGAGAAAAATTACCCTGTTCATGATCTAGAGCTGGCAGCCATTGTTCACGCACTGAAGATTTGGAGGCACTATCTTTACGGCGTGCTATGTGAGGTATTCATTGATCATCAGAGCTTGCAGTATTTGTTCAAGCAGAAGGAACTCAATTTGAGGCAAAGGAGGTGGCTGGAGCTATTGAAAGACTATGATATCACCATATTGTATCATCCCGAGAAGGCCAATGTGGTGGCCGATGCTTTGAGTAGAAAGTCAGTCAGTATGGGTAGCCTTGCATATATTCCAGTTGGTGAGAGACCGATTGCATTGGATGTTCAGGCCTTGGCCAACCAGTTTGTGAGGTTAGATATTTCTGAGCCCAACCATGTTCTAGCTTGTACAGTTGCTCGGTCTTCTTTGTTTGAGCGCATCAGAGATCGGCAGGATGATGATCCTCATTTACTTATCCTTAGAGACACAGTGCGGCACAGTGGTGCCAAGCAGGTTACTGTTGGAGATGACAGAGTTTTGAGGATGCAGGGTCGTATTTGTGTGCCTAATGTGGATGGACTTCGTGAGTTGATCCTTGAGAAGTCCCACAGTTCCCGGTATTCTATCCATCGGGGCGCCGCTAAGATGTATCAGGACTTGAGGCAGCATTATTGGTGGAGGCGAATGAAGAAGGACATAGTTGCCTATGTAGCTCGGTGCCTAAATTGCCAGCAGGTAAAGTGTGAGCATTAGAGACCCGATGGTTTACTTTAGAGGTTAGATATTCCTGAGTGGAAGTGGGAGTGTATCACTATGGACTTTGTTGTTGGACTCCCACGGACTTAGAGGAAGTTTGATGCAGTTTGGGTCATTGTGGATAGGATGACTAAGTCAGCGCATTTCATTCCTGTGGTAGTTACCTATTCCTCGGAGCGGTTGGCAGAGATTTATATTCGTGAGATCGCCCGTCTTCACAGTGTGCCCATGTCTATCATTTCTGATCGAGGTGCGTAGTTTACCTCGCACTTATGGAAGGCAGTTCAGCGTGAGTTGGGTACGCGGGTTGAGTTGAGCACAATATTTCATCCTTAGACGGACGGGCAATCCGAGCATACTATTCAGATCTTGGAGGATATGCTCCGCGCCTGTGTTATTGACTTTAGAGGTTCTTGGGATCAGTTTTTGCCGTTAGCGGAGTTTGCTTACAATAACAGCTACCAGTCGAGCATTCAGATGGCTCCCTATGAGGCATTATATGGTAGATGATGTAAGTCGCTAGTTGGGTGGTTCGAGCCGGGGGAGGCTCGATTATTGGGTACAGAATTAGTTCAGGAGGCCTTGGACAAGGTCAAGATTGTACAGGATCGACTTCGTACAACTCAGTCAAGGAAAAAGAGTTATGTTGATCTTAAAGTTCGTGATATTGCATTCGTGGTTGGAGAAAGAATATTTCTTCGGGTATCGCCCATGAAGGGTGTTATGAGATTTGGGAAGAAGGGAAACTTGAGCCCTAGGTATATCGGGCCATTTGAGATCCTCGAGAGAGTGAGGGAGGTAGCTTATCGACTTGCGTTGCCTCCAGGGTTATCGTCAGTTCATCCGGTATTCCATGTGTCCATGCTCCGAAAATATCATGGTGACCCGTCCCACATGTTAGATTTCAGCTCTGTCCAGTTGGACAAGGATTTGACTTACGAGGAGGAGCCGCTGTCAATTCTAGACCAGCAGGTTCGTCAGTTGAGGTCAAAGAGTTACCCTTCAGTTCGAGTGCAGTAGAGAGGTCAGCCTATTGAAGCAGCTACATGGGAGTCCGAGTCCGATATGCGGAGTAGATATCCCCACCTTTTCACCAGCCCAGGTATTTTTCTATGTCCGTTCGAGGACGAACGGTTATTTTAGAGGTGGAGACTGTGATAACCCAGAAGGTCATCTTATGTTTTAGAACTCGAATTTGCACTCTTAAGCCTTAAAAATCTCATTTTTACCCTCCTCGATTTGCGTGCGCAACCTGGGTAGGTTTCCGGAAAGCTTTTATGTTGAAAACTAATAGAAATAAGAATTTTTGCCTTAAAAGTTAATTTTAGTTGACTTCGATCAATATTTTTGGTAAACAGGCCCAAATCCATACTTTGACGGTCTCGGTAGGTCCGTATCAAATTATGGGACCTAGGTGTATGCCCGGAATCGAATTCGGAGGTCCCTAGCTCAAGATATGAATTTTTGATGAAAATTAAAAGTTTGAAAATTATTTGTTTTTAAGAATTGATTGATATTTGTCATTGTTAGTATCGGGTCAGTATTTTGGTTCCGGAGCCCGGTATAATTTGATTATGATATATAAGACTTGTCCGTGAAATTTGGTGAGAAACGGAGTTGATTTGACGTGATTCGGACGTCTAGTTGAGAAGTTATGAATTTTAAAGTGTTCTTGAGAATTTCATTTGATTTGGTGCTAAATTAAGAGTTCTAGGTGTTATTTTGGCGATTTGATCGTGCGAGCAAGTTCGTATGATATTTTTGGACTTGTGTGCATGTTTGGTTTGGAGCCCCGAGGGCTCGGGTGAGTTTCGGATAGGCCACGGGATGTTTTGGACTTGGGAAAAATCTGGTTTTTTTGCAGATTCTGGTGTCTGTCATATCCTTCTTTGCGTTCGCGAAGGTCCTCTCGCGAACGCGAAGCGTAATCTGATGGGGCTGAAACTTCTTCTTCGCGAACGAGAAGTGATGGGGGGATTTACTCTTCGTGAACGCGACCGGCTCAACGCGAATGCGAAACACTTAGGGACTTGGGGGAGGGTTGGTCGTTCCTTCATCGCGAACGTGAGCAACGTCTCGCGAACGCGAAGGCCAGTCGGGCGTAACCATCTCGAACGCGAGCAATGTCTCACGAACGCGAAGGCCAGTTGGGTGTAACCATCACGAACGCGAGCTGGGTATCGTGAACGCGAAGGCTTGACAGCCAGTACCCTTCGCGAACACATAAAACAGAATCACACACGGGTTTAAGCTATTTCTTCAACATTTTTCAAGAACCAAACGGGTAGAGGCGATTTTCAAGAGCCATTTTCTTCCCCAAAGTGTTGGTAAGTGATTCTAAGCCATTTTCCTTCAATTACCCATTACATTCCTTGAATTATTAACCACAATTCTAGAGTTTTCATGGTAGAATTAGGAGTTAGGGTAGAAAATAGGGATTTCGGAAATTTGGGGATTTAGACCTCAATTTGAGGTCGGATTCCAAAACTAATTACATATTCGGGCTCGGGGGTGAATGGGTATAAATATTTTGGTCCGAACCTCGAGTTTTGACCAAGCGGGCCCGGGGTCAATTTTTCGACTTTTGGTGGGAAAAAATTGGAAAATTTAATTTATGCAATATAATTGATTCCTTTAGCAATATTTGATATTATTGAGTCATTTTTGAATAGATACGAGTGGTTTGGAGATGAATTCCAACAGAAAAGCGGTGATATAGAATTAAGTGGCCTTCGGAGTGAGGTAAGTATTGTGTTTAACCCTGACTTGAGGGAATTAGGAATCTTAGATTATTTGCTAAGTGAAATTCATGTGAGTGGCGTATATGTGAGGTGACGAGTACCTATGCACCGCCAACTTACCTATTTTTCCATGTTTTCTCTGTTTTTCGTATATTGTCTTTTCCTATGTCAAATTGCTACGTGTTATACTAGTGTTGTTCAAATTATCGTTCTTATCATATTTACGGAAATTTTCTGGTGATAATTGAGTTTTTATTCCAAGTTGAGATTGATAATATGGAACCAAATATTGAAGTAAGGTTTGTATTTGTTATTCTATCTCCCTGTTGTTATTTATGCAATGCATTATGGCAAGGGAGAGTGTTAATGCACGAAGAGTGATGTCGTGCCATATTGTGAGTGTTAATGCACGAAGGGTTGTGCCGTGCCATATTGTGAGAGTTAATGCGCGAAGGGTGCTGCCGTGCCATATTGTGAGTGTTAATGCACGAAGGGTGATGCCGTGCCATATTGTGAGAGTTAATGCACGAAGGGTGATGCCGTGCCATATTGTGAGTGTTAATGCACGAAGGGTGATGTCGTGCCATGATATGAGAGTAAAAGCACGAAGGGTGATGCCGTGTCGTTTCTATTAATTTTATGGTGAGATTGAGAGTAAAAGCACGAAGGGTGATGCCGTGCATTTTTCTTTACTGTATTCACTATTCCTGTTGATTCATGGTATATTGACTGCTCCGGTGATCATTGTGTTGTAGTTCTTTATCTTGTATTCCCCTCAGTATATTTTCCCCTTCCGACATTTTCTGTTTAGTTCTTCATTCCTATTATTTGCGTATACACTGTTAAATTGTACAGGTTGATTGTAGGTGCCTTGCCTTAGCCTCGTCACTACTTCGTCGAGGTTAGGCTCGACACTTACCAGTATATGGGGTCGGTTGTACTGATGCTGCACTCTGCACTTTCTGTGCAGATTTTGATACAGGCTCAGGTTGATCGAGATTTGCTATTGGTCCGTTGTCCGGAGACTCAAGGTAGATCTGTCGACGTTCACAGGCCTTGAAGTCCCCGTATATCTTTTTATGTCCTATTATTTTCTTCCATTCAGACAGTTATATTTCTTTCAGACTATTACTTGTAGAAAATTCTATAATGCTCGTGAATTGTGACTCCAGATCCGGGTGGTAGTAATTAATACAGTTTTTATGATATTCCGCTCTTATTATATTTTATTTTAGTTAATTATTGTTATTTATTTAATGAAAATAAGGAAAGGGTTTAATGATTCTCTAACGTTGATTTTCCTAGCAAGTAAAATTTTAGGCGCCATCATGGTCCCGTCGGTGGAAAATTTCGGGTCGTGACAGTAGATTGAAAAGAAAGAAGAAAGTAAGGAAGAAGAGAAGGAGGAAGAGAAAGAAGAAAGAAGAAACAAGGAGAATAAGAAAAAGTAGAAAAGAAAAAGAAGAGGGAAATGAAAATTTATTTAAAATAATTTGAATGGGTGTGGGTTTTTAAATTTTTGAAAATTTTAATATTTACCCATAATTTTTTCTATTTTTAATCTGACCACCCACCCCCTTTAATTACCCTTCTTTTGTTAACCAAAAAATATGTCCTACATTCTTATACAAGACTTCAAAAGTTTTTTTTAACTCATTCCCCAAAATACATCATCCTTAGTCAAAATAGACAGCCATTTTTCTTCATTAAAAGCTTCATTGCAAAAAATTAAAATGAATATCATCTTTAATATTTTCTTGTTTGAGGGATTGTCCACGACAAATAAATTCTTTCCATCTTTCAATGGTGACTCGTTGAGGCAATGGCTAATTTAACTGATTTAGGAAGTCTTTTGAGAGGACCATTTTTAAGATGAAGAGAATGGAAAAAAAAGATTAATGATGGCTAAGTATTGAATATGGTTGAATGGGGGTAGATTGGCAGAAGCTTTGACCATGAAGAAGACAAAAAAATGATTTTTTTAAAGAGTATGAAAATAAAAATCTGGTAAAATAGTTTTTTACAAGTAGGACTCATAGATTACACATGTCAAAGAATAAAAGGCTTAGTATATGACGTGTCAGTCATGCCACAATGAGTGAAAAACACGTTCAGTCGGATGTGTTTATTAGTATTCAGTTGAGGTGTTCAAATGAAAAAAATAAAAGTTTATATACAGGGATGACAAACCGATCCAAGTTTAAGTGGCTACATGGTCTTTTTGCCTAACATATATTTACTTAAGCACTTTGGTCAATTCACAGTGTGTTTTAGGCATGATTGGTTGATTGTGTTTGCTTAGCAACAACGTTGACCAGTTAATATGAATCTACAGCTTCTTGGAAACTTTTCTTTTAATTTTAATCGCATGATTTTCAGATGTAGGTTGCATGTTAGTAACTGTAAAACTGATTATTTGACAAGGATGAAGCAAATAAAAAGAAATAATACAATCAGATCTCTTTATAACAACACTTCACTATAAAAGCCAAACTTATCCGGAACTAATTTTCATATTATGTTATAATATATGTTCTCTATAATAGCACTTTATTATAGTATCCAAAAATATTCGGAACAAACGGGATTGTTATAGAGTGGTTTGACTGTAGTTACAAATGAAATATAAATTAAAATAACACAAGTTTTCGATAGAAAAAAATTCATTTAATGTACACAAGTTCATGCAATATATGCAATTTTTAGTTTAAAAACATATGTATGATCATATAACTATTACTTTACGGGGATAATTTTATTAGAAATAATGGTTAAACTCCTGAAAGAAATGAGAGATAATAAAGCAATACTTGACTTTTGTGAATCTTAGTCTGCTACCAAGCATGGTTTAAGCCAAGAATTCAGTTTTCTCCTTTAAAGATAGTGTTGCAGTTTTAAGAGGAATATCAATATGGACAACAAAAGCCTTATCATAACAAAGCAACTGAAAAGAATGGAAGGAACATATAATAGGGATATCATCTGTAAGGAAGTATTAGATAAAGTACGCTTCATTACATATTTGTACCGCATAAAATCAAAATAAGTAAAAAAATCACATGTATTTAATTAAATTTTAATTGTTCATTTTTGTAGATTCAGACAATATTCAATCATCCTGACTTCGACATAGAAGTCACTATACTACGAACCATATTGATCAGTCACATAAATATGTACTTTTAATCTTTCATGTGTAATTGTTACTCAAAAGTCTGTTTTAACAATATTGATACTATTATTTTACAAATTCACGTATTACATAATTAGACATACACGTGCGTTGGAAAAATTAGTAAGTAGAATAAAAGAGAACACCACATAAATTTTGAAAACCATGAAATCAGTAGTTTAATTATAGGCATTTAAGGCCAATAAAACTCCCCAAAATAAATAATGAATTATATTAAGCTTCTTAATTACCAAGTCTTCCATGATTATTTATAATAAACCAAAATCGTGAACCCTTGTTCAACAACTACAGAGACTAAATCTTACTTTCCCTAGACTTAATGGAAATGGTCAGTATTATTACAAGAGTAGCAAAGTAAGAATTTAGAAAAGAGAAGGTATATATTATACTGCTTCAAATCTTTCAATAGTTTACATATATATGCTTAATTGAAATGGGAGTAGTATAAGCAAAAGGGAGGGGTGTCATTGTTACTTGTTGGCGGAACCATTTTACTAGTCTGTAAGTAATGGGAATAACATTTTATCAGTTCAAATAATTCACATTTATTTGCCAGTTCAAATTTCACCATACTAATTAACCAATTTCTTATTACTACTAATACAATGTGCAAGTTTTAATTTCTAATTTCCCTTTTGTATTGAGCAAATTTGCGAGTGTTTCTACGTCTACTACTATAGAAATTAATATATATGGAAGTGTAGCTTCTAGATATCTCCGTATCTGAGTATTGATGAATTTCTTTACAGGAGTTAGTACTATTCACTGAAACCGACACTTTTAAAATATACTAGTAATAAACATTTTTCTTCTCCAAATAACATTGAAAAGGAATTTAACTCTTTATTAATTATCTTTTAACTTTAATAAAAGTGTATGATTCTGAAAGTCACAAGTTAATATGGCTTAGTGTAAACACTGAGTGTATGTATATTTTTACCCTAAACTTCCCATAATTCTCAACGGGTTCTTGATTGAAGTGGAGACAAAATAAGAAACAAAATAACGGATGAACACAGGTGCGAGGAAAGAGTAATATTGCTACACAAACTTTTGTATCATCAATTTAACAAACTTTATTTTAAAAATTCAATAATCAATCCGGTTACTAAAGCATATCTATAGGTTAGACTCCTTAAAATATGAGATTTATAATATTGAAAATAAAACAAATTACCTGCTATAACAAGTAGGTGACCTGATAGTGTAAAAGTTGATCATAAACTCATTGTTTAATTATAACATCTACATCTTGTGGCGATTCAATTCTTACTATTTCTATAGTTAGAAAGTTTCTATTTCTATAGTTAGAAAGTTTGTATCATATCTCAACTGCTCTTCCTATTATTGTTTTAATTTCTTTTTCTTTTTATCTTCATCACTGTCATGACCATTAATCCCAAAATAGTCTGGAGGATTTAACTTTTAATTAATTAAGCCATCGAAAAATATGATTAAGCCTTTGATAGTAGTTGCTAACTGTTTGTACATTCTAAGAAAATTTAGGATTTAGTCGTTATAGTTGTTGACGGAACATCACGACACAAATGTTTAAAAATTCAACATTGTTTACTTGGTAATGCAGAAGCCTATTTCACACTTTGTTTAGGGGAAGTTTGAAGACTGATTCAAACAACTTTTCATCTATAAATAGGCACACCTCTCTAATCATATTTCTCACAGATAAACAAATTGTTTCAATAAATACGGAGTTGTTTCTAATTTGCAATGGCTCTCAAGTCCTTGGTATTAACCATTGCCATTTTGGCTGTTGTCTCTTCAATAAGCCATGCATCTGATCCTAGTCCTTTACAAGATTTTTGTGTTGCTGTTAACGACTCTATGGCTGCTGGTAAATTTGCAGAATTTGATTGTTTGTTTTTCACTTATATTTGTTGTTATTTTCACTTACTAATAATGATTTTACGCAGTTTTCGTGAATGGAAAAATATGCAAGGATCCGAAGGTTGTCAATGCTGATGACTTCTTCAAATCAGGCCTAAACATACCTGGAAATACTTCAAATCAAGTCGGATCAGCTGTAACTGCTGTGAACGTCGGCAACTTACCTGGACTTAATACTCTGGGCATTTCACTAGTTCGTATTGATTATGCACCATATGGTCTCAACCCACCTCATACTCACCCTAGAGCAACTGAGGTTCTTGTTGTACTCGAGGGCACTCTCTATGTCGGTTTTGTCCTTTCAAATCCCGGACCAAATATGAAGAACAAACTCTTTACAAAGATCCTAAAACCTGGAGATGTGTTTGTTTTTCCAATAGGTCTCATTCATTTTCAGTTTAACATTGGAAAGACTACGGCTGTTGCATTTGCTGGACTCAGCAGCCAAAATCCAGGAGTTATCACTATTGCTAATGCAGTTTTTGGCTCAGATCCATCAATTAATGCTGATGTCCTCGCCAAAGCATTCCAAGTTGATAAGAAAGTGATCGATTATCTCCAATCTCAATTCTGGTGGGACAACAACTAAATTTAGTACAAGGACAAATAATACTATGATGTTTCTGCTTGTTTTTTGAATTTAAGAAATCATAAATAAAATTCACGATCTAGTCCTTTGGACTGGTTTTCATTTGATCTTTGTAGTGGATGTACTAAAGGAGGAATTTTTTACGGTTTGTTTTATTAAAAGTTATATTTATCGTTTGTTGCGGTTATGTTCTCTAACACATACACCAATTTATTTTGCTCTACACTATTATTGGCATGCTTATGATTAAAAAAAAGTGAGGCTGTATACTGTTACAACCGGGCTAATGAGTACCCTGATTTTCCGGTGGGTGAAATGAAGTAAAGACACGACTATAGGGGATCGGAATTGAAGCTGGAAACTTCTCGTACTAAGGCCCGAACTAAATGCTCGCCACCGGGCCCGATAAGACAACACCCCCCGAATCCGGTACGAGCCTCATGGCCTCAGAAAGCACTACGGAACGGTTGCACACGATTAACCAAGAGCCGTGATATCCGCTGCGGATATCACGACGCGGATCTCGCCCGATGTCGGTGGCATATTAATTGATATAAAAAGAGGATTCTTACCTTTTTAGTATTGTACTAAGGGTAAAACTCACCTACTATATAAATGATAAGTTTCTTATTCAATAGACACTGTAACACGTATATCAAAGCAATATCAACTTGTTTTCTCTCATTCTAAGTTATTCAAAAATTCTTATTTTGCTCATAGTTCTTCATATATATATTTGGTCCCGAATCGAGTGTAGAACAATTGCTAAGCTTATGTCCGAGCCCGGACTCAACATCATAACTGGTTTGGTTATTTATTTTATATTTAAGTCACTTATCTAACGTTATTGATCTCTTGTGTCGAATTAATCCACATATCGTTAAAACCGCATATAAATTTAATTTTTATCCGTTTTAAGGATAAACAGTTTGACGCCCACCGTGGGGCTAAGGATAATAATGGTGGTTTGATACAAATTTCGATAACACACTCTATTTTACGCTTGCTCTTTAAGGTTTCAATTTCAGGACAACTTAAAAATGTCAAACTCATAGTCTGCACACTTGAACGATGATTTTGAGTCTGGCCATCATGGCGAAACAACAATATGGTGCCTAGCAGTGAGGGGCCCCCTGCTGATCCCAACGGAATCCCAGTTGCAGACTCAGTCGATGCTAACTCTCATGTGGCTATCGATGTCAACCTGCCTACCGATCCTAAGAACATCGTTCATGAAGGAGCCCGATCAACGACTCGAGGAGCACCCGAAGGCGAAGGCGACGGGGTCAGTCTACGGGTGATCTTCAAAATGTTACAGGCCTAATAGACAACGATAGCACAACTGAAAAATCAAAGCCGCAGCCCCAGCACAGTCGAACCTGAACCATCTCGGGAAAACACCCGAAGAAAATGAGCAGATCACCTAAAGGGCGGGTGAAACAGAGACCGGTGTCAACCCCGAAGTAAAGAAAATGCTTGAAGCACTAAACAAACAGGTGGATTCAGGTGAAAAGAAAATTGAGAAAAACGACAAGAAGGTAGTGACATATAACTCCCGGTTCGATCAAATCCCAGGAGCGCCCCCGATATTAAAAGGCATGTACTCCAAAACATTTGTCTAATAGCCTTTACCTCTAAGCGCGGCACCAAAGCTGATCCCGAAGAAGTTTCGTATGCCCAATATTCCGAACTATAATGGAACCATGGATCCAAATGAGCACGTGACCTCTTACATATGTTCCATCAAGGGGAACAACTTTGAAGACGACGAAATTGTGTTGGTTTTGCTAAAGAAGTTCGGAGAAACTCTGTCGAAAGGAGCAATGATATGTTATCACAACTTACCCCCAAATTTTATTGATTCATTTGGTATGCTTGCAGATGATTTTGTGAAAGCACATGCGGGGGACATCAAGGTCGAGACCAGAAAATCGAACCTTTTCAAGGTAAAGCAAAGAATAAAATGCTCAGCGAGTTCGTATCAAGGTTTCAAATTGAGTGGATGGATTTGCCACCAGTTGTGGATGATTGGGCCATTCAGGCGTTCACCCCAAGGACTTAATGTAAGGCCCCGTAAATATTTCCTAATGATTTAAGATTTAAAAATTTCACCAGCGGTATTTGGGAATAACGTATTCGAGTATTAAAGGAAACCTATAGGATAGAACCACGTCATTTTGAAATGTGAATATATGTTTAAGGTGTGTTGGATCATATTAAGGAGTTTTGTGAATGGGAAGAATTTGTGTGTAACATGTTGGATACATTAAATAGAAAGGATGTTATTATGTAAACAGGGTTTCATACTTATATGAAGGTTTGAAAGTTAATTCGGGTCTATATCATAGCAAGGCATCAATTGTGGGTGAATGGATAAGAAAGAAATGAAAAAGAAAATAACTGGGAGCATGCTAGGGATAGTGCAACGCGTGGATTGGGGCACGCCAGCCCTCTTAGCAACTTTTAAAACAAGTGAAGTATAGGCATTTGGCGCTGGCACTGGCATGCTACCCCCACTAGAAGATTTTCCCTTAAGTACTCACCTTGGGGGTTCATTTTCCCCATTTCACTTGGATGGATTTGGGAGCTCTTCTCCACTCTCTCAAGACCACCAACTCCCCTCTTATTTAAGGTAAGCAATTCCCATTATCTTGGTGTTAAACTCCATCATTTCTACACTAGTATTGATGAGATCTACACATAAAATACTTAGATCTTCAAGAAATTTCTTCAAGAACTCAAATGAGGGTTTTGCAAAATTTCTTCCAAAAGGTAATCCTACACCCTTATACTTACATGTAAGGATATATTATGGGAATATGGAGTATGAATTAAGTATTGAAACTTATAGTATGGTGATTGGAAACCATAAGTTCCTAATTTAAAAAATAACCATTATAGAAATTGAAAGGTGATTATTTGATGGCATTTTGTTGGTTGGGTGTGGATGGATGGTCATGTATGTGATTTTGGAAGTTATAAATTATTTAAGAATGATGATGGGATAAATTGTTGGTAAATGATAGTAGTTGGATGAACTAATTTTATGGTTAAGAGGTATAGAGATTCATGCCTACTAGGTATTTGATAAAATGCCTAAATGGCCTAAATTATGGAATTTATTACTAATATTGGTCTCATTGGATGTTGTTATTATAGATTGAAGTTTCTTAGTGTAGTGGATCATTGTAGTATCATTAAGGGGTGAATTTCAAGTATGTTGGCTAAACTTTCTCTCTTAGAATCGAATTCCATAATGTTTTTGTAAGTTTCAAAGTATGGGTTGCGTGTTAAAATATTATGGCTTTGAGTCGTGTTTCAATGAAAGATAGTATGTCAAATTATGTGAGAAAATATCAATATTCTTAAGACTCTTAATTGCTCATATGTATACCTAAAGTCTTGATTTGAAAATGTCTTATCGTTGATAATCTCTAAAGATGGTTGGAAGTGAAATAAATGAATTGGGGATATAGAGGGTGGCTAACGTGCCAAGAATTTAAGTTATGATTGTGGCTAGTAGTGCAAATTATTTGAGAGGATACGATAAAGAATATGAAATGAGCCTCGACTCTATTGTTTAAAAATGACTTCGAAAATAGAATTGCCTAAAAGCTTTTGTACTCAATCATGCCCATAAGTGGCTGCTTTAACTAATGCTTAGCTTTATAAATATACCCAGTGTGATTCGAGTTCTTACATACTCGTGTGTTGAAATTGTACATTGTCATTTTTGGGGAATATTATTGCAAGAATAAATGGTGTATTGAATGTTTTTGATTTTGATGTGTGTTTCTATTGCTGGTTGGTATGCCCCATTCTTTGGAAAAACACCATTTGTGTTTAAAGTTCCCATTACAAATGGATTTGAAGTATATGATTTCTGAAATTTTCTATATATTGATATTTGATGGTGATCTTTGAAATTAAAAAAGGTGAAAGTGTGGAATATGAAATACGACCATCGTGCCAGGAATAAAGAATCTTGTGAATGACGAAATGAGCCAAGGAAATATTATTGTTGTAAGTGACTGGAAATACTAATAAGAATTTATACAATGTGAAATATGTTGAGGTGAGTACAATTGTATTTCTGTTATTTTTATGCGCAAATCAAATCAAAAATATTTTTGGGTGCATCATTAGCAAAACTGAGGAAGGGTGGGTCATAAGGCCTACACCTGAAACTACACGTGCCGGTGTAGGGGTGGATTGATATTATTCCCCTTATTTGGAATAAAATTGGAACCTTTGGGAAATTGTGATATTATTCTTGTTAATTGGGATGAAACTGGTAACAATTGTGGATTGGAAATGTCAACCAACACAGTATATGTGGGAAGGCGGCCTAGCTGATCGGGTGGAGATCAGATGCCATATTGCGCATATGGTGGTACTACTCTTGGTAACAACTTTTTTTTGCAGCACATGTCAAACCACATTGTTCGTGGAGAGTTGGCCTAGCCGATAGGGTGTGATCGGACTCCGTGCTAACAAAGACGGTGGTATATCGGTGCTAATAATCTCCCAACCAAAATTGTATATGAAGTTCATACTTTGAAAAATTATTATGTTTTAACTGGACATTTGGATATTGTTGATTGTGACTTGCTGTTTCTATGTGTTACCTTTTCTTATATGGGAATTCTATTTTGAAAGAGGACTTTTAGCTATACATACTAGTGCTATTCTATAGCACTAACATCCCTTTTGCCGGGCCGCTGCATCATTAATGGATGCATGTGGTCCTACAACAGGCGGCATTGATAAGTGATAGCAGTACACTCTTTTCAGCTGATTTGGTGAGCCCCACTTCATTTATCTTTTGTTTCTCATATGCTGTATTTTGAGGTATAGATGGGGCCTTGTTGCCGACATTTTCATATTACTCTTCTATTGTACTTAGAGGCTCCGTAGACAGGTTGTGCGTGGTAGTGATGTTGGGAATTGAACTAGAAATGTTGGTATTTGGCAAACATGGTTTTCATTATACCTATAAACTTGTAATATTTTGGAAATTATGGATGAAGTTGTTAATGGAAATGAAATGGGAGTTGTTAATAAAATTCTTTCAATATTTGATTAATGGAGTGCATCTCCTCTTTATTCATGGATGAGTTTGGGTAGATGGAAATCAAACAGGTTTGCTTGGCCGGGTTATCTCGGTTGAGCGCCGGTCACGCTCCCTGAGTTCGGGGCATGACAAACTTGGTATCAGAGCCTAAGATTTTAAAGTGTCCTAGGATGTCTCGGAGCCTTGTCTAGTAGAGTCTTTCTTATCGGTGTGTTGTCGACCACATCTATAATGAGGAGGCTACTTGGGCATTTAGGAATTCCACACTTCTTTGATACTCCATATCGTGCAATAGAGCTCAAGATAGGAAGCTAATTTCCTCGCCATGCCTCATTTTCCAGATGAGTAATCCACGAGTTCGAAGTATCGAGGAGGGAATGACCGCTCCATTGAATCTGGGGGAGATTACACAAGAGTTCGTTGGGAGAATGCGTCGAGCCATGGAGGGATTGGAAGAATTTGTTGCTAGGCGAAGTATCATTGTTCCTACCAATGTCACCGAACCGCCGGATAATATGGTGAGTGTATCTGAGAAACAAAAAAGGGTTGTTGGTACTAATAAGCCGGATTGTTTGGTTTGCAAGAAGCGGCACTTGGGGAGATGTTGGATGACTCTTGAAATATGTTACGACTTTGGAAAGAGGGGACACAAGAAGAACAAATGCCCTAGGTTGGGTACACGCATCCCGGTCTACCCCAATGTGCGAGAAGGAACATTTGGCATCGTATGGTGAGTATGCTCAGCAGCATGTTAGGGGTGACAGATTTTAGGAAACTCCAAAGACCCACACAACAAATCGATATGGGGTTAGTTACTCCCGCATTGGAAGATTGGAGGAAGGATAAGGGGGAGGCTTATAATGTATGCAAAAAGGGTAATTATCTGGTCAGTAAGATGAGTCAGTTTAGTGGACCTTATCCCCGTTGTGTGAAGTGTGGGAGATGTCATCCAGGAGTATGTCATTATGGTACCTATGTATGTTACAAGTGTGGTATGAGGGGTCACATTCAGAGAGACTATCATTCGTCTCGCTAGTGCATGGGCGGGGGAGAGACAGAACCATCCAGTTCCATAGCTACTACATCCATAACGCCTCCCCCAGCTAGAGGCACTATACTTCACGTAGGGCGTGGAGCAGCTAGGGATGCTATTCAGAGCTCGGGAGGGCCCATCATGTTTTATGCTATGAGGAGGTGTCAAAAGTTTGAGGCTTCTCCAGATGTGGTTACAGGTATATTGATTGTCCAATCTTAGTATGTGTATGCTCTTATTGATCCCGGTTCCACTTTATTATATGTCACTCCTTATGTTTCTATGGATGTTGAGATAGAACCAGAACAACTTTATGAGTCATTCTCTGTATCTACTCTTTGAACGAGACCTATCAATTATGAAGCCTCCTTATCACAATTCCTTGTATTTACAACCTCTTGAGAGATCGAGCTCTATAATTATTTCCTTGAATTGAGTTATAACCCTAGGCTAATACTTCCCACTTGCTTCCCTAAATTCTCCACAAGGGGCTATAGCTGATGAATTTCTCATAGAACCTTTTGATTCGAATGGATAACATCTGCTCACTTATGCTTATGCATGCATCATCATAAAGTTTACCTATGCGGTATCAAATCTATTGTAAAGCAGCCTTGTGTTGAGATCCTTCTTGAGCCACCCTTTCTCTCTTCGGTATATGTGGCTCCTATGGTTGAAACAATCACTTTACTCCTTTGTGAATATTATCATAAATGATTTTCCCTGTCTAGTAACATGAGAGCATACCTCAACACCTATCATATATGTACCTGTCAATTGAAAGGGGTCACTTGTCCGCATAAAGTTTTTGGGAAATTTGACATTTTCACAAATTTGTCACATGAAGATCTTTTTGTTCGCCCATCTCATTATGACTTTCATATCCACCTAGATCATGCCTCAGTGAGTAACTCACTTTGTTCCTAGTATTGTAGTTGCCCATAAAGTGGCCTGGTATTACAGCTTGAGAGTTGTTATGGTAGAAACATATCTAGCTCAAAGCAAAGTGTTAATTCTCTCTAACCAATACATGATTTCACCCCAATATTAGGATATCCTAGCTATGTGGTTTCACTCATGAATGTTTCAGATTCTAACACATATCATGAGCATATTGAATTGAAAGACAGATTTGTCGTATCACTAGTCCTCATATATATTGGAAAAGGTTAAGTTGTGAGAATGATAATAACCTTACCAGTGTTCAACTTCTTTTTCATCCCTATGGGCTTGTGACGTAGATTCCTTGTGTCAGTTAATGTTAAGAGTGTGATGCAATTTCATGCATTTTGAAACCCATGTCACATTCGGGGTGCCAAAATATTCTCATTTCGAGTTAAACTGATTTTCCCAACATTCCAAGAGGCGACTGGTGTCACGTACTTGGCTATTTCTCTTTGAGGCCTACTATTGCCGAACAAGGTACATATGGAATGAAACAATTATTGTTGACCTTTTCATAACTCATAGTCTTCCAAGAATAACTGATGCTAATGACTATCCCCCCGATCATGCCTCCCATATGTCACTTGTCTAAAAGGACTTGCTTCTTTTACATCTCCGGATCATGTACATGTTTCCACGTTATCAATGTGTACTTGGCAACTCTATGCCTCATTTGTCAAATTGATGATGTCATCAAAATGATTAATCATGCCAGCACTATTGGTAGTAACCTTCGTGTCTCTTAGAACATAACTTCCTGCAACACCCTTCTCGGCATGTTGATGGATTCTTGAATAATTCTAGTGAAATATCGAACCTCGTTGTTCTTGTTTGTAGCAAATATATCGAGAGTTGTAGGTTCAAACATATCAAAGAAGGAGCATTATCCAGTGATCAAATATATTGGATAGGAAGTTTTATCGTCATATTCAAGCTCGCACATCTTAGAGTGATTATTGGAGGTCGCTAAAGGTTTTGTCTGGGTGTTCGGCATAGGGATTTAGAGTTATAGAAAGTGAACGGGTTATTCTCAAGATGTTCTCTATGAATATATTGGGTGAATTGTTAAGGAAGGTAAAGTATGTGTAGTCCCATTAGGCCTTATGAAATCTTAAAGGAAATACGCTTAACTATGAGTATGATAATTCCCCATCATTGTCCTCTATGTACCCGATGTTTCATGTGTCTATGTCCAAGAAGGTAGTTAGAAATCCTTTGTCTATCGTTCCGGTGAAAGCTAGAGAAAGTGAAGTTATTGGATAATTGGCCTGTGAGAGGTACTTAATTTTTATCCTTGTTAGATAAGTTCGGAAGTTGAGATTGCCCCCGTCCTGTGTTATGGTGAAGTCTGTGAGTTGAGGAGGCCACCTCGAAGGCCGAAAATGTTAAGGAAAGAAAATGTTCTCACTTGATTGTATAGTCAAATGATTGTGGATCGAAAGGCACTTTATGTGTGTTATGATTTAAATATGTGCAGCTCATGACCAGATATTACTCTTGATAATACGATGCCTGTAATGTTGAGATTAATGTTATTTATGTATATTGTAATGCTTGTTGAATTGCGGACGTATGATTAGGACTGGTTTTGGGATTCTCTGGAAGATGGATAGGCCTAATTACAGGGGAGACTCTGGCGAAATTTTGAAAAATTTAAGGAGTTAGTCAAAACTTGGAGCTGCTGGTGTGTAAAGTAATAGTTGGGTCACATTGGATGCTAATGGTGGATCTTGACCCTCATTAGAGGATGAATGATCCTAAGAGGGGTAGAATGTAAGGCCCCGTAAAACTTTCCTAATGATTTAAGATTTAAAAATTTCACCAGCGATATTTGGGAATAACGTATTCGAGTATGAAAGGAGACTTACGGGGTAGAACCACGTCATTTTGAAATGAGAATATATGTTTAAGGTGTGTTGGATTATATTAAGGAGTTTTTGTGAATGGGAAGAATTTGTGTGTAACATATTGGATACATTAAATAGAAAGGATGTTATTATGTAAACATGGTTTCATACTTATATGAAGGTTTGAAAGTCAATTCGGGTCTATATAATGGCAAGGTATCAGTTGAGGGTGAGTGGATAAGAAAGAAATGGAAAATAAAATAACTGGGAGCGTGCTAGGGATAGTGCAACGCGCGGATTGTGGCACGCCAGTCCTCTTAGCAACTTTGAAAACCAGTGAATTATAGGCATTTGGCACTGCACGCTACCCCCACCTGAAGATTTTCCCTTAAGTACTCACCTTGGGGGTTCATTTTCCCCATTTCACTTGGACGGATTTGGAAGATCTTCTCCACTCTCTCAAGACCACCAACTCGCCTCTTCTTCAAAGTAAGAAATCCCCATTATCTTGGTGTTAAATTCTATCATTTCTATACTAGTATTGATGAGATCTACATATAAAATACCTAGATCTTCAAGAAATTTCTTCAAGAACTAAAAGAAGGGTTTTGCAAGATTTCTTCCAAAAGATAATCCTACACCCTTATACTTACATGTAAGGATATATTATGGGAATATGAGTATGAATTAAGTATTGAAACTTATAGTATGGTGATTGGAAGCCATAAGTTCCCAATTTAAATAATAACCATTATAGAGAATGAAAGGTGATTATTTGATGGAATTATGTTGGTTAGGTGTGGATGGATGGTCATGTATGTGATAATGGAAGTTATGAATTGTTTAATAATGATGGTGGGATAAATTGTTGGTAAATGTTAGTATTTGGGTGAACTAATTCTATGGTTAAGAAGTGTAGAGATTCATGCCTACTAGGTATTTGATAAAATGTCTAAATGGCCTAAATTATGGAATTTGTTACTAATATTTGTCCCATTGGATGTTGTTATTATAGATTGAAGTTGCTTAGTGTAGTGTATAATTGTAGTTTCATTAAGGGGCAAATTTCAGGTATGTTAGCTAAACTTTCTCTCTTAGAATCGAATTCCATAATGTTCCCGTAAGTTTCAAAGTATGGGTTGCGTATTAAAATGTTATGACTTTGAGTCGTGTTTCAATGAAAGATAGTATGCCAAATTGTGTGAGAAAATCTCAATATTCTTAAGACTCTTAATTGCTCATATGTGTACCTAAAGTCTTGATTTGGTAATGTCTTATTGTTGATAATCTATAAAGATGGTTGGAAATGAAATAAGTTAATTGGGGATATAGAATGTGGCCAACTTACCAAGAATTTAAGTTATGATTGTGGCTAGTAGTGCAAATGATTTGAGAGGATGCGATAAAGAATATGAAATGAGCCTCTACTCAATTGTTTAAAAATGACTTCGAAAATAGAATTGCCTAATAGCTTTTGTACTCAATTCATGAACATAAGTGGCTGCTTTAACTAATGCTTTGCTTTATAAATATATTGTGTGTGATTCGAGTTCTTACATACTCGTGTGTTGAAATTGTACATTGTCATTTCTGGGGAAGAGTATTGCAAGAATAAATGGTGTATTGATTGTTTTTGATTTTGATGTGTGTTTCTATTGCTAGTTGGTATGCCCCATTCTTTGGGAAGAAACCATTTGTTTTTAAAGTTCCCATTACAAATGGATTTGAAGTATATGATTTCTAAAATTTTCTATATGTTGATATTTGATGGTAATCTTTGAAATTGAAAAAGGTAAAAGTGTGGAATATGAAATACGGTCATCGTACCAGGAATAAAGAATCTTGTGAATGGCCAAATGAGCCTAGGAAATATTGTTGTTGTGAGTGACTGGAAATACTAATAAGAATTTATACAATGTGAAATATGTTGAGGTGAGTACAATTGTATTTATGTTACCTTTATGCACAAATTAAATCAAAAATATTTTTGGGAGCATCATTAGCAAAACCGAGGAAGGGTGGGTCATAAGGCCCACACCTGAAACTACACGTGTCGGTGTAGGGGTGGACGATGATTATTCCCCTTATTTGGGATGAAATTGGAACCTTTGGGAAATTGTGATATTATTCCCCTTAATTGGGATGAAACAGGTAACAATTGTGGATTAGAAAAGTCAACCCAGACGGCATATGTGGGAAGGCAGCCTAGATGATCGGGTGGAGATTAGACGCCATATTACGCCTATAGTGGTACTACTCTTGGTAACAACTTTTTTTTGCACCACATGTCAAACCACATTGTTCGTGGGGAGATGGCCTAGCCGATCGGGCGTGATCAGACTCCGTGCTAACAAAGACGGTAGTATATTGGTGCTAATGATCTCCCAACCAAAATTGTATATGAAGTGCGTATTTTAAAAAATAATTATGTTTTAACTGGACATTTGGATATTGTTGATTGTGACTTGCTGTTCTATGTGTTACCTTTTCTTATATGGGCATTTTATTTTAAAGGAGTACTTTTAACTATGCATACTAGTGCTATTCGACAGTACGAACGTCTCTTTTGCCGGGGGCGCTGCATCATTAATGGTGCAGGTGATCCTACAACAGGCGGCATTGATCAGTGATAACCGTACACTCTTTTTAGCTGATTTGGTGAGCCCCACTTCATTTTGGGGTCATGTATCTTTTGTTTCTCATTTACTGTATTTTGAGGTATAGCCGGGGTCTTGTTGCTCGCATTTCCATATTACTCTTCTATTATACTTAGAGGCTCCGTAGACAGGTTGTGGGTGGTAGTCGATGTTGGGAATTGAACTAAAACTATTGGTATTTGGAAAACATATTTTTCATTATATCTATAAACTTGTAATATTTTTGAAATTATGAATGAAGATGTTAATGGAAATGAAATGGGAGTTGTTAATAAAATCTTTTCAATGTTTGATTAATGCAGTGCATCTCCTCTTTATTCATGGATGCATTTGGGTAGAAGGAAATCTAATAGGCTTGCTCGACCGGGTTATCTCGGTTGAGCGCCGGTCACGCTCCCTGAGTTCGGGGCATGACACTTAACCCCGAAGCTCCTTGGCTTCGCAGCAGCCAAAACAAAACTTGGTAGTACCCGGCAGTAACTTGGGCCGACATCCACAACAGGTACCAGTCAAAAATCAAAGTCGAGGACGATCAACTCGGGGGACCTTCTGGGTTCGTTTATCCCATTCGGACCGAAGACAGGTCTAAGAGATTCCTCTATCATGAACCGAGATAGATCTGAGGCTGATATCAACCATATAGCGGAGATCAAAGGGGTAACGGATCTGGGCGACACCCAACGAGGAAAGAAAGGAGGAGTGATCGAGGCCAAAGTAGCCAGCGTATGATGAGAAGAAACGATTTCGATAAACCATTCAGGGCCAGTGAGGCACCAAGTTTATCGAAATATAACTTCAACATCGATGCTGCCAGCATCATATCAGCCATTGGGAGCATCAAAGAGACCATGTGGCCTCGACCATTGGAGTCTGATCCTACCCGGAGAGATCCCAACTTGATGTGTAAGTATCATGGAACTCAAGGTCACATGACCGAAGATTGCCGGCAATTGAGAGAAGAAGTTTCCCGGTTATTTAATAACGGACACCTACGAGAATTTCTAAGTGATTGAGCCAAAAACCACTTCAGAAACGGGGACGCCAACAAACAGACTGAATAAGAGGAACCTCAATACGTCATCAACATGATTATTGGATGGGTCGATGTCCCTCAAGGGCCGATGATAAAACACACTAAAGTTTCGATCATAAGGGAGAAACGCACCCGAGATTATATCCCAGAGTGAACCATTTTGTTTAGCGACAAGGATGCAGAGCGCATCGTACAACCTCATAATGATGCACTGATAATTTTTATACTTATCAATAAATCTCGAGTTAAACATGTGTTGATTGATCCAGGTAGCTCGGCCAACATCATCAGATCGAGGATCGTAGAGTAGTAAGGGTTACAAGATCAAGTATTTCCAGTAGTCCGGGTGTTGAACGAATTTAATATGGCATGTGAAACTACTAAAGAGGAGATAACCCTACCCGTGAACACCGCAGGGACCATCCAGGAAACAAAGTTCTATGTGATCGAAGGGACATGAGATATAACACTTTATTCGGAAGACCATGGGTTCACAACATGAGGGCAGTGCCTTCGACATTACACCAGGCGTTAAAGTTCCCTACTCCGAGAGAAATCAAGATGGTATACGGAGAGCAGCCGGATGCAAAAGAGATGTTCGCAGTCGAGGAAGTACTCCTGGTGCCTGACGTCCCGACATTAAGGAGCATATAGCCGAGAAGAAAGGCCGAAGTCAAATAGCAACCACCGATACTGGTCCTGGTTGGACCATAGGAATGAGGAATTGACGAGGAGGATGATTACGGAATTCCGAGTTCATTCATAGCTCTTGATGATACCAATGCCACCAAACCAATGGTCGAAGAGCTGGAGCAAGTCATATTAACCGAACACCTACCGGATCGAAAGGTATACCTGGGCACTGAGTTAACCTCCGAGCTCATGAAAGGACTCATTAGTTTCCTTAAAACTAACATATCTTGTTTTGCCTGGTCCCATCTTGATATGACAGGAATTCCGCCGGAGATAACCACTCATAAGTTGAGTTTAGATCCGAAGTTCTACCCGGTTAAACAAATTTTGAGGCCTCAGTCCGTAGTCAAGCATGCATTCATCAAGGACGAGGTATCTAAACTCCTAAAAATAGGTTTCGTTCAGGAAGTTAAATACCCGTACTGGTTAGCTAACGTAGTGGTAGTGCCTAAAAAAGAAATAAATTAAGAATGTGCATAGATTACAAAGACTTGAACAAGGCAGGCCCTAAGGACTCTTTACCTTCACCTAACATCGATCGCATGATCGATGCGACGGCCGGGCACGAGATACTCAACTTTCTCGATGCCTATTCCGGGTACAACCAAATCCGCATAGACCCGGGCGATCAAGAAAAGACTTTTTTTATCACTAAATTTGGCACCTATCGTTATAATGTAATGCCATTCAGGTTAAAAAAATGTTAGAGCCACTTACCAACGCCTAGTAAACCGGATATTCCAAGAACAAATAGGAAAATCAATGGAGGTTTATATTGATGACATGTTAGTTAAGTCCCTGCGAACGGAGGACAATTTGAAACAGTTGCAAGAAACCTTTGACATATTGAAGAGATACAATATACAACTGAACCCAAGTGAAAAATGAGCATTCGGTGTCGGATCCGGAAAATTCCTCGGGTTCATGGCATCCAACCGAGGGATCGAGATCAATCCTAATAAAATCAAAGCTATAAAAGACATCACCGTGGTAGATAGTGTCAAGGTCGTTCAGAGGCTAACCAGGAGTATAGCCATCCTGGGCCGGTTCATATCGAGGTCCTCAAACAAAAGGCATTGGTTCTTCTCACTATTGAAGAATAAAAATAACTTTTCTTGGACCCCAGAGTGCCAACAAGCTTTGGTAGAACTCAAACGGTACTTTTCGAGTCCACCTCTGCTCCATACCCCGAAGGCGGATGAGCAGTTGTACCTTTACTTGGCGGTATCCGAGGTGGCGGTAAGTGGAGTCTTAGTCCGGGAAGAGTAAGGTACGCATTTTCCTATTCACTATGTTATTAGAACTCTAGGTGAGGCCGAAACAAGGTATCCTCCGTTGGAAAAATTGGTGCTCGCTTTGCTTTGTGCTTCCAGAAAGTTAAAACCATACTTTCGATGCCACCCCATATGTGTCGTAACCTCTTACCCACTGAGGAACATCATGCACAAACCCGAGCTCTCGGGCCGGCTGGCCAATTGTGACATCGAAATTAGCGGGTACGATATCGAGTATCGACCACGAACCACCATTAAATCACAAATTTTGGCAGACTTCGCGGTCGATTTTATGCGGGCCTTAATATCCGAAGTCGAAAGGGAATTATTATTAACCTTGGGGATTACTTGGGGAGTTTGGACCCTCTTTACGGATGGTGATTCGAACGTAAAGTGGTCCGGTATCGGCATCGTGTTGAAGCCACCCACGGGCAACATAGTTAGGCAGTCTATTAGAATTATTAAATTGACTAACAACGAGGCGAGTATGAGGCCATGATTGCAGGTCTCAAATTGGCTAAAAGCCTTGGGGCCGAGGTGGTCGAAGCTAAGTATGATTCCCTCCTTATGGTGAATAAAGTCAATGGGACGTTCTAAGTAAAAGAGGAACAAATGTGAAGGTATTTAGACAAGTTGCACGTAACACTGCATCAATTTAAGGAATAGACCCTGCAGCACGTACCCCGAGATCAAAATAGAGAGGCCAATGCTCTGGCTAACTTGGGGTCATACGTTGATGATGATTAATTCAGTTCAGAAACAGTCGTGCAACTCATGAAATCGGTGGTAGAAAAAGGCCATGCCAAAATAAACTCGACAAGTTTAACCTAGGATTGGAAGAACAAGTACATAAATTACTTGAAGACTGGGAAATTTCCCTCGGATCCTAAAGAATCTAGAGATCTGCGTACGAAGGCTGCCAGGTTTAGCTTGTCCGAAGGTACTCTGTTCAGAAGGACATTCGACGGCCTACTAACCATATGCTTGGGGCCGGGGGATACCGAGGGATACTCAATATGCCTTGAGAGAAGTTCACAAAGGCACTTGCGGGAACCATTCGGGGGCAGAATCTTTGGTTCAAAAATTAATCAAGGCCGCTACTACTGTATCGACATGGAGAAAGACACGAAGGACATTGTACGAAGATGCGACAGCTGCCATAGACATGCACTGATTATCCATCAACCAAGAGAGCTACTCCATTTGATCTTGTCCCCACAGCCGTTCATGAAATGGGGAATGGACATCGTCGGTCCACTACCATGGGCCCCTGGTTAGGCTCAATTCATACTATTTATGACCCATTATTTTTCTAAATGGGTTGAAGCTCAAGAGTTCGAGAAAGTTCGAGAAAAAGAAGTCATTGAATTCATTTGGGATCACATAATATGCCTATTCGGGATACCGGCTGAGATCGCGTGTGATAATGGTAAGAAATTCATCGGCAGTAAGGTACAAAAAATTTGGAAGATCACAAGAATAAAAAGATCCTATCAGCACTCTATCACCCTAGTGGGACCGGATAGGCAGAATCAACAAACAAGACCATACTTCAAAACCTAAAAAGATAGGTTGACCGATGCCAAAGAGAAATGGAAAGAAATCTTGCCTGAAGTCCTATGGGCATATCGTACAACCTCGAAGTCTAATACCATGACATATCATACACTACAGTACCGAAGCATTAATATTAGCCAGAGTGGGAGAACCGAGCCTCAGGTTCCAATATGTGACCGACGAGTCGAACGGTAAGGCCATGGACACGAGACTGGAACTATTAGATAAAAGGCGCGAGGCCGCCCTAGTCTGGTTGGCTGCCCAGAAACAACGGATAGAAAGTTAATACAACCGTAGATCCAACCTCCGACACCTAGGATCAGGGACTTAGTGTTAAGAAAAGTAACATTGCACACCCGGAACCCGAATGAGGGAAAACTGGGACCAAATTGGGAAGGACCATATCGAATCGTCGGAATTACTGTCAAAGGCTCATACGAGCTCGAAGTAGGAAATGGTGTGAAACTACTGAACAACGTGAACATCACACACTTAAAACGGTACTACTGCTAAGGTACGAACTCAATTATTGTTTAATAATATTATGGATCGGACTAACACTTGCAGGCAATGGCCAAAGGAGAATGTGACTATTAGGTTTGAAAGCACGCGCTGTACTCTTTTTCCCTTGAACAATCTTTTCCCAACATGGATTTTTCGTAAGGTTTTTAATGAGGCAATAGTAAATCGTTAGAATCGAAGGTCGATCTCATTTTTCGCAAGGTTTTTAATGAGGCAACAGTAAATCGTTAGAATCGAAGGTCGATCTCAACCGGAGTCAATGGGCGTTCATTTTGCATCAACAATATTTGATCCCTCTCAAGCGCAGGTTAAGGTCCTTGGTAAGGAAAGAAGGAAACTTTGTACTTGAATAGCTAAGGCTCGGTGGTTAGGATTCATTGTAAGATCCAAACGGTCGAGTGAATCGTTCCCACATAGTTCACTTTAGCCATGATACAAGCTTTTACACGCTTTCGATCATGTACTTTACACACAGAAATGAAAGAAAGTTTCCACCTTACTATTAAAGATTTTTGCCTCTTAAATTCCAGATCTTAAGAGTCCAAGGGTTACCCATACTCGGGGACTATCGTTCGAAAAACCTTTGAATAAACCAGGCTATTAAATCCCAGGAGCACCAAACCTATTGGACGATGCCCAAAAATAAAAGGCTATGGCCACCCAAAAAATGGCCCGGAGACGTCGGAAGCTCGTAATCAAAAGTAAGTCCTTTATAAAAATTCAAAACTTTCTAAAAGATTACCCTCAGCAAAAACATCATCTAAAATCATTTAAATATCTTGAAAAAACTTCCGGTCATACCGAGTTTTCAAAGCCTCGAGCAAGCAAAATTGCATCGAAGTCAGGCTCTGTTCGGACCTCTGAAAAACAAATGACTTATTACTACATTTGATTCTATGCTAAGGCATTAGAAATATTTGCAAGAGTAGAAATTATGAAAAGATGCTAAAAAGGTAGAGACTCGAAATTGCTAAGATTTTGGAAGTTTATATATATATATATATATATATATATATATATATATATTCCTGAATGTATTTATAAAGGCCCAACAAAAACGGCCTTAAAATAAACAAAAAATATGCACAAGACAAAACTAAAAAAGTACTAAGGCATTCATGCGTGGTGTTCACCAGGGCCAGACTCGTCGCCAGAACCGTCAGAGCCTTCGGATCCCTCAGAATTCTCGGAGCCTTCAGCACCTTGAGGCTCGTAAAGTTTCTTCGCCTCGGCCTCAAGATTTATTGCTTCCTCGATCTCGGCCGACAGGTCGAAACCTCGGGTGTGAATCTCTTTGAGGGTCTCCCTTCAGGACAACCGTCTCATATATTCAGCCTTCATCTTTAGGTGGGTCTCGGCAGCCTCAACATCGGCCTTGTATTAGGCAATCATATCTTCGGCATCGGTAGAGTTTGTATCCAACTTGGACTTCATTGCCTCGTATTCTCTACTGAGGGCGTCCCGCTTTGCGACAGCCGAGCTCAGAGTTGCTCGGAGATCGTAATTTAACTAGGACCACTTGTCAGCTTTCTCCTTCGCCACTCAAAATTGGAACTCTACCGATTCCAGCTTTGCCTGGGCGGTTTCCTTCTCCCAAGCTTGCAAGTCCATTTTGCTTTTCCACCAATCAGCCATGGCTTGGACCTCATTCAACTCAACTCGGAGTTGGTCGATCTGGTCGATCTTCTGCTGGACCTGTTAGATTTTACCGTTAGACGCCACTACTAGCTCCATATTTTTAACTTCAAAGACCTTTACCTTTTCGACCAGGTCGGCATGCTCCCATATCAGGGTCGAAGATTTCCTCTAAGCCATATCCATCTCGTCCTGAAGGTCCTTGCTGGCCCCATCTTGTTTCTCACTAAGGAGCTTGTAGATGTCCTTTTTTCGGGCCTACTCCTTGAGCTCGAACTCGAGCTGGCTTGTTTTCAAGCGATACTAGAGGAAACTCTCTGTCATGACCCAACTGGAGGGTCATGACTAGCACCCGGGCCATACTTGTCGAGCACCAACGTACATTTTATCTAACCTTCCTTATTATCTTTAAGGGCCAACAAGATCAATATAAATAGTAGACATGGATCATGAACATACAACAATGAAAGATAATGTCATGAACATACATAACATGGGACGACAAGACCGTCAAGAAATTATATATAAGGTACGAGCTACCATGATGCCATGAAAGACTATACAACAAAAATCAGCCGACAAGGCATTCTAAACCATACATAAGTCGACACCTGTCTATGAGCCTCTAAAAGAACATAAATGCTACAACATTGCCGGAACAGGGCCCCGACATACCCATAATGTCTATAACAAAAATGCATACCAAGACCACGGCAAGTCCGGAGAAGGGATCTCGCCAATAACCGCTGAACCGGATAGCCTACTGTGATGGGGGAGCTGCGTCTACCCGTCTATCAGGACCTGCAGCATGACATGCAGCGTCCACAAATAAAAAGGACGTCAGTACGAATAAAGTACTGAGTATGTAAGGCAGGAAAGCATAAGTGAGAACAGTAATGTAAACAGGGATAGAGAATATACAACCTGTGACATCTGGGTACCTATGAGGTTGACATGAAATACATGATACATACATATATATATATACATAAACTTTTAAAACATACGCCTTTGTGGGCATCACCATCATCATATCGTACCCGGCCGTAATAGGCTCGGTAAAACGTACCCGGCCATCATAGGGCTCGGTAGAATCGTACCCGGCCACGTGGAGCTCGGTAAAACCCAACTGATCAGTGGTTGCACAATAGGTGCCATACCCGGCCGACTATAGCGCGGCTCGGTAGAGTAAAATAGATACATATATATGATGCATGCTGGACTCGTTGGAATCATATTTTGAACCTTTCGGAGTGACGTAAGGTCGGTATCCTTCGTACACGTTATTAGGATTAACTCTTCATCAAGAATCTTATAAGAATCAGGAACTACCAACAACATTGATAATATAAGAATAAGAGAAGTAACATCAATATCAATCGTTTCATAAGAAGGGCAGCAATGTAAGTACTACTAGCTTCTAAGAGTAGAGTATCTTTGGGAGCTCGTTCATTACATTATGTACAATCGGAGTCGTACAAAAGAATGAAGGGGATAGCCTCACATACCTTGTATATACTGCCCAACCTCAAGCTATGCAAATGTCACGACTCCTTAGTTTACAATAAGACAAATGACACTATCATTATCGTTTAAGCGTCGTAACTATTATGTATCGACCACAACCTATTTTACGATGAAACAGACAGCACCTTCCCTATTTATATGACTTCCCACAAGTCAATACAATCACCAAACAGCCCAAACAACATCATTAATAATCATATTGAGCCTCCAAAACAGTCCACCAACCAACAACATTACTACCAAGCCTTTCGATATATATTTCACAAGTTCTAGCTTCAACGACTTAGCTGCAACTTGGATAATCTTAAATATATATAGAGTAAGAGGTTCCTTACCTTTAAACAGAAAGAACAACTCCAATTTGACCTTAATTTTCCACGAAATATCCCTTCAATTCTGCCACAAGAACAAGGAAGCAAAACTAGCAATTAATTCGGGTTTTTCGGCACTAGAATTACTTTAGAAGACTTGAAATCACCTAGGGTTGATATTAAAAACTTGAAGGTGTATTTACAGGACATAAAACACTTAAAAAAACCTCCCACACGAGCTGGAACAACACAAAAATCAGCAACAACAAGAAGAACAAGAAACTTACTAGCGCCACGGGATTCCTGACATTTGATTTGTGTTGTTTGCCCTTTGTTTGGTTCTTGGATCATGAGAGAACCTTGAGAGACTGATTTTAGGGTTATAAGGTCTGAATATACTGAAAAATAATAACTTAAAACGGGGTTGAGGTATCTTATATATGTCCATATGTCTTAAACCGCCTTTGTGGGCCCCATAGAGAGCAGCTTGGCGCACTCTCGCAAAAATGCGAATATCTCTCTATTCCGAGATCGTATCGACGAACGGTTTAATGCGTTGGAAACTAGACTCATAGATCTTCAATTTGATAGGTAGATCACCCCATAATTCCAAGCACATTGGGAGAAAAATGCAGTAACATTTGACCTAAAGTTTAAGTAAAATTATAAACCTAAGTTGCGACAACTTTTATCGACTTTTGTTTCATAACTCGCTTGACTTCAAGACTTATGATGCGGATATTATATGATTCAAATACATTAAAACAAGACCTCTTGGGACAGTTAATCACCTCTAGTATTACCCGAAAATATGGGTTACAACATCCTTGATTCGTTTAACTTCTAATATTTGTTAACCACTCTTATACACCCTTGTATCGTTTAAGACCAATAGGATTAACTTCTTATCATCTCAAAGATAATCTCTTCTTGGATTTACGTCGACTAACTTACGACGTGATCTATGGTATGCGAATTTGGGTTGTAACACCCTCTCCCCCTTAGGAACATTCGTCCTCGAATGTAAGGGTTTATGGGGTGTCTAACTCATCGTGGATTCCGACGGAGATTTCCGGCTGAGTTTCCCCCATAAAATGGACACTAGCCAAACTTGCAAGCAGTTAAACCCAACCTATGGCCTTACAAGACTATACAAAGCATTATGGATATGTACATTATCTGCATATCACCATTTTGTATTAAAAAAAAGAGTATTCACAAGCTATTGCTTACCTCATAGAGCCGTTTCACCTTATAATGCGTCCTTCTTTCCCCCGGCATCCTCGTTATCTTCACTCTGGAATAGGTAAGGCTATTTAGACTTCATCTCCTCTTCTGCTTCCCATGTCATTTCTTCTATATTTTTGTTCCTCCATAATACTTTCACGGAAGCTACATCCTTTGTTCTCAGCTTGCGGACTTGTCGATCTAATATAGCCACTGGCACTTCATCATATGATATATCCTTTGTAACTTGTACATCTTTGATAGGGACGACCCGAGAAGGGTCTCCAATACATTTTCTCAACATAGATACATGGAATACTGGGTGGACAAATTCCAATTCAGATGGCAATTCTAACTCGTAAGCAACCTGTCCAATTCGTCGAAGAATTTTGTACGGCCCAATATACCGCGGACTCAACTTACCCTTGTTCCCAAAACGCATAACACCCTTCATCGGCAAGATCTTCAGGAAAACCCAATCACCAACCTCAAATTCCAGATCACGACGCCGGACATCGGAATAAGACTTTTGCCTGCTTTGTGCCGTCCTCAGTCGCTCTTGTATCACTTTCACCTTCTCAATGGCTTGGTGAATCAAATCTGGTCCATATAATTCTGTCTCACCAACTTCGAACCATCCAACTGGTGATCTACATCTCCTCCCGTATAGTGCCTCATACGGGGCCATTTTAATACTGGAATGGTAGCTATTATTGTAGGCAAATTCTATAAGTGCCAGATGGTCATCCCAATTCCCCTTGAAATCTAGAACACATGCTCGTAGCATATCTTCAAGTGTCTGGATGGTACGTTCAGCCTGTCCGTCAGTCTGCGGATGGAATGCAGTGCTGAGATTTACTTGTGTACCTAAACCCTTCTGAAAAGACCTCCAAAAGTTAGCCGTAAATTGAGCTCCTCGGTCTGATATAATAGATACCGGCACACCATGAAGCCTAACAATCTCCTTGATATATAACTTCGCATAATCTTCAGCCGTGTAAGTTGTCTTAACTGGTAGAAAATGGGCAGATTTTGTAAGTCGATCAACTATCACCCAGATGGAGTCAAACTTATGATAAGAGCGAGGTAATCTAATAATGAAGTCCATATTAATCACCTCCCATTTCCAGGTCGGAATCTCTATATTCTGAATCAATCCACTAGGTTTCTGATGCTCGATCTTTACTTGTTGACAATTAGGACACTGGGCTACAAATTCTGCAATAGACTTCTTCATGTTATCCCACCAATACTGCTCCTTAACGTCATGATACATCTTTGTCGAGCCAGGATGGATAGAATATCGGGACTGGTGAATCTCAATCATAATCTTCTCTCGCAACCCTGCCACACTAGGTACACATAATCGGCCCTGGTATCTCAGTGTCCCATCTCCTCCGATCTTGAAAGCTGTAATCTTACACTGCTGAATTCCCTCTCTCAATCTTACTAAGGTAGGATCTTCATATTGCCGTGCTTTTACCTCGGCTACCAAAGATGATTCTGCTGTATTCTGTACAGTAACACCTCCGTCATCAGAGTCCAACAATCTGATTCTCATATTGGCCAGCTGGTGAAGCTCTTTGGTCAACCCTTGTCTACCTGCCTCAATATGTATTAAGCTTCCCATTGACTTACGGCTGAGAGCGTCTGCCACAACATTGGCTTTACCGGGATGGTACAATATCTCGACGTCATAGTCTTTCAGTAATTCAAGCCACCTACGCTGCCTCAAATTCAACTCCTTCTGCTTGAAGATGTATTGTAAACTCTTGTGATCTGTGTAGATGTCAACATGGACGCCGTATAAGTAGTGCCTCCATATCTTCAAAGCATATATTACTGCAGCCAATTCCAAATCATGAGTCGGGTAATTCTTTTCATGCTTCTTCAATTGTCTTGATGCATAAGCAATCACCTTCCCACGTTGCATCAATACGCACCCCAAACCTATACCTGAGGCATCACAATATACCACATAACCTTCTGTTCCTTCTGGGAGAGTGAGCACTGGCGCGGATGTCAATCGATTCTTTAGCTCCTGAAAACTATGTTCACAAGCATCAGACCACTGGAACTTGGTAGCTTTCTGTGTTAACTTAGTCAATGGTGCTGATATAGAGGAAAACCCTTCTACAAACCGCCTATAATATCCTGCTAGCCCCAGGAAGCTGCGGACTTCTGACGGTGTTGTCGGTCTCGGCCAATTCTTCACTGCATCGATCTTCTGAGTGTCGACACTAATACCCTCATCAGATATCACATGGCCAAGGAATGCTACTGAGTTCAGCCAGAATTCACATTTAGAGAGCTTAGCATATAACTTATGATCCTGAAGGGTCTGTAATACTATCCGCAAGTGGCCCGCATGTTCCGCCTCCGAACGAGAATACACCAGAATGTCATCAATGAATACGATCATGAACACATCAAGATAGGGCCTGAATACACTATTCATGAGATCCATAAAAGCTGCTGGGGCATTTGTTAGCCCGAACGACATCACCAAGAACTCAAAATGCCCATATCTTGTCCGGAAGGCCGTCTTTGGAATATCCTTCTCCTTAACCCTCACCTGATGATACCCTGAACGCAAGTCAATCTTGGAGAAATACTTGGCACCCTGGAGTTGGTCAAACAGGTCATCAATTCTTGGAAGTGGATACTTGTTCTTTATTGTAAACTTATTCAACTGTCGATAATCGATACACATCCTTAACGACCCATCTTTCTTCCGCACGAACAAGACTGGCGCACCCCAAGGTGAAGTGCTAGGCCTAATGAAACCCTTATCCAGCAAGTCCTTCAACTGTGCCTTCAACTCTCGCAACTCTGCCGGGGCCATCCTGTATGGAGGGATAGAGATCGGTTGAGTGTCAGGCAATGCATCAATGCTAAACTCAATCTCCCTTTCAGGAGGAAGGCCTAGGAGTTTATCTGGGAAAACATCTGGAAATTCATTGACCACGGGGATTAATTGTAGAGTAGGCGGCTTCGCCTCGGCATCCCTAACGCAAACAAGATGATAAATGTAACCTTTTGAGATCATCTTCCTTGCCTTAAGATAGGAAATAAACCTACCTTTCGGCGTAGCAATGTTCCCCTTCCATTCAATGGCGGGTTCACCTGGAAACTGAAACCTAACCATCTTCGTACGACAGTCAACATTTGCATAGCATGAGGCCAACCAGTCCATTCCCATTATCACATCGAAATCAACCATTTCTAACTCAAATAAATTTGCCGAGGTTTGATGACTACAAATCATCACAGTGCAACCTTTATAAACCCTTCTAGCAATCACAGAATCTCCTATCGGAGTGGATACCACAAGTGGTTTACTTATCAATTCAGGTTCAATGCCAAACTTATTAGCCACAAAGGGTGTAACATATGATAAGGTAGATCCTGGATCAATTAGCGCATATACATCATAAGAAAACACAGACAATATACCTGTAACAACATCCGGAGATGACTCGAGATCTTGTCGACCTACTAGAGCATAGGTTCGATTTTGAGCACCACTCGAACTCGGCACTGAACCTCTACCTCTACCACGACCTGTCGACTGTTGAAAACCTTGTGCTGGAGGTCGAACTGATGAGGAAGAACCAGACACAGATCCAGTCGGTTGAGCCATACCACCACCTCCTCTGTTAGGACAATCCCGCATCATATGGCCACGCTGTCTGCAAGAATAGCACGCATCGGAACCTCGACGGCACAGTCCAAAGTGGGCCTTGCCGCACTGATCACAACGAGGTGTTGGGGGTCTCGTCTGACTAGTATCTCTATGAAATTGTGAGCCTGATGCCCTCGAACTCTGACCTGAACCAGAATAGGTAAATCGATCATACCGAGGCCTCTGAAACTGTGGAGGAGCACTAGCTACAGGTGGCGCCGAACTCCTCGAAGATTGGGGCCTGATACTGCCTCTGAACTCATCAGAATACCCTGCAAATCTCGCCCTCTTATGCTGGCCCCTATCCTGCTCCCTATCTGCCCTTTGCTGGCGCTTACGATCCTCTAGGGTCTGGGCATAAGCCTGAATACGGGAAATATCCATGCCCTCTACCAAGGAGGCTGTTGTGCACTCATTTATCAGATGTGGTCCCAACCCGTTCACGAACAGATGCACCCTATCACTCATCTCGGCCACCATATGGGGAGCATACCTTGCTAAAGAATCAAACTGTATACTATACTCTCGTACACTCATATTACCCTGTCGAAGGTTCAAGAACTTATCAGCTCTAGCTCGTCGTATCTCAACTGGCAAGTAGTGACGAAGAAAGGCCTCAGAAAATTCCTTCCACACGGCTGGAGGAGCGTTCGGACCCCTAGATCTCTCCCAACTATCATACCAGAAAACCGCTAAATCCCGTAACCGATAAGAAGCCAACTCTACTGCCTCCGTATCACTAGCATGCATAACCCGCAATGTACGATGAATCTGATCAATAAATATTTGTGGGTCCTCCTTGGGGTCTGATCCGGTAAACACTGGAGGGTCTAGATTAATAAAATCACGAACTCTCGCACTAACCGGTTTATCAGCAGCACCGGTATTCTGCCTCTGAGCCTGAGCAGCTACCAAGCTAGTCAACAATTGCACCGCACTGCGCATATCATGGTCTGTAGTGCCAGACGGAGGAACTGGATGTACTGGGTGCCTCCTAATATCCTCGGGAGGAGACAGAGAGGTATGAGACGGCATCTCACTCTGAGCCTCACTTTGGCCTGCTCTGGCTGGAGGCACCTGAATGTTACCCTCTCCCATAGCTGTATCAAGCCGTTTACTAATCGCTTGCTTCCTAGTCGAAGGCATCGCTGAAAGAAAACAAGGTGAATATTAGATATGAACACTTACTACTCAACTCTACGCACGATCTAGATTTAGGAAGAAGGTAACAACCCTAGATGTCACGTAGCCTCCTGATTATAAATGTGGCGCGCTACACATCTATAATCAAAACTCTACTAGACACGGCTCATAGACAACCCCTAGGACAGACTTGCTCTGATACCAAGTTTGTCACGACCCAACTGGAGGGTCATGACTAGCACCCGGGCCATACTTGTCGAGCGCCAACGTACATTTTATCTAACCTTCCTTATTATCTTTAAGGGCCAACAAGATCAATATAAATAGTAGACATGGATCATGAACATCCAACAATGAAAGATAATGTCATGAACATACATAACATGGGACGACAAGACCGTCAAGAAATTATATATAAGGTACGAGCTACCATGATGCCATAAAAGACTATACAACAAAAATCAGCCGACAAGGCATTGTAAACCATACATAAGTCGACACCTGTCTATGAGCCTCTAAAAGAACATAAATGCTACAACATTGCCGGAACAGGGCCCCGACATACCCATAATGTCTATAACAAAAATGCATACCAAGACCACGGCAAGTCCGGAGAAGGGATCTCGCCAATAACCGCTGAACCGGATAGCCTACTGTGATGGGGGAGCTGCGTCTACCCGTCTATCAGGACCTGCAGCATGACATGCAGCGTCCACAAATAAAAAGGATGTCAGTACGAATAAAGTACTGAGTATGTAAGGCAGGAAAGCATAAGTGAGAACAGTAATGTAAACAGGGATAGAGAATATACAACCTGTGACATCTGGGTACCTATGAGGTTGACATGAAATACATGATACATACATATATATATATATATATACATAAACTTTTAAAACATACGCCTTTGTGGGCATCACCATCATCATATCGTACCCGGCCGTAATAGGCTCGGTAAAACGTACCCGGCCATCATAGGGCTCGGTAGAATCGTACCCGGCCACGTGGAGCTCGGTAAAACCCAACTGATCAGTGGTTGCACAATAGGTGCCATACCCAGCCGACTATAGCGCGGCTCGGTAGAGTAAAATAGATACATATATATGATGCATGCTGGACTCATTGGAATCACATTTTGAACCTTTCGGAGTGACGTAAGGTCGGTATCCTTCGTACATGTTATTAGGATTAACTCTTCATCATGAATCTTATAAGAATAAGGAACTACCAACAACATTGATAATATAAGAATAAGAGAAGTAACATCAATATCAATCGTTTCATAAGAAGGGCAGTAATGTAAGTACTGCTAGCTTCTAAGAGTAGAGTATCTTTGGGAGCTCGTTCATTACATTATGTACAATCGGAGTCGTGCAAAAGAATGAAGGGGATAGCCTCACATACCTTGTATATACTGCCCAACCTCAAGCTATGCAAATGTCACAACTCCTTAGTTTACAATAAGACAAATGACACTATCATTATCGTTTAAGCGTCGTAACTATTATGTATCGACCACAACCTATTTTACGATGAAACAGACAGCACCTCCCCTATTTATATGACTTCCCACAAGTCAATACAATCACCAAACAGCCCAAACAACATCATTAATAATCATATTGAGCCTCCAAAACAGTCCACCAACCAACAACATTACTACCAAGCCTTTCGATATATATTTCACAAGTTCTAGCTTCAACGACTTAGCTGCAACTTGGATAATCTTAAATATATATAGAGTAAGAGGTTCCTTACCTTTAAACAGAAATAACAACTCCAATTTGACCTTAATTTTCCACGAAATATCCCTTCAATTTTGCCACAAGAACAAGGAAGCAAAACTAGCAATTAATTCGGGTTTTTCGGCACTAGAATTACTTTAGAAGACTTGAAATCACCTAGGGTTGATATTAAAAACTTGAAGGTGTATTTACAGGACATAAAACACTTAAAACAACCTCCCACACGAGCTGGAACAACACAAAAATCAGCAATAACAAGAAGAACAAGAAACTTACTAGCGCCACGGGATTCCTGACATTTGATTTGTGTTGTTTGCCCTTTGTTTGGTTCTTGGATCATGAGAGAACCTTGAGAGACTGATTTTAGGGTTATAAGGTCTGAATATACTGTAAAATAATGACTTAAAACGGGGTTGAGGTATCTTATATATGTCCATATGTCTTAAACCGCCTTTGTGGGCCCCATAGAGAGCAGCTTGGCGCACTCTCGCGAAAACGCAAATATCTCTCTATTCCGAGATCGTATCGACGAACGGTTTAATGCGTTGGAAACTAGACTCATAGATATTCAATTTGATAGGTAGATCACCCCATAATTCCAAGCACATTGGGAGAAAAATGCAGTAACATTTGACCTAAAGTTTAAGTAAAATTATAAACCTAAGTTGCGACAACTTTTATCGACTTTTGTTTCATAACTCGCTTGACTTAAAGACTTATGATGCGGATATTATATGATTCAAATACATTAAAACAAGACCTCTTGGAAGAGTTAATAACCTCTAGTGTTACCCGAAAATACGGGTTACAACATCCTTGATTCGTTTAACTTCTAATATTTGTTAACCACTCTTATACACCCTTGTATCGTTTAAGACCAATAGGATTAACTTCTTATTATCTCAAAGATAATCTCTTCTTGGATTTACGTCGACTAACTTATGACGTGATCTATGGTATGCGAATTTGGGTTGTAACACTCTCATGGTGAAGCACTGAAGCCTGTAAATAAAGGAAACTAAGTAAAAAACACCAAAGGAAATTTTTTAAGTAATTAATAAGGGGAGTTCAAAGGTATTAGAACTTCAGTTCAATGTGTGATGTGTCTCATTAAATAGGCTCGACGTGACCACCTCGTTCATCTTTGTCTGGTCCTCCTCGGTTAACAGACATCAGAGGTAACTGGCTATGCCAACCGTAGCGGATAGGACCCAAACATCCTCCAGGACCATGAGAATAACTTTCCTCTTGCGCTCGGGATTCACACTCGGCATAGGGAATTGCTTCACAAATCGTGGGCTCATGCTCGACCCGCCAGCTCCCGAGGGTACGTCCTTCTTCGGTATATCCAGGTGGCCAGCCCAGAGAAATCTTCTAGAGTTGACATATCCATGCCATCGAAGGAGTGGAGGGGGTCCTCTACACCTTGTGCCCCTTCACTTAATCTTTCTTTGCCCGCTTGGGCCTATTTGAGCATAGAATCAGTGTAGGAGGATGTCTCAACGATGTCGATCACACCGATAACCACCTTCAAAGCAGGAGACGTTTCTTGAGGAGTCACAACCTCCATCTCCACTTCGGCCTACCGCTCCAAAAGGGGATCAACCTCATGGCTTTTCTCCCCAGTCATAGCCTTTTCCACGGTAGGGGTCGATTCATGGGCAACAAAAATGTCATCTTTTCCAGACTCGTCCCTGAGCTGGAGAAGCGAGTCAGAATCCTGCACCCGGAAGTTGGTGCTCTCTTGGACTTATGAGTCGCCCTCTTCTTTGGCTTCATCTCGAAACCCGGGGAGCTCGAAGACTTTCTTTTCCTCTTCTTTTTTCCCCTGCGGTAGCCCCGGGTTGCCCAATAGCGAAGGGATCAACATATAAGGACACATCCTCATCCCTTCTAACGGCCTAAGTTCGGCGGTCTTAGGCAAACCTGTGAAATAAAGAAGAGAGATCAGCGTTATGTAAGTTATGAGCATAGTAATAACTATTCGGAGGAGAACTTAACCATGAGAACGGGCTTCCCATCGACCCTTAGAAAAATTGTGCCATGAGCACTCGATGCTTATAGATGCCTTCGATCCACTTCATGAGCCGGGGAACTGCATTGGGAACCCGGGCAACAGTTGCATTACCACAAATACTAATGATGAGAAACGAAATAAAGAAAAGTTGACCCTTAGAGAAAGGCTGCACTTACGATATGCATTCTATTTCTCGGGAAATGGCAGGAACTTGGGAGGGATCAGATCCTAGATTTTCACCCAAACAAAATATCCCTGCCAGCCTCGGTTCTGATCCTCGTCGATACTTGAAAAGGGGGCTTTGCTGGCCCTTCAAGTGAGCTTGATTATTTCCCCTCAGAAAATCTGGGAACTATATAGATGGAGTAGATGGTCGAGGGTGAATTGAGAGGATTCGGTGTGGCTCACAAAATAACATTGGAGGATCATGATCCTCAGAAGAGATGTGTAGATTTGCCCGAGGCACACCTCGTATCTGTTGTATAAGGCCAAAATTACCGGTCTACCGGGCCCAGCGTGAAGGGGTAAGTGTAAACACTCAAGTACCCCTCCACGTATATAGTAATATCATCCTTGGGCTCGAGGACTACTACGTCCTTGCCTTCCCATTTACAGTCCTCTCGGACTACGGGAAGGACATCTTTGGTGATGGAGCATATGTATCTACATGCTCATTTTCCCCGATCCTGTTTGGATAAGGCCTTCTCGACTTTGAAGTCGTCTGCGATTGAGTAACCTTCAAATATAAAACTTTTCATGGGGGGATCAGGGGCAACCTCGGGGGCAGCTGCCTTGGAAGCAGCCATATCAGGAGCGGCCACTTCGGGAAAAACTGCCTCGAAAGCAGCCACCTCGGCATCCGTGGTCGGGTGGGAAGATGAAGAAATAGTCTGTTGAGGAACTGATTTGGAAGTTTTAGCCATTACTATATGAGAAAGTTTGAAAATTTGAAGGAAAAGTATGAAGGATTGAAGGACCAAGTTTGAAGGCTGGAGAGTAGAGTATGAAGATTTGAAGATAGGATGAAGATCCGGGTAAGAACCTAAGAACAATTATGAAGATTTGAAGCTCAAAGATGAAGATATGAAAGTTTGAAAGAGTTGGTAACAACTAGAGAATTCGAAGGTGGAAGCTTGGATCGGAAAGTGGGAAAAGAGGAAAGGGTATAAGCTTTTATAGGAGAATATTAGCGACACTTCATATTCAGAGGTAACAAGTCGTTTGACGACACGCGTCCGATGTCAGAACGACGCGACTGATTGGATGTTTCGTCTTATCCCCCACCTCGGTTATAACGTGCTAAGGAAGGAACGGGGTTTCATCTATCGTTTCCTATCATTTCAGAAAACCTACTCTCTAGGAAACGAGGGGACTATCTGTATACGGGTTAAATCAGGGCTAATGAGTACCCTGATTTTCTGATGGGAGAAACAAAGTAAAGACATGACTATAAGGGATCAAAATCAAAGCTGTGAACTCCTCGTACTAAGGCCCGAAGGGAAGTGCTAGCCACCGGGTTCGATAAGACAACACCCCCGAACTCGGCACAAGCCCCATGCCCTGAGAAAGCACTACGGAACGGTTAGACACAACTAACAAAGAGCCGTGATATCCATACCCAACCAGATATCACGGTGCAGATCTCGCCCGATGTCGGTGGCATATTAATTGATATACAAAGAGGATTCTTACCTTTTTTAGTATTGTACTGAGGGTAAAACTCCCCTACTATAAAGAGAAAGTTTTTTATTCAATAGACAGGAACACGCATATCAAGACAATAATAACTTTTTTCTTTCCTTCTATGTTATTCAAAAATTCTTATTTTTCTCATAGTTCTTCATATATATTTGGTCCCGAATCGAGGACAGAACAATCGCTAAGCTTAGGTCCGAGCCCAAACTCAACATCACACCTGGTTTGGTTATTTATTTTATATTTAAGTCACTTATCTAACGTTATTGATCTCTATTGTCGAATTAATTCATTTATCCTTAAAACCGCGTATAAATTCAATTCTTATCCATTTTAAGGGTAAACAGATGCGTTTCTGAATACAACATATTAGCGCTCAATTATTTGCTATATAATTTAGAAAAAGATACAGCAAGCAATTGTTATTTAAGTCCTTTATGTTTATTGTGTTTATTCATTCAAAGATAGAAAGTAAGAAAAAAGGAATTAATCAAGCCAGCCACCACATACAAAATTAAAAAGGACAATTGTTGACTTAATTGTCAGCATAGGTTAACTGCTTTGAAAATAAAAATGTATACCAAATCAAGTAGTAGCAGTTGTACAACGATGGTTGATATCAACATCACGTTCTAAGAAACAAGGCAGGAGTTTTCAGTGGCCACTTTTGGTGGCGACCATTTCGTCTATACATTTGCCAATTCCAGCGGCAACTATCTTTAATTTAGTTTTTGGCATATTAGTTTACTTTTATAGCGAGGTTAATCGCCACAAAAGCTAATAATAAAGTAAATTAGCTTATGTGACAAAGATTTTGGCCACAAAAATAAATAAATGTGTCACAAATAGATTTGATGTAGTCTTTACTAAAAACAGCAGCATATAATTCGGCAACTTGGTGCTTGCTTTTGGTGGCGACTAAAGTAGTCGCTATCATCGTCACTGAAAACCCTCTGTTTGGATTGAATTTCATGCAATTTTTTATTTTTGAATAATTTTGAAGACCTCACTTAAGCTTTACATATTACTAAATTTAACTAAGAAAAGAAGTACAAAATATGATATTAGAAAAAATGGAAAATGGTCAAATATATTCTTCTACTGTCGAAAATTGTTTAAACATATCCTTCGTTATATAAACTATTTGGTCATTTCAAACCCTACAATTATATTATGAAACAAATTTGCCCTTATTTTTCACAGAGGGCCACGTGTCAGTTCCTTATTAAAAGACTCATGCCCAATTAAAATATTTGCGTACAGTATCTTGATCTTCAATTTTTTTCAATCTTATTGCGTATACTATATCTTGATCATAGCATATACGTAATTAGGAATATCATCAAATTGTAAGTTTCAAGAAAACATGGCTAGTTGATTTACTCTCTTTAATTTAGTTGTTGTCCCACCAAAATTTTGCTTGAAGATTAGTGGTGGGGTCAGATTTTTACAAAGGGGTATCAAAATATAAACAATTATATACACTGAAAAGTCAAGCGAGATCAACATATAGTAAATATTCATAAAACAAAAATAATTATCTAGTAATACAACGTAAATTTTCAGCGAAGCGATATCAATTGACACCCTTAATTGAATGTGGCTCCGCCACTGTTGAAGATAATCAATAACTTTTTCGTGAACTTGGAATGCTTTGGCGAGGACATAATTGTTAATTGGTGGATCGATCTGACCCAAATACTACATTTGCAATAGTGATAACTCCTGGATTTTGGCTACTGAGACCAGCCACTGCAATGACATTAGTCTTACCCACATAAAGTTGAAAATGGATATATATATATATATAAAAGACCCCCAAGAAACTCCCGTGTAAATCTTGCTGAAGAGCTTGTTCTTCCCTTAAGAACAACAAGAACCTCAGTTCCTCTAGGATGCGTATGAGGTGGATTAAGACCCCGTCGTGCAAAATCAATACGAGCTAAAGAAATGTCTAGAGTATTAAGTCCAGTTAAATTGTTGACGTTTACAGCAGTTATACTGAGCTGATCCAATTTGATTATTTGATGTATTTCCAGGCTTGTTTAAACCTGGTCTGAAGAAGTCATCAGCCGTGACAAGTTTTGGGTCCTTGTAAATTTTTTCATTAACGAAAACTGTATATAAAGAACAATAATTACAAACAAAGAAATTAGAAAACCCCAATTGAAAATCATGAAATAAGTACTTTAATTATAGGCATTTAAGGCCAATAAAACTCCCCAAAATAAATAATGAATTAGGCTTCTTAATTACCAAGTCTTCCATGATTAGTTTCTAATAAACCAAAATCGTGAACCCTTCGTCAACAACTACAGAGACTAAATCTTACTTTCCCTAGACTTAATGGAAATGGTCAGTATTATTACAAGAGTTGCAAAGTAAGAATTTAGAAAAGAGAAGGTATTATTATGCTTTAAATCTTTCAATAGTTTACATATGCTTAATTGAAATGGGAGTAGTATGAGCAAAAGGGAGGGGTGTCATTGTTACTTGTTGGCGGAACCATTTTACTAGTCTGTAAGGAATGGGAATAACATTTTATCAGTTCAAATAATTCACATTTATTTACCAGTTCAAAATGTACCATACTAATTAACCAATTTCTTATTACTACTAATACAATGTGCAAGTTTTAATTTCTAATTTCCCCTGTGTATTGAGCAAATTTGTGAGTGTTTCTACGTCTACTACTATAGAAATTAATATGGAAGTGTAGCTTCTAGATATCTCCGTATCTGAGTATTTCTATAGTTGGAAAGTTTCTATCATATCTCAACTTCCCTTCCTAATCGTTTCCTTTCTTTTTCTATAATGATCTGGAGGATTTAACTGCTTTAATTAAGTCCACGAAAAATATGATAGTCTCTTATAGTAGTAGTTGCTAACTGTTTGTACGTTATAAGAAAATTTAAGATTTAGTCGTTATAGTTGTTGACGGAACATCACGACACAAATGTTTGAAAATTCACCATTGTTTACTTGATAATGCAGAAGCCTATTCCACACTTTGTTTAGGGGAAGTTTGAATACTGATTCAAACAAATTTTCATCTATAAATAGGCACACCTCTCTAATCATATTTCTTGCAGATAAACAAAGTGTTTCAATATATATACAGAGTTTTCTCTAATTTGCAATGGCTCTCAAGTTGTTTGTATTAACCATTGGCATTTTGGCTATTGTCTCTTCAATAAGCCATGCATATGATCCTAGTCCTTTACAAGATTTTTGTGTTGCTGTTAACGACTCTATGGCTGCTGGTAAATTATCGAACTACGAATTTGATTATTTGTTTTTCACTTGTACTTGTTGTTATTTTCACTTTCTAATAATGATTTTTACGCAGTTTTCGTGAATGGAAAAATATGCAAGGATCCAAAGGTTGTCAATGCTGATGACTTCTTCAAATCAGGCCTAAACATACCTGGAAATACTTCAAATCAAGTTGGATCAGCTGTAACTGCTGTGAACGTCGGCAACTTACCTGGACTTAACACTCTAGGCATTTCATTAGTTCGTATTGATTATGCACCATATGGTCTCAACCCACCTCATACTCACCCTAGAGCAGCTGAGATTCTTGTTGTACTCGAGGGTACTCTCTATGTCGGTTTTGTCCTTTCAAATCCCGGACCAAATATGAAGAACAAACTCTTTACAAAGATTCTAAAACCTGGAGATGTGTTCGTTTTTCCAATAGGTCTCATTCATTTTCAGTTTAACATTGGAAAGACGACGGCTGTTGCATTTGCTGGACTCAGCAGTCAAAATCCAGGAGTTATCACTATTGCTAATGCAGTTTTTGGCTCAGATCCACCAATTAATGACGATGTCCTCGCCAAAGCATTCCAAGTTGATAAGAAAGTGATCAATTATCTTCAATCACAATTCTGGTGGGACAACAACTAAATTTTGGTAAAAGCCAAATAATACTATGATATTATTTATGCTTGTTTTTGGAATTTAAGAAATCATAAATAAAATTCAGGATCTAGTCCTATGGAATGGTTTTCCTTGATCTTTGTATTTGATGTACTAAAGGAGGAACTTTTTTACTGTTTGTTTTAGCAAAAGTTTATATTTATCATTTGTTGTGGTTATGTTCTCCGACTCATACACCAGTTTATAGTACCAATTTGTGATATTTTGCTCTACGTTATTATTAGCATGCATGCTTATGATTAAAAAAAATGAGGCGTTTCTGAAAACAATAGATTAGCACTCAATTATTTGCCATTTTTGTATAAATTTTTGAAAAAGATACAGTAAGCAAGTGTTATTTAAGTAAGTACTTTATTTTTGTTGTGCTTATTGATTCAAAGAAAGAAGGATTTAATTAAAAAGGGCGATTATTGACGTAATTGTTAACATAGGTTGACTGTCCTTGATAGCAAATCAAGTAGTAGTAGTTGTACAACGAAGGTTGATATCAGCAATTTAGGGGTGCTTTTCGGGATAATTACGCTTAACGGTTCGGCTTAACGGTTATCGGATTATAAATATAGTAATCCGCTAGCCATCCAATAAGACAACAAGCGGATTGGTATCAGATTAACAATTATCGGGCGGCTTATCGGCTAAATCAAATAGAAATTTTTTGAACAATCATTCAATCAATTCCAAATTTTTAATACCATCTAAGATCTAACCAAATTGTATTTTTTAATTGAAGAGTCTTCAAAACTACTCATATTGTTATACACGTATTAACCAAATTTTTAATACCATCAAAACTACTCATACAAACATACATGTATTAATCATTGAGATTTTGATTTTTAGACTTCTCAGGTCTCAGTTCAAGAGAGAGACGAGACAACTACTTCTCTGCCTCTGGTAGCTGCAGACAATTGAGAATTAGAAAATAGAAATTAGGAATTTAGCCATTTAGGGGTTTCAATACTACTTTATATACATAGGGGTAAAAGTATAAATATAAAAATTCTTAACGGGTTAATAGTTTACCCAATAAGAAAATTGAGTAATCTGCCCTCAAACCGTTAAGCCGTTAATTATAAAATCTCAATCCGTTCACCATCCATTATCCCGATAATCCGATACCAATAAGCCGATAAGCCATCGGTTCGATTCGGTTCGATTAATGATTTCGATTCGGTTTAGAACCGCCCTAATCAGCATCACATATGACTAGGAATAAATCTTCACTCTCTATGGTAACGCTGCAGGAGTTTTCAGTGACCATTTGTGGCAACCAGTTATGCGCCAAAAGTAAGAGTATATGTCGCCTATTCCAGTGGCGGCCTACCTTAAATTTAGTTTCCAACACATTTATTTACCTTCCATAAGAGCTAATAATAAATCAACTTCTATGATGAAGAAACTTGCCACAAATAGATTAGCCGCCACTAAAAACAATGACAAATAATTCGGCAACTTGGCACTTTTGGTCTTTTGGTGAGGGCTAAAACTGATCGTTATTGAAAACTTCTTTTTGTTTAACCCAAAAGAAACTACGGCTCTGTGTGGATTGAATTTCATGCAAGTTTTTGTTTTAGATTTATTTTGAAGACCTCCTCCCTTTAACTTTACGATATTACTAAATTTAATTTTTTTAGAAGTACAAAATATGATATTAGAAAAGACAAATACACCAGATTTTAATTATTTTGCATTAATGTTAATTAATTTTAAAAAAGTTGCTACTCCAAAAAACATCAAAATAAAAAGGATCGCAAATCATGAAAGGATATCTAATAAAAAGTAGTATTATGAAACATGTGTTATAAGAAAAATCAAATTATGGTGGATGTCTACTCTTCCTCCATTATCTTCCGCCATGATCTTCATCTCAAAATGCTTAATGACATATTCAATGACATAATTTTCTTCACTTTTCATGCCTATATAATGGCCTTATAATAGATACGAAAATACACACAATTGAAGAAGAAAATCTCTTCCTTCCTTCTCTCTATCTCTATTTCTTGTTCATGTTTTACTAAATTGCTTTTATTTCATAATACATTATCAACACGATACTCTTACCAATTGAGATATCTATTTCTATAAGGTATTATCTCCTTCCTAAAAGAGTAAGTCAATTTCTTTCCAATTCAGACATGAACAGTTTCACTTTTGCAAGAATAGTGAGATGACTTAGCTTGCTGGATATTTTTAATTCTTTTTAGTTATGTTCAAAATTACTAGTCATATGCATGTGTCATTTGGTTTCCATGGCTTTTTATTTGCACGAAATGCTATGTGTTGATTACAATAGTCATTACTATTTTTCATATGTATGAACCAATAATTTAAAAATTATTTATTTAATCTACTACTAGATGTAGTGTGCATTAACTAATACTTAGATAAGGTAATATCATCAAGGTTTATATATAGCCAGTCTATTGGGACATATTTTGTGAAAATACAGAATATGCTAGTAACAATGATTAAGCTTTCTTATTTTATGGAATAGAATATATCTCATTACACTTTGGATTAATTTATGGTTAATGAAATGGTATTTAATGATATATAGTACTATATCTAAATAATATGTTTTGATAAGTTTACACATAGTATATTAGTACATGAGTATTTACTATACCAAAATTATCTTTGATAATATTCCTTATCATTTTTAATTCACTTATTTTTATCATAGTGTTTAATATGTTGAACTTTCTTAAGTTTGAATTTATGGCTATGTAAAATTATGTTACATTCCCTGAAGTGAATCAAACAATTTGTGATAAATGTTATATAAGGATAAGACGGTGGACTCAAGTCCCAATGCACCATGAGGGTAAGGTGTTGGGTGTGAGTCCCGATGCACCGTGATTATAAGAGTTGGGTTTGAGCCCCAACTCATTATGGTCTAACATGCCCTTATATGGGTAAGAGTTGATGGCATATTGATGACGTAATAATGATTAAAGAAAAATAATATATTTTTCATAAAAAGGTATGAAGATTGTCCCATTTGATTTGCTCTATTCTTGAAGTGAATGTGGTAGCGACAAATAATAAGTCTAAATGAAGACAAGTGGTTGACCAATGAACGTGGGCGTTCCAAAGATCAAAATAATAATAATCATCACTATGATTATAAAAAGGAGAACAATAAGGGTTCTCAAAATAGTACTTCAAAGTGTGAAGGTAATATTTACCATCAAATTGGTATGAAAAATAATAAAGCACGCCGCTGATTATGATCCATTCCTTGAAGAGAATGTGACTTGTGATAAGCATTGAGAATGCAGACCGATTCCTAAAGGTGAATGTGGCAATATGTGATAAAAGTAATGAATAAAGACATGTAATGCATGATTGGATGAATACCACATAACTCACCTCTAAAGAAGATTTGAGTGAAATAAAGAGAATAAATATTATTGTGTGGTTACATGACTATGTCATTGGTCGTGTACATGTAATACGCCAAAATATTTTGGCATGCCTTATAAAAGTTATTAAAGGTAAAATTAAAGCAATAAATAATTTTGCTTATGATGATTTTAACCATGAAAATTTATTATGATATGATTTTCTCTGTGAAAGAGACATTCACTATATGGATGGTGTGACAAAAGATATTGCAGTAGATGTGATAACCCTAAATGTTATCTTTAAATTTAATAATTAATTTTATATTCTAAGACCTCAAAAGCACTATTTATCATTTCTCGACTTGCATGCGCAGTCCGTAAAATTTTTCAAAAAGTTTTTATGTGAAAAATGGATTAAAATATGAGATAGAGCTTTAAAAACTCAACTGAGTTGACTTTGGTCAACATTTTGAGCAAGCGGACTTGGATCAGTATTTTGACAGTTTCGGAAGGTCGGTATCATGATTTGGGACTTGGGAGTATGCCCGGAATCAAATTTCGAGGTCCCTAGCCCAAGATATGGAATTTTGATAAGAACTTAAAAGCTTGAAAGCTTAATGCTTTTTAAGAAATTACTGGTGTTGGATTTATTGACACCGGGTCCGTATTTTAGTTTCAGAGCCCGGTATAGGTCCACTATAATATTTATGACTTGTCTGCCGAATTTGGTAAGAATCGAAGTTGATTTGACGTGATTCGGATGTCCGGTTGTGAAAATATTAGTTTTGAAGTTTTCTTGAAAATTTCATTCGATTTGGTGTTCAATTCATAGTTCTAGGTATTATTTTGGTGATTTGATCATGCGAGCAAGTTCGTATGATATTTTAGGACTTATGTGCATGTTTGGTTTGGAGCCTCTAAGGCTCGGGTGAGTTTCGGATGGGCTACGGGATAATTTTGGACTTAGGAAATCTGATTTTCTGTAGACTTTAAGTTTCTGGTGTGTTCTTCTTCGCGTTCGCGAAGTTACTCTCGTGAACGCGAAGAGTAAATTAGACAGGCACGGTTTGTGCTTCGCATTCGCGACAGAGGAAACGCGTTCGCGAAGGGTTGAGGTGCAAAGCTTTGCGTTCGCGATCGAAGCCTCGCGTTCGCGAAGGGAAAGGGGCTGGCCAGACAATTTGCCTTCGCGTTCGCGAATGCCAAGCCATGCAAGCTTCACGTTCGCGAGATAGCCCTCGCATTCATGAAGGGTAAAATTAGACAACCCAAATTTGTGCTTCGCGAACGAGAGGCACCGACCGCGTTCGCGAAGGGTAAAAATCCAAGAAACAGAACTTAAGTTCTGGAAAATGGGATTCGTCCCCTTTTCAACTCTTTTCCATTTTTGAGCTCGGGTAAGGCGATTCTTGGGCGATTTTTACGGGAAAACATTGGAGGTAAGTATTACTTATCCTATATTGATTATATTTCATGACTCCATACTCATTTATATCATGAATCTGTGAAATTTTGGGAGAAAAATCTTATTTTTATCAAAATCTTCTAAAAATAAAAATTTAAGATTTGAAGGTCCATTTGACATCAGAATTTGATAAATTTTGTATGGTTGGACTCGTCTCGGAATGGGTGTTCGGATTTCATAAGTTTTTCCGAGATTTGAGATGTGAGTCCCACTGTCAATTTTTAAAGTGAATTTCGGATTTTATCCGGAATATTAGTAAATTCATATGGAATTAATTCTTATGATTCGTATTGAGTATATCGAATTGTTTGTGAATAGATTTGAAGCTTTTGGAGATAAATTTAAAAGGAAAAGTTGTGGTCGAGTAATTGATTGGAATTTGCAAAGAGAGGTAAGTGACGTGGTTTACCTTGACTTAAGGGAATAGAACCCTTAAATTATTTGTTATATGAAATGCATGTGAACGATGTATAGCTAGGTGACGACTGTCTATACGTCGTCAAATTAATTATTTGCATAATTATTTAAAAATCCTATATTTGTTTTGATACATGAATTAATTGTTATAATAACTATTTCTCTCCTATTCTTTGTCAAATATTAATTCTTGAATTCCTGTAATAATTGCTACATGTTTATTTGAATTATGTGCATTAATTGCTACTTGACGTTTAACATATTAAACATTAAACTGCCTATTTTCTCCCTGATTTCCATAATAAATTGCTATTTGTCATTGTTTATTTCATAATTAAATTATAATTATTCAATGCTTGTTGTCTTAAAATTTTAAATTAATTGTTGCATTTATTGGGGCAATTTCTTCTATGAGAATTGGTAAATGAATATATTGGAGGATAGGGTTGTACGCCGCAACAGAATTGATTGAAATGAATATATTAGGGGATCGGGTTGCACGCTGCAACAGACTTATTAAGAAGAATATATTATGGGATCGGGTTGCACGCCGTAACAGGATTATTTAGAAGTCTATATATATATATATATATATATATATATATATATATATATATATATGATTATCATATATATATATGATTAAAATAAATATATTGGAGGATTGAAAATGAATATATTGTGGGAGCAGTTTGCACGCTGCAACGGAAATTGGTAGAAATAATAATTGGTTATGACTGCTGAGTTGGCTTCAACTATTAAAATTTGAGTTACTTGATTTACTTCTATTATTGTTGTTGTTACTAATATTGCGTACATGTTAATGTAAGTGACCTGCCTTAGCCTTGTCACTACTTCATCGAGGTTAGGCCCATCACTTACCAATACATGGGGTCGGTTGTACTGATACTACACTCTGCACTTCTTGTGCAGATTTCGGAGTTGGTCCCAGCGGCGTACCATAGACTTGCTCGGATTTCAGCTACTCAGAGGAGACTTGAGGTATAACTGTATATCGTCCGCAGTTCTGAAGTCACCGTCTATCTTATTTTAGTGGTGTAATTGCTTTCAGATAACTTTATTTTATTCAGACCTTTATTTGTATTGTTTTAGAAGGTCGTGCACTTATGACACCAATTCTGGGATGGTATTTAGACACCATTATTTTTATGGATTATTCACTATATTTCATACCTTACTTCCGCATTTGTTTCTTTGTTATTAATAAATTTAAAAATTATTTAAAACTGGCTAACATTATTCTAACATTGGCTTACCTAGCAAGTGAAATATTAGGCGTCATCACGGTCCGAAGGTGGGAGTTTCGGGTCGTGACAGTAGAAGATCAATTGAGAGCTCCAGAAGAACTAATTTGTTACTATCCGGATGAATGAAATTGTTCATGACATTGATATTGTAGTAAGTCTCAAAATAAATATTTTGAATTTCAAATGTATTAGACAAAGTAGTTGGCATATTGAGACTATAAATAAAAAGAATATTGAATATCTTTATATTACTATAATCATACCGGGTAAATATGAAAGGTTACCTGACTTTTCTTCTATTTGTACTACACAAGTATAAGCATGATGATGCAATCACAAGCCACAAGTAAACTACAGGTTTATGGAAACAAATATTAGTTGGCATGACCGGTTGGCTATCACGGTTCAATTATGATGCAAAAATTAATTGAGAATTCACTTGGCATATATTGAAGAAATAGAAGATTCTTCAAAAATTCTCTTGTGTTGTGTATTTTCATGATATACCAATTAAGGTTGAGATTGAATCCCTTAATTTCTGGAACTAATAAAAGGTGATAAATATATAGGCCTAGTCACCTGCCATGTGGACCGTTTACTATAATATGATTTTAATAGATGCATCCATTCTATGGTCACATGTGCATTTGTTATCAACTTGCAGTTTGGTTTTTGCAAGGTTGCTTGCTCAAATTATTAGAGCACAGCTCCTGAATATAAATTATTATAATTTATCTTGATAATGCTGGTTTAAATCAAAGTTGGTTTAGCAGAAAGTATGCTTCCAATTATAGCTAAAACCATTGGTTATAACAAAACTCCCAAAACGTTTACTATGTGATGTATTATTTAATACTACTATATAACAACAATTGTACGCATCTAGCCAAGTTATGCTATCTTCTCCCTATCACAATTGGTTTAGGGTCATGAACCAAATAATTTTCATCTAGAAATATGAATATGATATATGATTTAATTGTTCCACCACAATGCAAATATGGGTCTCCAGAGAAGGTTGGAGATATGTATTGGTGACCCCAACATGTAACGACTCGACTTGGCGTTGTAAGAATTAATGTTCCGTTCAGCAACTTAAAGTCCTGAGCAACTTCGTAATTTATTTTATGACTTACGTGTGCGGTCGAGTTTGGTTTTTCGGAAGATTCAGAATTAAATTGAAAGAACAATTCTTATTTTAGAAGCTAAAATGAAAAATAGTTTACCGCAGAGTTGACTTTTCAGCAAATGTCATTTGATGCCTCGACTAAGTTCGTATCGTGTATTAGGACTTGTTGGTATATTTGGTTGGGGTCGCGAGGGCCTTGGGTGTGTTTCGGGTATGTGCCGGATCATTTTGGGCTACTTTGGATGCTGATTTTTTGATGTCTGTGTTGTTCTTCGCATTCGCAAGGTGTCTCGCGTTCGCGAAGAAGGATATGGCTTATGGGATTTTGTTCTTCACGTTCGCAAAGAAGGAAATCCTGTTGTTCGTCACCCGACTTCAGAAGCTTATATCTTGCAATACATAAGGAATTTGGGGATGATCTAAAAACGAAAGTTGTAACCCTTTGTATTTAGTTTTCAGAAAATCAAACCATTTGGAATTTGGAGTTTTGTACAAAAAGTTATGATGGATACACTGCACGCTGTCCGGGAAGAGTTTGGAAATTGCGAAGAAGAAATTTCTGTTGCACGGGGCTGATTTTGGAAGCTTATATCTCGCAATCGATAAAGAATTGGGAAATTCTCAAAACATGAAAGTTGTATCCTTGATGTATACCTTTACTAAAGTTAAACCATTTGTCATTTGGAGCTTTGTACAAAAAGTTATGACCATTCTACTAGAGGCTGTCGGGGAAGAGGTTTTAAATGGCAGTTGAGAAATTTGTTCATCGTGAACGCGAGGGGAGGGTCGCTAACGCGAAGAACAAATCTCTGGGCAACAGAATAAAGTCCAAAAATGAAACTTCGTCTCATTCTTCCATTTTAGGATGAAGGAAACTCGGGTGAGACGATTGTTTGAGAGTTTTTCAAGGAAAACATTAGGGGTAAGAATTCCTAACTCGATTTTGGTTAAAATACATGAATCTATTGTTGTTTTTATCATGAAATTAGTGAATTGAGTTGAAAATAGTAGAAATTTTCTATACCTTAAATTGAGGATTTGGAGGTCGATTTGTTATTGGAATTTGATAAAATTGGTATGGTTGAACTCGTATCGGAATGGATGTTCGGATTTTGTAAAATTCTATCGGGTTCCGAGAGGCGGGACCCGTATTGACTTTTTAGAATAAAATTTTAAGTTGACATTTTATTATCTGGAATTGTTTTCATTGAATTTTAATGAAGTTATAAATTAATTTGGATAGATTTGAGTTGTCCGGAGGTTAATTGAAGCAAGAAGGCTATTTTTGAATATCAGCATAACTTCAAAAGGTAAGTATCTTGCCTAACCTTGAGTGGGAGAAATTACCTCATAGGCATTGAGTCTTATGTGTAAATTGTGTGATTTAAAGCCGTGTACGCAAGGTGACGAGTACATACTTGGTTTATATATGAAAATTATATCGGTTGAAATTCTTAGACGCCCTTAGGTATTAAATTGAAAAATTATTGGAACTTAGTAAATCCTTGAATTGTCATGCCCCATTTCTTGTTTGTCGAATATGTATTTTATATGATAATTTGGTGTTACTATCACTTGGATTTTTATGTGAATTCCGTGTGTTTGTTGATTTGATATTTTTTGGAATTAATTTCATTATTGATTTTCCATCTGTAATTAATTAATTAAATAATTTTAAAAAGAGGCGTTAATATATTTATCAAAAACTTGGATTAAAGAAGGTGTTGTCCTATGCTGAGTTATTTTTCCATCTCTGTTGTTGTTTTGAGATTTTATATACATTGTGTGGAGCCTTGAGCCATTTGATGTAAATTAATTGATTTTGTTATATCTTTGGAATTGGTTGTGGCCATTGGGCAATTTGTGATATCAATTGATTTTGTTATATTGTCGTGATAATATTCCGTGTAAATTGTTGTGTAATTTGAGTTATTATTATGAGGATATAAGGGTGGCATTCCACTGTTGATATTATGTGGGTATAAGGGTGGCATTTCACTGTTGTTATGTGTGCTGGGATATTGTCTGGGTGAAGTGATAAAGGCGGTTATAAGAGTGATAAGGGTGGGTATAGGAGCGATAAGAGTGGCAACTGATATTGTCAGGGCGGAGTGATACGGGTGGCTATTATTATGGAGTGATACAGGTGGCTATAGGAGAGATAAGGGTGGCTATTGTCAGAGATGATACGTGATGATGTGGGATTATTGTGTTGGTGATTTTCATGTGATCTTGTGATTTTTCTTGTGTTTATTTTATCTCTTTTGCAACTTGTCTTATTATTTCGGTAAATTTGATAATAGTCTGATTCATGTTGAAATTGTGAGCTTGTGGCTATTACCGGGCGATTTATATTCTTGGCACGTGAATTGTCCGTGGAGATGTGATATGAAACGTGGGCACGAGGTGCCGGGAAAAATATGATAATTTTATTATTGGCACGTGAGTTGTCCGTGCGGTTGTGATAGAAATATGGGTACGAGGTACCGTGGAAATATGAAAGTGGGCTAAGACCCGTGTTACGTAAGATATGAAAGTAGCATGAGATCTGTATTTTGTGATTATAAAATGAGGTGTCACATGGTGACTTTTATTTGAAAGAATTATATTCAAAATATTTATTTGGAAGAATTTTATTCAAAATAGTATTTGAAATAATTATATTCGAAAGATATTAATTTAAAAAAATTATATTTGAAAGATATTTATTTGAAGGAAGTATATTCGAAATATATTTATTGGAAGGATTATACTCTAAAGATGTATATTTTGAAGGACTTGATTATTGGTTGTATTTGTTTTCGTTATTGTAACGACCCGACTGGTCCTTTTGAGTATTACAACCTCGTTCCCCCATTTACTACTCAATTTATGTTTTACATTTATTACGTGACTTGCCAGGGGTAATTGGTCTGGGTCCGATGAGGTTTTGGAATGATTTGGAACACCTAGTTCCAAGGTTTAGAATTTAAGTTGAAAAGGTTGATTAAATGTTGACTTATGTGTAACGACCCCGGAGAATTTTTGCTACGAAAATTAAGATTTTGTTGTGCGGCGGCTCGGATTATTTGGGTGGAACAATGCTGTGAGGGGTAAAGGAAATTTTTTGGCAGAGAAATGCGTTTCTGCGGTCCCTTACGCGACCGCAGAATCACTTTGCAGACCGCATAATGGCCGCATAGTGAGGCAGGAAAGGGGCAGTTTTGGATGCTATTCTGCGGTCGACTATGAGATCGCAGAACTATTCTGTGGTTCATTATACGACCGCAGAACATGTATGCGGGCCGCATAGTGACCGCAAACCCAGGCAGGCAACTTCAGGTTTTGGGCACAAATTGTGAGGCCGATATGCGGACCGTATATCCATTTTGCGGTCTCATATACGACCCCATATTCTGTTTCGGGGCTTCATTTATCTGGTTTTATAAACCCGACCCCATTCTTATAAAACATTATTAGGGGTCATTTTGAAGGGTTTCATCTGATATTTTAGAGAGAGGTGAGAGCATCTTAGAGAGAGAAAGTGAAGACCAAGCCGTTTGTCCCAATTCTTCAATTTTGATTTTTGTGGTAAAGATGGGTGATTAAGATTATGATTCTTGTGTGTAAAAGTATTATTTATACGTATCAGTAAGGTTTATGGAAAGATTGTTAAGTTCAAATAGGTAAAGATTGGGTTGAAAATGGTAGAAATCTTCAAACACTTTAATTGAAGATTTGAGGGTCGAGTTGATATCGAAATTTGGTGAAATTTGTATGGTTGGACTAGTGATTGGATGAGCGTTCATATTTTGTAACTTTTTCAGGTTTCGAGATGTGGGCCCGATGGGCGGTGTTTGAGTTAATTTTGGATTTGTATTGGAAAAATTTGTATTTCCTTATGGAATTAATTACAATAATTGGTATTGATTGAATCGAATTAATTGTGGCTAGATACGAGGCTTTCGGAGACCAATTCTCGTGGCAAGGGCATAGCGGAATAAAGAATTACATTGCTTGAGGTAAGTAACAGTTCTAAATTTGGTCCTGAGGGTATGAAACCCTGGATTATGTGTTATGTGATTGGTTTTGAGGTGACGCGCATGCTAGGTGACGGGCGTGTGGGCGTGCACCATAGGAATTGTGACTTGGTCAAATTCCATGGAACTGTATAGTTGAATAATTTGTTGATATCCATACATTCTCTACGTGTTAGAGAAAAATTGAGCTCAGACTCGTATTAAAAATCATGCTTAGACATATGCTGTTATTATTGGTACCCAGTGGGGTCATTTCTATGGTTGAATTATATGTTCAAATTGTAATTTCACACTCAGTTATGTTGATTCATTTCATATCATATCTCAGTCTCTGTTTCTATTTATTGATGCATCATACTATCATTTTGGGGCCGATTTGCATGACATCTTGAGCCCGAGAGACTGGAGAGGTTGATGACTGAGTGAGGTCGAGGGTCTAATTGTGAGGATATTTATGAGATCGGGCTGCCTTCAGATGTTGGGAGGCTTATGAGAGGCGTAGGCCGATCGGTGTAGTTCCACTTACATGGAAGGAATTATCCGTTCTCTTTTTGGAGAAATTTGTGCCGCAGTCACGCAGGGAGGAGCTGCGTAGACAGTTTGAGCAGTTACATCAGGATGGCATGTCTGTGACGCAGTACGAGATGAGATTTTCTGAGTTGGCTCGTAACACAGTTTGGTTGGTTCCCACTGATAGGGAGAGGATTAGGAGGTTCATTGATAGCCTCACATATCAGCTGTGGTTACTTATGACTCGGGAGAGAGTATCAGGTGCTACTTTTGATGAGGTAGTTGACATTGCTCGGCAGATAGAGATGGTCCGTAGCCAAGAGCGCGGAGAGAGGGAGGCCAAGAGGCCTCGTGGACCAGGTGATTTTATCGGTGTTACTTCGGGGGGTCAGTTTTACCACGGTAAAGGGTCATCCTTACAGACACGCTCAGACGGGTCATCCAGTTCACACTAGTGCATCATCCAGCCATGGTCCATACAGTTCTCATCAGGATCAGCCATCTCTCGGTGCCCTTCCAGTCCAGAGTTCATCCCGTGCCCCTTCAGTTCAAGGGTTCATTTGCATCGGGTGCTTCTAGCAGTTATTCTTGTTCTTGGGGCCCGATTCAGTCAGCACCACCACCAGTACCAGGGAGCTGCTTTGAGTGTGGGAAGTTTGGGCATATGTGGAGGCAGTGTCCTTGTCGCCCGGGAGGTCTAGTGAAGTAGTGGAGTCAGACTTCGACTTCAGCACCAGTTACTACGCCACCTACCCAGCCAGCTCGGGGTGGGGGGTCAGGCAGTTAGAGTCCGCCCAAGAGGGGGGAGGCCGATCAGGTGGTAGTCACGCCCAATTATTTGCTTTCCCTGCCAGCCCAGATGATGTTGCTTTAGATGCAGTGATCATAGGTATTGTCTTAGTGTGCCATAGTGAGGCTTCTATATTATTTTACCCTGATTCTACTTATTCATATGTGTCATCATACTTTACTCATTATCTGGATATGCCCCGTGAGTCCTTAGTTTCACCTGTTCGTGTATCTACACCGGTAGGCGATACTATTATCGTGGACCGTGTGTATCGGTCGTGTGTGGTAACTATTGGGGAACTAGAGATTAGAGTTGATCTCTTATTGCTCAGTATGGTTGATTTTGATGTAATCCTTGGTATGGATTGGTTGTCTCCATGTCATGCTATTCTGGACTGTCACGCAAAAACTGTGATGTTGGCAATGCCGGGGTTGCCAAAGGTCGAATGGAGAGTGTCTCTAGATTATGTTCCTAGTAGGGTAATTTCTTATTTGAAGTTGCCCAACGTATGGTAGGGAAGGGGTGTTTGTCATATTTGGTCTTTGTGAGAAATGTTGATGCAAATACCCCTACTATTGATTCAGTACCGGTAGTGCGAGACTTTCCGGATGTATTTCTTGCAAACATGCCGGGTATGCCACCCGACAGGGATATTGATTTCGGTATTGACTTGGTGTTTGGACCACATCACATTTCTATTCCTCCGTATCGTATGGCACTAGTTGAATTGAAAGAATTAAAAGAGCAACTTCAGGAACTCCTTGCAAAGGGGTTTATTAGGCCTAGTGTGTCACCTTGGGGTGCACCGGTTTTGTTTGTGAAAAAGAAAGATAGTACTATACAGATGTGCATCGATTACAGGGAGCGAGGGAGCGAGGGTGTTGATGACTTATTTGTCCAGTTTTAGGGAGCGAGGGTGTTCTCCAAAATCGATTTGAGATCGGGGTATCACCAGTTGAAAATTTGGGATTTGGATATTCAAAAGACGACATTCAGGACTCGTTATGGTTACTATGAATTTCTTGTGATGTCATTTGGGCTAACCAATGCTCCATCAGCATTTATGCACCTGATGAGTAACGTATTCCAGCCATATCTTGATTCATTTATCGTGGTATTTATTGATGATATCCTGGTGTACTCACGTAGCCAGGAGGAGCATGCACAACACTTGGGTATTGTATTGCAGAGGCTTAGAGAGGAGAAACTATATGCCAAATTCTCTAAGTATGAGTTCTGGCTTAGTTCGGTGGCATTCTTAGAACACATTGTGTCCAGTGAAGGGATTAAGGCGGATCCAAAGAAGATAGAGGCAGTTCAGAGTTGACCCAGACCATCTTTAGTAACCGAGATTCAGAGTTTTCTCGGCTTGGCTAGTTATTATCGTCGTTTCATGGAGGGTTTCTCGTCTATTACATCGCCTATGACTAAATTGACCCAGAAAGGTGCTCCGTTCAGGTGGTCGAATAAATATGAAGAAAGCTTTCAGAAGCTCAAGACAGCTTTGACTACAGTTCTAGTATTGGTGTTGCCTATATATTCAGGGTCTTATACTGTGTATTGTGACACATCACGTGTTGGTCTCGGCACAGTACTGATGCAAGACGGTAGGCTGATTGCCAATGCGCCCAGAAAGTTAAAGGTACATGAGAAGAATTATCCAGTCCATGACCTTGAGTTAGCATCTATTGTTCATGCCTTGAAAATTTGGCAGTATTACTTGTACGGTGTCTATTGTGAGGTTTATACCGATCACCGGAGTCTACAACATCTGTTTAAATAGAAGGATATTAATTTGCGGCATCGAAGGTGGTTAAAGTTGCTTAAGGATTATGATATCACCATTCTCTATCATCCCAGAAAGGCCAATGTGGTGGATGATGCCTTGAGTCATAATGCGGAGAGTTTGGGCAGCTTAGCATACTTACCGTTAGCAGAGATGCCTTTAGCCTTGGATGTTCTGGCCTTGGCCAACCAGTTTGCTAGATTGGATGTTTCCGAGCCGCATCGAGTTTTGGCTTGTGTGGTTTCTCAGTCTTCTCTTTATGATCGTATTAGAGAGCGTCTGTATGATGACCCTCATCTGCTTGTCCTTAAGGACACAGTTCATCACGATGATGCCAAGGAAGTCACTATTGGAGATGACAGTGTATTACGGATGTAGGGCAGGCTATGTGTACCTAATGTAGAAGGTTTGCGTGAGTTGATTCTCCAGGAAGCTCACAGTTCGCGGTACTCCATTCATCCAGGTGCCGCAAAGATGTATCAGGATTTGAGGCATCACTATTAGTGGATGCGAATGAAGAAAGATATAGTTGGGTTTGTAGCTCGGTGTTTAAATTGTCAACAGGTGAAATACGAGCATCAGAGACCGGGAGGATTTCTTTAGAGATTTGAAATTTCAAAGTGAAAGTGGGAGCGTATTACCGTGGACTTTGTAGTTAGGCTCCCACGGACTTTGAGGAAGTTTGATGTTGTTTGGGTGATTGTAGATCAGTTGAACAAGTCCGCACATTTCATTCCAGTTGGTACTACTTATTCTTCAGAGTGGTTGGCTGAGATTTATGTCCGAGAGATTCTTCGCCTACACGGGGTGCCCGTGTCCATCATTTCGGACCGGGACACGCAGTTTACATCACAGTTTTGGAGAGCAACGCACTAAGAATTGGGCACACAGGTTCAGTTGAGTACATCATTTTACCCTCAGACGGACGGACAGTACGAGCGCACTATTCAAATATTGGAGGATATGCTACGCGCTTGTGTCATCGATTTTGGGGTTTCTTGGGATCAATTTCTGCCACTCGCAGAGTTTGCTTACAATAACAGCTACCGGTCGAGTATTCAGATGGCTCCGTATGAGGCTTTATATGGGAGATGGTGCCGGTCTCTGGTGGGTTGGTTTGAGCCGGGTGAGACTAGGCTATTGGGTTCTGACTTGGTTCAAGGTGCATTAGAGAAGGTTAAAGTGATTCAGGAACGGCTTCGCACGGCACAGTCTAGACAAAAGAGTTATGCCAACAGGAAGGTCCGTGATGTCGCTTTCATGGTTGGGGAGAAGGTTCTGCTCAAAATTTCACCCATGAAAGGTGTGTTGAGATTCAGGAAGAAGGGAAAGTTGAGCCTTTGGTATATTGGGCCTTTTGAAATACTTAAGAAGATTGGAGATGTGGCATATGAACTTGCATTGCCGCCTAGTCTATCGAATATTCATCCAGTGTTTCATGTATCTATGCTACGGAAGTATGTCGGGAATCCGTCTCATGTTTTGGATTTCAGTACAGTGCAGTTGGATGGTAATTTGACTTATGATGTAGAGTCGGTGGCCATTTTAGACTGACAGGTTTGAAAGTTGAGATCAAAGAACATAGCTTCAGTGAAAGTGCAGTGGAGACCCCAGCCAGTCGGAGAAGCTACTTGGGAGACTGAGCGGGAGATATAGAGCAAATATCCACACCTATTTGAGACTCTAGGTATAATTCTAAACTTGTTTGAGGACGAACGTTTGTTTAAGAGGGGGAGAATGTAAAGACCCGGCCGACCGTGTTGAGTATTACAACCCCGTTCCCCCATTTATTACTCAATTTATGCTTTACATTTGTTATGTGACTTGTCGGGGGTAATTGGTTGTCCGGTGAGGTTTTGGAATGATTTGGAATACCTAGTTCCAAGGTTTAGAATTTAAGTTGAAAAGGTTGACCGAATGTTGACTTATGTGTCCCCAGAGAATATTTGCTAAGGAAATTAAGATTTTGTGATGCCGTGGCTCGAACATTTTGGGTTGAACACTGATTTGAGGGGTAAAGGAAACTAATTGGCAGAGAAATGCATTTCTGCGGTCCATTACGCGACCGCATAATCACTTTGCGGACCATATAATGGCCGCAAAGTGAGGCAGGAAAGGGGTAGATTTGGATGCCATTCTGCGGTCGACTATGCGACCACAAAATTGTTCTGCGGTTTATTATGCGACCTCACAACAGGTCCGCGGGCCGCATAGTGACCGCAAACCCAGGCAGGTAACTTCAATATTTGGGCACAAATTGTGCGGCCGATATGCAACCCCATATTCTGTTCCGGGGCTTCATTTTTCTGGTTTTGTAAACCCGACCCCATTCATATAAAATACTATTAGGGGTCATTTTGAAGGGTTTCATCTGATATTTTAGAGAGAGGTGAGAGCATCTTAGAGAGAGAAAGTGATGACCAAGCCATTTGTCCATCAATTCTTGTTCTATCTTGCTAGGGCTTCAAAGAGGTAAGAATTTCTTCCCCCAATTCTTCATTTTCGATTTTTGGGGTAAAGATGGATGATTAAGAGTATGATTCTTGGGTGTAAGAGTATTATTTATACGTATCAATAAGGTTTATGGAAAGATTGTTGAGTTCAAATGGGTAAAGATTGAGTTGAAAATGGTAGAAATCTTCAAAGACTTCAATTGAAGATTTGAGGGTTGAGTTGCTGTCAGAATTTGATGAAATTTATATGGTTGGACTCGTGGTTGGATGGGCGTTCATATTTTGTAACTTTTATTGGGTTCCGAGACGTGGGTCCCACAGTCAATTTTTGAGTTAATTTCGGATTTTTATTGGAAAAATTTGTATTTCCTTATGGAATTAATTACAATAATTAGTATTGACTGAATCGAATTAATTGTGGCTAGATACGAGGCTTTCGGAGATCAATTCTCATGGTAAGGGCATAGCAGAATAAAGAATTACACGGTTAGAGGTAAGTAACAGTTCTAAATTTGGTCCTGAGGGTATGAAACCCTGGATTATGTGTTATGTGATTCGGTTTGAGGTGACGCACATGCTAGGTGACGGGTGTGTGGGCGTGCACCGTAGGAATTGTGACTTGGTCAAATTTCATGGAACTGTATAGTTGAATAATTTGTTGATATCCGTACATTCTCTACGTGTTAGAGAAATTTGAACTGAGACTCGTATTAAAAATCATGCTTAGACATATGCAATTATTATTGGTACCCACTGGGGTCATTTCTGTGGTTGAATTATATGTTCAAATTGTAATTTCACACTGAGTCATGTTCATTCATTTCATATCATATCTCAGTCTCTGTTGTTATTTATTGACGCATCATATTATCATTTTGGGGCTGATTTTCATGACATCTTGAGCGCGAGAGACTGGAGAGGTTTATTACTGAGTGAGGCCGAGGGCCTAATTGTGAGGATATTTATAGGATCGGGCTTCATGCCGCAGCATGTTTCATTGTTATATTCCATGGTTGTTTTGATGTAGCGCTTGGGTTGAAGGAGCCCCTCCGGAGTCTGTACACACTCCTAGTGAGCGCATGTACCTATTAAGTGCGAATGTGAGTGAGAGTGCTGAGTGTTGAGTGCTGAGTGCTGAGTGCTGAGTGATTATGAGGAATGAGTGACTATGAGGAATGAATGAATGTGAGGAAAGAGTGACTGTGAGGTTGGAGTGAATGGGAGGACTGATTGACTGTTACTCTGAGAGGATGCATTGATTTCATTGTTGCTGCATTTCAGCTGTCATATATGACTATTTTGGAAAAACATTTAAAAGACTTTTTCTTCTATTTCAGTCAAAGTTGATATGAAATTATTGTGAAATTTTAAATGTTGAATTTGAGAGCATGACTACCCTTTTATGTTGAAAATTACTATATTTGGACTTAGCTGTGAAGTTCGTCACTACTTTCAGTTCTTATTTATTGTTGTTACTTACTGAGTTGGTTGTACTCATACTACACCCTGCACTTCGTGTGCAGATCCAGGTGATCCCGGAGATAGTGGATGTTGATTCTTTCGTCCGGTTGATTTTCCGAAGATTCAGAGGTAGCTGCCGTGTTTCGTAGACCTTGTCTCTTTTTCCCTATCTCTTTTTACTGTATTTGGTCTTAGACTATTATAGATCGTGTTTTCCAGATTTGTAATGTATAGATGCTCAGGAACTCAGTGATACCGGGTTTCGGAAATATGTTTTACCTAGTAATTATAGGATTTTCTCTTAAACTTAATTATGATGTTTTCCGCATTTAAAAGATATTATAGGTTATTAATGATGTCAGCTTGCCAAGTATTCAGATAGGTGCCATCACGACGGGTGAGAATGCTGGTCGTGACAGTTATTTGTCTGAGCAATAATTATGGGTTCTTGTTGTCTTACTGTTTACATCACTAGTTGATTATTGATGCTATCATTGCTATTTGTTTTCTATTATCTTTGTATAGTATATTGTACAGGTTATTAGACTAATAAGTGTCTTGACTGTACTTCGTCACTATTCCACTGAGGTTAGTCTTGCTACTTAATAGGTACCGACCGTGGTGTACTGATACTACAGTTCTGCACATTTTTGTGCAGAGCTATGTATTGGAGATATAGGACTCGGACAAAGTTAGTGTGTGATCGCAAGGACTTAAGGTAGAGTTGCTTGGTCGTCGCAGTCCCTTGGAGTCTTTCCATTTTTATTGTATAGTTAATTTCTTATTCGAACAATATTGTACATTCGGTCCTCAAGATCATTCCATGTATTCAGTTAGAGTTCATGACTCAGTATTACCAGTCTTGGGAGGTTGTTATATTTGTTTCCACTTTTGGTTTTGACACTTGTATTAAATTATACGTTTCAAAAAACAAAACAAAGGCTCAAAATGAAATTGTAATCGGCTTACCTAATTTCGATTTCAGACTCCCGTGCTAAACCTTGAATCGACTGAGAGCTATAGTACACATTTCAAGCCTTCATGATCTGAGCCGTTGTTCGGCGGTGAAATTCCCCCAGACCTATACCACATTATCCCGTATACAAAGAGAACAAACCCCAGTTGGCTTCAAATCATAATTCCAACCGAGTAGCTGCAGAATTACAAAAACGTGATGGGTTTACTATAGCTTAAAATCACATGGAATCTTCACACACTTACCAAGTCTGTACTGGCATGATTCGACTAGGTACAAGCGGTGGAGAGTCTTCTCCAGATCAAATCCTACATTCTAACAAATTCGTGGAACATCTCAATGTCGGAATTGACAGCTCCGCAAGTATCAAATTTGCTAACAATTCCACACAGACTCACGAACACGAAAAAGATATCCAGTTAAAACAAAATCAAGGTGAAATTGTTTCTGCAGGTGTGAAGATCTCTTCTGAGCAATCAAAACAACATTTTGTGGACCAACACCCCGCAATAAATCAAAAAACGAGTTCTATAAATCCGAGCATCAAAGGTGTTCGACTAAATGCCGCAATCAGTACTGCCAGTCCAGTTACACTCCAATTGGATGGAAAATATCCTCAACATTATGCTGAAACGCCACAACTAATAAATGTACAGTCACACATTGCGAATAATGGTGATCCATCAAAGTCCTTATCATCATCAGTGCAGCTAATAGACAATACTGTAAAAGCAATACTTGATGTCCAAAGATCAATTGAGCAGTTACCTACTGCTGAGGATAAGTAATTAAACCAACTCTTGTTAATCAATTAGATGCAGTCCATCAAACTCTTCAGCTGGCACCTTCAGACAGAATTGTTGCGCACCTTTCAGCTCATGGAGATGAGACTAACACCACTGTCCTTACAATATCTGAGCAAACTGGAACAAATAAGAGTGCACCTACTGCTACACATGCCAATGACAATCCTATATTACAGAACCATATCACTCAAATACCAACATCGCTAACCTGTCCTAAAATATCCACTAATTTTAATAAACAACCAGCTCCACACAAACAAACACTGGCTACACACCACCAACAGAACAATGTCAACAATAACTCCTCTGCATCAGAATCCAATCATCTAGAAAAACAGAACACTCAAACATACAATCATGCACCTGCTCAAATCAACAAAAATATAACAACCAATTCTGATAAACCAACACACCCACAGAATGTTAAAAAACATACAACTATTATCCATAGTGCCCAGACTCATACCAACACAACAACTGCTCTTTCCAATCTTCAAGCACCCAACCCCACCTATTATTCTAGAGATCCTACTGCCCAGCCAAATAAATAAGCCAACTACCCTGCCCCTCCACCTCCTACTATAACACATTCCTTAGCTACAAAATTGAGGGCAAGGCATGTTGCAGAGATAACACCAATAGAATTCACACCTCCAAGAATAACTACCAAACAGGGCCAACCAGCTGTAATCTTTACCAGGAAAGATTATATGGTAACTCTAGCCACCAGATGCCAATATACTATTGTCGGGAAATTCCTAAACATCATGCCTCGAATGGAACAAATTAGGAGAAGCTTCATAGCTCAAACTGAGCTGGGGGGGGGAGTTAAAATAACCCACTTCAATGCAAGGACAGTGTACATTGACCTAGATAATGAGTATGATCACACAACCATCTGAACAAAAAATTTCATGTACATTCTAGGACAAAGAATGGAATTACAAGCTTGGATTCCAAACTTCAACCCGAACGAAGATACTCCCATTGTACCTATTTGGATAGTAATACCAGAACTACCATGGCATTTCTACTACAGGGAGGTCCTATCTATTTTGTTATCTCCTATTGGTAAGGTACTCCACCTAGATCTTGCATCAATGCAAAAAACCAGAGGAAGTGTTGCAAAAGTGAAGATGCAGGTAGATGTATCTCAATATAGACCTCATCATGTATGGCTGGGGTTTGATGATATGCAGGATGTCAATGGAGATGGGCAGTGGTTGGAAGTTGAGTATGAAGACCTTCCTACTTATTGCTTATACAGTAGACACCTAGGACATGAGGAATATTATCGTTTTGCTAGGAAAAAAGAAGAGGAACAAAAATATAAAGCCTCTGCAGAATCCTCAAAAAAACATAAGAACCAAAATACAAGTGGGAACACAGATACGACTACCCTACAACAGCAGCAGGAACAAAGTTTACAAGTCCAAAACAACAATCCATTTTCCAAGCAAAAAATGGGGGTTCAAGACCACAATATTGAACAATAACAAAAAATGAAACAGACAACAATTGTTCAGCCAATGACTAGGGATACCCATTCCAAAGATCAATGGAATACTCAAAAGAAAAAAACCTTCAAGGCTGTTAATAAAAAAAGCAAGCAGCAGAATCTGAAAAATCACTCTCAACAAGTACTACAGGCACAAGGAACCAAACCAGAGAAGTTATTAACTAATAAGCTATAATCAGTTACTCCAGTAGCACTGGAAATTGTGAATGACCCTATCCCCAATTATGAAGCTACAGATGCTGCAGTTAATACTGGATAGATGGACAATCAGTTGATAACTAATGTTGATAAATCTGGGATTCAAAATGCTGGGAGTATACCTCATGCTGTGAAGGAGACTGCTGATGCCAATACCATACAACAATATCCTTCTAGTGTTCTAGCAACAGAAGTTAAATGCTTTGGGATTAGTGGTTCAAATGCAAAGCAACAACACCATAATAAGAATCAACATCAAATGCAGCAAAGAGGGGAACAAACAGACATACATACCAAAAATAAGGTGGATGCCATAGTCAATTCTGTGAATCAGCAGTCAGAGCAGCTCAGATATAATGACAATCATACTATGAACAATACTACTGCTGAATCTGGGACAAAAATTTCAGCTACAAAGGAGAACACAATTGACTGGGTTCAAAGGAGTTTTGGCGAACACAAAGAAGTCATGAATGTTACTCTCAACCACTCAAGCCATGACATTCCATCGCAGACTTTTGAGGCATCACCTACATCCACCAGAGATACTACACAAAACTGGAGGGATGAAGTACAGGAGATTGAGTATAATTTAGCACCAAACAAAGCTCTAACAATTGAAGCTCAAATGACCAATACAGTGATAGAGCAGTACCACAACTATGATACACGACAGATTCTATCTACTGCTGCAACAGATTTGATTAGAGTTAAGTATACAACCCAGGGTGCTGATGTTGACTTAGAAATTTCAACAGATACAGTGAGGTCACAAGCAGTAGGTGTTGAGGAAAATGACAAGATGAATAATCACATGAGACTTGTAATAGTAAAGATGGCTTCAACAACTACTAATGCTACTCAGATTGCTTGTGCTTCACCAACTGGATCCCCTATGCAGATACAACTCAATGTCCCTTTAATATCTCCAAATCAGGTACTACATGATATCATCACCCACAAAGAGCTCCCAATGGAGGTTCATCAGGCCTTGGTGGAAAAACAACAATTAAAAGATGAAAATGATGATGAATCTACTGTTGGAAATTTAAAAGTTGTTGCCAGGGAAGGTGATTTGTCACCTAGAATCGCATCAAGAAATGGAAAGAAAGGCACGAAGAAAACAAAGGCTAATGATAGCCTACCACTAATAAGAATCTTGCCTAAGCGGGCAGCCTCAACAACTAGATGATGATCAAAACACCCATATGGAACATAAGGTCTGTTAAGACACAACAGGCCTTTCAAAGAGTCATCAACATGCAAAAGCAACTTGGATTTTTCATTGTAGCTCTTATGGAGCCTTTTCAAAAACAAGGGTTAATTCAGAAGTACAGGAGAAGGCTGGGCATGGAAAATGTAATTTCAAATATTAATGGGAAGATATGGTTATTTATTGATGTTGTGGTAGAGTGGAAGTTATTGATTGATACTGAGCAGCAAATAACAATCAAAATATTTCACCAAGACATTGGTAAATACATCATGATGATGTTTGTATATGCAAAGTGCTCATCAATGGAGAGATTAGAACTGTGGGATAATCTATACTACCTTGCTTCAGATATGGAGTTACCTTGGATGGTCGGCGGGAAATTTAATGTCATTCTTTCTGAAGAAGAGAAAATAGGAGGCCAGCCAGTATATCCACCAGAATATGAAGATTTCGTATTATGTGTTAATTCATGTGGTTTATTTGACACTGGATACAAAGGGAGTCCTTTTACATGGTGGAATGGTAGATCAAATTTAGAATGCATATTCAAGGGACTGGATCGAATTTTTGTCAACCAACAATTCAACTCTCTCTTTCCCACAATCGAGGTGGAGCACCTCATAAGGACTGGATCTGACCACGCATCTTTATTGATGATTTGTGGGGAAGATGCAATGCATTTTGTTAAATCATTTAAGTTTATAAATTTCTGTACAACACATGATTCTTTCAAGGAGGTGGTACAGCAGAATTGGGTGGCAGACTTTGTTGGAGATCCTTTTCTAATGTTCAAACAGAAGCTGAAGAGAGTTAAACCAGCACTTTCGTATTGGAGCAAAATAACATTTGGAGATATCTTCAATCCACTGGCTATTAGGGAAGATATTGTTCGGATTAAAGAAATGTTGTTTGAAGAGGAGCCAATAACAAAGAACAGAATTGTACTACAACATGCTCAAGAAGAATTGAAAAGGTATCTAAGCATTGAAGAACAGTATTAGAAACAAAATTCAGGCATGAATTGGTTTGCTGAAGGTGACAGAAACACAAATTATTTTCACAATCATGTCAATGGAAAGAGACAGAAGCTACAACTCAAAAGAATCCAAAATACTGATGGTGCTTGGCTCGAAACACAAGATGGTGTTGCTAAAGGTGCAATGGAATTCTTCCAGCATCAGTTCACTCAAGAAAGGGAGACTACAAGCTTTGAGTTGCTTAACAATATCCCTACTATGGTAAGTATTGACCATAATTTAGAGCTGTGCAGATTTCCAACGATAGAGGAAATCAAGAGTACAGTGTTTGCAATGAGTGGGGATAGTGCAAGCAGTCTAGATGGCTTCACTGGATTGTTCTATAAACAATGTTGGGATACTATAGGAACAGACATCTACAATATGTTGCAGTAATTCTATACAGGGGCATCATTGCCTAAATCTATAACACATACAAACTTGGTGCTACTGCCTAAGATACAACAAGTACAGACATTTTCTGACCTAAGACCAATAAGTCTTAGCAACTTCATCAACAAGATCATATCAAAGGTGTTACATGACAAGTTGGAGAAGATACTACCATCACTAATCTCTCCCAACCAGTCTGGTTTTGTGAAAGGAAGGAGCATATATGAAAACATCTTGCTCACTCAAAATATTATGACTGACATCAGATTAGAGGGAAAGCCTGCTAATGTGGAAATCAAGCTAGATATGTCTAAGGCATACGACAGGGTTTCTTGGAAATATTTAATGCGTGTGTTGAGGAAAATGGAATTTTGTGAGCACTTTATCAATATGGTATGGAACCTATTGGCGAACAACTGGTATTCAGTACTAATGAATGGTCAAACATCAGGGTCCTTCAGGTCCAGCAGAGGAGTAAAACAAGGAGATCCATTATCTCCTTCAATGTTTATTCTATCTGTAGAAGTGCTATCCAGATCTCTGAACAAATTGTTTGAAGATAAGAGGTTTATAGGATTTGGAATGCCAAAGTGGACAGATCCATTAAACCACTTGGCTTATGCTGATGACACTATAATTTTCACATCATCTGATCATTACTCTTTAGGAAAAGTGTTGGAATTATTAACACAATATGAACAAACATCTGGCCAGATGATTAACAGAATAAAGAGCTCCTACTACATGCACGAAAAGGTATCAAAGACCATATTGGAGTTAGTTGGTACTGTGACAGGTTTTACAAAAGGTAATTTCCCTTTCATTTACCTTGGGTGCCCAATTTTCTATACCAAGAGAAGGAAAGATTACTACAATTATCTAATTAAGAAGGTGAAAGCAAAGCTTCACTCTTGGAAAGGGAAATTTTTATCGTTTGGAGGAAAAGCTACTCTCATAACTAGTGTGCTTCAGAGTTTACCTACTCATATTCTATCAGTAGTGGACCCTCATAATAATGTTCTTGATCATTTACATAAGACTTTTTCAAGATTCCTTTGGAGAACTAAGGAAGAAGGCAGAAGCAGACACTGGAGCAAGTGGCTGAATATGTGTCTACCCAAGGAGGAAGGAGGAATAGGGATAAAATCTTTATTTGATATTTCCAAATCATTGTTTGCTAAATTATGGTTGAGGTTTAGTACCAGTAAATCATTGTGGTCAAATTACATGTGGAACAAATACTGTAAGAAGGAGATGCCAACTGTGGTGCAATTTAGAGGAGGATCCCATGTTTGGAGGAAAATGTTAGAGGCAAGAGAAGAGGTTGAGCATGAAATTCTTTGGATGTTGAATAAGGGTTCCACAAATATATGGCATGAAAACTGGACCGGTATAGGAGCTCTATATCATGTTCTTCCTCATGATTTCAATATCAATGAAGAAATACAAGAAGTAGCTGAGTTGAGGAGTGGAAATGACTGGGATGAACAACTACTGACGCAAAATTTTCCTGAATCCATAGCTGATCACATAAGGGATGAAGTGTACTTTAATCAGACTAATGACACCTGGGATGAACCTAAATGGATGCCAACTACTTCAGGTCAGTTTTCTGTAAACAGCGCATGGAGGATTTTAAGACATACAACACCAATAAATCTGGAATTCAGTAACTTGTGGACCAAAGGATTACCTTTCAAGATCTCCTTCTTCCTATGAAGAATGTGAAGGAAGATTCCTATTGATGATCTATGGAGAAGAAATGGATATATCATTATGTATAAGTGTTGGTGTTTCTTTCCACCAAATGAAGAATCATTTCAACATCTTTTCCTAAGGAATGAAACTGCGGACAGAGTGTGGAAGCATTTCTTACAACCAGCAGGGATAATAATAAATATGGTGCAGGTTCATCAGGTGATAAGAGCATGGTGGAATGAACCATGCTGCCAAAAGTTAAAGCCTATATTCCAGGCAGCACCCGCAGTTATAACATGGGAACTTTGGAAGAGGAGAAACACCATCAAGAATGGAGGAACTATATCTGTATAAAGGGTAATTCATGAAGTTAACAAAACATTGCACTTCCTGGCCAGAATCAGATACCCATGGCTATCATACATACCAGGATTATGGCCAGAAATGATTAGATTTTTTGAAAGCTACAAGCCATTACTAGTAAGCAGAAGAGTTACCTGGCAGCTACCCCTTGATGGATGATTCGAATGTAACACGGATGGGTTATCTAAAGGAAATCCTGGCCCTAGCTCATATGATTTCTGTGTCTGTGATAGTGTTGGTGGCTTGATACATGCTGAGGCTGCAGAAATAGGGGAAGCTACAAACTTAGTGGCAGAAGCAAAAGGACTTAGGAATAGGCAGCTATACTATGTAAAAAAGTGGCTTCATCCACTAATTATGAAAATTGACTCATTGAGTTTGAGGAAGATTATTGACGGTGAATGGTAATGTCCTTGGAGTATATGTGCAGAGATCAAACAGATAAAGGAGATCAGGAACAACTACAATGTCCTATTCCAGCATGGGCAAATGGAGGGCAATGCAGTTGCGAATTATTTAGCTAACTTGGTTTTCTCTTTTGCAGGTTCAATCACCTTTCACTCATTTGAAAGTGTACCTACAACAGGAAAGAAACTATTGAACATGGACAAAGCACAAATCCTTAACATTAGGATACGGGTTACAAAAAGGAAATCATAAGTCTTATTAAAATATTCAAGATATAGCAGGGAAACAGTGGCTCTTCATATACAGAGTTTAATAAAGGTTGATCACAAGCGTTTCAGCTATGGGAACATTCATGGTTTAGTGGTTGCATCAGCAGAAAGATATAGCTACTCAATAAGGATACAAATATTTCTGGGTCACTACAAATATACCAAGTTTGTTGCTTTATATAGCAAGATACATATGGACTGGTTCTCTGCTGCTCTACCAATCGATGATGATAGTTATTTCAGCAGGATACAAATTATAGTGTGCTCCAACGAATACATCAGTAGCATATCAGTTGACAGGAAACTAATGCAACACTGTGTATGCATGTCAATTTCTGATAGGCATTATGCTAACTGCATAGTATTCTTTTCTACTGGAAGATTACAACAGTACATGAGTTGTGCCAAAGTGCTACAACCTGGGGGTTTACCAAAAGTTTGTTTCGTGGGGTGCAGGAAATGGAATATTTCAGTAATTGAGACAACTATAAATGGGAAGATACTTTCCAGCAATTCCTTCATGAATACACCAGGCAATTATTGGTTTTTGTTACAACTACTTATGCACAAAATCATACCAAAGTCTCTTGGCAACTGATTCTCCATTTATGCTGACTACATCACAATCATGTCCATCAACATGACAACCATGCTACACATGTATAACTGGATAACTCATTATGTGGTCTGGGAGGTAATGCATATTTGTGTGCCATCTAATTACTTTACAGTGGTATTAGCATGGCATCATGTTATTCTGGGTGTGGGTTGACAACATACAACAACGCTATACCAACAAGACAACATCCACAACTTTCCTTCGACATTCAACAACCAACATTCTTCCTTGCTTCCAGAACCAAGAACCTGGTAGCAGAATGTTTCCAGCTAATTTGTTTATTACTTTTTTGCAGGTTGTAGATTTAGACTTAGTTTTTAATGCATCAGAATTGATTGTTTAAGCTGCATCTAAGAAAGAGCTATTTCATAATCTGGAATTTAAATCTGGAAAGACCATCTAAAGATAAATCCAGATTCTTGAAGTATCGGCAGATCGCGATTCTTTAATGCTACTGTACACTACACCCTGTACCGAGTTAAATTGGTGGAGATCAAGTACGACTCGAGCAGGGTTTGAGAACCTAGAAACCATAGCAATATGAAACAGTACAGTTGATTTAAAGACTGGTTGTCTCTTGTTTTTGTCCTTTCCCAGTGATATTACTAGGTTAAAATGCTCAGTCTGGTGTTGGTAAACAAGTTACAACATCAATTCTTGGCTTGGACAACACTCTGATATATCTACACAGACAGTTATCACATGGCCTTAGCTTGACTACTGTGTAATGTTTGTGTGGTGTTAGACTATCTCTCAGTGGTATTAGCATGGTATCATGCTCATTTTGGGGTGGTTTAACATCATATAGAACCATGGAGTCAAGAAGGCATCTCATAGAGTCCAAAATGAGTTCAAAAACCCCAAGTTCACAATGCCCAAAATGCTTTGCTTTACAACTACTGGATTTAAACATACCTTACTCCTTAGGATTGCAACAAATGACGCCTGGTGAGAGCTTTGTAGGTGCTACAACAAATTGTTAGCAATTGGTATGTGCATTCATGGTCGTCGGCAACAATTGGACGTTTCAAATTACTAGCTTTGTATTTTCCATCTTTCATTATGCTACTGCTACATTGTATTTGGTAGCAATAGCCATTGGATTTCTTTGTCGTATTTTTCTTGTAGTTCACTTGAAAATTTTGTAACTTTGACCCAATTTGGGATTTATTTAATGTATTAGCTACTAGGTGAGTAGCCTAGTAGTATATTTTCCATAAAAAAAAATCGTCTTACCTAGTCTTAGAGACTAAATGCCATCACGACACCTATGGTGCGATTTTGGGTCGTGACAAGTTCGTATTAGAGCCCAAGGTTCATAGGTTCTATGAGTCACGAACGAGTTTAGTAGAGTCTTGTAGATCGGTACGGAGACGTCTGTACTTATCTTCGAGAGGCTACAGAACTATTAGGAAATTTCCACTTCTTTCATTCTTATTGTGCGAAATTTGTTGAATTTGGAATTTGAGCCTTTATATCTATATTCTCTCACATATGGTGAGGACACATGCTACCGGGTCAGCTACGAAGACACCCACGCATACTACTAGGGCCGCAAGAGCTCGGGGCCGAGGAAGGGACGTGTCACAGCTAGAACATTGGTCAGCGGAGCAGTTCAGGAGTCGTCAATAGCTCCAGTTGGGGGACAGGTACCGGAAGCACCCGTTGTTACCCCCGGACTTCAGGAGACTTTAGTAAAGATCCTTACCATGTTTGGTACATTGACTCAGGGAGGATTGTTCTCCATTTCACAAAATATTTCACAGAGTGGGGAAGGAGTCAGACTCTCACCGCCCGTACTCCAGAGCAGCAGGTTCACATTGGTTAGGCTCCGGGTATACTACCGGTACAACCTGTTATTCCGGTTCAGCTTGAGGTCAGGCCAGAGGCATCAGAAGAAGAACAAAAGAGACTTGAGAGATTTAAGAGGTATAATGTGCCTACCTTCAGTGGCATAACTACCGAGGATGCCCAGGGATTTCTAGAAAAGTGTCATTGTATTCTCCGCACCATGGGTATTGTGGAAATGAGTGGAGTTGCCTTTAATACATTTCAGTTGTCATGAGCAGGGTATCAATAGTGACAAGCTTATGAAGAGGGTAGACCAGCCAATGCAACACCACTAACTTGGGATCAAATTTCAAAGATGTTTTTGAAAGAGTTTGTTCCCCAGACTCTCTGAGATGCGTGGCGCATAGATTTTGAACGGTTGTATAAGGGCACCATGACGGTGTCAGAATATGCTATCAGGTTCAGTGAGTTAGCTCGTCACGTACCTTTCTTGGTTCCTACAGTTAGAGAGCGAGTCTGCAATTTATTGAAGGGCTCGATTATGATTTTAAAATATATATGGCTCGAGAGTTGCAGACTGACATTCCATTTCATCAAGTAGTAGAAATTGCCAGAATGTTAGAACGTGTTCGAAGTGAGGAAAAGGAGTCTGAGGAAGCCAAAAGGTGTCGGAACTCTGGAGTGTTTAGTGGATTCTACTCTGCAGCTATGACTCACCATGTCGGAGGCTCGGACAGTCGGCCAGGCTATTCCGCAGTTCAGAGTACTCGTAGTGCTCCTGTTAATACTTTTAGTACACCACCGACACGTGGTTCTTATAGTTGTTATTCCAGTTATCCAGCATAGACTCAGTACAAGCAGTCGTGACCTTAGAGGGGTTGTTATGAGTGTGGTGATACTAGGCACATCATGAGAGATTGTCCCAGACTTGGGAGAGGCAAATTTCATCAAAACATTCAGGCTACATGTCTTATTCAAGTTAATACTTCGCACAACCAGTTAGGGGTGGAGGACAGGCGGGTAGAGGGTGCCCAAGAGGGGGAGGTCCGACCCGTTGATATTATTGCTATGATTTGGCTAAGGCCGATATGCCATATGGTGTTGTTACAATTACAGTTATGATTTAATTTATGATATAGGGGCACTATTCTTATTTTGTTTCTACTCCGATTATCGAGGTGAAAGCTCCTTTCATGCTCCTTATATGGTGAGTTTTTGAATTTGTACTCCACTCACGTATTTATCCCTATTGGGAGATTTGATAGTGTTAGACTATGTCTATCATTTTTGTTTTGTACACTATTATGGGTTATGAGTCTAAAAGTGACTTTCTATTACTCACTACAATGAGTTTTGACATAAATTTAGGGGATAGTTTGATTTAAAAAAATGTGAATTATGCCCTACTAGTATGGGGTTCATTATGTGTTGTGAAATTGTTTCACGAATTTAAAACATATTCAGTTGGCACAATGTGCAAAGTACTTGTGATTCAAAGTTGAGGATGGGATCCTAACGGTTTAATGTGATTTGATATGTTTAACCCGGGGTACGTGTTGCGGTGGAAGTTATATAAGGATGAGATCCTTGTGGTTTAATTCATGTGCTTTAAATTTTCCCTTTATGAAATTTAATTTGTACTGTAGTTCCAATAGGGAGTCATGTCTGTTAGGCTTATTTGATAATTCTTTTATGTGTTTCTGTGCATATTTAGCCATATTTGTGCTGTAATTATTGAGACTTAGCCTACAAGATGAGTGCCGAGGTGGCATAAAATGTGACCCGTTAAGTCGGGTAACGACCGTATGTTTAAGAGGGGGAGAATGTAACGACCCAACTTGTCGTTTTGAGAATTAACGTTCCGTTCAGCGACTTAAAGTCCCGAACAACTTCGTAATATGTGTTATGACTTGCGTGTGCGGTCGAGTTTGATTTTTCAAAAGATTCAGAATTAAATTGAATGAACAATTCTTATTTTAGAAGCTAAAATAAAAAGAGTTGACCTGAGAGTTGACTTTTGAGCAAAACAGCTTCGGAATGGAATTTTGATGATGTCAATAGCTTCGTATGGTGATTTCTGACATAAGCGTACGTCCGGATTTGGATTTGGAAGTCTGTAGGACAATTCGATGCATTTTAGCGAAAGTTGAAAAATTGAAGATTTCTAGAAAGTTCGACCGAAGGTTAAATTTTTTATAACGAGGTCGGATTTTGATTCCGGAAATTGGAACAGTTCCATTACGTGATTTATGATTTGTGTATAAAATTTGGGGTCATTCCGGATTGATTTGATATGTTTATGCACAAGTTATGGAATTTGGATATTTCATAAACTCATAAGTTTGATTCGAGGTGCGATTCATAGTTTCGGTGTTGTTTGATGTGATTTGAGGCCTCGACTAAGTTTGTATCGTGTTTTAGGACTTGTTGGTATATTTGGTTGGGGTCCAGGGGGCCTCGGGTGTGTGTCGGATTATTTTTGGCTACTTTGGATCCTGATTTTTTGATGTGTGATGTTGTTCTTGCGTTCGCGAGGTGTCTCTCGCGTTCGTGAAGAAGGATTTGGCTTTTTGGATTTTGTTCTTCAAGTTCGCGAAGAAGGAAATCCCGTTGTCCATCACCCGACTTCGGAAGCTTATATCTTAAAATCTATAAGGAATTTGGAGATTATCAAAAAATGAAAGTTGTAGACTGTGTCTAGGTTTCATAAAATTAAAATGTTTGGAATTTGGTGTTGTGTACAAAATGTTATGATGGATACACTACAGGATGTCGAGGAAGAGTTTGGAAATCGCGAAGAAGTAATTTCTGTTGCACAGGGCTGACTTTGGAAGCTTATATCTCGCAATCGATGAAGAATTGGGAAATTCTCAAAACATAAAAGTTGTAGCCATTGATATCTAGTTTTCAGAAAGTTAAACTATTTATCATTTGGGGTTTTGTACAAAGAGTTATGACCATTCTACTAGAGGCTATTGGGGAAGAGTTTGGAAATGGTTGTTGAAAAATTTGTTCATCGCGAACGCGAGGGAAGGGCCGTGAACGTGAAGAACAAACCACTGGACAGCAGAATAAAATCCAAAAATGAGACTTCGTCTCATTCTTTCATTTTGGATGAAGGAAGCTCGGGTGAGGTGATTTTTCGAGAGGTTTTCAAGGAAAATATTGGGGTAAAAATTCCTTACTCGATTTTGGTTAAAACACATGAATCTATTATTGTTTTTATCATGAAATTAGTGAATTGGGTTGAAAATGGTAGAATTTTTCTATACCTTAAATTGAGGATTTGGAGGTAGATTTGTTATTGGAATTTGATAAAATTGGTATGGCTGAACTCGTATCGAAATAGGTGTTCGAATTTCATAAATATTCTGTCGGGTTCCGAGCGGCGGGCCCCGCATTGACTTTTTAGAATAAAATTTTAAGTTGATGGTTTATTATCTGGAATTATTTTCGATGAATTTCAATGATGTTATAAATTAATTTTGATAGATTTGAACTGTCCGGAGGTCAATTCAAGCAAGAAGGCTATTTTGGAATATCGGCATAACTTCAAATGGTAAGTATCTTGCCTAACCTTGAGTGGGGTAAATTACCCCTTAGGCATTCAGTCATATGTGTAAATTGTGTGATTTAAAGCCGTGTACGCAAGGTGACGAGTACGTACTTGGTTTATATATGCAAATTATATCGGTTGAAATTCGTAGACGCCCTTAGGTATTAAATTGGAAAATTGTTGGAACTTAGTAAATCCTTGAATTGTCATGCCTCATTCCTTGTTTGTCGAATTTATATTTTATATGATTATTTGGTGTTACTGTCACTTGGATTTTTATGTGAATTCCGTGTATTTGTTGATTTGATATTTCTTGGAATTAATTTCATTATGGATTTTCCGTCTACAAATAATTAAATAAATAAGCTTAAAAAGAGGCGTTAGTATATTTATCAAATATTTGGATTAAAGAAGGAGTTGTCCTATGCTGAGTTACTTTTCCATCTCTGTTGTTGTTTTGAGGTTTTATATACATTGTGTAGAGCCTTGGGCAATTTGTTGTGAAGTTAATTGATTTTGTTATATCTTTGGAATTGGTTGTGGCCATTGGGCAATTTGTGATGTGAATTGATTTTGTTATGTTGTCGTGATAATATTCCGTATAAATTGTTGTGTGATTTGAGTTATTATTATGAGGATATAAGGGTGGCATTCCACTGTTGATATTATGTGGGTATAACGGTGGCATTTCACTGTTGTTATGTGTGTTGAGATTTTGTCCGGGTGGAGTGATAAAGGTGGCTATAGGAGTGACAAGGTTGGCTATAGGAGCAATAAGGGTGGCTATTGATATTGTCAGGGCAGAGTTATACGGGTGGCTATTATTATGGAGTGATATGGGTGGCTATAGGAGAGATAAGGGTGGCTATTGTTAGGGATGATACGTGATGATGTGGGATTATTTTGTTGGTGATTTTTATGTGATGTTGTGATTTTCCTTGTGGTTATTTTATCTCTTGTGCAACTTGTCTTGTTATTTCGGTAAACTTCATAATAATCTGATTCATGTTGAAATTGTGAGCCTGTGGCTATTGACGGGCGGTTTATATTATTGGCACGTGAACTGTCCGTGCAGATGTGATATGAAATGTGGGCACAAGGTGCCGGGGAAAATATGATAATTTTATTATTGGCACGTGAGTTGTCCGTGCGGTTGTGATAAAAATATGGGCACGAGGTGCCGTGAAAATATGAAAGTAGGTTGAGACCCTTGTTACATAAGATATAAAAGTGGACTGAGACCCGTATTTTGTGATTATGAAATAAGGTGTAACAGGGTGACTTTTATTTAAAAGAATTATATTCAAAATATTTAGTAGGAAATTGTTTATTCAAAATAGTATTTGAAATAAGTATATTCGAAATACATTTATTTGAAAGATATTTATTTAAAGGAAGTATATTCGAAATATATTCATTGGAAAGGATTATACTCTAAAGATGTATATTTTGAAGGACTTGATTATTGGTTGTATTTGTGTTCGTTATTTGTCTGAGCAATAATTATGGGGTTCTTATTGTCTTGTTGTTTACATCACTAGTTGATTATTGATGTTATCATTGCTATTTGTTTTCTATTATCTTTATATACTACATTGCACAGGTTATTAGACTAGTGAGTGTCTTGACTGTACCTCGTCACTACTCCACTGAGGTTAGTCTTGATACTTACTGGATACCGACCATGGTGTACTCATACTACACTTCTGCACATTTTTGTGCAGAGCCAGGTATTGGAGAAATCAGACTCAGACAAAGTTAGAGTGTGATCGCAAGGACTTAAGGTAGAGCTGCTTGGTCGTCGTAGTCCCTTGGAATCTTTCCATTTTTATTGTACTGCTAATTTCCTATTTGAACAGTATTGTATATTCGGTACTCAAGATCATTCCATGTATTCATTTAGAGTTTGTGACTCAGTATTACCAGTCTTGGGAGGTTGTTATATTTGTTTCCGCTTTTGGTTTCGACACTTGTATTAAATTATATGTTTAAAAACAAAATGACTCAAAATGATATTGTAATCGGCTTACCTAGTCTTAGAGACTAAGTGCCATCACGACGCCTATGGTGGGATTTTGGGTCGTGACAAGTTCGTATTAGAGCCCTAGGTTCATAGGTTTTACGAGTCACGAACGAGTTTAGTAGAGTCTTGCGGATCGGTACGGAGACGTTTGTACTTATCTTCAAGAGGCTATAGAACTGTTAGGAAATTTCCACTTCTTTCATTCATGCCGTGCGAAATTTGTTGAATTTGGAATTTGAACATTTGTATCTCTATTCTCTCACAGATGGTGAGGACACGTGCTACTAGCTCAGCTGAGCAGACACCCACGCATATTGCTAGGGCAGCAAGAGACCGGGGCCGAGGAAGGGAACGTGTCACAGGTAGAACATTGGTTAGCAGAGTAGTTCAAGAGATGTTAATAGCTCCAGTTGGGGGACAGGTACCGGAAGCACCCGTTGTTACCCACGGACTTCATGACACTTTAGTACAGATCCTGAACATGTTTGGTACATTGACATAGGAGGGATTGATCTCCGTTTCACCAAATATTTCACAGAGTGGGGGAGGAGTTCAGACTCTCACTGCCCGTACTCCAGAGCAGCAGGTTCACATTGGTCAGGTTCTGGGTATACTACCGGTATAGCCTGTTATTCCGGTTCATCCTGAGGTCAGGCCAGAGGCATCAGAACAAGAACAAAAGAGACTTGAGAGATTTAAGAGGTATAGTCTGCCTACCTTCAGTGGCACAACTATCGAGGATGCCCAGAGATTTCTATAAAAGTGTCACTATATTTTCCGCACCATGGGTATTGTGGAAGTGAGTAGAGCTACCTTTACTACATTTCAGTTGTCTGGCGCAGCGTATCATTGGTGGCAAGCTTATGAAGAAGGTAGACCAGCCGATGCAACACCACCAACTTAGGCTCAATTTTCAGATATGTATTTGAAAGAGTTTGTTACCTAGACTCTCCGAGATGCATGGCGCACAGAGTTTGAATGGTTGCGTTAGGGCACCATGACAGTGTCAGAATATGCTATCAGGTTTAGTGAGTTAGGTCGTCACGCACCTATCTTGGTTCCTACATTTAGAGAGCAAGTCCGCAGATATATTGAAGGGCTCGATTATGATTTTAAAATATGTATGGCTCGAGAGGTCCAGACTGACATTCCATTTCAGCAAGTAGTATTTATGCCTCACATTTTGTTGTCAGTGTTCTGAAGATTTTAAAAGAGGTTTTGGTTAATATGAGGTTAATTGACGATGCTGAAATTAATTATGAACATCTATTATAACCAAAGATGTGATTATGGGCATATGTATTATGTATGCGTAGGCACGGATTGCTACAGTAGGTTGAGACTAATACAGTGTGTTGATGTGAAAAAAATAAAAAATAAAAATCAGACCTTTTTAAAATGTTAGAGTGTAATAAATTTGGTTTTAAAGTTTATAAGTATGGATGAAAGAAATAATCTTCAATTGAGATGGCGTTGTCGGAACCATGTTAAATTTGCGGTGACATAGAATCACCTGAGAGTATGTGTGTAGTAAATAAACTTAGTAAATTAAAGTCCTTAGAAAGATTCTTGGAACATTCAAGGACGAACGTATGTTTAAGAGGGGGAGAATGTAACGACCCAACTTGTCATTTTAAGAATTAAAATTCTGTTCAGCAACAAAAAGTCACGAGCAACTTCGTAATATGTGTTATGACTTGCGTGTGCGGTCGAGTTTGTTTTTTTGAAAGAATCAGAATTAATTTGAAAGAACAATTCTTATTTTAGAAGCTAAATGAAAAGAGTTGACCGGAGAATTGACTTTTGAGCAAAGCGGCTCCGGAATGGAATTTTGATGATGTCAATAGCTTCGTATGTTGATTTCTAACTTAGGCGTACGTCCGAATTTGGATTTGGAAGTCCGTAGGACAATTCGACACATTTTGGCGAAAGTTAGAAAATAGAAGATTTCTAGAAAGTTCGACCGAAGGTTGAATTTTTGATAACGAGGTCGTATTTCGATTCCGGAAATTGGAACAGCTCCATTACATCATTTATGACTTGTCTGCAAAATTTGAGGTCATTCCGGATTGATTGATATTTTTCTTCACAAGTTATAGAAATTGGAAATTTCATAACTCATAAGTTTGATTCAAGGTGTGATTCATAGTTTCGTTGTTGTTTGATGTGATTTGAGGCCTCAACTAAGTTCGTATAGTGTTTTAGGACTTGTTGGTATATTTGGTTGGGTCCCGAGGGGCCTCGGATGTGTCGGGTGTGTGTCGGATCATTTTGGGCTACTTTGGATGTTGGTTTTCTGATGTCTGGTGTTGTTCTTCGCGTTCGCGAGGTGTCTATCGCGTTCGCGAAGAAGGATTTGTCTTTTGGGATTTTGTTTTTCGCGCTCGCGAAGAAGGAAATCCTGTTGTTCGTAACCCGACTTCGGAAGCTTATATCTTGCAATCTATAAGGAATTTTGTAACGACTCGACCAGTCGTTTTTAGAGTAATAGCCCCCATACCCTATTTACTTCTTTCCCCGAATCTTTTTCTGCTTATGTGACTTTCCGGGAGGTTTTGTTGTGGTTTCAGAGTGATTTGGGATACTCAGTCCCTAAAACGGAAGCTTAAGTCTTAGAATTTTGACTGTAGTTGGAACTATGTGAAGATGACTCCAGAATGGAGTTTCGTCGGTTCCGTTAGCTTCGTTGGGTGATTTTGGACTTAGGAGTGTGTCCAGAATGTGGATTAGATGTCTATAGTTGATTTAGGCTTGACATGGCGAAAGTCGAATTTTGGGAAAGTTTGACCGGAAGTAAACTTTTTGATATCGGGGTCGGATTCCGATTCCGAAAATTGGAGTAGGTCCGAAATGTCGAATATAAACTTTGTGCAAAATTTGAGATCAATCGGACATGATTTGATAGGTTTCGGCATCGGTTGTGGAAGTTTGAAACTTTGAAGTACATTAGGCTTGAATCGATGTGTAATTCATGTTTTTAGTGTTGTTTGATGTGTTAAAAGTCGTGTACACGAGGTGACGAGTATGTACACGGGCTATATATGGAAGATTATATCTTTAAATTATGTAGAGCACTGATGCATATTAATTAAATTATTTTATTATGTTATATTCAGCATCATTAATATATTTTCGTATTTTAAATTTGTTTGACGTGTTCCTACTAAGTGTTTTACCTGTTTAGTTGAAACTCTGTTTATTTTGTTATGTGCATTATTTGAAGGATGGATTTCTTAATTTAAATATTATTAAAAATGAAGTATTTTACATTTAAAAATTTGATATTTAGACACCGAGCTACATACTCCACTATGCTGCCTCAAGTCCTGATACATCTTCGCGGCACCCGGATGAATGGAATACCACGAACTGTGAGCCTCCTGTAGAATCAACTCACGCAAACCGCCTACACTGGGCACACATAGCCTGCCTTACATCCTGAATTCACCATCATCCCCAATGGTGACCTCCTTAGCATCACCATGTTGGACCGTGTCCTTAAGGACAAGCAGATGGGGGTCATCATACTGACACTCCCTGATATGATCATAAAGAGAAGACTGAGAGACCACACAAGCCAGTACTTAACTTGGCTCAGAAATATCCAATCTCACAAACTAGTTGGCTAAGGCCTGAACATCTAACGCCATGTGCCACTCTGCTGCTGGTAGATATGCTAAGCTCTCCAAACTCTCCGCTCGGTGACTCAAAGCATCCGCCACCACATTGGCCTTCCTGGGATGGTACAAAATGGTGATATCATAATCCTTAAGCAGCTCCAACCACCTATGTTGATGCAAGTTAAGATCCTTCTATTTGAACAGGTGTTGCAAACTCCGGTGATCGGTGTAAATCTCACAAGGGACACTATACAAATAGTGCCGCAAAATCTTCAAGGCATGAACAATAGCTGCTAACTCCAAGTCGTGGATAGGATAGTTCTTCTCATGCACCTTCAGCTTTCTGGACGCGTAGGAAATCACCCTATCGTCCTGCATCAACACTGCACCGAGACCAATCTGCAACACATCACAATACACAGTATAAGACCCCGAACCTGTAGGCAATACCAATACTGGGATTGTAGTCAAAGCTATCTTGAGCTTCTAAAAGCTCTCCTCGCACTCCTCTTTCCACCTGAACGGAGCACCCTTCTGGGTGAGCCTGGTTATAGGTGCTGTAATAGATGAGAAGCCCTCTACGAATCGACGATAATACCCCGCCAAACCAAGAAAACTCCGGATCTCCGTAGATGAGGATGGTCTGGGCCAACTCTGCACTGCTTCAACCTTCTTTGGATCCACCTTGATCCCATCACTCGATACTACATGACCCAAAAATGCCACTAAGTCTAGCCAAAACTCACACTTTGAAAATTTTGCATATAACCTCTTTTCTCTTAGGGTCTGAAGCACAGTCATCAAGTGTTTCTCATGATCCTCCCGAGTCCGGTAGTACACCAGAATGTTGTCAATAAATACAACAATGAATTAGTCAAGATAGGGTCGGAACATATTGTGCATCAAGTGCATAAATGTTGCTGGGGTGTTGGTCAGCCCAAATGACATTCACAAGAAACTCGTAGTGACCATACCGAGTCCTGAAAGCAGTCTTCGGGATATCTGGCTCCCGAATCTTCAACTAATAATAGGCTGAACGTAAGTCAATCATGGAAAACACTCTGGCACCTTGTAAATGATCAAATAGGTCATCAATACAAGGTAATGGATACTTTTTCTTCACTGTGACTTTGTTCAACTGACGGTAATCAATACACATCCGCATAGAACTATCCTTCTTCTTCGAAAATAAGACAGGAGCACCCAAGGTGACACATTGGGCCGAATGAAGCCCTTATCAAGCAACTCCTGTAACTGTCCTTCAACTCCTTCAACTCAGGAGGAGCCATATGATATGGAGGAATAGAGATGGGCTGACTGCCCAGCAACAAATCAATGTCAAAATCAATATCTCTGTCGGGCGGCATGCCCGAAAGATCAGCTGGAAATACATCTAGAAAATCCCTCACTACTGGGACTGACTCAACTGTAAAGGTATCAATACTAACATCCCTCACATAAGCTAGATACGCGTCACACCCCTTCTCAACTATTCGTTGATCTTTAAGAAATAAAATAACTCTACTGGGAGTATACCCTAAGGTACCTCTCCACTCTAATCGCGATAACCCTGGCATAGCCAGTGTCACGGTCTTAGCGTGACAATCAAGAATAGCATAATGGGACGACAACCAGTCCATGCCCAAAATAATATCAAAGTCTACCATACTGAGCAATAATAATTAGGCTCTGGTCTCAAAACCACTAAGAACAACCAAACACGACTGATACACATGGTCCACAACAAGCAAATCTCCCACAGGTGTAGACACATAAACTGGAGAACTCAAAGAATCACGAGATACGCCCAAATACAGGGTAAAATAAGAGGACACATAGGAATAAGTGGAGCCCAAATCAAATAAAACCGACGCATCTCTATGAAAGACCAGAACAATACCTATAATGACAGAGTCGGAAGCAACTGCCTCTGTGTAACACCCCGGAAAATTTCTAAGTGTTTTAAGACCATTAGAAAGATTGACGGGTGCTAATTATATCAATTCAAGTATGAACAAGACTGGTAATTTGAATGATATCAATTGATGATGATAATATATGTATGAGGTGCATTAAAAATGGTTTAGGGTCTAACAAAAGCCCTAAGGCTAAGCCAAGCTGAAAATTGTATGATGGGATAAAGTTTCAAGTGAGTTTGCACAAGATCTAACTTTGAATAACCATAACTCTCAACATGGTGTATATCCTATAAAATTATATGGTGTATATCCTATAAAATTAAACCTCTCTGATTCTAGTTTCCAACTCATCAAACCGTTCGTCATTTGGATATTTCTAAAAGAAGTAATGACCTTTTTACTAAAGGGCGACAGGTTCGGGGAGAGAGAAAAAGATAACATTTTTGGCTAGGTTTTGGGTTCTAGAGAGAAGGTGGAGCATCCCAACCCAAATACACATCAAAGGTGAGTTTTATGATATTTCTATAATGGGTTAACACTAGTTAATGGTAGTATTAACATCTACATGGATTGAAATTTATAGGGATTTCTCTAATCTTCAAGAATCATTCAAAAGGGTTGAAGTTAGAGTTTGAGCTACATGAGATAATTCTCCACCCTACACTTAAATACAACTATGGATTAAGTATTTGGAATGTATTTTGAAGTAGAAAGTACCAATTGGTTGAAGAATTATGCTAGTCCTGGAAATGGGTATTGTGAATTAGGGTTCTTGAATGGAGAAGAAGATGAATAGTGAAGTTTTGAATCTTGTTAGGATGGTTGGTGATTCTAGTGCTTCAGTAGCTTAATAATGATTAATTATTGAATCATATAACGTAGATTGGGGGCTAAAGGCCAATGATGAAATCTATTAAGGATAAAAGGGATATATATGGGTGAATTGGGCTTGTTGAAGACTTTAATTGAAGATTTGAAGGTCGAGTTGATGTCGGAATTTGATGAAATTTGTATGGTTGGACTCGTGGTTGGATGGGCGTTCATATTTTGTAACTTTTGTCGGGTTCTGAGATATGGGCCCCAATGGCGACTTTTGAGTAATTTCAAATTTTTATTGGAAAAAGAAATTATATTTCCTTATGGAATTAATTACAATAATTGGTATTGACTGAATCGAATTAATTGTGGCTAGATACGAGGCTTTCAGAGACCAATTCTTGTGGCAAGGGCATAGCGAAATAAAGAATTACATGGTTTGAGGTAAGTAACAGTTTTAAATTTGGTCCTGAGGGTATGAAACCCCGGATCATGTGTTATGTGATTTGTTTTTAGGCGACGCACATGCTAGGTGACGGGCGTGTCAGCGTGCACCGTAGGAATTGTGATGTCAGGCCCCGGACCTGGGGGGCGAGACCTACACCCAGTGCCTCACCTATCCTTGCGTACCAATTTGTGACTAAGGGACTCTGAACATATAATGTCATACTTTGGCCATGGGCCACATTGCAAGATAATTTGTGAATGCTGACTAAACATCAATATAAAGCTGTGCCGAGAAGGCCGTCATAACTACTACAGCTGGCAAACCAATAAAATATACATACAAGGCTTACAAGCCCAACATACTGCACTAACTGACAGGATATGTCTACAAGCCTCTACTGATGGATGTACTATGATCGGGACAGGGCCTCGACCTATCCATAACATATATATACATATATACACAAGATGTATATAAATTTCTAGACCCGGCAACTCCGAAGGACGAGGAGCTTACCGATCAAGCTGAACTCGGGCAACACTTACTGATGAGGTCTACTCGTCTGTCTGTCTAAACCTGCATGCATGAAATACAGCGTCCCCGGCAAAAGGGATGTAAGTATGAAATAATGTACCGAGTATGTAAGGTAATAGAATAACTGAAAGCTGAAACTGAACTGATAATATAATAACTGAAATTAACTGGGAGTCAAAGATAATCTGAAGATATGCTTACCTACCGATACTAATTCAACTCTCTCAATATAGTAAGTAAAAAAGTTGTCCGGCCTTATAGGGCTCGGTATATATAACTGCTCTGCCGTAGTAGGCTCGCTCATAGGCACTCGGCCATACTAGGCTCTGTATCTTGGCCATTCTGGGCTCGCTCATAGGTGCTCGACCACAATAGGCTCGGTATATAACTTACCATCTGATAAGAGGTTGCCCAATAGGGGCCCGCCCATCGATTCTAGCTCGATAGTGGTGAAAATACTGTAATACTGTATATATATAGACCCTCTACTCTCTTGACTGGAAGAAGACAATACTCAATTGAATATAAAGTCCCGATAAGGGAAAATACTGTAACTTATGAGACTAGGATAATGTATATAAATTCATGAGTATGAACTTCTCTTTATGCCTTGTTATCAAATGCATATAGTTACGAGATCATGCCAAAATGAAGGAAGGGCTTAGCCTTAACATACCTGAGTTGATTCTCTTGACAATCCCTCTAACACACGTTAATGGCGACAAAACATGTGACGGCAAGATCGTAGAAGGAAAAAATCAATATGATATTCTTAATAAAGATTGCATTGTACTCCCGTATAATTGCAAAATCTCACGTTGCTTAAGATGCTATGAAATCTTGTTGAATTGCCGTGAAATCTTGTTGAATTTGTTGAAGATGCTAAAATTCTCACGTTACTAAGTTAGCGAGGCCTTCTAAGTAAGTTGAAATTGGAAGATCTTCACGTTACTTAGAATGTCTCTTAAGTTTTGATATGTCTTATATATAGATGTGGCCCCCACTTTATGTGGTGGATTAACCACATAATCCATAATGTTTTAATCTTGCCACCTAATCTATAATAACTTAAGAGTCATAAGGTTTGGGGTGCTGCCACGTTTTGGGGGAGAGGGCGTTAATCTTATCCCATAATTTCTTAGTTAATTAGGTAATATCCCGTTACCCAATAATTGACCAATTACTCACATAATTAAGAAGTATCTCAATGTACTTAAAATACTACTCACTTTTAACATACCTTATACACCTTACTATCACGGTCATGTAGTACCTTGTATGGCACTAATCCATAAATACGGGGTATTGTAGCTTGGACCGTATTTTATCTCAAAATGTCAAACTTCGACGAAATTCATTTTCTTCGATTTGCTTACCCTCTCACCTTTTTGGCTAAGTTTTGGGTTCTAGAGAGAAGGTGGAGCATCCTCAACCTAAATACACATCAAATGTGAGTTTTATGATATTTTTATAATGGATTAACACTAGTTAATGGTAGTTTTAGCATCTACATGGATTGAAATTCATATGGATTTCTCTACTCTTCAAGAATCATTCAAAAGGGTTCAAGTTAGGGTTTGAACTACAAGAGATAATTCTCTACCCTACACTTAAATACAACTATGGATTAAGTATTTGGAATGTATTGTGAAGTAGAAAGTACCAATTGGTTGAAGAATTATGCTAGTCCTGGAAATGGGTATTGTGAGTTAGGGTTCTTGAATGGAGAAAAAGATGAATAGTGAATTTTTGAATCTTGTTAGGATGGTTGGTGATTCTAGTGCTTCAGTAGATTAATAATGATTAATTATTGAATCATATAACCTAGATTGGGGGTTAAAGGCCAAGGATGAAATCTATTAAGGATAAAAGGGATATGTATGGGTGAATTGGGCTTGTTGAAGACTTTAATTGAAGATTTGAAGGTCGAGTTGATGTCGAACTTTGATAAAATTTGTATGGTTGGACTCGTGGTTGGATGAACGATCATATTTTGTAACTTTTGTTGGGTTCCGAGACGTGGGCCCAACAAGCAATTTTTGAGTAATTTCAAATTTTTATTGGAAACAAATTTGTATATCCTTATGGAATTAATTACAATAATTGGTATTGACTGAATCGAATTAATAGTGGCTAGATACGAGTCTTTCGGAGACCAATTCTCGTGGCAAAAACATAGCGGAATAAAGAATTACACGGTTTGAGGGAAGTAACAGTTTTAAATTTGGTCCTGAGTGTATGAAACCCCAGATCATGTGTTATGTGATTGGTGTTGAGGTGACGCACATGCTAGGTGATGGGCGTGTGGGCGTGCACCGTAGGAATTGTGACTTGGTCAAATACCATGGAATTGTGTTGTTGAATTATCCAATGATATCCGTACATTCTCTACGTGTTCGGGAAAATTGAGCCGAGACTCGTATTAAAAATCATGCTTAGACATATGTTGTTATTATTGGTACCCACTGGGTCATTTCTGTGGTTAAATTATATGTTCAAATTGTAATTTCACACTCAGTCATGTTTATTCATTTCATATCATATCCCAGTCTCTGTTGCTATTTATTAAAACATCATATTATCAATTTTGGGCTGATTATCATGATTTCTAAGAGCCCGAGAGACTGGAGAGGTTGATGAATAAGTGAGGTTGAGGGCCTAATTGTGAGGATATTTATGGATCGGGCTGCACGTCGCAACATATTTTATTGATTTATTCCATGATTGGCTTGATATAGCGCTTGGGCAGAAGGAGTCCCTTCGGAGTCTACACACCTCCAGTGAGCTCAAGTACCTACTGAGTGCGAGTGGCAAGTGCGAGTGCCGAGTGCCGAGTGCTGAGTGACTATGAGGAATGGGTGAATGTGAGGAATGGGTGACTGTGAGGTTGGAGTGAATGGGAGAACTGAGTGATTGTTATTCTGAGAGGATACATTGATTGCATTATTTGCTACATTTCAACTGTCATATATCACTATTTTGGAATTCGAAAAAACATTATTTTCTGTGTCAGTCAAATTTGATATGAAATTTCTATGAAATATTAAATGTTCAACTTGAGAGCATGCCTACCCTTTTATGTTGGAAAGTACTATATTTGGACTTAGCTGAGAAGCTCGTCACTACTTTCAGTTCCATATTTATTATTGTTACTTGTTGAGTTGGTTGTACTCATACTACACCCTGCACTTCGTATGCAGATCCAGGTGATCCCAGACACAGTGGGTGTTGATTCTTTCACACAATTGGTTTTTCGGAGATTCAGAGGTAGCTGCTATGTTTCACAGACCTTGTCTCTCATTCCCTATACTTTTGTTTATTGTATTTGGTCTCAGATTATTATAGATTGGGTTTCCCTGACTTTTAAGGTATAGATGCTCATGCACTCAGTGATACCGAGTTTTGGGAGTGTGTTTATTTCTAATGTTTGTGGGATTTACTCTTAAACTAAATTATTATGTTTTTAGTATTTAAAAGAAATTGGGGGTAATTGATGTTGTCGGCTTACCTAGTATCGAGATAGTAGTCATCATGACGTGCGAGATTTTGGGTCGTGACACTCTGTACGAGCAGAAAGAGCATAATATCTGGCCTGGCCTCCCCCTCTAGGGTGACCTCCACCTCGAGCTGGCTGAGCTGGTGGGACGGTAGCTGGTGCTGTAATCATAGCTTGAGCACCCCGGTGGAGAATGCGGTGTTCGAGAAGTCCGTGGAGGAGTACCTCTCCTATGTTTGGGGCAATCCCTTACCAGATGGAGAGTGTCACCACACTCAAAACAAGCTCTCGGAAGGCGTGGCTGCTGTGACTGGCTCGGGCCAGGTCTGCTGGACTGACCACTAAGAGCACCCTGTGCAGGAGGTGTACTAGATACTGGCAGTGCATAATAAGGCTCCTGGGGCCTAAAAGGGGTCGGAATACTATTAGCAACTGGAAGAGCTAAATGACCGGGGAGACTCTCATAACCCCTACCATGACGAACTGCAGTTGGGGTACCAGTACCACTATAAGTGCCAGACCCTCGAGACCTCTTGGCCTCCCTCTCCTCTCTCTCTCGCCCCCGAGCAAGCATGCTCCTCCAATCTCCTAGCAATACTCACAACCTGATAGCAAGAAATATCCATCTCCAACTCCCAGGCCATGCTAAGCCTGATACTAGGGTGGAGTCCCTCAATAAACCGACGAAACCTCTCTCGAACTATAGCAACCAAGGCCGGTGCATGTCAGGCCAAATCACTGAATCGAACCGACTCTGACACAATCATAACATCCTGGCACAACTGCTCAAACTCTGCACGACATGTGTCTGTGAGACTCTGGGGAACATACTCACTCAAGAACATGTGCGAGAACTAAGTCCATGTAATTGAAGCTGGCTCAGCAGAACTACTCAACTCATAAGCACGCCACCACTGTTAGGTTGCTCCTCTCAGCCCGCAAGTGCAAGTAATGGGGTGCAGGTGCATGGCTAGGGGAATTGGCCAGTGGTCGCAGGTGCGATATTAGGGCCGTATTAGCGGAGTCGCTTCTGCGGGGAATCGATCGCAGAAACAGACGAGTTCTTGGGGAGGCCTATCCGCAGAAGTGGACGTATTGGCGCAGATGCGCACCCGCAGAAGCAGGATTTGGATCGCAGAAGTGAGATTAGGATCGGAGAAGCGGGAGTGTCGCAGGTGCGGGAGAGTCGACCGAAGTAGCGAAAGAACCGCAAATGCGGGAATGTTGTCTCATCTTCGACATCGCAGATGCGACTAAGTGACAGCAGAATAGGCAATATTGGACAGAACACTTAAATGCAAGGGTTAGTGATGTTGCATTCATTGTTGGGGAGCGGGTCTTACTCCAGGTTTTGCCCATGAAGGGTGTTTTGAGGTTCGAAAAAACGGCAAAATGAAGCCAAGGTTTATTTGCCCATTTGAGGTATTGCGGCGAGTTGGGGAGGTTGCTTATGAGCTTGCCTTCCCTCCTAATCTAGCAGAAGTTCATCCAATATTCTATGTTTCTATGCTTCGAAAGTATCACGGTGATCCGTATCATGTGTTGGATTTCAGTTCAGTTTAATTGGACAAGGATTTATCTTATGTTGAGGATCCAATGGCTATTTTGGATAGGCAGGTTCGAAAGCTGAGGTCAAAGAACATTGCTTCCGTGAAGGTTCAGTGGAGGGGTCAGCCGGTCGAGAAGGCTACTTGGGAGACCGATCGTGATATGTGCAGTCGTTATCCTCATCTTTTCACCACTTCAGGTATGTCTCTATGATCGTTCGAGGACGAACGATTGTTTTAAGAAGGGGAGGATGTAACGACCCGACCGGTCGCTTTGAGAGTAATATCCCCGATCCCCTATTTACTGCTTTCACCATATCTTTTTCTGCTTGTGTGACTTGTCGGGAGGTTGTGTTGTGGTTTCGGAGTTATTTGGGATACTTGGTTCCTTAAACGGAAGATTAAGTCTTAGCATTTTTTACCGTAGTTGGACCTGTGTGAAGATGACTCTGGAATGGAGTTTTGTCGGGTCTGTTAGCTCCGTTCGGTGATTTGGACTTAAGAGTGTGTCCGAAATGTGGATTGTATGTTTGTAGCTAATTTAGGCTTGAAATGGCGAGAGTCGAATTTTTGGGAAGTTTGACCGGAAGTGGACTTTTTGATATCGGGGTCGAATTCCAATTCCGAAAGTTGGAGTAGGCCCAAAATGTCGAAAATGACTTGTGTGCAAAATTTGAGGTCAATCAGACGTGGTTTGATAGGTTTCAGCATCGGTTGTGGAAGTTTGAAACTTTGAAGTTCATTAGGCTTTAATCGATGTGTAATTCATGTTTTTAGCATTGTTTGATGTGATTTAAAGGCTCGACTAAGTTTGCATGATGTTTTAGGACTGGTTGGTATATTTGATTGAGTTCCCGAGGGCCTCGGGTAAGTTTCAGATGGTTAACAGATCATTTTTGGACTTATAAGATTTTCTGGTGCTCGGTTTGTTCGGGTGTAATGGCACTTGCGCATGGCTGACAGCAGGTGTGAGCCCACAGGGGAGAGTAATGGGGCGCATGTGCAGGGATAGGGGAATTGGCCAGTGGTTGCAGGTGTGGTATTAGGGCCGCAGAAGAGGAGTCTCTTCTACGGGGGATCGATTGCAAAAGCGGACCAGTGCTTGGGGAGGCCTGTCCGCAGAAGCGGATGTATTGGCATAGATGTGCACCCACAGAAGTGGGATTTGGACCGCAGAAGCGGGAGTGCCATAGGTGTGGGAGAGTCGACTGCAGGAGTGAATAAACCATAAATGCGGGAATTTTATCGCCTCTGTGACGCCACAGATAAGGCTAAGTGACCGCAGAAGAGGAAATGCTGGACATAACACTTAAATTCAAGGGTTCGCGATGTTGCATTCATGGTTGGGGAGTGGGTGTTAATCCGAGTTTCACCCATAAAGGGTGTTATGAGGTTCGGAAAGAAGGGCAAGCTGAGCCCAAGTTTTATTGGCCCATTTGAGGTGTTGCAACGAGTTGGGGAGGTTGTTTATGAGCTTGCCTTGCCTCCTAGTCTATCAGGAGTTCATCTAGTATTCCATATTTCTATGCTCCGGAAGTATCACGGCGATCCGTCTCTTGTGTTGAATTTCAGTTCAGTCCAGTTGGACAAGTATTTATCTTATGTTGGGGAGCCGGTGGCGATTTTGGACAGGCAGGTTCGAAAGCTAAGGTCAAAGAACATTGCTTCCATGAAGGTTCAGTGGAGGGGTCAGCTGGCCGAGAAGGCTACTTAGGAGACCGAGCATGATATGCGTAGCCGTAATCCTAATCTTTTCACCACTTCAGGTATGTCTCTATGCTTGTTCGAGGACGAATGATTGTTTTAAGAGGGGGAGGATGTAACGACCCGACTGGTCGTTTTGAGAGTAATATCCCCGATCCCCAATTTACTACTTTCCCCGTATCTATTTCTGCTTATGTGACTTGACGGGAGGTTTTGTTGTGGTTTCAGAGTGATTTGGGACACTCAGTCCCTAAAATGGAAAATTAAGTCTTAGGATTTTGATCGTAGTTGGAACTGTGTGAAGACGACTCCGGAATGGAGTTTCGTCGGTTTTGTTAGCTCCTTTGGGTGATTTTGGACTTAGGAGCGTGTCCAGAATATGAATTGGAGGTCTGTAGCTTATTTAGGCTTGAAATGGCAAAAGTCAAATTTTTTGGAAGTTTGACCGAAAGTGGACTTTCTGATATCCGGGTCGGATTCCAATTCCGGAATTTGGAGTAGGTCCGAAATGTCTAATATGACTTGTGTGCAAAATTTGAGGTAAATTGGATGTGGTTTGATAGATTTCGGCATTGGTTGTGGAAGTTTGAAACTTTGTATTTCATTAGACTTAAATCGATATGTAATTCATGTTTTTTGCGTTGTTTGATGTGATTTAAAGGCTCGACTAATTCTGTGTGATATTTTAGGAGTTGTTGGTATATTTGGTTGAGGTTCCGGGGGCCTCGGGTGAGTTTCAGATGGTTAACGGATCATTTTTGGACTTAGAAGATTTTCTGGTGCTGGCTAGTTCTGGTGTAATCGCACATAGGATGACCGCAGGTGCTAGCAATGGGGCGCAGGTGTGGGGCTAGGGGAATTGGCCAGTGGTCGCAGGTGCGGTATTAGGGCTGCAGAAGCGGAGTTGATTCTGCAGGGGATCGATCGCAGAAGCGGATGAGCACTTGGGGAGGCATGTCCGCAGAAGCGGATGTATTGGCGCAGATGCGCACCCGCAGAAGCGGAATTTGGACCGCATAAGCGGGAGTGCCACAGGTGCGGGGGATTCAACCGCAGGAGTGAAGGAACCGCAGATGCGGGAATGTTGTCGCTTCTGCGACACCGCAGATGCGGCAAAGTGACCACAGAATCGGGAATACTGGATGAATTCCTGCTAGACTAGGAGGCAAGGCAAGCTCATATGCAACCTCTCCAACTCGCCACAATACCTCGAATGGGCCAATAAACCTTGGGCTCAGCTTGCCCTTCTTTCCGAACCTCATAATACCTTTCATGGGCAAAACTCGGAGTAAGACCTGCTCCACAATCATGAATGCAACATCCCGAACCTTCTGATCCGCATAACTCTTCTGTTTGGACCGGACTGTGCGAAGTTGATCCTCAACCACCTTAACCTTCTCCAAAACATCCTGAACCAAGTCTGTACCCAATAGCCTAGCCTAGCCTCGCCCGGCTCGAACCAACCCACTAGTGACTGACACCGCCTACCATACAGAGCCTCATACGGCTCCATCTGGATGCTCGACTGATAACTATTTTTGTAGGAAAACTCTGCAAGTGGCAAGAACGGATCCCACGAACCTCCAAACTCCATCACACATGCACAGAGCATATCCTCTAATATCTGAATAGTGCGCTCGGACTGCCCATCCGTCTGAGGATGAAATGATGTGCTCAGCTCCACTCGAGTACCCAACTCATGTTGTACGGCCCTCCAGAAGCGTGATGTAAACTCCGTACCCCGGTCAGAGATGATGGATACCGGTACTCCATGAAGCCTGACGATCTCGCAGATATAAACTCGAGCCAGCTGCTCGGAAGAATAGGTAGTCATCACATGAATGAAATGAGCTGACTTGGTTAGCCTATCTATAATCACCCAAATTGCATCAAACTTTTGTTGAGTCTGTGGAAGCCCAACAACGAAATCCATAGTGATCCGCTCCTATTTCCTCGCCTCTACGACGCCACAGATAAAGCTAAGTAACCGCAAAAGAGGAAATGCTGGACATAACACTTAAATTCAAGGGTTCGCGATGTTGCATTCATGGTTGGGAAGCGGGTGTTACTGGGTTTCACCCATAAAGGGTGTTATGAGGTTCGGAAAGAAGGGCAAGCCGAGCCTAAGGTTTATTGGCCCATTTGAGGTATTGCGGCGAGTTGGGGAGGTTGCTTATGAGCTTGCCTTGCCTCTTAGTCTAGCAGGAGTTCATCCAGTATTCCATGTTTCTATGCTCCGGAAGTATCACGACGATCCGTCTCTTGTGTTGGATTTCAGTTCAATCCAGTTGGACAAGGATTTATCTTATGTAGGGGAGCCGATGGTTATTTTGGACTGGCAGGTTCGAAAGGTAAGGTCAAAGAACATTGCTTCCGTGAAGGTTCAGTGGAGGGGCCATCCGGCCGAGAAGGCTACTTGGGAGACCGAGCATGATATGCGCAGCTGTTATCCTATTCTTTTCACCACTTCAGGTATGTCTCTATGCTCGTTCGAGGACGAATGATTGTTTTAAAAGGGGGAGGATGTAACGACCCGACCGGTCATTTTGAGAGTAATATCCCCGATCCCCAATTTACTACTTTCCCCGTATCTATTTATGCTTATATGACTTGACGGGAGGTTTTGTTGTGGTTTTAGAGTGATTTGGGACACTCAGTCCCTAAAACGGAAAATTAAGTCTTAGAATTTTGACCGTAGTTGGAACTGTGTGAAGACGACTCCAGAATGGAGTTTCGTCGGTTTTGTTAGCTCCGTTGGGTGATTTTGGACTTAGGAGCGTGTCTGTAATATGAATTGAAGGTCTGTAGCTTATTTAGGCTTGAAATAGCGAAAGTCAAATTTTTTGGAAGTTTGACCGAAAGTGGACTTTCTGATATCCGGGTCAGATTCCGATTCCGGAAGTTGGAGTAGGTCCGAAATATCTAATATGACTTGTGTGAAAAGTTTGCGGTAAATTGGATGTGGTTTGATAGATTTTGGCATCAGTTGTGGAAGTTTGAAACTTTGTAGTTCATGTATTTAGCGTTCTTTGATGTGATTTAAAGGCACGACTAATTTTGTGTGATGTTTTAGGAGTTGTTGGTATATTTGGTTGAGGTTCCGGGGGCCTCGAGTGAGTTTCGAATAGTTAACGGATCATTTTTGGATTTAGAAGATTTTCTGGTGCTGGCTAGTTCTGGTATATTCGCACATGCGCAAGGCTGACCGCAGGTGCGAGTCCGCAGGAGCGAGCAATGGGGCGCAGGTGCGGGGCTAGGGGAATTGGCCAGTGGTCACAGGTGCGGTATTAGGGCCGCAGAAGCGGAGTCGCTTCTGCGGGGGATCGATCGCAGTAGCAGATGAGCGCTTGGGGAGGCCTGTCTGTAGAAGCGGATGTATTGGCGCAGATGCGCACCCGCAGAAGTGGGATTTGGACCGCATAAGCGGGAGTGCCGTAGGTGCGGGGGATTCAACTGCAGAAGTGAAGGAACCGCAGATGCGGGAATGTTGTCGCTTCTGCGATGCCGCAGATGCGGCAAAGTGACCGCAGAATCGGGAATACTGGATAAATTCCTGCTAGACTGGGAGGCAAGGCAAGGTCATAAGCAACATACCCACTCGCCACAACACCCCGAATGGGCCAATAAAACTTGGGCTCAGCTTGCCCTTCTTTCCGAAGGAAAGGGCATTCGGAGTCGGATAATCAAGGAAAGGGCATTCTTACAGATTGATTGAGCTTTGTTCGAGGTAAGTGGCTTGCCTAACCTTGTGGGAGGGGAAATCCCCTTAGGATTTGGTACTGTTGTGATATGTGTGTACCGTGTACGTGAGGGGACGAGTGTGTACACATGCTATTTGTTGTAAAACCCAATTTGTACTGAGTAGTAACCTATTTTCATCTTAATTGAGTTATACCAGCATGTGTAGTTATCCTTTTTAGTCTAATATCACATGTCTACGTGATTTAACTATTTATTTGAACTCTGTGCAGCATGTCTAGTTGATTTGTTTCCTATTTGTCCTTAATATATCAGTCTTAACTGCAGAATTCTTGTTGTTAACTGTTGTATTTATCGGTTTGAGCTGTGTCTTTACTTTTGAGACTACGAGGTGGTACCTCAGGAGTTCTCCCTACACATTTACGTTTGAGACTACGAGGCGGTACCTCGGGAGTACTCCCTACACATTTGCTTTTGAGACTACGAGGCAGTACCTCGGGAGTTCTCCCTGCACATTTACTTTCCAGATTACAAGGCGGTACCTCGAGAATTCTCCTTACACATTTACTTCTGAGACTATGAGGCGATCCCTCGGGAGATTTCTTTGCATATTTACTTTGGGACTACCAGACGGTATCTCGGGAGATCCCCTGCTGCTTAACCCTGTATGTCGTACTGCTATTTTGCTGTGTTTTCCTTTTTGTTAAATTCCAGTCTCTAATTACTTTGTTACATTCTCCTGCTTTATTTATGATATACCAGTGGGCCCAGACCTGACCTCGTCACTACTCAACCGAGATAGACTGGCACTTACTGGCTACCATTGTGGTGTACTCATGCTACTCTTCTGCACATGTTTTGTTTGCAGATCCAGGTGTTTCTTATCAGCCACGTCATCAGTAAGTAGTGACAGTTTGGAGACTTCAAGGTATATCTGCCACGTCCGCAGACCTCGGAGTCCCCCCTCTATTCTCCCCAATGTCAATTACCTTCTGTACTTCTTTTATTAGACTCTGGTGTATAGAGATACTAGTTTCCTTCTGTAGCTTGTGACTTATGATGTTTCGGGTTTTGGAAATACTATGTATTTTTTAGAGTGTTGGTTATTGTACATGCCGAGCGACATTGTTACCAGTTATTTAGTTATCTGTTGCAGTTAGTTGTTAAGTTTTACTTCAATTTTTAATATTTCCGCAATTTGATAGGCTTACCTAGTCATAGAGACTAGGTGCCATCACAACGTTTTACGGAGAGAGTTTTGGGTCGTGACAAATTTGGAGATTATCCAAAAATAAAAGTTGTAGACCTTTGTGTCTAGGTTTCAAAAAATCAAATTGTTTGGCATTTGGAGTTGTGTACAAAAAGTTATGATGGATACACTATAGGCTGTCCGGGAAGAATTTGGAAATCTCGAAGAAGAAATTTCTATTGCACAGGGCTGACTTTGGAAGCTTATATCTTGCAATCGATAACGAATTAGGAGCTTCTCAAAATATGAAAGTTGTAGACCTTGAAATAAATCATTTGTCATTTGGAATTTTATACAAAAGGTTATGACCATTCTACTAGAGGTTGTCGAGGAAGAGTTTGGAAATGGTTGTTGAGAAATTTGTTCATCGCGAACGCGAGGGGAGGATTGCGAACGCAAAGAACAAACCCCTGGACAGCAGAATAAAGTCCAAAAATGAAACTTCGTCTCATTATTCCATTTGTGGATGAAGGAAGCTCGAGTGAGGCGATTATTCGAGCGTTTTTCAAGGAAAATATTGGGGTAAGAATTCCTAACTCGATTTTGGTTAAAATACATGAATCTATTGTTGTTTTTATCATAAAATTAGTGAATTGGGTTGAAAATGGTAGAAATTTTCTATACCTTAAATTGAGGATTTGGAAGTCGATTCGTTATCGGAATTTGATAAAATTGGTATGGTTGAACTCGTATCGGAATGGTGTTCGGATTTCGTAAACATTCTATCGGGTTCCGAGAGGCGGCCCTCGCATTGAATTTTTAAAATAAAATTTTAAGTTGATATTTTATTATCCGAAATTATTTTCGATGAATTTTAATAAAGGTATAAATTAATTTGGATAGATTTGAGCTGTCCCGGGGTCAATTCAAGCAAGAAGGCTATTTTAGAATATCGACACAACTTCAAAAGGTAATTATCTTGCCTAACCTTGAGTGGGGGAAATAAGCCCTTAGGAATTGAGTCTTATGTGTAAATTGTGTGATTTAAAGTCGTATACGCAAGGTGAAAAGTACGTACTTGGTTTATATGTGTAAATTATATCGGTTGAAATTCGTAGACGCCCTTAGGTATTAAATTGGAAAATTGTTGTAACTTATGAAATTCGTAGACGCACTTGGATTTTTATGTGAATTTCGTGTATTTGTTGATTTGATATTTCTTGAAATTAATTTCATTATGAATTTTCCATCTGCAAATAATTAATTAAATAAGCTTAAAAAGGCGTTAGTATATTTATCAAAAATTTGGATTAAAGAAGGTGTTGTCCTATGTTGAGTTACTTTTCCATCTCTGTTGTTGTTTTGAAGTTTTATATACATTTTGTGGAGCTTTGGGCTATTTGTTGTGAAATTAATTGATTTTGTTATATCTTTGGAATTGGTTGTGGCCATTGGGCAATTTGTGATATGAATTAATTTTGTTATGTTGTCGTGATAATATTTCGTGTAAATTGTTGTGTGATTTGAGTGATTATTATGAGGATATAAGGGTGGCATTCCACTGTTGATATTATGTGGGTAAAAGGGTGGCATTTCACTATTGTTATGTCTCCTGGGATATTGTCTGGGTGGAGTGATAAGGGTGGCTATAGGAGCGATAAGGGTGGCTATTGATATTGTCAGGGCGGAGTTATACGGGTGGCTGTTATTATGGAGTTATACGGATGGCTATTGGAGAGATAAGGGTGGCTATTGTCAGGGATGATACGTTATGATGTGGGATTATTGTGTTGGTGATTTTTAAATGATGTTGTGATTTTTCTTGTATTTATTTTATCTCTTGTGCAACTTGTCTTGTTATTTTGGTATACTTGATAATAGTCTAATTCATGTTGAAATTGTGAGCCTATGGCTATTGCCGAGCGGTTTATATTATTGGCACGTGAACTGTCCGTGCAGATGTGATATGAAATGCGTGCACGAGGTGCCGGGGAAAATATGATAATTTTATTATTGGCACGTGAGTTGTCTGTGCGGTTGTGATAGAATTATGGGCACGAAGTACCGTGGAAATATGAAAGTGGGTTGAGACCCGTGTTACATAAGTAATGAAAGTGGGTTGAGACCCGTATTTTGTGATTATGAAATGAGGTGTAACAGAGTGACTTTTATTTGAAACAATTATATTCAAAATATTTATTTGGAAGAATTTTATTCAAAATAGTATTTGATATTCGAAAGATATTTATTTGAAAGATATTTATTTGAAGGAAGTATATTCGAAATATATTCATTGGAAAGGATTATACTCTAAAGATGTATATTTTGAAGGACTTGATTATTGGTTGTATTTGTGTTTGTTATTTGTCTGAGCAATAATTATGGGGTTCTTGTTGTCTTGATGTTTACATCACTAGTTGATTATTGATGATATCATTGCTATTTGTTTTTATCACTGTACCTCGTCACTACTCCACTGAGGTTACTCCTGATACATACTGGGTCGCCACCGTAGTATACTCATACTACACTTCTGCACATTTTTGTGCAGAGCCAGGTATTAAAGAAATTGGACTCGGACAAAATTAGAGTGTTATCGCAAGGACTTAAGGTAGAGCTTCTTGGTCGTCGCAGTCCCTTGGAGTCTTTCTATTTTTATTGTACTGTTAATTTCTTATTCGAATAGTATTGTATATTCGGTCCTCAAGATTATTCCATGTATTCAGTTAGAGTTCGTGACTTAGTATTACCAATCTTGGGAGGTTGTTATGTTTGTTTCCGCTTTTGATTTCGACACTTATATTAAATTATATGTTTCAAAAACAAAAATGGCTCAAAATGAAATTATAATCATCTTACCTAGTCTTAGAGACTAAGTATCATCACAATGCCTATGGTGGGATTTTGGGTCGTGACACAACATTAGGGGGGAGAAAATAGGGAGCTGAAAAAGTGATACGTGGAATGAATTGTTATGAATAAATGTTGATCCTCGTACAAGAAAATATGAACTTGAAGTTCAAGTGATAATTCATTTGCAAATTCTTGCCAGACGCATTTGCTGACCCAAAGTTAAATGTCATATTTCAGCTGCTAATGCTCCAAATAGAATAAAGTCCATGAGGGACATAGTCTATGGCACGCAAGAAGTGTAACAGACCAATCGGTTCCAAAGATAAAACTCCTTGAAGAAGGAGAAGAGAAAATTATAAGGATGGTCATACTAAGGAGGCAAGTGCTCTATAAGAGCACCACGACATAACACTTTATAAGACCTTATGGGAGAGGCTCAGATACCTGAAACTATTAAGATCTCGGTAAGTTATGTATTTATTGAGTGATGATGGAACCAATGCAAAATGATCATCGAAGATGTTGTTAATATAATGTAGCGCTCAATATTATTAATATTGACGAGGATCTTGAGCTTAAATCTGTCATGAAATTTGGACAGATAAAGATTGGCCAAATGAAACATATGTAATGAAAATTGACTTCACCTGAAAAATGTGAAGTTGGACGAAAAGTCCCAACACCTGAAAGTATAAATCTAGTGGAGGTATAAATACATTATTGTGCGGAAAAAAAAAAGTCAAGTCGATAGAAATAAAGACGACTTGTGTCACAAGAAGATTTGTAAATATCCTGGCATTGATTATATAAGGACATGTTCTCCTGTGGTGGATGTAGTCATTTTAGGTTTTAATCTGGGAATACATGAAAATTTTGATATGCGTATAATGAAAATCATTGGAGGATTTAAATTGCTCTGAAGCATATTAAGGTTTCCAAGAAATGTATTAAATAAAGCTTCAAAAATCCTTATACGAATTGAAACAATCAGTGCACATGTAGTATAATCGCCTGAGTAAGTACCTGTTGAAAGAAGGGTAGAAGAATGATTTAATTTGTCCTTGTGTCTTTATAAAAATATCTGGATCTGAATTTATTAGAATCGCCATGTATGTTGACGATTTAAATATCATTGGAACTCCTAGGGAGCTTCCTAAAGCAGTAGGTTGTTTAAAGAAAGAATTTGAAATGAAAGATCTTGGAAAGATAAAATTTTGTCTTGGTCTACAAATTGAGTATATGAAAGATGGAATTTTTGTCCATCAATCATCATACACTGAAAAGATTTTAAAGCGATTCTATATGGATAAAGCATATCCACTGAGTACCCCGATGGTTGTGGGATCACTTGATATAAATAAAGATCCATTCCGAACTCATGAAAATAATGAAGAACTTCTTGGTCCTGAAGTACCATATCTTAGTGCAATTGGTGCACTAATGTATCTTTCTAATACTACAAGGCCTGACATAACTTTTTAAGTTAATGTCTAAGCAAGATATAGCTCTGCTCCTACAAGGAGATATTGGAATGGAATCAAACATATATTACGGTATCTAAAAGGAACTACCGATATGGGTTTATTTTATGGCAATGATTGCGATCCCGATCTTGTTGGTTATGCCGATGCTGGGTATTTATCTGACCCACACAAGGCTCGATCTAAAACAGGCTATGTGTTTACATATTGTAACGACCTGGCCGGTCGTTTTGAGTATTACAACCTTGTTTTCCCATTTACTACTCAAATTATACTTTATAGTTGTTGTGTGAATTGTCGGGGTAATTGGTTCGGGTCCGATGAGGTTTTGGAATGAATTGAAACACTTAGTTCCAAGGTTTAAAGCTTAAGTTAAAATAATGACCGGATGTCGCCTTATGTGTAAATGACACCGGAACGGAGTTTTGATGATTCCAATAGCTCTGTATGGTAATTTTGGACTTAGGAGCATGTCCGGAAAATTATTTGGAGTTCCGTAGTGGAATTAGGCTTGAAATGCTGAAAGTTGAATTCTTGAAAGTTTAACCGGGGGTTGACTTTTTGATATCGGGGTCAGAATTTGATTCTAGAAATTGGAATACATCCATAATGTGAAATGTCCCTTGTGTGCAAAATTGGAGGTGAATCAGACGTGATTTGATATATTTCGGCATAAGATATAGAATTTGAAGTTTCAAAGTTAAATGATTTCGAATTGAGGTGTGATTTGTCGTTTCGATATTGTCATGTGTGTTTTGAGGCCTCGAGTAGGTCGGTGTTATGTTATGGGACTTGTTGGTATGTTCGTACGGGGTCCCGAGGGGCTCGGGTGAGTTTCGGATGGTTAACGGATCAAAATTGGACTTAAGGAAATGCTGGAACTACTGCCTACTGGTGTGATCGCACCTGCGAAGCTTTTGATCGCAGGTGCAAAGGGGAATGAGCATCTGTGGGGTTCGCAGATGCGAGAAAGGCACCGCAGATGCGAGGCTTTGGAAGCCTTGCTGTGTCCGCAAGCGCGCATAATTGTCCGCAAAAGCGAGGGTCGCAGGTGCGAGCCCTTGTCCGCAGCGAAAATCGCTGGGGCAGAAGCTTAAATTCGAGGTTTCGTAATTTTCATCCATTTTTGGATTTTGGAGCTCGGTTTGGGCGATTTTGGAGAGGAATTTTTTCACACAACTTGGGGTAAGTGTTCTTGACTCCCTTGTGGTTATATTTCATGAATTAATCTTCATTTTTTGGTGTAAGATTATTGAATCTTCAAGAGAAATAGAAGCACATTTCTATAATGTCACAAAACGAATATTTCAAGTTTGAATACCGATTCGGAGTCGGAACTGAGTGAAATTAGTATGGTTGAACTTGTAATTGGATGGGTTGTCGTATTTTGTGAGCTTCGTCGGATTTTGAGATGTGGGCTCCACGGGTGATGTTTAGGGCGTAATTTCAGATTTTTGTGGAAAATATTGGTATTTTGATATGGAATTAATTTCTATAATTGTGTGGACTGAATCAAATTAATTGTGACTATATTCGAGCCGTTCGGAAGTTGATATGCACATAATGGAATTTCTGGAGCATTGTTTAGCTTGCTCGACATTGGAAAAGGATAGGTTTGATCGGCCGGGTGTTGGATCGAATGAACATTCAACCACGTCATCACGGCAGCGATGGATGTCCAACCTTTAGATCTCTTTTTTCTCAATAAAGGAGGGTAAGGAAAATCCCATTTCCTCCAGTACGGAAATGAAAGGGGTGGGCGAAATTACGTGAGAGAAAGAACCTCTTGGTGGAGTCCAGTCCCTCGGAGGATTTGGCTTGTTCGAGGTAAGTAACTCTTCTAATCTTGGAGCTGAGGGTATGAACCCGGAATATATGTATTATGTGAATTGTTTGGAGGTGACGCACATGCTAGGTAACGGGCGTGGGGGCGTGCACAATAAAAATTATGACATAATTATTTCGTGGAATTTTGTAGTCAAATAATCTTGGAATTCTTCATGCAGTTTTATGTGTTAAAGAAATTGAGCTGAAAAGAATATTAAAATTCATGTTGAGGCTATGTTCTAGTATTATTGGGACCCACAGAGGTCATGTTGTTGTGAATTATTTATTTTACATTGAAAATTCATACTCAGTCATATTCATTTCATTGCATATCTATTTATTGATACATCATATCATCATTTTCGGGTTATTTTCATGACATTGTGAGCCCGAGAGACTAGAGAGATTGATGACTGAGTGAAACCGAGGGCCTGATTGTGAGGATAATTATGGGATCGGGCTGCATGCCACAGCAGGCTATATTGGCTTTATTATAGCATGTGAGTTGTCTGTGCGGATTCAGATATTATTATATCACGTGAGTTGTCCGTGCAGCACGTGAGTTGTCTGTGCAGATTATAGCACTTGGGCTGAATGAGCCCCTACGGAGTCTGTACACTCTCCCAGTGAGCGAAGGTACCTACTAAGTGCCGAGTGCTTAGTGACTGGGAGGCATGAGAGATGGTGAGGTATGCCCGAGGGGCTGTTTACGAGTGATTGTGAGGTAAGCCCGAGGGGCTGTATACGAGTGATTGTGAGGTCTTCCCGAGGGGCTGTTTATGATATTATCACTAAGTTGCATCGCATTGACATGCACACATGACATACAGACATAGAGATGTATTTTCCTCATGCTACAGTATTACATCATTCATGATTTTCTCACACATGTTGATAGATGGGCATAGTGATGTATTTGTTTTACATGGGTTATTTGGAAATAAAATGAAACATCTCATTTATTATTGAAAGGATTTTTGGGAAAACTTATTGTTTTCAAACTTATTCATATTTTCGGCAACTTTGATAAACGATTTGGGTTTTCACTAATGTACTTGAAAGGAAGAACTATTTTTTTTCGAAATCATGATTTAGCTGAGCATTTTATCTCTGAGTTACTTCTGGTATTTATTGCTTTATGTTGTTACGGACTGTTGTGGACTATTGGTTTTGGACCCGACCTTGGTAAAAACTCGTCACTACTTTCAACCTAAGGCTATGTTTGTTACTTACTCAGTACATGGGTCGGTTGTACTGATACTACACTTCTGCACATTGCGTGCAGATATTGGTTGTCGTTGTTGCTGTGTTCGATGGTTGCCGGATTTGAAGATATACCTGCATTCCTGTTGTAGCTTCCTCTTGTTCATGGTAGCCTTAGATTTATAACAGCTCTGTTTATGTACTATTCAAATAGGCTATGTATTTATTTCATTTTCGCTTTGTAAACTCTATTGTTAGAAGCTCATGATTTGTACTACCAGTTCTCAGGGAATTTATAAGATTAATATCTTTACTTACTTAAACTGTCTTGTTAAATTACACTGGTATTGGATAGGTAATAGTTGGCTTACCTAACGGGTTGGGTTAGGTGCCATCACAACTAGTTGGATGTTGGGTCGTGACACATATGGAGGCACTACCATATCTTGGCGATCGACTAAAAAATCAATCATAGCTACTATATCTAATCATGCTGAGATAATTGCTATTCATGAAGCAAGTCGAGAATGTGTATGGTTGAAGTCTATAATACATCTTATTAGAGAAAAATATGGTTTGAAGTGTGACAAACTACCCACAATTTTGTATGAAGATAATGGAGCATGCATAGCCCAATTGAAGGGATGATTCATAAAAGGAGATAGGACAAAGCACATTTCACCAAAGTTATTTTTCACACATGATCTTCAAAAGAACAGTGATATCAATGTGTAACAGATTCGTTCAAGTGATAATATGGCTGATTTGTTAACCAAATCTCTACCGATGTCAACCTTCAAGAAACTAGTGTATAAGATTGGGATGCGAAGGCTCAAGGATGTGAATCGATGCTCTCATTAGGGGAATTTAATACGCGTTGTACTCTTTTTCCCTTACAAGGTTTTGTCCCACTGGGTTTTCCTTGAAGGTTTTTAACGAGGCAACCAAAAGGCGTATTTATAAATATGTGTACTCTTTTTCCTTCACTAGAATTCTGTTTAGAGGGTTTTTCCTAATAAGGTTTTAACGAGGCACATTATCTATGGACATCCAATGGGGAGTGTTATAAGAAAATATTATTGTGGATGTCTACTCTTCCTCCATTATCTTCTTCATGATCTTCATCTCAAATGCTTAATGACATATTCAATGACATATATTTCTTTACTTTTCATGCCTATATAATGGTTGTAATAGATAGGAAAATACACACAATTGAAGAAGAAAATCTCTTCCTTCTCTCTATCTCTATCTCTTGTTCATGATTTACTAAATTACTTTTATTTTATAACAACCTGAAGGGATATAAAAGAACTTATATCACTTAATAATCAATCTTTAACAAATACATATATCAAGGTTGACTTGACTTTGCAACCACTGTGCTCCCTCTGAGCATCTCTTCCTTTGAATTTCCCCATGGATTGTTGGGGTTCTTCTTCTACACGGCTTCGGTCGGCTATGCATAACCATAGTTACAAACATTCTGCATCCGAAATTTCAATTCAACCCAAAGCTGAAGCTTTTTCATCTGAAAAGACAGGAAATAATATATAATCTCTCAAACTAGATCTATTGCACCTTGAAATGCTTCAGCTTCTGTTACTCTTATGATTTTTAGCTATGAAATGTTGGACTCATCTAATAAAAAGAAATAAAAAGAAATAAAGAAAATGATGACAACAAGTTGCAATAATGAAGTGGGTGGCTGGAAAAAAAGTTTGACAACTTGAAAAGCAAATTGCATATGCAAGCATTTTGATTCGCTGAAAGTTTGGCAAGTTTTGCTATAAATAGCAAGCTTCGTTTTTCATCTAAGACACACCAAAACAAGAGAGAAGAAATACAAGTTAGAGAGATTAATCCACAGATTGTAGTCTGTGAGATAAATAGTAAGTGTGAGTAATATTGTAGTGAGGTGTTTAAATAAAGAGTGTTATTTCTTTCAAAATTGTAGTAGTATCTTGACACTACTAAGTTGTAATATTAGAAGAAATATTGCTCCGCTCGGGTATTGTATTTTACCTTATTAAAAGAGTTGGTGTCATTGTTAATTACTCTTTTGTGTTATTATTATTTGCCGTGAATATTATTTCTGGACGGGATTATTATTTTTTCCAGCAACGTGGTATCAGAGCCATGGCAAATAATGGTACGCTGTCTTTTCAGTACCCCCTTCTCACAAAAGATAATTATGAGAAATGGTGTCTATGTATGAAAGCCATTCTTGGCTCCCAAGATGTGTGGGAAATCGTAGATAGATGGTATGCAAAACCCGATAATGAGTAAGCTCTACCTCAAAATGAAAAAGATGTCTTGGCAAAGACAAGGAAGAAGGATCAACAAGCCCTCATGCTCATCCACCAATGTTTGGATGATGCCATGTTTGAGAAGGTGGCAGATGCTACAACCTCAAAGGAAGCTTGGGAGATCTTACAAAATTATCTTCAAGGAGTTGACAAGGTGAGGAAGGTAAAACTTCAAACTCTAAGGGCTGACTTTGAAGTTTTAAAAATGAAAGAATTCGAATGTATTTCGGATTATTGTTCAAAAGTGAAGGTTGTTGTAAATCAATTAAGAAGATACGGGGAGGACATATAAGATGTCCGTGTGGTAGAAAGGATCCTTCGCACCTTAACACATAAATTTGATTCTGTGGTGTGTGCTGTTGAGGAGTCTAAAGATTTAGACTCTATGCTGGTAGAGCAATTGGAGGGTTCTTTAATGGCCTACGAAGAAAAGATCAAAAGAATACAAGAAGTGCCACTGGAGCAACTTCTTAAAACTCAGGCATCCTTTAAGGATTATGGAGGTGAAAAGAACTATCGAGGAAACAGACGAGGCCGAGGCCGTGGCGGTCATGAAAAAGGAAGAAATAATGGTAACAACTTCAACAATGAAGTTAAAATCCACCAAACATTCATAGGTCGTGGCCGTGGACAAAGAGGAGGATGAGGACGTGGCTACTACCAAGAAAATAATGGACAAAGGTATGACAAATCAAAATTAAGAGTTATAATTGTCATAAATTTGGACATTACTCTTAGGAATGTCGTAGCAATGTTGAAGAAAAAGCTAAACTTGTTGACGACAAGAAAGAAGAATATGAGTCAATGTTGTTGATGGCACTCAAAGAAGAAGACAAGGATGATTGCAACTCGTGGTATTTGGACAATGGAGCAAGCAATCATATGTGCGGATGCAAAGAAAAGTTTGTGGAAATCAATAAAACGGTGAGAGGTAATGTGTACTTTAGAGATACCTCAAAGATTCAAATCGAAGGGGATAGGTACGATTCTGATCTCATGTAAAGATGGTAGTCACAAGCTAATTCAAGATGTTTATTATGTGCCAAAATTAAAAAGTAATACTTTGAGTTTGGGCCAACTTGTTGAAAAGGAATATGACATCCAAATGAAAAATATGCATCTTTGGCTTAGAGATTCAAGTGGAATTATAATTGCTAAAGTGCATATGTGTAACGACCCGGCCAGTCGTTTTGAGAGAAGTAGCCCCGAACCCCTATTTATTGTTCCCTCTATTTCAGTTTTGGGTTTTTTGACTTTCCGGGAGGATTTGTTTTTGGTTTCGGAGTAAAATGGGACACATAGTCCCTGAAATGGAAGTTTAAGTCGTAGGAATTGACCGTAGTTCTAATTGTGTAAAGACGACTTTGGAATGGAGTTTCAACGGTTCCAATAGCTCCGTACGATGATTTTGGTTCCAGGAGCGTGTTCAGATGTTGAATCAGAGGTCCATTGGTCATTTTAGCGTCAATTGGCGAAAGTTGGAAATTTATTAAATTTTGGAAAGTTTGACCGGGAGTGGGCTTTTTGATATCGGGGTCGGATTTTGATCCGGAAGTTGGAGTAGGTCCGTAATGTCAATTATGACTTGTGTGCAAAATTTGAGGTCAATTGGACTTGATTTGATAGATTTCGGCGTAGGATGTAGAAGTTTGAAACTTTGAATTCATTAAGCTTGAATCGATGTGTAATTCGTATTTTTAGCATTTCTTGATGTGAATGAAAGGCTCGACTAAGTACGTATGATGTTTTAGGACTTGTTGGTAGGTTTTGCTGAGGTTCCGGGGGCCTCGGGTGGATTCTGGGTAGTTAACGGTCTAGAATGGGACTTGTGAGGATTGCTGAAGTTGGGCCTCATCTAGTGTAATCGCACCCGAGGAGCCCCCATAGCAGAAGCGAGCAATGGGGCGCAGGTACGGTCTAGAAGGAAGATCCCAGAGATAGTAGGTGCGGTCTGGAGACCGCATAAGCGGAGCTGCTCCTTCGAAAGATGGAATGCAGAAGCAGAAGGCCATGAAGGCAGTTGATCGCAGAAGCGGAAGTACTCCGCATAAGCGGGCGCGCAGGTTCGGCCTTTTTGCTCGCAGAAGAGTGATTTTGGACTTAAGTAAAGTCCACACCAGCGATGGTTTTTCCACAAGTGAGGAGCCACAGATGCGGTGGAGCCCTCGCAGAAGCGAAATCGCTGGGCATAAAAGGGGAAATTTCGAGTGTTTATTTTATACTTCATTTTTGGACATGTTGAGCACGGGTTTGGCGATTGTTTAGAGCATTTTCAAGGGATTTCTTGAGATAAGTCCCTTGTACTTATTTTTGGTCAATAATCTTGTTTCCCCGTTGTTTTCCCCACCTAGATTGTGTCTGTTCAAGGTGCAATGTGGGAGTTGAGGCTAGGGATTTGGAAAGTGTAATTTGGGGATTTGAGGGGCGATTTGGTGTCGGATGTTGGTATTTTTGGTATGGGTGAACTCGATATTGAATGGGTGTTCGCATTTTATGACTTTTATCCGATTCCGAGATGTGGGCCCGGGTCGACTGTTTGGGCCGAATTTTTGATTCTTTGCGAAAGTCGTAGTTTCATTATATAAACTAGTTTCTTGTAGTTGTATTCATGCTATGTAATTGCTTTTGGCTAGATTTGGGCCATTCAGATTCGGAAAGTCGAGAGAAAGGCATTCTTACCGATTGATTGAGCGACATTTGAGCTAAGTGACTTGTCTAACCTTGTGGGGGGGAGGGGGAATCCCCTTAGGATTTGTTACTGTTATAACAGTTTGTGATATGTGAGTGCCGTGTACGCAAGATGACAAGTGCTTACACAGGCTGATTATGGAAAATTCGGTTCTTGCTGATTTGTCTTCTTTTAAAATATATTAACTGAGTTGCCTCAACATATGTAGTGATCATGTTCAGCCTAGTATCGCATGCCTACGTGCCTTAATTCTTACTTGCAATTTTTGCAACATGCTTAGTTGAATTACCTGCTTTACCTGATTTGAATTAAATCTTTAACTATAAGATTCTTGCTAAAACTCCGTGTTTTCCTTTTGATTACCTGCTGCATATTTACTTTGGGACTACGAGGCAGTTCCTTGGAATATCCCATTGTACTGCATATTTACTTCGGGACTAAAAGGCATTTACTTGGGAGATCCCCATGTATTGCATATTTACTTTGGGACTACGAGGCGTTTACTCGGCAGATCCCCTTGTATTGCATATTTACTTTTGGAATATGAGGCGGTTTCTCGGGAGATCCCCATGTACTGCATCTTTATATTTGGGACTGTGAGGCGATACCTCAGGAGTGCCCCTGATGTGTACCTCTATTTATTGTGCTGATAGTTTCTGAAACTTCTTATTGTTTAAATTCTCAGTCATTTCAAAATATTATTATATCTTCTGCCTTGCTTTTCTTTTAAACCAGTAGGGCCCTGACCTGACCTCGTCACTACTCTACCGAGGTTAGGCTTATCACTTACTGGGTATCGTTGTGGCGTACTCATACTACACTCTGCACATCCTTTGTGCAGATCCAGGTTCTTCCCACCAGCCCAGATACCAGTGAGTTGGACCGCTCATGGAGACTTCAAGGTATATCTGCCAGCGCCCGCAGACATTGGAGTCCCCCCTCTATCCTTACTATGTTGTTTTCCTTATTTTCTTTAGACTTTGATGTATAGATACATTTAGTAATTGCTCTTAGAATCTTGTGACTTATTTCTACCGGGTTTTGGGAGATGTATTGATTTTGAATCGCAGTTTGAATTATATTACATGTTTAGATTTGAGTTTCAGTTTTATTATTCAGTTATTCCGCAAATTGTTAGGCTTGCCTAGTCTTAGAGACTAGGTTCCATCACGACATCATACGGAGTGGAAAACGGGGTCGTGATAAGTTGGTATCAGAGCACTAGGTTCATAGGTGTTAGAGTCACAAGCAGGTTTAGTAGAGTCTCACGGATCGGTACAGAGACGTCTGTACTTATCTTCGGGAGGCTGTGGAACTATTAGGAAATGCTTCACTTCTTTGATTCCTTATCGTGTGAGATTTTGAATTCGAATTCTAAATTCCTGTCTTTCTACTTTCTCATAGATGGTGAGGACACGTACAGCTAGATCAGATGACCAGACATCTGTGCCCCCTGCTAGAGCCGTGAGAGGCCGGGGTCGGGGTAGAGGCTGAGGACGTCCACATGGTGCAGCCAGAGCACCCGCACGAGCTACTACAGAGGAGACACCAGTAGCTCCAGTTGGAGGACAGGCACCCGACATGCCTGTTACTACACCAGCTCTCCAAGAGACTCTAGCCCAGTTTTTGAGCATCTTCAGTACCTTAGCTCAGGCAGGATTGATACCTCTTGCTCTTGCCACATCTCAGGCCGGGGGAGGACTACAGACTCATGTCACCGGTACCCCAGAGCAGCGGGTTCAGGTAGACCAGGATCCAGAGATTATACCGATACAGCTGGTAGCTCTAATTCAGCCTGAGGTTAGGACAGCAGCTTCTGAGGAAGAGCAGCTCAGACTCAAAAGGGACAAGAAATACTACCCACCTACTTTCACTGGCTTGGCATCAGAGGATGCCTAGGGTTTTTTGAGGAGTTCCACCGTATCCTCCATACTATGGGTGTTGCGGAGACTAGTGGGGTTTCTTTCACTGCGTTCCAGCTTAGAGAAGTGGCCTACCAGTGGTGGCGCGCATACGAGTTCTATAGTCTGGCTGAGGCAGCTTCACTCACCTGGACTCAATTCTCAGATATGTTCCTGAGGAAGTATGTTCCCTAGAGTCTCAAGGATGCTTGGCATGCGGAGTTTGAGTATTTGCGCCAAGGTGCTATGACCGTGTCAGAGTATGCGGTTCGATTCAGTGATTTGGCCAGACATACACCAGCCCTGGTCACTACTGTTCGAGAGCGGGTTCGTTGGTTCATTGAGGGGATCAACCCCAGTATCAGATAGAGAATGGCCCGTGAGTTGGAGATGGATATTATGAACTAGCCGGTAGTAGGTATTGCTAGGAGGTTAGAGGGCATGCTGACTCAGGATAGAGAGGAGAAAGAGGCCAAGAGGTCTCAAGAGTCTAGAACTTATAGTGGTACTCGTGCCCCAGCTACAACTCGTGAGCGCAGAGGTTATATGGGTTGCCTTATTCATTCAACACTTCCAGCTGCCAGTGGTGCTCCGACCACTACTAGGCCCCAGGATCATTATTATGCACCGCCAGTGTCTACTGTGCCTCCTGTATGAGGTGATTCCAGTGGTCAGTCCAGTCGATCAGGCCCGAGCTTGTCGCAGCAGACACATCCTCCGAGAGCTTATTTTGAGTGTGGCGACACTCATAATTTAGTGAGGGATTTCCCATATTCAAGAGGTATGCACCTCCACAGATTTCTCAGGCACCGCGTGCTCCACCAGGTCCTTAGGCTATGATTATAACACCATCTACCACCTCACATGTACAGCCAGCTATAGGTGGAGGTCGGACATGTAGAGGTCGCCCTAGAGGGGGAGGCCATGCCAGATATTATGCCCTTCCTGCTAGGGTAGAGTCAGTTACATCAGATTCTATTATCACGGGTATTGTTCTGATCTATCATAGAGATGAATTAGTCTTATTTGATCCAGGCTCCACATATTCCTATGTGTCATCTTATTTGTTTCGTATCTGGGTGTATCCCGTGATTCTCTGAGTTCACCTGTTTATGTATCTACACCCGTGGGTGATTATAGTGTTGTTGACCGTGTGTATCGGTTGTGTTTGATTTTTCTTAGTGGTTTTGAGACCAGAGCCGATTTATTATTACTCAGTATGGTGGATTTCGACATTATTTTAGGCATGGATTGGTTGTCGCCCTATCACGCTATCCTTGATTGTCTTTCCAAGACGGTGACGTTGGCTATGACAAGTCTCCGCGACTAGAGTGGAGAGGCACCTTGGATCATATTCCTAGTAAGGTTTATTTCATTTCTTAAAGCTCAGCGAATGGTTGAGAAGGGGTGTGATGCGTATCTGGCCTATGACAGAGATGTTAGTATTGATACTCCTATCATCGAGTCTATTTCGGTAATGAGGGACTATTCAGATATATTTCCGGCGGATCTTCCGGGCATACCGCCCGATAGGGATATTGACTTCAGCATTGATTTGTTACTGGGAACTTAGCCCATTTCTATTCCACCTTATCGGATGGCCCCATCAAAGTTGAAAGAGTTAAAGGAACAGTTGCAAGAGTTGCTCGATAAGGGCTTCATTCGGCCTAGTGTGTCACCATGGGGTGCTCCTGTCTTGTTTGTGAAGAAGAAGAATGGTTCTATGTAGATGTGTATTGATTATCACCAGTTGAACAAGGTTACAATGAAGAAAAGGTATCCATTGCCACGTATTGATGACCTATTTGATCAGCTTCAGGGTGCTGGAGTATTCTCTAAGATTGACTTGCATTCAGGCTATCATCAGTTGAAAATTCGGGAGCCAGTTATCCTGAAGACTGCTTTCAGGACTCCATATGGTCACTACGAGTTCCTTGTGATGTTATTTGGGATAACCAACACCCCAGAAGCATTCATGCACTTGACGAATAATGTAGTTCAGCCCTATCTTGACTTCATCATTGTGTTTATTGACAACATTCTGGTATACTCCCAGAGTCGGAAGGATCATGAGCAGCACCTGAGGATTGTGCTTCAGACCTTGAGGGAGAAGAAGTTATATGCAAAATTTTTGAAGTGTGAATTCTACCTAGATTCAGTGGTATTTTTGGGTCATGTAATATCGAGTAAGGGGATCAAGGTAGACCCGAAGAATATTGAAGCAATGTAGAGTTGGCCCAGACCATCCTCAGCTACAGAGATTTGAAGGTTTCTTGGTTTGGCGGGGTATTACCGTCGATTTGTAGAGGGTTTCTCATCTATTGCATCACCTATGACCAGATTGACCCAGAAGGGTGCTCCGTTTAGATGGACGAAGGAGTGTGAGGAGAGCTTTCAAAATCTCAACACTGCTTTGACTACAGCCCCACTGTTAGTGTTGTCTACTGGATCGGGGTCCTATACGGTGTATTGTGATGCGTCGCGTGTGGGTCTCGGTGCGGTGTTGATGCAGGACGGTAGGGTGATTTCCTATGCGTCTAGACAGTTGAAGGTGAATGAGAAGAATTATCATGTCCACGACCTCGAGTTAGCAACTATTATTCATGCCTTGAAGATCTGGTGGCACTATTTTTATGGTGTTCCTTGTGAGGTTTTCACCGATCACCGGAGTCTACAGCATCTGTTTAAATAGAAAGATCTTAACTTGCGTTAGCGGAGATGGTTGGAGTTGCTTAAGGATTATGACATCACCATTCTCTATCATCCCGGGAAGGCCAATGTGGTGGCCGATGCCTTGAGTCGCAAGGTAGATATTTGGGCAGTTTAGCATATCTACTAGTAGCGGAGAGGCCTTTAGCCTTGGATGTTCAGGCCTTGGACAACCAGTTTGTTAGATTGGATATTTCCGAGCCGAGCCGAGTATTGGCTTGTGTGGTTTCTCAGTCTTCTCTTTATGATCGTATCAGGGAGCGTCAGTATGATGACCCCCATCTGCTTGTCCTTAAGAACGCAGTTCAGCACAGTGATGCCAAGGAAGTCGCTATTTGAGATGACAGTGTATTACGGGTACATGGCATGCTATGTGTGCCTAATGTAGATGGTTTGCATGAGTTGATTCTCCAGGAGGCTCACAGTTCGTGGTATTCCATTCATCCAGGTGTCATGAAGATGTATCAGGATTTGAGGCACCACTAATGGTGGAGGCGGATGAAGAAAAACATAGTGGAATATGTAGCTCGTTGCCTAAATTGTCAGCAGGTGAAGTATGGTCATCAACGACCAGGTGGATTGCTTCAGAAGATGGAGATTCCAGAGTGGAAATGGGAGAGGATCATTATGGATTTTGTTATTGGACTCCCACGGACTCAGAAGAAGTTTGATGCAGTTTGGGTGATTGTGGATAGATTGACCAAGTCAGCTCATTTCACTCATGTGGTTACTACATACTCTTAGGAGCAGCTGGCTCAGATTTACATCCACGAGATTGTCAAGCTTCATGGTGTACCGGTATTTATCATCTTTGACCGGGGTACGCAGTTTACATCATGGTTCTGGAGAGCCGTACAGCATGAGTTGGGTACTTGTGTGGAGTTGAGTACAACATTTCAACCTCAGACAGACGGACAGTCCGAGCGCACTATTCAGATATTGGAGGATATGCTTTGTGCATGTGTGATTGTTTTTGGGGGTGCTTGGGATTAGTTCTTGCCACTTGCGGAGTTTTCCTACAACAATAGTTATCAGCCGAGCATTCAAATGGCGTTGTATGAGGCTTTGTATGGTAGACGGTGCTAGTCTCCAGTGGGTTGGTTCGAGCCAGGTGAGGCTAGGCTATTGGGTACAGACTTGGTTCAGGATGCCTTGGAGAAAGTTAAATTGATTCAGGATCGACTTCGTATAGCCCAGTCCAGGCAGAAGAGTTATGCGGATCAGAAATTTCGCGACGTTGCATTCATGGTTGGGTAGCGGATTTTGCCCATAAAAGGTGTTATGAGGTTTGGAAAGAAGGGCAAGTTGAGCCCTAGGTATATCAGACCTTTTGAGATCCTTGAGAGGGTCGGATATGTGGCTTACAGACTTGCACTACCACGTGGTCTCTCTGCAATCCATCAAGTGTTCCATGTTTCGATGCTCCGGAAGTATCATGGCGATCCGTCTCATGTGTTAGACTTCAGCTCAGTTCAATTGGACAAGGATCTATCTTATGTTGAGGAGCTAGTGGCTATTTTGGACAGGCAGGTTCAGAAGTTGAGGTCAAAGAACATAGCTTCAGTGAAGGTTCAGTAGAGGGGTCACCCGGTCGAGAAAGCGACTTGAGAGACCGAGCAGGATATGCGCAGCAGTTATCCCCATCTTTTCACCACTTCAGGTATATCTCTATACTTGTTCGAGGATGAATGTTTATTTTAAGAGGGGGAGGATGTAATGACCCGGCCGGTAGTTTTGAGAGAATTAGCCCTGAACCCCTATTTATTGTTCCCTCTATTTCATTTTTGGGCTTTGTGACTTGCCTGGAGGATTTGTTTTTGGTTTCGGAGTGAAATGGGACACATAGTCCCTGAAATGGAAGTTTAAGTCGTAGGAATTGACCATAGTTCTAATTGTGTGAAGAAGACTACGGAATGAAGCTTCGATGATTCCAATAGCTCCGTAGGGTAATTTTGGTCCTAGTAGCGTGTTCGGATGTTGAATAAGAGGTCCATAGGTCATTTTAGCGTCAATTGGCGAAAGTTGGAAATTTGGTAAATTTCGAAAAGTTTGACCGGGAGTGGGCTTTTTTATGTCGGGGTCGGATTCCAATTTCGGAAGTTGGAATACGTCTGTAATGTCAATTATGACTTGTGTGCAAAATTTGAGGTCAATCGGACTTGATTTGATAGGTTTCGGCGTCGGATGTAGAAGTTTGAAACTTTGAAGTTCATTAGGCTTGAATCGATGTGTAATTCATATTTTTAGCATTGTTTGATGTGATTTAAAGGCTCGACTAAGTCCGTATGATGTTTTAGGACTTGTTGGTAGGTTTGGTTGCGGTCCCGGGGGCCTCGGGTGGATTACGGGTGGTTATCAGCCTAGAATGAGACTTGTAAGGACTGTTGAAGCTGGGCCTCAGCTGGTGTAATCACACCTGCGGAGCCCCCATCGCAGGTGCGAGCTCGCAGAAGTGAGCAATAAGGCGTAGGGGTGGTCTGGAAGGAAGAGGCCAAAAATCGCAGGTGCGGTGTTGAGACTGCATAAGAGGAGTTGCTCCTGCAAAAGATGGAACGCGGAAGTGGAAGGCCAAGAAGGCCATTGATCGCAGAAGCGGAAGTACTCCGCAGAAGCGAGCGCGGAGAAGCGGAAGTACTCCCCAGAAGCGGGCGTGCAGGTGCGACCCTTTTGCTGGCAGAAGCGGGATTTAGGACTTAAATAAAGTCCGCACCTGCAATGGTTTTTTCGCAGGTGCGGAGCCGCAGATGTGGTGGAGCCCTCGCAGAAGTGAAATCGCTGGGCAGAAAAGGGGAATTCCGAGGGTTTATTTCATTCTTCATTTTTGAACATTTTGAGGTCGGGTTTGGCGATTTTTGCGAGCATTTTCAAGGTATTTCTTGAGGTAAGTCCCTTGAGCTTATTTTTGTTCAATAATCTTGTTTCCCTATTGTTTTCCCTACCTAGATTGTGTGTGTTCAAGGTGGAATGTGGGAGTTGAGGCTAGGGATTTGGAAAGTGTAATTTGGGGATTTTAGGGGCGACTTAGTGTCGGATTTTGGTATTATTGGTATGGGTGAAATCGATATTTAATGCGTGTTTGTATTTTGTAACTAGTATCCGATTCCGAGATGTGGACCCGAGTCGACTGCTTGGGCCGAATTTTTGATTATTTGCTAAATTCGTAGTTTCATTATTTAAATTAGTTTCTTGTAATTGTATTCATGTTATATAATTACTTTTGGCTAGGTTTGGGTCATTCGGAGTCGGAAAGTCGAGGGAAAGGCATTCTTACCAATTGATTGAGCGACATTTGAGGTAAGTGACTTGTCTAACCTTGTGTGGGGGAAATCCCCTTAGGATTTGGTACTATTATAATATTTTGTGATATGTGAGCGTCGTGTACGTGAGGTGACGAGTGCGTACACGGACTGATTATGGAAAATTCGATTCTTGCTGATTTGTCATCTTTTAAAATACATTGACTGAGTTGCCTCAACATATGTAGTGATCATGTTTAGCCTAGTATAGCATGCCTACGTGCCTTAATTCTTACTTGCAATTTGTGCAACATGTTTAGTTGAATTACCTACTTTACTTGATTTGAATTAAATCTTTAACTGTAAGATTCTTGCTGAAAATCCATGTTTTCCTTTTGATTACCTGTTGCATATTTACTTTGGGACTACGAAGTGGTTTCTCGGGAGATCCCCCCTGTACTGCATATTTACTTTGGGACTAGGAGGCGGTTCCTCGGGAGATCCCCATGTACTGCATATTTACTGTGGGACTACGAGACGTTTACTCGGGCGATCCCCCTATATTGCATATTTACTTTAGGACTATGGGGCGGTTCCTCGAGAGATCCCCATGTACTGCATCTTTACATTTGAGACTACAAGGCGATACCTCGGGAGTGTCCCTGATGTGTACCTTTATTTATTGTGCTGATAGTTTTTGAAACTTCTTATTGTTTAAATTCTCAGTCATTTCAAAATATTATTATATCTTCTGTCTTACTTTTCTTTTAAACCAGTAGGGCCATGACCTGACCTCGTCACTACTCTACCAAGGTTAGGCTTGGCACTTACTGGGTATCGTTGTGGCGTACTCATATTACACTCTGCACATCTTTTGTGCAGATCCAGGTTCTTCCCACCAGCCCAGATACCAGTGAGTTGGACCGCTCGTGGAGAATTCAAGGTACATCTGCCAGTGCCCGCAGACCTTGGAGTCCCCCATCTATCCTTACTATGTTGTTTTCCTTATTTTCTTTAGACTCTGATGTATAGAGACATTTAGTAATTGCTCTTAGAATCTTGTGACTTATTTCTATCGGGTTTTGGGAGATGTATTGATTTTGAATCGCAATTTGAATTATATTACATGTTTAGATTTGAGTTTCAGTTTTATTATCCAGTTATTCCGCAAATTGTTAGGCTTACCTAGTCTTAAATGGGGTCGTGACATCACGACCCCATTTAGGTACCTAATCTTCCGCAAATTGTTAGGTGCCATCACGACTTCCTACGGAGGGGAAAATGGGGTCGTGACAATATGGCAAAGAATAAATTATTTTCTCTGAATCTTAAAACAATTGAGGCAAAATGTTTGAAGGCTAATGTGCAAGATGAATCATGGTGTTGGCACATGCGATTTGGGCACTTGAATTTTGAAGCACTCAAATCAATGGGAGAAAAGAACATGGTGCATGGAATATCATCAATCAACCATCCCAATCAATTGTACGAAGCTTGTCTTCTTGGAAAACATGCAAGGAGGAGAATTCTAAAGGAGGCCATGTCAAGATCAACTAAACCGCTTCAGCTTGTTCACACTGATGTGTGTGGACCAATCAATCCACCTTCCTTTGGTAAAAGTAAATACTTTCTACTTTTCATTGATGACTTTAGTAGAAAGACTTGGGTTTATTGCTTGAATCAAAAATCTGAAGCTTTTGCTGCTTTTAAAAATTTCAAAGTACTTGTGGAGAAACAAATGGCTATGAAATAAAAGCTTTAAGGTCCGATAGAGGAGGCGAATTCACTTCAAAAGAATTTAATGACTTCTGTCAGTATCATGGAATTCATTTCCACTAACGGTACCTTATTCACCCCATCAAACTGGAGTTACAGAGAGAAAGAATCGAACGATTCTTAATATGGCTCGATATATGTTAAAAGCTAAAAGTATGCCCAAGGAATTTTGGGCACAAGTTGTATCTTGTGCAGTTTATTTGAACAATAGGTCTCCAACAAGGAATGTTAGAGATCAAACCCTTCAAGAAGCATGGAGTGGAAGAATCCAAGTGTCAAGCACTTGGGAATCTTTTGGAGCATAGCCTATGCTCGTGTGCCACATCAAGGAAGAGCAAAGCTTGATGATCGAAGTTTCAAGCATGTTTTTGTTGGCTATGATAAGAGTTCAAAAGGCTACAACCTATACAACCCAAGTAGCGGCAAGATAGTGGTGAGTCGTGATATTGAATTTGATGAAGAATTTGCATGGAATTGGGAAACTCAGGAAGAAACTTCATATGAATTTCTTCCATACTTTGGCAATGAAGAAGAACCAGAGACCGTAGAACTTGTGCAGGATACAACTGCACCTCTCTCTCCAACTAATGTTGCATCTCCTTCTTCTCAACAAATTTCAAATGAGCAACCGCAAAGGACAATGAGCATTCAAGAGTTCTATGATGGCATGGAAGAAGTTACTAATTTTGATTTTTTATATTGTCTCTTTGCTGATAGTAAACCAATGAAATTTGATGAAGTTGTTACAGACAAAAGGTGGAGACAAGCCATGGAGAAGGAGATCGAGTCAATAGAGAAGAACAACACTTGGGAGTTAAGAACTCTTCCCAATGGTCATCGCAAAATTGGAGTAAAATGGGTATACAAGACAAAGAAGAACGCTGATGGAGATGTGGAGAGATACAAGGCACAACTTGTGGCTAAAGGCTACAAGCAAAGGCAAGTCATTGACTATAAAGAAGTCTATGCACCTGTTGCTCGCATGGAGACGATTCGTTTGCTGATCTCTTTGGCGGCGCAAATGAAGTGGAAGATCCATCAACTAGACGTCAAGTCAGCCTTCTTGAATGGCCATCTTGAAGAAGAAGTCTATGTTGAACAACCATTGGGCTTCGTGGTCAAAAACCATGAAGATAATGTGTTGCGGTTGAAGAAAGCTTTATATGGATTAAAGCAAGCCCCACGAGCATGGAATAGTTGCATTGACAAGTATTTTCAAGATAATGGGTTTACTCGTTATCTCCATGAATATGCTCTTTACCTTAAAGTTCATACTAATGGAGATATATATTATCGATTTGTCTTTATGTTGATGATCTTATTTTCATGGGTAATAACCCAAGTTTGTTTGAAGCTTTTAAGAAAGATATGTCCCGTGAGTTCGAGATGACAAACGTAGGGCTCATGTCATACTATCTGGGCCTAGAAGTGAAGCAAACGGAGGATGAAATTTTTATCTCTTAAGAAAGCTATACAAAAGAGATATTGAAAAAGTTTAACATGCTCGATTTCTACCCCATGAACACACCGATGAAAAGTGGGACAAAATTGTCCAAGTTTGATGAAGGAGAAAAAGTGGATCCCACATTTTTCAAAAGTCCTGTGGGAAGTTTGAGGTACTTGTCTTGTACCAGGCCAAATATACTCTTTGCAGTTGGAGTAGTAAGTCGCTTTATGGAAGCTCCTACCTCCACTCATTTGAAAGTCAATAGAAGAATTCTTCGTTACCTAAAATGTACGATTGACTTTGGGTTACTTTATTCTTCTTCTAGTGATTTCAAGCTTATGGGATATTGTGATAGTGATTATGCAGGAGATATTGATGATAGAAAAAGAAAAACTTATTTTGTGTTTTTCTTGGGTGATTGTGTTATTTTTTGGAGTTCAAAGAAATAATCAATTGTTACTCTCTCGACTTGTGAAGCTAAATATGTAGCAGCAACATCTTGTACCTGTCATGCTATTTGGCTTAGAAGAATGTTGAAGGAGCTCAATTTACCACAAATTGAAGCTATAGTATTGACAACAAATCTGCACAGGCACTTGCGAAGAATCCAGTGTATTATGATCGAAGCAAGAATATAGATATACGGTATCACTTCATCAGAGAATGCATTGCCAAGAAGGAAGTCGAGCTCAAGTATGCATTGCCTATTATTTTTAACAAGCCTCTCAAGTTTGAAGATTTTCAAAGGTTGAGATCAAGACGTGGAATGATAAGGAAAAATCAAAATTAAGGGAGAGATTTGTAGGACTCATCTAATAAAAAGAAATAAAAAGAAAGAAAAAAAATGACGACAACAGGTTGCAATAATGAAGTGGGTGGCTGGAAAAAAAGTTTGATAAATTGCAAAGCAAATTGTATATGCAAGCATTTTGATTGGCTGAAAGTTTGGCAAGTTTTGCTATAAATAGTAGGCTTCGTTCTTCATTTAAGACACACCAAAATAAGAGAGAAGAAATACAAGTTAGAGAGAGTAATCCATATATTGTAGTCTGTGAGATAAATAGTAAGTGTGAGTAATATTATAGTGATTTATTTAAATAAAGAGTATTATTTTTTTCAAAATTGTAGTAGTCTCTTGACACTACTAAGTTATAATATTAGTGGTAATATTGCTCAGCTCAGGTATTGCAATATACCTCGTTAAAAGAGTTGGTGTCGTTGTTAATTACTCTCTTGTGTTATTATTTGCCGTGGATATTATTTCTGGGCGGGATTATTATTTTTCCCAACATAAATTCTATGTTACGTGGGTATGTTGTTATTGAACTAAAATGGCTAGTCTTCTTTGAAATTAGAGATTTCCAAGATATCTGAGCACAAAATATTTAAAAGCTGTTTCTTTTAAGTACATCTTTCTTTCCTTTTTAGGCTTAGTGGGTTAGTGAATTAAATCCTGCCTAAGACTATTACATTATCTTTATGTACTTTAATGTTGTGGAAATGCTTAAAATCATGTAATGCTGATCATTGTAGTATCAGATACAAAACTTTTTCTTTTTGGATTAGTTGCAGTATCATGTTAAATACCTGTTCTTTTTTTTCTTTTCCAAAAATTCTTTGTCGGTTCTTTTCCTCTCAGATCAGTATTTGATGATTTAAGGCGGAAAAAAAATACTTGCAGATGAATAGGGTAAAACAGGATAGTTATGGAACATTGGATTAGTTACAAGGCTTTGCCTTTCTATGGTTGACTATTTGAGTTTGGGTGAGATTGAACCTGAGAAGTTGTTAGATCATTGCAATAATTGAGTTTGTCATGTTAATTGATCTGTTGATTACTTGTTTTGCTTTAAAAGTATCTCTTTAAAAGTAGTTACTATTCAATTTTTTTTTTTTTTTTTTTACTTAATAAAATCTCACATTCATTCTAAAATTGATGATGGGATTATCTATGGCATAAACTAGACAAAATTATATTAGAGTGAGCAAGCTTGAGAAAAGAAGCCTCAGCCTTTGGCTCCTCGTGCCTCTACTTTTCATGTCAAGATAACAATTCTAGTTTATTGGCGCTATGGGGGTGCTTTATTCAAGTTTAAAATAGTTCTAATCTTCGCCGTTCAACCTAATTTGACAGAGAACTTACAGCAATCTCTGGAAAACCAAGAAGAGACTTTGAAGGGAACAAATGCTCTTTTGCCAATTCCAAGGTTCCTACTTTGCAGATTCTAATTGGGGTTTCTTCTTGAAGGATGTGCATATTATCATCTTTACATCATAATTTTCTGGTTTTACTGGCAGTCCTAGCACAGTATATGTGGCAGTATATAAATGAGGTTATATAATATAGTGATTGTTACGATCGGGAACGCGGGTAGTGCGGAATTTAGCCAAACAACGGTATAATGACAATAACAAAGACAATGAAAGTTGATAACAACAGCAATTAAAGTATATAAAGAAGACACAAATTTAATGTGGTTCAGTCAAAGTGACCTACGTCCACAAGCGGAAATGAGCAATTTTACTATATCAATAAGAGTACAAAAAAGAGTACAAAATTGAAGTAAATACTCTAATTAATCCCCACATACCCTAAGAGAATTAACCTCACAAGATCACTCCAAAGAAAAGGTTCACACAAGTGTTTCCCAACATTAACTCTCATACAAAATACTCCTAATAAAGGAGGAAAAGAAGAAACAAGAAATGAAGACTCAAGTCTTGTTGATGTGTTTTCAAATGAGTAGAGAGTCCTCATTATATAAGAAACAAGAAAGAAATGCTTGGCCAACAATTGGTCACGTCCTCTCAAAATACAATGCCATTTATTTGGCCAACAAGGTCTTAAATAAAAGGCTCCAAATATGCCAACAAGGCTCATAAATAAAAAGCCTAAAAATAAGGTCACCTTTTACAAATCTCTACCTTGGCTTAATTTTGGCTGATATAGTAAATTTTCTCCATCTTCTCCGCAAAATTCCCAATGGGCCTATGTCAAAATTTAATGCCATCAAATTTAGACAAATTGTCTGATACCGAAACTATAGTATGGCCTATAACAGTGGAGCCCAATAAAGTATATAACGAACCAGATCTATGTGCTTTCATGATCACAAGAGCATCGTGAAAAATCTTTAGAACTCCACCTTCACTAGTGAATTTCCACCCAAGGGATTCTAAAGTGTCCAAAGAGATTAGATTTTTCTTCAACTCAGGAACATATCTAACATCGGTGAGAATTCTCACCACATCATCGTGCATTCTGATCTGAATTGTACATTTGCCAATAACGTTACAAGTAACATTGTTACCCAGTAGGACAACTCCACCTGTAACTTAATCATATGTAGAAAACAAGTCCCTGGTATGACACATATGATAGAACAACTAAAATCTGAAATCCACTCATTGTCTAATCTGAAACTAATTTCAGTTGCTAAAAATATAGTTCCCTCAATCTCATCAGTTGCTACACTAACTTCGGCAGTGTCACTATTTTTGTGCTCATTTTTTCTTTCTTTATGCTTTTCTTTATCTTTCAGTTTATAATATTCAGAGATAATGTGACATTTCTTATGACAATAGCGACACTCTAAATTATTGTATCTGGATATAGAATCAGATTTGCCCCTAACAAACAAGCCAACTTCCGCTTGAGTTCCACTAGCTTCCCCAGTAATATCACTATCTATCTGTTCTTTTGATTTTAAGATAGATTTAATATCCTTATAAGAGATATTATACTTTGCATAAAATATAGTATCTCTAATATGCTTAAAAGATAGGGGTAGAGAATAAAACAGTAACACGGCTTGATCCTCATCTTTAATTTCAGCATCTATATTACTCAAATCCATAAGAGTGAAATCAAAGGTGTCAAGATGAGAGAGAATAGAGGTATCTTCACCCATACGAATTGTATAAAGCTTCTGCTTCATGTAAAGTTTATTTTCCACCGTCCTCTTCATATATAAGGTTTTCAATTTTTCCCGCATGCCTTTGGCTGTGGTTTCTACAGAAATCTCACGTAAAACCTCATTTGAGATATTTAAAATGATACCTGCTTTTGCCTTTTTGTTTATAACGGTAAACTCCTCATCCATCATTTTATCCGGTTTCTTCTCTTTTTCTTTCAATGCCAAATCTAAGCCATCCTGAATTAGGATAGCCTCCATTTTTAATTTTTACATTCCGAAGTTTGCACTTCGATCAAATTTTTCAACATAAGTCTTTGTTAAAGCCATATTGACTATAGAAACAAACCCGGTTAGATCTGATTCTGATACCAATTTGTTAGCATTGGGAATCCGGGTAGTGCGGAATTTAGCCAAACAACGGTATAATGACAATAACAAAGACAATAAAAGCTGATAACAACGGCAATTAAAGCATATAAAGAAGACACAAATTTAACGTGGTTCGGTCAAAGTGACCTACGTCCACAAGCGGAGAGGAGCAATTTTAGTATACCAATAAGAGTACAAAAGAGAGTATAAAATTAGAGTAAACACTCTAATTAATCCCAAATACCCTAAGAGAATAATCTCAAAAGATCACTCCAAAGAAAGGGTTCACACAAGTACTTCTCAACACTAACTCTCAAACAAAACACTTTTAATAAATGAGGAAAAGAAGAAACAAGAAATAAAGACTCAAGTTTTGTTGGTTTGTTTTCAAATGAATAGAAAGTCAAAACAAGAAAGAAATGCTTGGCCAACAATTGGCCACATCCTCGCAAAATACAAGGCCATTTATTTGGCCAACAAGGCCTTAAATAAAAAGTTCCAAATATGCCAACAAGGCTCATAAATGAAAAGCCTAAAAATAAGGCCACCTTTTACGGTGATTCTGGCAAAGTTTTTTTTTTTTTTGGGAGGTGGTAGCTAGCCACTCCCTCCTCTCCTTTTCAGTGGGTTGTCACTTCACTTATCAGTACAAGAAATAATACCACCATGCTAATAGAAAAATTCGTTAGATCAGTTGCACGAAGACGGTTCTGAGTCTTCACTATAGCCAATATTAAAAGTCATCAATATTTGCATGTTGTACTCCTAATGTATAGGACCTACGCTGAAGAAAACCATTCAGTACTGCCAAAGTTATATATGCTAAAAGCATCAATGCTTCTGCATCAAGCAACTATGATGAATAAATATCTGCATGTCTAAGCCTGAAAAGACAAAAGATTGGCTGTAGTAACCCCTTCCTATCTTCCAATTTGAGATATTTTGTGCTTGTCCATTCAATTTCATGAAATGCATGAGAGAACATTATCTTCAGTAACTTATACAGTTATTTTCCCTTCTTTCGATGAAGTTTGCAGATTAAAGAGCGTTTTCGTTTAGAGCTTTGATCCATGTTCATGATGGGAGCTGAAAAGGCATCGTTCTCCAGGCCTAGATACTCTTATCATGTATACTTGAGTTATAGAGGTCAAGAGATTAGTATGAACTTCATCAATCTTCCGCACACAGAATTGACACGTGTAGGTCTTCGAACATTCAAGAAACATGGTGAAGCTAGGAAAGGAAAAATTGTTGGATCAGAATTGCATAAAGTGTTCAAGGAAGCGAGAATTTCAATAATTGTATTCTCAGAAGATTATGCATACTCTAGAAGGTGCCTAGATGAACTTGTGAACATCCTGGAAAGGAAGCACAGTGGCAGTCATATGATTCTACCTGTGTTCTATCATATGGATCCATCCCATGTGAGAAAGCAGACAGGATCTTATGCAAAAGCATTTCATAATTATGAAGAGCAGATCATGGGGGAGAAGGGTGAAAGAAGGAATGAGCAGATAGCAAAGGTGAAGATATGGAGAGCATCTCTCAAGGAGGTTGCAAATATGGCAGGGATAGTTCTAGAAGACGGGTAACCTAAATGAAATGTCTTTTGACTCTGCATTGTGAAACATACGTGTTCTTAAGTGTGTGACAAAACTTTCAATTTTTTGGATATTTATAATATTTTGTTGATTTATGACTTTTATCTTCTAAAGCTACATCTGAAAAAAAGGGTTTTGCCCTAGCAACAGTGCAACAGAGCATTCTTATGGCCGAGACTCTTCCCTCTCTTCTTCTTCCTAAGACTCCACTACACCCATCAAGAGTCAAGTTTCCCACCGCCAACTCGCCTGTTTTTCCGGCGAGATCTCAGCAACGCGCCGACGCGTGTGGCTTTTTCCGGTGACTTTTCAAATTTTTTTCTTCAGACAGCATCTTCTCGAGGTTTATTCGAGCCTTCCCGTTTCAGTTTCACCAAATTCCGATGACTTTTTCTTTTTTCGGCCATTAAACCCCAGATTCTGGCGATTGATTTCTTTGTTCAGTACGAGAAAACCTTCCTCCTTTCCTATATATTGTTTTCACCCACTGTGATTACTGATATTCTAACTATTGAGGCTTTTTCCGGCAAGATCTCACTTCCTTTTTTTTGGGACAGTCGCGTTTAGAATATGATAGATTCTACAGAGAGAAGCTCTTTCTTCTCTCTAGAATCTAGAAAACTGGAAAACATGTCTTTATCAAAGCTGTCTCTTGGCCAGCCCTAGAAAGTACTTGGGGGAAGATGCCATCGAAAGCTCGACGTAGGGCAGGAGCCGCACTTCTCATTGTCCGAGGAGCACACTCTCAGGCACAAGGGTTTCTTGGAATCTAGTCTCATTGGGTCTTTCTCCAAATGGGTTGGTTCTCTAGAGACTGTTAGGAACTGGCCAGCAGAGGCATGGAACATCAAGGACGGGCTGAATATATCGCAACTAGGGGAACCTTAATATCTCTTTCATTTTGTTAACAAGTCTCAAGCTTCAGAAATTCTTGTCAGAGGAAACAGGTGGCTCTATGGGAACTTCTTAAATCTAGACAGATGGGTGGAGCACGATGGGTGTCTTGACCCTCGCTTTAATGGCGAAACATTGATGGTCAACATGGTGGGTCTCCCGGTGTATCTTTGCTGTCTTGACCTATTCAAGAAGATAGGGGAAATTTTTGGGAGTTTTATTGATGTCACTTGCAGTTTACACGATCTCTCGCGAGTGAGGATTGTGGTGAAGAAAGGGGGTAGAATCCCTATCTCCACTGTGGTGGAAGATGGTTACTTGAGTTATAGGTTTTGGTTGAGCCCTGAATTTTGCCCTATCTTAATGCTTGTGATAGTGGCGGAAGAAAAGGGAAGGTCAAATAGAAGGGAGGGAAGGGTAAATCAGTCTCTGGGGGGAGGGGAGGGCTCACCGGATCACTGGATTAAGCCGGAATCAGATGTTAGATCGAGAAGAGACGGGAGGTTTGAAATTGGGGGAGGAAGACAAAATTGTAACAGGAGGAGAAGATGTTGGGTAAGTGATGCGGGCTGGAAAGGCAGAATGAGCCGATTCTCTTCTAATTATCATAGGATCGGGCAAGTTTTCAGCAAGTATAGGCCCGGGCATCCTCACATGGGCCCAACAACTTTTCCCAATTCCATTAGAATTGATCCTAAGGGGCCCAGATTATTTCAAGCTGCGCATGATAAGGCTCCTAAGCATATGGGAACAGTCGTTCCTCCTTCTTCTGCCAATGGTGGTTCACACAGTGGCACTCCTTCACCGAGCTCTAGTGACATGTGCCCCTTTACAATGGCTGCTACTGCAGGGGTAGAACCGGCTAAAGATGGTGTTGTTAATCCACGACCCCCCGCCTTTGATGGACCCAGTTCCATCAACTCCTCACCTGCTCCTGGGCTTAGTTGTGCTGAGGTCACACTTAAAGTTTCTTCTTCTTCTGGGGAGATTGTTGAGCATGCTCCAATTGATGTTAGTGTCGGACCAGTACTTTCAGTTAATATGCCGCCAAGGGTTCCATGCTCTCTTCCTCCATGCTACCCTACTGGTGGTTCTGGATATTCCTATAGCAGCGGGGTGTTAATTTCAGAGGTTGCTTCCCCTCAAGGAAATGGTGAGATCCTTTCGGAGGTTAAAACTCCTAGTGTTAGCAATGCTATGGTCTTGTATTCCTCTGGTAGGAGCAAGGAAAGGGTACATATAGAAGACGCATGCCTAATTTCGTCACGGATTGGAGGAGGGGATATGTCTTTCTGGATGGAGGATAAACTATTAAACTTTGGAAAGTTTCTAGGTGTTTCTGTTGAAGGGAAGGAAGATATGGTGTTAGAACTGTTGAGGGAGATTGAGCAAAAATCTCTTTATGATGGTGCAGGGAGGGAGTTGGGTCAAGGTGTTAAGCAAAATAATTTAGGGGATGTAGTGGTGTACCGGAGAAGGGGTCGGGTGTGTGACAAGAAGGATGGGAGATCAGCTAGAGGGGGTGGGGAAAAGGGGGATATTGTTACTTATGAAAGTTAAGATTCTTTCATGGAATGTGAGGGGGATGAATGACCCAAACAAAAGGGCCATCATCAAAGTGGGAGTTAGAGAGTGGGGTGCTAACCTAGTTTGTTTTCAGGAAACAAAAATGGAAGTTTTGTCGGATGTGATTGTGAGGAGTGTCTGGGGAGGTAGTTGGGTAAAATATAACTGGGTCCCAGCAGTGGGAAGTGCCTGGGGCATTCTTCTAATGTGGGATTATAGAAGCTTGGAGGTAAAGGAGATTAAGAAGGGAGTTTTTTCTTTAGCAGCTCTTGTCAAAGATAGAGTGAGTGGGGTGGAGTGGGGATTTGGGGGAGTGTACGGACCGGTAGGAGAAGGGTCCAAGGAGGCTTTCTGGGAGAAACTGGCCATTGTGATGGGGGAATCAGACATTCCATGGGTTCTAGGGGAGACTTTAACGCTATTAGATTTCCGGATGAGAGATTAGGCTGTAGTTTGATTTCGAGGGCCATGGAGGAGTTTTCTGACTTCATCAATGATCACTTTCTCATTGACCTTCCTCTGTCAGAGGAAAGGTTTACTTGGGCCGGGGCGGAGGATTCCAACTCAAGGTCTAGACTTGATAGATTCCTGACATCGCCCTCATGGGATGAGCTGGTGTCGAATGTGCTGCAGATTCCTTTACCTAGTCTGACTTCGGATCATTTGCCTATTTTGCTAGATAAATGCAGAGGGATGGGGTGCGAGCCCCCTTCCTATTCGAAAATATGTGGTTGAAAGTGCCAGGATTTGGTGACAAGGTGAAAGAATGGTGGGTAAGCTACGGGGTATCAGGGACACATTCATTCCGTCTTTCAAAGAAAATTAAATTGCTCAAAGGAGATATTATTAGGTGGAATAAAGAGGTTTTTGGGAGGGTAGAGGTTAAAATGGGGGATCTTATGCATGAATTGGGGGAATTAGAAAATGAGGAAGGGGCGAGGGAGTTAGATGAATCTGAGAAAGCGAGATTGGGGAAGGTTAAGAGGGAAATAGTCGAGTTATCAATAGTTCAAGAGACTAGTTGGCGGCAAAAATCGAAGGCGCTCTGGTTAAAGGAGGGGGATTCAGATACCAAGTTTTTCCAAAGGGTGGCGGTTGAAAATCGAAGGAGAAACATCATAGAGTCCTTAGTTGTGTATGGGGCGAGGATTGAGGGAGATGAGGAGGTAAAATGGGCGATAATGGGGTTTTATGAGAACTTATATAAAGAGGAAGTTAGTTGGAGGACGACTTTGAGGGGAATAGAGTTCAACCATATAGGGGAGGGAGACAACGAGTGGCTAGAAAGGGTTTTCGAGGAGGAGGAGGTGCACGAGGCTGTGTCGAGTTGTGCTGGTGATAAGGCCCTTGGGCCAGATGGTTTCTCCTTGGCTTTCTTTCAGCTTTTTTGGGACACAATCAAGGGGGAGTTGATGGAAGCCATTGAATACTTCCATGTGAATGGTGTTTTCAAGAGAAGTATCAATGCTTATTTTATTATTATTGTGCCTAAGAAAGAAGGTGCATCTTGTATCAGAGACTACAAGCCTATTAGTCTCGTGGGGAGCATTTACAAGATTATTTCAAAAGTGCTTTCCAACAGACTTAAGAAGGTTCTTGACATAACTATTTTGTCCTTCTAGAATGCATTTGTGGAAGGTAGGCAGATCATGGATGCTGCTTTGGTGGCAAATGAACTTCTAGACTCCAGAAGAAAAAATAGAGAACTCGGCTTACTATGCAAGTTGGACCATGAGAAGGCTTTCGACCATGTCAATTGGGAGTTCCTGGACTTCATTATGATGCGGATGGGGTTTGGGGCAAGATGGAGAGGATGGATCAAGTTCTGCATTTTCTCATTCAGATTCTTTGTCCTGGTTAATGGTAGCCCGTGTGGTTTCTTTGGCAGCTCCAGGGGTCTCAGGCAAGGTGACCCCCTATCCCCCATGCTATTAATTCTAGTGATGGATTCTCTGAGCAAAATGATGGATCGCGCGGCGGGCGGAGGCTTCTTGAGAGGATTCTCAGCTCCGATTGGGGTGCTCAGTGCCCGAAGAATCTCTCATTTGCTTTTTGCGGATGACACACTGGTTTTCTGTGATGCCGATATAGATCAGTTGACCTACCTGAAACAGGTCCTACAGTGGTTTCAGTTAGTATCAGGATTGAAAATCAACATCGGCAAGTGTGAGATTTTCCCGGTAGGTGAAGTTGCTAATATGGATGCCTTGTCTTATGTTCTCAAATGCAAGGTAGGCTCCCTTCCCACTACTTACCTAGGCCTCCCATTGGGCGCTTCATATAAGTCGGATCCACTTACAAAAGGCCTAACTAGAGAGGTAGTTGAGAAATCATCAAGGGGAATGGGGTTATGGCCGAGAACAAGTCATTGTGGAGGTAACTCTACCTAGAAGACTGGAGATCCCAAGATCTAGGTTCAAGGAGATTAAACAAAGTCATTAATGATGGTTCAACATTGTCAAATAAAATTTTAGTCTGTTCTCGTGATGAGACAATGTTCAGTACCAAGGATAAAGCATTAAGGCTTTTTAATGATTTCTAAATTTGATACGGGGTATATCAAATAGTGTATCTACAGGATGACACGTTTAGGAATCACCTATGTAAGTGTGAAGTGTTAGCCGCTTCAAGGAGAACTTTGTAAGGCCAGTTCTCTACGCACTTATGAAACCACGCGGTGTTCATGGCTGAAACGAACACAACAATGAGAACCAAAGACGGTTAAGGGTTGATTGTGTGACTTATGGTTGTCTAGGCATACACCAAAGATCGACGGTTCAAGGATATCAAATCTATCGATTGACCGAGTATATCCGACATAAGTTTACTACGGAAAGTTCAAAGGGAAACCTACTTATCCAGATGCGATTAATCCTTGCTTGTAAATCACATAGTTTTTCCATGCATACTTCCGTGATATAGCCATTCCCCATTCATGTGGGGGATTGTTGAGGTTTTTTGTTTTTAAGATGAAATAGTCTTAAGATGAGGGTGAATGGGAAATGGAGGGAAATTAAAATTTTTGAGTAAAATTTTAAGTTTCCCCCTCTTGATAATGAGACATTATCCCATATTGGAAGAGGAAAAGATTTTTGGTGGGTATATATATAATTTCTTTTCTTGTAGCTCTTAAAGAGTTAAGAAGAAAGCAAGCCTCGCGCCGTCGTCATCGTCGCTCGCTCGGCTCGGCTTCGGCTACGGCTACGGCTTCGGCTTCGGCTTCGGCTTCGGATTCGGATTAGGATTCGGATTTGGTTTTGGATTTGGATTTTGTCAAATGATCGATTTATTGATTAATTTTTTAGACCAAATTTATTTGTTAATTGTAAATATTAACGTAAGATTATCCGCATTTGTAACGGATATTTTCCAATCCGTGTATTGACCACAAGGCAGCCGCCTAATGCTCTTCCCACCATGAATGTGCTTGCTCCACAAATAAGCTAATGCTTGCTCCACCATGGAGGGTGGACGATTGTTCTTCTTCAACACTGGCTGCTATATATATGTGCAGCAGCTGTTGAAGAAAGACACACCCAATACACAAGACACAAAACTGAAATCGCTCAATAGATTTGGCTATACATTGCACTCCTTCCTCTTAGCATTTCCATATGATTTTCTGAGTTTCTACTCCTTCGTTCTGCATTGTTTTAACTTCAAACAAAGTAACTGTAAGTGTGATTTGCTACCGAACTTTGTGTTCGCCGAAACACTGGGGTTTGAAGTACCGCTACACCAGTGTGTAATTCGTTCTATCCTGGGAGGAAATAATCCATTACCTTGGGTACTAGGAGGGGATTAAATTCCTTAAGGAAACACTGTGAATTCAGTGGGCTCGAATTCATTATTATTGTTTCATTACGTTAACTTATATTTTGCAGAATTAATATTTACAAATACAGGAATATTGACCGGGAATAACAATCTTAAGGAATTTAATATTTATTTCTGTACTTGTGTTATTCTTATTATTCTGCAAACTAAAACCTTTGTGGTTTTGTGTACTCCCGTTTTGGAGAGTAAAGCCTTCGTGGCGTTTTGTTGGATATTAAAATCTACGTGATTTTTACTCCAGTTTGAAAACGTGTATTAAACGTTTGTTTGTGTCATTCTTTTACAGAAAAGATGATGACTGAAAACGAAAACCAAGCTGTTCCGATGGCGACTGCCAACGCAACGACAAGCCGAACACCGGCGTTGGCACCGGCAGAAAAACCCGGAAAATTTTCCGGGATTGATTTCAAACGCTGGCAGCAGAAGATGTTCTTCTACTTAACTACGTTATGTCTACAGAAGTTCATCAAGGAAGATGTTCCTGATCTGCCGGATAAAACTCCAGATAATGAACGCTTTCTCGTGATTGAAGCGTGGAAGCATTCTGATTTTTTATGCAAGAATTATATTCTTAGCGGACTGGATGATAATCTGTATAATGTATACAGTAGCATGGAGACATCCAAAGAATTGTGGAATGCGCTTGAAAAGAAATATAAGACTGAAGATGCCGGGATGAAGAAATTCGTTGCCGCAAAATTTCTGGACTACAAAATGATAGATAGCAAGTCTGTTATTACTCAAGTCCAGGAATTGCAAGTGATTATTCATGATCTACTTGCTGAAGGTCTTGTAATCAACGAAGCATTCCAAGTAGCAGCAATGATTGAGAAGTTGCCTCCGTTGTGGAAGGACTTCAAAAATTATTTGAAACACAAACGAAAGGAAATGTCCCTTGAAGATCTCATTGTTCGGTTGAGAATCGAAGAGGACAATAAAGCTGCTGAAAGGAGAGGCCGTGGAAATTCAACAATAATGGGAGCAAATATTGTTGAAGATAACAAAAAGAGGAAGAAGGCTTCTGGTCCGAAATACAACCCAAGCAAGAAACGGTTCAGTGGAAACTGCTACAACTGTGGGAAAACCGGACACAAATCTACGGAGTGTCGTGCTCCGAAGAAAGACAAGAAAAGGGGTCAAGCAAACATGGTAGTAAACCATGATGATGTTGATAACTTGTGTGCCATGCTTTCTGAATGTAACTTGGTGGGAAATCCTAAACTGTGGTGGTTTGATTCAGGAGCCACTCGCCATGTTTGTGCAGTTAGAGAAGCTTTTGCTACTTATGCTCCTGCTGGACCCGGAGAGACAGTTTATATGGGAAATGCTTCAACAGCAAAAGTTGAAGGATATGGGAAGATATTTCTGAAAATGTTTGCCTATATGTGGATGATATGCTGATAATGAGTAATGACATTGCCAACATAAATGCTACTAAGCGTATGCTCAATAGCAAGTTTGATATGAAAGACTTGGGAGTTGCTGATTTAATTCTGGGAATTAAGATCCATAAGACTCCTCAAGGTCTGGCATTGTCACAATCTCATTATATTAAGACAGTACTTGAAAAATTCAAGCACTTGGGCTTTAAAGTTGCAAAGACTCCAATTGACGTGAATCTTGCATTAGCAAAGAACAAAGGCCAAAGCATATCACAATTGGATTATGCTCGTGTGTTGGGATGCTTAATGTATATCATGAATTGTACACGACCAGATATAGCTTGTGCTATAAGTAAACTGAGTCGATATACGAGCAATCCAGGCCAATCTCATTGGATGGCAATGAAACGAGTTTTGGGATATTTAGAACATACCCAGAACTTTGAATTGCACTACAGTAATTTCCCTGCGGTGATTGAGGGATACTGTGATGCAAATTGGATTACCGGTTCAACTGATTCTAAGTCCACGAGTGGATATGTATTCACTATTGGTGGAGGAGCGGTATCTTGGAAGTCGTCCAAACAAACATGTATTGCCCGCTCTACAATGGAGGCTGAATTCATAGCCTTAGATAAAGACGGTGAAGAAGCTGAATGGCTCCGGAATTTCTTGGAAGACATTCCATTTTGGCCCAAACCGTTGGCACCAATATGCATACATTGTGATAGTCAAGCGGCAATTGGAAGGGCTGGGAGCATTATGTATAACGGTAAATCTCATCATATACGACGAAGACATAAAACCATTAGGCAATTACTCTCTAGAGGAATTATCACGATTGACTATGTAAAGTCAAGTGATAATGTGTCGGATCCACTTACAAAAGGCCTAACTAGAGAGGTAGTTGAGAAATCATCAAGGGAATAGGGTTATGGCCGAGAACAAGTCATTGTGGCGGTAACTCTACCTAGAAGACTGGAGATCCCAAGATCTAGGTTCAAGGAGATTAAACAAAGTCATTAATGACGGTTCAACAATGTCAAATAAAATTTTAGTCCGTTCTAGTGATGAGACAATGTTCAGTACCAAGGATAAAGCATTAAGGCTTTTTAATGATTTCTAAATTTGATACGCGGTATATCAAATAGTGCATCTACAGGATGACACGTTTAGGAATCACCTATGCAAGTGTGAAGTGTTAGCCGCTTCAAGGAGAACTTTGTAAGGCCAGTTCTCTATGCACTTATGAAACCAGGTGGTGTTCATGGCTGAATCGAACACAACAATGAGAACCAAAGACGGTTAAGGGTTGATTGTGTGACTTATGGTTGTCTAGGTATACACCAAAGATCGACGGTTCAAGGATATTAAATCTACCAATTGACCGAGTATATCCGATATAAGTTTACTACGGAAAGTTCAAAGGGAAACCTACTTATCCAGATGCGATTAATCCTTGCTTGTAAATCACACAGCTTTTCCATGCATACTTCCGTGATATAGCCATTTCCAATTCATGTGGGGGATTGTTGAGGTTTTTTGTTTTTAAGATGAAATAGTCTTAAAATGAGGGTGAATGGGAAATGGAGGGAAAATAAAATTTTTGAGTAAAATTTTAAGTTTCCCCTCTTGACAATGAGACATTGTCCCATATTGGAAGAGGAAAAGATTTTTGGTGGGTATATATGTAATTGCTCTTCTTGTAGCTCTTAAAGAGTTAAGAAGAAAGCAAGCCTCGCGCCGTCGCCATCGTCGTCGTCGCTCGCTCGGCTCGGCTTCGGATTTGGATTTGTATTTGGATTTGGTCAAATGATCGATTGATTGATTAATCTTTTGGACCAAATTTATTTGTTAATAGTAAATATTAACGTAAGATTATCCGCATTTGTAACGGATATTTTCCAATCCGTGTATTGACCACAAGGCAGCTGCCTAATGCTCTTCCCACCATGAATGTGCTTGCTCCACAAACAAGCTAATGCTTGCTCCACCATGGAGGGGGGACGATTGTTCTTCTTCAACACTGGCTGCTATATATATGTGCAGCAGCTGTTGAAGAAAGACACACACAATACACAAGACACAAAACTGAAATCGCTCAACAGATTTGGCTATACATTGCACTCCTTCCTCTCAGCATTTCCATACGATTTTCTGAGTTTCTACTCCTTCGTTCTGCATTGTTTTAACTTCAAACAAAGCAACTGTAAGTGTGATTTGCTACCGAACTTTGTGTTCGCTGAAACACTGGGGTTTGAAGTACCGCTACACCAGTGTGTGATTCGTTCTATCCTGGGAGGAAATAATCCATTACCTTGGGTACTAGGAGGGGATTAAATTCCTTAAGGAAACACTGTGAATTCAGTGGGCTCGAATTAATTACTGTTTCATTACGATAACTTATATTTTGCAGAATTATTATTCATAAATACAGCAATATTGGCGGGACTAACAATCTTAAGGAATTTAATATTTATTTCTGTATTTGTGTTATTCTTATTATTCTGCAAACTAAAACCTTTGTGGTTTTTTATACTCCCGTTTTGGAGAGTAAAGCCTTCGTGGCGTTTTGTTGGAGATTAAAATCTACGTAATTTTTACTCCAGTTTGAAAACGTGTATTAAACGTTTGTTTGTGTCATTCTTTTACAGAAAAAATGACGATTAAAAGCGAAAACCAAGCTGTTCCGATGGTGACTACCAACGCATCAACAACCCGAACACCGGCGTTGGCACCGGCAGAAAAACCCGAAAAATTTTCCGGGATTGATTTCAAGCGCTGGCAGCAGAAGATGTTCTTCTACTTAACTACGTTATGTCTACAGAAGTTCATCAAGGAAGATGTTCCTGATCTGCCAGATAAAACTCCAGAGAATGAACGCTTTATCGTGATGGAAGCGTGGAAGCATTCTGATTTTTTATGCAAGAATTATATTCTTAGCGGACTGGATGATAATCTGTATAATGTATATAGTGGCATGGAGACGTCAAAAGAATTATATTCTGTGCTTGAAAAGAAATATAAAACTGAAGATGCCGGGATGAAGAAATTTGTTGCCGCAAAATTTTTGGACTACAAAATGGTAGATAGCAAGTCTGTTATTACCCAAGTCCAGGAATTGCAAGTGATTATTCATGATCTACTTGCTGAAGGTCTTGTCATCAATGAAGTATTCCAAGTAGCAGCAATGATTGAGAAGTTACCTCCGTTGTGGAAGGACTTCAAAAATTATTTGAAACACAAATGAAAGGAAATGTCCCTTGAAGATCTCATTATTCGGTTGAGAATCGAAGAGGACAATAAAGCTACTGAAAGGAGAGGCCGTGGAAATTCAACAATAATGGGAGCAAATATTGTTGAAGATAACAAAAAGAGGAAGAAGGCTTCTGGTCCGAAATACAACCCAAGCAAGAAGCGGTTCAATGGAAACTGCTACAACTGTGGGAAAACCGGACACAAATCTACGGAGTGTCGTGCTCCGAAGAAAGACAAGAAAAGGGGTCAAAAAAACATGGTAGTAAACCATGATGATATTGATAACTTGTGTGCCATGCTTTCTGAATGTAACTTGGTGGGAAATCCTAAACTATGGTGGTTTGATTTAGGAGCCACTCGCCATGTTTGTGCAGTTAGAGAAGCTTTTGCTACTTATGCTCCTGTTGGACCCGGAGAGAGAGTTTATATAGGAAATGCTTCAACGGCAAAAGTTGAAGGATATGGGAAGATATTTCTGAAAATGACTTCTGGCAAGGTCATGACTCTGAACAATGTCCTTCATGAGTAATGACATTGCCAACATTAATGCTACTAAGCGTATGCTCAATAGCAAGTTTGATATGAAAGACTTGGGAGTTGCTGATTTAATTCTGGGAATTAAGATCCATAAGACTCCTCAAGGTGTGGCATTGTCACAATCTCATTATATTAAGACAGTACTTGAAAAATTCAAGCACTTGGGCTTTAAAGTTGCAAAGACTCCAATTGATGTTAATCTTGCATTAGCAAAGAACAAAGGCCAAAGCATATCACAATTGGATTATGCTCGTGTGTTGGGATGCTTAATGTATATCATGAATTGTACACGACCAGATATAGCTTGTGCTATAAGTAAACTGAATCGATATACGGGCAATCCAGGCCAATCTCATTGGATGGCAATGAAACGAGTTTTGGGATATTTAGAACATAACCAGAACTTTGAATTGCACTGCAGTAAATTTCCTGCGGTGATTGAGGGATACTGTGATGCAAATTGGATCACCGGTTCAACTGATTCTAAGTCCACGAGTGGATATGTATTCACTATTGGTGGAGGAGCGGTATCTTGGAAGTCGTCCAAACAAACATGTATTGCCCGCTCTACAATGGAGGCTGAATTCATAGCCTTAGATAAAGCCGGTGAAGAAGCTGAATGGCTCCGGAATTTCTTGGAAGACATTCCATTTTGGCCCAAACCGTTGGCACCAATATGCATACATTGTGATAGTCAAGCGGCAATTGGAAGGGCTGGGAGCGTTATGTATAACGGTAAATCTCGTCATATACGACGAAGACATAAAACCGTTAGGCAATTACTCTCTAGAGGAATTATCACGATTGACTATGTAAAGTCAAGTGATAATGTGTCGGATCCACTTACAAAAGGCCTAACTAGAGAGGTAGTTGAGAAATCATCAAGGGGAATGGGGCTATGGCCGAGAACAAGTCATTGTGGCGGTAACTCTACCTAGAAGACTGGAGATCCCAAGATCTAGGTTCAAGGAGATCAAACAAAGTCATTAATGACGGTTCAACATTGTCAAATAAAATTTTAGTCCGTTCTCGTGATGAGACAATGTTCAGTACCAAGGATAAAGCATTAAGGCTTTTTAATGATTTCTAAATTTGATACGGGGTATATCAAATAGTGTATCTACAGGATGACACGTTTAGGAATCACCTATGTAAGTGTGAAGTGTTAGCCGCTTCAAGGAGAACTTTGTAAGGCCAGTTCTCTACGCACTTATGAAACCAGGCGGTGTTCATGGCTGAAACGAACACAACAATGAGAACCAAAGACGGTTAAGGGTTGATTGTGTGACTTATGGTTGTCTAGGTATACACCAAAGATCGACGGTTCAAAGATATCAAATCTACCGATTGACCGAGTATATCCGACATAAGTTTACTACGGAAAGTTCAAAGGGAAACCTACTTATCCAGATGCGATTAATCCTTGCTTGTAAATCACACAGTTTTTCCATGCATACTTCCGTGATATAGCCATTCCCCATTCATGTGGGGGATTGTTGAGGTTTTTTATTTTTATGATGAAATAGTCTTAAAATGAGGGTGAATGGGAAATGGAGGAAAAATGAAATTTTTGAGTAAAATTTTAAGTTTCCCCCTTTTGACAATGAGACATTGTCCCATATTGGAAGAGGAAAAGATTTTTGGTGGGTATATATATAATTGCTCTTCTTGTAGCTCTTAAAGAGTTAAGAAGAATGCAAGCCTCGCGCCGTCGTCGTCGTCGCTCGCTCGGCTCGGCTTCGGCTACGGCTATGGCTTCGGCTTCGGATTTGGATTAGGATTAGGATTTGGTCAAATGATCAATTGATTGATTAATTTTTTGGACCAAATTTATTTGTTAATAGTAAATATTAATGTAAGATTATCCGCATTTGTAACGGATATTTTCCAATCCGTGTATTGACCACAAGGCAGCCGCCTAATGCTCTTCCCACCATGAATGTGCTTGCTCCACAAACAAGCTAATGCTTGCTCCACCATGGGGGGTGGATGATTGTTCTTCTTCAACACTGGCTGCTATATATATGTGCAGCAGCTGTTGAAGAAAGACACACACAATACACAAGATACAAAACTGAAACCGCTCAACAGATTTGGCTATACATTGCACTCCTTCCTCTCAATATTTCCATATGATTTTCTGAGTTTCTACTCCTTCGTTCTGCATTGTTGTAACTTCAAACAAAGCAACTGTAAGTGTGATTTGCTACCGAACTTTGTGTTCGCTGAAACACTGAGGTTTGAAGTACCGCTACACCAGTGTGTGATTCGTTCTATCCTGGGAGGAAATAATCCATTACCTTGGGTACTAGGAGGGGATTAAATTCCTTAAGGAAACACTGTGAATTCAGTGGGCTCGAATTAATTACTGTTTCATTGCGATAACTTATATTTTGTAGAATTATTATTTACAAATACAGCAATATTGGCGGGACTAACAATCTTAAGGAATTTAATATTTATTTCTGTATTTGTGTTATTCTTATTATTCTGCAAACTAAAACCTTTGTGGTTTTTTGTACTCCCGTTTTGGAGAGTAAAGCCTTCGTGGCATTTTGTTGGAGATTAAAATCTACGTGATTTTTACTCTAGTTTGAAAATGTTTGTTTGTGTCATTCTTTTACAGAAAAAAATACGACTAAAAGCGAAAACCAAGCTGTTCCGATAGTGACTGCCAACGCATCGACAAGCCGAACACCGGCAAAAAAACCCGAAAAATTTTTCGGGATTGATTTCAAGCGCTGGCAGCAGAAGATGTTCTTCTACTTAACTATGTTATGTCTATAGAAGTTCATCAAGGAAGATGTTCCTGATCTACCAGATAAAACTCCAGAGAATGAACGCTTTATCATGATGGAAGCGTGGAAGCATTCTGATTTTTTATGCAAGAATTATATTCTTAGCGGACTGGATGATAATCTGTATAATGTATACAGTGGCATGGAGACATCAAAAGAATTATATTCTGCGCTTGAAAAGAAATATAAAACTGAAGATGCCGGGATGAAGATATTCGTTGCCGCAAAATTTTTGGACTACAAAAAGGTAGATAGCAAGTCTGTTATTACCCAAGTTCAGGAATTACAAGTGATTATTCATGATCTACTTGATGAAGGTCTTGTCATCAATGAAGCATTCCAAGTAGCAGCAATGATTGAGAAGTTACCTCCTTTGTGGAAGGACTTCAAAAATTATTTGAAACACAAACGAAAGGAAATGTCCCTTGAAGATCTCATTGTTCGGTTGAGAATCGAAGAGGACAATAAAGCTGCTGAAAGGAGAGGCCGTGGAAATTCAACAATAATGGAAGCAAATATTGTTGAAGATAACAAAAGGAGGAAGAAGGCTTCTGGTCCGAAATACAACCCAAGCAAGAAGCGGTTTAGTGGAAACTGCTACAACTGTGGGAAAACCGGACAAATCTACGGAGTGTCGTGCTCCGAAGAAAGACAAGAAAAGGGTCAAGCAAACATGGTAGTAAACCATGATGATGTTGATAACTTGTGTGCCATGCTTTCTGAATGTAACTTGGTGGGAAATCCTAAACTGTGGTGGTTTGATTCAGGAGCCACTCGCCATGTTTGTGCAGTTAGAGAAGCTTTTGCTACTTATGCTCCTGCTGGACCCGGAGAGACAGTTTATATGGGAAATGCTTCAACAGCAAAAGTTGAAGGATATGGGAAGATATTTCTGAAAATGACTTCTGGCAAGGTCATGACTCTGAACAATGTCCTTCATGAGTAATGACATTGCCAACATAAATGCTACTAAGCGTATGCTCAATAGCAAGTTTGATATGAAAGACTTGGGAGTTGCTGATTTAATTCTGGGAATTAAGATCCATAAGACTCCTCAAGGTTTGGCATTGTCACAATCTCATTATATTAAGACAGTACTTGAAAAATTCAAGCACTTGGGCTTTAAAGTTGCAAAGACTCCAATTGACGTGAATCTTGCATTAGCAAAGAACAAAGGCCAAAGCATATCACAATTGGATTATGCTCGTGTGTTGGGATGCTTAATGTATATCATGAATTGTACACGACCAGATATAGCTTGTGCTATAAGTAAACTGAGTCGATATACGAGCAATCCAGGCCAATCTCATTGGATGGCAATGAAACGAGTTTTGGGATATTTAGAACATACCCAGAACTTTGAATTGCACTACAGTAATTTTCCTGCGGTGATTGAGGGATACTGTGATGCAAATTGGATCACCGGTTCAACTGATTCTAAGTCCACGAGTGGATATGTATTCACTATTGGTGGAGGAGCGGTATCTTGGAAGTCGTCCAAACAAACATGTATTGCCCGCTCTACAATGGAGGCTGAATTCATAGCCTTAGATAAAGCCGGTGAAGAAGCTGAATGGCTCCGGAATTTCTTGGAAGACATTCCATTTTGGCCCAAACCGTTGGCACCAATATGCATACATTGTGATAGTCAAGCGGCAATTGGAAGGGCTGGGAGCATTATGTATAACGGTAAATCTCATCATATACGACGAAGACATAAAACCATTAGGCAATTACTCTCTAGAGGAATTATCACGATTGACTATGTAAAGTCAAGTGATAATGTGTCGGATCCACTTACAAAAGGCCTAACTAGAGAGGTAGTTGAGAAATCATCAAGGGAAATGGTGCTATGGCCGAGAACAAGTCATTGTGGCGGTAACTCTACCTAGAAGACTGGAGATCCCAAGATCTAGGTTCAAGGAGATTAAACAAAGTCATTAATGACGGTTCAACATTGTCAAAAAAACTTTTAGTCTATTCTCGTGATGAGACAATGTTCAGTACCAAGGATAAAGCATTGAGGCTTTTTAATGATTTCTAAATTTGATACGGGGTATATCAAATAGTGTATCTACAGGATGACACGTTTAGGAATCACCTATGTAAGTGTGAAGTGTTAGCCGCTTCAAGGAGAACTTTGTAAGGCCAGTTCTCTACGCACTTATGAAACCAGGCGGTGTTCATGGCTGAAACGAACACAACAATGAGAACCAAAGACGGTTAAGGGTTGATTGTGTGACTTATGGTTGTCTAGGTATACACCAAAGATCGACGGTTCAAAGATATCAAATCTACCGATTGACCGAGTATATCCGACATAAGTTTACTACGGAAAGTTCAAAGGGAAACCTACTTATCCAGATGCGATTAATCCTTGCTTGTAAATCACACAGTTTTTCCATGCATACTTCCGTGATATAGCCATTCCCCATTCATGTGGGGGATTGTTAAGGTTTTTTGTTTTTAAGATGAAATAGTCTTAAAATGAGGGTGAATGGGAAATGGAGGGAAAATGAAATTTTTGAGTAAAATTTTAAGTTTCCCCCTCTTGACAATGAGACATTGTCCCATATTGGAAGAGGAAAAGATTTTTGGTGGGTATATATGTAATTGCTGTTCTTGTAGCTCTTAAAGAGTTAAGAAGAAAGCAAGCCTCGCGCCGTCGCCGTCGTCGCTCGCTCGGCTCGGTTTCGGCTACGGCTACGGCTTCGGCTTCGGATTTGGATTTGGATTTGGTCAAATGATCGATTGATTGATTAATTTTTTGGACCAAATTTATTTGTTAATAGTAAATATTAACGTAAGATTATCCGTATTTGTAACGGATATTTTCCAATCCTTGTATTGACCACAAGGCAGCCGCCTAATGCTCTTCCCACCATGAATGTGCTTGCTCCACAAACAAGCTAATGCTTGCTCCACCATGGAGGGTGGACGATTGTTCTTCTTCAACACTAGCTGCTATATATAGGTACAGCAGCTGTTGAAGAAAGACACACACAATACACAAGACACAAAACTGAAATCGCTCAACAGATTTGGCTATACATTGCACTCCTTCCTCTCAGCATTTCCATACGATTTTTTGAGTTTCTACTCCTTCGTTCTGCATTGTTTTAACTTCAAACAAAGCAACTGTAAGTGTGATTTGCTACCGAACTTTGTGTTCGCTGAAACACTGGGGTTTGAAGTACCGCTACACCAGTATATGATTCGTTCTATCCTGGGCGGAACTAATCTATTACCTTGGGTACTAGGAGGGGATTAAATTCCTTAAGGAAACACTGTGAATTCAGTGGGCTCGAATTAATTACTGTTTCATTATGATAACTTATATTTTGCAGAATTATTATTTACAAATACAGCAATATTGGCGGGACTAACAATCTGAAGGAATTTAATATTTATTTCTGTATTTGTGTTATTCTTATTATTCTGCAAACTAAAACCTTTGTGGTTTTTTGTACTCCCGTTTTGGATAGTAAAGCCTTCGTGGTGTTTTGTTGGAGATTAAAATCTACGTGATTTTTACTCCAGTTTGAAAACGTTTATTAAATATTTGTTTGTGTCATTCTTTTACAGAAAAAATGACGACTAAAAGCGAAATTCAAGCTGTTCCGATGGTGACTGCCAATGCATCGACAAGCCGAACACCGGCAGAAAAACCCAGAAAATTTTTTCGGGATTGATTTCAAGCGCTGGCAGCAGAAGATATTCTTCTACTTAACTACGTTATGTCTACAGAAGTTCATCAAGGAAGATGTTCCTGATCTGCCAGATAAAACTCTAGAGAATGAACGCTTTATCGTGATGGAAGCGTGGAAGCATTCTGATTTTTTATGCAAGAATTATATTCTTAGCGGACTGGATGATAATCTGTATAATGTATACAATGGCATGGAGACGTCAAAAGAATTATATTCTACGCTTGAAAAGAAATATAAAACTGAAGATGTCAGGATGAAGAAATTCGTTGCCGCAAAATTTTTGGACTACAAAATGGTAGATAGCAAGTCTGTTATTACCCAAGTTCAGGAATTACAAGTGATTATTCATGATCTACTTGCTGAAGGTCTTGTCATCAATGAAGCATTCCAAGTAGCAGCAATGATTGAGAAGTTACCTCCGTTGTTGAAGGACTTCAAAAATTATTTGAAACACAAACGAAAGGAAATGTCCCTTGAAGATCTCATTGTTCGGTTGAGAATCGAAGAAGACAATAAAGCTGCTGAAAGGAGAGGCCGTGGAAATTCAACAATAATGGGAGCAAATATTGTTGAAGATAACAAAAAGAGGAAGAAGGCTTCTGGTCCGAAATACAACCCAAGCAAGAAACGGTTCAGTGGAAACTGCTACAACTGTGGGAAAACCGGACACAAATCTACGGAGTGTCTTGCTCCGAAGAAAGACAAGAAAAAGGGTCAAGCAAACATGGTAGTAAACCATGATGATGTTGATAACTTGTGTGCCATGCTTTCTGAATGTAACTTGGTGGGAAATCCTAAACTGTGGTGGTTTGATTCAGGAGCCACTCGCCATGTTTGTGCAGTTAGAGAAGCTTTTGCTACTTATGCTCCTGCTGGACCCGGAAGAGACAGTTTATATGGGAAATGCTTCAACAGCAAAAGTTGAAGGATATGGAAAGATATTTCTGAAAATGACTTTTGGCAAGGTCATGACTTTGAACAATATCCTTCATGTTCCCGAAATGAGAAAGAATTTAGTCTCTACTGGACTTCTTGTTAAGCACGGTTTTAAGTGCGTTTTTGTGTCCAACAAGGTTGTCATAAGTAAGAATGAAATATTTGTAGGAAAAGGTTACCTCACCGAGGGCCTTTTCAATCTGAATGTAATGGTTGAGGAAAACAATAATAATATTTCAGCTTCTTCTTACTTACTTGAGTCAAATGATTTATGGCATATATGTTTGGGTCATGTCAATTATAAAACCTTGCGGAAAATGATTAACTTGGAAGTACTGCCTAAGTTTGAATGCGAAAAATCAAAATGTCAAACATGTGTGGAATCTAAGTATGTTAAATATCCTTATAAGTCAGTTGAAAGGAATTCAAATCCTTTAGACTTAATTCACACAGATATTTGTGACATGAAGTCAATACCATCTCGCGGTGGAAAGAAGTATTTCATAACTTTTATTAACGATGGTACTCGATATTGCTATGTTTACTTACTGAATAGTAAAGATGAAGCAATAGACGCATTCAGGCAATACAAAAATGAAGTTGAAACGCAACTTAACAAGAAAGTAAAAATGATAAGAAGTGATAGGGTGGTGAATATGAATCTCCTTTTGAAGAAATATGTTTAGAATATGGAATTATTCATCAAACAACAGCCCCTTACACGCCCCAATCTAATGGGATTGCGGAAAGAAAGAATCGCACATTAAAGGAGATGATGAATGCGTTGTTGATAAGTTCTGGTTTGCCACAGAACTTGTGGGGGGAAGCCATTCTTACGGCTAATCGAATATTAAATCGAGTGCCCCATAGCAAAACACAATCCATTCCATATGAAAAATGGAAAGGAAGGAAGCCCAACTTGAATTATTTTAAAGTGTGGGGGTGTTTGGCAAAAGTGCAAGTTCCTAAACCCAAAAGGGTAAAGATAGGACCGAAAACCGTTGATTGTGTTTTCATAGGATATGCGACAAATAGTAAAGCATATCGATTTCTGGTTCATAAATCAGAAAATCCCGACATTCATAATAATACGGTTATAGAATCAGATAATGCTGAGTTCTTTGAAAATATATATCCGTATAAAAAGGAATGTGAGTCGTTTGGTGAAGGATCTAAACGACCTCGGGAAGAAACAAAAGAAAGTACATGTAATCAGGAGGATCCAAGACGTAGTAAACGTCAAAGAACGTCTACTTCATTTGGACCAGATTTTGTGACTTTCATATTGGAGAATGAGCCTCAAACATTTAAAGAAGCTATGACTTCTTCGGAATCATTGTTTTGGAAAGAGGCAGTCAATAGTGAAATAGAATCCATATTGAACAACCATACATGGGAATTGGTTGATCTTCCTCCTGGAAATAAACCTTTGGGTTCTAAATGGATTTTTAAGAGAAAAATCAAAGATGATGGCACTATTGATAAATTCAAGGCAAGACTCGTAGTCAAAGGGTATAGACAACGAGAAGGTCTAGACTACTTTGATACATACTCTCCAGTTACAAGAATTACGTCCATACGGATGTTAGTAGCATTAGCTGCAGTGTATGGTCTTGAAATTCATCAAATGGATGTTAAGACGGCCTTCTTAAATGGAGAGTTGGAGGAAGAAATTTACATGGAACAACCTGAAGGGTTTGTGGTTCCAGGTAAAGAAAAGAAGGTATGTAGACTTGTTAAGTCTCTTTACGGACTAAAACAAGCACCCAAACAATGGCATGCGAAATTTGACCAAACAATGTTGTCAAATGGTTTTAAGATAAATGAATGTGATAAATGCGTGTACATTAAAAATGTTCCAAATCACATAGTCATTGTTTGCCTATATGTGGATGATATGTTGATAATGAGTAATGACATTGCTAACATAAATGCTACTAAGCGTATGCTCAATAGCAAGTTTGATATGAAAGATTTGGGAGTTGCTGATTTAATTCTGGGAATTAAGATCCATAAGACTCCTCAAGGTCTGGCATTGTCACAATCTCATTATATTAAGACAGTACTTGAAAAATTCAAGCACTTGGGCTTTAAAGTTGCAAAGACTCCAATTGACGTGAATCTTGCATTAGCAAAGAACAAAGGCCAAAGCATATCACAATTGGATTATGCTCGTGTGTTGGGATACTTAATGTATATCATGAATTGTACACGACCAGATATAGCTTGTGCTATAAGTAAACTGAGTCGATATACGAGCAATCCAGGCCAATCTCATTGGATGGCAATGAAACGAGTTTTGGGATATTTAGAACATACCCAGAACTTTGAATTGCACTACAGTAAATTCCCTGCGGTGATTGAGGGATACTGTGATGCAAATTGGATCACCGGTTCAACTGATTCTAAGTCCACGAGTGGATATGTATTCACTATTGGTGGAGGAGCGGTATCTTGGAAGTCGTCCAAACAAACATGTATTGCCCGCTCTACAATGGAGGCTGAATTCATAGCCTTAGATAAAGCCGGTGAAGAAGCTGAATGGCTCCGGAATTTCTTGGAAGACATTCCATTTTGGCCCAAACCGTTGGCACCAATATGCATACATTGTGATAGTCAAGCGGCAATTGGAAGGGCTGGGAGCGTTATGTATAACGGTAAATCTCGTCATATACGACGAAGACATAAAACCGTTAGGCAATTACTCTCTAGAGGAATTATCACGATTGACTATGTAAAGTCAAGTGATAATGTGTCGGATCCACTTACAAAAGGCCTAACTAGAGAGGTAGTTGAGAAATCATCAAGGGGAATGGGGCTATGGCCGAGAACAAGTCATTGTGGCGGTAACTCTACCTAGAAGACTGGAGATCCCAAGATCTAGGTTCAAGGAGATTAAACAAAGTCATTAATGATGTTTCAACATTGTCAAATAAAATTTTAGTCCGTTCTCGTGATGAGACAATGTTCAGTATCAAGGATAAAGCATTAAGGCTTTTTAATGATTTCTAAATTTGATACGGGGTATATCAAATAGTGTATCTACAGCATGACACGTTTAGGAATCACCTATGTAAGTGTGAAGTGTTAGCCGCTTCAAGGAGAACTTTGTAAGGCCAGTTCTCTATGCACTTATGAAATCAGGCGGTGTTCATGGCTGAAACGAACACAACAATGAGAACCAAAGACGGTTAAGGGTTGATTGTGTGACTTATGGTTGTCTAGGTATACACCAAAGATCGACGGTTCAAGGATATCAAATCTACCGATTGACCGAGTATATCCGACATAAGTTTACTACGGAAAGTTCAAAGGGAAACCTACTTATCCAGATGCGATTAATCCTTGCTTGTAAATCACACAGTTTTTCCATGCATACTTCCGTGATATAGCCATTCCCCATTCATGTGGGGGATTGTTGAGGTTTTTTGTTTTTAAGATGAAATAGTCTTAAAATGAGAGTGAATGGGAAATGGAGGAAAAATAAAATTTTTGAATAAAATTTTAAGTTTCCCCTCTTGACAATGTGACATTGTCCCATATTGGAAGAGGAAAAGATTTTTGGTGGGTATATATATAATTGCTCTTCTTGTAGCTCTTAAAGAGTTAAGAAAAAAGCAAGCCTCGCGCTGTCATCGTCGTCGCTCGCTCGGCTCGGCTTCGGCTACGGCTTCGGCTTCGGATTTGGATTTGGATTTGGTCAAATGATCGATTGATTGATTAATTTTTTGGACCAAATTTATTTGTTAATAGTAAATATTAACGTAAGATTATCCGCATTTGTAACGGATATTTTCCAATCCGTGTATTGACCACAAGGCAGCCGTCTAATGCTCTTCCCACCATGAATGTGCTTGCTCCACAAACAAGCTAATGCTTGCTCCACCATGGAGGGTGGACGATTGTTCTTCTTCAACATTGGCTGCTATATATATGTGCAGCATCTGTTGAAGAAAGACACACACAATACACAAGACACAAAACTGAAATCGCTCAATAGATTTGGCTATACATTGCACTCCTTCCTCTCAGTATTTCCATACGATTTTTTGAGTTTCTATTCCTTCGTTCTGCATTGTTTTAACTTCAAACAAAGCAACTGTAAGTGTGATTTGCTACCGAACTTTGTGTTCTCTGAAACACTGGGGTTTGAAGTACCGCTACACCAGTGTGTGATTCGTTCTATCCTGGGAGAAAATAATCCATTACCTTGGGTACTAGGAGGGGATTAAATTCCTTAAGCAAACACTGTGAATTCAGTGGGCTCGAATTAATTACTGTTTCATTACGATAACTTATATTTTGCAGAATTATTATTTACAAATACAGCAATATTGGCGGGACTAATATATGCCTCCTTCATCTTGTAACAATTTGCTTCTTTTTCCTGGTGCTCGTGCTCCCTTCAATGTCACTTTCTATGTCAGGTTACAGAATCTATTGAAGGGCTTGTTGAAATTGTCAAAAGTCCCACATCGGTGGATGACAATTTTGAATGGGAATTTCACCCTATAAAAGGAGGCCTAATGTTTAGGATTTAAACACACCTCTCATTTGCCTTTTATCTTCTTAAGGCATTTGTATCTTCTCTCTTTAGTATTATTTCACTTGTAATTTTAGAGTGGAATAAAATATTGATTGTGTCCGAGAAAGTAGGCAAAATTGGCCGAACCTCGTAAATTCTGGTGTTCTTTTATTGTTGTCTTATTGTCTTGTTTATTATTTAGTGGTTGTCATAATTTTTGGTATAGTAGTTGTGACTCATTCACACTATATACATTTGGCTTCCGCAACAATTGGTATCAGAGCCAAGGTACTGTCTAAGTATGCTCTGTGGTTGCAGCATAGTCTGATCTTCCACATCAGAAAAGATCTATCTTGGTAACTGAGTCAAGGTTCTGTCTGAGTATGCTCTGTGGTTGCAGCTTAGTCTGATCTTCCACACCAGAAAGGAAATAATCTTGATTTGTGTCGTCAGCTACTAAATAATATTTGTGTCAAAATGGGAGACAGTAAACAAGAAGAATCTACATCAAGTGTCAATAATACGTCATCGTTGGCATCTTCGCTTATGACAAGAATTGTGTCAAATGCGAAATTTGCGGTAGAAATTTTTGACGGGTCAGGACATTTTGGGATGTGGCAAGGCGAGGTTCTAGATGTTCTTTTTCAACAAGGGCTAGATCTTGCCATTGAAGAAAAGAAGCCAGATGTTATTGGAGAAGAAGATTGGAAAATTATCAATCGTGTTGCTTGCGGTACCATTCGATCCTACCTTGCTAGAGAGCAGAAATATCCATACACAAAGGAAACTTCTGCAAGTAAATTATGGAAAGCACTGGAGGATAAATTTTTGAAGAAAAACAGTCAAAATAAATTGTACATGAAGAAGAGACTGTTTCGCTTCACCTATGTTCCTGGTACCACAATGAATGAACATATCACCAGTTTCAATAAGTTGGTCACAGATTTGCAAAATATGGATGCAACTTTTGATGATGGTGACTTGGCCTTGATGTTGTTGGGGTCACTTCCTAATGAGTACGAGCACCTTGAAACTACTCTACTCCATGGAAATGACGAAATTTCTCTCAGAGAAGTTTGTTCGGCTTTGTACAGCTATGAACAAAGAAAGGGAGAAAAACAGAAGGACGGAGAAGGAGAAGCACTAATTGTGAGGGGTCGTCCTCAAAATCAAACGAGGACTAAGAAGGGAAGATCCAAGTCGAGATCTAGACCCAGCAAAGATGAATGTGCCTTTTGTTGAGAAAAGAGGCACTGGAAGAAAGACTGTCCGAAGTTGAAGAATAAGGCCAGACATAACAATGGAAAGGCCATTATGGATTCAAATGTAGCTGATTATGATGATTCAGACTTCTCATTAGTTACAACAGAGTTATAAACATCATCAGACATATGGTTGATGGACTCAGCTTGTAGCTATCATATGTGTCCCAACAAGGACTGGTTCGTGAATTTTCAAGAAGGAGAATATGGAGTCATCCACACAGCGGATAACAGCCCTCTTACCTCATATGGCATTGGTTCAATAAGATTAAGGAGCCATGATGGAATGATCAGAACATTAACAGATGTTCGATATGTACCGGGTTTGAAGAAGAATCTCATCTCTGTGGGAGCCCTAGAATCAAAAGGGTTCAAAATCATTGCAGAAAATGGAGTGATGAGAATATGCTCCGGTGCACTAGTGGTAATGAAGGCCAATCGGAAGAACAATAACATGTACTGCTATCGTGGTAGCACAGTTATTGGGACAGCAACAGTGACATCCAGTGATGACAAAGAGGCAGAAGCAACCAGGCTATGGCACATGCGCTTGGGACATGCTGGAGGGAAATCCTTGAAAGTTCTATCTAATCAAGGATTGTTAAAAGGCGTAAAGACTTGCAACTTGGAGTTTTGCGAGCATTGTGTCAAAGGGAAACAGACAAGGGTTAAATTTGGTACAGCGATCCATAATACTAAAGGCATTTTGGATTATGTACACTCTGATGTTTGGGGTGCTTCCAAAACACCTTCATTGGGTGGAAAGTACTATTTTGTAACCTTTGTTGATGATTTTTCCCGAAGAGTGTGGGTGTATACAATGAAGAGGAAAAATGAAGTATTGGGAATTTTTCTCAAATGGAAAACGATGGTGGAGAATCAAACAGGCAGGAGGATCAAGTGTATTCGCACAGACAATGGAGGTGAATACAAAAATGATCATTTCAATAAAGTCTGTGAAAATGATGGCATCGTCCGACACTTTACTGTCAGACATACACCACAACAGAATGGAGTGGCAGAATGTATGAACCGGACTTTACTGAAGAAGGTACGGTGTATGTTGTCCAATGCTGGCTTGGGCAAAGAATTTTGGGCTGAGGCAATTACATATGCATGCCACCTCATTAATCGTCTACCATCTGCTGCTATTGATGGCAAGACACCATTTGAAAAATGGTATGGAAAACCTGCTGTAGATTATGACTCTTTGCACGTGTTTGGCTCAATTGCATACTATCATGTGAAAGAGTCAAAATTGGATCCGAGAGCAAAGAAGGCTATATTTATGGGGATTACTTCTGGAGTCAAAGGATACCGCTTATGGTGTCCAGAGACAAGGAATATTATATTCAGCAGAGATGTTACCTTTGATGAATCTGCCATAACAGATAAGGTGACAGTTGAAGATGTCAAACAAACTGGTGGTGCATCAAAGCAGGTGGAGTTTGAGGGAAAATTTATTTTTCCTACACAAGAAGCAGAGGAGGAAACTCATGAAGATTACCCTCTGGAAGAAGAGCCAGTAGAGAGGGAGATTCCAACTCAGGAACCTCGACAACAACTTGAATCAATAGCAACCAGCAGGCCAAAAAGGACAATAACGAAACCTGTTCGTCTCATAGAGACGGTTGCTTGTGCAACCTCAATTGTAGCTGATGGTGTTCCTACCACTTATAAAGACGCAATCCAAAGTTCAGAAGAAGATAAGTGGAGGATTTTCATGAATGAAGAAATGCAGTCCCTTCATCAGAATCATACATGGAAATTGGCCAATCTCCCGAAGGGAAAGAAAACAATTGGGTGCAAATGGGTATTTGCAAAGAAAGAAGGATTTTCTAACCAAAAAGATGTTCGCTACAAAGCAAGATTGGTGGCCAAAGGATATGCTCAGAAGGAGGGAATTGATTACAATGAAGTATTTTCTCCAGTTGTAAAACATTCCTCCATTAGAATTATGTTGGCTTTGGTAGCACAGTTGGATTTGGAACTAGTTCAGATGGATGTAAAAACTGTGTTTTTACATGAAAACTTGGAGGAGGAAATCTACATGAATTAGCCAGAAGGATTCAAAGTTGTTGGAAAAGAAAATATGGTATGCAAACTTGAAAAATCATTGTACGGATTGAAACAATCTTCTAGACAATGGTACCAGCGATTTGACAAGTTTATGTTGCGGCAAGGGTACAAGAGAAGCAAATACGATCATTGTGTGTATTTGTGCAAACTTAATGATGGTTCCTTTGTATATCTTCTCCTATATGTTGATGATATGTTGATAACTTCCAAGAATTCGGAAGAAATTGATAAGTTGAAGATTCAACTGAAGGAGGAGTTCGAGATGAAGGATCTAGGTGAGGCAAAAAAAAATCTTGGCATGGAGATAATAAGAGATAGACGTTCAAAGAAACTCTGTTTATCTCAGAAAGAATATTTGAAGAGAGTACTACAGCGTTTTGGCATAGATAAGAAGACTAAGCCAATTAGTACGCCACTTGCTCCCCATTTTAAGCTAAGCACTACTATGTCGCCAAAGGATGAAACTGAACAGGAGTATATGTTAAGGGTACCATACGCAAATGTTGTTGGTAGCTTGATGTATGCAATGGTTTGTACGAGACCTGACATTTCACAAGCCGTTGGAGTTATTAGCAGATATATGCATAATCCAGGAAAGGAGCATTGGCAAGCTGTGAAATGGATTCTACGGTATATTCATAGTACTGTAGATGTTGGGTTAGTTTTTGAGCAGGAAGGCAATCGGTCTGTAGTTGGATATTGTGACTCAGATTTTGCGGGTGATCTGGACAAACGAAGGTCAACTACTGGTTATGTGTTTACTTTTGCAAAGGCACCAGTTAGTTGGAAGTCTACTTTGCAGTCAACAGTTGCTTTGTCTACAACAGAGGCAGAGTACATGGCTATTACAGAGGCTGTGAAGGAGGCAATTTGGCTTCAGGGGTTGCTAAAGGAGCTTGGTATTGAACAAAAAAATATTATAATTTTTTGTGATAGTCAAAGTGCTATTCAATTAGCGAAGAACCAAGTTTATCATGCAAGGACGAAACACATTGATGTTCGGTATCATTTCGTACGAGAAATCATAGAAGAAGGTGGAGTCACGGTGAAGAAAATTCATACTACGGAGAACCCTGCTGATATGCTGACAAAAGTGGTGACTGCGGCCAAGTTTCAACATTGTTTGGATTTGATCAACATTGTTGAACACTAAAGATTGAAGATGAAGACACAACCAAAATTTGTTATTGAGAGAAAATTGAAGATGTGAAATTTTGCCAAGGTGGAGATTTGTTGAAATTGTCAAAAGTCCCACATCGGTGGATGACAATTTTGAATGGGAATTTCACCCTATAAAAGGAGGCCTAATGTTTAGGATTTAAACACACCTCTCATTTGCCTTTTATCTTCTTAAGGCATTTGTATCTTCTCTCTTTAGTATTATTTCACTTGTAATTTTGGAGTGGAATAAAATATTGATTGTGTCCGAGGAAGTAGGCAAAATTGGCCGAACCTCAGTAAATTCTGGTGTTCTTTTATTGTTGTCTTATTGTCTTGTTTATTATTTAGTGGTTGTCATAATTTTTGGTATAGTAGTTGTGACTCATTCACACTATATACATTTGGCTTCCGCAACAGGGCTTACTCTTAAAATGCATGGATCAGATGAAAGCAAACCAGACAAACATGAAAATATATCAAAAAGACCTCATTGTGATGATTCACGGAGTACTTCAACACCGACTCTCAAGAAAAAATCATTTAAGAGGCTTTGCCTAGGCTTTTTCTCTTGGTGTCGAGTGAATTCTATTTCGGCAAGATCACAGAGTGTATGAAATGAAGCTGGAATAAGTACTAAAGCACTTTTTAAGATGCAAGAACTGAGATTTCTGGAGCTTGATAATGTGCAGCTTTCTGGCACCTATGAAGGATTTCCGATGAAATTAAGATGGATATGCTGGTATCGATCCCAATTAACTTCCTTTCCAAGTGGCTTTCCTCATGAAAATCTTGTAGTTCTTGAAATGAGTAACAGCAACCTGCATCAAACCTGGGATGGAGCAAAGGTTTGCTGACTTCCACTCATGTTTAATTTTGTGGCCGATTGTATTCTGGCAGACTTTTTGAAAATTTTTCTGCACTGACTCTCTACCTCTCTATCTATTATTCCTCAGTCTCTCCGATCATTGAAGATACTTGATCTTAGTCGCTCACGCCATCTCATGAAGACACCTGACTTCTCTGGACTGCCGAATCTAGAAAGAGTTATTCTTGAAGATTGCATAAGTTTGGTTAAGGTCCATGAGTCCATTGGAAGACTTCATAAACTTCTTGTTTTAAATCTGAGGGGATGCGAGAGCCTTAGGAAGCTTCCAAAGAAGATTAGGGAAATAAAATCCTTAGAAGAATTAACACTCTGTGGGTGCTCGAAGCTCAAGTTTTCCACGACAATGAGAAATCAAAAATTTTTGCAAGCACTTCCGCAGAATGTGACTAACAGAGATCAACTTGCCTCTAAGGGTGAAAAGCCAATATGCAGTGACTCTCTGCCTGCTAAATCGGTCTATTCAATCTTCTGGTCTTGGATGTCACCGTGGCCAAAGTCAGCACGTTCAATGTCAGAACTCTTTCAGATCACCTTACAAATTTTGGATATTTCACATTGCAATCTGACTGGCACTTTTATTCCCTATGATCTTTCTGTCTTGTCCTCCTTAAAATATCTGAATTTAAGAGGAGATCCCATTACTACCCTGCCAGAGAGCCTGAAGAGCCTAACTGTGCTGCAGTCCCTTCAGTTAGCTGACTGCACAAAGCTCCAGTGGATACCGGAACTTCCATTTAGTTTACAATTATTGAATGCACGTAACTGCATATCACTGAATAGAGTAACAAATCTACCCAACTTCATGAGGTTACTTGACTCGCACCTAGAGAATTGTGGAAACCTGGTTGAGGTTCAGGGAGTATTCAAGCTAGATCCTATTGAAGACATTGATGATATTGTTGATCTATCTTGCCTAGATAATTTGGAGGTCAGAGCAGTAGATGTGGAACTTTGCAACTATCTGACCTCAACGAAAAGCAAAGGTCCCGTTCAGGGACTGTATGAATTTGGTATACACAGCATTTTCATTCCTGGAGGCAAGGTTCCTACCAAGTTCAATAATATAAGCACAGGGAGCTCATTAGCTTTCTCTGTGCCTCAACTTCCTAACGTCAAGATACAAGGATTAGAGATATGCATTGCGTATGCAGAATGTTATGACGAATGTTTTAACGTAAGGCACTTCATAAAAGTGAGCAATAAGACCAAGGGGATCAAATGGATTTATGGTCAACAGTTTATGGGATTGCAGCTCCTGGTAATCCAATGCTATGGTTAAGTCGTTGGAAGTTTGGAGATCAGCTAGAAAGAGGAGATCAAGTTGTTGTTTCGTTAAGCATGAGTTGCTTGGTTAGGGAATTTGGTGCCCATCTTGTATGCAGTGAACAAAGGGAGGAAGATACCCTATCTGAGAATGCAAAGGAGGGATGTCGTCGTCCCTGCTATCCACTTGAGCATGCAATTGGAGGAGATTTGTCTCTTTATGAGCTAAGCTTAGGCGTCTATCACCTCTCCATTTATTCTTGAATCCTGATTGCAGAAAGTTTAGGTTCCCAATTCATTCAAGATGTCAACTTTACTTTCACCCATCAGCGCAGATGCAGGGATCATCAATCTTTGGGGTTGAAGTTAAATAAGCAGACATTGGGTCCACAAAAGGCAGTTTCTAATCTGTGGTTAAATGGAGAAAGGGGAGTGTAGATTTTCCATTCACTTACAAAGTTATCTAAGCTATTATTTGGTGTTATGATCCAGTTTTGTACTTATATTTCACAGCAGTATGGTGGCTTATGTGACACTGTTCTGGCCCTGAAGTCTGATATACTGAATAGATCAACAATAAGAATGAACTTTCCTACCCACAACCCACGTGTAAATGACACTAGGTAGCCATATTTTAAGCATGTTGTTTAAAACATATCTACAGTTTACAACGTATTTAAAGATTAGCCAATTTCGCTCAAATTTCAGGACACGACGTCCTAGAGTTTAAACCTCAAAGTTTAAACTTCAGGCCTAAAGTACGAAAATTATATCCAAAAGTTCGAATCTTATGTCCTGAATTTTAGATTAGTAGTTTAGAAATTCAGGACATTTAGTCTTGAATTTCAAATTAGTAGCTCAACAATTCAGAACACTAAGTTCTGAATTTTCAAATTCAACTTAGTCTGAAGTTTGGGTGAATTGACTAATGTTTAAAATATATTATAAATTATAAATATATTTTAAATAGTAGGCTTAAAAGTGGCTAATGGTGCACTTCCCCCACAACCACCACCATAACCAAAACTACCGTCAAACACCACCCACAACCACCACCGACTATCATAAAAAAATATTTTATTGATATAGTATTATATTAATTAGTATTTTAATCTAAAATTTCTATTTATTAATTTTTAAATAAAGATAAGTTATTAAATTTTATACTTCCAAATATTGAAAAAACAAACAATCTTGATTATTTATTTAGATATTAATTTTAATGCACATCTGAATATAACAGTATTTAACCTAACAGGAATTGCTCTAATCCGCTCCCGGAAAATATTGCCTTCAAATCCTACTTCTAGTGTAAAACGTAATAAAAATCACAGTATAAAACCTAACAGGAATTGCGGTAGCAAGCTAAATCAGCAGTAATTAATGGCGCTCGATATTCCAAGAAGGCTCAAAATTATCATTATCATTCATATACTCATAGTTTCTTCAATAGTACTATTTATCACTTTCATCAGCGGCACAGACGAGGAGGATGATAAGCTATCACTTACAGGGTTTTGTGTGAAGCACTATTTTGGTCCGAATCCGAAGCGGCCCTTGAAACAAAGGAGTGCTTATAATGCAATTCTCTGCAAAGACTTGTTTCGTCGTCTTACCAGGCTTCTTTGTATTACCGGAGAATTTGATCCTTCATACGTCAGAGCTCTCAGAAAATTTGTTCCTAAATTCAAGGACAATGAAGATGCCCTCAACAAATTCCTTAGCAACATAACTCGATGTCCGCCCTTTTATCCGTGAATATGGAAGAAGTTCAAGACTTGCAAAGGCTTTAGGATTTTATGCAGTTCAATTTGATTTTTTGTGTAAGAGCTCGAAACTATATATGGCTAGAAATTCTTTCATGTTTTTAGAATTTGATGATTTTCTTACTACAGTTTTTAGGTGTATTTATGCAACAAGCAGATCAGCATAATTAGCAGTTAGCTTTGGTTTTGAAATAGTTATCAAGTCAGGTTCACTTATGATACAAATTAGACCGCACCCCTCCCTTGACGATGTTTTGTTTTGTTCATAAGCAGATTTAACTCGAATCTTATTCTCCAAAATTCTGCAAAATTTAAATTTGTGGTGATGATATCTACCTGTAAGGCCAATGTTTTTCAGAAATTTATATTTTATTTTTATGGTATTGGCTTGGAGTATTGAATTTCCCAATTCAGACCATAAGATAGGTGGTTATTATATAGTAACATTAGATGCTTTATGCAGAAAATCAAATTGTCTGTCTGGAAAAAATAGTGGTCGGTGCAACTGATGAGTCCAAGCTGCAGAATCCTGAATAAACTAATCAAGAAGGATTAGTTAATTAAGCAGTAGACCCCTTTTATCTTATTTTGATAATCAAACAACATAGACTCCTAGACCATCTTTGATTAATTTAATTCTTTATCTGTGACGGAGGCAGAAGTAAGTGAACGATGAGTCAGATTTTGGACTCATGTTCAATGATCTAAGGCTGAGGATTTCACTCCTAATTAAATAAATAATAAGCATATTAATTTATTAGCAGATAAAGGAACTAGCCTAATTAGCTTTCTCTAGTCTGCATTTTCTTGTTGTTATTTCATACATTGGTTTGTAAAGCATTGTCTAATTATATAACCATTGAATCCTTATTCAGAGAATTGGTCAACTTGATCTGATGGTTTATGAAAAACCACAAACATCGTCCTCTTTTGTTTCTCCATGCATTTATCATGTTTTCTTGAGTTTCAGAGGCGAAGACACCCGCAAAACTTTTACTGATCGTCTTTATGCTGCTTTGGTAGGTGCAGGGTGGCGCACGTTTAAGGATGACAATGAGATTGAGAGAGGGGAAAATATTAAGACAGAATTAGAGCATGTAATCGTACACTCGAGGAGTTCAATAATTATCCTCTCGGAGAACTATGCTACTTCCACATGGTGCCTTGATGAACTTGTGAAAATCCTTCAACATAAGAGGACCAAAGGGCATGCAGTTCTTCCTGTCTTCTATCATGTGGATCCCTTTGCAGAAGCATTTAGAAGATATGAGCAGCAAATTGAAGCTGAAAGTGATGAAGGAAAGAGGGAGTGGATGGATAAGGTTCAAAAATGGAGAGCAGCTCTTGGAGAGGTTGCAGATTTGGGTGGTGTTCTAGTGAACAATCAAGAAGATGGGTAAGTTTTTCCCATAACCAGTAAATTCTTTGTGCTGCAACGTAGTCAAGAATTGATTGAGATTCAGTTTTCAAGTAACCTTTTTGAATTGTTCCTCCTTGCATATGCTATTTGAGGTGCATTTTCTTGAGGATCTTTTTTATAACCTTTTTATTAGGAAATTTAAAAATAATAATAGTGAAGCTAAAGCTATTTAAGGAAAAAAAGAAAAGGGAGAGAGTAAAATTGAACAATGGGCTCTTTCTTCGCACATTAATGTCTGGGAAATTTAAATCTACGTGAAGTCCCAAATATTAGTGACGTGTGGGTTGAGCATTTAAAGCTTAGGATCCTTTGGTACAAGCTAGTCCGCACATCAAAGCACTTGTATGGTACAAGCTGATTTCATTAAAAACGAAATGGAGTTAGAGGTTAAAGTATTTATATGAATAGGTTGGCATCGATGGAATTTCGTGCCGGACTAGCTGATTTTCTCTTTCTCTTGCTTTTTCACTTTCTGTTTTTGTGCAAGAGAAATGGTCATATAATCTTGATACTTCAGATTCAACAAATTGTTTGCTGATTGCACAGTTGTGACTTCGCTTGCTTGTATACAAAAGCCTCTGTGAGTTGGTTAATTCAGATGTGACACTATGCCAATAAATTTGCTTCTTAACAATTGATTAGGAAGGAGTCAAAGTTCATTGAAGAGATTCTTCAACTCATTGAGGATAAATTGAACCGCACAATCTCTAGTGTTGCGCCTTACCTGGTTGGGATCAGTTCGCGGGTCAAAAATATATTGTCATGGTTGCGGAATGGATCAAATGATGATAACATCATTGCAATTTGTGGGATGAGTGGAATTGGGAAGACAACTGTTGCCAAGTATATTTTTACTACGAACTTTGAAAGATTTGAAGGTAGTAGCTTTCTTGCAAATATAAGAGATATTTCTCAGCAACCTGATGGCTTAATTCGCTTACAGAAACAGCTCCTTTATGATCTTACTGGGAAAAAGAATAAAATACAGGATATTGATGAAGGGATCATCAAGATAAGAGATGCTATATGTTTTAGGAGAGTTCTAGTCATCTTAGATGACGTTGATCAACAAGAAGAGCTACACGCTATAATTGGAATGAAAAATTGGTTGTGTCCAGGAAGTAAAATAATCGTCACAACTAAGAATTCAAATTTGCTCCAGGTTCATGGAATTCAAAAAGTCCATGAAGTCAAGGAAATGGGTAATGATGAATCATTGGAGCTTTTCAGTTGGCATTCTTTGGGGAGGACCATCCAGCTGATGGGTACATGGAACTATCGACCAGGGTGGTAAAGCATTGTGGAGGGCTTCCTCTGGCACTTCAAGTTTTGGGTTCTTCTCTTCGTGGAAAGAATATTCATGTATGGAAAAGTGCACTAGACAAGTTGGAAGTGATTCCTGCAAGCCAGATAATTAAAAAACTAAAATTGGGGTTTGATTCGTTAAAAGATGACCATGATAAGAATTTATTCCTTGACATGGCCTGCTTCTTTACAAGGATAAAGATTATGTTATTGCAGTACTTGACGAATCTTATACTTACACAAAAGTTGGGATTCAGAATCTCGCAGATAGACTCTTGTTGACAATTGAGGGTAACAAGTTGATAATGCATCAAATGCTTCGGGACATGGGCTGAGAAATAGTCCGTCAAGAATCACCCAAGAAGTCTGGGAGACGTACCCGGTTGTGGCACTACAAGGATTCATTTAATGTATTGAGAGATGACATGGTAAGCATTTTCTTTCTCATGTATATAATTCCTTTTCCTTCGGATACTGCTAAGCCCTTTGTAAATAATTATTTTCAGGGCTCAGAGACAATTGAAGGTCTTTTCCTTGACATGAATATGGTAAAGGAAGATCAATCCTTCATGGGAAGTTCTAGCAGTGGAAGAAAGTCGCCGTTTACAGAAGTTAAGAGTTATCGGTTCGGTTTCTCCAGGAATCTCATCAAGTTTCCTGCAAGAACCTTAAATGTGATTGAATTGGGAACAAATATCTTTACAGTTATGAACAAGCTTAGACTGCTTCAGATCAGTTATACACATCTAAATGGTGCTTATAATGATTTTCCCAAGAACCTGAGGTGGCTATATTGGAGAGGTTTTCCTTTAAAGAGTATGCCAAATGATGTTCCATTGGAGAGCTTGGCTGTTCTTGACATGAGGAACAGCTGTTTGGAAAGACTATGGGATGGAGGAAGGGTATGGCACTAGTTTTTGTGTTATTAGTTTCCTCCACTTTTAGTGAAGTGTTACAGAATTAATATGGATAATAACTCATTACTCATCCTTTTCTTCTAATCTTTCTCATTTTTAGGTGCTTCTGCTGGTAAAATTTCTCAACCTCAGCCATTCTCGTTCTCTTGTCAGAACTCCTGATTTTTCAGGACTCCCAATGCTGGAGAAGCTTGTTCTTAAAGAGTGTGTCAATCTAGTTGAGGTACATGAATCCATTGGAACCTTAGAGGCTCGGCTCATTTTGTTAAATATCAAAAACTGCAAAAGACTTGAGAAACTACCCAGAGAGATTTGCAAGCTAAAAGTTCTTAAAACCCTCATAATATCTGGTTGCTCAAATCTTGTAGAGTTGCCAAGAGATCTATGGAGGGTGAAATCCTTGACAGTGTTTCTTGCTAATGAAATACCAATGAGTCAACTAGCGGCCTCTACGAGAAAGCAGAATGCAACATGGCATGCATTCATCCGGTCTTGGGTTTCTGAGCCAAAAAATGCTCTACAGCTTCCATGGGTCTCTTTGCCAAACTCTTTGGTTAGTTTAAGTCTAGCTGGGGCAATCTATCTGAAGTTGCTTTTCCGAGGAACTTGAGAAATTTAGTGATGTTGAAGGACCTAAACCTTAGTAAAAATCCAATCAGTTGCCTTCCAGATTGCGTCAGAACTCTTTCCAGGCTCAACACACTTGAATTAAGTTCTTGTACAATGCTTAAGTCTCTCATAGACCTACCTCGGGTCCATGATTTGCAGGTGAGATACTGCACTTCCCTGGAAAAAGTAACATATCTATCAGTAGGATGCCGTGCGAAACTTCACCCTTCAACTGGCTGTAAAAAACTCACTTAGATGGGGGGAAGCTTCCAGTTAGAAGCCATAAGAGGAGTTGAGAAAACAATGAAATCATTGGAATTAAGCACGTGGGATTCTGTGGGAAACTCTCAAGTGAAATTGTATAACAACTTAACTAATACAGGAAAGTAGAGGACCAGCAAAGGTACTTTCTCCTCTTCCATTTTCTCCTCCCTCCCTAGAGAGGGTTGGGGGATTTACTTTCATGTATTCGGTCAAACTTCTTCATGTAACATCTGTAGCTATTGGTTATTTGTTTTGCTCGTTTTCATATTTATTGAGTGTGATTCTTCATGACGCAGGCATTGTTTGAAAGAGGACTGATCAGCCTATTTCTTCCGGGGAGCAAGGTTCCTAATTGGTATTGTCACAAAAATGTAGGAGAAGCTATATCTTTCACTGTCCCTGCACTTCCTGATCTCAAGATCCAGGGCTTAACTGTGTGCTCAGTTTACACAATTGACTGGAAAGTCTGGACTGAGGGTATCCAATTTTATTTGATAATCCATAATGAGCAAAAGAATGTGAAACTGATTTATAGCCCGACTTGCTATGGTCTTCCTGAAGCCCACAAAGAAATGTTATGGTTCAGCCACTGGAAATTTCGGAGTCAGCTGGATACTGGTGACACACTGAATGTCACAGTGCTTACTATGACAGGTTTTAACATCAAGGAGATCGGTATTCACATAATGCATGGTGAGCAAGTAGACATGATTTCTGACTCAAACAGTCAAGAAATGCAGCGAGATTATCCTTATCAGGGGACAATCCCTGCCGAACGTCAAGGGCCTGTAGATTTATACTGCTTTGGCCATATGGGGATTGGATTGAACTTCATTTTGCCATATATACCATGAGATCCATGAGTGGGAATATACCCGATAAAATCTTTGGAGGAGTTAGATGCAACATATCATGTCTTCTTAGCCATCTCCACAAGTATATTCTTTTTTTTCCCCTCATTTGAAATTTTATTTTCTAGAAAAATTATTAATTTGGATTTGGATGACAGTCAGTACTTCTATTCTTATCTTATTCATAATTTTTTGTTTTAATGATAGACACTTCACTAATATCCAAGAAATATGTGCTTAAATACTTTATTAACTATATTATATAGATCCCCAAAGAGAAAGGATAGCAACTAAAATGAGATGTTCACTTTCATGAAATTACCATCTTTTGCATAAGGAAAGGTGAGAAGTTGATGAGTTCTCAAGTCACTTAACTCATAAAAAAATTCTGGTGTTTTGATAATTTTAATGCGGTCATTTGCCATTTCAAAGACAGGAAGAACACCATAGATTTTCTTTTCTACTTTTTATCTTTGATCCAATATAGTCCCTACTCCTAAGGAAGAAAACCTCTGCTAAGGAAAGTCTAAGGGGTCATTTGGAAGGGTGTATAAGAATAATGTTGAATATGGTGTATTAGTAATGCTTGCATTAGTTATGCTAACATATTTCTATCCATTGTTTGGTTTGATGTATTAAAGCATTGCTCAATTTTTAAGAGAATTGTTTGTTTACAAAAATACCCTCATAACTAATCCATCACTTTATTTTTTTAAAAGAAACATATGTTAAGGACTGTTTTTATATGCACAAGGTTTTAAAAAAATTATTTGATTTGTCTACCTATATTGTAGTATAGAACTAAATATTTATTTTTAAAAAAAGAAAATATGCTAAGTATTTATTTATTTACTAGGGATATAATTTTATTTTCCACTTTCTTGGATTATTTCAATTTTGCATTAATATAATAGCATATTTTAATCAAGCATAAATTTTGAAGGACAATTTTGTCTTTAACTAAGTTAATGCATGCATTAAAACTCATTGCATTGTTAATGCCATGGTTTCTTATGCATTAGTTATGCAAAGGATAATACCAAATAGGGTGTATAACTAATGCATAGTTCAAAAAGTGTACCAAATAAGGCATTATGAATACACAAAGCTAATGCATGCATTATTTTATCTAATGCATCCTACCAAACGACCCCTAAAGAGCTGGAAGTGAATTTGTCATAGTTCATGATACTCATTTTTCAATAAAGGGGATTGGATTTATATAAACTAGGGAAAACACAAAAACAAAAGGTAACTTTATCTAAAACATCTGAGATTGATAGAAACTAAGAGTCCACCAAACTCTATAGAGAACCGGGTTCTCTATCAGTTCCCACAGTAAGCAATAGAATGTAAAACCAAATAGTATAGGGAACCAACTTCTCTATCTGTTCCCACAGTAAATCGGCAGTAAATAAAGAACACGCGATATTTACGTGAAAAACTCCTTGCTCAAGAGATTAAAAACTACGACCTACCTTAGTAGGATTTCAACTCCACTAAACTAAGCAATCTTCAGATTACAACCTATTGCAATCTAGGAATTAAATTCTTAATCCCTCACTCCTTACAATAACTCTATTGTAAGCCCTTTGTAAAAACTCAATTACAAAGCAACAAACATTGACTAACTCTAGTCAATCTAGGAATTAAACTCTTAATCCCTCACCCCTTACAATAACTCTATTGTAAGCCCTTTGTAATAACTCTATTACAAAGCAACAAACCTTGACTAACTCTAGTCATGAAACTAAACCAGACAGTGGTTTAAACCTGTCTTACAAAGACACTTCTTGAAAGTAGTGTAGGATTACAAATGAAGAACAAAATAACAAAGACTCAACAAACCTAAGGACTTAAGATATCTTCAATCTTTGGATCTGGTCCTTGAAGTTACAACAACTTTGTTCTTGAGAGAGGTGAAGGCTAGTACTTGAGAGAATATGATATTTGGATTTGCAAGTGTTTGAGAGGTGAAATCTCTTGCCTCGTGTTGATAATATGTATGTGTGATGTCATCAAGGATGATGCAATAAAGTTTCCTTTAGTTTGGCCTTAGCAAGCTACAGTTGTGCTGTTGTACTACTGCCAGACGGTACAGTGCAGCAGCCTGCCATATGATACAGTGCAGCAACTTTTACAGCTGTAGAGTTGACTGCACAACGACTAGGGGAACTGATCCCTATCTGTTCCATGTACTGTTACCTTATCTGATTTCATTGAGAATTGAACCAGACATCTGACTAGTTATTCTGAACGCAAGGGAACTAATTGTATCAGGTTCCTTATCTGTATCTCTCAAGAAGTTTGTCAAATCATCAAAACAAAAGACGCATAACTTATCAATTTTCCCCTTTTTGATGATGACAAACTTAGAATTTATATTCTCCATGAGAACCAGATCTCCACATTGTTCCCCCTACGAATCAGCCATATTCCCCTGAGAACCAGACCAAAGGAACTGATCACAACTGGTTCCTCGAGATTATTTGGCAAATCATCAAAACAGAAAATAGCATAACTTATCAATTTTCCCCTTTTTGATAATGACAAACCCAGAATTAATATTCCCCTGAGAATCAGATTCCTTACAAGTACTGATCACATCTGGTCCCTACCTGGTTCCTCGAGAACATTTGGCAAACCAGATTCCTCACATGTTCCCCTTCTGATCAGACCGATAATCAACATGTTATCAGCAGCGTTCCCCATGCGAAGCAGAGCTATCTTTCATGCACAACACAACATAACAATTCGATTCTATCCCCCCCTGTTGACACCTATGTAACTTCCCCCTTTTGGCATCATTGAAAAGAATAACAGAAGAAGCACAACCAAAAAAAGTTCAGCAACATTAACTCATGTCACTTGAGTAACACAGCATAAACAATAACAAGAAGAACAACAAGTGAATGTCATTATACAGAATAGAGTGATTGCCCATAGTATAATAATTATAACAAAAGCACAGTAGTTTTAACAATATAGAATATGACAATTTTAACAACTAAAGTACCAATTTCATCAAACATAAGGATCAAAAGAAGATAGGAATTCGAGGAAATTTGGAAGGAGTGAAAGACATGGATCACTAGGCAGGAAGAAAAGTAAGGATCTAAGGCCTTGATGAGCCTGTTCATTCGTTCATTCACAATCCTTTGATCAATGATCATCTGCTCTCTCAGGTCCTCCACATGTTTCCTCAATCTTTCATTCTCACCCTTCAATTGAGCATTCTATCCTGCCAAGGGTCCACGGGGACCTGGTTCTCTACCTATCTGAGCAGGCTGAACCATCAATCAGATCACCAAGAATCTCCCCAAGCTTCTCTTTATCAAGAACAAACTTAGTCCCCGTTTTTACTTCTTCTTCATAAACGTTGGGACTTGGAGGAACAGAGAGGTGATTCTCTTTTTGGAACTCAACAATGTCAAGAAGTTCCTCTATTTCTTTCATTAATATCAGAGTCAACACTCTGCCTAACAACACTTTTTGACACTTCAAAGTCTTTTACCTCTCCAAACCCGATAACTCAACCTTTTACTTCTGTAAGGAACCAGGTTCCTCACTCACACTACCATTTCTTTTTCCTGAGTGGCCATGTCTCCCTCTTCTTCTTCTCAATCTGTTCACCCTTATCATTTGTTGCATCTTTCTCAGGCAACTTTCTTTTCTCCATTTTGATCTTCTTTTAAATTCTTTCTCACACGTGAAGATTTTTCGGCTTCATTCTCTCTTCTATATTCACCACATGAGCAGGTCACGCCACTTCATCATCAATAATCCTACTTTTCTTCAATCCTTTTTACTGGATCAGAAGTTCGTTTAAATACAAAGCTAAAAAAGAAGTCATGATACCAATTAATATCCTGATATATGCTAGAGGGATCAGGTCGCTCATTCAGTTCCCCTTTTTCCAGCACATTCACTAATTCCTCCATCCTTCAAGGCTTATATAAAACCCATCAACAATTTCAGCCCCACTCTCTAGAATATTAGATCTACTCTGTTCCCTTTCAGTTAAAGTCCCATCAAAATCTACCAAAGACTTTTTGGGGTTTTGATTCAGATGGAGTTAGGATTTTGGAAGATAGCATAGTTGGGTTCACTTGTAATATATTTGGAGATAAGGATTCTTTTTTAGACAAGGTTGATTTTGGTTTTGAAGAAAAGAATCGGTTTTGGTTGGGTGTAAGAGAAGGAAATGGTTTTTTGAGGAAACGGGTCAGTTCAGAAAAGGTTTAACATTCTGGACTTCAAAAATTTGGAAAGAGGTGGGAATAAATTAATGACATGACACTTTTGGCAGTTTAAAAAGGCATATAAGTATTGAAAAGACTACTAACCTGAGTCACGGAAACCAGGTTCCTTGACGGTTTTTGAAAATTTGAGCAAAAACTCCTAGAAGTGCAATGTCACTCTTACTTATTTTATCCTGAAACTGTCATGTATGTATACCTGTAACAATATAGATTTGAGTTAGATGTCGCCAAAAAATACTTTTTAGCAATGTACCTTTCCTTCTTAACATAGCCAATCATCGATGGACCAGGTCCTTAGTTAAGCTTGATCAACCCCAACTCCAGACGATTTCTTTTAAAGTGTTCCCTGCTCATCGCCTTGGTGAAGATGTCTACTACCTGGTCCTACATTTTCCAGAACTTCATACAAATCAAACCCTTTTCAACAGTATCCCTCAAAATGTGATGTCGCATATCAATGTGCTTCGTTCTCTTGTGATGTACCGGGTTCAAGCTGTAAATATACCAAAGTCTTCAAGATGTTGCTTGATCTATAGTAGTTGAGCACAACAAGAAGTAGCAACCACAGATTCAGCTTCAGCAGTAGAAAGAGCCACAAAGTTTATTTCTTTGTACCCCATGAGATCAAGCATGACCTAGAAAATGTGTCATTCCAGATGTGCTCCTTTTACCCACCAGATATTCAACATAATCAGCATAAGCATATCCAACCAAGTCAAAATTATCTCCTGAAAAATATATGAGGACCAGGTCCTGTGTTCCCTTAGGATACCTCAAAATTCCTCTGGCAGCCTTCAAGTGAGATTCTTTTGGGCCAGGTTTCACTCACTGTTCTGTCTGAAGGCCTATGGACCAGGTGCCATGCTTTGTTCCTCCCAAGATGATGGAGTTCTTATTGCATAGAAGCTATCCAGTTAGCATTTTTCAATGTTTCTTTGATGTTCTTAGGCTCGATTTTAGACAAGAAGGCTGAGAGGGCAAACCTGTTCCTTACCTTAGATCTAGGTTGAATACTAGAGCCTAAGAGTGTGATTACATTTTGAAGGGATGTGAACTCTTTTGCTTTTTTGTTGGATACTTAAACTTCAGAATTTGAAGGACCGGGTTCCTCAATATTTGGAACATCATTGACATCAACAGAATAATGACTTCTACTCCTTTGTTCTGCATCAGGAGTACCTAATGCAGCATCAACAACCCTATGTTCAACTTCAGTCGAGGTGATAGAGGGACCAGGTTCCTCTGTGCCTTTTGGAGATTCTACTGGATCTCCTTCATCGCTCTGCTTGACTTGACTCATCAAATCAATCTTTCCATTTGCAATATCTATAGCTTCACTAGGAGCATTTGTAAATTCTTCATCTTCATCTTCATCTTCTTTATTATGTGACCCTTTGCCACCATTGTTGAGAACAAAATATTTTGCATCCAAAGGCTCTCGGGTAAGTCAGCTTGGGTTTTCTCCCATTGAGCAGTTCATAGAGAGACTTCTCGAGAAGGGACCTGATCATGCACTTATTAATCAAGTAGCAGGTAGTGTTGAATGTTTTAGCCCAGGAACCAGGTCCTCCATAACCAACTTCTTCAGCAAATAAAAACTCGCATGCCTAGTCATTTGTGCCATAACTCTACATCATCATCAATGACACTTAGGCATGTTATATCACCACCATTCAGTGAATCAAGGTTTGCAACATAGATGTTCCTGAACCTTTTGGCTATCAATATCATTTCACCAGTTTTGAGATTGGTGAAAGTGCAAGATTTGGACAAGAACTTCACTTCATTTTTCCTTATCTTAGATTTGAGACACACCCAACAAGCTATATTTCAAGTCATTCACATAGTACACATTATCAATTGCATGGGAGAGTGTTTTGCCAATTTTGCCAACACCAAGAATATAGCCTTCTTGCCATTTTGAAAGGACACACTCCCACCTTGGAAGGCCTAGAGTGAGAGGAAATCATCCATTCTTCTAGTCATATGCTTAGAGCAGCCGCTATCTATGTATCATTTGTTTTTGCTACCTCTCACTCTAGCCTGCACACGAAATCATTGATTAAACTTAGGAACCCAAGCCAGCTTGAGTCCCTTATAATGATAGAACGGGCGGATCAAACTTCTTTTCGCCCATGCAGGCAACATATATTTTCCTCTTAGAGGACCAGGTTCCTCAACAATATGCTTCTTTTCAACAAAAAACTTTATTTTTCTGTAGAGACTGAATTTTAAATTTACAAGAATTCTTGTAATGACCAGTTTGACCATAGTGAGTACACAGCCAATTATCGGCCACAATTACATACTTGCTATGGGGATTATAGGAGGTTTTAGCCTTTTGGAACCCGATTCCTTGCATGTTTCCATCATTAATCTTGTACATAGATGTTATTATATCAGAGGACCGGGTCCATTTAAGTGACTTATCAAGATAATGTTTTAACCCTTTTCAGATCCTCCTGAAGTTGTCTATTCTTTTCAAGCTCAACAACAATATTTGTTTTAACTTTCTTAAGCTCACTCTCAAGCTCAAGTTGAGCCTCACTAGCCACTTCTTTACTCTTAGGGCTGTCCATCTATTTTTTCGTTTGTTTTTTAAACAAGTTATTTTCTCTAGTTACTTCTTCCACTTCTTCCTTCAAGTCTACAATGGAAACTACCATATCATCCCTCTCTTGTTCTATGTCACCAATTTCTTCTATTAAAGAATTTTTCTCATTAATAAGGCTATGATAGGCATCAATCAACACATTTGCTAAGGAAAACAATTTTTTCTTAGAGTAAGTTTTCAAATTTCTTTGAACATCAAGAAAACTTACCTCATCTTCCTTGTTGTCCTTATCATCATCAGATTTGGCCATGAGTGCAAAGATTGACTCATTTTTTGAAAATCCATTGTTATCAGCAACCATCATAGATGTATCTCCTTGGTTATCTTCACCTTCATATTTATTGGAGGAATCTCCCCAGGCAGCCAGGGCTTGCTTCACCATGTTGTCAGCAGCATCTCTTCTTTTGAACTTTCTGTCATGGACCCGGTTCCTCTTAGCCGCCTTATCAGTGTTGGTTTTGTAATGATCCTGCTTATGAAGAGGACAAAATTTAATGAAGTGTCCAGACTTTTCACACTTATGGCAGCAATCATTTCCATTGAAATTCCTGTTGGAACTTCCTTTCTTTGGAATCACACCATTTTTTCGAATCATCTTTTGGAATCTTCGAGTGAGATAGTCCATGTCGGATTCATCACTACTTGAGTCGTTGTTGCCAGCCTTGAGAACTAGGTTCTTCTCCTCCTTGGGCTCTCTTCTTTCAAGATCCTTCTTTCTCTTTATCTCATAAGTTTTGAGATTTCCAAAGAGTTCATCAATGGTCAGCTTCTGCAGATCCTTGGCTTCAGTGATAGCATTCAATTTACTTTCTCAAGAACCTGGTAAAACACTGAGTATTTTTCGGACCAACTTGTTTCTTGGGATGACTTGTCCAAGGGAGTAAAGCTCATTGATAATAGAGGTGAAACGTGTGTGCATATCTTTAATAGACTCATCCTCCTTCATCTTGAAAAGCCCATACTCAGTAGTAAGCATATCAATTTTGGACTGCTTAACTTGAGTAGTTCCCTCATGGGCAGTTTGAGGAGCTTCCCAGATCTCTTTAGCAGATTGACAAGCTGAGATGTGGTTGTATTCATCTGGTCCGATGCCACAAACAAGAATCTTCTTTGCCCTGAAATTCTTCTCAATAGCCTTTCTATTAGCATCATTGTACTCTTTTCTTGTTTTTGGGATTGTAACTGTTCCCTCACCAACAGTTTTCATGGGAACAAAAGGTCTATCATAGATTACATCCCACAACTCTGAGTCCTCAGCCATGATGAAGTCATGCATTCTTGTATTCCACCAACTATAGTATTGGTCATTGAATCTTGGTGGTCTGTACATTGATTGTCCTGCCTCGAAGTTTGGTGGAGCAGCCATGTAGATCCTTTCTAGATGTTAAACGTTTAGAAGGAACCTGCTCTAATACCAATTGATAGAAACTAAGAGTCCAACAAACTGTATAGAGAACCAGGTTCTCTATCAATTCCCACGATAAACAACATAATTTAAAACCAAACAGTATAGGGAACTAGCTTCTCTATATGTTCCTACAGTAAATCGGCAATAAATAAAGAACACACAATATTTACGTGAAAAACTCCTTGCTCAAGGGATTAAAAATCACGACCTACCCTAGTAGGATTTCAACTCCACTAAACCACGCAATCTTCAGATTACAATCTATTGCAATCTAGGAATTAAACTCTTAATCCCTTACTCCTTACAATAACTCTATTGTAAACCCTATGTAATAACTCTTTTACAAAGCAACAAACATTGACTAACTCTAGTCAATCTAGGAATTAAACTCTTAATCCCTCACTCCTTACAATAACTCTATTGTAAGCCATTTGCAATAACTCTATTACAAAGCAACAAACCTTGACTAACTCTAGTCAAGAAACTAAACCAAATAGTGGTTTAAATCTGTCCTACAAAGACACTTGATGAAAGTAGTGTAGGATTACAAATGAAGAACAAAATAACAAAGACTCAACAAACCTAAGGACTTAAGATATCTTCAATCTTTGGATCTGGTCCTTGAGGTTGCAACAGCTTTGTTCTAGAGAGAGGTGGTAGCTAGCACTTTAGAGAATATGATATTTGGATTTGCAAGTGTTAGAGAGATGAAATCCCTTGCCTCATGTTGATAATATGTGTGTGATGTCATCAAGGATGATGCAATAAAGTTTCCTTTAGTTTGGCCTTAGCAAGCTACAACTGTGATGTTGTACTGCTTTCAAATGGTACAATGCAACAACCTGCCATACGGTACAGTGCAACAACTTTTACAACTGTAGAGTTGACTACACGACGACCAGGGGAACTGATCCCTATATGTTCCCTCTATTGTTCCCTTATTTGATTTCATTTAGAATTGAACCAAACATCTGACTAGTTACTCTGAACGCAAGGGAACTAATTGTATCAGGTTCCTTATCTGGTTCTCTCATGAAGTTTGTCAAATCATCAAAACAAAAGACGCATAACTTATCAAGATGATAAATTGTATTCTGTTGTTTCACTTTTTGGGTAAGGAAAATTATGTGAATGATGAAGAATCGATTTTAGACATCATAGAATCGTTGTAAGAAGAACAAGGATAGGTTCTGGCTTCTTTTGAATCTGTAAATGGGTTACCAACACAACCTTTGTGCTGGGTTTCTTTTTTTATAATACATAATTGTTACCTTTGTAAAAAAACATCTCAGATGATGCAGAGAACCCACTACTTGATCAATAATTCTCATCAACCTCATTATTCCCTACAAAGGTTAACATGAACTAGGGAATTCACGGAAACATCTTATCATCTCCTTGAAAGGGAGTCTCCATGTAATCTATAGGTCACGGGTTCGAGCCGTGGAATCAACCACTGATAGTTGCATCAGGGTAGGCTGCCTACATCACACCCTTTAGTGTGCGGTCCTTTCGTGGACCGTGCGTGAACTCATGATACTCCGTGCACTGAGTTGCCCTTTTTATCTTATCATCTCCTTGTTTTAGAATCGAACCAGAAGTTGCAGCATCTGTATTTGTATCTTCTTCAGAATCCTTGAACAAGAAATCCAACCAGCCATTGATACGCCAACCGTCATTCGTTGAGTTATGTTGGTAGATATCAATATCATGATGACAAAGGAAGTAAGGACCTGAAAAGCAGATATACCAACTCCATCAATGAGATGATGTTGATTGTTGAGACTGATAAGAAAATATTTGTCTAGCATCCTCCTCATCATCCTCATACACAATTTGGACTCCGAACTTCTCCAACTGTAACTTATACATCAATGCAACAGAAATCTTGACTTTGTCACCTCTATCCAGGTACTGTCCTATCTTCCAGTGGTTTAACCATGTTATACCTTCGCCGTAATATGGGATGCCCATTATCACTGGACTGTAGGTCCATTTTATTTCCTTAATCTCATTATTAATGGATTTTCATTCCAAGAGATTCGTTAAGGGCGTGTTCATTGTCCTTAAATTCTGGAATAAATTTTCTGAGAGCCCACACATATTCAGCTACAAATTTTCCCGTTATATAATGGTAAATAATAATATGACGAAACTTGTCTTTGCATATTTGTCTATCAAGTGTTGACCACGGTTCATCAATTTGACGAAATAGTTTTGTTTACCCGTAAAACGGTACACTTGAATTTGTTTGTGGTTTCTAGACAAAAGAATTAATTTGATCCAAAAAGTAATGAAACAACTGATGAGATATAAAATACTTAGCCTTAGAACGTAGATGGAATGACAAAGCTGATGAGTCCGAGATCAGGGTTTCCGGGCACAATAATGATGAGATCAAAAGTGAGAGAATAAAATTGTATTAAAATGATGTATAGAATATAGCGTAAGTTAGCCAGAATATTCCCCCCTTACAATGATAACTGAGCTCTCTATTTATAGCTATGTAAATGGAAGGAAGTTCTAGGATCATGCCCTTCTTTAATGTCAATTATGAGGTTCATTGATGAAGATGTAACGCTAGACATAAATGAAAAATTCCTTGTAACGGGCCATCATCCTTAATGCTTCCAAATATTCTGTATTAAGTGTTACCCGGCGCAAAGCATTTAATACCCCCTTTTTTGATCGTTATTCCTTCTGGTGACAAGAGGAATAGCTATGTTCGGTGGTCACCTCCATCTTGTGTTCCACGTGTCCTTCCTTTAAGCGACCACGTGTCATGTCGTATTTTTCTCTATACAGATAGTCCATGTGCTTTCCGGTGACACAACTTTGTGTTTCCAGGAAGTTGGTAGAAACACTCTTTTGGCGGAAATTACTATAATTCCTTTTGAAGGCCACTAACGGTTGATTAGACGCATGTCTCTCCGCATTTAATGCCCCGAACACGTGTCTTCCCATGATTTAGCACGCCTTTTGCCAATTATCGAGGTAATCTTAGCCAAGGATTTAGCCGCCAAAACTTTTACTTATACGCATCAACTTCCCCCTTGCATTCCAACTTCTTTCATCTCATTTCGTCTACTAAGTCTTCATCTTCCTCAAACTAAAAACCTTTTCTCTTTTTCGATGGCTTCCTCCTCAAAACGTACTAGTTCTTCGAAAGGCAAAAACAAAACCGATGACTTTGTCGCCCCAACCGTAGATTCCATCATACCAAAAACACTCAATACTGCAAAGGATTTTGAGGAGAAATTCCCTTCTGCTAACCTCGTACATGGGCTGTTAGCAGGTACCCTTCTTCCATTCACCCTTCCAGTATTCCCAATGTGAAGGAAGATTGTCGTTGCCATGAATTGGATATCATCGCTCCCGATCTATCGGAGCGAGTGATCATTCCCAAGGAAGGTTTTACATACTTTTACACGTATACATTTACTTTGGGTGTGTTCTCTTTAAGTGGAGAGCTTGATTCCGTGATTGCATAATTTTGCCTTCGCTACCAAGTGTGCTTGGCACAGGTAAGCTCTTCAGTATGGAGGACGGTTGTCTGCCTTCGACGCTTGTGCGAAAAAACTGGAAAGGAGCTAACCCTAGCTCATATGATGAATCTTTATTCCCCAAAATCTTCCGCGGGGGAATGATAAACCTTTGCAAGCGTGGACTCCATGCTTTACTGTATAGCATGGATGATGACAACGACTGTAGGTGGATGGAACGGTTCGTTGCAGTTTCCACCAGTGACATTATTCCAACAACGACTTCATCCTTTCCGGTTGCTTGGAACCGCTCTCGTAAGTTCCGTTTAATAAACTTTTTCCTACTAAATATTCTTTCATGCTCGTAATGATCCTTCAACCTTCGTTTGTTACAGTGTGTCGATGGATCCCACCGGTGGTAGAAGGCTTAGACCGGTAGGTTCAGAAGATCTTGGACATCACAACGCCCGAAACTCGTTTGTGGAAAGAGTTATCCCTTTAATACGGGTGGAAGGCCAAAAATCATGGTAAATTTATTTTACCTAGTTTCCATTTTTTGTATATGAAGAACTTGGTTGAACCCTTCTGACTTATTCACGAAATTAGGTCTACATGCGGGCTCAGTTGATGTCCTCGAGGAGGATGTTTTGGCTGACCTTGCTGATGCGGCGAGGCTGCTTAAGGAGGCACTTACTCGAACAAGTATCTTCGGGCCTGTTTCGAACGCAAACGTTTCTTCACGAAGTCCCTGGCCAGAGAACAAGCAACCAAGAGAAGACGCTCCTCTGCGGCCGGGGAAAATAATAAGAAGGCGAAGATTGCTGTCCCCGAGCTATCTCCGGTGGCGATCACGCCTAGTCCTCCTTTCGGGCCGGTCATAGACACTGTGATGATTGATGATGATAAAGAAGGTAGTGATGAGGGAGCTTCTCTTCATAGAAGGCGATGATCCTTATCATCTCAACAAGATGCTCAACCTGTTGAGACAATCATACCAACCGAGGATGATGTCTCGGCACTTTGGGGAGAATTTGATTTGGTAGATAATGCCAACTCCCGTTCTCGGGCCCCAATTGTTGTTCCCAGTACTGCGAGGCAGAGTACCGGGTCCTTGCCGTCTTCGGTTGGCGAGCACCCAACATCCAGTGTTGCTTTTGACGTAGTTGTTTCTCATTCTTCTACCCCATCAGCTTCATCACCACCTTCTCCAGCACCAGCAATCGCTACATCACTTCCATCTTCATCCACTCTTCCACCAGCAACATCATCTTCATTGGCCGCACCTAACCATGAAGAAGGTATCCCTCCTCCTTAGTCCCCAGTTCATGGGAATTTGGGGCAAAATTATGTTGCCCCTTCTGTAGATCGACAAAGGAGGAGGAGTGTTACCGTTTCGGCCTCCACCGGGTGCAACTTGCTTTCGAGGCCGGTGGAACTTGCTAACTATCTAAAACGTTTGGCTTTAGAAAAAGACTAGGAGAAGATTCATACACTCTCGGGGAGTGTTTGTTGAACAATTCTATGCATAACGCCGCATCAGTACGTTTCTTTCTTTCTCTATCATTTCCCCTACTTTTGAATGAATGTATTTTGAATTTTACCTCTTCTTGTTTTGCAGGCCAATTTTCTTGCATCTGAGGGACTTCAAAGGATGATTCGTGAGAAGGAAGAACTTACTTCTGAACGGGATTAGCTTTTGGCGGAGTGGGACTAGACTGTTCTCCACCTCTAGGAACTGGAAACCAGAGCCACCAAGGCCGATGTTTTGGAAGCTCGTTTGCAGCAAAGCGAGCAAGAAGTGGTAACCCTTAGTCAAGAAGTTGGCCCCCTGAGGGTTAGATTTGATGAAGCCAAGGCTAAATGGGCTGAAGTACAGGACGCCATTCTTGCTTCAACCGAGCGTGAGGCTGCCTCCGCTGAAAGAGTGATTAATTTGGAAGCAGCCTTAAACTCCAAAAGTGAAGAGCTTGCTGCTATGGTGGCGAAACATGCCCAGCTAGAAGAGAAGTACAGAAATACTACCGAGCATAGTAGTCTCTTTAGTTCAACTGTCCGTGAGCTCGACTCAGTCTCAAGTTTGCTAGGTCCGCCCGGGAAAACCTTTCCGCCGAAATTACTCAGCTCAAAGAAGAACTCAAGCGCTGAGCGACTTCCCTCATTGTTGAAAAAACTTATTCCATGTATAGTATGAGGAGAAAAACCTTGGAAGAGGCCAAGACTGTTATTATTCGCATTGATGTCGAAATTGCTAAGGCCCGAGAGCTTGAGTTGTGTCACGACCCAAAATCTCACATGTCGTGATGGCGCCTATCTCAATAATAGGCAAGCCAAAAATCTCAATAAACCACCATATCATTTAAATTTGAACACAAAATAATTAAATTCAGTGGAAGAAATCTCACAATTGCAAATATAACACTCCCAAAAGAACCACCCATTCCGACTCTCTATGACCATTTAACGGAAACTAGTAATTTAAAGGCTAAACATTTTCAAGTTTGACCATGGGGTTGACTTTTTGATATCGGAGTCAGAATCCAATTTTGAAATTTTTCATAGCCCCGTTATATCATTTATGACTTGTGTGCAAAATTTGAGATCGATCGGATTTGATTCGATAGGTTTCGGCATCAAATGTAGAAGTTGGAAATTTCATAAGACTAAAGTTTCGAGTGAGTTCCCGCAAGACCTAACTTCAAATGATCATAACTCTAATTATATGAAGTATTATATGGTGTATTACCTATTAAATTAAAATATCTTTGAGTCTAGTTTCTAACGCTTCAAACCGTTCGTCATTTGGACATTGCTACAAGAAGTTATGATAAAATTACCAAAAGCTGGAAAAATGCGATTTTGCGGCAAATTGTGCGATCGCATAATCATTATGCGATCGCAAAATGGGTCGCAGACCTGTCCAGCGCAGCCCAGTTTTTGGCATCGATTTTGCGGTGCATTGTGCGACCCGCATACCCATTGTGCTGTCCATTGTGCGACCGCATACCTGAGTTCGGAGGGTCCATTTACCTATTTTCATAACCCGACCCCATTTTGATAAATAGGTGTTGGGGCATATTTTTGGGTAATTACCTGATGATTTTAGAGACAAGTGAGAGTGTTTTAGAGAAAGGAAGAAGCTCAAGTATTTTGTTCATCAAAAATCTTGTTCAAGCTTTGAAATCCAACAAGAAATCCCTCAAGTTCTTCATCAAAGAGGTAAGGTTCTAACCCCTAATCTTCAATTTCGAGTTTGGGTAATGATGAGTGATTAAGAGTATGATTCTTGGGGTAAGTGTTCCTTATTCTATATTGATTATATTTCATGATTACATACTCATTTACATCATGAATCCGTGAATTTAGGGAAGAAAAATTAGATTTTTTATAAAATCTTCCAAAAACGAAAATTTAAGATTTGCATGTCCATTTGATATCGGAATTGGATAATTTTTGTATGGTTGAACTCGTAGCAGAACGGGTGTTCGGATTTTGTGAGTTTTTCCGGGATTTAAGACATGGGTCCCACTGTCGAATATTTAAATGAATTTTGAATTTTTATCCGGAAAATTTGTAAATTCATATGGAATTAATTCTTATGATTCGTATTGAGTATATCGAATTATTTGTGAATAGATTTGAAGCTTTTGGAGACAAATTTAAAAGGAAAATCTGTGGTCGAGTAATTGATTAGAATTTGCAAAGCGAGGTAAGTGTCGTGGTTAACCTTGACTTGAGGGAATAAAATCCTTATATTATTTTTTATGTGAAATGCATGTGAACGACGTATAAGCGAGGTAACAAGGGTCTATACGTCGTCAAATTAATTGTTTGCCTACTTACTTGAAAAATCATAAATTATTTTAAATCATGAATTAATTGTTATAATAATTGTTTCTCTCCTATTCTTTGTCAAATATTAATTCTTGAATTCCTGCATTTAATTGTTACATGCTATTTGAATTATGTGTCTTAATTGTTATTTGACATTTAGCTTATTAGTATTAAACTGCCTATTTTCTCCCTGATTCCCATAATAACTTGCTATTTGTCATTGTTTGTTTCATAATTAAATCATAATTATTGTATGCTTGTTGTCTTATAATTTTATATTAATTGTTGCATTTATTGGAAAAATTTCTTCTATTGACTTGGTAAATGTATATATTGGAGGAGCGGGTTACACGTCGTAACAGAATTGATCGAAATGAATATATTAGAGGATCGGGTTGCACACCGTAACAGACTTATTAAAAATCACTAGGTGCGATGTCATAGTTCACCACGTCCGATGATCCACAATATTAACCTTCAAAGCTCGTATAAATCAACCAGATGCCAAGGTCCGTTGCACCCCTCACATGATTCACTGGGTGATCTCTCAATACGTCTGCATCTTCAGTTGGAACCATACGTTGAGGCAATGTTGAGCATCTCTGGCTCCCTCGTAGTCCATATGCGGCATTACGAACCATCGACGCACAACTGATACTGAGTGCACAATTTCATACACGAGTGGATACAAAGTAATATGAGATATATGTTTCAAGATAAATCAATGTTATACGATAAGGAACGAAAGAAGTAGAATTATTCCTAAACTCTGTAGCCGCTGGAAGATAAGTACAAACATCTCTGTACCGATCCTTCAGACTCTACTAAGCTTGCTCATGACTCGTGAGACCTAAGTAACCTAGTTCTCTAATACCAACTGTCACGACCTGAAATTCCCACCTTCGGACCGTGATGGCGCCTAATATTTCACTTGCTAGGCAAGCCAACGTTAGAATAATATTATCCGTTTTAAAACAATTTTTAAATTTATTAATAACAAAAAAACAAATGCGGAAGTAAAGTCTGAAATATAGTGAATAATCAATAAAAACAACGGTGTCTAAATATCATCCCAGAATTGGTGTCATAAGTGCACGAGCTTCTAGAGTAATACAAATAAAGATTTGAATAAAATAAAGCTATCTGGAAACAAACACACAGCTAAGGTAAAGTAGACTAGGATTTCAGAACTGCAGACGCCGTGCAATTATACCTCAAGTCTCCTCTGATAGCTGAAATCCGAGCAAATCTATGATACGCCGTTGGGACTAACTCCGAAATCTACACAAGAAGTGCAGAGTATAGTATCAGTACAATCAATCTCATATACTGGTAAGTGTTGAGCCTAACCTCGATGAAATAGTGACGAGGCTAAGACGGTTCACTTACATTAACTTGTACGCAATATTAGTAACAACAACAAATAATAGAAATAAATCAGGCAACTCATTTAAAATAATTGAAGCCAACTCAACAGTCATAATCCATTATTATTTCAACCAATTTCCGTTATAGCGTGCAAACCGCTTCCACAATATATTCATTTTCAATCCTCTCGTATAATTATTTTTAATCAAGTATATATTTACTTTTAAATAAGTCTATTGCGGCGTACAATCCGATCCCCCAAATATTGACTTTTAATAAGTCTGTTGCGACGTACAACCCGATCTTCCAATATGGACTTTTTAATAAGTCTGTTGCGGCGTGCAACCCAATCCTCCACTATGGACTTTTTAATAAGTCTGTTGTCGCATGTAACTCGATCCTCCAATATGGACTTTTTAATAAGTCTGTTACGGCGTGCAACCCGATCCTCCAATATGGACTTTTTAATAAGTCTGTTGCGGTGTGTAACCCGATCATCCAATATGAACTTTTTAATAAGTCTGTTGTGGAGTGCAACCCGATTCTCCAATATGGATTGCGGGGTCATGTGTTATATCAGTTTTGGCCTGAAATGTACATATGTGGTACTGAAAGGTTCTCCAAAATTTACACATGTTTAAGACCTAAGATTTTGTAGAGGATAAGGTTGGGACTTGCGGTACGTCCGCCTACTTAATAATCCTATACTTCGGTACCAAAGGAGTTAGAGAAATAACTTTAATTTTCAGAAAGTCTACTCAGCGTGGACATTATGGTTGCGGATTTTGGGGTGCTTCGGAGGAAGTACAGTGGTTGATGAGATTCTGGACTATGTGGTTCGTGCCAAGATTTGTCTGTATAGAGCTCTACTTTTGTGATCGTTGTGTATAAATAGGGGTAAGGGTTACCCCAAAGAAAAAATGAAGAGTATGTTAAGAAATGGGTTAGGTCAACAGTGTTGAGTCAGCATAACAAAAGAATAAATTGGCCTTGGGAGAGATAATTCTCCACAGGTGTCTGTGGCAAGCCTATGAAGAGGGCAGATCAGCTAATGCAACACCGCCCACTTGGCTCAGTTCTCAAAAACGCTTTTGAAAGAGTTTGTTCCCGGACTCTCCGTAACGTGTGGCGCATAGGTTTTGAATAGTTGCGTCAGGCCACCATGACGGTGTCATAATATGCCATCAGGTTCTATTAGGTAGCCCGTCATATTCCTACTTTGCTTCCTACAGTCAGAGAGCGAGTCCACAGACTCATTGAAGGACTCAATTATAATAGTAAAATTTTGTACGACTCGGGAGCTACAGGCTGATACTTCATTTTCGCTAGTGGTAGAAATTGCCAAGATATTAGAACGTGTTCGGGGTGAGGAAAAGGAAACTAAGGAGACCAAGACGTCTAGAGGTTCTGGGGATTTAGGGGATTCTACTCTGCAAGTATAAATCATTATAGTGGGGGCTCGGGCAGTCAGCCAGCCCAGTCCGCACATCGGATTACTCGGGGTGATCCAGTAAGTTCTTTTAATGCACCACCGACATGAGTTTCCTACAATGGTTATTCTAATTATCTGGCACAAACTCAATATGAGCATCCAAACCCGCAAAGGGGTTTTTATGAATACAGTGATACTAGGCACATCATGAAAAAAAATATCCCCAAACTTGGGAGAGACATATTTTATCAAAGTACTCAGGCTACGTACCCCATTGCAGTTACTACACCACCCACACGGCCAGTTAGGGATGGAGGACATGCGAGTAGAAGGCGTCCTAGAGGTGGAGACCCAGCCGTTGATATATTTGTTTTATGGTATGGCGGAGGTCGCTACATCAGATGGTGACGTTACAGGTACGACCTCGATTTAATATAAAGGAATAATTTCCTTAACTTGATTCGATTATGAGTATCGAAACGAGTCCTCCTATTGTGCTCCACTTATGAGTGAGCTTCGTAATTCTATAATCTACTTATGTGTTTACTCATGTTGGGAGATTCTATGGAGATAACTACGCCTATCATTCCATGTTGGTCACTAATAAGAGCTGTGAGGATAAAGGTAACTTCCTATTACCCATTTCGGTAAGTTTTGATGTAATTTTCGGATAATTAATTACAAATTATGAATTATATGCCCTACCGGTGTGGGGTTCATTATGTTTTGTGATTTTGTGTAACCGAAATTATTTAAAAAGAGAAAATGGAAAATTTTGATTGGCACGATGTGCATATTACTTGTGATCCAGAACTGAGGACGAGATCCTCGCATTTTTAATATAAATCAATATGAATAAATCGGGCTACGAGCTGCGGTAAAAGTTATATAAGGACAAGATCCTTATGACAAAAATTCTTGTGTTTAGGTTCTCCCTTGTGAAATTAAATTTATACTATAGTAATAATAAGGGAGTCATGCATGTTAGGCTTATTTGAAAATTCTTGTATGAAATTCTCTGTGCATACTTGCCAAATTCGTGTTGTAATTATTGAGTTTTAACCTACGAGGTAGGAGCCCGCCCAGGTGGCGTTAAAGGTAACTCGTTAATTCGGGTAAATAATTATGAGGTCTTCATGCCTCGCATCTCGTTATCAGTATTGTGAAGGTGTGAAATGAGTTTTTTGTTAACATGAAGTTATTTGGCGATTATATAATTGATTATGAACAACTATTAAGACCAGATTGACCCAGAAGGGTGCCCCATTTAGATGGTCAGACGAGTGTGAGTTGAGCTTTCTGAAGCTCAATACCGCTTTGACTACATCACCGGTGTTAGTATTACCCACAGGTTCAGGATCTTATACGGTGTATTGTGATGTATCTCACGTTGGGCTTGGTGCAGTATTGATGTAAGATGGCAGGGTGATTGCATATGCGTCACGGCAATTGAAAGTTCATAAGAAGAATTATCCTGTTCATGACTTAGAATTGGCGGCCATTGTTCATGCGCTGAAGATTTGGAGGCATTACCTCTACGGTGTCTCGTGTGAGGTATTTACCGATCATCGTAGCCTTCAGTATCTTTTCAAATAAAAAAATCTTAATTTGAGGCAGAGAAGATGGTTGGAGTTGTTGAAAGACTATGATATCACCATTTTTTATCACCCCGGAAAGGCCAATGTGGTGGCCGATGCTTTGAGTAGAAAGGTTGTAAGTATGGGCAGCCTTGCTTATATTCCGGTTGGTGAGAGACCATTAGCTGCAGATGTTCAGACCTTGGCTAATCAGTTCATAAGGTTAGATGTTTCAGAATCTAGTCGGGTTCTAGCTTGCACAGTCGCTCGGTCTTCCTTATATGAGCACATCAAAGAGAGACAGTATGATGATCTTCATTTACTTGTCCTTAAGGACACGGTGCGGCATGGTGATGCCAAACAGGTTGTTGTGGGGGAAGATGGAGTTCTGCGAATGCAGGGTCATATTTGTGTGCCTAATGTTGACGGGATTCGTGAATTAATCCTTGAAGAGGCACACAGCTCCAGGTATTCTATTCATCCAGGTACCACCAAAATGTATCAAGATTTGCGGCAACATTATTGGTGGAGGAGAATGAAAAAGGATATAGTTTCATATGTAACTCGGTGTCTGAATTGTCAGCAAGTTAAGTACGAGCATCAGAGACCTGGTGATTTGCTTCAGAAGTTAGAAATTCCTGAGTGGAAATGGGAGCGTATCAGTATGGATTTTGTTGTTGGACTCCCACGGACTCAGAGAAAATTTGATGCAGTTTGGGTTATTGTGGACAAGTTGACCAAGTCAGTACATTTTATTCCAGCAGAAGTTACCTATTCTTCAGAAAGGTTAGCTGAAATTTACATTCGTGAGATTGTCCGCCTTCACGGTGTGCCCGTGTCTATTATTTTAGATCGAGGTATGCAGTTTACCTCACACTTCTGGAGAGCTGTACAACGTGAGTTAGGCACACGGGTTGAGTTGAGTACAACATTTCATCCACAGACAGACAGACTGTCAGAGCGCACCATTCAGATATTGGAATATATGCTTCGCTCTTGTGTTATGGACTTTGGAGGTTCTTAGGATCAATTATTTCCACTTGGTGAGTTTGCTTATAATAATAGCTACCAGTCGAGCATTCAGATGGCTCCATATGAGGCATTATATGGAAGGCGATGCCGTTGGCCAGTTGGCTGGTTTGAACCGGGAGAGGCTCGGTTGTTGGGTACCGATTTAGTACAGGATGCCTTGGATAAGGTCAAAGTTATTCAAGATCGACTTCGCACAGCTCAGTCTAGGCAAAAGAGTTATGCCGACCGTAAAGTTCGTGATATTTCATATTGGAGAAAGAATATTGCTCCGGGTTTCACCTATGAAAGGTGTAATGAAGTTCGGAAAGAAGGGCAAGTTGAGCCCTAGGTATATCGGACCCTTTGAAATTCTTGAAAGGGTGGGTGAAGTAGCCTACAGGCTTGCATTACCACCTAGTTTATCAGCGGTTCATCCAGTGTTCCATGTGTCTGTGCTCCGAAAATATCATGGTGATCTGTCCCATGTGTTAGATTTCAGCTAAGTTCAATTGGACAAAGATTTGACTTACGAGGAAGAGCTGGTGGCTATTCTAGCCCGGCAGGTCCGTCAATTGAGATCTAAGAGTTATCCTTCAGTTCGGGTACAATGGATAGGTCAGCCGATTGAGGCAGCTACCTGGGAGTCCGAGTCGGACATACGGAGTAAATACCCACACTTATTCACCAGCTCAGGTACTTTTTCTAACTTCGTTCGAGGACGAACGTTTATTTTAGAGGTGGAGAATGTGATGACCCAAAATGTCATCTTTAAATTTGATAATTAATTCTGTATTCTAAGACCTCGAAAAGCATTATTTGTCACTCCTCGACTTGCATGCGAAGTTCGTATAATTTTCTGAAAAGTTAATAAGACTAAAGTTTCAAGTGAGTTCGCACAAGACCTAACTTCAAATAAGCATAACTCTCATGATACGAAGTGTTATAGGTATATTACCTATCAAATAAAATATCTTTGAGTTTAGTTTCTAAATCTTCAAACCGTTTGTCATTTGGACATTCCTACAAGACGTTATGACCAAATTACCAAAAGCTGGAAAAATATAATTTTGCGGCAAATTGTGCGATCGCAAAACACATTGTGCGACCGAAAAATGGGTCGCAAACCTGTCCAGCGCAGCCCACTTTACGGCATCGATTGTGCGGTCCATTGTGCGACCCGCATACCTATTGTGCGGTTCATTGTGCGACACGCATACCCATTGTGCGGTCCATTGTGCGACTGCATACCTGAGTTCGGAGGGTCCATTTACCTATTTTCATAACCCGATCCCATTTTGATAAATAGGTGTTGGGGCATATTTTTGGGCAGTTACCTGATGATTTTAGAGAGAAGTGAGAGTGTTTTACAGAGAGGAAGAAGCTCAAGTGCTTTGTTCATCAAAAATCTTGTTCAAGCTTTGAAATCCAACAAGAAATCCCTCAAGTTCTTCATCAAAGAGGTAAGGTTCTAACCTCTAATTTTCAATTTCGAGTTTGGGTAATGATGAGTGATTAAGAGTATGATTCTTGGGGTAAGTGTTCTTTATCCTATATTGATTATATTTTATGATTCCATACTCATTTACATCATGAATCCGTGAATTTAGGGAAGAAAAATCAGATTTTTATAAAATCTTCCAAAAACAAAAATTTAGGATTTAAAGGTCCATTTGATATCGGAATTGGATAATTTTTATATGGTTGAACTCGTAGCGGAACGGGTGTTCGAATTTCGCGAGTTTTTTCGAGATTTGAGACGTGGGTCCCACTGTCGAATATTTAAATGAATTTCGAATTTTTATCCGAAAAATTTATAAATTCATATGGAATTAATTCCTATGATTCGTATTCAATATATCAAATTGTTTGTGAATAGATTGGATGCTTTTGGAGACAAATTTAAAAGAAAAATTTATGGTCGAGTAATTGATTGGAATTTGCAAAGCGAGGTAAGTGTCGTGGTTAACCTTGACTTGAGGGAATAGAGCCTTTAAATTATTTGTTATGTGAAATGAATGTGAACAACATATAGACAAGGTGACAAGTGTCTATACGTCGTCAAATTAATTGTTTGCCTATTACTTAAAAAATTATAAATTATTTTAAATCATAAATTAATTATTATAATAATTATTTCTCTCCTATTTTTTGTCAAATATTAATTCTTGAATTCCTGCATTTAATTGTTACATGCTATTTGAATTATGTGTCTTAAATGTTATTTCACATTTAGCTTATTAAATATTAAACTGCCTATTTCCTCCATGATTTTCATAATAACTTGCTATTTTTCATTGTTTGTTTCATAATTAAATCATAATTATTGTTTGCTTGTTGTCTTATAATTTTATATTAATTATTACATTTATTGGGGAAATTTCTTCTAATTGAATTGGTAAATGTGTATATTGGAGGAGCGGGTTGCACGTCGTAACAGAATTGATCGAAATGAATATATTGGAGGATCGGGTTGCACACCGTAACAGACTTATTAAAAAGTCCATATTGGAGAATCGGGTTGCACTTCGCAACAGACTTATTAAAAAGTCCATATTGGAGGATCGGGTTACACACCGTAACAGACTTATTAAAAAGTCCATATAGGAGGATCGAGTTACACGCGGCAACAGACTTATTAAAAAGTCCATATTGGAGGATCGGGTTGCACGCCGCAACAGACTTATTAAAAAGTTCATATTGGAGGATCGGGTTGCATGCCGCAACAGACTTATTAAAAGTCAATATTTGGGGGATCAGATTTTACGCCGCAATAGATTTATTTAATTGTCAATATATACTTGATTAAAAATGATTATATGAGAGGATTAAAAATGAATATATTGTGGAAGCGGTTTGCACGCTATAACGGAAATTGGTTGAAATAATAATGGATTATGACTGTTGAGTTGGCTTCAATTATTTTAAATGAGTTACCTGATTTATTTCTATTATTTGTTGTTGTTACTAATATTGCGTACAAGTTAATGTAAGTGAACCGTCTTAGCCTCGTCACTATTTCGTCGAGGTTAGGCTCAACACTTACTAGTATATGGGATCGATTGTACTGATACTATACTCTGCACTTCTTGTATAGATTTCGGAGTTAGTCCCAACGACGTATCATAGATTTGCTCGGATTTCAGCTATCAGAGGAGACTTGAGGTATAACCGCACGGCGTCTGCAGTTCTGAAATCCTAGTCTACTTTACCTTAGCTGTGTATTTGTTTCCAGACAGCTTTATTTTATTCAAACCTTTATTTGTATTACTCTAGAAGCTCGTGCACTTGTGACACCAATTCTGGGATGGTATTTAGATACCGTTGTTTTTATGGATTATTCACTACATTTCAGACTTTACTTCCGCATTTGTTTCTTTGTTATTAATAAATTTAAAAATTATTTTAAAATAGATAATATTATTCTAATGTTGACTTGCCTAGTAAGTGAAATATTAGGCGCTATCACAGTCTGAAGGTAGGAATTTCAGATCGTGACATTATGACACCTTAAACGCGACTATTAAAAACTTGGTATGCTAACTTGAACCAGTAGTCTCCACATTAACGTCAACCTTGCAGCTGGCTCTCCCCTTTCGTCCTGTAAGCAGAACATTATATTTTTGGATAAGAAAAGTAATAATGATTTGTCACTACCTGATACACAGCTAATGTGTTATAAACTTTCACCTTAAGTATAACAAATTCACTATTTTTGAGTTGGTCAGCCAATGTGTTTCACTGATTCAGCATATTATTTTACTAATTTCTGACCACGTGTGTTGCACGTGTATATTATGTAAATTGATATTAATTTTTAAAAATCAATATATTGTGAAAATATGTACCTGACCATTACAAAAATAAATATAAAAGACGTGCAAGCTCAAAATCATGAACTGATTTTATTTTAGTCATCGAAACAACCAAATATCATCTCAACATGCGAAGGTGAACACTCAAGCTCTCAACCAAATATATTGATCCCATTGTCTCTTCATTTGATCTCAGGCTTAGGTTATTTGAACTTTATGTGTAACAACTCAAGTGTACATATTTCTAGAATTGTATAATAATGACACGTTGAAAGAGATTCAGTTACTTTTAATATATATTGAATTAGAAATTGCAACTCTTCATGTTCTCCATATTTTTAGGTCAGAGAATATCAGTTAATGCATTAGTTTATGAAAGAAATTTTTATTTACTAATTTCTGAATACGTGTGTTGCACGTCTATCCCATATCAATCATTATGTAGCTTGTAATCAAAAAAATAATATAATAACTATTAACTCCATATAAGTTCCAAAACGTTTTGAGTTAAAAACATAACTTATAGTATACAAAATATTCTTTGTAGTTATATTTTTATTATTTTATTAAGTGCATAAATGTTATTGGTTATATATAATTTAATAATTTCTTATAAACGATGCTCCTCATGATTATCTCAGTTGAAATCTAGTTGATCTTAAATAAAAATAAAAAAAAGACCAGCCAACTATTGCTAGGAAAATTATATTGTTCATCTTCCTTCTTCCCAAATATCTTGATGGAGACCACCTTCCTTTCCAATTTATGTGTTCTTTTAATATAAAGTACACTGCAATATTTGAATGAGAAAGTAAAATGATGAAACATGTTCACACAATATTTTCAGTGCTAGATTTCTTAAGCTCTACCAAGATGAATAAAAGATAGGCCATGAACATCTTCTTCAAGAGCATGTTTCAGTTGCCCTAGTTTTGATAGATACTCATCAAATGTCGAGAAAAAACTGCTTAAGACCTATGAATTTCGAAGAATCACTGAGAATACTTGTTATCCTACAAAAAGTTATAGGTTTTAAAGCTATTTTTCAAAGGTAAAATTAATTGTGAATGTCAAAGATGAAGAGAAGAGACGACATGGTGAAGATAGCTAAGTAGAAAAATTTATATTGTCCAAGCTATCATTTGATAAATACTCCAAATGCACATGCAACACTAAAGAGAAGACAAATATGAAATAAAATAGTAGCATTTGACTTTAACTCACCAAAGTCAAACTCTCTAATTGCGTGAAGAGAAAACATATTAGTACTTAGTACCATGAATTTTGCTTTCCATAAAAGATCGCAAAGTGCTTATTTGACTTTGGAGCACATCAATATAAGTGCAAAAAAATTCAAACCAGCAAAAGGAAGAATTTCATAATGTTACTGCCAAATTAATGGGAATGACTCCAACGAAAGAAGGCTATAAAGCCACAAGTTTATCTAAGCAATCATTAGCTTTTCCTATTCCTTTTTCACCAATGTAACCTCTGCCCCTTCGTTCCCCCTGCATTTCTTGTGGTTAGAATGAAATGAAACTATTAATTGCGACACTAATATTTCGTAATCTCCAACTGTAAATTCTTAACAGATACACTCTCAAACTTTGTACATTGTACGTATTTTATTGTTGAATGAATTATTAATTACCATTAACATGATAAAGGATATTTATGATGAAATATTTTTACCTTTTTATACAATAGTTTAACTACAATAAGAAATTATTTATTTATTTACTAAGGGTATAAAAGTCCACTAATTTTTTATGAATATTTTAGTAATTCAATTTTGACTTAGGTGCTTCCCACTTATAATATAGCATGATGATAATGAGTTTTCTAAGGGTATTATAGGCATTCAATATTTAATGGTCAATTTAGTAATTCAACTTTGACATTTGAGGTTCCACTTTCAGTATAGTATATATATATATATATATATATATATATATATATATATATATATATATATAGTAGTTCTTGAACATGTGCGTTACACGTGTTTCCTATGTTAATTAATATAGATTAACAACAAAGCTTATAAATTTTGGAATCTGCAATCATGGTTGTGAAATATTAGCAATTACTATGTATATTGGATCTCTCAACCATTTGAGATCCCTCCAAAGAATTATAAAAATGAACTGCTTTGTACTTTTTTTTTTTGGTGTAAAAAATGTTTGTTAATAATATAGACTCCATACTTAACAGTTGACATCATAGAATCCCTGTAAGTTTTTGTTATCATAAAATCTCTGTAAGTTTTTCTGTTTTTGTTTTAGGGGAATTCTTATCTTTTGTTTTTTCTTGGAGTATGTATCTTGTCACTTCTAACTGCACACTGTTCTTTTTATAAAATTGTAAGCATTTTCAAAAAACAAAAATAGTACTATAAACAATTTCTCAGTGTTGTTAAAGGCTCATTTGAGACGCGCTCAAGCCCTAAAACTCAAAAAAACTCAAGGTATGCACGTCACCTCGCTTAGGTTGCGATTTAGTGTAGACAAGGCACTAAGGCCCATGCCTTATTGCCAATAAATTCTATCTTCAATAGAGTGGTACAAAATAATAAATATTGGTTAAAAGATATTATTAATTTTTAAGGAAATCAATATGAGTGAAATTTCTTCTTGAGCCGAGGGTCTTTCGGAAACAACATCTCTACTCCCCGGGGTAGGGGTAAGGTTTGCATACACACTACCCTCTCCAGACCCCACTAGTGGGATTTCACTGGGTCGTTGTTGTTGTTGTTGTAATATGAGTGAAATTATTACCTTTTTTTTCTTGCATTACATATATACTTCTATTTTTTTCTTCGTTGCGCCTTTTTTTAACTAAAGCTCACACTTTAATTGTGTATTACGATTAAAGCCCTAATAGACCTGGATCACTTTTTTGCGCTTTTCGCCTTTGACAACACTGCATTTGTTAGTCCCGCCAATATTGTTGTATTTGTAAATAATAATTCTGAAAATATAAGTTATCGTAATGAAACAGTAATAAATTCGAGCCCACTGAATTCACAGTGTTTCCTTAAGGAATTTAATCCCCTCCTAGTACCCAAGGTTATGGATTATTTTCTCCCAGGATAGAACGAAAAATACACTGGTGTAGTGGTACTTCAAACCCCAGTGTTTCAGCAAACACAAAGTTCGGTAGCAAATCACACTTACAATTGCTTTGTTTGAAGTTAAAACAATGCAGAACGAAGGAGTAGAAACTCAAAAAATCGTATGAAAATACTGAGAGGAAGGAGTGCAATGTATAGCCAAATCTGTTGAGTGATTTCAGTTTTGTGTCTTGTGTATTGTGTGTGTCTTTCTTCAACAGCTGCTGCACATATATATAGCAGCCAGTGTTGAAGAAGAACGACCGTCCACCCTCCATGGTGGAGCATGCATTAGCATGTTTGTGAAGCAAGCACTTGGCCATGGTGAGAAGAGCATTAGGCGGCTTGTTGTCACAGTTGGTGGTCAGTACACGGATTGAAACATATCCGTTACAAATGCGGATAATCTTACGTTAATATTTATTATTAACAAATAAATTTGGTCCAAAAAATTAATCAATCAATCGATCATTTGACCAAATCCAAATCCAAATCCAAAGCCGAAGCCGTAGCCGAAGTCGAACCGAGCGAGCGACGACGACGACGGCGCGAGGCTTGCTTTCTTCTTAACTCTTTAAGAGCTACAAGAAGAGCAATTATATATATACCCACCAAAAATCTTTTCCTCTTTCAATATGGGACAATGTCTCATTGTCAAGAGGGGAAAACTTAAAATTTTACTCAAAAATTTTATTTTCCCTCTATTTCCCATTCACCCTCATTTTAAGACTATTTCATCTTAAAAACAAAACCTCAACAATCCCCCACATGAATGGGGAATGGCTATATCACGGAAGTATGCATGGAAAAACTATGTGATTTGCAAGCAAGGATTAATCGCATCTGGATAAGTAGGTTTCCCTTTGAACTTTCCGTAGTAAACTTATGTCGGATATACTCGGTCAATCGGTAGATTTGATATCTTTGAACCGTCGATCTTTGGTGTATACCTAGACAACCATAAGTCACACAATCAACCCTTAACCGTCTTTGGTTCTCATTGTTGTGTTCGTTTCAGCCATGAACACCGCCTGGTTTCATAAGTGCGTAGAGAACTGGCCTTACAAAGTTCTCCTTGAAGCGGCTAACACTTCACACTTACATAGGTGATTCCTAAACGTGTCATCCTGTAGATACACTATTTGATATACCCCGTATCAAATTTAGAAATCATTAAAAAGCCTTAATGCTTTATCCTTGGTACTGAACATTGTCTCATCACGAGAACGGACTAAAATTTTATTTGACAATGTTGAACCGTCATTAATGACTTTGTTTGATCTCCTTGAACCTAGATCTTGGGATCTCCAGTCTTCTAGGTAGAGTTACCGCCACAATGACTTGTTCTCGGCCATAGCCCCATTCCCCTTGATGATTTCTCAACTACCTCTCTAGTTAGGCCTTTTGTAAGTGGATCCGACACATTATCACTTGACTTTACATAGTCAATCGTGATAATTCCTCTAGAGAGTAATTGCCTAACGGTTTTATGTCTTCGTCGTATATGACGAGATTTACCGTTATACATAATGCTCCCAGCCCTTCCAATTGCCGCTTGACTATCACAATGTATGCATATTGGTGCCAACGGTTTGGGCCAAAATGGAATGTCTTCCAAGAAATTCCGGAGCCATTCAGCTTCTTCACCGGCTTTATCTAAGGCTATGAATTCAGCCTCCATTGTAGAGCGGGCAATACATGTTTGTTTGGACGACTTTCAAGATACCGCTCCTCCACCAATAGTGAATACATATCCACTCGTGGACTTAGAATCAGTTGAACCGGTGATCCAATTTGCATCACAGTATCCCTCAATCACCGCAGGAAATTTACTGTAGTGCAAGTCAAAGTTCTGGGTATGTTCTAAATATCCCAAAACTCGTTTCATTGCCATCCAATGAGATTGGCCTGGATTGCTCGTATATCGACTCAGTTTACTTATAGCACAAGCTATATCTGGTCGTGTACAATTCATGATATACATTAAGCATCCCAACACACGAGCATAATCCAATTGTGATATGCTTTGGCCTTTATTCTTTGCTAATGCAAGATTCACGTCAATTGGAGTCTTTGCAACTTTAAAGCCCAAGTGCTTGAATTTTTCAAGTACTGTCTTAATATAATGAGATTGTGACAATGCCAGACCTTGAGGAGTCTTATGGATCTTAATTCCCAGAATTAAATCAGCAACTCCCAAGTCTTTCATATCAAACTTGCTATTGAGCATACGCTTAGTAGCATTTATGTTGGCAATGTCATTACTCATTATCAGCATATCATCCACATATAGGCAAATAATAACTATGTGATTTGGAACATTTTTAATGTACACACATTTATCACATTCATTTATCTTAAAACCATTTGACAACATTATTTTGTCAAATTTCGCATGCCATTGTTTGGGTGCTTGTTTTAGTCCATAAAGAGACTTAACAAGTCTACATACTTTCTTTTCTTTACCTGGAACCACAAACCCTTCAGGTTGTTCCATGTAAATTTCTTCCTCTAACTCTCCATTTAAGAAGGCCGTCTTAACATCCATTTGATGAATTTCAAGACCATACACTGCAGCTAATGCTACTAACATCCGTATGGACGTAATTCTTGTAACTGGAGAGTATGTATCAAAGTAGTCTAGACCTTCTCGTTGTCTATACCCTTTGACTACGAGTCTTGCTTTGAATTTATCAATAGTGCCATCATCTTTGATTTTTCTCTTAAAAATCCATTTAGAACCCAAAGGTTTATTTTCAGGAGGAAGATCAACCAATTTCCATGTATGGTTGTTCAATATGGATTCTATTTCACTATTGACTGCCTCTTTCCAAAACAATGATTCCGAAGAAGTCATAGCTTCTTTAAATGTTTGAGGCTCATTCTCCAATAAGAAAGTCACAAAAGCTGGTCCAAATGAAGTAGACGTTCTTTGATGTTTACTACGTCTTGGATCCTCCTGATTACATGTACTTTCTTTTGTTTCTTCCCGAGGTCGTTTAGATCCTTCACCAAACGACTCACATTCCTTTTTATACGGATATATATTTTCAAAGAACTCAGCATTATCTGATTCTATAACCGTATTATTATGAATGTCGGGATTTTCTGATTTATGAACCAGAAATCGATATGCTTTACTATTTGTCGCATATCCTATGAAAACACAATCAACGGTTTTCGGTCCTATCTTTACCCTTTTGGGTTTAGGAACTTGTACTTTTGCCAAACACCCCCACACTTTAAAATAATTCAAGTTGGGCTTCCTTCCTTTCCATTTTTCATATGGAATGGATTGTGTTTTGCTATGGGGCACTCGATTTAATATTCGATTAGCCGTAAGAATGGCTTCCCCCACAAGTTCTGTGGCAAACCAGAACTTATCAACAACGCATTCATCATCTCCTTTAATGTGCGATTCTTTCTTTCCGCAATCCCATTAGATTGGGGCGTGTAAGGGGCTATTGTTTGATGAATAATTCCATATTCTAAACATATTTCTTCAAAAGGAGATTCATATTCACCACCCCTATCACTTCTTATCATTTTTACTTTCTTGTTAAGTTGCGTTTCAACTTCATTTTTGTATTGCCTGAATGCGTCTATTGCTTCATCTTTACTATTCAGTAAGTAAACATAGCAATATCGAGTATCATCGTCAATAAAAGTTATGAAATACTTCTTTCCACCGCGAGATGGTATTGACTTCATTTCACAAATATCTGTGCGAATTAAGTCTAAAGGATTTGAATTCCTTTCAACTAACTTATAAGGATGTTTAACATACTTAGATTCTACACATGTTTGACATTTTAATTTTTCGCATTTAAACTTAGGCAGTACTTCCAAATTAATCATTTTTCGCAAGGTTTTATAATTGACATGACCCAAACGTACATGCCATAAATCATTTGACTCAAGTAAGTAAGAAGAAGCTGAAATATTATTATTGTTTTCCACAACCATTACATTCAGATTGAAAAGGCCCTCGGTGAGGTAACCTTTTCCTACAAATATTTCATTCTTACTTATGACAACCTTGTTGGACACAAAAACGCACTTAAAACCGTGCTTAACAAGAAGTCCAGTAGAGACTAAATTCTTTCTCATTTCGGGAACATGAAGGACATTGTTCAAAGTCATGACCTTGCCAGAAGTCATTTTCAGAAATATCTTCCCATATCCTTCAACTTTTGCTGTTGAAGCATTTCCCATATAAACTGTCTCTCCGGGTCCAGCAGGAGCATAAGTAGCAAAAGCTTCTCTAACTGCACAAACATGGCGAGTGGCTCCTGAATCAAACCACCACAGTTTAGGATTTCCCACCAAGTTACATTCAGAAAGCATGGCACACAAGTTATCAACATCATCATGTTTTACTACCATGTTTGCTTGACCCCTTTTCTTGTCTTTCTTTGGAGCACGACACTCCGTAGATTTGTGTCCGTTTTTCTCACAGTTGTAGCAGTTTCCACTGAACCGCTTCTTGCTTAGGTTGTATTTCGGACCAGAAGCCTTCTTCCTCTTTTTGTTATCTTCAACAATATTTGCTCCCATTATTGTTGAATTTCCACGGCCTCTCCTTTCAGCAGCTTTATTGTCCTCTTCGATTTTCAACCGAACAATGAGATCTTCAAGGGACATTTCCATTCGTTTGTGTTTCAAATAATTTTTGAAGTCCTTCCACAACGGAGGTAACTTCTCAATCATTGCTGCTACTTGGAATGCTTCATTGATGACAAGACATTCAGCAAGTAGATCATGAATAATCACTTGCAATTCCTGGACTTGGGTAATAAAAGACTTGCTATCTACCATTTTGTAGTTCAAAAATTTTGCGGCAACGAATTTCTTCATTCCGACATCTTCAGTTTTATATTTCTTTTCAAGCGCATTCCACAATTCTTTTGACGTCTCCACACCACTATATACATTATACAGATTATCATCCAGTCCGCTAAGAATATAATTCTTACATAAAAAATTAAAATGCTTCCACACTTCAATCACGATAAAGCGTTCATTCTCTGGAGTTTTATCTGGCAGATCAGGAACATCTTCCTTGATGAACTTCTGTAGACATAACGTAGTTAAGTAAAAGAACATCTTCTGCTGCCAGCGCTTGAAATCAATCCCGAAAAATTTTTCGGGTTTTTCTGTCGGTGTTCGGCTTGTCGATGCGTTGGCAGTCACCGTCGAAACAGCTTGGTTTTCGCTTTCAGTCATCATTTTTTCTGTAAAAGAATGACACAAACAAACGTTTAATAAACGTTTTCAAACTGGAGTAAAAATCATGTAGATTTTAATCTCCAACAAAACGCCACGAAGGCTTTACTCTCCAAAACGGGAGTACACAAAACCACAAAGTTTTTAGTTTGCAGAATAATAAGAATAATACAAATAGAGAAATAAATATTAAATTCCTTAAGATTGTTAGTCCCGCCAATATTGCTGTATTTGTAAATAATAATTCTGGAAAATATAAGTTATCATAATGAAACAGTAATAAATTCGAGCCCACTGAATTCACAGTGTTTCCTTAAGGAATTTAATCCCCTCCTAGTACCCAAGATTATGGATTATTTCCTCCCAGGATAGAACGAATAACACACTGGTGTAGTGGTACTTCAAACCCCAGTGTTTCAGCGAACACAAAGTTCGGTAGCAAATCACACTTACAGTTGCTTTGTTTGAAGTTAAAACAATGCAGAACGAAGGAGTAGAAACTCAGAAAATCATATGAAAATGCTGAGAGGAAGGAGTGCAATGTATAGCCAAATCTGTTGAGCGATTTCAGTTTTGTGTCTTGTGTATTGTGTGTGTCTTTCTTCAACAGCTGTTGCACATATATATAGCAGCCAGTGTTAAAGAAGAACGACCGTCCACCCTCCATGGTGGAGCATGCATTAGCATGTTTGTGGAGCAAGCACTTGGCCATGGTGGGAAGAGCATTAGGCGGCTTGTTGTCGCAGCTGGTGGTCAGTACACGGATTGTAACATATCCGTTACAAATGCGGATAATCTTACGTTAATATTTATTATTAACAAATAAATTTAGTCCAAAAAATTAATCAATCAATCATTTGACCAAAGCCGAAGCCGAAGCCGAAGCCGAAGCCGTAGCCATAACCGAAACCGTAGCCGAAGCCGAGCCGAGCGAGCGACGACGGTGCGAGGCTTGCTTTCTTCTTAACTCTTTAAGAGCTACAAGAAGAGCAATTATATATATACCCACCAAAAAAATTTTCCTCTTCCAATATGGGATAATGTCTCATTGTCAAGAGGGGAAACTTAAAATTTTACTCAAAAATTTCATTTTTCCTCCATTTCCCATTCACCCTCATTTTAAGACTATTTTATCTTAAAAACAAAACCTCAATAGCATTTACTATTCATGCATCACGTTATATAATTTTTTTGTATACAGTCAACAATTCCATTTTTATTTTTATACTGATCTTCTTCTGTTTGCAAAGTGTCCCGCTTAATAGTTACTATTAACAAATTACCACCACTCAAAGTAGTAGAATAACACAAAAGTCAACCAATCATTGTTACAACAAAGATATAATAGTAACAACATCAAATAAGGCTACCAAAGATTGCAACAATCTAAATTTCAGCTTTTGGACCATTACACAAAACATACCAAAATGGAACAGAAATCAGACATCAGTAAATAAAGAGAAGAAATCAAGAAAAATTCAAAAATTAAACCTGTGATATGTTGCAAAATGAAGTACGGAAAAACAAATGGATATTTTTAGGGAAAATGAAATTTTTGACAGAACCAAGAGAAATGATACAGCGATTCAATTTGTTGTGCATTTTTATAGAGTAGAATAAAGAATATAGCAAAAATATTGCACCACTATTGCCCTAGAAGATGAAAGAAACAAAACTGAAATATGAAAACTATATGGCTTCCCATCAATAATTACAATAAATAAATTGAGTAGTTAATATATCATTTAAGATTGCAAGAATCAATGCTCCCACGTAATAAATTAAAAAAAAAAGTTCCCACATAATTCTATATTTATTGTATTTTCATATTCATATACCTTGTATGTGAAATGGTGTTTAGTAGATTAATAAATTTATTAAAATGTACATTTACATTTTTGTACAAGTGTTATAGAAATAGTGTTTGTTTGAAGGGTATAATGTTCATTCAATTTTTGATGGGTATTTTGGTAATTCAAGTTTCTGCTTTGGGGCTTCCTACTTATAATATAACTAGTTCTGGCCATGCGCGTTGTGTGTATACTTTAATATTAATTAGTATTAACTTTTTTAAAATCATATAAATATATAACCTTGACGTAAAAATTCTATATTTGTTGACAACAACAACAATAAGTAAAAAGATGGAGAAATTAGAGAGCAATCACGAGAGGAATAAATGTGAAGTGCTCCTAAGGTTCATCGACAACAGATATAGTTCTATCTTTTCAACGAGTAAAATAAGTAAAAATTCGGAACCAAGTCCATCAGTGAGAATTGAGAGCAATGACTTAATATTTTTTTTTTGTTTTTTGTTTTCTAGATATGTCTCCAATCTAATATATTCCATCGAACTAAACTGCTATATAACTAATTTCCTCCATGTGATATTAGAACTACTGGATTGGTAACAATTTGAATCATGTTCGACATAGAACATATATCATATATGTTGCAATGTCGCACATTATTATAAGAAAAAAATATTTATTAGTTTTCACTAAATAAAATTTTATTATTCAGATTTGGATTTAAAATTTTAAATATATACAACTGCTCCTAAACATTCAAAATAAGTTCAGCGTACATTATGCATTCAATTTATTTTTAAGAAAACGAGCTAAGAAGTGACAAATACGCAATCCTCTATTTATACAAACACGTATTTTCATATTCAACCTATTCCACTGGTCCACTCTTCTCCCTGATCCCACCCCCTCATCTTTCTTGCTTACTATTTGTCACGACCCAAAATCCTTACCTGTCGTGATGGCGCCTATCTCGATACTAGGCAAGCTGATAATCTCGATAAATCACAATTTCTCTTAAGTTTGAAAATACAATAATTTAATACAATACAAAATCCCACAAATACCGACACGAACACTCCCCAAAATCTGGTGTCACTGAGTACATGAGTATCTAATATGAATACAGTCTGAAAAAATACGGTCTATAATAGTCTGAGACCAAATACAGAAAATAAGGAGATAGAGAAGGAGAGACAAGGCCTGCGTAATACGGCAGCTACCATAAAATCTCCTGAAAATTAACTGCACGAAATGATCAACACCCACTATGTCCGAATCTGCACACGAAATGCAGAGTGTAGTATGAGTACAACCAACTCAGCAAGTAATAATAATAACTAAGGAACTGAAGATAATGACGAGCTACACAGTTATAGTTCACTTTCAGTAATTCCAGCAAAGAATAAACATGCTTTCAAATCCGACAGTTTAAGTCAAATCAATTTTATACAGTTCAAATTCATGAAATTCGGATATAAAATCTTTCAGAGATTTCACAACAATGACAGATAGCATCCAAGTGCAACAACAAAGGCAAAGCAAGTACAGCCTCTCAGGCAACAGTCACTCAACTCATCACAACAGCTCAACCACTCGGCTCTCAGTCCTTAGCACTCACACTCAATGGGTACCCGCACTCACTGAGGATGTACAGACTCCGGAGGTTCCTACAGCCCAAGTGCTATAATCTGTACGGACAACTCACGTGCCATAATATAAATATCTAGATTCGCACGGCCAACTCACGTGTTGCACGGCCAACTCACGTACTATAGTAGAATATATGGATCCGCACGGCCAACTCACGTGCTGCACGAACAACTCACATGCTGCACGGCCAACTCACGTGCTATAGTAGAATATATGGATCCACACGACCAACTCACATGCTGCACGACCAACTCACGTGCTATAGTATAATTGTAACGACCCGACTTGTCATTTTAAGAATTTACGCCACGTTCAGTGACTTAAGGTCTCGAGCAGCCTCGCAATATGTATTATGACCCGTGTGTGTGGTCGAGTTTGATTTATGGATGATTCGGAGTGATTTGGGACACTTAGTCCCTAAGACGGAAGCTTAAGTCTTAGGATTTTGACCGTAGTCTGAACTGTATGAAGACGACTCCGAAATGGAGTTCCGTCGGTTCTGTTAGCTCCGCTGGTTTGGACTTAGGAGCGTGTCCGGACTGTGAATCTGAGGTCTATAGCCAATTTAGGCTTGAAATGGCGAAGGTCAAAGTTTTGGAGAATTGGACCGGAAGTGGACTTTTTGATATCGGGGTCAGAATCCAATTCCGGAAGTTGGAGTAGATCCATAATGTCAATTATGACTTGTGTACAAAATTTGAAGTCATTCCGGATTGATTTGATGTGTTTCGGCACAAGTTATAGAATTTGAAAGTTCAAAGTTCATAGATTTTGAATTGGGATGCGATTCGTCGTTTTGATGTTGTTTGAGGTGATTTGAGAATTTGACTAAGTTCATATGATGTTTTAGGACTTGTTGGTGTATTTGGTTGAGGTCCTGGGGGCCTCGAGTGTGTTTCGAGATGGTTTCGGATCATTTCAGGCTGTTTCTGAAATGATGTATCTGGTATCTGACTTCCTTCTTCGCGAACGCGAAGAGAGTCACGCGAACGCAAAGAGGAGTTTTGAGGGCTGCTGGGATTTGGCCTTCGCGAATGCAAAGGAGGGCTCGCGAACGCGAAAGAGGGCTCCTGAACGCGAAGGTATGCCTGAAGAACCTACGCGAACGCGAGGGGCCAGTCGCGAATGCGTAGAAGGAAGGAGGGGACTGGGCCTGCAGTCATCAGCCTTAGCCAACGCGAAGCAGTAGGACCTGAGTGCATCGCGAACGCGAGAGCTTGAATGCGAACGCGATGATATGCATGGCAGGCCTTCGCGAACGCGACGCTGGTAACGCGAATGCGAAGAAGAATTTTAGGCAGCGAGTTTTTGGCCTTCGCGAACGCGAGACAGAGGTCGCGAACGCGAAGAAGGCCTATCTGGGCAGAATTAAAAGTCCCAAAAATGGGGGTTTGAGTTCATAACTCAAAATCAAATTTCGAACTCAGTAGAAAGCAATTTTTGGAGAGATTCTTGTATGGGTGTTTGGGGTAAGTGATTCTTATCCAGTTTTGATTAATTTCCATGATTATATCTTTGAATCCATCATTTAATTCGGATTTAATGGAGGAAAATCAAGATTTTTGTAAAATCTTCCAAAAACAAAAATTTAAGATTTGGAAGTCGAGTTGTTATTGGAATTTAATAAAATTGGTATGGTTGAACTCGTATCGGAATGGGTGTTGGGATTTCATGAAAATTATGTCGGGTTCCGAGAGGCGGGTCCCGCATTGACTTTTGTTGACTTTTCGGAATAAATTTTTAAGTCGACATATTATTATCCGAAATTTGTTTCCGATGAATTTTAATGAAGTTATACAATTAATTTGGATAGATTTGAGCTGTCCGGAGGTCAATTCAAGCAAGAAGGCTATTTTAAAATATCGGCCTAACTTCAAAAAGATAAGTGTCTTGCTTAACCTTGAGTGGGGGAATTTTCCCTTAGGCATTGAGTCTTATGTGCAATTTGTGTGATTGAAAACCATGTACGCGATGTGACGAGTACGTACTTGGTTTATATATGCAAATTTTATTGAGTTAAAGTCTTGAGAATATTGTGTAGTAAAATGGATAATTGTTGGCATATATTTAATCATCTACTTGTCGTGCCTAAATCCTTGTTGTTGACTCTGTTGTTATATGACAATGTAATGTGATTGTTATTTGATTATTTATGAAATTTTGTGAATTTGCTGGTTTGATAATTATTGGAATTTAATTTTATTTTGGATTTTCCCCTCTGCAAACAATTAATTAAATGAGCTTAAGAAGAGGTGTTTATATAATTATTGAAAATTTGATTTTTATGGAGACTTTGCTTTATGTTGAGTAATTTCTATCTCTAATGATTTTTTTGGGTGTTGTACACATTGTGTGGAGCTTTTGGCTATTTGTTGTGAAATTAATTGACTTGGTTGTAGCTTTCTAACTTGGTTGTGGCCATTGGGCAAATTGTGATATAAATTGATTTTTGTTATATTGTTGTGATAATTTTTTGTGTAAATTGTTGTGTTGTGTGAGTTGTTATTTTGGGAAGATAAGGGTGGCATTTCACCGTTGATATTATGTGATTATAAGGGTGGCATTTCACTGTTGTTGTGTTTGTTGGAATATTGTCTGGGCGGAGCGATAATGGTGGCTATAGGAGCGATAAGGGTGGCAATAAGAGCGATAAGGGTGGCTATAGGAGTGATAAAGGTGGCAATATGAGCGATAAGGGTGGCTATTGTCAGGGACGATATGTGATGATGTGGGGTTGTGGTGTTGATGATTTTTTATGTGATGTGATTTTTCTTGTGTTTATTTTTATGCCTTGTGCAATTGGTCTTGTTGATAGTAAATTGATAACAATCTATTTTATGTTGAAATTGAGAACCTGTGGCTATTGCCAGGCGGATTAAAAATTGAAATGTGGGCACGAGATGCTGTGAGTAAATAATGATGATATTTGGCACGTGAATTGTCCGTGCAATTATGATATGAAATGTGGGCACGAGGTGCTGTGATGAAATGGTAATGATATTTGGCATGGAATTGTTTGTGCAGTTGTGAGATGAAATGAGGGCACGAGGTGCTAGGGAAATATGATAATTTAATTATGGGCACGAGGTGCCGTGAAAATATAAAAATGGGCCGAGACCTGTGTTTACAAAAAATATGAAAATGGGCTGAGACCCATATTTTTATGATTATGAAATGAGGTGTCACATAATGACTTTTTAATTGAAAGAATTATATTCAAAATATTTATTTGGAAGGATTTTTACTTAGAAAGTATTATATGAAAGAATTGTATTTGAAGGATATTTATTCAAGGGAAATTATATTTGAAAAGATTTATTGAAAGAATTATATTTGAAAAATAATTATTTCAGAAAATTATATTTAAAAGAGTTATCTGGAAGAATTATATGTGAAAGACATTTATTTGAAAGACTTGATTTAATTGGGTGTAATTGTTCTTATTAATTGTTGAGTGATATTAATTGTATTCTTGTTGTCTGTTGTGCATATAACTGGTTGCTTTATCCTGCCCTTATTATTATTATTTGTTTTCTATTATTTTATATATTATATTGCACAGATTATTAGGCTAGCGAGTGTCTTGACGGTATCTCGCCTCTACTCCATTGAGGTTAGTCTTGATACTTACTGGGTACCAACCATGGCGTACTCATACTACACTTCTGCACATTTTTGTGCAGAGCCAGGTATTGAAGATAACAAATTTGAGCGGAGTTAAAACGGGATCGTAAGGATTCAAGGTAGAGCTATTTGGTCGTTGCAGTCCCGTGGAGTCTTTTTATTTCATTGTACTGTTAACTTGTAATCAAACAGTATTGTATATCCGGTCCTCGTGATCATTCCATGTATTCAGTTAGAGTTCGTGACTCAGTACTACCAGTCTTGGGAGGTTGTGTATTGTATTTATTTCCGCTGTTAGTTTTTATAAAAACAAATGGCTTCAAAAATGTAATGGAAATCGGCTTACCTAGTCTTAGAGACTAGGTGCCATCACGACGCCTGTGGTGGGATTTTGGGTCGTGACAATAATATAAGAATCCGTACAGACAACTCACGAGCTATAATAATATACCTCACAATCAGGCCCTCGGCCTGGCTTAGTCATAAATCTCTCTAGTCTCTCGGGCTCTCAGAAATCATGAAAATCACCCCAAACAACAATGATATGATGCAACAATAATGAATAATAGAGACTGAGATAAAATAATCAAGTAAACTGTGACTGAGTATAAACAATAATTAAGCAAATAGTTCAACATGTACACGACCTCTGTGGGTCCCAACAGTACCAACATATAGCCTAAATATGGTTTCTAGTCAAATTTCCACAATACATAGAGAGCACATAGCTAACAATAAGTTATTCAACTTTGCAGTCACACGGGACTGATCAAGTCACAATCCCCTCGGTTCACGCCCACACGCCTGTCACCTAGCATGTGCGTCACCTCCAAAGTAATCACATGATACCAAATTCCGGGGTTTCATACCATGAGGACCAGATTAAAAACTGTTACTTATTTCAGACCGTGAAATTCTTATTCCGCTAAGCCCTTGCCACGTGAATTGGCCTCCAAACGCCTCGAATCTAGTTACAAATAATTCGTTTCAGTCGATAAAATTTATTGGAATTAATTCCATAAGAAAATACAAATTTTTCATAAAAATCCAAATTTTAGCTCAAAAATCGCCCGTGGGGCCCATGTCTCGGAATCCGACAAAAGTTATAAAATCCGAAATCCCATTCAACCACGAGTCTACCCATACCAAATTTACCAACATCCGACCTCAACTCAACCCTCAAATCTACAAATCTTATTTCCAAATTTCTAAGTTTCAATTTCTGATTTACATCTCAAAATCATGTAATCTAGTCAGATTATTCAATGATAATTCAATATTATGGAGTAGAAATGATCACAAGGGACTAACCTCAAGTTTTCCTTGAAAATATATCAAAATTCACCCCTCCTCAAGCTCCAATTTGTCAAAAATGGAGAATGAGACGAAGTCCCTGCTTTATAATTCTGCTCAGACAGCCTCGATTTTGGCCTTCGATCGAGGTCCTCGATCTTGGGTCTCAGTTCTGGCCCTCGATCATGGTCCTCGACCTGGCCCTCGATCATGTCTTCGTCCCTGGTCTTCGACTATGCCTTCGATCGTGGCCCTCGACCCTGGGCTCGATCGTGGCTTGATTCTGGGCTCGATTTTTGGGCTCGAATCTAGGCTCGAATCTGGCAGAAGAAATTTCCAGTAGAAGGAAATTGCAGCAGCTGTTGTAGTTTAATTTTTGATCCGTTAACCATCTGAAACTCACCCGAGGCCCTCAGGACCTCAACCAAATATACCAACTAGTCCTAAAATATCATACGAACTTAGTCGAGCCTTCAAATCACATCCAACAACGCTAAAACCACGAATCATACCCCAATTCAAGCCTAATGATTTTTGAAATTTCAAGTTTTCACAAACGACGCCGGAACCCATCAAATTACGTCCGATTAACCTCAAATTATGAACACAAGTCATAAATGACATAACGGAGGTATTCCAATTTTTAGAGTCGAATTTCGACCCCGAAATCAAAAAGTCAACCCCCCCGGTCAAACTTTCCAAATATTCAACTTTCGGCATTTCAAGCCTAATTCCACTACGGACCTTCAAATAATTTTTCGGACACGCTTCTAAGTCCAAAATCACCATACAGAGCTATTGAAATTATTAGAATTCGAATCCGAGGTCATTTACACATATGTCCATATCCGGTCAACTTTTCTAACTTAATTTTTTAATTATGAGACTAAGTGTCTCATTTCACCCCGAATTCCTTCCGGACCCGAACCAACTAACCCGATAAGTCATAAATCAATTGTAAGGCATAAATTGAGCAGTAAATGGGGGGAACAGGGTTATTATATTCAAATGACTAGGCGGGTTGTTATATTCTCCCCCTCTTAAACAAACATTCATCCTCGAACGGGTTTAGAATAATACCTGGAGTCTCAAATAAGTGTGGATATTTGCTCTGCATCTCCTGCTCAACCTCCCAAGTAGCTTCTCTGACTGGCTGGCCTCTCCACTGCACCTTCATTACTGCTATGCTCTTTGACCTCAGTTTTCTAACCTGCCAATCTAAAATAGCCATCGGCTCCACATCGTAAGTCAAATTACTGCCCAACTGTACCGTACTGAAATTCAGAATATGAGACGGATCCCCGACATACTTTCGGAGCATGGATACATGGAACACTGGATGAACAACTGATAGACTAGGTGGAAAAGCAAGTTCATAGGCCACCTCTCCAATTTTCTTAAGTATCTCAAAAGGCCCAATATACCGAGGGCTCAACTTGCCTTTCTTCCCGAACCTCAACACACCCTTCATGGGTGAAATGTTGAGCAGAACCTTCTCCCCAACCATGTAAGTAACATCACGGACCTTCCTGTCGGCATAACTCTTCTGCCTAGACTGCGCCATGCGAAGCCGTTCCTGAATCACTTTGACCTTCTCTAAAGCATCATGAACCAAGTTTGTACCCAATATTCTAACCTCACCCGACTCGAACCAACCCACCGGAGACCGACACCGCCTCCTATATAAATCTTCATACGGAGCCATCCGAATACTCAACTATTAGCTGATATTGTAAGCAAACTCCGTGAGTGGCAGAAATTGATCCCAAGAACCCCCAAAAATCAATGACACAAGCGCGTATCATATCCTCCAATATCTAAATAGTGCACTCGGACTGTTCGTCCGTCTGAGGGTGAAATGTTGTACTCAACTGAACCTGTATGCACAATTCTCGTTGCAAAGCTCTCCAAACCTGTGATGTAAACTGCATGCCCCGCTCTGAAATAATGGACACTGGCACACCATGTAGGCGAACAATCTCGCGAATATAAATCCCAGCCTACCGCTCCGAAGAATAATTAGTACCGACCAGAATAAAATGCACAGATTTGGTCAACCAATCTACTATCACCCAAACAGCATCAAACTTTATCCAAGTCCGTGGGAGCCCAACTACGAAGTCCATGGTAATACGTTCCCACTTCCACTCCGGAATTTCAAGTCTCTGAAGCAATCCTCCTGGCCTCTGATGTTCATACTTTACCAGTTGACAATTTAGACACCGAGCTACAAACCTAACTATATCTTTCTTCATTTTCCTCCACCAATAGTGATGCCTCAAATCCCAATACATCTTCGCGGTGCCTGGATGAATAGAGTACCGTGAACTGTGAGCTTCCTAGAGAATCATCTGACGCAAACCATCTACATTAGGCACGCATAGCCTACCTTGCATCCGTAATACACTATCATCTCCAATAGTGACTTCCTTTTCATCACCGTGCTGAACCGTGTCCTTAAGAACAAGCAAATGGGGATCATCATACTGGCGCTCCCTAATGCGATCATATAAAAAAGACCGAGAAACCACACAAGCCAAAACTCGATTCGGCTCGGAAATATTGAATCTAACAAACTGGTTGGCCAAGGCCTGAACATCTAAGGCTAAAGGCCTCTCTGCTACCGGTAAGAATGCTAAGCTGCCCAAACTCTCCGCCTTACGACTCAAGGAATCTACCACCACATTGGCCTTTCCATGATGATAGAGAATGGTAATGTCATAATCCTTAAGCAACGCTAACCATCTCCGTTGTCGCAAATTAAGATCCTTCTGTTTAAACAAATATTGTAGACTCCGATGGTCGGTATATACCTCACACTAGACACTGTACAAGTAATGTCGCCAAATTTTTAAGGCATGAACAATAGCTGCTAACTCAAGATCGTGGACTGGATAATTCTTCTCATGTACCTTTAACTGTCTGGATGCATAAGCAATCACCCTACCATCTTGCATCAGCACTGCACCGAGACCAATATGCGACGCGTCACAATACACAGTATAAGGCTTTGAACCTGTAGGCAATACCAATATTGGAGTTGTAGTCAAAGTTGTCTTGAGCTTCTGAAAGCTCTCTTCACATTCATCTGACCACCTGAACGGAGCACCCTTCTGGGTTAATTTAGTCATAGGCTATGCAATAGACGAGAAATTCTCCATGAAGCGACGATAATAACCGGCCAAGCCGAGAAAACTACGAATCTCTGTAACTGAAGATGGTCTGGGCCAATTCTGAACTGCCTCTATTTTCTTTGGATCCACCTTAATTCCTTCACTGGACACTATATGTCCCAAGAATGCCACTAAACTAAGCCAGAACTCACACTTAGAGAATTTGGCATAAAGTCTCTCCTCTCTCAGCCTCTGTAATACAATACCCAAGTGTTGTGCATGCTCCTCCTCACTACGTGAGTACACCCGAATATCATCAATAAATATCACTACAAATATATCAAGATATGGCTGAAACACACTATTCATCAAATGCATAAATGTTGCTGGGGCATTGGTTAGCCCAAAAGACATCACAAGAAATTCATAGTGGCCATAACGAGTTCTGAATGCCGTCTTTATAATATCAGAATCCCGATTTTTCAACTGGTGATACCCTGATCTCAAATCAATTTTAGAGAACACCCTCGCTCCCTGAAGCTGGTCAAATAAGTTATCAATATGCAGCAAAGGATATTTATTCTTGATTGTGACCTTGTTCAACTGACTATAATCAATACACATCCGCATAGTACCATCTTTCTTTTTCACAAACAGAACTGGTGCACCCGAAGGTGACACACTAGGCCTAATAAACCCCTTTTTAAGGAGTTCCTGAAGTTGCTCTTTCAATTCTTTTAATTTAGCTGGTGCCATACGATACGGAGGAAAAGAAATGGGCTGAGTTCCCTGCACCAAGTCAATACCGATATCAATATCCCTATCGGGTGGCATACCCGGAAGGTCTGCAGGAAATACATTCAAAAAGTCTCGTACGACCAGTACTGAATCAATAATAGGAGTATATGTATCAACATCTCTCACAAAGTCCAAATATGACAAGCATCTCTTTCCAACCATACGTTGGGCCTTCAAATAGAAATTAACCTGCTAGGAACAAGATCTAGAGAACCCCTCCATTCAACCTTTGGCAACCCGGCATCGTCAACATCATGATTTTTGCGTGACAGTCCAAAATAGCATGACATAGAGACAACCAATCCATACCCAAGATTACATCGAAATCAACCATGCCGAGTAATAAGAGATCAACTCTAGTCTCCAGTTCCCCAATAGTTAACACACACGACCGATACACACGATCCACAGTAATAATATCGCCCACCGGTGTAGATACACAAACAGGTGAAACTAAGGACTCACAGGGCATATCTAGATAATGAGCAAACTATGATGATACATATGAATAAGTGGAACCAGGGTCAAATATTATAGAAGCCTCCCTGTGGCACAATGAAACAATACCTGTGATCACTGCATCTGAGGCAACAACATCTGGCTTGGCAGGAAAAGTATAGAATTGAGCTTGCCCGCCACCTGATCGGCCTTCCCCTCTTGGGCGACCCCTAACTGCCTGACCCCCACCCCGAGCTGGCTGGACGGGTGGTGGAACTGTTGGTGCTGGTGTTGTCAGTCGAGGACTCTGCTGTGGAGCCCCACTCAACAACCTATGGCACTTTCTCTTGAAATGACCAAATTCTCCGCACTCGAAACAACCCCTCCTCTGACGGAATTGCTGCTCCTGATAACCTGAAGAATAACCTGTAGAAGCCTGAGCGGACGAGGCATGATGAGAACTCTGCGCTGGTAGTGCACTGAATGAAGACTGGCCAGGGTGAGCAATGTAAGAACCGTGACTAGCTAATGTACCACGATGAGCTGGATGACTCGTCTGAGCGTGTCTGTAAGAACGACCCCTACCACGGTGAAACTTACCCCCTGAAGGAACACCGTTGTAATCACTCAGACCACGAGGCCTCTTAGCCTCTCTGTCTCCACGTTCCTGGCTATGAACCATCTCTATCTGCCGAGCAATGTCTACTACCTTATCAAAAGTAGCACCAGATACTCTCTCCCTAGTCATAAGTAACCGTAGCTGATATGTGATGCCATTAATGAACCTCCTAATCCTCTCCCTATCAGTGGAGACCAACTAGACTACGTGACAAGCCAACTTAGAAAATCTCATCTCGTACCGCATCACGGACATATCACCCTGGCGAAGCTGCTCAAACTATCTGCGGGACTAAGGTACGAACTTCTCCAAAAAGACCACGGAGAACTATTGCCAAGTAAGAGGTGTTACGCCAACAGGCCTACGCCTCTCGTAAGTCTCCCACCATCTGAGTGCAGCCCCAAAAAACTGAAAAGTAGTGAATGAGACCCCACTGGTCTCTAGAATACCCCTTGTCCGAAGCATCCATTAACACCTATCCAGAAAACCATGAGCATCCTCTGACTCAGTACCGCTAAATGGTGGAGGTCTAAGCCTCTCAAATCTCTCAAGTCTCCTCTGCTCATCATCTGCCATAACAGGAACTACCAGGGCCTGAACAGCTGTAACCGGCTGGGTTGGTAGTGCCCCGGTATCTGAAGTCCCTATACTACCTGGTCTGGAGTACGGGAAACAGGGGTATGAGTACCTCCCCCGGCCTGAGAAGTGGCAGGTGCGATCTGAGCCGAAACCACCTGAGCCAGACTAGTGCAAGCTACCAATATCTAGGCCAAAGTCTCCTGAAGGCCTGGAATCTCAATGTGCACAACTGGTGCCTGAGTTGATCCTGTCGGCTCAGCTATATCTGGGATCTGCTCCTAAGCTGGAGCAACTGGTGGTACTACAGGTGCTGGTCCAACTGTGGTACGAGCTACACCTCGACCTCTACCTCAACCTCAGCCTTTACCACGGCCCCGGCCTCTCGTGACCCTAACTAGTTGCGCTGGTGGCTGACCGTCCGATCCGGTAGTACGTGTCCTCACCACCTGTGAGAGAATATAATAACAGAAATTTAGTTTCCAGAATCAACAAACTCGCACGACAGAATACAAGAAAGTGAAGTTTTCCTAAGGGTTCTGCAGCCTCTCGAAGATAAGTACAGACGTCTCCATACCGATCTGCAAGACTCTACTAAACCTGCTCATGACTCGTGAGACCTATGTAACCTAGGCTCTGATACCAACTTGTCACGACCCAAAATCCTAACCTGTCGTGATGGTGCCTATCTCGATACTAGGCAAGCCGATAATCTCAATAAACCACAATTTCTCTTAAGTTTGAAAATACAATAATTTAATACAATACAAAATCCCACAAATACCGACACGAACACTCCCCAAAACCTGGTGCCACTGAGTACATGAGCATCTAATATGAATACAGTCTGAAAAACTACGGTCTATAATAGTCTGAGACCAAATACAGTAAATAGGGAGATAGAGAGGGAGGGAAAGGCCTGCGGAACACGGTAGCTACCTCAAAATCTCCTGAAAATCAACTACATGAAATGATCAACACCCGCTATGTCCGGGAACACCTGGATCTGCACACGAAGTGTAAGGTATAGTATGAATACAACCAACTCAACAAATAATAATAATAAATAAGGAACTGAAGATAATGACGAGCTACACAGTTATAGTTCACTTTCAGTAATTCTAGAAAATAATAGACATGCTTTCAAATCCGGCAGTTTAAGTCAAATCAATTTTATACAGTTCAAGTTCATGAAATCCGGATATAAAATCTTTCAGAGATTTCACAACAATGACAGATAGCATCCAACGGCAACAACAAAGGCAAAGCAAGTACAACCTCTCAGGAAACAGTCACTCAACTCATCACAGCAGCTCAACCACTCAGCTCTCAGCCCTCAGCACTCACACTCAATGTGTACCCGCGCTCATTGGGGGTGTACAGACTCCGGAGGGGCTCCTATATCCCAAGCGCTATAATCTACATGGACAACTCACGTGCCATAATATAAATATCTGGATACTCACGGCCAACTCACATGCTGCACGGCCAACTCGCGTGCTATAGTAGAATATATGGATCCGCACGGCCAACTCACGTGCTGCACGGCCAACTCACGGGCAATAGTATAATAGAAGGATCCGCACGGACAACTCACGTGCTATAATAATATATCTCACAATTAGGCCCTCAGCCTGGCTCATTCATAAATTTCTCCAGTCTCTCGGGCTCTCAGAAATCATGAAACTCAGCCCAAACAACAATGATATGATGCATCAATAATGAACAATAGAGACTGAGATAAAATAATCAAGTAAACTGTGACTGAGTACAAACAATAATTAAGCAAATAGTTCAACATGTACATGACCTCTGTGGGTCCCAACATTACCAACATATAACCTAAACATGGTTTCTAGTCAAATTTTCACAACACATAGAGAGCACATAGCTAACAACAAGTTATTCAACTTTACAGTTACACGGGACGGAACAAGTCATAATCCCCTCGGTTCACGCCCACACGCCCGTCACCTAGCCTGTGCGTCACCTCCAAAGTAATCACATGATACCAAATTCTGGGGTTTCATACCCTCAGGACCAGATTTAAAACTGTTACTTACTTCAGACTGTGAAATTCTTATTCCGCTAAGCCCTTGCCTCGTGAATTAGCCTCCAAACGCATCGAATCTAGTCACAAATAATTTGTTTCAGTCAATAAAATTTATTGGAATTAATTCCATAAAAAAATACAAATGTTCCATAAAAATCCGAATTTTAGCTCAAACATCGCCCGTGGGGCCAACATCTCGGAACCCGATAAAAGTTACAAAATCCGAAATCCCATTCAACCACGAGTCTACCCATACCAATTTTACCAAAATCCAACCTCAACTCAATCCTGAAATCTATAAATCTTATTTCCAAATTTTTAAGTTCCAATCTCTGATTTACACCTCAAAATCATGTAATCTAGTCGGATTATTCAATGATAATTCAATATTATGGAGTAGAAATGATCACAAGGGACTAACCTCAAGTTTTTCTTGAAAATATATCAAAAATCGCCTCTCCTTATAATTCCTTGAAAATATTTAAGTCCCTGCTTTATAATTCTGCCCAGACAGCCTCGATCCTGGCCTTCGATCGAGGTCCTCAATCCTGGGTCTCTGTTCTGGCCCTCGACCCTGGCCCTTGATCATGTCTTCGACTCTGGTCTTCGACCCTGCCTTCGATCGTGGCCCTCGACCCTGGGCTCGATCGTGGCATGATTCTGGGCTCGAATCTAGGCTCAATATTTGGGCTTGAATCTAGCAGAAGAAATTTCCAGCAGAAGGAAATTGTAACAGCTGTTGTAGTTCAATTTTTGATCCATTAATCATTCAAAACTCACCCGAGGCCCTTGGGACCTCAACAAAATATACCAACTAGTCCTAAAACATCATACGAACTTAGTCGAGTCTTCAAATCACATCCAACAATGCTAAAACCACGAATCATACCCCAATTCAAGCCTAATGAACTTTGAAATTTCAAGTTTTCACAAACGACGTCGGAACCCATCAAATCACGTCTGATTAACTTCAAATTATGCACACAAGTCATAAATGATATAACGGAGGTGTTTTAATTTTTAGAATCGGATTCCGACCCCGATATCAAAAAGTCAACCCCAGGTCAAACTTCCCAAAAATTCAACCTTCGGCATGTTAAGCCTAATTCCACTACGGACCTCCAAATAATTTTTCGGACACGCTCCTAAGTCTAAAATTATCATACGGAGCTATTGGAATTATCAGAATTCGAATCTGAGGTCATTTACATATAGGTCCATATCCGGTCAACTTTTCTAACTTAAATTTACAATTATGAGACTAAGTGTCTCATTTCACCCCGAATTCCTTCCAGACCTGTGATGACCCAAAAGGTCATCTTATGTTTTAGAACTCGAATCTGCACTCTTAAGCCTTAAAAATCTTATTTTTACCCTCCTCGATTTACGTGCACATTCCGGGCAGGTTTCCAAAAAGTTTTTATGTTGAAAATTGATGAAAATAAGAATTTATGCCTTAAAAGTTAATTTTAGTTGACTTCGGTCAGCATTTTGGGTAAACTGGCCCAGATTCATGTTTTGACAGTCCCGATGGGTCCATATCAAATTATGGGACCTGGGCGTATGCCCGAAATCGAATTCGGAGGTCCCTAGCTCAAGTTATGAATTTTTTATGAAAATTAAAATTTGGAAATTATTTGTTTTTAAGAATTGATTGATATTTGGCATTGTTAGTATCGGGTCCGTATTTTGGTTTCGGAGCCCGGTACAGGTTCATTATGATATCTAAGACCTGTCTGTGAAATTTGGTGAGAAACGGAGTTGATTTGACGTGATTCGGATGTCCAGTTGAGATAATAGAAATTTTAAAGTTTTCTTGAGAATTTTATTCGATTTGGTCCTAAATTCGGAGTTCTAGGTACTATTTTGGTGATTTGATCGCACGAGCAGGTCTGTATGATGTTTATAGACTTGTGTGCATGTTTGGTTTGGAGCCCCGAGGGCTCGGGTTTGTTTCGGATAGGCTACGAGGTGATTTGCACTTAGAAAATCTGAGATTTGTGCTGCAGCAACTGTTCTGGTGTGCCCTTCTTCGCGTTCTCGTAGGTAGTGTCGCGAACACGAAAGGTAAAATGGGGTAGGGGAAATTTCTTCTTCGCGAACGCGAAGCGTTGGGGGTGGTACCCTTCGCGAACGCGATAGTTTAAGGGACCTGGGGAGGGGGTCATGTTCTACTACGCGAACGCGTCCACTGGGTCGCGAACGCGATGGCTTGGGGGGAGCTGCCTTACACGAACGAGTAGAAAGACTCACGAACGCGAAGGCCTTAGGCCGCTATGCATCGCGATCGCGACAGGCCTCTCGTGAATGCGATGAAGGCCTGTCGAGTGACTTAAAAAAAACTCTAAACACGGGTTCAAGCCATTTCTTCAATATGTTTCAAGAACCAAACGGGTAGAGGCGATTTTCCAAGAGCCATTTCTTCCCCAAATTGTTGGTAAGTGATTTTAAATCATTTTCTTTCAATTACCCATTACATTTCTTGAATTATCAACCTAAAATTTAGAGTTTTCATGGTAGAATTAGGGGTTAGGGTAGAAACTAGGGATTTCGGGAATTTTGGGATTTAGACCTCAATTTGAGGTCGGATTCCAAAACTAATTACATATTCTGGCTTGGGGGTGAATGGGTAAAAGGATTTTGGTTCGAACCTCGGGTTTTGACCAAGCGGGCCCGGGGTCAATTTTTTGACTTTTTGGAGGAAAAATTTGGGAAATTTAATTTATGAAATATAATTGATTCCTTTAGCAATATTTGATATTATTGAGTCATTTTTGAATAGATACGAGTGGTTTGGAGGTGAATTCCAAAGGAAAAGTTGTGGTTGAGTAATTGATTGGAATTTGCAAAGCGAGGTAAGTGTCGTGGTTAACCTTGACTTGAGGGAATAGAACCCTTAAATTAGTTGTAATATGAAATGCATGTGAACGACGTATAGGCGACGTGACGAGTGTCTATACGTTGTCAAATTAATTGTTTGCATATTCACTTGAAAAATCATAAATTGTTTTAAATTATGAATTAATTGTTATAATAATTTTTTTTCTCCTATTGTTTGTCAAATATTAATTCTTGAATTCCTGCATAATTGTTACATGCTATTTAAATTATGTGCCTTAATTGTTATTTGACATTTAACATATTAAATATTAAACTACATATTTTCTCTCTGATTTCTATAATAATTTACTATTTGCCTTTGTTTGTTTTGCAATTAAATCATAATTATTGTATGCTTATTGTCTTATAATTTTATATTAATTGTTGCATTTATTGGGGAAATTCTTCTATAAGAATTGGTAAATGAATATGTTGGAGGAGCGGGTTGCACGCCGCAACAGGATTGATTATAATGAATATATTGGAGGATCGGGTTGCACGTCATAACAGAATTAATTATAATGAATATATTGGAAGATCGGGTTGCACGCCGCAATAGACTTATTAAAAGTCCATATTGGAGGATCGGGTTGCACGCCGCAACAGACTTACTAAAAGTTCATATTGGAAGATCGGGTTGCACGCCGCAACAGACTTATTAAAAGTCCATAATGGAGGATCGGGTTGCACACCGCAACAGACTTGATTAAAATGAATATATTGTGAGAGCGGGTTGCACGCTGTAACAGAACTAAATGTGAATATATTGTGAGAGCGGGTTGCACGTTGCAACAGAATTGATGGAAATGATAATTGGTTATGACTGCTGAGTTGGCTTAAATTATTATAAATGAGTTACCTGATTTATTTCTATTATTGCTGTTGTTACTAATATTGCGTACAGGTTAATGTAAGTGAACCACCTTAGCCTCGTCACTACTTCGTCGAGGTTAGGCTCAGCACTTACCAGTACATGGGGTCGGTTGTACTGATACTATACTCTGCACTTCTTGTGCAGAATCAGAGTTGGTCACAACGGTGTGCCATAGACTTGCTCGAATTTCAGCTACTCGGAGGAGACTTGAGGTATAACTGCATGGCGTCCGCAGTTCTGAAGTCCCCGTCTATTTTACTTTAGTTGTGTGTTTATTTTCAGACAGCTTCATTTTATTCAGACCTTTATTTGTATTATTCTAGAAGCTCGTGCACTTGTGACACCAATTCTGGGATAGTATTTAGACACCGTTGTTTTTTTATGGATTATTTCACTATATTTCAAACATTGCTTCCGCTTTTGTTTCCTTGATTATTAGTAATTTAAAAATTGTTTAAAAATTGGTTAATATTATTCTTACGTTGGCTTGCCTAGCAAGTGAAATGTTAGGCGCCATCACGGTCCGAAGGAGGGAATTTCGGGTCGTGACAGTTGGTATCAGAGCACTAGGTTACATAGGTCTCACGAGTTACGAGCAAGCTTAGTAGTGTCTCAAGGATCGGTACGAAGACGTCTGTACTTATCTCTTAGAGGCTATGGTGTTTAGGAACAATATCACCTGTTTCATTCCTTAACGTGTGTCATTGATTTTGCTTGAAACCTATATCTCACATTCCTTTGTATCTACTCGTGTATGACATTGCGCACTCGGTATCAGTTGTGCGTCGACGGTTTGTGATGTCGCAGATGAATTACGAGGGAGCCAGAGATGCTCAAACATTCCCTCAACGTGTGATTCCGACTGAAGATGCGGACGTATAAAGAGATCACCCAATGAATAATGTGGGGGTGCAACGTACCTTGGCATCTGGTTGATTTATACGAGTTGTGAAGGTCAATATTGTGGACCATCGGACGTGGTGAACTATGACTTCGCGCCGAGTGGGGGAGTCCACTATTATTGAATGGATTGCGAGTCATGTGTTATATCAGTTTTGGCCTGAAATGTATATATGTGGTACTGAAAGGTTCTCCCAAAAAAAAATTACATGTGTTTAAGGCCTAAGATTTTGTAGAGTATAAGGTTGGGACTTGCGGTATGTCCGCCTCCGTAATAATCTTATATTTCAGTACCAAAGGAGTTATAGAAATGACATTAAATTTACAGAAGGTCTACTCAGCGTGGACGTCACAGTTGCGGACTTTTGGGGTGCTTCGGAGGAAGTACAGTGGTTGACGAGATTTTGGACTAAGAATTGTTGGTATGGAGCTATACTTTTGTGATCATTGTATATAAATAGGAGTAAAGTTTTCCCCAAAGAATAATCGAAGAGTATGTTAAGAAATGGGTCAGCTCAACAGTGTTGAGTCAGCATAACAAAAGAAGAAATTGGCCTTGGGAGAGATAACTCTCCACAGGTGTCTGTGGCAAGCCTATGAAGAGGGCAGACCAGCCAATACAACACCGCCCACTTGGCTCGATTCTCAGAAATACTTTTGAAAACGTTTGTTTCCCGAACTCTCCATAATGCATGGCGCATAGGGTTTGAACGATTGCGTCAGGTCACCATGACGGTGTAATAATATGCCATCAGGTTCAATAAGTTAGCCCGTCATATTCCTACTTTGCTTCCTACAGCCAGAGAGCGAGTCCACAGACTCATTAAAGGACTTAATTATGATCATAAACTTTTGTATGACTCGGGAGCTACAGACTGATACTTTATTTCCACTAGTGGTAAAAATTGCCAAGATATTAGAACATGTTCGGGGTGAGGAAAAAAAAAATAAACTAAGGAGACCAAGACGTCTCGAGGTTCTGGGGGATTCAGTGGATTCTACTATGCGAGTATAAATCATTATGGCGGGGGTTCCGGTAGTCGGCCAGCCCAGTTCGCACATCAGATTAGTCGAGGTGCTCCAGTAAGTTCTTTTAATGCACCACTGACATGAGTTTCCTACAATGGTTATCCCAGTTATCTGGCACAGACTCAATATAAGCAGCCAAACCCGCAAAAGGGGTTGTTATAGATGCGGCGATACTAGGCACATCATGAGAAAATTGTCCCAAACTTAGGAGAGTCATATTTCATCAAAGCACTCAGGCTACGTGCCCCATTGCAGTTACTACACCACCCACACGATCATTTAAGGGTGGAGGATAGGCGGGTAGAAGGCGTCCTAGAGGTGGAGACCCAGCCGTTGTTATATTTGTATTATGGAATGGTGGAGGTCGTTACATCAGATGGTGTCATTATAGGTACAACCTCGATTTAAAATAAAGGAATAATTTCCTTAACTTGATTCAGTTCTGAGTATCAAGACGAGTCCTCCTATTGTGCTCCACTTATGAGTGAGCTTCGTAATTCTATAATCTACTTATGTGTTTACTTCTATTGGGAGGTTTTATGGAGATAACTACACCTATCATTCGATGATGGACTCTAATAAGATCTGTGAGGCTAAAGGTGCCTTTCTAGTACTTATTTCGGCATGTTTTGATGTATTTCCGGATAATTAATTACAAATTGTGAATCATATGCCCTACCGGTGTGGAGTTCATTATGTGTTGTGATTTTGTTTAACAAAAGTTATTTAAAGGGGAAAATGGAAAGTTTCGATTGACAAGATGTGCATATTACTTGTGATTTGGAACTGAGGCCGAGGTCCTCGTATTTTAAAGTAAATTGATATGTTTAAACCAGGTTATGAGTTGTGGTAGAAGTTATATAAGGACAAGATCCTTGTGATAAAAATTCTTGTGTTTAAATTCTCCCTTGTGAAATTAAATTGTACTATAGTACTAATAGGGAGTCATGCCTGCTAGGCTTATTTAAAAATATTTGTATGAAATTTTTTGTGCATACTTTCCAAATTCGTGTTGTAATATTGAGTTGTAACCTACGAGGTAGGTGCCCGCCCAGGTGGCGTTAAATGTGACTCGTTAATTCGGGTAAATAATTATAAGGTCTTCATGCCTCGTATCTCGTTATTAGTATTGTGAAGGTTTGAAACGAGATTTTTGTTAACATGAAGTTAATTGACGATTCTGTAATTGATTATGAACAACTATTAAGACCAGATTGATCCAGAAGGGTGCCCCATTTAGATGGTCAGACGAGTGTGAGTTGAGCTTTCAGAAGCTTAAGACCGCTTTGACTACAACGCTAGTGTTGGTATTACCCACAAGTTCAGGATCGTATGCGGTATATTGTGATGCCTCTCACATTGGGCTTGGTGCATTATTAATGCAAGATGTCAAGGTAATTGCATATGCGTCGCGGCAATTAAAAGTTCACGAGAAGAATTATCGTGTTCATGACTTAGAATTGGCAGCCATTGTTCATGCGCTGAAGATTTGGAGGCATTACCTCTACGGTGTCTCTTGTGAGGTATTTACTGATCATCGTAGACTTCAGTATCTGTTCAAACAAAAAGATCTTAATTTGAGGCAGAGAAGATGGTTGGAGTTATTGAAAGACTATGATATCAACATTTTGTATCACCCCGGAAAGGCCAATGTGGTGGCCGATGCTTTGAGTAGAAAGGTTGTGAGTATGGACAGTCTTGCGTATATTCCGGTTGGTGAGAGGCCATTAGCTGCAGATGTTCAGACTTTGGCTAATCAGTTCGTGAGGTTAGATGTTTCAGAACAGTCGGGTTCTAGCTTGCATAGTCGCTCAGTCTTCTTTATATGAGCGCATCAGAGAGAGGCAGTATGATGATCCTCATTTACTTGTCCTTAAGAACATGGTGTGACACGGTGATGCCAAACAGGTTGTTGTGGGGGAAGATGGGGTTCTAAGAATGCAGGGTCGTATTTGTGTGCCTAATGTGGATAGGCTTCGTGAATTAATTCTTGAAGAAGCACACAGTTTCAGCTATTCTATTCATCCAGGTACCGCTAAACTGTGTCAAGATTTACGGCAATATTATTGGTGGAGGAGAATAAAAAAGGATATAGTTGCATATGTAGCTCAGTGTCTGAATTGTCAGCAAGTTAAGTACGAGCATCAAAGACCTGGTGGTTTGCTTCAGAAGTTAGATATTCCTGAGTGGAAATGGGAGCGTATCACTATGGATTTTGTTGTTGGGCTCCCACGGACTCAGAGAAAATTTGACGCAGTTTGGGTCATTGTGGACAGGTTGACCAAGTCAGCACATTTCATTCCAGTGGCAGTTACCTATTTTCAGAGAGGTTAGCTGAAATTTACATTCGTGAGATTGTCCGCCTACAAGGAGTGCCCGTGTCTATTATTTTAGATCGAGGTACGCAATTTACCTCACATTTCTGGAGGGCTGTACAGCGTGAGTTAGGCACGTGGGTGGAGTTGAGTACATCATTTCATCCACAGACAGACGGACAGTCAGAGCGCACTATTCAGATATTGGAAGATATGCTTCGCACTTGTGTTATAGACTTTGGAGGTTCTTGGGATCATTTCTTGCTACTTGCAGAGTTTGCTTATAATAATAGCTACCAGTCGGCATTCAGATGGCTCCATATGAGGCATTATACGGAAGGCGATGTCGATCGCCAGTTGGTTGGTTTGAACCGGGAGAGGCTCGGTTGTTGGGTACTGATTTGGTACAGTATGCCTTGGATAATTTCAAGATTATTCAGGATTGACTTCGCACAGCTCAGTCTAGGAAAAAGATTTATGCCGACCGTAAAGTTTGTGATATTGCATTCATGGCTGGAGAAAGAATATTGCTTCGGGTTTCACCTAGAAAAGGTGTAATGAGGTTCGGAAAGAAGGTCAAGTTGAGCCCTAGGTATATCGGACCCTTTGAAATTCTTGAAAGGGTGGGTGAGGTAGCCTACAAGCTTACATTACCACCTAGTTTATCAGTGGTTCATCCGGTGTTCCATGTGTCTATGCTCCGGAAATATCATGGTGATCCATCCCATGTGTTAGATTTCACCTCTGTCCAGTTGGACAAGGATTTGACTTACGAGGAGGAGTCGGTGGCAATTCTAGCCCGGCAAGTTCGCCAGTTGAGATCAAAGAGTTACCCTTCAGTTCGAGTGCAGTGGAGAGGTCAGCCTATTGAGGCGGCTGCTTGGGAGTCCGAGTCCGATATGCGGAGTAGATATCCCCACCTTTTCACCAGCTCAGGTACTCTTCTATGTCCGTTCGAGAACGAACTGTTGTTTTAGAGGTGGAGAATGTGATGACCCAAAAGGTCATCTTATGTTTTAGAACTCGAATATGCGCTCTTAAGCCTTAAAAATCTTATTTTTACCCTCCTAAATTTACGTGCGCAGTCCGGCCAGGTTTCCGGAAAGCTTTTATGTTGAACATTGATGAAAATAAGAATTTATGCCTTAAAGTTGATTTTAGTTGACTTCGGTCAACAGTTTTGGTAAACGGGCCCGGATTCATGTTTTGACGGTCCCGGTGGATCCGTATCGAATTATGGGACCTGGGCGTATGCCCGGAATCTAATTCGGAGGTCCCTAGCTCAAGTTATGAATTTTTGATGAAAATTAAAAGTTTGGAAATTATTTATTTTTAAGAATTGATTGATATTTGGCATTGTTAGTATCGGGTCCGTATTTTGGTTCCGGAGCCTGGTACAGGTTAATTATGATATCTAAGACCTGTCTGTGAAATTTGGTGAGAAACGGAGTTGATTTGACGTGATCCGGACGTCCAGTTGAGAAAATAGAAACTTTAAAGTGTTCTTGAGAATTTTATTTGATTTGGTGCTAAATTCGGAGTTCTAGGTGTTATTTTGGCGATTTGATCGCGCGAGCAGGTCCGTATGATGTTTATAGACTTGTGTGCATGTTTGGTTTGGAGCCCCGAGGGCTCGGGTGAGTTTCGGATAGGCTACGAGGTGATTTGCACTTAGAAAATCTGAGATTTGTGCTGCACCAGCTGTTCTGGTGTGCCCTTCTTCGCGTTCGCGTAGGTAGTGTCACGAACGCAAAAGTTAAAATGGGGGCAGGAGAATTTTCTTCTTCGCGAACGCGAAGCGTTGGGGGTGGTACCCTTCGCGGACACGATAGTTTAAGGGACCTGGGGGAGGGGGTCATGTTTTACTATGCGAACGCGTCCACTGGGTCGCGAACACGATGGCTTGGGGGGAGCTGCCTTATGCGAACGCGAAGGCCTTAGGCCGTTGTACATCGCGATCGCGACAGGCCTCTCGCAAACGCGATGAAGGCCTGTCAAGTGACTTAAAACAGACTCTGAACACGGGTTTAAGCAATTTCTTCAATATGTTTCAAGAACCAAACGGGTAGAGGCGATATTCCAAGAGCCATTTCTTCCCCAAATTATTGGTAAGTAATTCTAAACCATTTTCTTTCAATTACCCATTACATTTCTTGAATTATCAACCTAAAATCTAGAGTTTTCATGGTAGAATTAGGGGTTAGGGTAGAAACTAGGAATTTCGGGAATTTGGGAATTTAGACCTCAATTTGAGATCGAATTCCAAAACTAATTACATATTCGGGCTCGCGGGTGAATGGGTAAAATGATTTTGGTCCGAACCTCTGGTTTTGACCAAGCGGGCCCGAAGTCAATTTTTTGACTTTTTGAAGGAAAAAATTTGGAAAATTTAATTTATGAAATATAATTGATTCCTTTAGCAATATTTGATATTATTGAGTCATTTTTGAATAGATACGAGTGGTTTGGAGGTGAATTCCAAAGAAAAAGTTGTGGTTGAGTAATTGATTGAATTTACAAAGCGAAGTAAGTGTCGTGGTTAACCTTGACTTGAGAGAATAGAATCCTTAAATTATTTATTATGTGAAATGCATGTGAACGACGTATAGGCGAGGTGACGAGTGTCTATACATCGTCAAATTAATTATTTGCATATTCACTTGAAAAATCATAAATTATTTTAAATTATGAATTAATTGTTATAATAATTATTTCTCTCATATTCTTTGTCAAATATTAATTCTTGAATTCATGCATTAATTGTTACATGCTATTTGAATTATGTGCCTTAATTATTATTTGACATTTAGCATATTAAATATTAAACTACATATTTTCTCTCTGATTTCTATAATAATTTACTATTTACCTTTGTTTGTTTCGCAATTAAATCATAATTATTGTATGCTTGTTGTCTTATAATTTTATATTAATTGTTGTATTTATTGAGAAAATTCTTCTATAAGAATTGGTAAATGAATATGTTGGAGGAGCGGGTTGCACGCCGCAACAGGATTGATTATAATTAATATATTGGAGGATCGGGTTGCAGGCCACAATAGAATTAAATATAATGAATATATTGGATGATCAGGTTGCACGCCGCAACAGACTTATTAAAAGTTCATATTGGAGGATCGGGTTGCACGCCGCAACAGACTTATTAAAAGTCCATAATGGAGGATCGGGTTGCACGCCGCAACAGACTTGATTAAAATGAATATATTGTGAGAGCGGGTTGCACGCTGCAACAGAACTAAATGTGAATATATTGTGAGAGCGGGTTGCACGCTGCAACAGAATTGATGGAAATGATAATTGGTTATGACTGCTGAGTTGGCTTAAATTATTATAAATGAGTTACCTGATTTATTTCTATTATTGCTGTTGTTACTAATATTGCGTACAGGTTAATGTAAGTGAACCGCCTTAGCCTCGCCACTACTTCGTCGAGGTTAGGCTCAGCACTTACCAGTACATGGGGTCGGTTGTACTGATACTATACTCTGCACTTCTTGTGCAGAATTAGAGTTGGTCCCAACGGTGTGCCATAGACTTGCTCGAATTTCAGCTACTCGGAGGAGACTTGAGGTATAACTGCATGGCGTCCGCAGTTCTGAAGTCCCCGTCTATTTTACTTTAGTTGTGTGTTTATTTCCAGACAGCTTTATTTTATTCAGACCTTTATTTGTATTATTCTAGAAGCTCGTGCACTTGTGACACTAATTATGGGATGGTATTTAGACACTGTTATTTTTTATGGATTATTTCACTATATTTCAAACTTTGCTTCCGCGTTTGTTTCCTTGATTATTAATAATTTAAAAATTATTTAAAAATTAGTTAATATTATTCTAACGTTGGCTTGCGTAGTAAGTGAAATGTTAGGCGCCATCACGGTCCGAAGGAGGAAATTTCGGGTCATGACAAGACCCGAATCAACTAACCCGATAAGTCATAAATCAATTGTAAGGCATAAATTGAGCAGTAAATGGGAGAACGGGGTTATAATATTCAAAACGACCGGCCGAATCGTTACACTATTTCTGTAGCTTCATTTACCATAACTATAGTGGAGTTTAAAGAAGAGTGGAGATATAGGAGAGTTCTTGACATTTTTAATTTCTAAATAACTAATATAATTTACCTAAAAGTTGTACTTGGTTTTCTCCCCGTTCTACCTTTTAGCATTGTGTCTCCATAATTAATCTTTAATTTTCGAACAGCCCCGCAAAAATTTACAATGCTTCAAACTTTTCACCCTCACAAATGATTCCTTTATTTTATCTTACCTTGATAAAACAAGTGGTTATATAGTGATTTTAGGAAAAGAGAAACGAAACGATATATATTAACGAACGATCAGTTATATATAATTTGTATTAAGTAGATGAATTTGATGTAGTATTAAATTATTTTGATGAATTTAGTCTATAATTGATGAATTACTCATGCAGCTTTTCAAATTCTTCGGATCCTTTTATAGCATTTAAGGGTCATGTTTGGTTTATATAGGAATGATTTTTTAAGAATATTATATTTTTTAAATTTTATAAGGTTATTTTGGTCTTTCAATATCTTACTTTGAGGCTTCCCACTTATAATATAGTACTAGTTTCTCGCACATGTATATCAAGTCTTGTAGTAAAACGATATCGTAAAACAATTAATAATAGTAAAGCAAAGCTTTAAAAGAAATAAGGTAAAAGTTTGTATGAATGACTAATGCAGATCATCATATGGTAACTTTTTGGTCGAGGTCAAAATGATACGATATCATTTAAACCTATGAATATGAATAATTAAAGTTTAAATCTGGGGAGCAGGAGACGTCTTATTAGTATTTGTTGCTATTTCGGTCACTATTTCGGTCACTGTCATAGTATGTAGTTGTACACAATCAACTGGGCTGGTACCTTTTTCCCACTTGAATATGCATTTTTGGTTTACTATATGTGTTGTTGTACATATCTTATTAAATTATTGTGTTGAAGACAAAACTCAATGTAACAAAGTAATATTCGAACGATGTTAGTTATTCTGTATCAAAATTTTATCTTGATCGTTTTCAAGTTTTTAGATATTTTAGCAACACAATTTAATTGTGATTATGAGCAATGCCGATTGTGGTTACAAATATTTTATGTCTACCTTTTTTTTTTAACAATCGCATACCTATCAATGAGTTGTTAGCAATAGAAAGTATAGTATTATTTCTGTACAATAATTCGTTCACCATATGTCTTTTCTAGACTGGCTAGTACAGATATAGTAATTATTTGTGATAAAAAAACTTAATAGTTACCTTATTTACTTCTCAATGTCGATGCAATATATTTTTTCACAAGTCGTTCCTAATGATAATTTTAGTTCAACATAAGAGTAAATATAAATGTATTTGTTATAAAATGTAACATATGTACATATATGTTTACATTGCGTGCACATACATATACACGCAATTGTACATATACATGAAGGTAGTTTTATCTTTCTTTTAATCAATCCAATAGGAAGAAGAAGTCCTAGAATTGGAATTGTAAATTCAACAAAGAAAGATAGCAATACACTCATTTATTTCTCAAGATGAATTGGCAGAATAGTTAAGGAGAATGTTATATTATTTTGTACAACCGGAAAAAGAACTATCAGAAAGCTAAAATGATAGATATTCTTTTTACGGTAAAGGGCCAAATATACCCCTCTACTTTCGAAAATGATCTAAGAATACCCCCCGTTATACTATTGGGTTATCTATACCCCTGCAGTCATACTTTGGGTTCAAATATACCCCTCATTTAAACAGAGGGATACGCGTCATCTTCTTGTTGGTCAATTCTAAATATCTCCTAATTAATTAAAAAGACTCATTATCCATACCCGAAAAATAATACTTTTTTTGTAAGAACTGGAAAAAACTGAAATTATTTTTACTAAAAACTGAAAAAAATGAAAATATTTTTTTTTCAGTTTTTACAAAAAAAACTGCTTTAGAAAAAACTGAAAAATATTTTCTAAAACAATATTTTTGTAAAAACTGGAAAAAATAAAGCTGAAAATCAATTTTCTAAAATAATTTTTTTTGTAAAAATTGGAAAAAAACTGATTTGTTTTTACTAAAAACTGAAAACAAAACGAAAATATATTTTTTTTCTAGTTTTTACAAAAAGACTGCTTTAAAAAAAGCTGAAAAATATTTTCTAAAATAATATTTTTGTAAAAACTGAAAACAAAAACTAAAAAGCAATTTTCTAAAGCAATATTTTTGTAAAAACTGAATAAATAAATATTTTTTTTATCAGTTTTTAGTTACAAATATTTCAGTTTTTTCTAGTTTTTAATTGCTTTTAACTTTTTATAAAAAATATTATTTTAGAAAATATTTTTCAGTTATTTTAAAGCAGTTTGTTTTGTAAAAACTGGAAAAAAAAATATTTTCCTTTTTTCAGTTTTTAGAAAAACTTTTTTTTAGTTTTTTCCAGTTTTTACAAAAAAAATATTATTTTTCGGGTATGGGTAATGAGTCTTTTTAATTAATTATGAGATATTTAGAATTGACCACCAGGACGATGACACGTGTCCTTCCGTTTAAATGAGGGGTATATTTGAAGCCAAAGTATGACTGCATGGGTATAGATAACTCAATAGTATAATGAGGGATATTCTTAGACTATTTTCGAAAATAGAGGAGTATATTTGGCCATTTGCCGTTCTTTTTATGTCATTAAGTAACTACCAGCCGTTTAAATATATATGATTTTTTTTTAAAAATGACTTCAAATTAAATTAGTTTCTATTCTTACATTTTTCTTTCTACTGTTATGGTATCTAATTACCAAAATCTCTCGATACTCTTTTCTTTATTTTATTTTTCACATTATAGTTTTATTTTCTAATTTTCAATCATGAATTCTCAATATATATATATATATATATATAGAAATTTACTTATGTCTATAAAAAATTCATATTAGCAATGCAATTTAACATGCTAATTTATTATTCTAAGTAATTACTTATATTAATTTACTTTTAAGTGATCTAATAATGTAAAGTTTTATACTATCAATTAAAACTTAAATATTATTTATAGTACTAATTATAATCTCTTACATGTAATCCTTGAAATTATATATAGTATATTTCTTTCAGAAAGTCGAATTATGTTTAATGGTCAAGAATTCAATAATCGAAAGCAACCACAAATTTGAAATATTCAACAAGAGTTGGTAAAATATATGATACATTGTTCTTTTCTTTAAATAAATTGAAGAAAAAAAATTAAGAACTCACATGATGTTTTGTTGGTCCATGGGATGTTGTACCGATGAAACCTTGTGGAAGGGCCAAATCAAAGATAATATCTTTTTCTCTTCCTCTACTGTGTGCTCCTATTTTCATACATATTTGTTTGAAATCTTCATGCTTTTACTCTTAAGATTTAAACTAACGGTTGAATAGATTTTAAAAAGGATATTTGGTTGAATCAGTTTTTTTTTCTTAATTATACCGCCTCTCCACAAGTCTCGGGTGCTACTAAACATTTAGAAATTTTTTGAAGAAAAACAATAGACACACATGTTTTTTTAACTAAAGGCAGTATTTGTTTTCCACTAAATGTAACGAATGAATAGAGTACAAATTGGATATTCGTTGCATACTAAAAGGACATAACCTTTTAGAAAAGACACTTAAAATTTAATTAGCTTTTATTCTAATAAATCTTAAATTTTAAGAAGGGTATTTTAGTAATCTAACTTTTTAGTTTAAGGCTTCCCACTTTTATAATAATATAGATTACATATATTATGATACGATATGATGAATTTATACTATATTTTTTAGGACCCAAAAGTGTAATGACCTGACCGGTCATTTTGAGCATTTGCGCTCCTTTCAACTATTTGAAATCTTGAATAACTTCCTACGAGGTATTATGACTTGTGTGAATTGTCGGTTTTGGTTTTAAGGTATTTTGGAGTTAGCTTGGAAGAATGAATATCATGTTGGAAGCTTAAGTTGAAATAGTTGACCGGATGTTGACTTATGTGTAAACGACCCCGGAATAGAGTTTTGATGATTCCAATAGCTCCGTATGGTGATTTTGGACTTAGGAGCGTGTCCGAAAAATTATTTAGAGATCCGTAGTGGAATTAGGCTTAAAACGGCGAAAGTCAAATTTTTGGAAAGTTTGACTGGGGGTTGAAAGTTTGATATCGGGGTCGAAATCCGATTCTAAAAATTTTAATAAGTACGTTATGTCATTTATGACTTGTGTGCAAAATTTGAGGTCAATCGGACGTGATTTGATAGGTTTCGAGATTGTTTGTGAAAACTTGAAATTTCAAAGTTCATTAGGCTAGAATTGGAGTATGATTCATGGTTTTAGCGTTGTTGGATGTGATTTGAAGACTCGACTAAGTTCGTATGATGTTTTAGGACTTGTTGGTATATTTGGTTGAGGTCCCGAGGGGCTCGGGCGTATTTCAGATGGTATTCAGATTATTTTCCTTCATTTTGGAACTGTTGGTAGCTGTTGTTTGCTAGTGTTTCAAACCTTCTTCGCGATCGCAAGATTGGGACGCGATCGCGTAGGCTTAGTTGGGCAGTGAAGGTTTTGTTCTATGCGATTGCGTGGTGATATTCGCGATCGCGTAGGGTTAATTAGGGACTGCTGAGTTTTGTTCTACGTGGTCGCGTGAAGAGGGATGCGATCGTGTAGCTCTAGGATTTTGTGACTCGCGAACGCGTGAAGAAGGCTGCATTCGCGTAAAGTAAGTGGAACGGAAATAGAAATCACATGTTTTGTACATCGCGATCGCGTAGGTCTGTGAAGTTGTACATCGCGATCGCGTGGTCAGGTCCGCGATCGCGTAGAGTTAATTTGGGCAGTGGAAAAAAATGTGCTTCGCGATCGCGTAGAGCAAATGACTGGGCATTGAGTTTAAGTTCTGAAAATGGGACTTCATCCCATTTTTTATTTTTGGCGGATTGGAGCTCGGGAAGAGGCGATTTTTGGGAGTTTTTCAAGAAAAATAACGGGATAAGTGTTCTTAACTCAATATTGGTTAAATTACTCGAATCCATGGTTGTTTTATCATTTAATTAGTGAATTAAGTTGGAAAAGTTTGAAAATCCTCTTGGATAAATTTGAGGGTTTGAGGGCTGAATTGTTATCGGAATTTAATAATTTTGATATGGTTAGACTCGTGGTTGATCGGGCGTTCATATTTTATAACTTTTGTCGGGTTCTGAGACGTGGGCCCCATGAGCATTTTTGAGCTAAATTTCGGATTTTTATATAAAATTAGCATTTTTCTTATGGAATTAATTCCAATAAATTTTATTGACTGAATCGAATTATTTGTGGCTAGATTCGAGGCGTTTGGAGGCCAATTCACGAGGCAAAGGCTTAGCGGAATAAGAATTTCACGATTTGAGGTAAGTAACAGTTATAAATCTGGTCCTAAGGGTATGAAACCCCGGATTTTGGTATCATGTGATTACTTTGGAGGTGATGCACATGCTAGGTGACGGGCGTGTGGGCGTACACCGAGGGGATTATGACTTGGTTCGTCCCGTGAAAACTGTAAAGTTGAATAACTTGTTGTTAGCTATGTGCTCTCTATGTGTTGTGGAAATTTGACTGTAAGTCATGTTAAAAATCATGTTTAGGCTATATGTTGGTACTGTTGGGACCCACAGAGGTCGTGTACATATTGTACTATCTGCTTAATTGTTGTTTTATACTCAATCACAGTTTAGTTGATTATTTTATCCCAGTCTTTATTGTTCATTTTTTATGCATTATATCATTGTTGTTTGGGCTGATTTCATGATTGTTGAGAGCCCGAGAGACTGGAGAGATTTATGATTGAGAGAGGTCGAGGGCCTGATTGTGAGATATTATACTATAGCACGTGAGTTGTCTGTGCGAATCTAGATATTGATACTATAGCACGTGAGTTATCCGTGCAGCATGTGAGTTGTCCGTGCGGATTATAGCGCTTGGGCTGTAGGAGCCCCTCTGAAATCTGTACACCCCCAGTGAGCGCGAGTACCCATTGAGTGTGAGTGCAAAGGGCTGGGAGCCCAGTGAGTGATTGTTACCTTGAGAGGTTGTTCTTGCTTTTCATTTGTTGTTGCACGTAGTTGCTATCTGTCATTGTTGTGAAATTCTCTCAAAGATTTTATATCTGTATTACATAAATTTGAACTGTGTAAAACTGATTTGACTTACGCTTATGGAATTGAAAGTATGTCTACTCTCTGCTGGAATTACTGAAAAATGAGTTATAACCGTGTAGCTCATCATTATCTTCAGTTCCTTATTTATTATTGTTACTTGTTGAGTTGGTTGTACTTATACTACACCCTGCACTTCGTGTGCAGATCCAGGTGTTCCCGGACATAGCGGGTGTTGATTCTTTCGCACAGTTGATTTTTCGGAGATTCAGAGGTAGCTGCCGTGTTTCGCAGACCTTGCCTCTCCTTCCGTATCTCCTTATTTACTGCATTTGGTCTCAGACTATTATGGACCGTAGTTTACAGACTTGAATTCATATTAGATACTCATGCATTCAGTGATACCGGGTTTTGGGAGTGTTTATATATTATTTGTGAGTTTTTCTTCCGCTAAATTTAGATATTATGTTTTCAAACTTAAAGGATATGGTGGTTTATTGAGATTGTCGGCTTGCCTAGTATTGAGATAGGCGCCATCACGACGGGTGAGATTTTGGGTTATGACAAGTTGGTATCAGAACTTTAGGTGACATAGGTCTCACGAGTCATGAGCAGGTTTAGTAAAGTCTGCGAATCGGTACAGAGACGTCTGTACTTATCTTCGAGAGTCTGCCGAAACCTTAGGAAAATTTCACCTTCTTGTATTCTATTGTGCGGAATTGATTCAACTTGAAACATAACTCTTTGAATTCCTTCCACGCATTCGTGTGCGCATGTGAGCGCTCAGTATCAGTTGTGCATCGCTGGCTTGTGATTCCATGAACGAGGTTCAAGATATGTATTTTGTGTTTTGGTGATGGGCCAGTCTAGAGGACTTGAGGCCAGGTTTAGACCGTAACTTAAGCTCGATAGCTTCAGTAGTAACGTGTACATTTTGACTCATATGTCCGGTAATGTCCCTACGAGTGGAGTTTGTGGCTCGATGAGCGGTGGAAGTGACTATATGATGAGTATGATGCGAATGTGGCATGTGTCAGATGGGTTGAATGTGACGAATAAAGTTTGCTTATGACTCAAGAGTTTGTTATTGGGTACTTGATTTCTGACTTGATTTGACATATAGTCTCGAGTTGTGAGTGTATTGAAGGATCTTTCACATTGTTAAATTATGGGACAAATTAAATTCTCATGTCTTGTCAATGAGTTTGGACTCAAGAAGAGTAAGTGATTGTGTAGTAATTGTGGTTGCGAATGGGCATTTCTAATGTTGATGGATCGAGAAAGATGATCTTCGAAGAGGCTTAGAGTCGGTAACATTTTATTAGTTCAGGTGCGACAGAGATGCATTTTGATTCGATGCAACGGTTGGGCAACAATGTATGACGGGAAGTGTTTTGCAGTAGTTGAAGTACTAGCAGGTCAAGTAAGAGAAGTAGAGGTTGAGAAGTTGCTTAAAGGAGATGATTTAACCGAAGTAAGAGTGGAAGATTAGCATATGGATTCTGTGGTAGGGTAGTCGCACGCCTTGAGGAAGTGTGGAATGGTTTGGAATCGTGATAGAATGTGATTTGGCCGACGGACTTTATTTGGAGTGATGGTTACTGTACGAAGAAAGATTGAATATGGCAGAAAGGAGTTTGTTTGAAATAAAGAGGGATGTGAAGATCTGATTATCATTGCAGGAGCAATATGACTTGAGTTCGGAAGGTATTGTTGAACTTTCAGTTGATGTTAATAGGGAAAGTGCAGACTTATACAAATGGTGGGCAAGCAGGAACTCGAGAGAATTTACTGATTACGTGGTCGTTGCACCTAGTGCAACGTCTTTGGAAGAAGTCAGTAAGGAATTAGACATGTGGGTTATCTCCTGTGAACAGTTAGCGGTGGTGTGATGTTGATGAAGCTTCTGCGAGAGATATTACTTGTTACCCGGTAAGAGGTCGAGTGTGTGACTATGGCTGGTAATTCAGAATGTTCATGAAAAGCTTAACAAAAGACTTCGAGAAGTCTAGCGGGTTAACAGTGCGAGATCATGGTAATTGAGAAGGAGAAATCCTCGCGGGTTCTAAGTTTATATAATTGCAGCTTAAAGCTAAGTGGGGGAGCCTGCTATTGACAATTTGATTTCAGGATTATGTGTTAAATTTTAGTTTTGGTCGGGGACATACTTGTGAATCAGTTATGACTTGCAGAGATGGAAATCGAGGATGACTCGAGTAAGGAAATTCCTGAATACGAGTTATATGGCACTTTATAGAAATACGGAAATTATGGAATGATTAAATTGTTATTTTGAAGAACGTAGTGCGCACGAAGTATGAATTTGATTGGTGGTGTTAAGGTAGGGTTACTTCTTTGGGGGTTATTGTGCTAATGGGGCTTGTGCCTTTCAGCCCGTTTGGACGGTGCAATTTGGATTTGAGCATAGTGGGTGATTCCCGAGAAAATTCTAATGGGTTTGAGAATTATATATTTAAATTGAGAATGTTTCCGCACTTGTGTATGAATAAAATCTGAGATATGCATTTGAAGGTGTCGGGACTTGCTGTAATTTTGTATGACTATGGATTCTACATTTCAGTGTAAGAAAGGAATGAGGAACAATTTTAAATTCACATAAGGTATTTTTAGAGTGAGTATTACAGTTGTGGTATTTATGGGGTAATTATGATGTTGTGAGACTTTACAGAAATTTTGGTGGCAATATTCTTGGGTTTGATGACTTGCGTGGCTTGGTCGAGGTAGAGGGATTCAGTTCTGATAGCTTGGTTATGTGCAAATGGATTTCAAAGTGTTCTTAATGATTTTTACCATGGGTTGAACTGGATATATTCTACCGGTGTAGGGAACGTGTTGTATATTATGAATTCCTCCTGGAAGGAAGCAAGATGAAGGTTACTGATTGACTGGGTATGTAATTTGCTGGTTACCCAAAGTTGATAATGAGATTCTCGTGCTTGTCACATAATGGCATGATAGATGTGGTGTGTGGCGCGGGATTAAGATTTATATGTACAAGGTGGGAGTTCATTCTTGAAAGGAAGATCACGAATTTAGGACAGAATGGTCAATTTCAGATAATTAGATGAATGTTATAACTGCTTGGTAATCCTTGAGAAGGGTGCGCATTTCAAAAGGCGCGTTTGTTTTGACTTACGGATGTTCATTGGTATTGCAGTACTCACCTGGTTGATAGACTGCTGATATTCAAATTATTGCCATGTGGCACGGAAGAATTATGAAAGTATTCCTTATGGGAAGATCGTGAATGGAAGATGTGTTAGTCATTCTAGTGCTGGAGTTGGGATCAGTTACGGTGATTCGTGTGTTTGATGAATTTGGAGACTCGAAGTTCTCAGAAGTATATTATTTCGGGTTACGGCCTGTTTGAGGTGAGTATTTAATTTTAATTCAGTGTAGGCACTAGTTGTGTTAATTATTTGTGATAGCTACGCGCTATAAGTGTGCATATATGTGATGTTTGAGCCAATGTGCGGGCATCGGGGCAAGTATTCATACTCGAAAGAATGCTTAGGCTATGATATGCCTAGAGTTGAATGTTAAAGCATAAAGTTATAACGTTTCTCGTGTTCGTACCTTTGTTGATGTCACGACCCAAAAATCCCACTACAGGCGTCGTGATGGCACTTAGTCTCTAAGACTTGGTAAGCTGATTACAATTATATTTCAAGCCATTTGTTTTTGAATTAAATAGGTAATCAAAACTAACATCGGAAACAAATATGAAAACCTCTCAAGACTGGTAGTACTGAGTCACGAACTCTAACTGAATACATAGAATGATCACGAGGACCGAATATACAATACTGTTTGATTAAAAATTAACAGTACAATGAAATAAAAAGACTCCAAGGGACTGCGACGACCAAGCAGCTCTACCTTGAATCCTTACGATCTCACTCAAATTATGTCCGAGTCCGATATCTCCAATACCTGACTCTGCACAAAAATGTGCAGAAGTGTAGTATGAGTACACCATGGTCGGTACCCAGTAAGTATCAAGACTAACATCAATGGAGTAGAGACGAGGTACAGTCAAGACACTCACTAGTCTAAAATCCTGTGCAATATGATATACAAAATAATAGGAAACAAATAACAATAAGGACAACACAAATCAACCAGTGAAATGCATAGCAGAACAACAAGAACACCATTAATATTGCTCAACAAATAATAATTACAAGTACACCCAATTGAATCAAGTCTTTCAAATATAAATCTTTCGCCTATATACTTCTCAAATAATAATCTTCAGGATATGATACTTTCCAATATATATTTCAAATATACTCCCTTCAAATAAATATCTTTCAATATAATTATTTCAAATAATCATTTTCAAATATAATTCTTTCAAATAAATCTTCTTGATTAAAATCTTTCCAAATAAATATTTTGAATATAATTCTTTTAATTAAAAACTCATCATGTGACATCTCATTTCATAATCATACAAATACGGGTCTCAGCCCATTTTCATAATTTTTTCGTAAACACAGGTCTCAGCCCACTTACGTATTTCCACGGCACTTCGTGCCCATAATTAAATCATCTCATTTTTCCCGGTACCTCGTGCCCACTTTTCATATCACAACCACACGAACAGTTCACGTACCAATATCATCATTATTTACTCACGGTACCTCGTGCCCACATTTATTTCATAATCTGCCTGGCAATAGCCACAGGCTCCCATTTTCAGTATAGATCAGACCATTATCAAGTTTACCGAAACAACAAGACCATTTCACAAGATATAAAAAGAAACACAAGAAAGATCACAACATCACATAGAAATTACCAACGCAATAACTCCACATCATCATATATCACCCCTGACAATAGCCACCATTATCTCTTTTATAGCCGCCCTTATCACTCCTATAATAGCCTCACTTATCCCTCCGCCATGATAATATCAATAGCCACCCTTATCGCTCATATTGCCCTTATCTCTCCTATAGCCACACTTATCGCTCCGCCCAGACAATATTCCAACAAACATAGCAATAGTGAAATGCTACCCTTATACTCATATAATATCAACAGTGGAATGCCACCCTTATATCCTCAAAATAACAACTCACACAACACAACAAATTACACAAAAAATTATCACGACAACATAACAAAATCAATTCATATCACAATTTGCCCAATGGCCACAATCAAATTCAAAGATACAACCAAATCAATTAATTTCACAACAAATTGCCGAAGGCTCCACACAATGTGTATAACACCACAAAAACAATCAACGGAGATAGAAATTATTCAGCATAAAGCAAAGCCTTCATTAATCCAAATTTAGATAATTATATTAACACATCTTCTGAAGCTTGCTTAGTTAATTATTTGCATAGAAAAAATTCATAATGATTATTAAATTCCAAGAAATATCAACCATCAAACTCACGGAATTCACATAAGTATACAAGTGATAATTACATCAAATTGTCATATAAAAACAAATTCAATAAATATGATTTGAGGCATGGCAAACAGATGATTAAATATATGCCAACAATTATCCAATTTACTACACAGTATGCCTGTTACGACCCAAAATCCAACTAGTCGTGATGGCACCTAACCTAACCCGTTAGGTAAGCCAATTACCAAATATCCAATTCCAATGAAATTAATTAAAATAAATATCGAAAACCAATACATTTTCCCAAGAACTGGTAGTACAAATCATGAGCTTCTAAGAATAGAGTATACAAAGCTGGTATGAAATAATACAGCATCTGTTTGAAAAGTACATAAACAAAGTTTTCATGAATCTAAGGCTACCATGAACAAGAGGAAGCAACAACCGGAATGCAGGTACATCTTCAAGTCCCGCAACCATCGATCACAGCAACAACAGCAGCCAACATCTGCACGCAATGTGCAGAAATGTAGTATCAGTACAACCGACCCCATGTACTAAGTAAGTAACAAACCTAGCCGTAGGTTGAAAGAAGTGACGAGCTTCCACCAAGGTCGGGTCCACAACTAATAGTCCACAACAGTCCAAAACAACATAAAACAAATAATACCAGAAGAAACTCAGAGATAAAATGCTCAGCCAAATAACGATTTCACAAATAATAGTTCTTCCTTTCAAATATATCAGTGAAAACCCAAATCGTTTGCCGAAGTTGCCAAAAATATGAATAGTTTGAAAACAATAAATTTCTCCCAAAATCTTTTCAATAATAAATAAGATGTTTCATTTTCCTTCCGGATAACCCGTGTAAAACAAATGCATCACTATGCCCATCTGTCAAAATGTGTGAGAAATCATGAATGATGTGATATTGTGCAGCATGAGGAAAATACATCTCTATGCATGTATATCATGTATGCATGCCAATGCGATGCAACTCAGTGATAAGACATAAACAGCCCCTCGGGTAGAACATTACTCATATACAGCCCCTCGGGCAAACCTCACAGTCACTCATGCAACTCGGGCATACCTCACAGTCACTCATGCCACTCGGGCATACCTCACAATCACTCATGCCTCCCAGTCACTCAACACTCGGCACTCGGCACTCGGAACTCGCACTCAGTAGGTACCTACGCTCACTGGGGGTCTATACAGACTCCGGAGGGGCTCATTCAGCCCAAGCGCTATATCAAGCAAATCATGGCATAAATCACTCAGGCCCTCGGCCTATATCAAACATGTTGCGGCGTGCAGCCCGATCCCATATAATAGTAATAATATATATATATATAAAGCCAACATGGCATGCTGCGGCGTGCAGCCCGATCCCATAACAATCCTCACAATCAGGCCCTCGGCCTCACTAAGTCATCAATCTCTCCAATCTCTCATGCTCACAATGTTATGAAAATAGCCCAAATAATGAAATGAATATGACTGAGTATGAATTTTTTTATTTAAAACAAATAATTCACAGCAATATGACCTCTGTGGGTCCCAATAATACTGGCACATAGCCTCAACATGATTTTTAATATGTTTTTCAGCTCAATTTCTTTAACTCATAAAACCACATGGGAAATGCCAAGATCATTTAACTACAAAATTCCACCGAAACAATTATGCCATAATTTCTATAGTGCACGCCCACACGCCCGTCACCTAGCATGTGTATCACCTCCCAACAATTCATGAAATACATATATTCAGGGTTCATCCTTAACTCCAAAATTAGAAGAGTTACTTACCTCGAACAAGCCAAATCCAATGTCGAGCAAACTAAGCAATGCTCCAGCAATTCCACTCTGTGCGTATCAACTTTCAAACGGCTCGAATCTAGTCACAACTAATTTGATTCAGCCCACAAAATTTATAGGAATTAATTCCATATCAAAATACTAATATTTTCCAAAAAAACTGAAATTACGCCCCAAAAATCACCCATGGAGCCCACGTCTCGGAATCCGACGAACTCACAAAATCCGACAACTCATCTAATTACGAGTTCAACCATACTAATTTCACTCAAATCCGACTCTGAATCGGTGTTCAAATCTCAAAAATTTATTTTATGAAATTTCTACAATTTTCCCCAAATTTTCACCTCAATGTACTAATCAGATGATGAAATCATTGATATATTAATGTATATTAACCAAATCCAAGTTAAAATCACTTACCCCGATGAATTTCTTGAAAAACCTACGAAAAATCGTCTCCAACCGAGCTCCCAAAGTCCAAAATGTGAAACAATACTCTAAACCTCGGATATATAGTACACCTCTGATCTCCCACTTTGCGGTCCACAAATATTTGAGCGAGGCCGTGCCCCAGGTCCCGCGGTCGCGAAAAATTGGTGCAGTCCGCGAAAATCTTGGGGCTGCACTGCTAGGCTTTAGTATTTTGGCCATAACTTTCTTTACATATGTCCAAATGATGACTTCTTTACCTTTCTGGAAACTAGATACGAAGGACTACAACTTTTGTTTTTGAATCATCTCACAATTCCTTATAGATAAAAAGATATAGGCTTCCGAAGTTGGACCGGCGGATCTGCAGAACTTCCAATCGCGGTTCGCGAAATTTTGCCGCAGTCCGCGAAATTCCAAGCACGGCCGCGAAATTCTGCCACGGTCCGCGCCTCTCCTTCACCTCAGCATCCCAAAATGCTCGGTCCGCCTCCTTGAAAGTGTCAGAACAATATTACTGTGCCGAAATGCCCGAACTCGCTCAAAACTCACCCCAAAACTCATCCGGAACCTCCCAGACACAAACCATATATGAATTTCAATCATAAAATACGCTACGGACCTGCTCGCCCACTCAAAATACTGAAAAGAGATCGTCTTGACCCGGTATTGACCATGGCCAAACTCCCAAATTTCTTAACTTTATAAATCTCTCAACCAATGATCCAAAAATACACCCAAGCCCCTCGGGACCTCAACCAAATATACCAACACGTTCCATAACATAACACGGACCTACTCGAGTCCTCAAATCACATCAAATAATGCTAAAACCACGAATCACACCTCAATTTGAATTCATTGAACTTTGAAACTTTAAATTTTATATCTTGTGCCGAAACACATCAAATCAATCCGGAATGACTTCAAATTTTGCACACAAGTCACATTTCACATTACGGACCTATTCAAATTTCCAGAATCGGATTCCGACCTCGATATCAAAAAGTCAACTCCTCAGTCAAACTTCCCAAAATTCAACTTTCGGCATTTCAAGCCAAATTCCACTACGTACCTCCAAATAATTTTTCGAACACGCTTTAAGTCCAAATCACCATACTGAGCTATTGGAATTATCAAAACTCCATTCCGAGGTCGTTTACACATAAGTCGACATCCGGTCACTATTTTAACTTAAGCTTTAAACCTTGGAACTAATTGTTCCAATTCATTCCAAAACCTCACCGGACCCGAACCAATTACCTCGGCAATTCACACAACAACTGTAAAGTACAATTTGAGCAGTAAATGAGGAAACGGGGTTGTAATACTCAAAACGACCGGCCGGGTCGTTACATTCCCCCCTACATTCTCCCCACTTAAACATACGTTTGTCCTCGAACGTGCCAAGAGTTGTTTCCAAGCCACCAAATCACTGTTCCTGCTTACCACACACGTACCCGGGGGTGAACCCACGTTACCCTATTCCACATAGGCTTGACTACCCAATACAACTGAAAATCATCAATTTAACCTTAGCCCTTAAACCTTGGAGTTTAATTTCCAACCTTTAGAATTTCTTTCAAGACACACATCTTACATTTATACACCGTATAAGTTCGAACAAGTTGCATCGAGCTATAACTATAACCATGGATAATCAACCAACATATTACACAACTCGCATGCTCGTAGCACCATTCATGATCACAGTGACTACTCCAAAACCAACCACATACTAGTATTAAACCCATATCGAACCAAACCTCATCCCAAAACCTTCGTTCACTTTTGATAATAAAATAAACACGCAAAATTTCATGACCACTCACCAGATCAACAAGTCACGGAGCTCTCTCGCCCCAACCAGAATCGTAATCCCTTTCTGAGTCGACTTTCAATATTATACTCCCGAATATACCGAAATTAAACTTGATAGTACCCATTCCAGGTCCAACGACCTTATATTACTAAACATAATTATTCCATAGACATACCGCACCAATATAACTCGGAGCCATAACATGTGCCATCCGTGCACCAATACGCAACCATTCAAATGTACTCATTCATGAAAAAAAATGACTCAATGAGAGAACTGCCCCGCCAGATTAACAAGTACCGCCACAACGAAATGCTGAAAATTCATCACACACCGTAGAACCATCACCTTATCCTACACAAGGTTCATACCTTAACATAACTCCAATGCAGTGCGTGACCCCATCCAAACGCTGGTCTATAATATATACCTCGAGCCACCCCGCTCAAAATCAATAACAGAGAGGCAAATGACAAAAATGCCACACAAAACCTGAAAGAACATAACCATTACGCCATCAATCATGCAATACCCAAATACTCATCACACTCAAATTCCGCTATAAAGTTCAAATAGAACCGCACAATCTGTGCACATAACCAATGAATCACAACTCCTCGTAGCATAAAGGAGTAACTCACAGATCATTTCAGAACACGAATAAGTTCAACATCAACTGAATGACACATCCCTCAATAATAGCAGTATGGAGCCAACTATTCCGGCTCGGTGTAGAATACACATCTTAATTGGGCCTACCTATGGACCCCCAAATCAACTTGGTTACCCACAAATACATAAAAATCCCTCCGAAAATCCATAATGATTGAATCATAACACATTCTATCATCTGGCTAGCTCCGGTCACAACTTCACAGTCTACTACCATGAAACAATCTGCTCCTGAGAACTCCAAATCTCAAAATCCATAGAACACGCGAATCACCATATTTGATTCCATCTCCACCGCCCAAATGCCTAACACCTCTCTCATACACGATCATCCCACGAGAAATACTTTAAAATTTCTTCCGTGCCACTTTAAAAAAATTGAATATCAACAGTCTATCAACCATGTGAGTACCGCAATACTAATTTATACATCTGTAAGTCAAAATACAATGCGCCTTCTGAAGTCCGCCCCCTTCTCATACAACACCAAGTAGTAATAGTATCCATCTAGTTATTTGTAACCGTCCATGTTGTCCAACATTCGTTACCTTCTCTTCGAAGCTGTACTGCCACCTCGTACAAGTAAATCTAACTTTCGCACAACACATAACATCTATATTGCCATCATGTGAAAAGCACAAGAATCTTATTATAAATTTTGAGTCACCAACAATTTACATACCCTATTAGTTAGAATCCTTGATCTTGCTTCTTCCAGGAGGAAATCACAATACACAACATGTTCCCCATATCGATAGAAAAGTTTCCGGCTCAAACCATCCAGAGTACTTTGGAATTCATTTGCACATAATTAAGCCCTTAGAACTTCCTCTAACTCGGCCAAGCCTCATAGGTCGCCAAACCCAAGAATATTGCCACCAAAACATCTGCAAAGTCTTACCACATCATAATTACCCAAAAGACCGATCCTAATATTACCATATTGGTCCATTCTACTACCCAGTTGTCCTATTTTCTCCGAGTCCCTTCCGAATTTGTCTTCAGATTGATACTTCTCCTTGTTAAAACACCACGATCTTTAACCACAACTCACCCCACGAACCCTAACATAGAACCACAGCGCCCTACAACCCTTAAGCAATTGTATTCTTCTTACCTTTCTTATACAAAAATGTAGAATCCCTAGTCATATAGAACTTTCGTAAGTCCAGGCACCATCAAATGCAAATCTGAGGTTTTATCCATACACAAGTCCGGAGAAATTCTCAATTGCTATATAAAATTATCAAACCCACTCGAATTTTCTCGGAAGTCACCCACTTTGCTCAAATCTAAATTGCACCACCCAAATAGGCCAAAAGACACGTGCCCCATTAGCACAACAACACTCAAAGAAGTAACTCTACTTTAATACCCCCAATCAAATTTATACTTTGTGCGTACTACATATTTTGAAAATAACAACTCACTCATCCCATGATTTTACTCATAAAGCGCAACATAACCCGTATTCAGAAATTTCCTTACTCAAGTCATCCTCGATCTCAACTTCTGCAAGTAATAATTATCCCACCAGTATGCCTCAGCCCAAAACTAAAATTTAACACATAACCATGAAATCAAATTGTCAATAGCAGGCTCCCCCACTTGGCTCAAAGCCATAGATTAAAACACTCCATAATTCACAATACCCATACCCTATTACTGTCATAATACCATAGTCAATGCCACAAAATTTTTCTCAAGCTCATACAACACCAACCATAAAAATACCCCAAATCATCCGCTAAGCTCGCAATCATTCCCTTGACACTTAAGTTGACTTTCTCAGCCAGATTCAAATTCAAATCTCCACACATACGCCCCACTGGTAGAAAAGAAACCCTCCACTCACATTACAAGGAATACACCTACGTAGATTACTTTCCAGGAGATAACCCACCTCTCTAGCCTCAAATTGGCATCTTGTTATATCTTTTCGCAGCCACAATTTCTACGCAATCACTAAATCTTTCTGAGTCCAAACACATTAACCAGACATGAGAGTTCAATTTGTCCCAAAATTTAAACACGTAAAAGATCTTTCAAAATACTCACACTCGAGACTATACGTCACATCAAAACGAAAATCAAGCAACCAATGGCCTTTTCTTTATATTTCACAGAAACACTCCTGGTCAAATTCCAATCATCTTAACACATCCTACAGTTACATCATACTCATCACAAAGCCATCCCACCGCTCATCGAACCACAAATTCCATTGTAGGGTCATTACCGGACATATGAGTCCAATTGTACAAGTTACAACTGAAGTTACCGAGCTCAAGCGACGGTCTAACCATGGCCTCAAGTCCTCCAGACTGGCCCATCACCAAAACACAGAATACTCACATCGAACCTCGTTCATAGAATCACATGCTGGCGATGCACAGCTGATACTGAGCACTCATGTGCGTATACAAATACATGAAAGGAATCCAAAGAGTTATGTCCCAAGCTGAATCAATCCCGCACGATAAGGAAAGAAATATGGGAAGTATATATCCTAAATGCCTTGTAGCCTCTCAAAGATAAGTATGGACATCATCATACCGATCCGCAAGACTCTACTGGACACTTGCTCATGGCTTGTAGAACCTATGAACCTAGAGCTCTGATACCAATCTATCATGGCCCAAAATCCAACTAGTCGTGATGGCACCTAACCCAACCCGTTAGGTAAGCCAATTACCAACTATCCAATTCCAATGAAATTAATTAAAAGAAATATCAAAAACCAATACATTTCCCCCAAGAACTGGTAGTACAAATCATGAGCTTCTAAGAATAGAGTATACAAAGCTGGTATGAAATAATACAGCATCTGTTTGAAAAGTACATAAACAGAGTTTTCATAAATTTAAGGCTACCATCAACAAGAGGAAGCAACAACCGGAACGCAGGTACAACTTCAAGTCCCACAACCATCGAGCACAGCAACAACAACAGCCAACATCTACACGCAATATGCAGAAGTGTAGTATCAGTACAACTGACCTCATGTACTAGGTAAGTAACAAACCTAGCCATAGGTTGAAAGTAGTGACGAGCTTCCACCAAGGTCTGGTCCACAACCAATAGTCCACAACAGTCCATAACAACATAAAATAAATAATACCAGAAGTAACTCAGAGATAAAATGCTCGGCCAAATCATGATTTCAAAAATAATAGTTCTTCCTTTCAAATACATCAGTGAAAACCCAAATCGTTTTTCGAAGTTGCCAAAAATATGAATAGTTTGAAAACAATAAATTTCTCCCAAAATCTTTTCAATAATAAATAAGATGTTTCATTTTCCTTCCGGATAACCCGTGTAAAACAAATGCATCACTATGCCCATCTGTCAATATGTGTGAGAAATCATGAATGATGTGATGTTGTACATCATGAGGAAAATACATCTCTATGCATGTATGTCATGTGTGCATGCCAATGCGATGCAACTCAGTGATAAGATCATAAACAGCCCCTCAAGCAGAACATCACTCATATACAGCCCCTCGGGCAAACCTCACAGTCACTCATGCCACTCGGGCATACCTCACATTCACTCATGCCTCCAAGTCACTCAGCACTCGGCACTCGGCACTCGCACTCAATAGGTACCTGCGCTGACTAGGGGTGTGTACAGACTCCGGAGGGGATCCTTCAGCCCAAGCGCTATATCAAGCCAAATCATGGCATAAATCACTCAGGCCATCGGCCTATATCAAACATGCTGCGGCGTGCAGCCCGATCCCATATAATAGTAATAATATATATAAAGCCAATATGGCATGCTGTGGCGTGCAGCCCGATCCCATAATAATCCTCACAATCAGGCCCTCGGCCTCACTCAGTCATCAATCTCTCCAGTCTCTCGGGCTCACAATGTCATGAAAATAGCCCCAAAATGATGATATGATGTATCAATAAATAACAACAGAGACTGAGATATGATATGTAATGACATGAATATGACTGAGTATGAATTTTTTTATTTAAAACAAATAATTCACAGTAATATGACCTCTGTGGGTCCCAATAATACTGGCACATAGCCTCAACATGATTTTTAATATGCTTTTCAGCTCAATTTCTTTAACTCATAAAACCGCATGGAAAATGCCAAGATCATTTAACTACAAAATTCCACAGAAACAATTATGCCACAATTTCTATAGTGCACTCCTACACACCCGTCACCTAGCATGTGCATCACCTCCCAACAATTCACGAAATACATATATTCAGGGTTCATCCTTAACTCCAAAATTAGAAGAGTTACTTACCTCGAACAAGCCAAATCCAATGTCGAGCAAACTAAGCAATGCTCCAGCAATTCCACTCTGTGCGTATCAACTTTCAAACGGCTCGAATCTAGTCACAACTAATTTGATTCAGCCCACAAAATTTATAGGAATTAATTCCATATCAAAATACTAATATTTTCCAAAAAACTAAAATTATGCCCCAAAAATCACCCATGGAGCCCACGTATCGGAATCCGACGAAACTCACAAAATCCGACAACCCATCCAATTATGAGTTCAACCATACTAATTTCACTCAAATCCGACTTCGAATCGGTGTTCAAATCTCGAAAATTTATTTTATGAAATTTCTACAATTTTTCCCAAATTTTTACCTCAAAATACTAATCAGATGATGAAATCATTTATATATTAATGTATATTAACCAAATCTGAGTTAAAATCACTTACCCCGAAAATCTTGGGGTTGCGCTGCTAGGCTTTAGTATTTTGGCCATACCTGTCTCTACATATGTCCAAATGATAACCTCTTCACCTTTCTGGAAACTAGACACGAAGGGCTACAACTTTCGTTTTCGAATCATCTCAAAATTGCTTGTAGATCAAAAGATATAGGCTTCCGAAGTTGGACCAACGGATCTACATAACTTCCAACCGCGGTCCGCAAAATTTTGCCGCGGTCCGCCAAATTTTACCGCAGTCCGTGAAAATCTTCAGCGGTCCACGAAATTCCAAGCGCGGCCGCAAAATTCTGCCGCGGTCTGTGCCTCTCCTTCGCCTCTGCGCCCCAAAATGTGCGGTCCGCGTCCCCGAAAGTGCCAAAACAATATTAGAATGCCGAAATGCCCGGACTCGCTCAAAACTCACCCCAAAACTCATCCGGAACCTTCCGGACACAAACCATATATGAATTTCAATCATAAAACACTCTACGGACCTGCTCGCACACTCAAAACACTGAAAGAGGTCGTCTTGACCCGCTATTGACCATGGCCAAACTCCCAAATTTCTTAACTTTATAAATTTCTCAACCAATGATCCAAAAATACATCCAAGCCTCTCAGGACCTCAACCAAATATACCAACACATTTCATAATATAACATGGACCTACTCGAGTCTTCAAATCACATCAAATAACGCTAAAACCATGAATCACACCTCAATTCGAATTCATTGAACTTTGAAACTTCAAATTTTATATCTTGTGCCGAAACACATCAAATCAATCTGGAATGACTTCAAATTTTTCACACAAGTCACATTTGACATTATGGAGCTATTCAAATTTCCATAATCGGATTCCGACCTCGATATCAAAAAGTCAACCCCCGGTCAAATTTTCCAAAATTCAACTTTCGGCATTTCAATCCAAATTCCACTACGTACCTCCAAATAATTTTTCGAACACGCTCTAAGTCCAAAATCACCATACGGAGCTATTGAAATTATCAAAACTCCATTCCGAGGTCGCTTACACATAAGTCGACATCCGGTCACTATTTTAACTTAAGCTTTAAATCTTGGAACTAAATGTTCCAATTTATTCCAAAACCTCACCGGACCCAAACCAATTACCTCGGCAATTCACACAACAATTGTAAAGTACAATTTGAGCAGTAAATGAGGAAACGGGGTTGTAATACTCAAAACAACAGGTCGGGTCGTTACAATGCCCAAGACTTTAACTCAATAAAGTTTGCACATATAAGCCCGTGTACGTACTCGTCACCTCGCGTACACGGCTTTTCATATTTCACAAATGGCACATAAGAGTCGATGCCTAAGGGGTAATTTCCCCCACTCGAGGTTAGACAAAACACTTACCTTTTTGAAGTTATGCCGATATTCCAAAATCGCCTTCTTGCTTGAATTGACCTCCGGACAGCTCAAATCTATCCAATTCAATTGTATAACTTCATTAAAATTCATCGAAAATAATTTCGGATTATAAAATGTCGACTTAAAAATTTATTCTAAAAAGTCACCAAAAGTCAACGCGGGGCTCGCCTCTCGGAACTCGGCATAATTTTCATGAAATCCGAACACCCATTCCGATACGAGTTCAACCATACCAACTTTATCGAATTCCAATAACAACTCGACCTCCAAATCTTAAATTTTCGTTTTTAGAAGATTTTACAAAATTCATGATTCCATCCATTTAAATCCGAGTTAAACGATGAATATAACCATAGATTCATGAAATATAATCACTTTAGGATATAAAACACTTACCCAAACCAAGTTTGTGAAAAATCCCTCCAGAATCACCCAAATCCGAGCTCCAAAAATCCAAAACGAAAATGGCGAAATGACCATTTTTGGTCCTTAACATTCTGCCCAGTTTCGCACTTGCGGATCATTTTGTTGCACCTGCAAGCTTGCTTTTATGAGAAAATGCTCTCTTCTGTGACGTCCACTGACACTACCCTCGCACTTGCGGAGGAGCTTCCGCTTCTGCGCTCACGCAGGTGCGAAAAAATTCATTGCACCTGCGACCTCTGCCCTTTTCACTCCAGGCCGCATCTGCGACCATTTTGTCACTTTTGCGGTCGCGCATCTGTGACCATTTCCATCGCAGGTGTGATTGCACCAGAACTAGAAAAATTCCAGAATTCCTCCAAGCACAATTTTGGTCTGTTTAACAATCTGAAACTCACCCGAGGCCCCCAGGACCTCAACCATTTATACCAACACGTCCCAAAATACAATACGAACTTAATCGAGGCTTCAAACCACGTCAAACCATGCCGAAATTACGAATCGTGCATCGAATTGAATTATAAGTTTTCAAATCTTCCAACTTCTATATTTTGCACTGAAACGTATCAAATCAATCCGGAATGACTTCAACTTTTTCACACAAATCATAAATGACGTAATGGAGCTATTCCCATTTACAGAATCGAAAATCGATCTCGTTATAAAAAATTCAACCTTCGGTCGGACTTTCCAAAAATCTTCTATTTTCCAACTTTTGCCAAAATGCATTGAATTGCCCTACGGACTTCCAAATCCAAATTCGAACATACACCTAAATCCAAAATCATCATACGAATCTATTGCCATCATCGAAATTCCATTCCGTGGTCGTTTGCTAAAAAATTAACTCTCCGGTCAACTCTTTCCATTTAAGCTTCTAAATAAGAATTATTCTTTTAATTAAATTCTGAATCTTCCAAAAATCAAACTCGACCACAATCGCGGGTCATAATACTTATTGCAAAGTTATTCGAGACCTTAAGTCTCTAAACGGGGCGTTAATTCTTAAAACGACAAGTCGGGTCGTTACAGTTGAGAACTATCTGGGCTACATTTGAGGTTACAAAGAGGCTAATTCCCCTGAATAAACGGGATAGTTATTATTTCTGCGTTAACTTGTCGATTTGAAGTGTGATAGCAGATTTTGCACATGCTTACGCTATGGCATGTTATTTATACCAGTCCAGGAGCATGAGAATCTTATTTGATTATCATATACATGTGTACTTGTTTAATTTCTCATGTATGATATGCTGGGACTGGAGGCCTGTGACCATGCCAGGCGATTTATATTATTGGCACGTGAGTTATCCATGTCGTATGTGGGAATTCTATTTCTATGATAATTTATCTGATTTATTAATTTCCTTCCTCTACAATTGTGCATATGCACCTATGTTTATCCTCTTCATGAAATTTGAGGAGTTGGTTGTAATATTGCGGTTGTGGTGGTGCTTGTTGAACTTGCAATATAGTTCTCTTCCTTGAGACATCTCCCATATTTGGGTACGTGTATGTTATATTGTGGCTTAAGTTATATTGATGTGGCATGTGTGTGGGATAGTTGTGTTTAATAATATAAGGTCATTGGACCTAGAATGGGTACTATCAGGTTTAATTACAGTATATTCAGGAGGATATATTGAAAGTCGGCTTAGAAAGTGATTATGGTTCTGGTTGGGGCGATAGAGCTCCATGACTTGTTTCTCTGATAAGGGGTCATGAGATTTTTGCATGTTTCTTTTATTATCAGCAGTGTACGAAGGTTTTGGAACGAGGTTTGGCTCGATATGAGGTTTAATACTTGTACTTGATTGGTTTGGAGTAATTACTGTGATCGAGAATGGTGCTGCGAGCATGTGAGTTGTGTAGTATGTAATGTGATTATATCTGAGGTTATGGCTATGGCTTGATACAGCTTGTTCAGACTTATACGGTGTGTGAGATTTAGATCTTGGAAAGAATTTTGGGTGTTAGAAATTGGGCTCCAAGTTTTGGGCTAAGGTTAAATTAATGATTTTCAGTTGTGTTATGTTGTCAGGACTATATAGAATAGGGTGACGTGGGATCACCCCCGGGTATGTGCATGGTAAGGAGGAACAGTGATTTAAAGGCTTACGAACAACTCTTGGCACGTTCGAGGACGAACGTATGTTTAAGTGGGGGAGATTGTAACGACCCGACCAGCATTTTGAGTATTTACGCTCCTTTAAACTATTTGAAGTCTTGAATAACTTTCTACGAGGTATTATAACTTGTGTGAATTGTCGGTTTTGGTTTTAAGTTATTTCGAAGTTAGCTTGGAAGAATGAATATCATGTTGGAAGCTTAAGTTAAAATAATTGACCGGATGTTGACTTATGTGTAAACAACCTCAGAATATAGTTTTGATTATTTCAATAGCTATGTATGATGGTTTTGTACTTAGGAGCGTGTCCGAAAAATTATATGGAGGTCCGTAGTGGAATTAGGCTTAAAATGGCAAAAGTCAAATTTTTGGGAAGTTTGACCGGGGGTTGACAGTATGATATCGGGGTCAAAATTTTAATAGGTCCGTTATGTCATTTATGACTTGTGTGCAAAATTTGAGGTCAATCGGACGTGATTTGATAGGTTTCGGCATTGTTTATAGAAACTTAAACTTTCAAAGTTCATTAGGCTTGAATTGGAGTATGATTCATGATTTTAGTATTGTTGGATGTGATTTGAAGACTTGACTAAGTTTGTATGATATTTTAGGACTTGTTGGTATATTTGGTTGAGGTCCCAAGGGGCTCGGGCATGTTTCAGATAGTATTCGGATTATTTTTCTTCATTTTGGCACTGATGTTGTTTGCTGGTGTTTCAAACCTTCTTTGCGATCGCGAAGATTGGGACGCGATCGCGTAGGCATAGTTGGGCAGTGGATGTTTTGTTCTATGCAATCGTGTGGGGATATCCACGATCGCGTAGGGTTAATTGGGGGCTACTGAGTTTTGTTCTACGCGATCGCGTGAAGAGGGATGCGATCGCGTAGCTCTGGAATTTTGTGACTCGCGAATGCATTAAAAAGGTCGCGTTCGCGTAGAGTAAGTGGAGCAGAAATAGAAGTCATGCATTTTGTGCTTCGCGATCACGTGGACGAGTCCACGATCGCGTAGGTCTGTGAAGTTGTGCAACGCGATCGCGTGGTCAGGTCCGCGATTGCGTAGAGTTAATTTGGGCAGTGGAAAAAAATTGTGCTTCGCGATCGCGTGTGAATGTTCGCGATCGCGTAGAGCAAATGACTGGGCAGTGAGTTTAAGTTCTGGAAATGGAACTTCATCCCATTTTCCATTTTTGACACATTGGAGCTCGGGAAGAGGCGATTTTCGGGAGTTTTTCAAGAAAATTAACGGGGTAAATGTTCTTAACTCAATATTGGTTAAATTATCTGAATCCATGGTTGTTTGTATCATTTAATTGGTGAATTAAGCTGGAAAAGTTTGAAAAGCCTCTTGGATAAATTTGAGATTTGAGGGCTGAATTGTTATCAGAATTTAGTATTTTTGGTATGGTTAGACTCGTAGTTGATCGGGCATTCATATTTTATAACTTTTATTGGGTTTCGAGACGTGGGCCCCACGGGCGATTTTTTACCTAAATTTTGGATTTTTATGGAAAATTACCATTTTCTTATGGAATTAATTTCAATAAATTTTATTGATTTAATCAAATTATTTGTGGCTAGATTTGAGGCGTTTGGAGACCAATTCATGAGGCAAAGGCTTAGCGGAATAAGAATTTCACGGTTTGAGGTAAGTAACAGTTATAAATCTAGTCCTGAGGGTATAAAATCCCGGATTTTCGTTTCATGTGATTACTTTGGAGGTGACGCACATGCTAGGTGACGGGCATGTGGGCGTGCACCGAGAAAATTGTGACTTGGTCCGTCCCGTGGAAACTGAAAAGTTGAATAACTTGTTGTTAACTATATGCTCTCTATGTTTTGTGGAAATTTGCTGTAAGTCATGTTAGAAACCATGTTTAGGCTATATGTTGGTACTGTTGGGACCCACAGAGGTCGTGTACATGTTGAACTATCTGTTTAATTATTGTTTTGTATTCAGTCACAGTTTACTTGATTATTTTATCCCAATCTCTATTGTTCATTATTGATGCATCATATCATTGTTGTTTTGGCTGATTTCATTATTGTTGAGAGCTCGAGAAACTGGAGAGATTTATGACTGAGCGAGGCCGGAGGCCTGATTGTGAGATATTATACTATAGCACGTGAGTTGTCCGTGCAGATCCAGATATTGATACTATAGCATGTGAGTTGTTCGTGCAGCACGTGAGTTGTCCGTGCGGATTATAGCGCTTGAACTGTAGGAGCCCCTTCGGAGTCTTTACACCCCCAGTGAGCGCGGATGCCCATTGATTGTGAGTGCAAAGGGCTGGGAGCCCAGTGAGTGATTGTTTCCTTGAGAGGATGTGCTTTCTTTTCATTTGTTGTTGCACTTAGTTGTTATCTGTCATTATTGTGAAATTCTCTAAAAGATTTTATATCTGTATTGCATGACTTTGAACTGTGAAAAACAGATTTGACTTAAGCTTATGGAATTGAAAGTATGTCTACTCTCTGATGGAATTACTGAAAAATGAGTTATAACTGTGTAGCTCATCACTATCTTTAGTTTGTTATTTATTATTGTTACTTGCTGAGTTGGTTGTACTCATACTGCACCCTGCACTTCGTGTGCAGATCCAGGTGTTCCCGGACATAACGGGTGTTGATTCTTTCGCACATTTGATTTTTCGGAGATTTAGAAGTAGCTGTCGTGTTTTGCAGACCTTGCATCTCCTTCCCTATCTCCTTATTTATTGCATTTGGTTTCAGACTATTATGGACCGTATTTTTCAGACTTGTATTCATATTAGATGCTCATGTACTCAGTGATATCGGGTTCTGGGAGTGTTTATATATGTATTTGTGAGTTTTTCTTCCGCTAAATTTAGATATTATGTTTTCAAACTTAAAGGATATGGTGGTTTATTCAGATTATCGGCTTGCCTAGTATTGAGATAGGCATCATCACGACGGGTGAGATTTTGGGTCGTGACAAAAAGGGGAGATGAACATGTTGTAGCGTGAGATTGAAGTACTCTGGATAAGCTTAAAGTATATTTCTCATTCCACAATCTAACTAAGTTTGCTTTTTAAATAAATTGCACGGAGTACATCTACAATTTTCTAAAACGTTGTCTTCAATCCAACATGAAAACATATAAAATACAATGAATTAATTGAAATTTGCAGCGTCTCTAAAATATGTAGAATAACGGTTGAATGTATGGCAACCGTTATAGGGATTATTTCTTTCATGAATTAAATATTGTGAATTATTTATAACCACAACATTACATACAAAACATTATTTAATGGGAGGTAATTTTAATTTTAGGTAGAGGGTAATTTGGTCATTCAGTTTTTGAAGGACATTTTAGTAAACTAACTTCACCTAAAAATATTCATGCTTATAATATAGTACTAGTTCTGGGCACGCGTGTTGCGCGTATACTTAATATTAATTAGTACTTTTTAAAAATCATATAAATTTACAACCTTGACGTAAACATTCGATATTTGTTGGCAACAACAACAATAAGTAAAAAATTGGAAAAATTAGAGACAAATCACGAGGGGAATAAATGTGAAGCGCTCCTAAGGTTCATCGACAATAGATATAGTTCTATCTTTTCAACTAGCAAAATAAGTGGAAATTTGGAACTAAGTCCATCACTGAGAATTGAGAGCAATAACTTAATATGTTTTTTTTATTTTGTTCTCTAGATATGTCTCCAATCTAATATATTCTATCGAACTAAACTATTATATAACTAATTTCCTCCCTGTGATATTAGAACTACTTCACTGGACTGGTAACAATTTGAATCATTTCGACATAGAACATATATCATATATATTGCAATGTTGCATATTATTATAAGAAAAAGATATTTATTAGTTTTCACTATATAAAATTTCATAATTCAAATTTGGATTTAAAATTTTAAATATAAACAACTGCTCCTATACATTCAAAATAAATTCAGCGTACATTATACATTGAATTTTATTTTTAAGAAAACATGCTAAGAAGTGACAAATACGCAATTCTCTATTTACACAAACACGTATTTTCATATTCAACCTATTCCAATGGTCCACTCTCATCCCCGATCCCACCCTGTCATGTTTCTTGCTTACTATTTCTCTAGCTTCATTTACCATAACTATAGTAGAGTTTAAAGAAGAGTGGAGATATATGAGAGTTCTTGACATTTTTAATTTCTAATTAACTAATATAATTTACCTATAAGTAGTACCTGGTTTTCTCTTCTTTTCACCTTTTAGCATTGTGTCAGCATAATTAATCTTTAATTTTCAAACAGCCCCGCAAAAATTTACAATGCTTCAAACTTTTCACCCTCACAGATGATTCCTTTATTTTATCTTACCTTGATAAAACAAATGGTTATACAGTGAGTTTTGAAAAAGAAAAACGAAACGATATATATGAACGGGCGATCAATTATATATAAATTGCATTAAGTAGATGAATTTGATGTAGTATTAAATTATTTGAATGAATTTAGTCTATAATTGATGAATTACTTTGTGCAACTTTTCAAATTCTTCAGATCCTTTTATATCATTTAAGGGTCATGTTGTTTGGTTTATATAGGAATGATTTTTTAAGAATATTACATATTTTTAATATGTAAGGTTATTTTAGTCTTTCATATCTTACTTTGAGGCTTTGGTATCTTGTTCAAAGGAAAAAAGCTACATGATGCCCTCGTTTTGCAACTGATACAGTGGTTAGACAATTTGATGTGCACTTTTATAGTGTGAATTACACTTTTATAGTAATGTGATGACCCAAAAGGTCATCTTTAAATTTAATAATTAATTTTGTATTCTAAGACCTCAAAAAGTACTATTCATCATTCTTTGACTTGCGTGCGCAATCCGCATAATTTTTCGGAAAGCTTTTATGTAAAAAATGGATTAAAATATAAAATAGAGTCTTAAAACTCAATTGAGTTAACTTTGGTCAATATTTTGAGCAAACGGATCCGGATCATCATTTTAACAGTTCCGGTAGGTATGATTTGGGACTTGGGCTTATGCCCGAAATTTAATTTGGAGGTCCCTAACTCAAGTTATGACCATTTGACGGAAATTAGTAATTTAAAGGCTAAAGATTTCCAAAAGTTTGACCACATATTTGACTTTTTGATTTCGGGGTCGGAATCCGATTTCAAAAATTGGAATAGCTCTATTATGTTATTTATGACTTATGTGCCAAATTTGAAGTCATTCCACATTCATTTATTATGTTTTGGCACGAGATTTGCAAATTGAAAAGTTTAAAACTCAAAGTTCGAATCAAGGTGTGAATTGTAATTCTAGCATTGTTTGACGTGATATAAGACCCCCGAGTAAGTCCATATTATGTTATGGGACTTGTTGGTATATTCGGACGGGGTCTCGGGTACCCCGAGAATTATTCGGATTCAAATTGGATCAAAAATTTGGACTTAAGGAAAATCTGAAATTGGCCTTCTTGTATAATCGCACCTGCGGATTTTTTACTGCAGGTGCGAGCTGTCATGTCACGACCATGAATTCCCACCAACGGTACCGTGATGGCGCCTAATATTTCACTTACTAGACAAGCCAACGTTAGAGAATCATTAAACCAGTTTCTTATTTCCATTCAGTAAATAACAATAATTAACTAAGATGAAATATAATAAGTATAGAATATTATAAAACTGTATTAATTACTACCACCGGGATCTGGAGTCACAATTCACGAGCATTCTAGAATTTACTACAAGTAATAGTCTGAAAGAAATACAACTGTCTGAATGAAAGAAATAGTAGAACATAAAAGATAGACGGGGACTTCAAAGTCTGTGAACGCCGACAGATCTACCCAGCGGACCAATAACAAAATCTCGATCAACCTGACCCGGTATCAAAATCTGCACAGAAAGTGTAGAGTGCAGTATCAGTACAACTGACCCCATGTACTGGTAAGTGTCGATCCTAACCTCGATGAAGTAGTGACGAGGCTAAGGCAAGGCACCTACAAATCAACCTGTACAATTTAACAGTGTATATACAAATAACATAAATGAAGAACTAAACAGGAAATGTTGGGAGGAGAACATACTGAGGGGAATACAAGATAAAGAACTACAACAGAATGATCACCGGAGCAGTCAATATACCATGAATCAACAGGAATAGTGAATACAGTAAGGAAAAATGCACGACATCACCTTTCATGCTTTTACTCTCAATCTCACCATAAAATCAATAGAAACGGCACGGTATCACCCTTCGTGCATTAACTCTCATATCATGGCACGACATCACTCTTCGTGCTTATACACTCACAATATGGAACGGCATCACCCTTCGTGCTTTTACACTCACAATATGGCATGGCATCACCCTTCGTGCATTAACACTCTCCCTTACCATAATGCAATGCATAAATAACAACAGGGAGATAGAATAATAAGTACAAACCTTACTTCAACATTTGTTTCCACAATATAAATCTCAACTTTTAAATAAATACTCGATTACCAACAGAAAATCCATAAACACGATAATGACGATCAATTTAACAACACTAATATAAACATGTAGCAATTAGGCACAGGAAGAGACAATATAAGAAAACGGAAGAAACATTAAAAAAAAAAATAGGTAAATTGGCGGCGCATAAGTACTCGTCACCTCACATATACGTCACTCACATGAATTTCACTTAGCAAATAATCTAAGGTTCCTAATTCCCTCAAGTCAGGGTTAGACACAACACTTACCTCGCTCTGAAGGGCACTTAATTTTCAATAACAGATTTTCCTTCGGAATTCACCTCCAAACCACTCGTATCTATTCAGAAATGACTCAATAATATCAAATATTGCTAAAGAAATAAATTATATTGCATAAATTAAATTTCCCAAATTTTCCTCCAAAAAATCGAAAAATCGACCTCGGGCCCGCTTGGTCAAAACCCGATGTTCGGACCAAAATCCATTTACCCATTCATCCCTGAGCCCGAATATGTAATTAGTTTTGGAATCCGACCTCAAATTGAGGTCTAAATTCCCAAATTTCTGAAATCCCTAGTTTCTACCCTAACCCTTAATTCTACCATGAAAACTCTAGATTTTAGGTTGATAATTCATGAAATGTAATGGGTAATTGAAAGAAAATGGTTTAGAATCACTTACCAACACTTTGGGGAAGAAATGGTTCTTGAAAAATCGCCTCTACCCATTTGGTTCTTGAAAAATGTTGAAGAAATGGATTAAACCCGTGTTTGATTCTGTTTTATGCATTGGGCGACAGTGTTCATCGTGATCGCGTGAACACTGACGCGTTCGTGAAGAGCAGCCTCCTAAGGACTTACGCGATCGCGGGCGGCTTTACGCATTCGCAAAGGCTTAGCCCGCCTTACTTTCGCGTAGAGCTTCCCCAGGTCCCCTGCCCAGCATAGCTAGAGCTATGCGTTCGCGTTAGACCTGTCGCGTTCGCGACCAACGTCTCGCGTTCGCGTAGGATAAATCCTCCCCCAGCCCAGTTTCCCCTTCGTGATCGCGAGAGTGACTACACGAAACACAGTATTGCAAACATCAGATACAGCAAAAATATCAGATTTTTATACCAAACATGCACACAAGTCTAAAAATATTATACGAACTTTCTCGAGCGATCAAATTGCCAAAATAACACCTAGAACTACGAATTTAGCACCAAATCAAATAAAATTCTCAAGAACACTTTAAAATTTCTATTTTCTCAACTGGACGTCTGAATCACGTCAAATCAACTCCGTTTCTCACCAAATTTCACAGATAAGCCTAGATATCATAATGAACTTGTACCGGGCTCCATAACTAAAATACGGACTCGGTACTAACAATGCCACACAACAATCAATTCTTAAAAACAAATAATTTCTAGACTTTTAATTTTCATCAAAACTTCATAACTCAAGCTAGGGACCTCCGAATTCGATTCCGGGCATACGCCCAGGTCCCATAATTCTATGCGGACCCACCGAGACTGTCAAAACACGGATTCAGGCTTGTTTACCAAAAATATTGTCAGAAGTCAAATAAAATTAACTTTTTAAGGCATAAATTCTTGTTTTCATCAATTTTCAACATAAAGCTTTCCGGAAATATGCCCGGACTGTGCACACAAATCGAGGAGGGTAAAAATGAGATTTTTAAAGCTTAAGAGCGCAGATTCGAGGTATAAAACATAAGATGACCTTTTGGGTCATCACATTCTCCACCTCTAAAATAACCGTTCGTCCTCGAACGGACATAGAAAAGTACCTGGGCTGGTGAGAAGGTGGGGATATCTACTACTCATATCGGACTCGGAATCCTAAGTAGATGCCTCATTAGGCTAACCTCTCTACTGCACTTGAACTGAAGGGTAACTCTTTGATCTCAACTGGCAAACCTGCCGGGCTAGAATTGCCACCGGCTCCTCCTCGTAAGTCAAATCCTTGTCCAACTGGACAGAGCTGAAATCTAACACATGGGACGGATCACCGTGATACTTTCGAAGCATGGACACATGGAATAACGTATGAACAGCTGCTAAACTAGGTGGCAACGCAAGCCTGTAAGCCACCTCTCCCACTCTCTCCAGAATCTCAAAAGGTCCGATATACCTAGGGCTCAACTTGCCATTCTTTCCGAACCTCATTACACCCTTCATGGGTGATACCCAAAGTAACACTCTCTCTCCGACCATGAATGCAACATCACGAACCTTAAGGTCAGCATAACTCTTCTTCCTGGACTGAGCTGTGCGAAGTGGACCCTGAATAATCTTGACCTTATCCAAGGCATCATGTACTAAGTCTGTGCCCAACAACCAAGCCTCTCCCGGCTCGAACCACCCAACTGGCGACCGGCACCGCCTACCATATAATGCCTCATAGGGAGCCATCTGAATGCTCGACTAGTAACTGTTGTTGTAGGTGAACTCTGCAAGGGGCAAGAACTGATCCCAAGAACCTCTAAAGTCTATAACACAAGCACGGAGAATATCCTCCAAGATCTGAATAGTGCGCTCAGACTGCCCGTCAATCTGAGGATGGAATGTTGTGCTCAACTCAGCCCGCGTACCCAACTCACACTGTACTGCCCTCCAGAAGAGCGAGGTGAACTGCATACCTCGGTCAGATATAATAGACACGAGCACACCATGAAGACGGACGATCTCCTGGATGTAAATCTCTGCCAACCGCTCCGAGGAATAGGTAACTGCCATAGGAATGAAATGCGCTGACTTAGTCAGCCTGTCCACAATGACCCAAACTGCATCAAACTTCCTCTGAGTCCGTGGGAGTCCAACAACAAAATCCATAGTGATACGCTCCCACTTCTACTCAGGAATCCCTAACCTCTGAAGTAAACCACCAGGTCTCTGATGCTCACACTTTACCTACTGGCAATTTAGGCACCGAGCTACATATACAACTATGTTTTTCTTCATTCGCCTCCACCAATAATGCTGCCTCAAGTCCTGATACATCTTGGCAGCGCCCGGATGAATAGAATATCGGGAACTATGGGCCTCCTCAAGAATCAACTCACGAAGTCCATCCACATTAGGCACACAAATACGACCATGCATCCTCAAAACTCCGTCATCTCCAAAAGTAACCTACTTGGCACCACTGTGTCGCACTTTGTCTCTAAGGACAAGTAAATGAGGATCGTCATCCTGCCGATCTCTGATACACTCAAACAAAGAAAATCGAGCAATTGTACAAGCTAGAACACGGCTGGGCTTAGAAACATCCAACCTCACGAACTGGTTGGCCAGGGCCTGAACATCCAATGCTAGTGGTCTCTCACCAACTGGAATATAAGCAAGGCTACCCATATTGGATGACTTTCTACTCAGAGAATCGGCCACCACATTGTCCTTCCCGGGATGATACAATATGGTGATATCGTAGTCTTTCAATAGTTCCAACCACCTCCTCTACCTCAAATTGAGTTCCTTCTGCTTGAACAAATAATTCAAGCTCCGATGATTAGTGAATACCTCACATGGCATGCCGTAAAGATAGTGCCTCAAAATCTTTAGCGCGTGAACAATGGCTGCCAGCTCTAGATCATGAACGGGTTAATTCTTCTCGTGAACCTTCAACTGCCACGAAGCATATGCAATAACCTTGCCACCTTTCATCAATACTGCATCCAGACCAATACGAGATGCGTCACAATATACTGTATAAGATCCTGAACCTGTGGGTAATACCAATACCGGTGCCGTAGTCAAAGTTGTCTTGAGTTTCTGAAAGCTCGCTTCACACTCGTCTGACCACCTGAACGGAGCACCCTTCTGGTTCAATCTGGTCAATGGGGCTGTTATGAATGAAAACCCCTCCACAAATCGACGGTAATAGCCCGCCAAACCTAGGAAACTACGGATCTCTGTAGCTGATGTAGTTCTAGGCCAGTTCTAAACTGCCTCAATTTTCTTAGGATCCACCTGAATACCCTCTGTTGATACAACGTGACCCAAGAAAGCAAGTGAACTAAACCAAAACTTGCATTTTGAGAACTTAGCATATATTTGGTTGTCTCTAAGAGTCTGAAAAATGATCTGAAGGTGCTGCTTATGCTCCTCTCGGTTGTGGGATTAGATCAAGATATCATCAATAAACACAACCACAAAGGAATCTAAGTAGGGATTGAACACCCGGTTCATCAAATCCATGAATGTTGCTGGGGCATTTGTCAGCCCAAATGACATCACTAGAAACTCGAAATGCCCGTACCGAGTCCGAAAAGCTGTCTTAGGGATATCAGATGCCATAATCTTCAACTGATGGTAGCCGAATCTCAAATCAATCTTCGAAAACACCTGGGCACCCTGAAGCTAATCAAATAAATCATCAATCCTCGGCAATGGATACTTGTTCTTGATAGTGACTTTGTTGAACTGCCGATAATCTATACACATCCTCATCAATCCATCTTTCTTATTCATAAACAACACAGGTGCACCCCAGGGCGAGACACTAGGTCTAATGAAGCCCTTATCAAGCAAATCTTGCAACTGCTCCTTCAATTCTTTTAACTCTGGAAGGTCCATGCGGTATGGCAGAATGGAAATAGGCTGAGTGCCTGGAGCCAAATCAATGCAGAAATCAATATCCCTGTCGGGTGGCATCCCCGGTAGGTCTGCAGGAAACACCTCTGGAAACTCACGAACAACCGGCACTAAATTCATGGAAGGAACCTCCGCACTAGAATCGCGGACATAACCAAATAAGCTAGACACCCCTTCTCGACCATATACCGAGCCTTCACATAAGATATAATCCTGCTAGCAGAATGGCCAAGATTCCCTCTCCACTCTAATCTAGGCAACCCCTGCAAGGATAAGGTCACCGTCTTGGCGTGACAATCTAATATAGCATGATAAAGTGAGAGCTAATCCATACCCAGTATGACATCAAAATCAACCATGTCGAGAAGTAGAATATCTACACGAGTCACAAGACTTCCAATGGTGACCACACATGAACGATAAACACGATCTACAATAATAGCATCTCTCACTGGTGTGGACACATACACATGAGCACTCAAAGAATCACGGGGCACAACCAAATATGAAGCAAAATAGGATGACACATAGGAGTAAGTAGATCCCGGATCAAATAGAACTAAAGCATCTCTACTGCAAACTGAAACAGTACCTGTGATAACAGCATCAGATGACTCAGCCTCAAGCCTGGCTGGGAAAGCATAACACTGGAGCTGGGCCCCACCACCCTGAACTACGTCTCTAGGACGGCTTCTAACTGGACGGTCTCCACCTCTAACGGCCTGACCTCCACCTCTAACAGTCTGGCATCTACCTCTGGCTGGCTGAGAAGGTGGTGCAGCAACTGGTGCCGGAACCATGGAACGAGAATTCTGATGTTGTGAGCTGCCCGTTGCCCGAAGGAAAAATCTAGCAATGTGTCTTGGATCACCACAAGTATAACATAACCTCGGTTGTTATGACTGCTGACCCTGAAACTGACCCTATCGACCTGAATAACCACCCTAATAACTTTGGAGTAGAGGTGCACTAATAGGAGTTGGTGGTGCACCATAGGCTAGCTAGTCGGAATAATGCATCTGAGGGCCACAACCACCTGAGGCACCGTGGGATGCCTGGAGCGTCGAATGAAATGGCCTGGGAGGATGGCCTCTACCAAAAGTACTCCTGCCTCTAGATGAGGCACCGCTGAACTCACCGAAATGACGAGGTCACTTGTCAGACCCCTGACCTCCCTAAGTAAGAACCATTTCAACTCGTCTGGCGACATTAGCAGCCGCCTTAAAAGAAATCTCACTCCCAGTCTCCTTATCCATCTACAATCTGATAGGCTGAGCAAGTCCATAAATAAACCTCCCCACCCTCTCTCTATCTCGGTTGGAAGCAGAAGAATAGCATGACGGGCCAAATCCACAAAACGAGTCTCATACTGAGTAACAGTCATACCTCCTTGTTGGAGACGTTCAAACTGACGGCGACGCTCCTCTCTCAATGTGATAGGCAGAAACTTCTCTATGAAGAGCTAAGAGAACTGGTCCCAGGTAAGAGCAGGCGACCCAGCTGGTCTGGTCAACAAGTAATCTATCCACCACTTCTTCGCGGAACCAGTCATCTGAAATGCAGCAAAATCAACCCCATTGGTCTCCACTATACCCATGTTTCGTAGAACCTCGTGACAGCTGTCAAGCTACTCCTGGGGGTCCTCTGAAGGAGAACCACTGAAGTGAACAGGAAAGAGCTTGGCAAACCTGTCTAATCTCCATAAAGCCTCAGAAGACATAGCTGGCCCATCTCCGACCTATGCCGCAATAACCAACTGAACTAATCTGACTGGCTGAGCTGCTGGAGCCTGACACTGGGGAGCTATCTGCTCCGGAGCATGAGTGGTGGGAGTCTGGGCTCTTCCTCCAGCCTGAGAGACTGCTGGTGCTATGGGAAATGTGCCAGTCTGGGCCACACTCTCCATAAGGCCCACCAAACAGACCAAAGCGTCCTGAAGTATTGGGGTGGCAATGAACCCCTCCGGAACCTGAGCTGGTCCGGTAGGAATAGTCTGGGAAGGAACATCCTCGTCAAGATCTATCTGAGGCTCCACTGTTGGGGCTGCTGCTCGAGCTCTGGGCTGAGCCATGCCCCTACCTCGGCCTCTGGCACGGCCTCGACCTCTGCCCCGCATAGGAGCTTCCACTGGAGGCGTTGGCTGCTGGTCGTGCATTAACACTCTCCCTTACTATAATGCAATGCATAAATAACAACAGGGAGATAGAATAACAAGTACAAACCTTACTTCAACATTTGGTTCCACAATATAAATCTCAACTTTTAAATAAATACTCGATTACCAATAGAAAATTCGTAAACATGATAATGACGATCAATTTAACAACACTAGTATAAACATGTAGCAATTAGGCATAAGAAGAGATAATATAAGAAAACGGAAGGAACATGAAAAAAATAGGTAAATTGGCGACGCATAAGTACTCGTCACCTCACATATACGCCGCTCACATGAATTTCACTTAGCAAATAATCTAAGGTTCCTAATTCCCTCAAGTCAGGGTTAGACACAACACCTACCTCGTTCTGAAGGCCACTTAATTCTCAGTCACAGCTTTTCCTTTGGAATTCACCTCCAAACCACTCGTATCTATTCAGAAATGACTCAATAAAATCAAATATTGCTGAAGAAATCAATTATATAGCATAAATTAAATTTCTCAAATTTTCCTCCAAAAAGTCAAAAAGTCGACCCCGGGCCCGCTTGATCAAAACCCGAGGTTCGGACCAAAATCCATTTACCCATTCACCCCCGAGCCCGAATATATAATTAGTTTTGGAATCCGACCTCAAATTGAGGTCTAAATTCCCAAATTTCTAAAATCCCTAGTTTCTACCCTAATCCCTAATTCTACCATGAAAACTCTAGATTTTAGGTTGATAATTCATGAAATGTAATGGGTAATTGAAAGAAAATGGTTTAGAATCACTTACCAACACTTTGGGGAAGAAATGGTTCTTGAAAAATTGCCTCTACCCGTTTGGTTCTTGAAAATGTTGAAGAAATGGCTTAAACCCGTGTTTGATTCTATTTTATGCACTGGGCGATAGTGTTCATCGCGATCACGTAAACACTGCCGCATTCGGGAAGAGAAGCCTCCTAAGGACTTACGCGATCACGAAAGGATTTACGCGTTCGCGAAAGCTTAGCCCGCCTTACCTTCGCATTCGCGTAGAGCTTCCCCAGGTCCCCTGCCCAGCATAGCTAGAGCTACGCATTCGCGTAGAGTAACTCCCCCCAATGCTCCGCGTTCACGACCATGGTCTTGCATTCGCGTAGAGTAAATCCTCCCCCAGTCGAGTTTCCCCTTTGCGATCGCGAGAGTGACTACGCGATCGCGAAGCACAGTATTGCAGACATCAAATACAGCAAAAATACCAGATTTTTCTAAGTTCAAAACATCTCGTGGCCTATCTGAAACTCACCCGAGCCCTCGGGGCTCTAAACCAAACATGCACACAAGTCTAAAAACATCATACGAACTTGCTCGCATGATCAAATCGCCAAAATAACACCCAGAACTACGAATTTAGCACCAAATCAAATAAAATTCTCAAGAACACTTTAAAAAACAAATTTCTCAACTGGACGTCTGAATCACGTCAAATCAACTCCGTTTCTCACCAAATTTCAAAGACAAGTCTTAGATATAATAATGAACATGTACCGGGCTCCGAAACCAAAATACGGACCCGGTACTAACAATACCACACATCAATCAATTTTTTAAAAAAAATAATTTCCAGACTTTTTTATCAAAAATTCATAACTCAAGCTAGGGACCTCCGAATTCAATTCCGGGCATACGCTCAGGTCCCATAATTCGATATGGACCCACTGAGACCGTCAAAACACAGATCTGGGTCCGTTTACCAAAATTATTGACCGAAGTCAAATAAAATCAACGTTTTAAGGCATAAATTCTTGTTTTCATCAATTTTAAAAATAAAGCTTTTCGGAAGCATGCCCAGATTGTGCACGCAAATCGAGGAGGGTAAAAATGAGATTTTTAAGACTTAAGAGCGCATATTCGAAGTCTAAAAAATAATATGACCTTTTGGGTCATCACATCGCAGAAGCGAGCCTTCTATCGCAGATGTGTCCAGGCGTGGCTGGGGCGTCGATCGCAGAAGCGGACAGCTCCTCGTAGAAGCGTGTCCGCATATGCGCACAAATCCCGCAGAAGCGGAGGCTCGGCAAGTGAGGTTCGCAGAAGCGAAACTCCTTCCGCAAAAGCGGATGCGCAGATGCGAGCCCAGGTACCGCAAGTGCGAAAATGCCTGGGTAGTGTATAAATCGAAGAGTCCGAGATTTTTCCCATTTTAGACATTTCAAGCACGGATTTAGGCGATTTCAAAGGGAATTTTCACGACTTTGAATTGGATAAGTGTTCTATAACTAAAGGTGATTATATTTCATGAATCCATGTCTATATTCATCCTTTATTTCGGATTTAGATGCAAGAAATTGGAATTTTTGTAAAACTTTCCAAAAATGAAAAATGAAGATTTGAAAGCCAATCTGATGTCAGAATTTGGTAATTTTTGTATGGTTGGACTCGTCTCGGAGTGGGTGTTCGGATTTCATAAGTTTTTTTGAGATTTGAGATGTGGGTCCCAATGTCAATTTTTAAAATGAATTTTGGATTTTAATCCGAAAAAAATAGTAAATTCATATGGAATTAATTCCTACAATTTGTATTGAATATATTGAATTGTTTATGACTAGATTTGAGGATTTTGGACACTAATGCGCGAGGTAAGGGTGTATTTGAAACTTGAAATTTGATTGTGAAGCGAGGTAAGTGTCGTGGTTAACCTTGACTTGAGGGAATAGAACCCTTAAATTATTTGTTATATGAAATGCATGTGAACGACGTATAGGCGAGGTGGCGAGTGTCTATACGTCATCAAATTAATTATTTGCAAAAATATTTGAAAATCATAAATTATTTTAATACACGAATTAATTGTTATAATAATTGTTTCTCTCCTATTCTTTGTCAAATATTAATTTTTGAATTTCTACAATAATTGCTACATGCTTAATTGATTTATGCGCACAAACTGCTACTTGACATTTAGTATATTAAATATTAAACTGCCTATTTTCTCTCTGATTTCCATAATAAATTGCTATTTGTTATTGTTTGTTTCATAATTAAATCATAATTATTGTATGCTTGTTGTCTTATAATTTCATATTAATTGTTGCTTTCATTAGGGCAATTTCTTCTATAAGAATTGGTAAATGAATATATTGGGGGATCGAGTTGCACACCGCAACAAACGTTATTAAAAGTCCATATTGGGGGATCGGGTTGCACGCCGCAACAGACTTTATTAAAAGTCCATATTGGGGGATCGGGTTGCACGCCGCAACAGACTTGTTTAAAAGTCTATATATACTTGATTAAAATAAATATATGGGAGGATTGAAAATGAATATGTTGTGTGAGCGGGTTGCACGTTGCAACGGAAATTGATTGAAATAATAATTAGTTATGACTGATGAGTTGGCTTCAACTATTAAAAATGAGTTACCTGATTTAATTCTATTATTATGGTTATTACTACTATTGCGTACAGGTTAATATAAATGATCTGCCTTAGCCTCGTTACTACTTCGTCGAGGTTAGGCTCGGCACTTACCAGTACATGGGGTCGGTTTTACTCATACTACACTCTGCACTTCTTGTACAGATTTTGGAGTTGGTCCCAGCGACGTACCTTAGATTTGCTCAGATTTTAGCTACCAGAGGAGACTTGAGAAATAAATGCACAGCGTCCGCAGTTCTGAAGTCCCCGTCTATCTTTAGCTGTGTATTTGTTTTCACACAGCTTTATTTCATTCATACCTTTATTTTTATTATTCTAGAAGCTCGTACACTTGTGACACCAATTCTCAAATGGTATTTAGACAATGTTATTTTTATGGATTAATCACTACAATTCAGACTTTACTTCCGCATTAATTAATTAGTTGGTTGCACTCATACTACACCCTGCACTTTGTGTGCAGATCTAGGTGTCACTGAGTACATAGTTCACTTTCAGTAATTCTAGCAAAGAATAGACTTGCTTTCAAATCCGGCAGTTTAAGTCAAATCAATTTTATACAGTTCAAGTTCATGTAATCCGGATATAAAATCTTTTAAAGATTTCACAACAATGACAGATAGCAACCAAGTGCAACAACAAATGCAAAGCAAGTATAGCCTCTCAGGAAACAGTCACCCAACTCATCACAGCAACTCAACCACTCGGCTCTCAGCCCTCACCACTCACACTCAATGGGTACCCGCGCTCACTGGGGGTGTACAGACTCCGGAGGGGCTCCTACAGCCCAAGCGCCATAATCTGCACGGATAACTCACGTGCTGCACGGACAACTCATGTGCTATAATATCCCGCACAGATAACTCACGTGCCATAATATCCTTACCTCACCGACCGACCCTCGGGCTTACAAAATCCTCAACTTATCTAGTCTCTCGGGCTCTCAGAAATCACAAAGAACAGCCCAAACAAAGATAACATAATGCATCAACAAATATCAAGAAAGACTGAGGTATGATACGCAAGTAAAATCATGACTGAGCATAAGATAGCAATTAGAAAATAATTCAACAAGTATGTGACCTCTGTGGGTCCCAACAATACTATCACAAAGCCTAAGCATGATTTCTAACATGATTTACAGTCAAATTTCTTCAACACATAGAGAGCATATAGCTAACAATAAGTTAATCAACTTTGCAGTTTCACGGGACGGACCAAGTCACAATCCCCTCGGTGCACGCCCACACGCCCGTCACCTAGCATGTGCGTCACCTCCAAAAAAATCACATGACATAAAATCCGGGGTTTCATACCCTCAGGACCAGATTTATAACTGTTACTTACTTCAAGCCGTAAAATTCTTATTCTACAATATCCTTTTCTCATGAATTGGCCTCCAAACGCCTCAAATCTAGCCATAAATAATTCATTTCAGTCAATAAAATTCATTGAAATCAATTCCATAAGAAAATGCTAATTTTCCATAAAAATCTGAATTTTAGCTCAAAAATTGCATGTGGGGCCCGCATCTCGAAACACGACAAAAGTAACAAAATCTGAAAGCACATTCAACCACGAGTTTAACCATACTAATTTTACCAAAATCCGACATCAACTCGACCTCCAAATCATCAAATCTTATTTCCAAATCCCTAAGTTCAAACCCCCGATTTACACCTCAAAAACATGTAATCTAGTCGGATTATTCGATGATAATTTAATATTATGGAGTAGAAATGATCGCAAGGGACTTACCAGTTTCCCTTAAATTCTCTCTCAAAATCGCCAAAAAACCCGTGCTTGAACGTCCAAAAATGGCAAAACTCGGAACCCCTTCGAAATGTATACTATCCTGGGGTTCCGCACCTGCGACTCACTTAGTCGCTTCTGCGGTTTCGCCAAGCCTCCACTGGAGTCGCTTCTGCGAGCTAGGAGCTGCTTCTGCGGGCTCGCATTTGCGAGGCTAGCTCCGCTTCTGCGATGGCTGGTGCGCACATGCGGCTTAGCACCTGCGATCAAACCTCCGCAGGCGCAAAAATACCAGAAGCAAAAATTCCAACAGTGGTTTTATGTTCGAATTTGATCTGTTAACTATCCGAAACTCACCTAAGGCCCCCGGGACCTCAACCAAATATACCAACAAGTCCTAAATCATCATACGAACTTAGTCGAATCTTCAAATTTTGCACACAAATCATAAATGACATAATGGAGGTATTCCAATTTTCAGAATTGGATTCCGACCCCGATATCAAAAAGTCAACCCCCCCTCCCGGTCAAACTTCCCAAAAATTCAACTTTCGGTATTTCAAGCCTAATTCCACTACGGACCTCAAATAATTTTTTGGACAAGCTCCTAAGTCCAAAATCACCATACGGAGCTATTAGAATCATCAAAATTCAAATCCGAGGTCGCTTACATATAGGTCCATATCCGGTCAACTTTTCTAACTTAAATTTTCAACTGTGAGACTAAGTATCTCTTTTCACCCTGAATTCCTTCTGGACCCGAACCAACTAACCAGATAAGTCATAAAACAACTATAAATCATAAATTGATCAGTAAATGGGGGGACGGGGTTATAATACTCAAAACGACCTGTCGGGTCGTTACATTCTCCCCATCTTAAACAAATGTTCGTCCTCGAGCGGGTTTAGAATAATACCTGGAGTCTCAAATAAGTGTGGATATTTGCTTCGCATCTCCTGCTCAACCTCCCAAGTAGCTTCTCCGGCTGGTTGCCACTACATCCTCACTGATGCTATTCTCTTTGACCTCAACTTTCGAACCTGTAGGTCTAAAATAGCCACCGGCTCCACATCATAAGTCAAATTACCATCCATCTGCACTGTACTGAAATCCAGAATATGAGACGGATCCCCGACATACTTTCGGAGCATGGATACATGGAACACTGGATGAACACCTGATAGACTAGGTGGCAAAGCAAGTTCATAAGCCACCTCCCCAATTTTCTTAAGTATCTCAAAAGGCCCAATATACCGAGGGCTCAACTTACCCTTCTTCCCGAACCTCAACACACCCTTCATGGGTGAAATATTGAGCAGAACCTTCTCCCCAACCATGTGAACAACATCACGAACCTTCCTGTCGGCATAACTCTTCTGTCTAGACTGTGTCGTGCGAAGTCGTTCCTGAATTACTTTGACCTTCTCTAAAGCATCCTGAACCAAGTCAGTACCCAATAGTCTAACCTCACCCGGCTCAAACCAACCCACCAGAGACCGACATCGTCTCCCATATAAACTTTCATATTGAACCATCTGAATACTCAACTGGTAGCTGTTATTGTAGGCAAACTCCGCGAGTGGCAGAAATTGATCCCAAGAACCCCCAAACTCAATGACACATACGCGTAGCATATCCTCCAATATCTGAATAGTGCGCTCAGACTGTCCGTTCGTCTAAGGGTGAAATGTTGTACTCAGCTGAACCTGTGTGCCCAATTCTCATTGCACTTCTCTCCAAAACTGTGATGTAAATTACATGTCCTGATCTGAAATGATGGACACTAGCACACCGTGTAGGTGAACAATCTCGCGAATATAAATCCTAGCCAACCGCTCCGAAGAATAAATAGTACCAACTGGAATAAAATACGCAGATTTGGTCAACTGATCTACTATCACCCAAGCAGCATCAAACCTTCTCAAAGTACGTGGAAGCCTAGCTACGAAATCCATAGCAATACGCTCCCATTTCCACTCCGAAATTTAAATTTCAAGTCTCTGAAGCAATCCTCCCGGCCTCTTATGTTCATACCTTACCTGCTGACAATTTAGATACTGAGCTACAAACCCAACTATATCTTTCTTCATTCGCCTCCACCAATAGTGCTACCTCAAATCCTAATACTTCTTCACGGCACCTGGATAAATGGAGTACCGCTAACTATGAGCCTCCTAGAGAATCAACTCATGCAAACCATCTACATTAGGCACACATAGCCTGCCCTGCATCCGTAATACACCGTCATCTCCAATAGTGACTTCCTTGGCATCACTGTGTTGAACCATTTCTTTAAGGACAAGTAGATGTGGATCATTATACTGGCGCTCTCTAATGCGATCATATAAAGAAGACCGAGAAACCACATAAGCCAAAACTCAATTTGGCATGGAAACATCCAATCTAACAAACTGGTTGGCCAAGGCCTGAACATCCAAGGCTAAAGGCCTCTCTGCCACCGGTAAGTATGCTAAGCTTCCCAAACTCTCCGCCTTACGACTCAAGGCATCATCCACGACATTGGCCTTTCCGGGATGATAGAGAATGGTAATGTCATAATCCTTAAGCAACTCTAACCACCTCCACTGCCGCAAATTAAGATCCTTCTATTTAAACAAATGTTGTAAAGTCTGATGGTCGGTATACACCTCACTGGACACCATACAAGTAATGCCGCCAAAGTTTTAAGGCATGAACAATAGAGGCTAACTCAAGATCGTGGACTGGATAATTCTTCTCATGTACCTTTAACTGTCTGGATGCATAGGTAATCACCCTACCATCTTGCATCAGCACTGTGTCGAGACCAATACGCGACGCGTCACAATACACAGTATAAGACTCTAAACCTGTAGGCAATACCAATACTGGAGATGTAGTCAAAGCTGTTTTGAGCTTCTGAAAGCTCTCTTCAGACTCATCTGTCCACTTGAACGGAGCACCTTTCTGGGTCAATTTAGTCATATGCGATGCAATAGACGAGAAACCCTCCACGAAGCGACGATAATAATCGGCCAAGCAGAGAAAACTCTAAATCTCAGTAACTGAAGATGGCTTGGGCCAACTCTGAACTGCCTCTATTTTCTTCGGATCCACCTTAATTCCTTCACTTGACACTATATGTCCCAAGAATGCCACTGACCTAAGCCAGAACTCACACTTAGAGAATTTGGCATAAAGTTTCTCCTCCCTCAGCCTCTGTAATACAATACCCAAGTGTTGTGCATGCTCCTCCTCGCTACGTGAGTACACTAGAATATCATCAATAAATACCACTACAAATAAATCAAGATATGGTTGGAATACACTATTCATCAAATGCATAAATATTGTTGGGGCATTGGTTAGCCCAAAAGATATCACAAGAAATTCATAGTGGCCATAACGAGTTCTGAATGCCATCTTCAGAATATCCGAATCCCGAATTTTCAACTAGTGATACCTAGATCTCAAATCAATTTTGGAGAACACCCTCGCTCCCTGAAGCTGGTCAAATAAATCATCAATACGCGGCAATGGATATTTATTCTTGATTGTAACTTTATTCAACTGCCTATAATCAATACACATCTGCATAGTACCATCTTTCTTTTTCACAAACAGAATTGGTGCATCCCAAGGTGACACACTAGGCCTAATAAACCTCTTTTCAAGGAGTTCCTGAAGTTGCTCTTTCAATTTTTTTAACTCAGCTAGTGCCATACGATACGGAGGAATAGAAATAGGTTGAGTGCCCTACACCAAGTCAATACCGAAATCAATATCCCTATCGGGTGGCATACTCGGTAGGTCTGCAGGAAATACATCCAGAAAGTCTCGCACGACCAGTACTGAATCAATAATAGGAGTATCTGTATCAACATCTCTCATAAAGGCCAAATATGACACACATCCCTTTCCAACCATACGTTGGGCCTTCAAATAAGAAACTACCCTGCTAGGAACAAAATTTAGAGAACCTCTTCATTCGACCTTTGACAACCCCGGCATTGTCAACGTCACGATTTTTGCGTGAGAGTCCAGAATAGCATGACATAGAGACAACCAATCCATACCCAGGATTACATCGAAATCAACCATACCGAGTAATAAGAGATCAAATCTAATCTCCAGTTCCCCAATAGTTACCACACACAATCGATACACGATCCACAGTAATAATATCACCCACCGGTATAGATGCACAAACAGGTGAAACTAAGGACTCACAGGGCATATCCAGATAATGAGCAAATATGATGATACATATGAATAAGTGGAACCAGGGTCAAATAATATCGAAGCCTCCTTGTGGCATACTGAAATAATACATGTGATCACTACGTCTGAGGCAACATCATCCGGCCTGGCAGGAAAAGCATAGAATCGATCTTGCCTGCCACCTGATCGGCCTCCCCCTCTTGGGCGACCCCTAGCTGCCTGACCCCCACCCCGAGCTGGCTGGGCGGGTGGTGTAACTGTTGGTGATGGTGCCATTGGTTGAGAACTCTGCTGTGGAGCCCCATTCAACAGCCTAGGATAATCTCTCTTAAAATAAACCAATTCTCCGCACTCGAAACAACCCCTCCTCTGACGGAACTGCTGCTCCTGATAAACCGAAGAATTACTTGTAGAAGCCTGAGAAGACGAGGCATGATGAGAACTCTCCGCTGGTAGTGCACTGAATAAAGACTGGCCTGAGTGAGCACTGTAAGAACCGTGGATAGATGATGCACCACGATGAGCTGGACGACCCACCTGAGCATGTCTGTAAGAACGATCCATACCGCGATAAAACTGACCCTCAGAAGGAACACCGCTGAAATCACCAGAACCACGAGGCCTCTTAGCCTCCCTCTCAACCTGCTCCTGGCTGCGAACCATCTCAATCTAACGAGCAATATCAACAACCTCGTCGAAAGTAGCACCAAACACTCTCTCTAGTCATGAGTAATTGCAGCTGAAAAGTGAGGCCATCTATGAATCTCCTGATACTTTCCCTGTCTGTGGGAATCAACCAGATAGTATGACGGGCCAATTCTAAAAATCTCATCTCATACTATGTCACGGACATATCGCCTTGATGAAGCTGCTTGAACTGCCTTCGCAGCTCCTCTCTGTGGCACTGAGGCACGAACTTCTCCAGGAATAGACTAGAAAATTGCTACCAGGTAAGTGGTGCTTCACCGACCGACCTACACCTCTCGTAAGACTCCGACCATCTGAAGGCAGCCCCAGAAAACTAAAAAGTAGTAAATGATACCCCACTGGTCTCTAGAATACCCGATGTCCAAAGCATCCGCTGACACTTATCCAGAAAACCCTGGGCATCCTCTGACTCAGCACCGCTAAAAGGTGGAGTTCGAAGCCTCTCAAATCTCTTAAGTCTCTTCTGCTCATCATTTGCCATAACAGGAACTACCGGGGCCTGAGCGGCTGCAGCCGGCTGTGTTGGTAGTGGCCCCGGTATCTGAAGTCCATGTACTACCTGGTTTGGAGTACGGGCTACAAGGGTATGAGTACCTCCCCCGACCTTATAAGTGGCAGGTGCGGCCTGAGCCAAAACCACCTGAGCCAGACTAGTGCAGGCTGCCAATATCTGGGCCAAAGTCTACTGAAGGCCTAGAATCTCAATGGGCACAACTGGTGCCTGAGCTGATCCTGTCGGCTCAGCTATATCTGGAATCTGCTCCTAAGCTGGAGCAACTGGTGGTACTATAGGTGCTGGTCCAATTGTGGTACGAACTACACCTCGACCTCTACCTCGGCCCCGGCCTCTCGCGGCCCTAACTGGTGGCACTGGAGGCTAGCCGTCCGATCCGGTAGTACGTGTCCTCACCATCTGTGAGAGAATAGAATAACAAAAATTTAGTTTTCAAAATCAGCAAATTCATACGACAGAATACAAGAAAGTGAAATTTTCCTAATGGTTCTGCAGCCTCACGTAGATAAGTATAGAGTCTCTGTACCGATCCACAAGACTCTACGAAACCTGCTCATGACTTGTGAGACCTATGTAACCTAGGATCAGATACCAACTTATTACGACCCAAAATCCCAACATGTCGTGATGGCGCCTATCTTGGTACTAGGCAAGCCGATAATTTCGATAAACCACAATTTCTCTTAGGTTTGAAAATATAATAATTTAATACGATATAAAATTTCACAAATACTGACACGAACACTCCCCAAAACCTGGTGTTACTGAGTACATTAGCATCTAATATGAATACAAGTCTGAAAAATACGGTCTATAATAGTCTGAGACCAAATACAGTAAACAAGGAAATGGAGAAGGAGAGACAAGGTCTGCGGAACACGGCAGCTACCTCAAAATCTCCTGAAACTTAACTGCGCAAAATGATTAACACCCGCTATGTCAGGGAACACCTAGATCTGCACACGAAGTGCAGGGTGTAGTATGAGTGCAACCAACTCAACAAGTAACAATAATAACTAAGGAACTAAAGATAATGACGAGCTACACAGTTATAGTTCACTTTCAGTAATTCTAGCAAAGAATAGACATGCTTTCAAATCCGGCAGTTTAAGTCAAATCAATTTTATACATTTTAAGTTCATGTAATCCGGAAATAAAATCTTTCAGAGATTTCACAACAATGACAGATAACAACCAAGTGCAACAACAAATGCAAAGCAAGTACAGCCTCTCAGGAAACAGTCACCTAACTCATCACAACAACTCAACCACTCGGCTCTCAGCCCTCACCACTCACACTCACTGGGTACCCATGCTCACTAGGGGGTGTACAGACTCCGGAGGGGCTCCTACAACCCAAGCGCCATAATCTGCACGGACAACTCACATGTTGTACGGACAACTCATATGCCATAATATCCTTACCTCACCGATAGGCCCTCGGCCTTACTCAGTCCTCAACCTCTCTAGTCTCTCGGGCTCTCAGAAATCACAAAGATCAGCCCAAACTAAGATAACATAATGCATCAACAAATATCAAGAAAGACTGAGGTATGATACGCAAGTAAAATCATGACTGAGCAAAAGATAGCAATTAGCATATAATTCAATAAGTATGTGACCTTTGTGGGTCCCAGCAGTACTATCACATAGCCTAAGCATGATTTCTAACACGATTTACAATCAAATTTCTTCAACACATAGAGAGCATATAGCTAACAACAAGTTAATCAACTTTGCAGTTTCATGGGAAGGACCAAGTTATAATCCCCTAGGTGCACGCCCACACGCCTTTCACCTAGCATGTGCGTCACCTCCAAAATAATCACATGACACAAAATCCGGGGTTTCATACCCTCAGGACCAGATTTATAACTGTTACTTACTTCAAGCCGTAAAATTCTTATTCTGCAATATCCTTTTCTCTTGAATTGGCCTCCAAACGCATCGAATCTAGCCATAAATAATTCGTTTCAGTCAATAAAATTCATTGAAATTAATTCCATAAGGAAATGCTAATTTTCCATAAAAATCCGAATTTTAGCTCAAAAATCGCTCGTGAGGCCCGTATCTCGGAACCCAACAAAAGTTACAAAATTCGAAAGCAAATTCAACCACGAGTCTAACCATACTAATTTTACCAAAATCCGACATCAACTCGACCTCCAAATCATCAAATCTTATTTCCAAATCCCTAAGTTCAAACCCCCGATTTACACCTCAAAAACATGTAATCTAGTCGGATTATTCGATGATAATTCAATATTATAAAATAGAAATGATCACAAGGGACTTACCTCAAGTTTCCCTAGAATTCTCTCTCAAAATCGCCCCAAAAACCGTGCTTGAACGTCCAAAAATGACAAAACTCGGAACCCCTTTGAAAAGTATATTGTCCAGGGGTTCTGCACCTGTGACTCACTTAGTCGCTTCTGCGATCTCGTAGGTGCGAGAATTCACCCGCTTCTGCGGTTTCTCCAAGCCTCCACTGGCATCACTTCTGCGAGCTAGGAGCCGCTTCTGCGGGCTCGCATTTGCAAGGCTAGCTCTGCTTCTGTGGAAAGCTCGCTTCTGCGATGGCTGGTGCGCACATGCGGCTTCGCACCTGCGATCAAACCTCCGTAGGTGCGAAAATACCAGAAGTAAAATTTTCGACAGTGGTTTTAAGTCTGAATTTTATCCGTTAACTATTCGAAACTCACCCGAGGCCCCCGGGACCTCAACCAAATATACCAACAACTCCTAAATCATCATACGAACTTATTCGAGTCTTGGAATCACATCCAACAACACTAAAAACATGAATCACATATATATTCAAACCTAATGAACTTTGAAACTTTCAATTTCTACAAACGGCGCCTGAACCTATCAAATCAAGTGCAATTGACCTCAAATTTTACACACAATTCATAAATGACATAACGGAGGTATTTAAATTTTCAGAATCGTATTCCGACCCCGATATCAAAAATTTAACTTTCGGCATTTCAAGCCTAATTCCACTACGGACCTCCAAATAGTTTTCCGGACATGCTCCTAAGTCCAAAATCACCATACGGATCTATTGGAATCATCAAAATTCAAATCCGAGGTCGTTTACACATAGATCCATATCCGGTTAACTTTTCTATCTTAAATTTTTAATTATAAAACTAAGTGTCTCATTTCACCCCGAATTCTTTCTAGACCTGAACTAACTAACTCGGTAAGTCATAAAACAACTATAAAGCATAAATTGAGCAGTAAATGGGGGAACGGGGTTATAATATTCAAAACGACCAGCTGGGTCATTACATATTCTCTCACAGATGGTGAGAACACGTAATACCTCTACCGATGGACAAAGACCAGAGCCTCCGGTGGCAACTATGGCCAGGGGTAGAGGTCGAGACCGAGGTCATGCTAGAAGCTGAGGCTGAGGCAGAGATAGAGCTCAGTCCAGAGCTCGAGCAGCCGCACCTGTTGTAGAACCTCAGGTGGATCTTCAGGAGGAGCTTCCAGTTCAGAATGTACTAGTTGGACCAAATCAGGTCCCGGGAGGATTCATAGCCACTCCAGTGCTTCAGGATGCTCTAGTCCGATTGGCGAGTCTTATGGAGGGTGTGGCCCAAAATGGTACATTTCCAGTGGCACCAGCCGTTTCACAGGCTTGGGGAGGGGCACAAACTCCCACTACTCCTGCTTCGGAGTAGATGGCTCAGAATTAGGCTCCAGCAGCCCCGCCAGTTGGGGTAGTTTAGCCAGTTGTTGCGGCACAGACCGGTGATAGGCCCGCATATCTTTTGAGGCCTTATTGAGTCTGGATAAATTTACCAAGCTCTTTCCAGTTCACTTCATTGGTACACCTTTTGAGGACCCACAGGATTATCTTGAACGCTGCCATGAGGTGCTGTGGAACATGGGTAAAGTTGAGATCAATGGGGTTGATTTTGATGTATTTCAGATGACGGGTTCCGCCAGGAGGTGGTGGGGAGATTATAGATTGAATAGACCAGTTGGATCGCCTACACTTACCTGGGAGCAGTTCTCTCAGCTATTTTTGGAGAAGTTCCTTCCTATCACACTGAGAGAGGATTATCGCAAGCAATTTGAGCGTTTACAGCAAGGCAGTATGACTGTTACTCAGTATGAGTCCCGTTTTGTGGATTTAGCCCGTCATTCTCTCCTTTTATTACCTACTAAGGGAGAGAGAGCGGAGAGGTTTATTGAGGGACTCACTCACTCTATCAGGCTTCAGATGTCCAAGGAGACCAGAAGTGAGATTTCTTTTCAGGCAGCTTCTAATGTCGCGAAGAGGATCGAGATGGTTCTTCTACAGGAGAGAGGGCGGAGGTCTGATGAGAGGCCTTGTCAATTCGGTGGTTTCAGTGGTGCCTCGTCTGGAGTCAGGGGCAATTTTGGTAGGGGTCATCCTCCCATATAGTTTCATTCAGCACTTCATGCATCTCCCGGTGCTTTAGGGAGTCACAGTCCTATTATTCCTTACTCTGGGCAGCCAATATTTAGTGCACATTCAGCTCCTATCAGTGCACCACCACTCCAGAGTTACTATAGCAGTTATCTGGCCCATTCGGGTCAGCTTCAGCTTCAGCATCCACGCATCAGGATGGGTGTTATGAGTGTGGGAACATTGGTAACATCATGAGGTATTGCCCTAGGTTGTCGAGTAACAAATCTCGACAGGATTCTCGTGCTATCATACCGGTATCGATTTCTTCACCGCCTACTCAGCCAGCTAGAGGTAGGGGTCAGGCAGCTATAGGTGGAGGTCAGGCCATTAGAGGTGGAAGTTAGGCCATTAGAGGTGGAGGTCAGACCATTAGAGGTGGAGGCCAGCCAGTTTGAGGTCCTCCCAGGGACGCAGTTCATAGTGGTGGGGCTTAGCCCCAATTTTATGCTTTTCCGACTAGGCCTGAGGCCGATTCATCTGATGCAGTGATCACAGGTATTATTCCAGTTTGCCATAGAGACTCTTCAGTTCTATTTGATCCAGGATCTACTTATTCCTATGTGTCCTCCTATTTTGCTTCATATTTGGTTGTGCCTTGTGATTCTTTAAGTGCTTCAGTATGTGTATCTACACCGATGGGAGACTCTGTTGTAGTAGATCAAATCTATCGTTCATGTGTGGTTGCTATTGGTAGTCCTGAGACTAGTGTGGATCTTCTACTTTTTGATATGGTAGATTTTGATGTCATCTTGGGTATGGATTAGTTGTCACCATAACATGTTATATTGGATTGTCATGCCAAGACGGTGACCCTAGCCATGTCGGGGTTACCTCGGTTAGAGTGGAAAGGAAATCTTGGTCATTCTGCCATCAGGGTTATCTCTTATATGAAAGCTCGGTGTATGGTCGAGAAAGGGTTTCTAGCCTAATTGGCTTATATTCGCGATCCTAATGCGGATGTTCCATCTATGGACTCACTACCAGTTGTTCGTGAATTTCCAGAAGTATTTCCTGCAGATTTGTCGGGGATGCCACCCAACAGAGATATTGAATTCTGTATTGATTTGGCTCCGGGCACTCAGCCCATTTCTATTCCACCATACCGTATGGCCCCGACGGAGTTGAAAGAATTGAAGGAGCAGTTACAAGACCTGCTTGATCAGGGATTCATTATACCTAGTGTCTCGCCCTGGGGTGCACCAGTACTATTTGTAAAGAAGAAAGATGGCTCTATGTGGATGTGTATAGATTATCGGTAGTTGAACAAAGCTACTATTAAAAGCAAATATCCGCTACCAAGAATTGATGACTTATTTGATCAGCTTTAGGGTGCTAAGGTATTTTTGAAGATCGATTTGAGGTCTGGTTACCATCAGTTGAAGATCAGGGCATCTGATGTCCCTAAAACAGCTTTTCGGACTCAATATGGGCATTATGAATTCCTAGTGATGTCATTTGGGTTAACAAATGCCCCAGCAGCATTTATGGATTTGATGAATCGAGTGTTCAAGACCTATTTGGATTCTTTTGTGGTTGTATTCATTGATGATATCTTGATTTACTCCAGCAGTCGAGAGGAGCATGAGCAGCATCTTCAGAGTGTGCTTCATACTTTTAAGAGTAATCAATTATATGCCAAATTTTCAAAATGTGAGTTTTGGTTAGACTCGGTTACCTTTTTGGGGCATGTTGTATAGGCAGAAGGCATAAAGGTGGATTCTAAGAAGATAGAGGATGTTCAGAATTGGCCTAGACCTACTTCAGTTATAGAATTCCGGAGTTTTCTGGGTTTAGCAGGTTATTATCGTCGGTACGTGGAAGGGTTTTCATCAATAGCAAGCCCATTGACCAACTGACCCAAAAAGGTGTCTTATTCAGATGGTCAGATGAGTATGAGTTGAGCTTTCAGAAGCTCAAGACTGCTTTGACTACGGCGCCATTGTTGGTATTACCCATAGGTTCAGGATCGTATACGGTATATTGTGACGCATCTCACATTGGGCTTGGTGCAGTATTAATGCAAGATAGAAAGGTGATTGCATATGCGTCGCGGCAGTTGAAAGATCACGAGAAGAATTATCCTGTTCATGACTTAGAATTGGCAGCCATTGTTCACGCACTGAAAATTTGGAGACATTACCTCTATGGTGTCTCATGTGAGGTATTTACATATCATCATAGCCTTCAGTATCTGTTCAAGGAAAAAGATCTTAATTTGAGGCAGATAAGATGGTTGGAGTTGTTGAAAGACTATGATATCACCATTTTGTATCACCCCTGGAAGGTCAATGTGGTGGCCAATGCTTTGAGTAGAAAGGTTGTGAGTATGGGCAGTCTTGCGTATATTCCGATTGGTGAGAGGCCATTAGCTGCAGATGTTCAGACTTTGGCTAATCAGTTCGTGAGTTTAGATGTTTTAGAACCCAGTCAGGTTTTAGCTTGCACAGTCGCTCGGACTTCTTTATATGAGCGCATCAGAGAGAGGCAATATGATGATCCTCATTTACTTGTCCTTAAGGACACGGTGATGCTAAACAGGTTGTTGTGGGGAAAGAAGGAGTTCTGCAAATGCAGGGTCGTATTTGTGTGCCTAATGTGGATGGGCTTCGTGAATTAATTCTGGAAGAGGCCCACAGTTCCAGGTATTCTATTCATCCAGGTACCTCCAAAATGTATCAAGATTCGCGGCAACATTATTGGTGGAGGAGAATGAAGAAGGATATAGTTGCATATGTAGTTCGGTGTCTGAATTGTCAGCAAGTTAAGTACAAGCACCAGAGACCTGGTGGTTTACTTCAGAAGTTAGAAATTCCTGAGTGGAAGTGGGAGCGTATCACTATGGATTTTGTTGTTGGACTCCCACTGACTCAGAGAAAATTTGATGCAGTTAGGGTTATTGTAGACAGGTTGACCAAGTCAGCACTTTCATTCCAGTGGCAGTTACTTATTCTTCAGAGCGATTAGCTGAAATTTACATTCGTGAGATTGTCCGCCTTCACGGTGTGCCCGTGTCTATTATTTCATATCGAGGTACACAGTTTACCTCACACTTTTGGAGGGTTGTACAGCATGAGTTAGGCACACGGGTTGAGTTGAGTACAGCGTTTCATCCACAAACATACGGACAGTCAAAGCGCACTATTCAGATATTGGAAGATATGCTTCGCGCTTGTGTTATAGACTTTGGAGGTTCTTGGGATTAGTTCTTGCTACTTGCGGAGTTTGCTTATAATAATAGCTACCAGTCGAGCATTCAGATCATTCCATATGAGGCATTGTACAAAAGGCGATGTCGTTCGCTAGTTGGCTGGTTCGAACCGGGAGAGGCTCGGTTGTTGGGTACCGATTTGGTACAGGATGCCTTGGATAAGGTCAAGGTTATTCAAGATCAACTTCGCACAGCTCAGTCTAGGCAAAAGAGTTATGCCAACCGTAAAGTTCTAACATTGCATTCATGGTTAGAGAAAGAATATTGCTTCGGGTTTCACCAATGAAAGGTGTAATGAGGTTCGGAAAGAAGGGCAAGTTGAGCCCTATGTATATTGGACCCTTTAAAATTCTTGAAAGGGTGGGAAAAGTAGCCTACAGGCTTGCACTACCACCTATTTTATCAGCGGTTCATTCGGTATTCCATGTGTCTATGCTTCGGAAATATCATGGTGATCCGTCCCATGTGTTAGATTTCAGCTCAGTCCAATTGGACAAAGATTTGACTTATGAGGATGTGCCGGTAGCTATTCTAGCCCGGCAGTTGAGGTCTAAGAGTTATCCTTCAGTTCGGGTGAAATGGGGAGGTCATCCGGTAGAAGCATCTACCTGGGAGTCCGAGTCGAACATACGGAGTAAATATCCACACCTTTTCACCAGCTCGTGTACTTTTTCTAACTTCGTTCGAGAACGAACGTTTGTTTTAGAGGTGGAGAATGTGATGACCCAAAAGGTCATCTTTAAATTTAATAATTAATTCTGTATTATAAGATCTTGAAAAGCACTATTCATCATTCCTCGACTTGTGTGCGCAGTCCATATAATTTTCCGAAAAGTTTTTATGTGAAAAATAGATTAAAGTGTTAAATAGAGCCTTAAAACTGAACTGAGTTGACTTTGGTCAACATTTTAAGCATACGGATCCGGATCAGTATTTTGACAGTTCTGGTAGGTCCGTATGTTGATTTGGGACTTGGGCGTGTGCCCGAAATTTAATTTGGAGGTCCCTAGCTCAAGTTATGACCATTTAACGGAAACTAGTAATTTAAAGGCTAAAGATTTCCAAAAGTTTGACCACGGATTTGACTTTTTGATATCGGGGTCGGAATACAATTCCAAAAATTGGAATAGCTCCGTTATGTCATTTACGACTTATGTGCCAAATTTGAAGTCATTCCGGATTCATTTAATATGTTTTGGCATGAGATTTGCAAATTAAAAAGTTTAAAACTCAAAGTTTGAATCGAGGTGTGAACTGTAATTTCAGCGTTGTTTGACGTGATATGAGACCCCGAGTAAGTCCGTATTATGTTATGGGACTTGCTGGTATATTCGGACGGGGTCCCGGGTACCCCGAGAGTGAGTCGGATTGAAATTGGATCAAAATTTTGGACTTAAGAAAAATCTGAAATTGGCCTTCTAGTGTAATCGCACCTGCAGATTTTTGACCGCAGAAGCGAGCCTTCCATCGCATATGCGTCCACGCGTAGCTGGGGCTTCGATCGCAGAAGCGGACAGCTCCTCACAGAAGTGTGTCCACAGATGCACACAAAATCCCGCAGAAGCGGAGGCTGGGCAAGTGAGATTCGCAGAAGCGAAACTCCTTCCGCAAAAGCGGATGCGCAGGTGCGAGCCCAGGCACCGCAGGTGCGAAAATGCCTAGGCAGTGTATAAATCGAAGAGTCTGAGATTTTTCTCATTTTAGACATTTCAAGCACGGATTTAGGCGATTTCAAAGGAAATTTTCACGACTTTGAATTGGATAAATGTTCTATAACTAAAGGTAATTATATTTCACGAATCCATGACTATATTCATCCTTTATTTTGGATTTATATGCAAGAAATTAGATTTTTTGTAAAACTTTCCAAAAACGAAAAATGAAGATTTGAAAGCCAATTTGATGTCGGAATTTGGTAATTTTTGTATGGTTGGACTCGTCTCGGAGCGGGTGTTCGGATTTCGTATGTTTTTTTGAGATTTGAAACGTGGGTCCCACTGTCGATTTTTAAAATGAATTTTGAATTTTAATCCGAAAAAATTAGTAAATTCATATGTAATTAATTCCTACAATTTGTATTGAATATATTGAATTGTTTATGACTAGATTTGAGGATTTCGGACACTAATTCGCGAGGCAAGGGTGTATTGGAAACTTGAAATTTGATTGCAAAGCAAGGTAAGTGTCGTGGTTAACCTTGACTTGAGGGAATAGAACCCTTAAATTATAAATTATTTTAATACACGAATTAATTGTTATAATAATTATTTCTTTCCTATTCTTTATAAAATATTAATTTTTGAATTTCTGCAATAATTACTACATGCTTAATTGATTTGTGTGCATAAATTGCTACTTGACATTTAGTATATTAAATATTAAACTGTCTATTTTCTCCCTGATTTCCATAATAAACTGTTATTTGTCATTGTTTGTTTCATAATTAAATTATAATTATTGTATGCTTGTTGTCTTATAATTTCATATTAATTGTTGCATTTATTGGGGCAATTTCTTCTATAAGAATTAGTAAATGAATATATTGGGGGATCGGGTTGCACACCGCAACAGACTTTATTAAAAGTCCATATTGGGGGATCAGGTTGCACGCCGCAACACATTTTATTAAAATTCCATATTGGGGGATCGGGTTGCACGCCGCAAGGGTTGCACGTCGTAACAGACTTTATTAAAAGTCTATATTGGGGGATCGGGTTGCACGCCGCAATAGACTTTATTAAAATTTCATATTGGAGGATCGGGTTGCACGTCGCAACAGACTTTATTAAAAGTTCATATTGGGAGATCGGGTTGCACGCCGCAATAGACTTGTTTAAAAGTCTATATGTACTTGATTAAAATAAATATATGGGAGGATTGAAAATGAATATGTTGTGTGAGCGGGTTGCACGCTGCAACGGAAATTGATTGAAATAATGATTGGTTATGACTGCTGAGTTGGTTTCAACTATTAAAAATGAGTTACCTGATTTAATTCTATTATTGTGGTTATTACTATTATTGCGTACAGGTTAATGTAAGTGATCTGTCTCAGCCTCGTCACTACTTCGTCGAGGTTAGGCTCGGCACTTACCAGCACATGGGGTCGGTTGTACTGATACTACACTCTGCACTTCTTGTGCAGATTTCGGAGTTGGTCCCAGCGACATACCTTAGACTTGCTCGGATTTCAGCTACCAGAGGAGACTTGAGGTATAACTGCACCGCGTCCGCAGTTCTGAAGTCCCCGTCTATTTTACTTTAGCTGTGTATTTATTTTCAGACAGTTTTATTTCATTCAGATCTTTATTTGTATTATTCTAGAAGCTCGTGCACTTGTGACACCAATTCTGGGATGATATTTAGACAACGCTATTATTATGGATTAATCACTACAATTCAAACTTTACTTCCGCATTGGTTCCTTTGTTATTAATTAATTTAAAATTATTTAAAAATAGTTAATATTATTCTAACATTGGCTTGCCTAGCAAGTGAAATGTTAGGCGTCATCACGGTCCCGAAGGTGAGAATTTCTGATCGTGACGAGTATGAATTAAAGAATGTAAAAAGACTGCAAAAATATTTCTATTGTCATAGAAGATTAAAGAAAGAAAACTGAAATGTGCTGACTGCCTGCATTACATCTACAGTGGAAGATGGAAAAAACAAAACTGAAAAAATATTTCTAGCATGGTATTATTTTTAAGAAAAGGTGTCTTTAATAAGATCCCAATTAAATGTCAACCTTCATTTTTCAATCAATTCACAACAGGTGAAAGTGCTTTGGTCGTGCTAAAAAAATGCTTTTCAATTCACATGTGCAATAGTTATACCCTACCATTTCATAGTATCAAATTAAATGGCCAATTTCAATTTACATTTTATCCGTTCACAAATTCACATAACAGCTACAGTTTTACCATTTAATAGGATCCTAATTAAATGTCCAGCTTCATTTTTCAATTCACACATTTACAAGTTAATTGCATCTATAATTTACCATTTAATAGAGACTTCAATTTTTCACATAGCAGCATTTCAAATAAAATTAAAATAATATTATTTTAAGGTAGAGGGTTATTTGGTCATTCAGATTTTGAAGGACAACAACAACAACAACAACGACCCAATAAAATCCCACTAATGGGGTCTGGGGTGAGTAGTGTGTACGCAGACCTTACCCCTACCCCGAAGGAGTAGAGAGGTTGTTTCCGAAAGACCCTCGGCTCAAAAAAAAAAAGATAAAATGACAAAAAGGAGACAATATTAGTATCACAACAACAATCATAGGATAAATAGGAACACCATGAAATCCAGAAGAACGATGCAAAGCAAAGGGAGACAATATTAGTAAATATTAGTATCACCACAACAATTATAAGAAAAATAGGAACACCATGAAATCTAGAAGAAAGATGCAAAGCAAAAGCGATAGCTAGTAAGTAGGACATGTACTAAAAAAGCGAAATAGTAAGCCACAACATTGCCACTAGCTATCTTAGACAAAAACCCTACATGGCTAGTCTCATAATGGTACGAAGTAAGGCACGACTCAACTACCTCCTAACCTACAACCCTAATGCTCGACCTCCACATCTTCCTATCAAGTGACATGTCCTCGAAAATCTGGAGCCTCGCCATATCCTGCCTGATCACCTCTCCCCAATACTTCTTAGGTCGCCCTCTACCTCTTCTCGTGCCTTCCACAACCAGTTGCTCACACCTCCGTACCGGAGCATCTGAGCTTCTCCTCTGAACATGTTCGAACCATCTAAGCCTCGCTTCCCGCATCTTGTCATCAATGGGAGTCACATGCACCTTCTCCCGGATATCATCATTCCTAATCTTATCTATCCTATTGTGCCCGCACATCCACCGCAACATCCTCATTTCTGCTACTTTCATCTTCTGGATATGTGAGTTCTTAACGGGCCAACACTCAGCCCCATACATCATGGCCGGTCTAACCACCGCTTTATAAAACTTACCTTTGAGTATCGGTGGCACTCTCTTGTCACACAGGACTCCAGATGCTAACCTCCACTTCATCCATCCTACCCCAATACGGTGTGTGACATCCTCGTCGATCTCCCCTTCCCCCTGGATAACCGAACCAAGGTACTTAAAGCTATCTTTATTCGGGATGACCTGCGAATCAAGCCTCACATCCACGCCCTCTTCCCCTGGCTCAGCGCTGAACTTACACTCCAGGTATTCCGTCTTCGTCCTGCTCAGCTTGAAACCCTTAGAATCAAGAGTCTGTCTCCAAACCTCCAGCCTCTCGTTAACACCGGCTCGCGACTCATCAATCAGAACTATGTCATCGGCGAATAGCATGCACCATGGCACATCCCCTTGAATATGGTGTGTTAACGCGTCCATCACCAGTGCGAATAAGAACGGACTGAGCGCAGAACCTTGGTGTAACCCCATTACAACCGAAAAATGCTCAGAGTCGCCTCCTACTGTCCTAACCCGAGTCTTAGCCCCATCATACATATCCTTGATCGCCATAATGTATGGAACCGACACACCTTTTTCCTCCAGGCATCTCCAGAGAATTTCTCTAGGAACCTTATCATATGCTTTCTCTAGGTCAATAAACACCATGTGCAGATCCTTCTGCCTCTCTCTGTATAGTTCCACCAACCTTTTAACAAGGTATATAGCTTCTGTAGTCGAACGACCCGGCATGAACCCGAACTGCCCATACTCATCTTACGCATAGCTCCCACGACCTCCTCAACCTCGATACGCCTGCAGTATCCAAAGTCACGGTGACTCTCGGAATGCTCCAATTCACCTAGCACAATATCCCGATCCCCTTCTTCATTCAGAAGTTTATGAAAGTAAGTTTGCCAGTTTTTGAAGGAGATTTTAGTAAAATAACTTTCACTAAAAGTAATATAGTACGATGATAATATAATATATGATAATATGAAAAATATGATATATATATATATATATATATATATATATATATATATATATATATATATATATATATATATATATATGGTACTCCATATGATTTCTTTCACCAAGATCTTTGCAGCAACTCCTCTATCTCTGCTATTACAGCCTCTTCATCTCCATCCTCATCGTAATCAAAGATGCTATCATCGTCAACTTCTTCTTCTGGTCCCGCTCCAACATCAGAGCCTACATTGAACATGATCATCCATTAAATAGTACTGAAAATGAGTTCTTGACATACAAGATTTGAAGCACAGACCTGAACCTGCAGTCTCCACATAATTATAATCCTCAAACAATTTCTCATTCAAAATTGACCTCACAGCTAAATCTGTACTGTCGCGGAGCACAAAGTAATCAGGGTGAGAAAGGTAGTAATGATGAGCCGCCATCTGATATGAAGGCATAAAGAATTCCATGATACTTTCTTCTGATTGATAATCACTAATTGGATTATGTCGCATTGCAAGCTCTCTTGCTTCACTAGTAAATGTTGAGGACTGGTCCAATTCTTGCTTATCATATGCAAGTGCAACTCCAAGCTCTTTCATCTTAAAAGTTTTACTCCAACAAGGTAATGAAACATTAATCTGATCACCAGTTTGTAAATATTTCCCAAACTCCCAGTGGCATAACAATGTCAACCTGTTGTTCTCTCCTGGAATGCCAATGAATGATGGGGCATAAATCCACTTAAGACCCTTTGTAATGTTTTGAACCTTGATGTAAAATGTATGCCCGCCCCCGAATTTATTGTCACCAAAATAGCGATATTTACGGGGACTAGAACGTTCATAGACAACGCAAATGTGCAGTACTGTTATCTCGATATTAGGAAGTGAATCGACATTCAGGGTCAACAACCTCTCTTCACTTTTGTTGCTGAACCAGCTTGGAACCTCATTTCCTGGAAAATAAGTACTGAAGATGCCAAATTCATAGAGTCCCTGATGCCAAAAAAGAAAGAAAAAATACTTTACATTGGATCTGCTCTACAAGTTGAGGAGAAAGTTTACAGTAAGAAACAAACTTACCTGCTGTACTGAATATGTCCTTTTTGTGTTAGTGAACCTACTTAATATTTCCACCACTGTATCTTGTCTGTTATCCAGCTTGAGAAGTCTTAGAGCATTCAATATTTCCACTTCAAAATAATCAATGGGCTTTAGCTTGAAAAGTCCTGAAATCTCACTTAAATTTTCACTTTCCGAGACATCTAAAAAGAGAGTTGACATTAGGTTGGGTAGATTTGTAACTGTTTCCAGTGAAGAGCATCTAACTGCCTTCAACGTAACAAGGCTCGGTGGAAGCTCTGGCAGAGATTGGAGGCTCGGACATCCATCTAACCAAAGGTCTTGGAGCAAACAAAGATTCTTTATACTCTGAGGCAGGTTATAAATCAGATTTTCACTTAGATTCAAGAAGCATAGTGAGGGAAGGTTACAGAGTTCAAATGATAGAGCATCGTCTGTTAAGTTGCATTTAGCAAAACTCAAGCTGACGAGCGAACTTGACAAAGAAGAGAAGGAAAAATGGTTAGAGTCTGGGGATCTTCTTAGGTTTGATGACCAAGTTTGCCAGAGGGACCTCCATGATTTCTCATTACCACCAACTGGCGCTAGCTGACCAAAATTCATGCCATTGGCCTGTAGAGTTTTCAAAGATTCTAGCTTGCCTAGCTCTATTGCTGATGTAACTAGTCTAGAACATCCAGAGATAGTAAATTTTTCTAAGGATTTGAGCTTACAAAAGCTTCCAGGTAGCTTCCTCAGATTCTTGCAGTCTCTTAAGTTCAGATATACCAGCCGGTCGAGGACTCCAATTGATTCATGAATCTTGACCAACTTAATGCAGTCTTTGAGGATCAAAGTTTTTAGATTGGGAAGTCCAGAAAAATCAGGAGTTCTTTTTAGGAAATGGGAATGACTAAAGTTGAGGATTTTTAATGATCTGAGAATCTGCAACATGAAGAGGTAAAAGTTAAGTCTGATTCAAAAGACAAAAAGGGAACACATTTATAACATACCTTGATTCTCTCCCAGGTTCTTTCCAAACAACTGTTTTTCATTTCAAGGGCAACCAGACCCTCTAGAGGGAGATCTTCAGGAATGGTCTTCATGTGAAATCCAGACCAACACAGTAATCTTAAACTTTTCGGAAACAAACTATAAAATCCAGTGAATCTTACATAACTAAGCTGGAGAATCCTCAGCTTCTGCATTCTGGAAAATGCATCAGCTTCAAATTCTTCACTGTTTGAACCCTCTGTATTGGCATCATTACAATGCTCCAAATTCTTACGGTGTTTCCTTGAATAGCCATGACCTAACAGACCAGTATCTTCATTGAGGAAATATGATCTGACAGATTTGACTACTTTGGACAATTTTGTGGACATTTCCTTGTCAAGAACTAGGCATTCAATTTTTTCAGTTCCCTGATAGAAAAACAACAATTGTTTATTCATTAGCGATGATTATAATGCTTACAACACACCAAAGAGTAAAAGAGTTACAGTTTTTTCACTCAAGATATTGAAGGAATCTCTGTATCTCCAAACTCTGCTTCTCTTCCAAGGCTCCCAAGGGGATTCTAGACGAATAATTTCTCTTCCCATATCTTGAATCAATGAATGCACTTTCAGCTTATCCTTGTCCATTTCGATCAGACATCTATCTGAAAGAATCTCAAGTCCTACTACTGAGAAAAAACCACATCCATCAAGTATTGTAACTGCATAATCTTTATCCTTTCCAACAAAGAAACAGACAATATCGAGGAATAGATTCTGTACATCATCATCTAGCAGTAAATCATAGCTGATTCTGAGTTTTTCCAGGATCTTATTGTCAGGGATTGCCTTTAGTTTCCTTAATGCACATTGCCACACCTCTATACTTCTGTCACAAAGAGAAGAACCTAAAACTTTGAGAGCCAAAGGAATCCCTTTACAATGAAGTATCACATTTTCTGAAAGGTCCTTGTGATCTTCTGAAGGTTGTTCTTTTCCAAAAGCATACCAACTGAAGATTCGAATTGATTCTTGAGCATTCAATGGCGTGACCTTATACATCTTACATCTGTAGACCTCACTAGCATCAAATAGGCGCTGATTTCTGGTTGTAATGATAATTTTACTACCCGGATAAAACCATTCTCGCATCCCAAGTACAACATTTAACTGATCTCTATCTTCCACATCATCGAGAACAAGAAGAATTCTTCTGCAACGAATGGCCTCTTGAATCTTGCTGACTCCTTCATCGACATTGTATATCTTCTCAACCTTCTTCCCCAGAACATTTGAAAGAAGTTGTCTTTGTAGACTTACAAGACCATCATGTCTTTCTGAAGTTTTATTTACATCAGCAAGAAAGCTGCTGCCATCAAATTTGTCAAAGTTCAGATTGTAAGCAGTCTTGGCTAGTGTAGTTTTACCTATACCTCCCATCCCATATATAGCCATAATATCAATACTAGTTGATCCATCTTGCAACCAGAGATTGATGTCTCTAACTCGAGAATCTATTCCAACTGGATGGAGAGCAACACTTAAAACTGCGCGATTTAGTTTTCCTGCAACCACCTTCACAATCTCTTGAATAAACTTTGACTCACACCTGAAAATTGGATTGTATTTAATACCATCTAAAGTCAGCAATAAAGCACATTCTCTGCTGTGGAACAATTTGAAATCCACTAATATAAAACTACCTATAAACATCAAGCTAATAAAAGTTTACCCATCAGATTTATTCTGTAAGACCATTCCTCCCAAATCAGCAACTTCTGTTAGAGCAGCCTTCCATTCCTTCACCTTCTGCAACCATTCCAGTCTCCTTCCTTCGGTCCCGGATTTAAATCTCTCTTCATACATTAAAAAATCTTGTTCAAAACTCCCTTTTTGTTTCCTGACCTCTGACGGATCCACATCATAAAAAACAGGCAGAACGAAACGTCGAAAAGCTCTCTTACTCTCAAGTATAAACACAAGTTCATCAAGGCACCTCTCTGAAGAGGTATACTCTTTAGTGAAGACAACAACGAGAATTCTTGATTCTTGAATTGTTTTCTGCAATTCTTTGCATCCCTTTTCATCTATCTCAAGTTCATCAACCCTGAATGTGCGAATACCAGCATTTGATAAAGCTGAAAGTAGATGATCTCCAAAGGACATGCCTATTTTGGTTGCCAAGCTCAAAAATGCATGATAAGCAAACTGAGTCATTTTTTTTTTGTTTTGATCAGTCACTGATAAAAGATTGTTTTTTGAGAAGCAATTGTTTAGAAGCATCGAAGAGATAAATAGGTGACTTCGGAGTTCGGACATGCAGGCAGTCTAAGAAGGTACATGCATTGTTTTTACATGTCAAAATCAACAAGGAATATATATATATTCTAAAATTTACATAACCTAAGGTCTACAGATCATTAACTAACCTAGTAAATGACAACAAATTGGCAATACATATTTGTAGTTATTACTACACAATCTATCTCTTATTTATTGCAAATAGATTTGGAAAAACCATGGTAACAAAAATGCTACTTTAGCACATCTCTATAATAGGACAGAGGTTCTAGAGTGAGAGTCCCTAACTACTACGTGCAACCTTTAAGTGTCAACCTTATGACAAACAAAGTGTTAAAACAATATGAAAATAGAACTACGTTTACATTTCAGCTTATATGACCATATTCTAGAATACTTAAATTGGCAAAATATATCTTAATTATTTGTTTAGGATTAAGACTTAGAGAAACATGTTTCCGGTCCACATTGGGAACATGATGAGAAACTGTCATTTAGAAAGTTTTATCTATCATAAAATTCATATAACTTGTAACATTTTCAAAACCTAACACACTTCCAATAATAAGTTATTTAACATATTCTTTCAATCCAGAAACTGTTGGAATCAGATATAAGAATCCCCAATGGGCATTCACTATATTTAATTTCGTTCCAACACAAAACATATTTGTTTGTTAAGGCAGATTAAGGGTCCACTAATATTGGAGATTTTCTTAATCCCATTCTTATCTTTATATTGACATTTAAAGATTAAAAAGGCTTGTAGGAACACCAGGCATAAGTATTATATGATCCACCTAGTTGGTATCACCTACCATCGTATTCGTATTTTGTTGTTATTGTTTTTATTATTACGCAAGAATATAAAAATGTTGCACTATTCTTCGTATCAACACAGAGTTTATAATGCAATAAAATGTTTATCCTATATTTTTTATTGTAGTAGAATTTTTTACAAATTATCACCCCTCTTCGCCAAATTAACTCCGCCAGTGTGGGCTTGCTCACATTGTCGGTCCCAAGCCCGAATAAAGGAAGAGGATTGCGGTAGACTAGCAGCGAGCGTAAAACTTGTTAATTCATGACGATTTCTCATACCAGATATTGATGTTGTATCGCCCCTCTTCGCCCAAATTATTGAACTAGCGGATGTTTTTGGTAAATACTTTTGGATTTTTAGACTTAACAGTCAAAAGGACACACATTGGTGAATCCGATTCTGATAATTGTATTCCTTCGTCAATTTTGGCATATTATTATTCCGACTCCATGTGAAGAGAAATTCTTGAAATCACATTTTGTGGTGCTACAAAACGATTGAAATAACAAGTCGAAATCATCCTTAAGCATGAAGTTTTAGCTTATCATTATTTCCCACTAAAAGGTAAAGATCCAGCTTCTATACCTCCTATTGCTTGATGCAAAGTAAATAATCAAACACATTATATATTCACTATGAATTAAGTCATGTAAAAATTGGATATGGTTTTGAAGCTCAAATCACCATCATTCAGAAGCTTATTTGCTATAATTATGAAAATACCCTTAAGAGTAAATAAAAAGGCAGCTCAGCTATATACCCTGCAGTTTAATTAGAAATATGAAAGAGGAAAACTGAGACTTTTGGAGACTAAATAAAATGAATGGTTATAGGTTACATTTTTGGTTCCTTCCAGTGAAACGACCAAATGACTGTACAATAAGTTGATGAAACATGCATTTACACCATCGCCCACCCAAAGCTGATAAAAAAGAAGAGGACTGGATGTACCTCTATAACTTACAAAATTGTGTAACTAACAAGTATGTCAAGCATAAACAATGCTCAGATATTATCAGGTAATGATTCTGATTGAACCTGACTCGCAACACTTTTGTATATCTTCTAGCTCCACATGATTAAGCGATACATTAGTGTTGGTTTTCAAAGGGAGAGAAGGCATCTTCACAAGTACTTCTGTCATCATGGGAAGAATCTTTTGAGGCCACCAGATATGGGAAACGTAGAAAGAAGTCCTACAAAGCGCCTTTTCAACGAATTACCTAGGTATGGCAATATTGCTATTTCTGGGAAATCTTGATAATATGGTCTTTTTGCAACATTAGGACCAAGTGCTGGGACAAGACCATCTTCCGACGTATGTGCACTTGGGAGGTCTCCTCCATTTGCAGCAATTTCCTGTTCCAGGAAAATTTTGTGAGAAACAAGAACGCTTTCAGAATCTACTAAGACAAGCTAAAGAGAAAAGTTACTTACATTGTTCTCTGTCAAGTAATTTGATAGACCCCATTGGTTCAACAATTTACACAATCGTTCCGGTTCCGGATCATCTGCTGATTCTCGACGAATAATTTCTTTCCCCATGTCCTGAATAAGTTGAGGCATCATCACCTTATTTTCGTCATCAATGCTGATGAGGGATCTGTCAATGAGGTTCTGAATTCCGACCGTTGGGTGCAAATCACAGTTCTCCAAAATCTTGATAACATCATCTTTGTCCTTCCCAACAAAAAAAGAAGCAATAAGGAGGAACAACCTCTGGTCATGATCATCTAGAGACTTATAGCTTATCTCAAGATTCTTTTGAACTTTGCTATCAGGGATTGCTTCCAATTTCTGTAATTTACTTCTCCATATTTCCATACCTCTCCCTGAAAGAAAAGAACCCAAATCATATAGGGCTAATGGAAGCCCACTGCAATGCTGTATTGCCTGTGTTGAAAGCACCTTGAACTCTTCTAAAGGGTGGTCTTGTGCAAAGGCGTACCAACTGAAGAGCTTTAAGGACTCATCATCCCCAAGTTCCTTAATCTTGAATAACATGTGCCTCTCGTGCGCCTTCAACAATTTCTCACACCTTGTGGTTATGAGAATTTTACTCCCCGGATAAAACCAATCCCTTGTCCCAATAAGTGAATCTAAGACATCCAGCTCTTCCACATCATCAAATACAATAAAAACCTTTTTGTTGCCAATAGCATCTTTCATTTTGACAATTCCTTCGTCAGCATTGTATATCTTTTCCTTTCTGCCTTTCAAAATACTTTCAAAAATTTGTTTTTGAAAATAAACCTGGCCATTTGGATGTTTCTCTGAGATATCTCTGACATTCGCAAGAAAGCAACTGCCTTCAAATCTGTCATAGTTAGAGTTGTAAGCTACTTTAGCAACAGTAGTCTTTCCTACGCCACCAAGTCCACAGATCACCCCGATGCCAACTTCACTGGATTCATCCTGTAACCATGAGTTAATGTCCTTCACTCGAGACTCTAACCCAACTGTATATGAAGGTACACAAAGTACCATCCGATCCAATCTTTTGAGTATCTCCTTGATGATTTTTTGGATGAATTTTGCCTCGTGCCTGAGTTGCAGCGCAAAAGTAAGAGACGAAACAAGAGTTGATGAACTTCTGACTGGTAATGCTAAAAGCACATACGAGTCATGATTATTCACAGACATGAGGAAGCAGCACCCAAGGGTGTGGCCTAGTGGTCAATGAAGTTAGGTTGAGAACCATGAGGTATCAGGTTCAAATCTCCGTGGAGGCAAAAACACTAAGTGATTTCTTCTCATTTGTGCAAGTCTTGGTGGACAGACTTACCTGATACCTATTGTTGGTGAGAGGTAGCAGGTAGCCCGCGGAATTAGACGTGGGCACGCAAGCTGACCGGGACACTACGGTTATAAAAAAACGATTATTTTGGAAGCAACAAAAAATATTGCTTCCTTAGAGATCAATGTTTTATATCCAAGAGTTCCTAGGTGCCTAAGTCCTTTACTTCGACTAGGTAGAGAGAGGCCTTACTAACTTCTCACATATGATAAGCAGGAGAAGGAAGGACGGGAAAAGAAACGGAAAAGAAAACACAGACACATCCCTGCACACCAAGAGCTCAATTTGGGCGCCACCATACCCCAATATAAAGGGAAGCACATATATGGAAAAGAGGACCCAAAATCTAAGAGAAGATTCACCAGCATTCTTGAGCATCAGAATGTGTTTGATGTTTTGCTACCTAAATATAAAGGTCATACTACTGGACAAAAAGTACCGAGTCCTATGATGTCTATGACGAACTCCTTTTAGAATCAACAGAAATCTAAATAGGGAAAGATCCTCTATTTTCAGTGGTTTGAGTTTGTAAACATTTAGAAAGCATCGGTAACGAGACTTCTGTAATGAAACCAATCAGTAGACAAACCGAGCAAAACATAGTTCTAGACAATTATCTATATAGTTCTCTACAAACATCATCACCCAAGATAATTTTACACAGCAAACTTAGCAATTTCTCACCCAAAAATTAGAGGTGACATATGGCTCTTAAGACTAATTAATCTAAAGCCAAGTTAAGGAAATGTCAGATGAAGAAAAAGAAATTACCGAATCATGAGAAAATTTTAAAAACACTCACCCGTCTACTTCTTTAGCTAAGCACATTCCTTCCAATTTAGCAACTTCTTTAAGAGCTAATCTCCACTTGTCCATCTTCTCCATCCATACCTTTCTTTTTTCACCAGTCTCCGCATTCCCTCTCTTTTCATGATTCACAAAAGCTTCAGCGAAACTCCCAGTTTGGTTCTCAACATCCTCAGGACTCACAGTATAAAACACAGGCAAAACAGTATGACCCTCTTTCTTCCTTCGGACAACAATGTTAACAAGCTCATCAAGACACCATCTTGAAGAAGCGTAGTCTTTGGATAAAACAATTAGGGAAATCTTGGATTCTCGAATACCCTTTTGGAGTTCAGATTCTATGTTTTCTCCTCTGCGGATTTCATCATCGTCTCGAAAAGTTCGTATTCCCGCGTTGATGAGAGCTGAGTAGAGATGATCAGTGAAGTTTTTTCGGGTATCTTCACCTCTGAAGCTCAAGAAAACGTGAAAAGAGTAACGGGTTTGTGTGGGTTGTGGGGTTTGTGGAGTTGCCATTGAAAATAGTCCAAGAAAATGATGACCCAACAGAGAGATTTTATGGAAAGTGATAAGTTGTGCAGAGTCAAAGAGGATGATGACCCAACTGAAATTTTGATGATTTGTGTGTGCTACTAAGAATGAAAACTAGAGAGCGAAAGGAAAATTCATAGAGGAGTAAAGTTTCGAGAGTTTTGAGGACTTGAAGTCAATGGAAATGCCGTGTGAAGAGAAAATGGCGAGGTTTTGGTGTGGGGGCGGGGGAGGTATTATACTGTTGTTTATTGAGGCAATTGCGTGTTCCAAATTTGGTCGGTATTTTATTTTGACTGTTAAATTTCTTTCCGGCTTCCTTTCCCCCCTTGTAATATTCGTTAGCAATCGCATATAAAGGATATAACCTTTTCGAACTTGCAAACTGTAATATACCAATTTGAGTTTTACGGTAGAATACTTTTTTTTTTTAATTTGCAAATGAGATATTTGCTCCCTTTGACAATTTGCACATTAAGTAGTGTTTACCTATATGGGTCGTTTGGTACGAGGTATAAGAAGGTATAGTGTTAGTATAAAAATTTAATATCACCTTAATACTTTGTTTGGTTAGCAAATTGATAGTATAAGTTATCCCGGAATTAAAATTAGTACCGGAATAACTTATACCTTGTAGAGGGTGGGGTAATTAGTACCGAAATAACTTATACATTTTTCTTAGAAATTATGCAATTATCATTTTTAATACAACATACCAAACAGTGGATAAAAAATAATACCAGGATAACTAATCCCAGCATAAGCCGTATTCAAACCAAACGACCCCTTAGAGTTGGCAAATGTTTAAGACTTACAAAGAAAGTAGATTTTTGAGCTTAAAAAACTCTTCTTCTGTTTTGGATTTTAAAACTCAGTTGTTAAATCTTTCAAAAACTCCAAAATGAATATAGCTTACTTTGGACTCTCTACCGCGCAGTACTATGAAGCTGAATCATCACTAAAGTCAAGTAAATTGTAATGCATTAAGCTTTGTATGTAGAACTAATTAATGCTATAGAGAATGTCAATTGTCCAAAATCCAAGAAAGAAGGGGCGATAGCCCATGGAAACGTAGAAATAACCCACAAAAACGAGGTAACCACAGTGTAAAGCAAACCGCTCTTTAATCTTGTTACAAAACAAGCTTCAAATAATTTGAGGCTACAAGTTCATGTTTGTTAAATGTCTTATTTATATGACTGAGAAAAACACGAGACTGAATTTTACTGTCATCCCCGTTCTTGCACTACCAATTCACCTGCACAATAATAAACTCATAGTCAGTTTTCAATCTGCCAATTCTGCTGCTAATTTATTCACCAAATAAAACAATACTCATGGACAAGTATGAAGAGATACAAAATATTTCCAACTTAGCAACGCTTGTGAACAATTTCATCTTGCTAAATCTTGTTTGTCTTAAGCACTCGTGTGGATAATTGGATATTGCTTAGAGCCAGGTTCTCTCCCTTCCCATCTCCTGCCTCAAAAGAAGCTCACTACCTAGCCGAACTAGTGGGAGCCTCCTATCTGGAGACAAAGACATACTGGAAACCTCTCTTCCCTCCTCTCCGTAGTTCGTAAAAAGTTGACATAATTGACAAAGGCATGCACTTGCCATCACTAAATCCATTCCCCAACAACAACAACAAACCCAGTAGTTTCCCACACGTGGGGTCTGGGGAGGGTAAGATGTACGCAGCCTTACCCCTGAACGGACAGAGAGGTTGTTTCCAATAGACTAAATTCATTCCCCAATGGAGGAAAACAAATGACTTGCCATTGTACTCCTTTTCTCTAAATACATAACAGAATTGAATGAAACATCGTTTAGGTGCCATTTGATTCACGGAAACCTTGCAGCAACTGTTCTAAAACAATGAGCAACTGAGATTGCAACCCAGCAAATCAGCCACATTCAGATATCATATAACATTTCCGCAACTCCTAAAAGCATTTAAGGTTCAGAGCTGGGTTGAGACGGAAAGATTTTCGTACGTTACCCCTTGCTCAGAATTAGCTTTCATTGATCATAATCATTAATTTGGCAAACAATGAAAACAAGGACTGTTGGAGGAAACACCGACACAGGAATATATATGGTTTTCCAATTCTTTACGGACAAAGATAGACTGGAGTCGAGTTACTAGCCTTTTAGAGAGTTTAACGTAATAGGTGAGATTACAATTTGGTTAAGTAAACACCATAGGGTTGACAACAGTAAAGCAGACCATACAAACCGAGTATGATGAAATTAGAAAATTATGAGCTGAGAATGTGAGTTTTTCAGTTTAAAAATGTAATATCATTAGGGAGATGAGTCTATTTGAAAAAGCTTAGAATATTATGAGCACAGCATGAAATTAAGAACAAAAAGAGCGCATATAAGCTGCGTACATTAAGTGCAATTAACCCCAACAAATAGTGCGGGATAAAACACGAGGGGAAGTGCTATACACACTTAGATAAAGACAATTTGGCAGGAGTGCTATAGGAGGACAGGATAGGAGGGTCTTTGAGACTTGAGAACTGCTATCTGCTCCACATTTATCTGTCATGTACCGGAACAAGGTTATACAAGTAAAACAGATGATTGGAAGACTTTTATAAGGAAAAAATAGTTCTGTCCAGATTTTTGTTTATCTTGTATATACTATTGGAATTGTATGTCTAAACAGCTGGATGTGGCTGCACAATGAATCGGCTTTTTTCCTGATGAGAATACGCCTCAATGCACTAAAGGCTACATTTGTGGTGATGTTTCCATGTACACCACTAGATGTATTTAATGGTCTGTCATTATAGTGAATTGTTACTAACCTCACACACTACTATTACTTATGATCAACAAACCACACTTGTCTCTCACGTATTGGTGCAATAAGATATAGAAGTTAGAATATAAATGATCCTCTCGTCTTGTTTTTATTAGTTTAATGTGTTAGATAAGTGGGAACGGAAAGTGCCAACAAGGCCAGACTCATAGTAGAGATAATTGTATACACAAACCAAAACTGTCCAGTAAGGCAGCAACATATTGTTCTGTTCCTAACTTAAGTTGATAACTAGTACAAGTAAAGGAAGTCACTTTGTAGCCCATAACTAACCATTATTTCTTTCCACAAAATGAGCAGAACTAGGAGTACGACAAAAGGAGCAGGCATTCGTGACACATGTTTGGAAATGGTTCTCTTATGTCTTACAAGACTACTCGGATGTAAACAAGTAACGACATATACGCAACTAATAAGGAGAAAAGCCTTTCTGTTTTTTTCCCTAGAAATATGTATCCGCTATTTTGATCATCTTCTTTTGAAAAAGAAGTTAAGGCCTTAATAAAAGCCACTAGGAGAATCAAAATTTCAACAGGGGAGTTGGGATAGTTTCTGTTAGATATACAGCAATTGGCATTTTCCTTATCTTTTGCCTCTCTAAGGATGTATCGGACTCTTTCAGGACATTGTATCAAAATTTTAACAAAAAACAAGGGAAGAAACTTGAGAGGACTCGTAATCAATGCTAAATCGTCGAAAAGGCATGGTTATGTGTTGTGCTAGAGAACAACGAAAATCTCAATCAAATCAAATCAAATGACACTACAGAGGCATTTTTTCACATAGGAAAAAACATCTCAATCTTTACAACAGGGACATATCTAACCGCTTGAGTATATGTATAAGAAATCAAAAACCAAATTGCCCCTTTGACCATATCAGCTCTGATTGCACAAGAAGCAAACTTCCAGCAGCTGGGGTGAGATAAAGGACAAATGAAAACTGGTGTACCTAATGAGACAGATTTGGGACTTGGGATAGTTAATAATAAGATTTATGCTAAAATTGATGTTCCTGGTAAAGTGTGCATACAAGGAATAATAAAAACACAATTGGCATAACTAGAGTGCTTGAAAGCAGTATTAGTGGACACTACATCAATCCCAATTCATTACACCAGGAATGTATCTAATCACTTGAACTGTTTTGCATCAATAAGACCTAATTAATCAAAAGGTGTGACTTAGTGGTCAATGAAGTGGGTAAGAACCATGAGGTCTCAGGTTCAAATCTCAGCGGAGGCATAAAAACACTAGGTGATTTCTTCCAATCTATCCGAGCCTTCGTGGATAGAGTTACCTGGTACCTGTTGCTGGTGGGAGGTGCGTGGAATTAGTGTGCGTGCAAGTTGGCCCGGACAACAAGGTTATAAAAAAAAGACCTAATTAATCAAAATAAAATTAAAATGTGTCCCCCTTTTCGATCAGTGGCATATCAAAGAGACCCATTTCATAAAGATGAAAACTTTCACAAACCTCACCTTTTTAAGCATATCAAATCGGATTTCACGAACACACAGACTTCAAACAGCTGGTTGAGGAAATAAAGGAATGATAAAATCAGAAAATGAATCGTACCAAAAGAGACGATTGGGGATTCATCTCAGTGAGAGTGAGAAGCAGCGGCGGAAGAGGTGGAGTGAGAAGGGGCAGACATCTTGTTGTAAGCAAATTCGCCGACGCAGTAGATGGAGAAGGCGACGACGGCGATGCCAAGGCCAGGGAAAGCGTGGCGGAACTGATTGGTCAACATAGGATGCTTCCTCCACTCGTCCCTCCTCCTGAAGAACTCTCCAGTTGTTCCCAATGGTTTCCCCATTTTCCGATCTTTTGCTCTCTTGCCTGACTTCACCCAATTTGATTGCTGAAAATGAAGTGGAGCACTGCCTTTGAGGACTTCCAAGATTGGTTTCTTGGGCTTGGGCCTTTATGTGGGTGGGCACTATCATAGTTGGTCCCCTTGCACAAATATGATTATTTAGTGTTATGCTTAAATTTTAGGAAATTTTAGCTCCTATAATAAAGCTTTACACCTTATTTATTATAAATAAATATCCTTTTAAAATATTATTTTCTATAAATATCTTTTAGATTTTATAGCAAAATATGTATTTATGGTCGCTTCCTACTGTTTAGCCATTAAATACGCTAGGTAATATTTTTCCCTCTCCTACTTTCTGTATACAACTTAACCACGATCTCTCTCCACCATCTCTCTCAAAACGCCAGTCTCTTCTCCGTGAATATAATCACGATTCTCCACTGATTCATCTCCATTGTCTCGCGAAATTTTTAATTTTTTTTGCTCCAAAAAGTTGTGGTAAGTGTTAAAGTTGATAGATTTTCACTGGTATCGGAATTGAATGGAAAAGACAAGACAAAACGAAATAGAAAAAAAGATAAAGGAGAAACAAAGATATGGAGAAATACAAGTGCATATCTCAGAATTTTCAAAGCAGAAATGAGAGATTCACTACCTGGACGACCCAGAGGGCGTCGGTACCGGCGGCGACGCCTCACATGGCGGCGGCCTGGATATCGGTGGATTGGGGACGGAGTTTGGAGCTGAGGAACTTGAAGAGTCTGTTACCATTATTTTCATTATATTCAACATATCTCGTTGTATTCCATGTATTTCATTGTATTCACGAATTTAGTTTTTTCTACTTTTTCAATATATTCACTGTATTTAACTGTATTCAAGTTAATTATATAATTTCAAAGCTTCACTTTATTTCATTATTTTGTCCAGCAGTATATATTCAGCAATATATATTCAATGTATTGTAGAATGTATTCATATATTTTTTTAATTAATATAATTTATGTATTCAAGTGTATATATGTATTCAAATGTATCTGCAGTATGCATTCATATATTTTTTCACTGTATATAACCTGATATACTTCATGTATTCAATATATTATATATATTTAATTATATTCAATGTAATTATATAATTTTAATATATAAATCTATTTGTAAAAGATACCACTAAAAATATTTTAGTAAAGATACCACTAAAAAAAGAAAGGATGGATTGAATCTATGAAGATTGCTCTGTTTTTGGGGTGTTTGTCGGCTAAGAATCTTTTCTATAACTGAAAATACAAATTCATTCACTTACCGTTAAACAGCTGAAGACCTTTTTTCCGCAGATTTCTATTACTGTATTCACGAATACAGATCGCGAATACATATGAATACAGTCTATGTTTAGCTGGACTTCCTTATTTTTCGCCGAATTTTGCTACTGTATTCATGAATACAGTAGGTTGAATACATCGAATACACTCTATAACAAGTGAAAGCATAGCTATAGGGAGTAATTAAGTAAATGGTAGCTATAGCAAGTTAATAGCCACTAAACAATAGTCATTTCTAAAAATTTCTCTGAATTTTAACCTCGTAAAATAAAACATGTGAAAAATAACGGGTCATTTTCATATATACCCACATTTAGATACACAATTGAAGTTATACTTGTATTACACAAAATTTTACAAAGTGTAGCTCTTTGTATATGAAATAGTTCAATATCTTTAATATAACTTTACAAATCAAACATGAAACTCTTCCATCTTTCAAAAGCAATTTCAAATATTCAAATGTTAAGTAGTTCTCTTCCATGCAATTTCAGAATTCAAAATGCAATTTCACAAATTTCTCGGAATATTTAATTATATTCTAAAAAACCAGAGGGAGGAGAGAGGGAGAAAAATGAGAAGGGTAGGTATTCTTTGGCTAAAATGTTGGTAGGAAAGTATCCCCAACTTCATGTACTTGTTGTCTTCATTCAATTTGAAGGGATCACTCTATTTTACTCCCTTTTAACTCTTCATTGGTTGAGCTGCGGGAGTGAAGTACAACAACATGTCTACTCTTCAATTGGGTGTCACCCTTTCTTGTTCATCTCCAATGTTCTTGCCAAGTCACTCTCTGACGCCCAGAAACGGCTTTCCCGCTCCAAAAAACAACTCTTTAAAGAATCCTTTCCGCTTAGCTCATTGTATTTGCAGAACCTACAGTCATGGTGACCCAAGAATGACTCTTTTCAAGATCACTTGCACTGCCACCTCACCAAACCTAAACAAGGTTTGTTCTTTTTTTAATACTAATGTTACTCATGGTTTATTCTTCTATTTTTGAGTTAGAAAAGGGGGACAAAAGATTGGATTTTGAAAATTGGCATTTTTAATTTGCAGAGCACTGATGCTGTGGTGGAGGAGAAAAGTGTTTCTGTGATTCTTCTTGCTGGAGGGAAGGGGAAAAGAATGGGTGTAAGTACTTACTCTCCTCTTTTATATTTATGAATTGAAGGGGGAAACAACTTATCTTGTTGTTTCCCATTACTTTCAATTATGTTTGATTTACAGTTTTCCTATCTTCTTGCTTGTGTTGTTTAAGAGTTCAAAAGATTATTGCAGTTGATGTTATAATGTTGCTAGAAACTGTCCTCTTTTGAGCTCTTTGCATATTTGTATTTCCATATCTTCATTATCTACAGTGATGAATATTCTTCTGCCGGATAATGTTTTTATTATATTTTGTCTTAATAGGCAAGCATGCCAAAGCAGTATCTACCACTTCTAGGCCAACCAATTGCGTTGTACAGGTAAACCAAAACTGGTCAACTTCATTCAATTATTATAGACCTGCCAAACTAATTTCACAGTGCTAGATATAACCTAGAGATTTCTGAAATTTATGGTGTGGTGGGAAAGCCTAACGTTTGTCCATATTCACATTGGCAATGGATGTATATGTATTGCTTGTAAGTTGTAACAAATATAGCAGCCTGGTCTAGCTAGTGACACCACAAAATTGGTAGTAATAGGCAGGACCTCTTCGCTTCACGGGCTAGTTTGAGTTTTACATAACCTGTGTGTGAAATGGTGCAAGTCATGAGTGGTAAATATGAAGAGAGGTGGTGGAGAGAATTTAACAGTATTGAGACCACAGTTTGGAGAGAATATTTCTGTATATACGCAACCAGTTCAATCACATGTTTGCCTTTGTGGGTGACAATATTATTGGAATGTTGCAGTTTCTTCACTTTCTCCAGGATGCCTCAGGTGAAAGAAATCATTGTCGTATGTGATCCTTCATATCAAGACATTTTTGAAGGTATGAACTTCAAATATCTAGTGTGGGTGTGTAGCCAAGAGAAAATTGTCAAAGAAAGCAATGAACATGCACATAACTTTCTTATTCAGATTGCAATACCTATAGGCATTTTTGCAGACACTAAGATGATTGTATAAGAATTCTTCATTTATTTTATAGATGCCAAAGAGAATATCCAAGTCGACTTAAAATTTGCATTACCTGGGAAGGAAAGACAAGATTCTGTATACAGCGGACTTCAGGTACGTGTCATATGCTATCTCAGATGGTACTAAGTCTCATACTTCCAACTTTCAAAAGCAAAGTTGCTCATGTTTGATAACTTAATTTTTCTACCTTTTACCAAAGGCCCTTTTTCAGCCTCTATTTTCCAGAATATGTAGTTAGCCAAATATTCAGTCGTAATTTGCATGGTTGGTTATACTTAGTAGATCAACTTCTGGGAGGGAGTATTGAACTAGTGTCCTGTAACTTGGCTTCTACAGCTGATTTCGTACAGAATAGTTCATGTAGCAAAAGTTATTAGCTAGTTATCTAGTAGTTTCTGTTTCATTTGGTCTCCTCTGAGGTGCTAAAAAAGTTGGGCTCTTAAGTAATCAGTCCTTGCTGCTCCGTTTTTGGCCTTAAGATTCTTTTATCATTTTTCTAATCCGAATAGGAATTATCTGAATCAGAGTGTTTGGTGCCAGTGGTGAAGAGTTATTTTTTGCTCAAGGACGCGAATTAGAATCCAGTCTGCTACATTTTACAAAAACATTTACTTTCTCAACAAAAAAACATAGGAGTTTTCTGTTGATCTCATTCCAAATGCTATTGAAATAATTGATTTTTTAGGAGAGAACAACAAATGTCTAAAAGCTTACATAAAAGTTACCTTTTCCATTACATTTCATCTTTCTTTGGTGGTTTGGATGTCAATATCTGGTCTTGGGTCATGTTGGTTCAGTTAAATTTCTGGTGAAAAGCTTTTGCATTCACTAAAGCTGAATGTGAAATATCTTCATCTTATCTTGTTCAGTTGTTCCACATTGTTAAAATTATATCGTCAGTATGCTGTGCAGTATTGCCATGGTATTTCTCAGTAGTGATTGTAATTTTTAGAAGATGCTGATGCTTTGCATGTCAGGAAGTTGATTCAAACTCCAAACTTGTATGCATCCATGACTCTGCAAGACCTCTAGTATGGACTGAAGATGTAGAAAAGGTTTGATCACTGCATGAGCTCCTCCTCTTCCTTTATATTTTCTTTTGGCTTTCATAAGAGCTTTCTGGTATCGTGGGAAGTACTCCAGTCGATAATATGAATTCTGCAGATATCCATCTTCTTTATCTTTAATTCTTCATCATATAATTTGCTGATCGTTGAATTTTATATAGGTCATATGTATGTGTAAGATTCTGAAGGACTAACCTTCCTTTACTTATTTCAAAGAATCTTCTTTGCAGGTCCTGAAGGATGGTTGGCTGGTTGGAGCAGCAGTTCTTGGCGTACCTGCTAAAGCAACAATCAAAGAAGTACCTTTTAATTATTATCAGTATCCTTACTATATCTGATTTATATTAAAATATGAAGCTGCAGGTGGCCGACCATCTCATGTGAGAGAACGAAATGGTAGAAAATTGAAGCATGTTCTGAGTTTTATGTAGCTTTCTCTGTTAGCAGATATTCAAGCTGATAGCTGCAGTTAGAGACTAATTGCTCTAGCCTTTTTGCTGTGGAACTAATAGGATGACACATTACCTGTGTTCTTTTTCTTCTATATTAATTTGCATAATCTCCTTAAAATGTTTCAAGTGCTTCTAAGTTATAGCATGGTGCTAAGTCTCAATTTGGTCAAAATCTTTTTCATTTTTATCATTGACTAGTATTCGTTATCACTATTATCACCGTATGGTTATTTCTATTTGATATTTGTTTAAAAAGAAGTACTTTAGGCTGTGCTGAAGTTGCCGTATAATATTATTTCTCCCTTAATTTCTCTTGTTAAAAAAACTTAACTTAGGTGTAACAGTTCTACTAAACTTTTGGGGAGAGATCAAGTGTTTGTTTATTCAGTTATATGATATGAAAAGTAAGACACATTCTATAAGACCATGACCCTTGTTATCCACGCTTTATATATGACAGTCAGATGAACTTAAATTTGGTATCTGCTAGGAAACTTAACTGTAAGTCCTGCCCGTATTTGATTTGACTGGCATCAACGTAAAACTGCTGACAGGAATATTGATAAAGCATCTCGTTTGAGTGCATTGACATTGCACATAAGGTCTTCCTCTTATATTCTCTCTATTGAACTTGGTTCTGATGGATCTACTAATTTTGTTTCAACTCTGGTGCAGGCAAACAGTGAGTCTTTCGTTGTCAAAACTCTTGACAGGAAAACTCTTTGGGAAATGCAGACACCTCAGGTAGTAAACATTTTTGTTTTAGAATTTCTTCTTCACCTGCAGAGACCGTTCAACAAATTTGTCTGGCGCAGGTAATCAAGCCTGAGTTGCTTAAGAAGGGTTTCGAGCTTGTCAACAGGTAATATTAAATTCATGTTTGAAACATTTTTGACGTTCAATATTCAACAAGCTCGCGTTTCCCACTTTATTAGAGTTATTAATGAAATTAAATGGTATAGGATGATGTCCAAATTTCTTCACCATGATTACGCAGAGAAGCATAATTTATATTGACAAAAAGCTTGAGAATGACAAGCAGTTTGAAACATGTTTATACTTAGGTGGCACGAGATTACACCTTTCTTTTCTAGGTTAGAGATGGTAAGCCTGGGGTTAGCAACAAATTTGATCTCAAGACCTTCAAATCTTGGTTAGGGCCTTTGATACATGTTTCTTTAAGTGGACGTCATTTCTTCACCGCAGCATTACCTATTTGCTTATTATGTCCTCAAAATCCTTCTGATTTGCAAAGAAATAGAAATGTTGTAACATTACTTGATTAAAAGATAGTACTACATTTTCTTTTTTGGCAGGGCCACCACATATTCTTTGAAGTAGATAGTACTACATTTTTATCTAAAGGCAAAATACATAAGTTACCTCCTGAACAAAGGACCAAAATCCTGTTACACACTTTTTGCGGACAAAAATCACCTTACACACTAATTTGAATGATATATGGATATGTCTCCCCCCCCCCCCCCTGTTTGTTACACTTTTTGAACCTATGCATTAGTTATGCAAGCATTAGTTATTATCGTATGCATAACTAATACATAAGAAACCATGGTATTAACAATGCAATGGGTTTTAATGCATGCATAAGCTTAGTTAAAGAAAAAATTGTCCTTCAAAATTTATGTTTGATTAAAATATACTATTATATTAATGCAAGTTTGAAATAATCCAAGAAAGTGAGAAATAAAATTATATCCCTAGTAATAAATAAATACTTAGCATAATTTCCTTTTTATAAATAAGTAGTCAGTTCTATACTAAAATATTGGTAGACAAATCAAATAATTTTTTTAAAACCTTTTTCATATAAAAACATTCATCAACATATGTTTCTTTTAAAAAGATAAAGTGATGGACTGGTTATGAGGGTATTTTTGTAAACAAATAATTCTTTTAGAAATTGTACAATGCGTTAATACATTAAACCAAACAATGGATAAGAAATATGTCAGCATAACTAATACCATCACAACTAATGCAAACTTAACTAATACTTAACATTACTAACACATCATATTCAGTATTATTCTTATACACTCTACAAAACAACCCCTAATAGTTTCACATTACTCATCATTTTGATGAGGTCATAAGAATATTTGTCATAAACACAATTAAAAGGAGCTTAGAGGGTCCCTATTTAGCCCTTCTTATTTGATTATTTATTTTATGTTTCATGTGGCCTTTTAGGGAAGGACTTGAAGTAACAGATGATGTATCAATAGTAGAGCACCTCAAACATCCTGTATACATTACTGATGGCTCTTACACTAACATAAAGGTAGCCAGTTTAGCCTCATTGTCTTTTTCGTTCATATTTTCCTGCTACTGCACTTGACCTTCTTTTGGATGTGAAATGTTTGCCTTCGTCCTTGTGATTTGCAGGTTACGACACCTGACGATTTGCTACTTGCGGAAAGAATATTGAACAGTGAAGAATCTTAAACTTTTTAGTTTTGTTAGTTTTTCTTCCCTCTTTTTTTCAAACATAATATTTCCCTGGAAATTTGTAATCTCCTATTCTATAGATGAAGTTACCCTTTCACTGGTTAGAAAGCTTTGCGAGTCTTGTGAAATTCATGGGAAAAGAAAGTATCTCCCCAGATTTCAGCAACTTGGCAAAGCTGTGCAAATAATGAAAATTTATTAGAAAGTCACCAAGCTACGGGAGAAATATGTTTAAAGGAGAAAGCGGTGAATACTGGAAACAGTATTTGTATTGTTATTCACAACATAAAAATCTATGTTCAAGTTGTTCACAGCGTAATAACTTACGTATTATTATCTTTACAAAACTAGTCCACCTAACTAAAGACCTTAGTGTAGGTTGCATACTGCAAATACAAGATATTTCCTGCAACTTGAACCTTAGGTTAAACAAATATTGTTTCGGTTTATAAAGATGGATTCAAGATCCTGTTAAAAGTTGGTTCCATTTTACAAACTCACATCCCACCATTTCTATTTGGTCCTGATAGTATTTGTCTGCATAATTCAAAACTCCAGAGGTAGTAAAAAAGTAGTCAATGGCAAGAGAGAAATGTTCTCTATTCGACCTTTTATTGATTTCACGGAACTGGCTGGACTAGAGGGAATTTCAGAAGCCCAGAGCAATAACTTTACAAATCCTTTAGTGAGCTTGAAAACCTTGAAAGAATAGAATGGCCCCAGCAGATGGAATAAATACAGAAAGACCAACTAAAAACAAATGAGCAATTCTTGGGTCTGGGAGCTTCACTACTATCTTCTCAATCTACTCTCTGTTCTCCTTGATTTTGCACACTCCCCAAACCATAAGAACCGTCCGCCTTTAGGTGGACGCACAGGGGTCCCTTGTTTAACCTGTTAATTTGCAAAACATCAAGTATGCTTCTCGTTGACTGATCATAGGAAAAAAAGTTAAGTTGTAAAAAAAGTGCGGTCGGGTGCACTAAACTCCTGCTATGTGCAGGGTTCCGAGAAGGGAAAAAATTAGTTATATCATCCAAAAAAAAAAGCATACCTTCCCCCTTCTATGGGGTCTGGTGTTGTTCCAACAGAAACAACCTCCAGCACCAGATCCTGATTCATATCCCCTGTAAACATGCAACAATGAGAGTTAGAGGCAAAAATGCACCTGCTGATAGTCCACATTGAGACCCTCTTATTTTACATCTCTCTAAAAGACAAACATTGTCAACATAACTTACAAGCAGTGTGAAGGAACTGAAAACACTATCAGGTTAGCTAACACTATTGACTCTTTCTATAAAAAACAATTGAAGGAAGAGTAGAATTTGAACATTCAACAAGAGCATATCTAAAGCAAGCCACAAAAGTTATCACTGCATCAGGAGAAATTTACGACCTTATGCAAGTAGTGAAATTTATCAACAAAGTTTATACTGAGATAAATTATGAAGAGATAAAGCCCTATAACTTACATGCTCTCCTTGCTGAAATTGGCGGCATAGATGCCATTATGCAACAAACTTGGTGAAATGGGATAATTGTCGCCCTTTTTACTGGTCTGATCCTTCTGAATGGCCTTTCCATCAATCATCTTCAGACTTCTTATTTCCTCATTTAGATCATCATGCCAATGCTGGGAAGGCAGGTCCCTCGAATTAATTGATTCTAGTTGATTGTTATGATAAGCACCATCTTGTGGCAGGACTTGGTTCCTCTCAGGTTTTAGGCGACTCATTGATCCAGGAGTTCCTTTCTCCATTGCTTGTAACCATGCTGTTTCTAACCTCTGCTCACGTATGATGGATTCTATCCTCTGCACTGGAATTTCTGAGATCCTATCTTTAGAACTACTCGTTTCAGCATTTCCACTTGCTGACTCAAAAGTTTCAGCCATCTTGCTTTCAGAATCATTAAAGCTTCCTCTAGATACCTGTAGAGGTTCCTGACTTGAGCAAACTGTTGTTTCCTTCTTCACCAAGTTTGGTGGGCCCATCTGTTTCATACCTACAGGATCCGTCAACGTAATTGGCTTTCCACTGTCATCAGACGTCTCCCCGTCCGGTAGCAGAACAAGTCTAACCTCTACATTGCTCCGTAAAATATTTTCAAATGAATTTGTGATGCTGCTAAGAAACCTTTCGGCTCTGATTTTAACCTTGCTATCACGAAAAGCAATATGAGCAACAAAACCACCTGCACACAGTAGGTCCAAACAGCTAATAAGTCATATGCACATGCACGGGATCGCGTAATTTGATAAAATGAGTAGATTGCATCACCATTTGTAGTGAACCACAAGTAGATTTGCTCAATTTAAGAGTTACAGAAATAGAAAAAGTTGAATTCTTTCTCTTATTCCTTGAAATAAGAGGCACTCTGAAGTTATTTTGACCCAGCATATCAATGATAAGATACCTTTTTTTTCAAGTGATAAGATACTTTTCTCTATAAAGGAGCAATGATAAGATATCTATTAGAGACGAAGCTATTATCTTGGTCTTCATAATCCAATTTAATAAGTTCAAGGTCAAAAAAATCAACTTTGACTAGATTATATACCAGCTATAAATTTCAATCATTTCTTATCTTGAGTCTTAAAGTTTTTCTGCCTTCAATAGCTTTGTACTTTGAGAGTTGGATTATTAACACATCATAATGACATTTTGTGCAGCAAGCCGAAAACAAGTTGATATAGTGCCACTGCCTATCTCATCCCAAGTTCTCTCTACCTGTAACTAAATTTTGAACAGTGTTCGCTCAGCTTCAAGTAAAGAAAATGCAGTTCAAATTACTGTTTAATCCTTATTAATTCAACAGTTAACTGGGAGAGCTGAAGATCAAAAGAGAACCCAGAAGATTTAAAAATTCAGTCTGTTCTTGTGAACACAAACAGCTGCATGTGGATCAGAAAGAGAAATTGACCTTCAACTTCAGAGATTGACAGTAGTGTTCCACAAGTATGAAGCAGTTGCTTCAAGGTGTTAGAGTGGCATTTATCAATGCAACTGATCCAGATATCATCCAATATGTTTGTGTTGGGGCACCTAGATGATGTCTTACTGTCCTTAACGTCATTATGTGGACCACCCAATGCCTCACCAATCATCGATGAGAGTCCCAATTCTTTACTTGCTGAATTTCGACGGTTGGATTTTGCAAAAGACGAGGGAGAACCTGATTTACGCGAAGCATGGTGAGTATCAGTTCTCTGCCTCAGGGATATAGCTTCTCTAGATGTACTAGAAGGGTCTTCCTCGGTTGTCTTAGAACTCAGCCTTTGACTGCTTCCTGAGTGAGTTTGTTCTAGTGAAGTAGAAGAACCCAACTGCAGAAGGGTTGCTGTAAACCAAGTTGAACGTTCACTTGAAACCCTAAGTTGTTTCTCTGCCTCAGAAAGAAGCTTTAGTGCATGCTTCAATCTATCCAGTTCTGTCTCGGTCACTGACAGGTGGATCCAAGCAATTTGAGAAAGTATATGAGAAAAAGTCATAAGCCAAACTCTGATAACCTAAAAAAGCTTCTAAAAGTTTTCCATTAACAAGTCTACAATAACAAAAATATAGACACGGAGTAATTGAAAGGTAATACAAGCAAGGAGAAAATATTGTGTATTTACTTCATTTTATCAATTCACTAAGGCACAATGACTTAATCATTTCATGAATATAAGTTGCTAAACATGTAGATACGTCCATATTGTCGGCAATATAGTTCAACGTACAACGTGCAGATACAAACTGTATTAGACTACTTACATAGCTGCACTAAGTGCATGTGATAAGGAAAACACCTCAAATCAAATTTGAATGACTTAAATAACTCAGATTTTGGTACTTGTTGAAAGTGACTATTACTGTTGCTCTTGTTAAAGTTTGACAAATATTGAAAACATCCAAAAAATGTAAGAGCAGTCACGCAGAAAGGTACAGAGACAGTACATGAGCCAACGCAATCAGTACATACACAAGCTATATAGCTTTGTAATATTAAAAGTCAGCATGTTTTGCAGGCTGTGGATCAATTAGACAATCCTTTTGGACAATATACGGAAACATATAATATTCAAAACTTTCTCCTCCACATTCTTCGGTGTTTCAACAGAAGGGCTACAGGGACATAACCAAAATATTAAAAAAAAACTTTTTATCAGGAGAACAGACTAGAAAGCATTCCTCTAATTTTCACTCCTTCCTTCCTAAACATGACACATTTGTGTTTTCGAACATATCATATGATGGTTTGAACAAACTTGTAAGATAACGATATTCTACACATTTAACAAGTTCTAAATTAGTCAGTCCATAAATGCTTTCCTATCAACCAATTTTACGGGCTAATTTGAGCATTCGCTTCAGAATTTTTCGTCTAACACTATATTGTAAATCGAAGTAGTTCATCAATCTCTATACTCTTTAATTGTTACCGAGAATGAGACGGGGGAGTAGCATATTCAACTTAACCAATTCAACAAGATACTGAATGATATAAGGAAATATGGAAAAATAAACCACTATTGATTCTTTAAACTAGAAAATGCACAAAATGGCTACTTACTTTAGCAAAACCTTTTAAATGTTTCCCTATTCACATTGCCACCCGGTTAACTAGACAAGCCAATGAAAGTTTTCACACGGTCGGCTAAGGTCAGCCAATTATTAATAGATTTTGAGATACTGAAATTACAATCAGAAGCATAAATCTAGTGTCTTTTGCAGAATGTAAGTCAAAGCTTATGAACAAAAGATCAAACAAAAAGGACAAAGATTATAAGGGTGAATATCTGCTACTTACAACTTTTCCCGCCAGAGGTATCAGTTTGCCTGGCATCAACTATTGGATGAGTTCCTGCAATTATATCCATGATGAGAGTGGCCAATTGAGACATCAAAACTATTGGATCAACACCTGAATCCAACAATTCCCGGGCTCTTTTTACAGTTTCTGCAGTATCTGATGACATTGCTAGCTCCAAAAGTTCCAGTAGCTTCTCATCTGAAACCACACCAATCTAGGGAAGGAAAGAAATATCAGGAAAAAAATGCTCGGTTTCATGCCATGAAGGGAAAAAAGAAAAGGAATAAATTGAAGAAATTAGTATGGAATGTGCAAACATGCACAACAACTCACCAGATCATTTACCAAAGAAGTAGTGATTCGTTTCCCCAACAAACTCAACTGGTCTAACATGGTTTCTGCATCTCGAAGTGATCCATCTGCATTCAAAGCAATCAAATCTAATGCTTCTGACTCCACATCCAAATCCTCATCCGAAGAAATCTTCTTCAATCTGAGTACAATATCACCATCCCTGATTTTATTGAAGAGGTACTTCTGGCACCGAGACAATACAGCACGCGGCACATTGTCAAGATCAGTAGTCACAAAAATGAAGACAACCCGTGATGGTGGTTCTTCAAGGAACTTCAGAAATGCTAGCCATGTCTTTGAAGGCAGCAAGTGACATTCATCAACAACAAAAACCTTGAATCCTAAAGAAGATGATTGCTGACTTGCTGTCAGATTCTTTAGAAGATACTTAACATTATCAATTCCTTTTTTGTTCGTCCCGTCAACTTCTCTAAGATTCTTACATTTCCCAGACATGAAATCTGCGCATTCTCTGCAGACTCCACAGGGTTTAGTTTCTTCTGTGGCAAGGCAATTTAAAGCAGCAGCAAAAATTCTTGCTGTTGATGTCTTACCAGTTCCTCGTGGGCCTTGGAAAAGATAAACAGGGGCAATTCGTCCCCTGGAGATTGCATTCACTAGGGACTGAACAACAATATTCTGCCCAATTAATTCCTCGAAAAACATTGGCCTGTACTTCTGGCTCAGGCTTCTGATATTTTCCGGGGAGCCCTCTTCTCCATCTTCTCCATTCAGTGCCACCAGTTCTAGTCCATCTTGACTTCTGCAGCTTGTAGACCATCTCTTCCCGTCCAACCTACTTAATGCCTCCAGATCAAGTTCCCCAAAGTTTGTGGAGAGCTCATCATCACTGTGTCCAGTTCCTATTGAGGACAATCCCTGTCCATCACCATTGGTTAGCAATGGAATTAGGCCTTGAGCAGCATTCCTCGAACTGTGTCTCCTCTTGGTGTACCCTAAAGAAGATCCGCGGCGTCTCCTTTGATACATAGTTTGACTTCCACATAGAATGCTGCTTCCTTTCCTCCTCAAAGTATCAGAAAAGGACGGTGAATAACAACTCCCACCCCCACCCCTATATTTTGGTGTTGACCTCCTGGACCAACAAGGAATCCCACACCCCTGTCGACCAGGCAAATCAAGCTGATCGTCCACCTCATCATCCCCATCATTGAGGGACACTGTTGTGGCATCCCATGACCCAACGGTACTTGGATTTCTAACAGCATATCTATTGTACGAACTTGTAGACAAGGCAGGGGTGCTATATGTATAAGATGAATCCTCTCTCCCACTATTTCTCAACTTAGACGACCAATGAGCACGATTCCTATTCCTAAGCTTAGCAAGCAATGGTGAAGCTGCAGAGATCCTCCTTATCTCCTCGGAATTATAATAATCCTCAGTATCATCAGATTGATCAACCAGACTCGTGGAATCGTCCCTCCCTATACCTAAACCCGCGGGTGCTCTTCTAGAAATCCTATTACTAGGAACAATTTGCTGCTGCAACTTTTCACTTTGATGTCTTAGAATGGCATTAGAATAATTACTTCTAATTGATTTTTTCTTCATGTTCCGTCTAATAGATGGCATAAAGTTAGTATCTTTACACTTTAAAATCATTGAAGCATACCTATCACTTACATAAGTATCACTCTTGGAATCATTGCCACCGCCGCCATGGCGCGCATCGCTCAAACTATCTTCCACACTCTCCTCTGGAGTTGAAGAAGACCCATTCTCATTCTCATTGCCATTTCCAATATCTTCCTCATCACCTAGTTTTCTACTCCTTTCACTCTCAGACTTTTGAGACCTCCAATTATGTAGAAACACTTTTTTCTCTCTCTCTTTCTCTTTCCCATTGTTAGTGCCATTTCTCTCAACTTGCTCAAAGATAGTATCTTTAGCATCAACCGATTGATGCTTAGTAAGAGTACTACCACCCTTGTGATGATGAAAATAATGGTGCTTTCTCGCTTCAGCAGCAGCTACAGATCTAGCAGAGTTAAGTGGTGAACGCCAAGAAGAGCTGGTTCCTGGATCTCTCAACACTCTAGCAGCTTTCTTGATTTGGGTCAATTCTTTCTTCAAATGAAGATTACTTGGATCAAACCCATTATTACCAACAACCCCACCATTGCCACCGCCACCGCCACCACGGCTGCGCATTTCCGATGACATAGTAGTATATATTTTTCAAAGTGTTTGTCCAAGAAAATAAAAAGGGTTCATTTATAACACCACATTGTATTCAGGAAAAAGAAAAAGAGTGGAGAGAAAGAGACTATACTATGTGAAGTGAAGAAAAAAGGGATATGCTCAGATCTGACAAAGTTAGCTTTTTTCTTTATGAGGTGACAGCAATAAATTTGGACTTAAAAAGAGCAGATGGGTATGTCAAGAATGGTGCTGAAATGAAGAAAAAAATGTACAAACAAGTGAGTTAATGTGGAAAAACAGGGACTAGGGTTAAGGTTAACTGGTTAAGGTTGTGGCAATGGCAGCAGACAGAAGTAGCAGAAGAAGAAAGTAGAAAAATATTTCGTAGAAATCGAAGAAAACAAAGTGAAACAGAAAATTTTCCCTCCAAAGGCGCCTAATTAAGATCATTTGGAGAAATTTGAAGAATCTATTATAGGAGTAATAAAGATTCTCATTGTTTTTTGTGGGCTTCTGTCTGAGATTTACTTCCCATCTTGGTCTTTGCTTATGTCCTTTTTGTTACTGTCTAAATTAGTCTTAAGTACTGTGTTTTCTAATGCCAGTAAAGTACTAAAGTTTACTTAATTTTTGTCTTTGTTTCCTTTTCTTGTATGGGATTTTCTATTAATGCATTTCACAGCCTTAAAATGGTTATTAAACATCCCAATTTTGGATTTTCTATTTCAAGAAAATTAATTGAACACATTTTTATTAAATAAGTATGAACCCTGGTTACGTGTGAAAGCATTGTTATTCTTTTGCTTGATATAATTTGTTTTCCCTTTAGATGATAAAAGTAATACTATAAATTACTTGGAGATATTGGGTTGCTCATATGTTCTCCTAAACTTTTCTATCAACTATAATTCAATTATTAAAATTAACTATTCTATTCGTTTCAGTTTATATGATAATATTTGATTGGATATCCCCTTTAGAATATTACTTTTTTGCAAATTATATTGATCACCGTAGAACTTTGAGTTGTATATTTATTAACGTTAGCGTAAAAAATATTAAGATTCGAAAAAAGAAGAAGAATAGTTCGTTAAATTTGAATTTTTAAAAGTTTTTGAAAATTGTATAAATAGCATTTAATTATTGCATCAACTATATTTGGAAACATCTCAAAATGGAAAAGTACGATTGAAATTAATATTTAAGAGAGTGAAAAATTATGGAAATTAATAAAACGGGAATGGAAATTAAGGACAATATATTTTCTTCCAACTTTATGTGCAAAATCGAGCATAAGTTGATTAGTGTGCACATGACTAAGTTTAACTTGATTAGGGTGCACATGACTTCAACGTTACACTGGTGGACTTTTATAAATTTTAAAATATGGGATATTTTCTCTTTAATCATGGGGAGATTGGAGAAGTTCGAGTAAAATTAGTTCCAAGTGTACTACTCCCTCCTTGCAGTTTACATGTTTTACTTTTTATTCTAGTATGTATAAAAAAATATCTCTTTCTATATTTATTAAGTTTTTAATTTTAATATTACTATTTTAGCCTTAATAACACTCTCCTTATAGAACGACATGTTTTTAAAGTCACAATATACAAATGATATTATATTTTTTAATTTCGTGTTTAATCGAACTAAGACATACTATAAAATAAAACGGAGGAAAAGAGAACTCCAATTTTTGTGGATTTTCTTTTCTCCTCTCTCTTTATATGTTCTTATATTTTCCCTCCTATTTGGTCTTTGTAAGCTAGTGGAATTATTGATGGATTGGTCCATTTAGAGTCAAATACTTGTTCAGAATTCAGACTACAGAAGGAGGAGCGTAAATGTAGGTCCAAATAGATCGAGACTTCAAAATATTTTCATTTTTTTGTTCTTTTTATTCAATGAACAATAATTTCTTATTTTTTGACGTGACAGATTGTGCATTTCAACAGTTTTTTTTTTTTTTTTGGCAAATGATTTTTCTCCTCGAAACATTTCAATTCATTTATGTCAAAGGTCTATAATTCATAACTTTTCATTGTGATCAAGTTTATACTGGTTTTATCCCAAATAAAATCACCATGTCCATGTTTTTTCTTCCATAGTTAATTAAGAATAGCAATTTTCAACCTTCATATACTAGTCCTGGCTTTAAATTTTTGAAAGTCTGGAATTTACTTTTAAATTTCCAAAATGGAAACTCTATATATTCAAAATAAAAGGATCTTCAATTATAAAAGCACGTAATAAATGAATTCTTCGACCACAAAATAGATGTTATAAGAAAACAAATTATTGTTTTATATCATTATTAGGTATACTAATTTGACACCCATTTTCAAAGGTTATCCATTCATGTAACAAGAAATTTAAGCCAATGAGACAGGTTATTTATTCTCATTCCAAAATTAATATCCAACACATTTCTCGTGAAAGTACTTTCAACTATTTCCCGATTTAGTTTCCTTTTTTGGTGAAAAAAGCAAGCTACATTAATTAGTAATTTTTCGCAAATTGAATAAAAAATACAAGTAATTTCGAAATTTCCTGATTGCTAGAATCAATCAAGAATCACGGCTGTGAATTTGGCTTTCTTCACATCATTGGTAGAAGTTAGTTGGAGTAAATAAACACAGTGCATGATTGGTGGAGTTGATAATGATCCTAAATGATAATAATATGAAAACCGTGTGAAGAAGTTACACAAGTACTAATAAATAAAAAGAAAGGTGGATTCAATTACTCTGAGTTGCAAACCAAATAAGGCGGTAAATTCATGATAGCATTTATTATAAAATAAAAAAAGTGAAAGGAACTTTGAGCAACGATAAAATTTGCGTGAATACGGTATGTTTTATGCACCGTGTTATCCTCCCCATTTATTATAAAAGTGTGTACTTTTCTATTGGGAAGAAATCATTGAGGAACATGTAGATAGAAATTTGCTATGACAAGGCATCATGAATTTTATGTTCAATTAAACAGTTAGAGTATATAAGTTAAAATTAATAAATTTTAACATAAAATTTTCAAAAACTCTAAAATGAAATATGAATTAAAAGAAAGAAAAGGCAAGCCATAACGAGCTAAAATATAGATTAGGTTTAATGTGATTGGAAGACCAATATTGCTCCCACATTATTAAAATTAGTTGTAGGAACTTCAGTCAGGAACTCATGGTCACCTTTATGTTAGATATTCTTCATTATTTTTATTATAAATAAATATCATCGTTCATACAAAATATTAAGGAAACATTTTTTTCTGTTCATATTCACGAAATAAAATATGACTGTCACGACCCGAAATTCTCACCTTCAGGATCGTGATGGCGCATAATATTTCACTTGCTAGGCAAGCCAACGTTAGAATAATTTAACCACTTTTAACAATTCATCTTAATTAAATTGTAATGACACCAACAACTGGAATAATATATGAGTTTAAATAAACAAACCAAAATAATAACGATGTCTCAATACTATCCCAGAACTGGAGTTACAAGTGCACGAGCTTCTAAAATAATACAAATAAGGGTCTGAATAAAAATAAAGATGTCTGAAAGAAACACACAACCAAGATAAAATAGAAGGGGACTTCAGAGCTGTGAACGTCGTGCGGCAATACCTCAAGTTTCATCTGATAGCTGAATCCGAGCAAATCTACAGTACGTCGTTGGGACCAGCTTCGATATCTACACAAGAAGTGCAGAGTGTAGTATGAGTATAATCGACCACATGTACATTGTAAGTGTCGAGCCTAACCTCGACAAAGTAGTGATGAGGCTAAGGCAAATCGCTTACATTAACATGTACGCAATAATAATGACAATAACAGGAATATAGGTAAGACGGTTAAATCATATCAATAACTGAAGTCAATACAGCAGTCATAGCCAATTATTTCTTTTATCATTCTGTTGCGGCGTGCAACCCATTCCCACGATATAATTCTTCAATTAATTTCCGTTGCGGCGTGCAACCCGCTCAAACAATATAAACAAATTTGTTACGACGTGTAACACGATCAAATAATATAATCTTCCAATTAAATTTCGTTGCGGCGTGCAACTCGCTCCAACAATATAAAGTTAAAATATAAATTGTTACGGCGTGCAACCCGTTCTAACAATATAATTTAACAATACTTAAATGTGAATCTACTCCAAAAAGTACCACACTTAATAAAAAATTACTAGGCAACAAAGCACACAATAATTATGATTTATTTAGGAAATAATTAATGACAAGTAGCAATTAATAGTGAAAATCAGGGAGAAAATAGATAATTTAATATTTAATATGCTAAATGTCAAGTAGCAATTAATACACATAAGTCAAATAAGTATGTAACAATTATAGCATGAATTCAAGACATAATATTGGTCGAGGAATATGAGAGAAATAATTAATATAATAATTAATTAATAATTTAAAATAATTTATAATTTTTAGATAAATATGCAAATAATAAATTTGACGATGTATAGGCACTCGTCACTTTGCCTATACGTCGTTACACGTGAAATTCATATAAATATAGTTCAAGGGTTCTATTCCCTCAAGTCAAGGTTAACCACTACACTTACCTCGTTTCGCAATTTCAAGTGATCACTCGACCACAGCTTTTCCTTTCGAATTAGTCTCCAAACTAATCAAACCTATCAAATTATTGGCCAACAATTCAATTGGAGCTTTACAAATTATTCATAATTCGAAAGATACTTAATTTAAGCCATTTTCGAAAAAGTCAATGTGGGGTCCACTTTTCTGAACACGACGAAAAATCATGAAATTCGGACACCCGATATGATACGAGTTCAACCATACTAAAATTATCGAATTCCGATATCAGATTGTCTTTCAAATCCTAAATTTTTATTTTTGAAAAGTTTTACAAAAATTTCAATTTATTCCATCTATATCCGAAATAGACGATGAATATAAACATGGATTTATGAAATATAATCACTATAGGATAGGGAACACTTACCCAATTCGAACTTGTGAAAAATCCCTTTAAAATCTCCCAAATCCAAGACTTAAAACTTAAAAATAAGTAAACATGGCTAACACCCGATTTTATGTATTCTGTCCAATATTTTCGCATCCGCGGACACAAGTTCCGCATCTGCAGACTCGCATTTGCGGAACAGGGCATCCAAGCAGAGGACCGCATTTGCGGACCTTCACGTCGCAGAAGCGACTGCGCAAATGCGTGAGGGGGGACTGCTGAAGCGCAAAAGATCGCATCTGCGATCATGGCACCGCAGAAGCAGGCATCACACCTGCATCCCAAGCTTCGCAGAAGCAAAGATTCTCCCCTGGCCTCAAAGTCACAGAAGCGACACTACCTCCACAGAAGCGATCACGCACATGCCGCCAAAATTTGCACAGGTACGATACACCAGAACCAGACCTGTAAATCTTTACAATAATGGTCTGAAACTCACCCGAGCCTCTCGGGACCTCGTACGAATATTCTAACAAGTCCCGTAACATAATACGGACTTACTCGGGGTCTCAAATCACGTCAAAAAATATCGAAATTACAATTCACATATCGATTCGAACTTATTAGTTTCAAACTTTTCATTTTACAAAACTCGTACCGAAACGTATTAAATGAATCCGGAATGATTTTAAATTTGGTGCACAAGTCATAAATGACATAACAGAGCTATTTCAATTCTCAGAATCTCAATCTAAGTCCGATATCGATATAGTCAAATTCACGGTCAAACTTTGGAATCTTTAAACTTTCAAACTTCTAATTTTCAATAAATGACGATAACTCGAGCTAGGGACCTCCAAATTAAATTTCGGGCATACGCACAAGTCCCAAATTATGATACGGACCTACAAAGATTATTAAAATATGGATCCGAGTCTGTTTGCTCAAAATGTTGACCGATGTCAACTCAAATGAGTTTTGAAGCTCCATTTCCCATTTTAATCAATTCTGCACATAAAAACTTTTCAGAAAAAATTTACGAACTGTGCACGCAAGTCGAGAAATGCTGAAAGGTGCTATTCAAGGTCTCAGAACACAGAAATGAGTATTTAAAATTAAAAATAATATATTGGGTCATCACATTCTCCAGCTCTAAAATAAACGTTCGTCCTCGAATGGAATTAGAAAAAGTACCTAGGCTAGTGAAAAGGTGTGGATATCTACTTCGCATGTCCGACTCGGACTCCCAGGTAGCTGCCTCAATCAACTGACCTCTCCATTGCACCCGAACTGAAGGATAACTATTAGACCTCAAATATCGGACTTGTCGGGCTAGAATAGCTACCGGCTCCTCTTCATAAGTCAAATCTTCGTCCAATTGGACTAAGCTGAAATCTGATACATGGGACGGATCACCATGGTATTTTTCGGAGCATGGATACATGGAACACCGGATGAACTGCCAATAAACTAGGTGGTAGTACAAGCCTGTAGGCTACTTCACCCACCCTTTCAAGAATTTCAAAGGATCTGATATAACTAGGGCTCAACTTGCCCTTCTTTCCAAATCTCATTACCACTTTCATAGGTGAAAACCGGAGCAATACTCTTTCTCCTGCCATGAATGCAACGTCACGAACTTTACGGTTGGCATAACTCTTTTGCCTAGACTGAGCTGTGCGAAGTCGATCCTGAATAACCCTGACCATATCCAAGGCATCATGTATCAAATCGGTACCCAACAACCGAGCCTCTCCCAGTTCAAACCAACCAACTAGCGAACGACATTGCCTCTTGTATAATGCTTCATATGGAGCCATCTAAATGCTCGACTGGTAGCTGTTATTATATGCAAACTCCAAAAGTGGTAAGAACTGATCCCCAAGAACCTCCAAAGTCTATAACACAAGCGTGAAGCATATCTTCCAATATCTGAATAGTGCACTCTGACTGTCCATCTGTCTGTGGATGAAACGTTGTACTCAACTCAACCCGCATGCCTAAATCACGATGTACAACCCTCCAAAATTGTAAGGTGAACTGCATACCTCGATCTGAAATAATATACACGGGCACACCGTGAAGGCGGACAATCTCGCAGATGTAAATCTTCGCTAATCGCTCTAAAGATTGGGTAACTGCCACTGGAATGAAATATGCTGACTTGGTCAACCTGTGCATAATGACCCATACTGCATCGAACTTCCTCTGAGTCCGTGGGAGTCTAACAACAAAATCCATAGTGATACGCCCCCACTTCCACTCAGAAATTTCCAACTTCTGAAGCAAACCACCAGGTCTCTGATGCTCGTACTTGACTTGCTGACAATTCAGACACCGAGCTACATATGCAACTATATCATTTTTCATTCTTCTCCACAAATAATGTGGCTGCAAGACTTGATACATTTTGGCGGCACCCAAATGAATAGAATACCAGGAATTGTGGGCCTCCTCAAGAATTAATTCATGAAGCCCATCCATATTAGGCACACAAATACGACTCTGCATCTGCAGAACTCCATCATCTCCCACAGCAACCTGCTTGGCACCACCGTGCCGCACCGTGTCCTTGAGGACAAGTAAATGAGAATCATCATATTGTTGCTCTCTGATACGCTCATACAAGAAATACCGAGCGACTGTGCAAGCTAGAATCTGACTAGACTCTGAAATATCTAATCTCACGAACTGATTGGCCAAAGTCTGAACATCTGTAGTTAATGGCCTCTCACCAACAGGAATATACGCAAGGTTGCCCATACTCACAACCTGTCTACTCAAAGCATCGGCCACCACATTGACCTTTCCGGGGTGATACAAAATGGTGATATCATAGTCTTTCAACAACTCCAACTATCTTCTCTGCCTCAAATTGAGATCTTTTTATTTTAACAGATAATGTACACTATGATGATCAATGAATACCTCACACGAAACATCGTAAAGGTAGTACCTCTAAATCTTCAATGCATGGACAATGGATGCTAATTCTAAGTCATGAACAGGGTAATTTTTCTCATGAAATTTCAACTGCCATGACGCATATACAATCACTCTGCCATCTTGCATTAATACTATACCAAGCCCAATGCGAGATGCATCATAATACCCCATATAAGATCCTTAACCTCCGGGTAATACCAACACTGGCGTCGTAGTCAAAGCAGTCTTGTGCTTCTGAAATCTCAACTCACACTCGTCTGACCATCTGAATGGGGCTCCCTTATGGGTCAATTTGGTTAGTGGGGATGCTATGGATGAAAACCCCTCCACAAACTGACGATAATAACCTGCCAAACCCAGAAAACTCCGGATCTCTGTAGCTGAAATAGGTCTAGGCCAATTCTAAACTGCCTCAATATTCTTAGGATCCACTTTTATGCCTTCTGCCGATACAACATTCCCCAAGAAGGCAACCGAGTCTAACTAAAATTCACATTTCAAAAAATTGGCATATAACTGATTATTCTTCAAAGTCTGAAGTACAATCCGAAAATGTTGCTCATGCTCATCTCGACTGATGGAGTAAATCAAGATATCATCAATGAATACCACCACAAACGAATCCAAATAGGGCTTGAATACTCGGTTTATCAAATCCATAAATGCTGTTGGGGTATTTGTCAGCCCAAATGACATCACTAGGAATTCGTAATGCCCATACCAAGTCTGAAAAGCTGTCTTAGGGACATCAAATGCCCTAATCTTTAACTGATGATAACCAGACCTCAAATCGATCTTTGAAAATACCTTGACATCCTGAAGCTGATCGAATAAGTCATCAATTCTTGGCAACAGATACTTGTTCTTGATAGTAGCCTTGTTCAACCACCGATAATCTATACATATCCCCATTTTGAACCATCTTTCTTCTTTACAAATAACACTGGTGCATCCCAGGGCAAGACGTTAGGTCTAATGAATCCCTGGTCAAGCAAGTCTTGTAACTATTCCTTCAATTCCTTTAGCTCCTATGGGGCCATACGGTATGGTGTAATAGAAATGGACTGGGTGCTTGGAGCCAAATCGATACAAAAATTAGTATCCCTGTCAGGTGGCATCCCCGGCAAATCTGCAGGAAATACATCTGGAAACTCAAGGACAATTGGGACTAAATCCATAGAAGTAATATCCGCACTGGGATCACGAATATAAGCCAAATAAGCTAGACACCCCTTCTCGACCATACGCCAAGCTTTCACGTAAGAGATAACCTTGCTGGTGGAATGGCCAAGAATCCCTTTACACTCTATTCGAGGTAACCCTGACATGGCTAAGGTCATCGTTTTGGTGTGACAATCCAATATAACACGATAAGGTGACAACCAATCCATATCTAAGATGACATCAAAATATACCATATCAAGAAGTAGAAGATTTAGTTAGTCTAAAGACTCCCAATAGTAACCATGCATGAATGATAGACATGATCTACCACCACAGAATCTCCCACCGGTGTGGACACACACACCAAAGCACTCAGAAAATCACGAGGCACAATAAAATATGAAGCAAAGTAGGAGGACACATAGGAGTAAGTAGATCCTGGATCAAATAGAACTAAAGCATCTCTATGGCAAACTGGAACAATACATGTGATCACGACATCGGATGACTCGGCCTCAAGAATAGCTGGAAAACCATAAAATCGGGGTTGGACCCCACCAATCAGAGCTATACCTATGGGGAGGCCTCTAACTGGCTGGCCTCTACCTCTAACGACATGACCTCCACCTCTAACTGTCTGACCCCTGCCCTTAGTTGGCTGGGCGGGCGGTGGAGCAACCGATGTCGGTATGATGGCACTAGAATCCTGCTGAAATCTGTTACTCGACAACATAGGGCAATATCTTTTGATGTGACCAATGTTCCTACACTCGTAGCATCATCATGCCGCTGAAACTGAAGTTGTCCCGAATGGGCCGAATAACTGCTGTAGTGACTCTGGAGCGGTGGTGCACTGATAGGAGCTGCTTGTGTACTAAATATTGGCTGCCCAGAGTAAGGCATAATAGGACTGTGACTCCCTAAAGTACCGTGAGATGCCTGAAGTGCTGAATAAAATGGCTTGGGAGGATGACCCCTACCATAAGTACCCCTGCCTCTAGATGAGGCGCCTCTGAAATTACCAGAATGATGGGGCCTCTTATCTGACACTTGCCTTCTGTCCTGAGCACAAACTAACTCGATCCGCCTAGTAATATTCACAACCGTCTGGAAGGAAATATCACTATTTATCTCCTTGGCCATCTGAAGCCTGATAGTATAAGTGAGTCCATCAATGAATCTCCTCACTCTCTCCTTTTCAGTAGGAAGCAAGACGATGACATGACGTGCTAAGTCCACGAATCGAGTCTCATACTGGGTAACAGTCATACTACTCTGCTAGAAACTCTCAAACTGCCAGCGGTAATTCTCTCTCAGAGTAATAGGAACAAACTTCTCCAGAAATAGCCATGAGAACTGCTCACCGGTAAGTGCAGGCGAATCAGCTGGTTTAGTAAACACATAATGTAACGACCGGGCCGGTCATTTTGAGAGTAATAGCCCCGATCCCCTATTAACTGCTTCCCCTATATATTTTTCTGCTTATTTGACTTGTCAGGAGGTTTTGTTTTTGATTTCAGAGTGTTTTGGGACACTTAGTCCCTAAACGGAAGCTTAAGCCTTAGGATTTTGATCGTAGTCGGAACTGTGTGAAGACAACTCTGGAATGGAGTTCCATCGATTCCGTTAGCTCCGTTGGGTGATTTTGGACTTAGGGGTGTGTCCGGATTGTGTTTTGGGATGTCTGTTGCTCATTTAGGCTTGAAATGGTGAAAGTCGAATTTTTGGAGATTTTGACCGGTAGTGGACTTTATGATATCGGGGTCGGAATCTGATTACGGAAGTTGGAGTAGATTCATAATGTTGAATATGACTTGTGTGCAAAATTTGAATTCGATCGGACATGGTTTGATAGGTTTCGACATCAGTTGTACAAATTTGAAGTTTCAAGTTTATTAAGTTTAAATTGGAAGGCGATTCGTGTTTTAAGCGTTGTTTGATATGATTTGAGAGCTCGACTAAGTTCGTATGATATTTTAGGACTTGTTGGTATATTTGGTTGAGGTCCCGGGGGCCTCGGGTGGATTCCGGGTGGTTAACGCACTAGTTTTGGACTTGAAAGATTTGAGAAATTTCTGGTGTTTTCAGTTACTGGTTGCCTCTTATGCGGCTGCGTAGGAGGAGACGCAATCGCGAAGCCTTGAATTAGTCAGTCACTTTTTTGTTCTATGCGATCATAATAGTTCGTCCGCGATTGCGAAGTTTGCGTGGCCGTTGATACGCAAACACATAGCCCGTTCCGCGTTCGCAGTGAGGAAGCGAGGACCTGGGCAGTGGTAGGATTTACTCTATGCGGTCGCGCGGAGTGTTACGCGATCGCGTAGGTCTATGCAGTCACTGGTACGCGATCACAGGTGAGGTGATGCGTTCACATAGCATGTTTTAAAGATGTTGGAATTTTGTTCTATGCGATCGCGTGGGAAATTCCGCGATCGTGTAGTGTGAGCACCTGGGTAGAATATAACATTCCAAAATCGAGGATTAAGCCATTTTTAGCAAAACTTGAGATATGGAGCTCGGATTTGGACAAGATTTTGAGGGATTTTCAGAGATATCGATTGGGTAATGATTCTTCACTTGTTTTTGGTTATATGCCACTAATCTATTATTGATTTCATTATTTAATTTCCGATTTGGGGTGAAAATTTGGGGAAAATGGAAAGAAGTTCTTCAACCAAGATTTTGTGTTTTGATTGGGATTTTGACATAGGATTTAGATAATTTTGGTATGAGTGAACTCGTGAGTGAATGGGTGTTCATATTTTGTGATTTTTACCCGATTTCGAGACATGGGCTAGGGTCGACTTGCTGGGGCGATTTTCTAATTTCCTGCTTTAGCTTTGATTTCATTAATTAGATTAGTTTCTTATAGTTGTATTTATGGTCTGTAATTGATTTTGGCTAGATTTGGGCCATTCAGAGTTGGATATTTGTGAAAAAGGCATTTTTACCGATTGATTGAGCTTAGTTCGAGGTAAGTGGCTTGTGTAACCTTGTGTGGAAGAAACCCCCTTAAGATTTGGTACTGTTGTGATATGTGAACGCCATGTACGAGAGGTGACAAGTACGTACACGTGCTATTTGTTTAAAACTCGATTTATTTTTATTGAGTTGCAACCTGTTTTCCTTTAATTTGAGTTATACCGTTTAAACGAGTATTAGTTTGTTTTCATTCTAAATTGAGCTATTTCAATATGTGTAGTTATCCTGTTTAGTGTAATATCGCATGTATACGTGCTTTAACTACTTATTTGAACTATGTGAAGCATCCCTAGTTGTGTCACGACCCAAAATCCCACCACAGGCATCATGATGGCACCTAGTCTCTAAGACTAGGTAAGCCGATTTCTTTTATATTTTGAAGCCATTTTTTTTGCATTAAAATCTAACAGCGGAAATAATATCAACACCACAACCCCACACAATCACATATCGTCCCTGACAATAGCCAGCTTTATCGCTCCTATTGCCACCCTTATCACTCTTATAGCCACCCTTATCGCTCCGCCCAGACAATATCAATAGCCACCCTTATCGCTCCGCCCAAACAATATTCCAACAAATACAACAACAGTGAAATGCCACCCTTATACCTACATAATATCAACGGTAAAATGCCACCCTTATCTCCCCAAAATAGTAACTCACACAACACAATAATTTACACGAAAAATCAACACGATAATATAACAAAATCAATTCATATCACAATTTGCCCAATGGCCACAACCAAATTCCAAAGATATAACAAAATCAATTAATTTCACAACAAATAGCCCAAGGCTCCACACAATGTATATAACACCCAAAAACAATCAATAGAGATAGAAATTACTCAGCATAAAGCAAAACCTTCATTAATACAAATTTAGATAATTATATTAACACTTATTCTTAAGCTCGCTTAAATTAATTATTTGCATAAGAAAATTCATATTGGAATCAATTTCCAAGAAATATTAAACCAACAATACTCACGAAATTTCATAAATATTTCAAATAACAATCACATCAAATTATCATATAAAAATAAATTCAACAATAAGGATTTAGTCATGGCAAACAGATGATTTAATAGTTTTTCACTTTACTACACAATAATGCCTAAGACTTTAATTCAATGAATTTTGCACGTATAAGCCTGAGTACGTACTCGTCACCTCGCGTACACGGCTTTTCACATTTCACAAATGGCACATAAGACTCAATGCCTAAGGGGTAATTCCCCCACTCGAGGTTAAGCAAGGCACTTACCTTTTTGAAGTTAGGCCGATATTTCAAAATAGCCTTCTTGCTTGAATTGGCCTCCGGACAACTCAAATCTATCCAAATTAATTGTATAACTTCATTAAAATTTATCGGAAATAATTCCGGATAATAATACGTCGACTTAAAATTTTATTCCAAAAAGTCAACGCAGGGACCGCCCCTCTGAATACGACATAATTTTTATGAAATTCGAACACTCATTCCGATACGAGTTCAACCATACCAATTTTATCGAATTCCAATAACAACTCGATCTCCAAATCTTAAATTTTTGTTTTTGGAAGATTTTGTAAAAATCTTGATTTCTTCCATTTAAATCTGAATTAAACGATGAATATAATCATAGATTCATGAAATATAATCACTTTAGGATATAGAACACTTACCCCGGTCGAAGTCGTGAAGAAATCCTCAAAATCGCCCAAAAATCGAGCTCCAAAAATCTCAATCGAAAATGAGGAAATGACAGATTTTCAATCCTTAAGTTTCTGACCAGGTTCGCATTTGCGGACAAAAACTTCGCATTTGCGAATGAACAGTACCTCACATGAACAGTGTTTTCGCAATTGCCATAAATGGTTCGCAATTGCGAATGAATAGTGTTTTCGCAATTGCCATAAATGGTTCACAATTGCGAATGAATAGTGTTTTCGCAATTCCCATTAATGGTTCGCAATTGCGAATGAAGATTGTTTTCGCAATTCTCATAAATGGTTCGCAATTGCGAATGAACAGTGTTCACCAGAAACCAGCAAACTCAATTCTCCGAAATGATCCGAAACCACCCTGAAACTCATCCGGAACCTCCCAGGCACAAACCATATATGAAATTCAATCATAAAACATGCTACGGACCTGCTCGCACACTCAAAACACTGAGAGAAGGTCGTCTTCATCCGATATCGACCATGCTCAAACTTCCAAATTTCTTAACTTTACTAGTCTTTCAACCAATGATCCAAAAATACATCTAAGCCCCTCAGGGCCCGTCACTTCATACTAACAAGTCCTAAAATATCATACGAACTTAGTCAAAACTTCAAATTACATCGAACAATGATAGAACCACGAATTATACCCCAATTCAAGCTTAATGAAACTAAGAAATTTCAACTTCTATATTTAATGCCGAAACCTAACAAATCACGTCCGATTGACCTCAAATTTTGCACACAAGTCATAAATGACATAACGGGCCTATGCAAATTTTCAAAACTAGATTCCAACCCGAATATCAAAAAGTCAACTCCCCGGTCAAACTTTCTAAAAATTCTATTTTCGTCATTTCAAGCCAAATTCCATTACGAACTTCCAAATAATTTTTCGGACACGCTCCTACGTCCAAAATCACCATATAGAGCTATTGGAACCATAAGAATTTGAATCCGAGATCGTTTACTCAAAAATCAACTCTCCGTTCAACTCTTTCCATTTATGCTTCTAAATAAGGATTGTTCTTTTGAATATAATTCCGAATCTTCAGTAAATCAAACTCGATCACACCCGTGGGTCATAATACATACTGCGAAGCTGCTTGAGTCCTTAAGTCACTGAACATGACATTAATTCTTAAAATGACAAGTCGGGTCGTTACAAGTTGATTCCGTGGTTTTCCTTGTTCTTTATGAGTATAACTGTAGAAATCTTGTTGTTAACTGTTGTATTTGTCTGTTTGAGCTGTGTGTTTACTTTTGAGACTAGAAGGCAGTTCCTCGGGAGTTTCCCTATATATTTACTTTTGAGACTACGAGGCGGTTCCTCGGGAGTTCTCCATGTATATTTACTTTTGAGACTACGAGGCGGTTCCTCGGGAGTTCTACCTGTATATTTACTTTTAAGACTACGAGGCGGTTCCTCGGGAGTTCTCCCTGCATATTTACTTTTGAGACTACGAGGCGGTACCTCGGGAGTTCTCCCTGTATATTTATTTTGGGACTACGAGACGGTATCTCGGGAGATCCCTTGTTGTTATTTCCGCGTGTTGTACTGTTATTTCATTGTGTTTTTCCTTTGTTGAAATCCAGTCTCTTATTATACTATATATCCTTCTGCTATATTTATTATATACCAGTGGGCCTGACCTGACCTCGTCACTAGTCGACCGAGGTTAGGCTTAGCACTTACTGGGTACCAATTGTGGTGTACTCATGCTACTCTTCTGCACATGTTTTTGTGTGCAGATTCAGGTGCTCATTATCAACCGCATTATCAGTGAGTCAAGACAACTTTGGAGACTTCAAGGTATATCTGCTGCGTCTGCAGACCTCAGAGTCCCCCTCTATTCTCTCCTATGTAATTTATCTTACATACTTCTTTTGTTAGACTCTGGTGTATATAGATACTAGTTTTCCTCCTGTAGCTTGTGACTTATGATGTTTCTAGTTTTGGGAAAGACTGTGTATTATAGAGTATTGGTTATTGTACATGCCGAGCATTATTGTTATTAGTTATTCAGTTATCCACTACTATTAGTTGTAGGGGTGGGCATATTTCGGTCCGAACCGAAGAAACCGACCAAACCGAAAATATTTTGATTTCGGTTTCGGTTATTCGATTTTTTCTGTCGGTTTTAGTTTAAAATTTTAAAATTTCTATTTTTCGGTTCGGTTAACCGAAAAACCAAATTATTAGCATATAAATTCTTTAAGTTATATATAGGCTAAACTCATAGGTAATAATATAGGCCAAATTTTGAAGTCCATCAAAGACCCAATCCAAACTTACCATTTTATTCTTACCGAAATTTTGAAAGAAAACCAACAAATTCGTCAGTCCAATTATTACATAGAGAGAGTCCAATATGATAATGTTCAAACCGAAAACCGATTAGAAATAAACTGAACCAAAATTAGAAAACCGAACTGAACCAAACTTATTTCAGTTCGGTTTCGGTTACTACTTCTACAAAATCGTAAACCAAATAACCGAACCAAATTTCTTCAAACCGAACCGACCGAATGCCCACCCCTAGTTAGTTACCAAGTTTTATTTTCGTATTGTTATTTTCGCAATTTGTTAGGCTTACCTAGTCATAGAGACTAAGTGTCGTCACGGTATTATACGGAGGGAGTTTGGGTCGTGACAAGTTGGTATCATAACTCTAGGTTCATAGATGTCGTGAGTCACAAGCCAGTTTATTAGAGTCTCGTAGATCGGTACAGAGATGTATGTACTTATCTTCGGGAGGCTATGAAACTATTAGGAAAAATTATCCCTCTTTAATTCCTTGTCGTGCAAAATTTTTTGACATCAAAATTCTAAACTTCTGTATTCTATTATTTCTCACATATGGTGAGGACCCGTATCGGAGGATCTGATGACTAGGTACCCGTGCCCCGTGCTAGAGCAGTGAGAGGCCGAGGATGACCACGCGGTGCAACTAGAGCACCCGCGTGCGTTGCGACAGAGGAGCCCCAGTAGCTCAAGCGGGAGGGCAGACACCTGAGGTGTCTATTGCTGCATTAGCTCTCTAGGAAACTCTAGCCCAGTTTCTGAGCATGTTCAGTACCTTAGCTCAGGCTGGATTGATTCCACTTGCTCCTGCCACATCTTAGGCTGGGGGAGGGGCATAGACTCCCGCAGCCCGTACTCCTGAGCAGAGGGTCCAGGTTGAGCATGCCCCATAGTTCATCCCTATGCAGCTGGTAGCTCCGGTTTAGCATGAGACTAGGACAACCGCTTCTGAGGCGGAGCAGCTCAGACTTGAGAGGTACAAGAAGTACCACCCACTTACTTTCAGCAGATTGGCTACAAATGATGCTCAGGGTTTTCTGGAGGAGTGTCATCGTATTCTCCTTACTATGAACATAGCGGAGATGAGTGGAGTTTATTTTACCACCTTCCAGCTCAGAAGAGCAACCTATCAGTGGTGACATGCTTATGAGTTGAGTAGTACGGATGAGGCAGCTTCACTTACATAGACTCAGTTCTCAAACATGTTTTTGAGAGAGTATGTACCTCAGAGCCTCAGGGACTCCTGGCGCGCGGAGTTTGAGCAGTTGCGCCAAGTTTCTATGACTGTGTCAGAGTATGCAGTCCGCTTCAGTGATTTGGCCCGACATGCACCGTCCTTGGTTGCCATAGTTTGAGAGAGGGTTAGACGGTTTATTGAGAGACTCCATCCCAGTATCCGGATTAGTATGTCCAGGGAATTGGAGATGGATATTTCTTATCAGCAGGTTGTGAGTATCGCCAGGAGATTAGATGGCATGCTTGCCCTAGATAGAGAGGAGAAAGAGGCCAAGAGGTCTCGAGAGACTGGTTCTTATTATGGTGCTCGTGCCACGGCAACTCGCCATAGTAGGGGTTGTGTGAGTCACCCCGGTAATTCAGCCCTTCTAGCCGCTAATGGTGTTCCAGCCCCTGCTAGGCCCCATGAGCTTTATTATGCACCGCCAATATCTAGTGTGCCTCCTACTCGAGGTGCTTTTGGCGGCCAGTCCAGCAGACCTGGCCTGAGTCAGTCACAACAGCCACACCCTCCGAGGGGTTGTTTTGAGTGTGGCGATACTCGCCACATGGTGAGGGATTGCCCTAGACTTAGGAGGGGTGCACCTCCACAGACTTTCCAGCCACTGCATGCTTCACCGGGTCCTCAGGCTATGATTCCAACACCAGCTACTGCCCCACCTGCTTAGCCAGCTCGAGGTGGAGGTCGAGGGGCTCGAGGTTGCCCTAGATGGGGAGGCCAGGCTAGATATTATGCTCTTCCAGCTCGTACAAAGGCAGTATCTTCCGACTCTGCCATTACAGGTATTGTTCCGATTTGTCATAGAGATGCATCGGTATTATTTGACCCAGGCTCTACATATTTCTATGTGTCCTCTTATTTTGACCCATATTTGGGCGTATCTCGGGATTCTTTGAGTTCCCTTGTTTATGTGTCTACTCGTGTGGGAGATTCTCTTGTTGTGGACCACGTGTATCGGTCGTGTTTGATTGCTCTTAGTGGTTTTGAGACCAGAGCAAATTTATTATTGCTCATTATGGTAGACTTTGATGTTATTTTGGGCATGGACTGGTTGTCGCCTCATTATGCTATTCTTGATTGTCACACCAAAACTGTGACGCTGGCTATGCCAGGATTACCGCGATTTGAGTAGAGAGGTACCTTAGAGTATACTCCCAGCAGAGTTATTTTATTTCTTAAATCTCAACGAATGGTTGAGAAGGGGTGTGACGCGTTTTTAGCTTATGTGAGAGATGTCAGTATTGATACCCTTACAGTTGAGTTAGTTCCAGGAGTGAAGGACTTTCCAGATGTGTTTCCAGCTGATATTCCGAGCATGTCGCCCGAAGAGATATTGATTTTGGCATTGATTTGTTACCGGACACTCAGCCTATCTCTATTCCTCCATATCGTATGGCTCCTCCTGAATTGAAGGAGCAGTTACAGGAGTTGCTTGATAAGGGCTTCATTCGGCCCAGTGTGTCACCTTGGGGTGCTCCTGTCTTATTTGTGAAGAAGAAGGATTGTTCTATGAGGATGTGTATTGATTATTGCCTGTTGAACAAAGTTACAGTGAAGAACAGGTATACCCTGCCTCGTATTGATGACTTATTTGATCAGTTACATGGTGACAGAGTGTTTTCCAAGATTGACTTACGTTCAAGCTATCATCAGTTGAAGATTCGGGAGCCAGATATCCCGAAGACTTCTTTCAGGACTCGGTATGGTCACTATGAGTTCCTTGTGATGTCATTTGGGCTAACCAATGCCCCATCAGATTTTATGCACTTGATGCATAGTGTGTTACAGCCCTATCTTGACTCATTCGTCATTGTGTTTATTGACGATAATTTGTGTACTCCTGGACTCGGGAGGATCATGAGCAGTACCTGATGACTGTGCTTCAGACCCTGAGAGAAAAGAGGCTATATGCAAAATTTTCAAAGTGTGAGTTTTGGCTAGACTAAGTGGCATTCTTGGGTCATGTAGTATCGAGTGATGGGATCCAGGTGAATCCGAAGAATATTGAAGCAGTGCAGAGTTAGCCTAGATCGTTATCAGCTACGGGGATCCGGAGTTTCCTTGGTTTGGCGGGGTATTACCGTCATTTTGTAAAGGGATTCTCATCTATTGCAGCACCTATGACCGGCTGACCCAGAAGGGTGCTCCGTTCAGGTGGACATAGGAGTGTGAGGAGAGCTTCCAGAAGCTCAAGACAGCTTTGACTACATCCCAAGTATTGGTATTGCCTAAATGTTCGGGGTCTTATATTGTATATTGTGATGCATCATGGATCGGTCTCGGTGCGGTGTTGATGCAGGACAGTAGGGTGATTGCCTACGCGTCCAGACAACTGAAGGTGCATGAAAAGAACTATCCTATCCACGACCTTGAGTTAGCAACTATTGTTCATGCCTTGAAGATTTTGCGGAACTATTTGTACGTTGTCCCTTGAGAGATTTACACCGATCATCAGAGTTTGCAGCATCTGTTTAAGCAAAAGTATCTTAAGTTGTGTCAGCGGAGGTGGTTGGAGCTACTGAAGGACTATGATATCACCATTTTATACCATCCAGGGAAGGACAATATGGTGGTCGATGATTTGAGTCGCCGGGCAGAGAGTTTGGGGAGTTTAGCATATCTGCCATCAGTAGAGAGGCCATTAGCATGGATGTTCAGGCCTTAGCCAGCTAGTTTGTGAGATTGGATATTTCTGAGTCGAGTCGAGTATTGGCTTGTATGGTTTCTCGGTCTTCTCTTTATGATCGTATTAGGGAGCGTCAGTATGATGACCCCTATCTGCTTGTCCTTAAGGACACAGTCCAACACGGTGATGCTAAGGAGGTCACTATTGGGGATGATGGTGCATTGAGGATGCAAGGTAGGTTATGTGTGCCCAATGTAGATGGTTTGCGAAAGTTGATTCTTCAGGAGGCTCACAACTCGCGGTATTCCATTCATCTGGGTGCCGCGAAGATATACCAGGATTTGAGGCAGCATTACTAGTAGAGAAGAATGAAGAAGGACATAGTGGAACATGTAGCTTCGTGTCTAAATTGCAGTAGGTGAAGTATGAGCATCCGCGGCCAGGTGGGTTGCTTCAGAAGTTAGAGATTCCGAAGTGGAAATGGGAGCGGATCACTATGGTTTCGTTGTTGGGCTTCCATGGACTCAGGGACAGGTTGATGCAGTTTGGGTGATTGTGGATAGGCTGAACAAGTTAGTTCATTTCTTTCCTATGATGACTACCTATTCTTCCGAGCAGTTGGCTCAAATTTATATCCGCGAGATTGTCAGGCTTAATGGCGTACTGGTATCTATCATTTCTGATCGGGGTATGCAGTTTACATCACGGTTCTGGAGGGCTGTATAGCACAAGTTGGGTACGCGGGTTGAGTTGAGCACAACATTTCACCCTCAGACGAACGGAGAGTCCGTGCGCACTATTCAAATACTGGAGGATATGCTTCACGCTTGTATGATAGATTTTGGGGGTGCTTGGGATCAGTTCTTACCACTTGCGGAGTTTTGCCTACAACAACAGTTATCAGTCGAGCATTCAGATGGCACCGTTTGAGGCTATGTATGGTAGACGGTGTCAGTCTCTAGTGGGTTGGTTCGAGCTGAGCGAGGCTAGATTATTGGGTACAGACTTGGTTCAGGATTCCTTGGATAAGGTGAAGGTGATTTAGGATCGATTTCGCACAGCCCAGTCCACATAGAAGAGTTATGCAGATCGGAAGGTTCGCGATGTTGCATTCATGGTTGGAGAGCGGTTCTCGCTCTAGGTTTCGCCTATGAAGGGCGTTATGAGATTCGGGAAGAAGGGCAAGCTGAGCCCATGGTTCATTGGTCCATTTAAGGTGTTGTGGCAAGTTGGGGAGGTTGCTTATGAGCTTGCCTTACCTCCCAATCTAGCAAGAGTTCATCCGATATTCTATGTTTCTATGCTCCGGAAGTATCACGATGATCTGTCTCATGTGCTGGATTTCAGATCAGTCCACTTGGACAAGGATCTATCTTATGTTGAGGAGCCAGTGGCTATTTTGGATAGGCAGGTTCGAAAGCTGAGGTCAAAGAACATTGCTTCTGTGAAGGTACAGTGGAGGGGTCAGCCGGCCGAGGAGGCGACTTTGGAGACCGAGCAGGATATGTGTAGCCGTTATTCTTATCTTTTCACCACTTCAGGTATATCTTTATGCTCGTTCGAGGACGAACGGTTGTTTTAAGATGGGGAGGATGTAACAACCTGACCGATCATTTTGTAGAGTAATAGTCCCTATCCCCTAATAACTGCTTGCCCCGTATCATTTTCTGCTTATGTGACTTGTCGGGAGGTTTTGTTTTTGGTTTCGGAGTGTTTTGGGACACTTAGTCCCTAAACAGAAGCTTAAGCCTTAGGATTTTGATCGTAGTTGGAACTGTGTGAAGACGATTCCGTAATGGAGTTCCGTCAGTTTCTTAGCTCCGTTGGGTGATTTTGGATTTAGGGGCATGTCCGGATTGTGTTTTGGAGGTCTGTAGCTCATTTAAGCTTGAAATGGCGAAAGTTAAATTTTTGGAGATTTTGACCGGTAGTGGAATATTTGATATCGATGTCGGAATCCGATTCCAGAAGTTAGAGTAGGTCCGTAATGTTGAATATGACTTGTGTGCAAAATTTGAGGTCGATCGGACGTGGTTTGATAGGTTTCGGCATCAGTTGTTGAAATTTGAAGTTTCAAGTTCATTAAGTTTGAATTGGAAGGTGATTCGTGTTTTTAGCGTTGTTTGATGTGATTTGAGGGCTCGACTAAGTTTGTATGATATTTTAGGACATGTTTAGTTGAGGTTCCGGGGTCCTCGGGTGGATTCCGGGTAGTTAACGGACTAATTTTGGACTTGAAAGATTTGAGAAATATTTGGTGTTTTCAGTTACCGGTTTCCTCTTATGCGGTCGTGTAGGAGGAGACGCAATCGCGAAGCCTTGAATTAGGCAGTCACCTTTTTGTTCTATGCAATCGCAATAGCTGATCCGCGATCATGAAGTTTGTGTGGCCATTGATACGCGAACGCATAGCCCATTTCGGGTTCGCAGTGAGGAAGAGAAGACATGGGCAGTGTGAGGATTTACTCTATGCGGTCGCACTGAGTGTTACGCGATCGCATAGGTCTATGGAGTCACAGGTACGCGATCGCAGGTGAGTTGACGCGTTCGCATAACATGTTTTAAAGCTGTTGGAATTTTGTTCTACGCGATTGCATGGGAAATTCTGCGATCGCGTAGTGTGAGCACCTAGGGAGAATATAACATTCCAAAATCGAGGGTTAAGTCATTTTTAGCAAAACTTGAGATAGGGAGCTCAGATTTGGACGAGATTTTGAGGGATTTTCAAAGACATCAATTGGGTAATGATTCTTCACTTATTTTTGGTTATATCCCATTAATCTATCATTAACTGCATCATTTAACTTCGGATTTGGGATGAAAATTTGGGGAAAATGGAAAGAAGTTCTTCAACCAAGATTTTGGGTTTTGATTGGGATTTTGACATCAGATTTGGATAATTTTGGTACGAGTGAACTCGTGAGTGAATGGGTATTCATATTTTGTGACTTTGACCCGATTTCGAGATGTGAGCCCGGGTCGACTTTTTGGGGCGATTTTCTAATTTCTTGCTTTTGCTTTGATTTCATTAATTAGATTAGTTTCTTATAGTTGTATTTATGGTGTGTAATTGATTTTGGCTAGATTTGGGCCATTCAGAGTTGAATATTCGTGGAAAAGGCATCGTTACCGATTGATTGAGCTTGGTTTGAGGTAAGTGGCTTGCGTAACCTTGTGTGGGAGAAACCCCCTTAGGATTTGGTACTGTTGTGATAAGTGAGCGCCGTGTACGAGAGGTGACGAGTACGTACACGGGCTATTTGTTAAAAAACTCGATTTATTTTTATTGAGTTGCAACCTGTTTTCCTTTAATTTGAGTTATACCGTTTAAACGAGTATTAGTTTATTTTCATTCTAAATTTAGCTTTCCAATATGTGTAGTTATCTTGTTTAGTGTAATATCACATGTTTACGTGTTTTAACTGCTTATTTGAACTCTGTGAAGCATGCCTAGTTGATTCCCTGGTTTTCCTTGTTCTTTATCAGTATAACTGTAGAAATCTTGTTGTTAACTGTTGTATTTGTCGGTTTGAGCTGTGTGTTTACTTTTGAAACTACGATGCGGTTCCTCGGGAGTTCTCCCTATATATTTACTTTTGAGACTACGAGGCGGTTCCTCGGGAGTTCTCCCTGTATATTTACTTTTGAGACTACGAGGCGGTTCCTCGGGAGTTCTCCCTGTATATTTACTTTAAAGACTACTAGGCAGTTCCTCGGGAGTTCTCCCTGTACATTTACCTTTGAGACTACGAGGCGGTTCCTAGGGAGTTCTCCCTGCATATTTACTTTTGAGACTACGAGACAGTACCTCGGGAGTTCTCCCTGTATATTTATTTTGGGACTACGAGACGGTATCTCGGGAGATTCGCTGCTGTTATTTCCGCGTGTTGTACTGTTATTTCATTGTGGTTTTCCTTTGTTGAACTCTAGTCTCTTATTATACTGTATATCCTCCTGCTTTATTTATTATATACCAGTGGGCCTGACCTGACCTCGTCACTACTCGACCGAGGTTAGGCTTAGCACTTACTGGGTACCAATTATGGTGTACTCATGCTACTCTGCTGCACATGTTTTTGTGTGCAGATTTAGGTGCTCGTTATCAGCCGCATTATCAGTGAGTCGAGATAACTTTGGAGACTTCAAGGTATATCTGCCGCGTCCGCATTCCTCAGAGTCCCCCTCTATTATCTCCTATGTCATTTATCTTCCGTACTTATTTTGTTAGACTCTAGTGTATAGAGATACTAGTTTTCCTCCTTTAGCTTGTGACTTACGATGTTTCTGGTTTTGGGAAAGACTGTATATTATAGAGTATTGGTTATTGTACATACCGAGCGGTATTGTTATTAGTTATTCAGTTTTCCACAACTGTTAGTTGCCAAGTTTTATTTTCGTATTGCTATTCCCGCAATTTATTAGGCTTACCTAGTCGTAGAGACTATGTGCCATCACGATGTTATACGGAGGGAGTTTGGGTCGTAACACATAATCTCTCCACCACTTCTTGGCGGAACCAGTCATATGAAATACAACAAAATCGACTATGTTGCTTTCAACTATTCCCATGTTTCGCAGCACCTCATGGAAGCGGTCAAGATAATCCTGTGGGTCCTCAGAAGGTGTACCACTAAAGTGAACTGGAATGAGCTTAGTAAACTTGTCCAATCTCAATAAGGACTCAGAAGACATAGCGGGCCTATCACCGTCCTGTGCTGCAATAATTGACTGAACTACCCCAACTGGTGGAACTGCTGGAGCATGATACTGGGGAGCTATCTGCTCCGAAGCGGGAGTAGTGGGAGTTTGTGCTCCTCCCCCAGCCTGTGAGATGGCTGATGCCACTGGAAATGTACCATTCTGGGTCACACCCTCCATTAAGCTCACCAAACGGACTAGAGCGTCCTGAAGTACTGGAGTAGCTATGAATCCTTCCGGGACCTGGACTAGTCCAACAAGTACTGTCTGAGCTGGAACCTCCACTTCCAAATCCACTAAGGTTCTACAGCAGGTGTTGCTACTCGAGCTCTAGACTGAGCTCTACTTCTTCCTCTACCTTGGTCTCTGGCGCGACCTCGGCCTCGGCCTCTACCCCTGGTTATAGTTTCCACCGGGGGCTATGTCTCGTGTCCGACAGTAGATGTAGTACGTGTTCTCGCCATCTGCGAGAGAACAAGAATAGAACTGTTCAATCATCGATGATAGAATAAAATCGCACGACAGAATAAGAAAGAAGTGATATTGTTCCTACACTTTATATCCTCTGGAAGATAAGTACAAGCGTCTCCGTACCGATCCTTCAGACTCTACTAAGCTTCCTCATGACTCGTGAGACCTAAGTAACCTAGTGCTTTGATACTAACTTGTCACGTCCCGAAATTCCCGCCTTCAGGACCGTGATGGCGCCTAATATTTTACTTGCTAGGCAAGCCAACGTTAGAATAATTTAACCATTTTTAACAATTCATCTTAAATAAATTGTAATGAAACCAACAACTAGAATAATATCTGAGATTAAATAAACAAACCAAAATAATAACGATGTCTAAATACCATCCCAGAACTGGAGTCACAAGTGCACGAGCTTCTAGAAGAATACAAACAAGGGTCTCAATAAAAATAATGATGTCTGAAAGAAAGCACACATCCAAGATAAAATAGAAGGGGACTTTAGAGCTGCGAACGTCGTGCATCAATACCTCAAGTCTCCTCTAATAGCTGAATCTGAGCAAATCTAGAGTACGCCGCTGAGACCAACTCCGGTATTTGTACAAAAAGTGCAGAGTGTAGTATGAGTACAACCGACCCCATGTACTCTGTAAGTGCCGAGCCTAACCTCGACGAAGTAGTGCCGAGGCTAAGGCAAGTCACTTACATTAACCTGTACACAATAATAATGATAATAACAGGAATAAAGGTAATACATTTAAATCATATCAATAACTGAAGTCAATACAACAGTCATAGCCAATTATTTCTTTTATCATTCTACCGTTCCCACAATATAATCCTTCAATTAATTTTTGTTGCGGTGCGCAACCTGCTCCAACAATATAAACATAGAATAAAATCTGTTGCGGCGTGCAACCTGATCCAACAATATAATCTTCCAATTAAATTCCGTTGCGCGTGCAACCCGCGCCAACAATATAAACTTAAAATATATATCGTTTCAACGTGCAACCTGCTCCAACAATGTAATTTAACAACACTTAAATGTGTAACTATTTCAATAAGTACCACATTTAATAAGAAATTACTAGGCAACAAAGCACACAATAATTATGATTTATTTAAGAAACAAGTAATGACAAGTAGCAATTAATAATGAAAATCATGGAGAAAATAGGAAATTTAATATTTAATATGCTAAATGTCAAGTAGCAATTAAGACACATAAGTCAAATAAGCATGTAGTAATTATAACATGAATTTAGGACATAATATTGGTCAAGGAATATGAGAGAAATAATTAATTCATGGTTTAAAATAATTTATGATTTTCAGGATAAATACGCAAAAAATCAATTTGACGACGTATAGGCACTCGTCACCTCGCCTATACGTCGTTACACATGAAATTCATATAAATACATTTCAAGGGTTCTATTCCCTCAAGTCAAGATTAACCACGACACTTACCTCATTTTGCAATTTCAAGTGATCACTCGACCACAACATTTCCTTTCGAATTTGTCTCCAAACCAATCAAACCTATCAAATTATTGGCCAACAATTCAATTGGAGCTTTAGAAATTATTCATAATTCGAAGAAGACTTTATTTAAGTTGTTTTCGGAAAAGTCAACTAAAAGTTAATATGGGGACCACTTTTCGGAACCCAACAAAAAATTATGGAATTCGGACACCCGTTCCGATACGAGTTCAACCATACTAAAATTATCGAATTCCGACATCGGATTGTCTTTCAAATCCTAAATTTTTGTTTTTGGAAAGTTTTACAAAAATTTCAATTTATTCCATCTAAATCCGAAATAAACGATGAATTATAAACATGAATTTATGAAATATAATCACTATAGGATAGGGAACACTTACCGAGTTCGAACTTGTGAAAAATTCCTTTGCCCAAATCTAAGACTTAAAACTCAAAAATGAGTAAAAATGGCTAACACCTGATTATATGTATTTTGTCTAGCATTTTCGCATCTGCGAACACACGTTCCGTATCTGCGGACTCGTATTTGCGGAACAGGGCATCCAAGCAGAGGACCGCATATGCGGACCTGCACGTCGCAGAAGCGATTGCGCAGATGCGCTAAGGGAACCGCAGAAGCGCGAAAGATCGCATCTGCGATCATGGCACCGCAAAAGCGGGCATCGCACCTACGTCCCAGGCTTCGCAGAAGAGAAGCTTCTCCCCTGGCCTCAAAGTCGCAGAAGTGACACTGCCTCCGCAGAAGTGATCACGCATCTACGGCCAAAATTTGCGCAGATGCGATATACCAGAACTAGACGTGCAATATTTTTACAAAAATGGTCCGAATCTCGCCCGAAACTCACTCGAGCCTCTCGGGACCTCATCCGAATATTCCAATAAGTCCCGTAACATAATACGGACTTACTCGAGGTATCAAATCACGTCAAATAATGTCAAAATTATAATTCATACCGCGATTCGTACTTATGAGTTTCAAACTTTTTACTTTACAAAACCCGTGCCGAAACGTATTAAATGAATCCGGAATAATTTCAAATTTGGCGCACAAGTCATAAATGACATAATGGAGCTATTCCAACTCTCGGAATTTCAATCCGAGTCCGATATAGATAAAGTCAAATTCACGGTCAAACTTTGAAATCTTTAAGTCGATGAATGCTTAAAGGTGCTATTCGAGGTCTTAGAACACATAAATGAGTGTTTAAAATTAAAGATGACATATTGGGTCATCACAATCTCTAAAGTAACTTAATAATACGGGCAGCCCGGTGCACAAAGTATTCTGCATTCAAGTAGGGTTCACAGAAGGGTCGCACCTCAAAGGTGTGATGTAGACAGCCTCATCTAATGCAAGCATTAGTGACTGCTTCCACCGTTTTATGACTAGAACCCGTGACCTATAGGTCAAACAGAAATAAATTTATCGTTACTCCAAAGCTCTCCTCCCCAAATTAACTTATGGTTACAGGTTTAAAAAAAGGTAAAAATTACACGGGGCACCCTATTTGGCCGCCTCCATTAAATCTGTACCCACTTTTTATTTTTTTAACTTCTACCCATTGTTTAAACAACTTCACATTTTTTTCTCCTCTTTCTTCTTCTTCTTCTTCTTCTTCTTCTTCTTCTTCTTCTTCGGGTAACAACGATTTTATATGGTGTTTGAAAACATATTTTAAGGTAGTTTATGATGTTTTATAGTGACGAGCTGTTGTGGCACTTTATTTTTTACGATTGCTTAGGATTTATTTCTTTTTCTTAATTGCAAAATGTGTTAGTTAGATTTATTTTTGTTTTAACACATTGATAATTGTGGTTTGTTCTTCATGATATTTGGAGATAACATTTTTAATTTGAGCTTATTTGGAGTAGATTTAGGTATTAAATCGTATATTGGATTATTAAAATTCGAAGAACAAAATTCTGTTTCTCGGCAATTTGCTCTTCATGCCTATTTGTCCTTAAGTGCGTGAAAACGTTGGTTGCACTTCAGACCTTTTGACCTTAAGTGCATATGAAGTGTAATTTTTTACTTCAGACTTATTGACCTTAAGTGTAGGAAAATGTTTGTTGCACTTTAGACCTTTTGGACTTAAGTGCATCTGAAATGTAATTTTTCACTTCAGATTTATTTGATTTAAGTGCATGAAACCATTGGTTGCACTTCATACCTATTTGGCCTTAAGTGCATCTCAAGTGCAATTTTTTCACTTCAGACTTAAGTTTTTTAAACTTCAGACCCGATAAGTCTGAAATTGATCGGAAAGTGGGTAGCTTGCAAAATTTTTTGCAAAGTGGGTATATGTTCAATTGTGACCCCAAAACCGGGTATACATGCAAAATCCCCAAAAAAATGAGAGACCAAGAAGGATATTTGTGATTGTAGGGATTTTGCAAGATTTATTTATACAAAATTCCTGCTATAGAGAATGTTAGAAAATAACTATGCTCCAATTAACATAATTACATTCTCAACTAGTGGTTTTTCTTTTCTTTTCAATAAATGGCAACATATGATCAAATTCCTTTTAGGAAAGGCACATCAGCAATTAAAGGACACAAAAATGAGTTAAAACCTTTCGCAAACTCAACTCTTATTATCTCAAGCTATCAATAATGGGCTAGGCATGTCGTATTATTTTCTGAGGGGTCCCTTTGTTGAATGTGAAAGACTTGACTAAAACACAATGTTTCGTCCATCAACAGCTTCTTTTTCTATTTGTCAAGATCCAAATCTTCAAACTATACTGTTTGGTCAAATGTATGCAAAGTATTAAAATGATAAAATACTATAATCTTGGAGGTAAGCATCCAACTCTTTATCCCATTGATCTTTACTCCATTTTCTATTGCCAAATCATGTGCTTTATGCACAAAACAACCCCTCCCACTGGCACATCCAGACTAGACATAACGGGTTTACTAGTACGTTTAGAAAACACACTCTCTCGTTCTATTTATATAACAGAGCCAACTAATTTTAAATTCTGAATTAGTTAATGATCCCTCTCCCTTTCCCTCCAATTTCCAAGAAAGGAAAACATCTTCTTAATCCAATTAGAAACCCTTTTCCAATCACGTCTCTTTTCAAAATGTCTTCATTTATCTGGAAAATTGTTTGTTTTAACGGATTAGATAAATCCCCAAAAGAAAAGATTAGACAATGGTATTGCTAATCTCTTAAGCACGTGATCAATTAGTCAAATGTTGGTATACAAAGATTTGTCTCAAGATATGTACAAGAGATAATTACTAGACAATAGTGCAACTATCGCTTTCTTTAAAAACACGTTAATTAGTAGCCCTGCAAACACTTGCCCAGCGGGTCACATGCACTGTTTCGATCATGTCCTATTTGTTAATCATGTCACCAACATGTTCTTAGCATATGGATAAGCTCTTCTTACTTAATTTAATGATATACTTCAAGAATACCCTCAGAAAGTGATTCCATAGTTAAGTGTATATCTCTTAGCAGTTAGCAATTACATCTTTGTGAGGAACAAAAGGCTCAAAATCCAATAGTTGGGCAAATATATTTTTGGTAATAACTTAAGAGGAAAACTTGAATTTGAAGGAATGAGGTGAGTCTAACAATATCAATCCCTCGAACTCGCTTAACTTGGATATTTACACTCCTTAAATTTACAAAACTTATACTTCATTATATACTAATACGTTTGTGATTAATACATATTGAGCTTGAATCCTTTTACTCTAATCAAGCATTTTATGGTTTATACGATAATAGATTGCTTTAAGAGTAAGTTTAAGATTTTAATCTCGCTGTGAGGATAAAAAGTTATGAGACATGGACACACACGTTACATACAAGAAATTGCGATGCTATCCATATAAACTCTTTTTTTTTTCCGAGTCTCAACCTCACTACAAAAAGCACTACTCAAAGATTTGGATAGAGATTTTTTTTGAAAGATAATAAATATCTTTCTCTTTTTTTTTGCACTCACTTTATATATATATATATATATATTTCAACACATAAGGAAGGATGTGGTGGAAATTCAAGCACGCGATATGCCGATATCTGTTTACTTTTTTTTTTTATCAAGATTAATGTATTATATTTATACATCCATTATCAGTCAAAGAGCAAGTCCAGTCAGATAGCAAGTCCGCCGAATCAAGGAGAGTGAAATATTGATGATAAATTAAAGTATATGGTTGTAATAAGCTTATGGATATGCAATGAATTGATATGCAATGAATTCCTAAAGGGCTGTCTTGAGTTGACGAGGAGATTCTAAAACAAAAGAAAAGGGCCTTATTAAGTGCCACTCCTAAAGGGCTGAAACATATGCAATGAATGTGAGGCTTGTTGGTACATCATGAAATGAAAGTTGTGTGCTACTACTACTACATAATAATTGATAATGCATATGATCCAAGGAGTAAGTACTAACGCAGACATTACGATTTTTTTTGGATTAGGTTTTTGAATTTATTTAGGAGCATTGTTCCATTTGTAATCTGGCTAAATATTAAAGGTTCGATTGAGATAGTTCAATAAATGTTTATAGGATCGTGATAGTGCCACCCAACAACTCTTATTAAAATTCATGGCATGTTTGTTGAGCAAGTCTCTGTCGAGCCGCACAAATATATAAGTAGCGGTCTCGTGATCAAGAGGTCATAATTAAGTGTAATTTTTGCTTGTATTATGTGAAAATTTTATTTTATACTTTCTTACTTGTTTTCTTTAGTAAAATAATCGGGTGCTGTAATTATTGTAATTTACCATCCTTTTTAGGGAAAGATATGTCCCGAGGCCTCAAGTAAGGTAGTTGGCTACTATTTCATGTGTTCTTGAGTTTCAAAATGATAACAATTTTCCACCTTTAAGATCTAAAATTTTGCTTGCCTTCGCTCTCAATTTTGCCTCCAATATTACTAGGATCAGATGTACATGTTTCCGAAATTTGAGAACAAAATTTGATCTCCTTAACATTCAACAAAAGTATCGTAAGGTTACTACATATATTGTTACTGAAATGAGGAGTTCATGTCCTATAAAGAAGGCAGAATAGCCTGGTGAACACTTGTATTTGTTAGCCTTTGACATCCCGGTCCTTATACTCAATAAAGTTTCATCCAGACACTTATAGTTATTCAAAGCCAATATTTTAAACCCCTCACACCTTGCGTGTTCTTCAAATCTCTGACATGGATGACACATCAGTGGCCACGCCAAGTTTTCTGTTACACATCATTATTAATTTATTTTTCACATTATTTTAAAATTATTTATTTTCTTCTTTTCTTTATTCCACCATTCCCTCCACCTTCCTCCCGCCTCACCATTTTTATTCTTCATTATTCCCTGCACATTTATCATTCAAATTCGTTGTACTGAACCACAAATCTTAAAAATCTCCTAACCACCACTATGTGCGACCTCTTTTCGACCATCCTTTACCTACAAAGCTTCTTCACAGCCAACACTCCACCATAGCATCACCAATCAACCACCAAAAGAAGAACCGGCCATAAAAAATGACCACCCGAAAGACCAACATCACCCTTTTTTTTTTTTTTTTTGAAATTTCACTACAGGAAAACTAGAAAATAGGTTTCACCGGTGATCTTCTTTCACTATTTCTATTTCTTTTCTTTGCGGAGGCTATCTTCCAAAGTAGGGGAATGGGGATGTGAGAATTTTTATTTTCCAAAACATGCTGCAAATCTGGTAGATATTTTGGATCTATGGCGACTAGGAATGTCATTGTTTGGATGAAGAAATGGTGGGAAGGGTTCTATTGCTGTGGGTTTTGGGTTAAAATGGGGGAACATGAGTAAGGTGAAAAGGGAGGGAGATAGAGAAAAGGGTGGGGGTTGGGGTGGGGAGGGGGCCTTAGTGGACGACAGAACGTAAGGGAAAGAGAAAAATCACCTATTCAACATTTTCTTTCTTTTTTTAATTTGATTTTTTGCATTTTTCTTTTTCTTTTTCCCCTATTTTAATCATAAGTTTTTTACATTCACGCTCCTTATACGCGTGAAATACACGATTTTTTTCAGTTCAATAATTAAGTTGACATATAGACTTGGTCAATGGTCAGAGGGGTTTAAAACATTGATTTTGAACAACTATAAGCGTCTAAATGAATTTTTTTTGAGTATAGGGACCGGGATGACAAACGTGAATAAGTACAAGTGTCTACGAGGCTATTCTGCCTATAAAGAAAGAAAAAAACTGATAAATATTTACAATCAGTTTAGGATCTAAATACAGTTTTATAATTGCAAAAATCTAAATAGGTTAGGATAGTTTGTGTAATAGCCCAACTCACTAGTGATATTGTCCACTTTGGACCTAGGCCCGCGTAACTTTAAAATGTGCCACTAGGGTCTAAGACATGTTTACTTATATACCCAACATTATTCACGTGTTTTGTCAATGTGGAATTTGTCTAGGGTGTCACATACACCCCTTAGGGACTCAGCGAGATGCTGAGGTTTGCTCCACCACTGTTCAAGGTTGCACGCGAAGTGACTCTGATACCATATGTAACCGTCCATTTCACTAGTGATATTGTTCACTTTGGGCCTAGCCCCGCACGGCTTTAAAACGTGTCACTAAGGTCTAAGACCTATTTACTTATATACCCGCCATGTCTTCCATATTTTGTCGATATGAGATTTGTCTAGAGTGTCACAGTTTGAAAGTCAATTGTCCTGCAAAGAGAGAAAAGGCAAACATGATTTAGGAAATCTTTTTGAAAAATATTAATACCATATATATAGATATAACATAGATGAGAGACGTGTGATGATGACGAAATAGAATGTATCACTTGCATTGCATAGATTCAGTTATAAAATTAGACCAAGTGTTAAAGGAAGGAGTCTTCCCGTCAACCGGGGGCGGATCTACCTTAGCATAAGCGGTGTCACGTGACACTCGAAAATCTTTACTAATTACTTGTATATAATCCAAATGAAGAAATCAGAAAGCAATAAAATGAAATAAAGTGACACTATTTATTACAACGAACTGAGTAGCTTATACGGCTAGAGTCCGAAGATTTCTATGTGAGGCCGCAAGTTCGAACCTCCCCACAGCCTTATTTTATGTTTTAATATTTTTGTGCCTCATCTAAAAAATATACGTGCCTAGAGGGGTTTGAGCTACTAACCTCTTACAGCTTGTTTGGATGGTTGTTACCTATTGTATTGTATCGTATTGTTACTTTAAATACGATGTTTATTTTGATTGTTACTTAAATTTTATTGTATCGTATCGTTAAATCTGTCGTTACATAACGACGAAATGTGCCACTTTATGTAACGACCGATTTGGTGTGGTCGCGTCATTACCTTATCTTTTTCTCTTAATCTCACCCTTCATTATTATTAAATAATGTTATTTTATCATTTACGCCTACCTTTTTTTATAGTAATTTTATCCCGTATCATAATTTTTCTTTATAATATTACAAATTTATTCTTCATATTGTTGGTGCGTGATATCATGAAACAATGGCAAAAGACACAATCTATCCAAACATTGTATTCATCAAACGATACAGTACAATACAATACAGTACGATACGATACATTATAAAACGATATGTAACAACCCTCCAAATAAGCTATTAAAGATTATCAAAGAATCAAAGTAGTGGATCATAAGCCATAGCTAAAGAGATTACCACAATACATTTTTAAACTTTAGGGACGTTGATGCTTCCTTTGTAAGCTGTATTGTTTTTGGTTATTTTTTAAATATGATATTATTACAGTAATTTAATTATTTTTTCACGTTTAAAATAGGTCACTTTAGTTTATTTCACACGTAATGGGTTCGCAAAATGTAACTTCTTGTGTGGAATTAATGGACATGCAGGGGTCAAATGCTAACCCCCACCAAAATGGAGGATTTTGTTTTTTGTAAAAAAGAAAACATTCGTATATCAATCTAACAATACTAATAATAATAATAAAAAAACCAATACTAATAACTTAAGATATTACATGCCTAAGTGTCTGCATAGTGTTAGAAAAATTGCAGAAGATAAAGTAGAAGAAAAGCTTTGAGGCGTGAAAGATCATTATATTTCAAGAGATATTGTCCGTATATTCTTTAGGGGATTACAAGCAATTCTTCGCCAGAATACAACAATGCCAGAATTATACGTGTAAATTGAATATCACTGCTCCTGAGGTAGCGCTCTTGTATTTATAGAACTCAAGAGAAGACTTTTCAGAAAAGTCACACTCCTTTAAAAACAGTTATGTCTGTTCTATTTAAAATTCAAATTTAAATAATCAAAAACTGCTCCAAAAAGATAAAGACGAAAATAAAACCTTTATTTTAAGGTTGGACCCGGCCAAGTCAAAGTCACACATGCTTTAGAAATATGTCAAATACTTATTGTGTATGATTTAGTGGGCTTAGCATTTTAAGGCCTCAAAGGTGGCTTTCAGCCACCGATGTGGGAATCCCCACATATACAAACTATATCTAACAATCCCCACTAGTTTGTGTATGTTGTTATAAGAAAAATCAAATTATGGTGGATGTCTACTCTTCCTCCATGATCTTTTCAAATGTTTAATGACATATTCAATGACATATTTCTATGCTTAATGACATATTCAATGACATATTTTTCTTTACTTTTCATGCCTATATAAAGGCCTTGTAATAAATAAGAAAATACACATAATTGAAGAAGAAAATCTCTTCCTTCTCTCTATCTCTATTTCTTGTTCATGTTTTACTAAATTGCTTTTATTTTATAACACGTTATCAGCACGAATTGCTCATTTCATGATCTTCTACGTCAAGACTATGTAAATTATAAGCAGACAATGAGATCAAGTACAATGAAAAATGTCTTGGATGATAATACAAAGATAAGTTTTACATCCATCTAAACCCATTCATACTTTCATATCTTTGCATTAACTTTATGTACAATATTTAGTTAAAATATTTTTTTCAATTGTATCCACTGAAATAAAGAACTGGAAAGGTATGTCTTTATTTGCTACATCTCTTATAGGACAAATATAATATTCCAACGTATATATATGTTCTCACCTTTTATATACTATGATAGATAATTATTAAGGTAATTTAATAATAATATTTTTACCATCACATGATGTATTTCATTGAAAGCAAAATTATCAAATATGTAGGCGATTTTACAGTACCTTACAAATTTGGCATTGGAATATACAATCAATATAAACTCATTATAGTTATAATTTATAATAGTCACAGTTATGCATTAAGCCTTAAATATTTTTGCTGGAAACATAAGGCTCATTCCTCCGTATTAAATTTTTTTGGTGAAGTTCTTATAGTCTTTGAAATATAAGTGGTTATAGGTTATTTGCACCTTTCCCCTAATTAATTTATTAAAATATAAAAGTGATTGTATCATTTTAAAAAAAATAGCATATATCCTAACTAGCATTTTTATTGCAGAGGAACTGTTTCAAGATTGAAATAGTTATATATGTCTTCTTGAAAGTTAATTTACTTATGCCTATAATTATGAAGTAATAATATTTTAAAGGCTCGACTGCGAGTCCTAATGAATTTTGGCCTATTATGCCAAAGATTGAGGGTAAGACGATGGGTTCAAGTCCCAACACACTATGTTGATGAAAAGACGTTGGATTCAAGTTCCAACGCATTATGACCTAGCGTGCCTTTATATGGGTAAGGCATTGGGTTTGAGTCCTAATGCACCATATTGATAATAATAATAACTAAAATAATAATAATATATTTTTCATGAAAAAGCATGAAGCTTGTCCCACTTGATTTGCTCCATTCTTGAAGTGAATGTGATAGCGGTGCATGATAAGTCTAAAAAAAGATAAGTGGTTGAAAAATGAACGTGGGCGTGCGAAAGGCCAGAATAATAATAGTTATCACTATGGTAATTATAAAAAGGGAGAACAAGACAATGTTTACCATCAAATGGGTATAAAAAAAAACAAAGCACATTGTATGATTATACTCCAATCTTTGAAGAGAATGTGACTTGTGATTAACATTGAGAATGCATACTCATTCCTGAAAGTGAATGTGAAAATATATATGTGATAAAGATTATGCATAATAATGTACTTGTGCATGATTGGATAAATACTACAACTCACTTCTAAGGGAGGTTTGAGACAAAGAAAGATAATGAATATTATTGTGTAGTTACATAAATATATCATTGGTCGCATACATGTAATATGCCAAATATTTTGTCAAGCCTTATGAAAGTTATTAAAAGCAAAATTAAAGCAAGAAATTATTTTGCTTATGATAATTTTAAACATGACAATTATTATGATATGATTTTCTTTGTGAAGGAGACATTCATTATATGGATGGTGTGGCAAAAGATCTTGTAGTACAAAAGTAGTTAAGAGATCTGAAAGAACTAATTTATTACTACCCGAATGAATGAAATTGTTCATGACATTAATCTTGTAGTAAGTCTCAAAAGAAATATTTTGATTTACGAATATATTAGCCAAAGTGGTTGGTGTATTGAGACTATAAATGAAAAGAAGATTGAATATTTTTATATTACTATAATCATACCGGGTAAATATGAAATATTACCTGACTTTTCTTTTATTTGTACTACACAAGTATAAGCATGATGATGCAATCACAAGCCACAAGTAAACTAGAGGTTTACTGAAATAAATATTAGTTGGCATGACCGGTTGACCATCTCGGTTCAATTATGATGCGAAAAATTAATTGAGAATTACATTGGCATATATTGAAGAAATATAAGATTCTTCAAGAATTCTCTTCTGCTGCTTATTCTCATGATATACCAGTTAAAGTTGGGATTGAATCCCTTGATTTATGGAACGAATAAAAGGTGATAAATATATGGGCCCAGTCACCTTCCATGTAGACCGTTTACTATTATATTATTTTAATAGATGTATCTATTCTATGGTCACATGTGCATTTGTTATCAACTTGCAGTTTGGATTTTGCAAGATTGATTGCTCAAATTATTAGAGCACAGTTCCAGAATATAAATTATGATGATTTATCTTGATAATACTGTTTAAATCCAAGTTGGTTTAACAGAAATTGTATACCTCCAATTATATCTAAACTATTGGTTATGAGAACAAAATTGCCAAAATAAAATTTGGTATGTGATGTATTATTTAATATACAACAACACTTGTACTCATCTAGCCAAGTTATGATAAGTTCTCCCTATCACAATCGGTTCAGGGTCAGAAACCAAATAATTTCCATCTAGAAATATGAATGTGCTATATGATTTAATTGTTCCACCATAATACACAAAGATGGATCCTCAAATAAGGCTAGTGATATTTGTTGGTGATCCCAACAATAGGGGGAAAAATGGGCAGCTGAAAAAGTAATGCATGTAATGAATTATTATGAGTACATCTAGATCCTCGTACGAGAAAATGTGAACTTGAAATTCAAGTGATAATTCATTTGCAAAATATTGCCAGGCATATTTGCTGACCCAAAACTAAATATCATATTCAGCTGCTAATGCTCCAAATAAAATAAAGTTCATAATGAATAGAGTCTATGGCATGCATGAAGCATAATAGACTAATCGGTTCCAAAGATAAAACTCCTTGAAGAAGGAGAGGAGCAAATATTCAAGATGGTCATAATAAGGAGGCAAGTGATCTAGAAGAGCACCACGACATAACACTTCATAAGGCCTCATGGGAGAGGCTCAGGTACCTGAAGATAATAAGATAAAGAGATCTCAATAAGTTATGTCTTTATTGGGTAATAATAGAACCTATATAAAATGATCGTTGACGATATTGTTAATATAATGTAGCGCTCAATATTATTAATATTGACGAGGATCTTAAGCTCAAATTTGTCATAAAATTTGAAAAGATAAATGATTGTCCAAATAAAAAATACGCAATGAAAATTAATTTCACCTGAAAAATATGAAGTTGGACGGATAGTCCCAACATCTGAAAGTATAAAGCCAGTGGAGGTATAAATGTATTCTTGTGCGAAAAAAAAAAGGTCAAGTCGATACGCATAAAGACGACTTGTGTCACAGGAAAATTTGTAAATATCCTGGCATTGATTATATAGAGACATGTTCTCCTGTGGTGGATCTCGCCATTTCAGGTTTTAATCTGGCAATACAAGAAAAACGTGATATGCGTATAATGGAAATCATTGAAGGATTTAAATTGTTCTGAAGTATATTAAGGTTTCCAAGAAATTTATTAAATAAAGCTTCAAAAATCCTTATACGGATTGAAACAATCAGGGCGCATGTGGTATAATCGCCTGAGTGAGTACTTGTTGAAAGAAGGGTACAAGAATGATTCAATTTGTCCTTGTGTCTTTATAAAAAGATCTGTATCTAAATTTATTATAATCACCGTGTATGTTGATGATTTAAATATTATTGAAACTCCTAGTGAGCTTCCTAAAGCAGTAGACTAATTAAAGAAAGAATTTGAAATGAAAAATCTTGGAAAGACAAAATTTTGTCTTGGTTTACAAATTGAGTATATGAAAGATGGAATTTTTGTCCATCAACCAGCATACACTAAAATGATTTTAAATCGATTATATATGGATAAAGCACATCCATTCCGACTTCATGAAAATAATGAAGAGTTTCTTGGTCCCGAAGTATCATATCTTAGTGCAATTGGTGCACTAATGTATCTTTCTAACATTACAAGGTCTGACATAACTTTTTCAGTTAATGTCTTAACAAGATATAGCTACGCTCCTACAAGGAGACATTGGAATGGAATCAAACATATATTACGGTATCTAAAAGGGACTACCGATATGAGATTATTTTATGGCAATGATTGCATTCCCGATCTTGTTGGTTATGCCGATGCTGGGTATTTATATGACCCACACAACGCTCGATCTCAAACATGCTATGTGTTTACATATGGAGACACTGCCATATCTTGGCGATCGACTAAGCAATCAATCGTGGCTACTTCATTTAATCATGCTGAGATAATTGCTATTTATGAAGCAAGTCGAGAATATGTATGGTTAAGGTCTGTAATACATCTTATTCGATACAAATGTGGTTTGAAGTGTGACAAACTACCCATAATTTTGTATGAAGATAATGTAATATGCATAGCCCAATTGAAGGGAGGATTCATAAAGGAGATAGGACAAAGCAAATTTCACCAAAGTTATTTTTCACACATGATCTTCAAAAGAATGGTGATATCAATGTGCAACAGATCCGTTCAAGTGATAATATGGCTGATCTGTTCACCAAATCTCTACCGACATCAACCTTCAAGAAACTAGTATACAAGATTGGGATGCGAAGGCTCAAGGATGTGAATTGAAGCTCTCATCAGGGGGAGTTAATACGCGTTGTACTCTTTTTTCCTTACAAAGTTTTGTCCCACTGGGTTTTCCTTGCAAGGTTTTTAACGAGGCAACTAAAAGGCGTATTTCTAAACATGTGTACTCTTTTTCCTTCACTAGGATTTTTTTCCCATAGGGTTTTTTTTCCTAATAAAATTTTAACGAGGCACATTATCTATGTACATCCAAGGGGGAGTGTTATAAGAAAAATCAAATTATGGTGGATGTCTACTCTTCCTCCATGATCTTCTCAAATGCTTAATGACATATTCAATGACATATTTCTATGCTTAATGACATATTCAATGACATATTTTTCTTCACTTTTCATGCCTATATAAAGGCCTTGTAATAGATAAGAAAATATACACAATTGAAGAAGAAAATCTCTTTCTTCTCTCTATCTCTATTTCTTATTCATGTTTTACTAAATTGCTTTTATTTCATAACAACATATCTTATTCATGTTTTACTAAATTGCTTTTATTTTATAACATATGTATCATATTATCATGTATAATGGAAGTTTCTTGTATAGATTTGAACTTTCCACTAGTGTAAATACCTTAAAATTCGACGAAGTTATTGATATCCTATGATTTGAACCGTAACTCCTTTTGTCATATCGAAAGTATCACACATTAATATTATTAAGTAGCGAAACAATCCAATATAGAGCTTAAACACTTTATGGCCATATGCTACCCCTGATTTCAAGAATATTTAGAAAACCAACCCTTTAAGTGTTATCCGAGGAGCCGAGTGACGTGCCAGCGCTACTAATTGAGTGCCAGCACCTAGCTGTGCTGTCAGTAAGAAGGTAGCCGGCGCCTTTCGAAGCACTTTCTATTTCTAGATAGAAAGGGCCTTTCTCGCTTGTTTAGTAAAGTCAAGTTTTTGGCCTTATCTTGCAGGTGACGACGACGTCGAGTTGACGGCAGAGAAAGACTCGGCATTCAGGCGAGCCACCCGGTGGTGTGGTACGTAGTGGGTTTAGTACGCCCCGCCCAAACAAACGGCTCCGAAACAAACAAAAAGGTGCGTGCCGCACTCACGAAGGACTGCCAGTGATATACTGGAGGAAGGTGGGGATGACGTCAAGTCCGCATGGCCCTTATGGGCTGGGCCACACACGTGCTACAATGGCAATTACAATGGGAAGCAAGGCTGTAAGGCGGAGCGAATCCGGAAAGATTGCCTCAGTTCGGATTGTTCTCTGCAACTCGGGAACATGAAGTTGGAATCGCTAGTAATCGCGGATCAGCATGCCGCGGTGAATATGTACCCGGGCCCTGTACACACCGCCCGTCACACCCTGGGAATTGGTTTCGCCCGAAGCATCGGACCAATGATCACCCATGACTTCTGTGGCATCTCTGCTCCTGGAAACAAATCAAGATCAAGGATGTTAAAAAGACAGAGTCAACCGATAGATCAAAGAGTCACAAACCTTGCTGCCACCTAATCGATGAATCTTGTCCCCGCTGCAAGTATAATGATTAGACGAAGAAGAGGCCGTCAGACCAGAAAGAAAGCTACCCTTTGGATACAACCAACACCCAAGATCACCGAAACAATGAAACGCCCATAAAATCGTTCGCCTTCTTTCTTCATTCCCTTCCACACGGAAGGATCATGGGGTGTTCTATTGATCAGAAGCATCCAGCAGCGCCTTTGGCATGATAGGCAGGCAGCATATCTTGATCCATCGGTAGCAGAGCCACCGAGTGAATGACTCTCTGTGCATTCATGTGCAGCTAGGGATTGACCTCCTCAAGTGCCAGATATGAATGTTTTATGAATTTCATACGGGACTGTAGAACAGAATGCCGTTCGCCTTTACTTTGACTTTCTGAGAAGGACTTAAGTAGCTAAGTTTCCAAAGGTGAACACCCCCTGTCCTTTATAGTATAGTCTGCATTGCACTGCCGCATAAACAATGGATCCGCTGGGCCTTCCTCTTCAGCGCCACGCATAATTGGCTCGCGTAAAGGCAGAAGAAAGAAAGCCCGAACGAAAGAAAGCTGACCAGACTACTATGAATGAAAAGTAAGGAAGTCCTTTTCTTGACTTGGCCCGGAGGTATCCTATTTTGAACATAAATGGTATCAAACCTCAATTTCTTCTTTTGAATACTACTTCAATCAAACCTTCTCTCCTTTACATGCTGATCCGCGATTACTAGCGATTCCAACTTCATGTTCCCGAGTTGCAGAGCTTCTTTTTTCCGGTTCCGAAACAACTTGGGCGAAAGCCTTTTTACATACTTCTTAAAGGGGTAGTTGAGACTTCGCCCCTTCTTCTTCAGTAAAGCCGAGCCCAACTATTATATTGATTACGCCAAACATAGTCTGGAATTAGGTGTAGCTATATCACAAGCTCATGTTTCTACGATCTTAATCTGTATTTACTAAACGAAGATGACGCTGTCCAATTGGCCGAACGGAAGATCGACGGAAAAGACCCGTATGCCCACAGATCAACGAACCGGAGGGAGCAGCAATGGAATGCCAATCCTCGGGCTTTATTTGTAAAGTCTCTATTCCTTGGTAATCAAAGCCCAATTGTAAGATTACTGAAGGAAAGGTTGGTCATAAATTTGGAGAGTTTGCGTCAGTCTGTCTGGCGTTTCCTCGCGTAAAGGACTACTTTGTTCTTTCTTTTAATCCACTATAAAGGTTCTAAATTTTCGGATTGGTACGCTTTCTTTTCTAAAAACCCTTCTCTCATAGGTCGTTACATTTCAGGCCGGCTAACGGGGGTATTCCTGCGTATGAGTTCAAGGCAGGGCAGGACGGGACTCACGGGGGTTGGGGGGAGCCTTCCCCCAGGGAAAACTCTTCCCTAAAGCGAAGGAAAGAATCTGAGTGGAAGAGCCCCTAGTTTTCATATTTCATCATCAAATTTTGTATAAGATAAGTTGATTGAAAGAGCAGTCAAAGAATGAACCAAACCAAATGATTGTTCTAGAATGGCTATTCCTCACAATTGCTCCTTTTTCTGATGGTTCCTGACGTACTGGAGTTGTCTATGCACACTAACCGAATCTTTGGGGAAGGATGGTGGTGCAAATTGGCTTTTTTTTCTCTCCTTATCACTCAGAAAAGACAAAAAAATACTTCCGCAGGAGCATAATCTATTTTCTGGTTATTCAAGCTATGGCTGCCCCATGGGATGCTCATTTGAAACAACTTTCTTTCTTCAGGTAGTGAAGTCACTCCGATTTGTGTATGACTTGACAAATAAAGATCGTCGAGCCGCCGGCCAGGGAAGGGGCAAGGGGTTCACCCACTTTCACGAGTTTCATAGGTTCAAGAGATCCCACTATAGAAGTGTCTAGCCGTTCGCCTGCTTTGTACCAGCCGGTATTTTGTGTACTTCGGGGCGCTGACTAGCCCTGCTCAATGGGTGGGGGCGGCTCCTCCGTTGTGGGTAAACGGGAAACCCGACTCTACGAACCCGAGGGCCGAGCAACTAGCTGCTGCAGGATTGGACGTCTATCTATCTCACCACGCTCCCCTACTCCTATTTTGTTCTACAAATGCTAACCAAGTGACACACTGGGGCTTCATCCATTTTAGGTTCTATTAATTTTATAACTGTTGTTCAGTGGAGCGCCGGAGTGCGGAGGTTGTTCCCATCATTGAAGTCAGGCAGAGTCCAGTTCCCCTCCCTTCTCGACCAGACGAAGGAGATATGAATTCCATTTAGGCGGGTCAGGGCTTGGCTTGACCCTGTGTTCTCCCGGGTCGGAGGCGAGAACTTGAAAGTGAATCATTCAGTGGTGGGGTGTTCATAGAACAGAAGGCCTCGCCCAAGGAGTGGCAGATTTGGATGGAGTCTCGCTTTGATGCTGGGGAGATGAGATCCATAGATCTGGATAGAGTCTCGCTCATAGAGGAAGAGTACGCGCGCTAGCGCGCTACGGCTTACGTAGTTGATCGGATCAGATAGCCCGAGCTAATGATAGAGGCAAGAACACTTTCCGGCCAAGTCCCATTAATTGATCATAACGATATCGTGGAAATGCTGCACGGACCCATATATATAGGAACAGAAAAAGAATCACCTTGATACTAAACCAGATCGAGCCCGGGATCTTCTTGGAAATGGGAAGATCTAGGATAGGCGGCCAACAGAAGAGATGGTAGGCTTGATACGGATACAGCTGCTTATCACCCACCTTAGAATCAAGCAGTTCAGTTCGACCTTACTAATAGAAAGGGGATGCGCTCAAGCATGCGAAGAAAGCTCGAAGAGCCCCTTTCTCCTGACGTAAGAAAGTGACACAGGCTTGGCCAGCTTTTTTATGATAAAGGAAGCAGGCTGTTTTTAGCTATTTTTGCTTTTTCTTTTGTTTTTTTTTTCTAGTATTCCACTCGTGCAGTGGGTGTATGGGCTAGCCAGCAGGGTTGAGATATGGCCTCTGCAAAGGTATCAGGTTAAAAAAGATGGATGAAATTGCAAAAAAGACATTAGTTTAATTTCTCTGGCTAGGAATAATAAAAAAAACTGCAGGCTCGGGTGCGAGAACGGTATCCATTGCCTGACAATGAGTGATGAACCTGTAGAAGTGGTAGCTATGGGTAAGAAGAGTCGTCGTGAGAGCCCAGTTCCAGGCCCTCTTTTAGAACTCTGTTGTTACCACCAAAAGTAAAAAATAGACCTCGGTGAAAGCCTCTTAGTCAGTCAGAACTAGAACAGCTACCTCGGCCTCACACCGAACCGGTCGACAAACGGCTTCTATCTACAGGTGCTTTCATTATGGATCGGTCGCCTTAGTCTTGGGCTGATCTCAGACTTCAATCAATTGGGTTGGGCATAATGCTGTCATTCGCTCTTGCTGCAGGTCTTGTCCCTCATCCCAATTCAGGTCTTGTTCCGCACTTGTTATTGATGGTTTGATTATCTTGGACTCTTCTATTATATATAAAGGCGTAAGGGCGAAGGCCTATTTAGCGCCTTGGAAAAGGTAACCGGTTAGAAAACAAACTCTTTTTCCATGACAACAGTCGCGACTATCTGGGCTGCTGCCGTACTCAAAGGCGAGGGGCTCCAAAAGCGGATGCGATCGGCCTCAGAGGAGAGGGGCTCCAAAAGTGGATGCGATCGGCCTCAGAGGAGAGGGGAGGCAACTTGGGATTCTAGGAGAAAGCCATTTACGCTCAAATCCATTTCTAAAAGAATAGAGTGAATGAGTTTTCAAACAAATCCAATGTTGGGCCAAGCCTTGCTTGAACTTTCAAACCTGGTCAGGTCTTGGAATCTTTTTGGTCCCTTTCGTCCAGTGGTTATTAAATCGTTAGCACCGCATAAAAACATTCCCCCTAGAGTAGCTGTTAATACGAATAAGAGAAAGACTGTACGAGGAGAGAAAGACTTAAGTCGACTGGATCCATATTGATGCAATGCGGCCAGAAGTAAGGACTTAGCTTTTACGGGAAAATCCCCCATTATAGTCTCACTATCACAAAATATAAAAATGACTGGTATAGGTTGTGGCCACAACTTAATGTCTAGTAACATGTTCTTCAGCCATTTCGCTTCTTTTCCAGCAGCTGCTAATGCAATAAATTCAGATTCCATTGTAGAATAGGAAATACAAGTTTGTTTCTTGGATGCCCAACTAATGACACCACCTCCTAAAGTGAATATCCAACCTGAAGTAGCCTTGCTATCATTAATATTTGTAATCCAACTCGCATTAGAATATCCTTTCAATATGGTAGGAAAACCACTATAGCAAATACCCAAGTGCTTTATTTTTTTAAATATCCAAGTACTATTATTATCATTTTCCAATGATCATTACTTGGATTACTAGTAAACCTTGTAAGTTTACAAACTGCAAATGCTATATCAGGTTTAGTGTAATACATTACATACATCATACTGCCTATCGCACTTGCATACTCTATTTGAGCCATTGTTCTTCCCAATTTTTTAGTTAATTTGACACTTGAGGCATGGAGTGTTTAGACTCTTTTAAGCCCGAATGATTAAACTTGCTAAGTATCTTATCAATGTAATTGGTCTGTGATAAAGTTACTCTATTATTTGCAGTTCTTTTAACCTTGATACCTAACATAGTATCAACTTCATGCAAGTCTTTTGTCTTAAAAACTGAAGTTAAATACTTCTTAGTTTCAAAAATTGCAAGCATATTGGTACCAAATATCAACATCTCATCAATATAAAGACAAATGATGACTCCATATCTTTTTATAAATTTGGAGTAAATACACTTGTCGGCATAATTATGTACGAATCCATTAGATATTATTATACTATCAAATCTTTCATGCCATTGCTTTGGTGATTGTTTCAATCTATAGAGAGACTTTATAAACTTACAAACTTTATTTTCATTTCTAGGAAGAACAAATCCTTCAGATTGTTTCATATAAATCTCTTCACTCAAGTTTCCATTTAAAAACGCAGTTTTAACATCCATTTAATGTACATACAGACCATATATAGATGCCAATTATAAAATTACTCTAATAGATATTATTCTAGCTACGTGAGCATATGTATTATAGTAGTCAATGCCTTCCTCTTGCGTGAAGCCTTTTGCAATTAGTCTTGCTTTAAACGTTTATGTAGAACCATTTGTGTTATATTTTTTTCAAATGCCTATTTACAACCTATAGGTTTAGACCCAGGAGGCAAATCAACTAACATTCATGTGTTATTGGACATTATTGAGTTAATTTCATCATCGATGACTTCTTTCCAAAAAAGCAGCATCCCTCGAAGCCATAGCTTCTTCGAATGTTGTTGGGTCATCTTCTATATTAACCAAGATATGCATTTTATAACATACAAATGTTCTATCTCCTTCCACAGGAAAAAAATTAGAATTTGAAGAAATAAAATCAAAATCGAGATGTTTTTCTTTTCTAATTATTTGGCTTCTTCTAGGTTCTAATTGACTGTTGTCACTTTTCTCATTGTTAACAATTTCTAAACGTGACCTCTTACTCGCACTAACATCACTTTGATTAGGTTAAGCTAAATGTTCATCCGTAGTATCCTTTATAAATTTATTTTTTACAAATTCAACACGAATGGATTCAACAATAGCATTAGATTTCATATCTAATAGTCTATATGCTTTTGAATGTTGTTCATATCCTACAAAAATACTTTTGACTCCTCTAGGCCCCAATTTTGTTCTGTGATGATCAGGAACCTTTTATAAGATATACACCCCCACTTTGAAATAATTTAAATTTGATTTTCTACCATTATAAATCTCATAAGGTGAAGTATGCATACTCTTTGAGGGCACTCTATTTAATATATAACATGCAGTTAATAGTGCTTCACCCCATAAATTATGTAGTAAGTACTGTGCATTAAAAAACATAGCATTAACCATGTCCACTAAAATTTTATTTTTTCCTTTCAGCCAATCTATTTTGTTGTGATGTATAGGAATCACTTGCTTGATGTATTAAACCATGCTCTTCACAGAACTTACAAAATTCAGTAGGAAAATATTCTCCGCCCCTATCACTCTGAATTATTTTAATTTTCCTACCTTTTTGATTTTCTACAAATGACTTATATTTCTTAAACGTTTGAAAGTCCTCATCTTTCGTTCTAGGTAAATAAACATATGTAAATCTAGAGAAGTCATCTATAAAAGTAATGAAGTATCTTTTGCCTCCTCTGGTTAATTTACTATTTAATCTACATATGTGACGAGCGCAAAATTGGTATATAAAATTATTGCTCGCTACTCAAAGATAGTATAGTTTAATTATAGTCTCCACATGGATTGAATTTAAACAATGTTCGAATAATCTTCAGATGATTACTATCCAGAAATATTAACACTTGATTTGATGACTATTACTACGATTAACTACTAAAAATTAAGCAAGTAACAATTGATCACAAAATACAACAGATGAGCAACGAAGAAATATCAATGAGAGAAATAAGGGTAGTTGACTAGATACGTGCAAGATAATTGACTTGGGATCCAATTCTTGAGTTAATTTACTCTATAATACTCTTGATTCTCACAAATTCAACAGATAATCAGATTACACTTGAAGTTAATGTTTCTCTTTCGATTAAACGTTAATTTTAGTAATTAATCCAATTGAATCACGGTAAACAATTGCAATAACAAAATGATGGTTATGATCTAAAGGGTGACTTCTCACGAATATTTCCCTATTTTCTAGTTCGGTTAACAATTCAAAAGGTTCTTTCGATTACCTATTTGAATCACAAATTCAAACTAGAGCATAAGATGTAAAGCAATTAAATATAAGGCTCCTCTTTCGATTAAGCAAAATAAGAAATAACTCCACATTACGAATTAAAACTCCATTAAGAAATTCTAACAATCATCAAGAATCGAATCCCTAATCAAATTATCAAAATACCGTATCTGTCAATACCCTAATGGAAATTACTCTATAACAATGGAGTAATACATCTCAAATAAGTTGAAGAACAAAGAAAATATCAAAGCTACTGATTCCGATACAAACTCCTGTATTGCACCGATTGCAGGTTATATTGTTGATGAATTCCTGAGTCTTCTTGCCTTTGTTGGTTCTCCAATCTTTCGTAGATCAAAAGACCCTTCAAAATTATGTTTATCACGACCAAAAAATCACGTGACCGGCACCCGGCACACTACCCGACCCGAGCGAACCAAACCATGTGATGCACCCAAATTATATGCATGAAAACTAATTTAAATGCGGAAGCTCCTTGAAAATCATATACATTTTCAAGTTAAATGATAAAATATTTTCCAATTCAAAATCACACATGAAGCATTTCATGATAATAACAATGGGATTAAGTAAAATAAATATACTTTCATGTATGTCGTGTGCCACCCCGTTACTACAATCTTTTACAACTATCTATGGAGCTTCTATACCAAAGAATATAACCAACAGTTGGAGTAATTCCAACAAAATAAAATAAGAACATGATAGCTACCACGAAATAAAAGTGGTGCTTCATAATATCTCGGAAAGAGAGTCATCCTGGCCTGACCATATGCCACGTATCATACATCATCCTGCAATATGTAAAGTAAGCAGGGCCCTGGAGGGGGCCCCTAAGGGTTGAGTACACCACAACAGTACTCAATAAGTGTCAAAGGCTCTGTGTAACTTATGTTCTTGGGACAAACTTTATAAAAATAATGCACCAATATTTGATATAAAACGATAATTTTTTTTTATCAATGCACGACCCTTGTTATTTTAAATAACAATCAAGTGTTATATAAATCACAATATAAACTTTTAAAATATTCACATCAATCCAAGATTTTGGATAAAATCGTACAAAATAATTTCATTTGCTTTAAGTCATCGAAATCACTTTCGGCTCCTTAGGCCTAAACATACGGAAATCATCCTTACCTTTCACTGGGAGTACTATACCATTAGCGATACAAGAAGGTCAACTAGGTTTTTTACCTAGCGGCAAGTATCATATACCCTACTTGCTCAGGTCATCTCATCGTAGTGCCGTACGAATCCACTCAGCCATGCTAATAATAGCACAAAATAGTACTCTCTCGAGGGAGAGCACTCTGCCGTAGTCTATACCACAAAGTGGCCATCTACGCCTACACCGACACGTGTACTTTCATGACAACGAACACGATATATCCGAAGTCAATCTCGGTGAACACAAGTAACTCCCAAAGCATTTGATACTTCAAAATAGATTCATAGTGTAGTAGCCTCAAATGATCTATTTTTATCAAATCATAGCATTTATATAAAATCTAAATTCTTTGAACAAAATTTAAATAAATAACCTTTTACATGCTAAAGCCTTGAGCAATTTAACATCAATCTTTAAAAGATACCACAAGTGCTATTCTGTTCGTCAATTTCCAAAAGAAATACTTTCCATGAAAAGTTATCTTTAGCACTCAAATATGTATACTCTTGTCAATACGTAAGTTTTGATAAAAACTTATAATATTTACCTTGAGTGTCACTTTGCCAATAAGATTTAAAATAAAATTTTATAAAACGGCATGACACTACATATACAACATAATATTCTAGTACATGGAGACATCCATACTTTTTTGTCCCCACAAGTACGAAAGCACATTTGCAAACAACTTAAGTATTAACTCGAAACATGCTTTTAGAGAAAGTCCCTCAAGAAGAGTAAGTTTTAATCAACTTACCTTGCTTTCGCTTTATTAACATTCACAAGCTTTCAATCCTTCTCCATTGTTCCAATGTTGATTAAAATGTTCAACATCACCAGCAAGTCGATATCTACAATTAGATATCCTAATTACATCAAAATATGACCTAAGATATTGATCACCATCCATATATGGATCACAAGTTGGCTACAAGCCTCCAACAACTCAAATCGCCAAATAGTTTTACATGCTAGACCATTTAACTTCATTCTTATGTTTTAATACCCATTCGATGTCATTAATGATGCTACATCAATTGTCCATTGCCACCAAGTTACTATTCATCGTCTTCCATAATCAACACTTGCACAATATACAATTCGGGTGATTACTTAGTCGATCACTTCCATCTTTTGCTAACAAATAATTCCACAGGTTCATTGTATTCATAAATTTCATCGTCAAGATTACTATTCATCTTCTCCCTTATTTTCTCAAAAGTACTATTCATGCCATGAACTAGAGTTTTATAATCTAGCTCCCTTATTTTCTCAAAAGTACTATTCATGCCATGAACTAGAGTTTTATAATCTAATCTTTCAACCATTAAAACTTGTAACAAATGCTTCAAATACTTCTAACTACTCATAATAAACGAGTTTGAAGCATTGGAATTACCTCTAGTAGATCAATCTTGAAAAATCACAACTTTGGTGATATTTATGTTCTTGAGGATTTGATGAAGAAATCTAGTATTTGGATGTAAGAATGATGTTAGAACTCATGTATATTGAGTAATAATCAACCCAAAACATCATTAACATCTTACCTTGATTGATTGGACTTGATTTGAGCTCAAAATCACCCCTTCACCTCAAGAACCCTAACCCCCAATACACAAAATATTCTCTTCCCCCGATTTTGTATTTATAAGCCCAGAATTCTGGGTTTGGATGCGGCCCTGGATGCTTCGCATACCTACTTCACTCTTCTTTGAAGTTCGTATGTGGACTTGGACGTTATGGCAGCACTTCACTGCCAGCCTCTCTCTCGGACGCGGCCTCGGATGCTTCACATCCGTAGACTCCTCCGCTAGCCTTTGGTAATTTGGTCATAACATCTTGTAGGAATGCCCAAATGACAAACGGTTTGAAGAGTTAGAAACTAGACTCGATAATCTTTCATTTTTTAGGTTTTACATCACATAACTCCTTATATATATGTAGATATTTTTGTCCAAAGTTGGATCTTGTGCGTACTCATTTGGAACTTTAGTCTATCATGTAATTTCCAACTTGACTTGGACTTAGGGCTATCCTTAGACCCCACATCACTTATAATATGCATAGTACACTTATTATCATATCCAATTGATATCCATCATATTAATAGTCCTCGTCTGCACACAAAATAATATAATTAGCGCACATCAACTTTCTTAATAGCGCTTAAGTACTTAAAAATTTTCCGGGGTGCTACAATGTTTTTGGTGTATTTATACCGTATAGAAACAAGCCCGTATGAAACTACCCTTTCCTATCCGAACTTGGAGATCTCTCTGATAAATTTGCACAGTCGCGCCGTGAGGAAATCTAGAGAGCTAAGATTCTTCTTGTCAGGCCACTTTTGCACTGTCACGCGGCGCCTCGCGGCGCCCCATGCGGCTCGGTAGTGGATTTTTCTCAGAGTGAATTCATGCGTTCACTTTTTGATATCCGGACTTGGTCCTCGACCCCCAAACATGATCCCGGCCTAATTTCTTGGGCTTCTACTTAGACTTCAAAGCTCCAACTTATTCGATTTCGCTCCAAATTTCCTAAATAGATTAGAATCATTTCCTACAAGGCATAAAACACGTAATAAGTATAATAAACTATCATTTAAGCTCAAACACATGTAAAATGCAATAATTAGAATGCAATACTATGGCTAAAACATGAATTTCTAGCCTACCATCAACACCCCTATAACGATCCGACCGGTCGTTTTGAATATTTGCACTTCGCTCGGTTATTTAAGGGTATGAGTAGCTCCGTATGATGTACTTTGACTTGTGTGAATCGTCATTTTTGGTTTCGCAGGTATTTCAGAATCGAATTGGAAGAAAGAATTTCATTGTTGAAACTTTAAATTATGAGAGTTGACCAAGTTTGACTTTTTAGCATTTGACCTTGGATTTGAATTCTGATGGTTTTGTTAGCTCCGTTAGGTGATTTTGGACTTAGTAGTGCGTCCGGAATGAGATTTGGAGGTCCGTGGTATAATTAGGCTTAAATTGGCGAAAGTTAAACATTTGGCGAATTTGGTTGGCAGTGAAAAATTTGATATCGGGGTCATAATGGAATTCGGGAAGTTGGAGTAGGTTCGTAGTGTGATTTGTAACGTGTGTTCAAAATTTCAGGTCATTCAGACGTGGTTTGGTTGGTTTCGGCATCGGTTGTCGAATTTGGAAGTTTAGAAGTTCTTAGGCTTGAATCCAAGGGTAATTTGGTAATTTGATATTGTTTTGAGTGATTCGAAGGTTCGGCTAAGTTTGTATGTTGATATATGACTTGTTGGTATTTTTGGTTGAGGTCCCGAGGGCCTCAGGGCAATTTCGGGTGGTTAACGGATTTGTTGAAGTTGGAAAATGCAACTGAAGCTGCTGCTACTGATATTTCCGCACCTGCAGAAGGAGGAGTTGCAGGTGTGAGGTCACAGGTGCTTTTGGGGTAGCCGCAGATGCGAAAATGGAAGGCCAAGGCTGCGAATGCAGGTGCGAAGGATTTGCCGCATCTGCGAGCCCGCAGGTGCGAGGCCTTGAGCGTAGGTGCGGAAAGGAAGTGTTGAGCTGGTTCCACAGAAGCGGAGGTGTTGCGCAGGAGCGCGCCCGCAAGTGCGGAACCTAGGGAACATGTGCGGAATTTGAGGACTTAAGTGGTTCTTGCAGGTGCGAGGATTCGACCGCAGGAGCGGACATTTGGCAGCAGGTGCGAATGTGCTGGGCAGAAAAGCCCCAGCTCGTGGTTTTGTCTTCATTTTTCAATTTTTGGATTTGAGAAACTCAGGAGAGAGACGAATTTTAAGGTTTTCAAGGAGCAACATTGGGGTAAGTGATCCTAACCCATAATGGTATACAATTCGTGAATCTATGGCTTTGTTCATCGTTAATTAGTAGGATTTCTGAGTGAAAATGAGGGGTTAGGGCTTGGGATTTTGGAGAATTTAAAATAAGGATTTGAGAGACCAAACGATGTTGGATCTTGATGAATTTTGTATGTATGGACTCATGAGTTAATGTGATTTCTAGTTTTGTCAATTTTGTCGGATTTCGAGAGGTGGGCCCGGGGGCCGGGTTTGAGCCAATTTCGGGGTTTTGGGCCAATTTGATAGTTTTTCTTGTGGAATTCATTCCATTAGCATATATTGATGGTTTTGTACTGATTGTGAATAGATTTGGAGCATTTGGAGGCCGAGTCAAGAGGCAAGAGCATTGCGGGGTAGAGATTTGACCGCTTTAAGGTAAGTAACGATTGTAAATCTAGTCCTGAGGGTATGAAACCCCGAATTTTTCGTATCATTTTACTATTTTGAAGTGACGCACGTGCTAGGTGACAGGCGTGTGGACATGCACTGTTGGGGATTGTGACTTGGTCCGACCCGTAGCAACTGTAAAGTTGCATATTTTGTTGAAATTATATGATACTTATATATTTTAGAAAGAGTTTCTGTAAATTGGGCTGAATGCCATGTTTGGGGCCTTGTGCTGATGCTGTTTGGACCCTTAGGGGCATTTCCTTACTATCCCCTCACTATTTTCGATTGAAAGTTTATACTCAGTCATGGTTATACCTGTTTATTGCAAAACTCAGTTTTCCTTACTCTATTTTGATGCATATAAATGTTGTTTTGGGCTGAGTACCCTGCTTTTACTGAAATGCCCGAGTGGCTTGAGAGGTTTATGACTTAGTGAGGCCGAGGGCCTGATTTGTGAGGATATTTATGGGATCGGGCTGCACGCCGCAACATGTTCGATAAAGAGGGCCTGAGTGATTTATGACATGATTTGGCTTGATATAGCGCTTGGGCTGAAGGAGCCCCTCCGGAGTTTGTACACACCCCCAGTGAGCGTAGGTACCTACTGAGTGCGAGTGCCGAGTGCTGAGTGACTGAGAGGCATGAGTGATTGTGAGGTATGCCCGAGTGGTAAGAGTGATTGTGAGGTCTGCCCGAGTGGCAAGAGTGATCGTGAGGTATGCCCGAGAGGCATTAGTGACTGTGAGGTTTGGCCGAGGGGTTGTACATGAGTGATATTTACCCGAGGGGCTATTTATGATTTTATCATTTTTGCTCACCTTTGCATTGAGCCTTTGTTTGAAAAAAAATTGTTGAAAAATATCTTTTAAATAATTTTCACTGGAACTGGGTTTAAACGAGATGATTTGATTCAAACACTGTTTTTTAAAGCATGCTATACTTTACTGAATTTTTGTGATATGAACTTGATATGATTTATTGCTCGTCACTACTGCTCAATCTTTATTTATTGTTGTTACATATTGAGTTGGCATACTCACGTTACTCCCTGCACCTTGTGTGCAGATCCAGGTGTAGCTAGATACGGTAGCCATTGTTGATTATTCTGGCTGCAGTTCTTTCTCGGGGATAGCAAGGTAGCTGCCTGGCGATCGCAACCCTGCTCTTCTCCCTCCTATCTTCCTTTAGTTGTGTTAGCTATTTTCCAGACTATGTTAGTCTTGATATTGTTAGACAGATTGTAGTAGATGCTCATGACTAGTGATACCCTGATGTCGGGCTTTTCTTTTCTGCATTTTTGTTTTGATTTGAACTCCTTTACGAAGGTTTTTACGCTATATAGCCTTGAAATTACCCTTGAAATGAAAATATCGGTTTGTTTTGGAATGAGTCGACTTGCCTAGTTCCCCGATAGGCGCCATCACGACAGGTTAGGTTTTTGGGTCGTGACAGATTGGTATCAGAGCCTAGGTTACATAGGTCTCACGAGTCATGAGCGGGTTAGTAGAGTCTTGCGGATCGGTATGGCGACGTCTGTACTTATCTTCGAGAGGCTGAAAAACCCTTAGGAAAATTTCACTTTCTTGTATTCTATCATGCGGAATTGATTCAGCTTGGAACATAACTCCTTTAATTCCTTCCACGCATTCGTATGCACATATGAGCGCTCGGTATCAGTTATACATCGCCAGCTTGTGATTCTACGAACGATATTTGAGATGTGTTATGTGTTTTGGTAATGATCCAGTCTGGAGGACTTAAGGCCAGGTTTAGACCACAACTTTGGCTTGGTAGCTTCAGTTGTAACCTATACATTTAGACTCATATGTCCGGTAATGCCCCTACGAGTGGAATTTGTGGCTCGATGAGCGGTGGAATGGCTTTGTGATGAGTATGATATAACTCCGAGATGTGTTAAGATGATTTGAATGTGACGAGAAGTATTTCCTTGAAATGTAAATGAAGGCCATTGGGCGCTTGATTTTCGTTTTGATGTGACGTACGATCTCGAGTGTGAATGTTTTGAAGGATCTTTCACTTTGTTAAATTTTGGGACAAATTAAATTCTCATGTATTGTCAATGAGTTTGGACTCAAGAAGAGTAAATGATTATGTAGTAATTATGGTGGGTATTTCTAATATTGATGGCTCGAGAAAGATGATCTTCGAAGAGACTTAAAGTCGGTAACATTTTATTGGTTCAGGTGCGACAGAGATGCATTTCGATTTTATGCAACAGTTGGGTAGCAAAGTATGAGGGAAGACATGACGGGAAGTGTTTCGCGGTGGTTGAAGTACTAGCAGGTCAAGTAGGAGAAGTAGAGATTGAGAAGTTTCTTAAAGTAGATGATTTAACCGAAGTAAGAGTGGCAGATTGGCATATGAATTCAATGGTAGGGTAGTCGTGCACCTTGAGAAAATGTAGAACAGTTTGGAATCGTGATAGAATGTGATTTGGCCTGCAGATTTTATTTGGAGTGATGGTTACTTTACGAAGAAAGATTGAATATGGTAGAAAGGAGTTTGTTTGAAACAAAGAGGGATGTGAAGATTTGATTATCGTTTCAGGCGCAATATGACTTGAGTTCGGAAGGTATTGTTGAACTTATAGTTGATGTCAATAGAGAAAGTACAGACTTATACAAATGGTGGGCGAGCATGAACTCAGGAGAATTTACGGATTTCGTGGTCGTTGCACTCAGTGTAGTGTAATTGGGAGATATCGGTAAGGAATTCCACAGGTAGGTTATCTCCTGTGTGTAGCTAGCGGTGGCGTGATGTTGATGAAGCTTTTTCGAGGAATATTACTTGCTACCCGGTAGAAGGTCGCATGTGTGATTATGGCTAGCGATTCATAATATTCATGAAAATATTAATAAAGGACTTCGAGAAGTCTGGCGGGTTAACGATGCGAGATCTTGGTAATTGAGAAGGAGAAATCCTTGCGGGTTCTAATTTTATATAATTGCATCTTAAGGCTAAGTGGGGGAGTCTGCTATCAACGAGTTGATTGCACAATTATGTGTCATATTAGTTTCGGTTCGGGGTATACTGGTGAATCAGTTATGACCTGCGGAGATCGAGATCGAGGATGACTCGGGTAAAGGAATTTTTGGACACAAGTTGTATTACACTTTATGGTTATAGGAGGAACATAAAATAATTGAGTGGTTATTCACGAAGAATGTAGTGTGCGTGGAGCGGGAATTTGCTCGGTTGCGTAGGAGTGTGGGTTACTCTTTATTTCCCTTGGGTGTTGGTGTGCTAATGAGGCACAGTTTCGGTCCGTTTGGTCGGTTAATTCGAGATTTGAGTAGAGTGGATGATTCTCAAGAATTGTTCCAATGGATTCAAGATTTATATATATGGCTAGAAAACTGGGAGTTGCATTGAACGGTGTCGAGACTCGTGGCATTTTATATCATTGTGAATTATGCATTTCAGTATCAAGAAGGTGAAGGAAGCAATTTTAGGTTCACATAAAGTCTCATCGGAGTAAGCTTTTTGGTTGTGGAACCTTTGGGATACATAAAAAGGGAATTCAACGGCTTATAAGCCTTAGGGCGGTGTGATTCTATGCTAGAATTCGTGGGGCAAGTTTTAGTTAAGGATAGTAGTTTTCTAACAAGGAAAAAGTAGCAATTTGAAGGCAATTTGGAAAGGACTTGGAGAAATAGGACAACTTGGTAGTAGGTTGGGTTAGCACAATAATGGGTATGATCGGTTCTTTGGGTACTTATGACGTGGCTAGTATCTACAGGGGTTTCATGGAAATGCTCTCGGATTTGGCAACCTGTGTGGCTTGGTGGAGTTAGAGGAATTCTGTTCAGATAGCTTGGTTATGTGCAAATGGATTTCAAAGTGTTCACGATGGTTTCTACCATGGTTTGAACCAGATATTTTCTACCGGTGTACGAAACATGTTGTGTGTTAAGATTTCCTCCTAGAAAGAAGCAAGAAGGAGGTTTCTGACTAATAAGGTATATAATTTGCTAGTGACTCAGAGTTGATAATGGAATTCTTATGCTTGTCACATGATGGCATATTAGATGTGGTGTGTTGTGCGGGAATAGGATTTACATGTACAATATCACAATTCAGTTTTGATGGACTCCTGAGTGAATGGGCTTTCTAGTTTTGTAAATGTTGTTGGATTTCGAGACGTGGGCCCGGGGGTTGGGTTTGAGCCAATTTCGGGTTTTTGGGCCAATTTGATAGTTTTTCTTGTGGAATTCATTCCATTTAGCGTATATTGATGGTATTGTACTGATTGTGAATTGATTTGGAGCATTTGGAGGCCGAGTCAAGAGGCAAGAGCATTGCGGGGTAGAGATTTGACCGGTTTGAGGTAAGTAACGATTGTAAATCTAGTCTTGAGGGTATGAAACCCCAGATTTTTCGTATCATTTTACTATTTTGAAGTGACGCACGTGCTAGGTGACGGGCGTGCTGGCATGCACTGTTGGGGATTGTGACTTGGTCCGTCCCGTAGCAACTGTAAAGTTGCATATTTTGTTGAAATTATATGATACTTATATGTTTTAGAAAGAGTTTTTGTAAATTGGGCTGAATGCCATGTTTGGGGCCTTGTGCCGATGTTGTTTGGACCCTTAGGGGACTTTCCTTACTATTCCCTCACTATTTTCGATTGAATTTATACTCAGTCATGGTTATACCTGTTTATTGCATAACTCAGTTTTCCTTAATCTATTTTGATGTATATAAATGTTGTTTTGGGCTGAGTACCCTGCTTTTACTGAAATCCCCGAGTGGCTTGAGAGGTTTATGACTGAGTGAGGCCGAGGGCCTGATTTGTGAGGATATTTATGGGATCGGGCTGCACGCCGCAACATGTTCGATAAAGAGGGCCTGAGTGATTTATGACATGATTTGGCTTGATATAGCGCTTGGGCAGAAGGAGCCCCTCCGGAGTTTGTACACACCCCCAGTGAGCGTAGGTACCTACTGAGTGCGAGTGCTGAGTGCTGAGTGCTGAGTGACTGAGAGGCATGAGTGATTGTGAGGTATGCCCGAGTGGCAAGAGTGATTGTGAGGTATGCCCGAGTGGCAAGAGCGATCGTGAGGTATGCCCGAGAGGCATGAGTGACTGTAAGGTTTGCCCGAGGGGCTGTATATGAGTGCTTTTTTGCCCGAGGGATTGTTTATGATTTCATCATTTTTGCTCACCTTTGCATTGAGCCTTTGTTTGAAAAAAAACTGCTGAAAAATATCTTTAAATGATTTTTACTGGAACCGGGTTTAAACGAGACGATTTGATTCAAACACTGATTTTTAAAGCATGTTGTACTTTATTGAATTTTTGTGATATGAACTTGATATGCTTTATTGCTCGTCACTACTGCTCAGTCTTTATTTATTGTTGTTACTTACTGAGTTGGCGTACTCACGTTACTCCCTGCACCTTGTGTGCAGATCCAGGTGTAACTGGATACGGTTGCCGTTGTTTATTATTCTGGCTGCAGATCTTTCTCAGGGATAGCAAGGTAGCTACCTGGCGATCGCAACCCTGCTCTTCTCCCTCCTATCTTCCTTTAGTTGTATTAGCTATTTTCTAGATTATGTTAGTCTTGATATTGTTAGACAGATTGTAGTAGATGCTCATGACTAGTGACACCCCGATGTCGGGCTTTTCTTTTCCGCATTTTTGTTTTGATTTGAACTTCTTTACGAAGGTTTTTACGCTATATAGCCTTGAAATTATCCTTGAAATAAAAATATCGGTTTGTTTTGGAATGAGTCGGCTTGCCTAGTTCCACGATAGGCACTGTCACGACAGGTTAGGTTTTTGGATCGTGACATCCCCACACTTAGACTGTTGCTCGTCCTCAAGCAATCAAAGTGCACGTCACCTAGGGATGACCTTTTCATTAAACAATATCCCTAACATATCATGCCAAGAATGTTTAAAATAAACTAAGCACCCTATCATAACATCCTGACTTTAGGACTCGACTCAAAAGCACCACGTATTTTTCACAACCTGTTCACGTACTCTAACACAGAGGTCAAAGACTTTTTCTTACCTTCACAAGTCATGTGCCCTCACACAAACAATAGAGAGTACTTCTATATACAATAAAGTTCAAGAGCAGTTAGGACTCAAGATAGAAAGAATTTGCTCACTCTCAGAAATAAAATTCATGCGCCACAGAAGACGTATCCTATTCTTGCCCGTAGTGTAATACTCTACTAATTTAGCTCATTCAGTCAAGGATCAAGTATGACTTTAATTGGTTGTAATGTAGGCTGCGGGTCGGGTAGGATACATTTGGATATAGTGACTACACCTCCCTAAGCACTTTATTACATATACATTAACACTTTCACCCCACACTTATGTGGAACCAAACCCCAACCTTCATACATAATCACATCAAGCTCCCAATTTCTTTAAGCACAAACACGATGAGAACTACCACTAGCAAGGAATCGTTTTTTAATAATATATACAAACACCATTTTTTTTTTCTTTTTCTAAATTCTGATATTCTCTTCTTTTTCTTTTTCTTTTCAATTCCTACAAATGGTTCTCAATATCTTTATTTTTTCTTTTCAACTGTGCACCTTTCCCTTTTCTATAGTTCCACTCAAAAGCCCAACCATACCTCCACCTAGCTTTTACAAGCTCATAACAAACTCAAGTGCTCAAGAGAGGTCTACGGTTCAAACAGATAGTCAATTCAAACAAAGGGGTCATGCTTGTATTGTGGTTACCAAATAAATAAGATTACATGCTCAAAGGGGCTGACTAAGATAAACATTAATTAGGTGGGCAAAATCACATATCTGGCTCAACAAAGAAATACCTATATCACTTCCTAGACTTAACAAGACTGCTATTTCGCTTCGCAAATACACAGGGCAAGTTCTAGACATCAATTGACATGCACATAATATCAACGAAAACCTCACTCACACGTTGGCACATAACTCACTCAGGATCGGATCTTTCCCGACTCTCTAGTCAAAACATTTAAGCAAAGTTACGATCAAGCAATTTAAGGCACTTATCTAAGAGTCAAGAACTGAGCATAGGCGTCACGACTAAGGCACTCACCACTCTCAAGACGTATGCAGTAAAGGAAAATTGCTTCAAATTAGCATATAACTCAAGATTCTTTACTCCTATAAAATAAAAAAACTAACTACACCCGGTTCAAGTAAAACCCTTGGAAAAGAACCGCGACACAAATAAAACCCAAGGGTGAAGTGCTACACTACCTAAGAAAATAAAATAAAATAGAATAAAATACAAAGGACATATTTTTGGATTTTTTCAAAATTTATTTATTTAATTTATTTATATTTTTTTTTCGTTCGACTTCAAATCCCTCAAGAAGCCAGTTGACGAAATCCATCGTCGGGAAGAGTCGAAACCAAATAGTTAATTGCTAACTATTACAGGCCGATAGAATACAGAGTTATGATTACACACCATATTGTCTAAGAAAGCAAGAAACAAATCAACCAAAACCAACTGGCAAATAGAAAACAAGTACAAATACAATCAACTAGGACCACCCCACACTTAAACATTGTACCCAATGCAAAACGGTAAAACAAGTGTGAAAAGGTAACACCCCGAGGCCCAAGTCCTACTCCTCATCGATACCCTCAAAAGTGCGCAGGTACTCTTCATTATCAGAGGGAATAGAGTTCCTCATCTAGTGGTATCCGTACTCCAGCAGCTAAGCCCAACCACTACTGCATGATCGCGGAGAGTGGATGGTCCTCCTTCAGCTCTGCCAAGTCGACCTCCCCCCGAGTAGCACGAAGGCGTATATCAGCAAATAGCAGTTGTAGTGTCGCCTCAACACGAACAAATCTCTGATCTATAGGAACAACAACATCAGGAGGGTCTGTCACAGCTGTTACGTCAAAAGGCTTAAGAGGTCATAAAGCCGGAATCTGCCGAGCATAATGAAACTCCTCCTCCACATGGTGGGTCCTCAGAAGCCACATGATCATACTCGGGAAATATAGGCGACGGCCCCCAAGTGGTCGTACTCGAGACATGTGCTCAAGCATAATCTTACCCAGACGAAACTTTGTCCGAGTAAAAATAGCATAAATGAGACGCACCTTCAACCGGTATACATCAGTGTCATTCTGGGTAGGCATGATCTTTGCATTAATCAAATGGGGAACGACTTTGGCGGGACGCTGGAAATAGCACTTCTTTATGTCCTTGTGGAACTCATTAGCATCTCGCGTCCATGTGGGAAGAGACCCCGTGCCACACAACTGGCATCTAATATCCGGATAGGGGGCCGACGTAGTAACCTCAAGAATAACTTATGCGAATGCTCCGTGAATCCAATGATCTGAACTGGCCTCAGGTTGCCAGTTAGCATAAAACTCCATAACCATGTTCACATTCACCGACTCACTGGGACGGAACGGACTTTCAAAACCCATGTATCTGATGTTGTTGTAAATCTTTGAGTATTTCCTGGCTAGCTTATCATCATCAATGGCGACTTCCGGGTCGGGACTCACCGCCGGAACAAAGGTCCGGTACCACACCCTAGCATGAGCTGGCACAACCCGAATGCCATACTTGCAGCCTGGCACTACATCCGCAGCAGGATCAATGTGCTCCTCTTCCTCCTTCACTGGGGCGGGGGGAGGTCCCCGCCTACCTCCTCGATGGCTACTAGAGGCAACTTCCGAGGTACCTGTGTTAGAACGTTTGCTAGGACGGTGAGACATTGTACCTACACAAGACGAACAACATTAGCCACAACACTTCAAACATAAACAGGACCAAACGGGGTAACCACCCCACACTTATGTGATTGGCATGTTCACAAGTACAATGTATATCGGGGACCAGGGGCAAAGCTAGAGTATGGGGAACGGGTTCGGCCGAACCCAATAGTTTTGGTACAAACTCTATATTTGTCTTTAAAAATAATTGAATATATACAAATTATTAATTTAGAACCCAGTAACTTAAAAGAATTAAAATTCCGACCCATAAGTTTGAAATCATGGCTCCGCCTCTGTCGGTGACTCAGACTACCCCATTGAAAGTACACCACGAGTAATGAACAACCCACCCAACCACAAACATAGCCTTACAACAACATAACCACGGACTACACTAGTGTAAAAGACAAAAGCAAGAAGCTAAACTAGTAATTAAGAAAATCTCTTAAAGGTCGTGATGGCGCCTAACACCGCTGTCAGGCAAGCCAACCATAATTAATTAACTTAATTACCTAGTTTAGTAGTTTTGAAATACAATACTATTCAATTAGATAGTAAAGATAGAACTCATAGAGTAAGTGATAAATATTTTAGCAACTAAATTTTCTAAACAACCCATAACCACTCCCAAAACCTGGTGTCACAAGTGCATGAGCATTTACTAGGGAGCTAAAATAAAATACAGCATCTGTCCGGAATGCAAATTAGACAGAAAAAATGTAAATAAATCTGAAGGAGACTCTACTGGTTACGGATCATAATGTAGAATGCAGCTCACCTAAGTCTCTGCATTAACAACACCTCTGCGCCCACAAGGCCGCTAGACATATACGTACCTGCACAAAAATATGCAGCAAGTGTAGCATGAATACGTAAACAACGTGTACCCAATAAGTATCAAGTCTAATCTCGAAGAGGTAGAGACGAGATGGTCGACTTTGACACTCACTAAGGGCCAATAATAATAAATAACATAAAAATAGAAATATTTAAATCAATATGATTCACAGAGTTAACAATAATTTTATTTAACCAACAGAAATAATTAAATTCCTTCAAATGCAGCAACTCCCAATCTATTAATTAAATTCACAAGCTGCAATTAAAATAGCAAAGTATCGTGTAATTATTATTATTAGGCATGATTTCTGCCAAGGTCGTACGACCCGATCCAGAGTGTCGTGTACACTGCCGAGGGACGTGCGGCATGATCCATAGATGCATATATACTATCGAGGCATTCGGCCCGCTCCCCAAGAAAGGAAGACATTTTCTTATGCACCTCCGGAATGAGAGTATATTTATTATAAGATTAATTCGAGAGGATGAGCAATTTCTTTTAACAATTAATTAATTTAAACAGAAAATTAAGTATATAAGATTTCCATCTTTTAATATCTTTCCCTAACAATTCACCATATATTTCTAATAATTTAATTAAATAAGGAATACAATTTACACACGTAATTCATGATTTGAGTCCTAAACTACCCGGATTTTAGCATAAATAGTATCTACGCACAGACTTTCGTCACCTCGTGCGTACGTAGCCCCCGCAATTAGTAAAAATTATTAATTTAATCACCTATGGGGTAAATTCCCCTTCACAAGATTAGACTAGAGACTTACCTTGTCTCAAACTCCACTTTTCCGATCAAATGTTGTGATGACCCAAAAGGTCATCTTATGTTTCAGAACTCGAATCTGCGCTCTTAAGCCTTAAAAATCTTATTTTTACCCTCCTCGATTTGCGTGCACAGTCCGGGCAGGTTTCCGGAAAGCTTTTATGTTGAAAATTGATGAAAATAAGAATTTGTACCTTAAAAGTTAATTTTAGTTGACTTCGGTCAATATTTTTGGTAAATGGGCTCGGATCCATGCTTTGACGGTCTCGGTAGGTCCGTATCGAATTATGGGACCTGGCATATGTCCGAAATTGAATTCGGAGGTCCCTAGCTTGAGTTATAAATTTTTGATGAAAATTAAAAGTGTGGAAATTATTTATTTTTAAGAATTGATTGATATTTGACATTGTTAGTATCGGGTCCGTATTTTGGTTTCGGATCCCGGTACAAGTTCATTATGATATTTAAGACTTGTCTGTGAAATTTGGTGAGAAACAGAGTTGATTTGACGTGATTCAGACGTCCAGTTGAGAAAATAGAAAATTTTAAAGTGTTCTTGAGAATTTCATTTGATTTGGTACTAAATTTGTAGTTCTAGGTATTATTTTGGTGATTTGATCATGCGAGCAAGTTCGTATGATATTTTTAGACTTGCGTGCATGTTTGGTTTGGAGCCACGAGGGCTCGGGTGAGTTTTGGATAGGCTACAAAGTGATTTGGACTTAGAAAAATAGTTGGTGTGCTTCAGCTGTGTTGCTGGCCTCAGGCCTCGCAAATGCGAGGTCAGGGTTGGCATTTGCGATCAATGTTGAGTCGCATTTGCGAACTTCTCATCGCAAATGCGAAGAGAAGCTGGGCCAGCATGTGTTCGCAATTTCGAACTTTTCTTCGCATTTGCGAAGGGAGTCTAGGAGGGGTATGGATCGCAAATGCGATCTTTTGTCCGCATTTGCGAGGTCAGTGAATGCAATTGCGACACGTTCCTCGCATTTGAGAAGGGTAGCAGTATTGTGAAGGCTTCGCAATTGCGATATCCCCTTCGCATTTGCGAAGCTCAGGTCACAAATGCGACGTCTGCAGCTGAACAAAATGACTTTTGGACGGGAATTTTCATTCATTTCCCAAATTTTCAAGACCTAAAACACAAGAGGCGATTTTCCAAAGACCCTCTCTTCCCTAAATCATAGGTAAGTGATTCTAAACTGCTTTCTTTCAATCTTTCACTATATTTTACAAGATTTCAACCTAAAATCTATGGTTTACATGGTAGAATTAGGGGTTTTGGGTAGAAACTAGGGATTTCGGAAATTTGGAGATTTAGACCACAATTTGGGGTCGGATTCCAAAACCAATCATATATTTGCACTCGGGTGTGAATGGGTAAATGGATTTTGGTCTGAACCTCGGGTTTTGACCAAGCAGGCCCGGGGTCGATTTTTGACTTTTTGGAGGGAAATTTAGGAAATCTAAATTTATGCAATGTAATTGATTTCTTTAGCAAAATTTGATATTATTGAGTCATTTTTGAATAGATACGAGTGGTTTGGAGGTGAATTCCAAAGGAAAAATTGCGATTGAGAATTAAGTGGCCTTCGGAGCAAGGTAAGTTGTGTGTATAACCATGACTTGAGGGAATTAGGAACCTTAGATTACTTGCTAAGTGAAATTCATATGAGCGGCATATATGTGAGGTGACAAGTGCTTATGCGCCGCCAATTTACCTGTTTTTCATGTTTCTCAGGTTTTCTTATATTGTCTCATTCCTATGCCTAATTGCGTTGTGTTATACTAGTGTTGTTCAATTTATCGTTCTTATCATGTTTACGGATCTTCTGGTGATAACTAAGTTTTTATTTCAAAGTTGAGATTGATGTTATGGAACCAAATGTTGAGGTAAGGTTTGTACTTTCTATTCTATCTCCCTGTTGATATTTATGCATTGCATTTTGGTAAGGGAGAGTGTTAATGCAAGAAGGGTGATGTCGTGCCATATTGTGAGTGTTAATGCACGAAGGGTGATGCCGTGCCATATTATGAGTGTTAATGCACAAAGGGTGATGCCGTGCCATATTGTGAGTGTTAATGCATGAAGGGTGATGTCGTGCCATGATATGAGAGTTAATGTACAAAGGGTGATGCCATGCTGTTTCTATTAATTTTATGGTGAGATTGAGAGTAAAAGCACGAAGGGTGATGCCGTGCATTTTTCCTTACTGTATTCACAATTCCTGTTGATTCATGGTATATTGACTGCTCCAGTGATCATTCTGTTGTAGTCCTTTATCTTGTGTTCCCCTCAGTATGTTCCCCTCTCGACATTTCCTGTTTAGTTCTTCATTTCTGTTATGTGTATATACATTGTTAAATTGTACAGGTTGATTTGTAGGTACCTTGCCTTAGCCTCATCACTACTTTGTCGAGGTTAAACTCGACACTTACCAGTACATGGGGTCAGTTGTACTGATACTGCACTCTGCACTTCCTGTGCAGATTTTGATACCGGCTCGGGTTGATCAAGATTTTGCTATTGGTTCGTTGTCCGGAGACTCAAGGTAGATCTGTCGGCATTCACAGACCTTGAAGTCCCCGTCTATATTTTTCTGTTATACTATTTCTTTCATTTAGACAATTGTATTTCTTTTAGACTATTACTTGTAGTAAATTCTAGAATGCTCGTGAATTGTGACTCCAGATCCGGGTGGTAGTAATTAATATAGTTTTTATGATATTTCGCACTTATTATATTTTATCTTAGTTAAGTATTGTTAATTACTAAATGGAAATAAGGAATTGGTTTAATAATTCTTTAACGTTGGCTTGCCTAGCAAGTGAAATTTTAGGCGTCATCACGGTCCCGTCGGTGAGAAATTTTGGGTCGTGACAGTTGGTATCAGAGTACTAGGTTGCCTAGGTCTCACGATTTCCGAGCGAGCTTAGTAGAGTTTGGAGGATCGGTACAGAGACATCTGTGCTTATCTTCTAGAGGCTATGAAGTTTAGGAACAAGTTTCACTTCTATTCTTCTCTGTCGTGCGATTTTGCTTTCTCAATACTTATTGAACTCTTCTACTCTTATCCTCTCGTAGATGGAGAGAACACGTACCACTTCCTCAGTTGAGCAGCAGCCAGAGCCTCCAGTGGCAGCTCCCACGCGGGGCAGAGGTCGAGGCCGAGGCAGGGGCAGGGCTCAGCCTAGAGCCCGAGCAGCAGCCCGAACAGTGGAGCCTCAGATAGAGCTTGACGAGGAGGTTCCAGCCCAGACTATTCCTCCCGGACCAGCTCAGGTTTGGAGGGATTCATTGCTACCCCAGTAATTCAGGACGCTTTGGTCTGTTTGGTGGGCCTAATGGAGAGTGTGGCCTAGACTGGCGGATTTCCCATGGCACCAACAGTCTCTCAGGCTGGAGGAGGATCCCAGACTCCTACCACTCCCGCTCTGGAGCAGATAGCTCCCCAGTATCAGGCTCCAACAGCTCAGCCAGTCGGAATAGATTAGCCGGTTATTGCGGCACAGGTCGGAGATGGGCCAGCTATGTCTTCTGAGGCTTTATGGAGATTGGAAAAGTTTACCAAGCTCTTTCCTGTTCACTTCAGTGGTGCTCCTTTAGATGACCCCAGAAATATCTTGACAGCTGTCACGAGGTTCTGTGAAACATGGGTATAGTGGAGACCAATGGGGTCAATTTTGTTGCATTTCAGATGACTGGTTCCGCCAAGAAATGGTGAAGAGATTACTTGTTGACTAGACCAGCTAGGTCGCCTGCTCTTACTTGGGACCAGTTCTCTCAGCTCTTCATAGAGAAGTTTCTGCCTATCATATTGAGAGAGGAGCGTCACCGTCAGTTTGAGCATCTCCAGCAGGGCAGTATGACTGTTACTCAGTGTGAGACCCGTTTTGTGGATTTGTCCCGTCATGCCATTATTCTTCTTCCCACCGAGAGCGAGATGGTGAGGAGGTTTATTGATGGACTTGCTCAGCCTATCAGATTGCAGATGACTAAGGAGACTGGTAGTGAGATTTCTTTTTAGGCTTCTGCTAATGTTGCCAGACGGGTCAAAATGGTTCTTATTCATGGAGGTCAGGGGTCTGACAAGAGACCTCATCATTCCGGTGAGTTCAGTGGTGCCTCTTCTAGAGGCAGGAGTACTTTTGGTAGAGGCCATCCTCCCAGGCCATTTCATTCAGCGCTTCAGGCATCCCACGGTGCCTCAGGTGGTCGTGGCCCTCAGATGCATTATTCCGACCAGCTAGCCTACAATGCACCACCAGCTCCTATTAGTGCACCTCCACTCCAGAGTTATCAGGGTGGTTATTCGGGTCGAAAGGGTCAGTTTCAGGGTCAGCAGTCACCGCAACCGAGGTTATGTTATACTTGTGGTGATCCGAGACATATTACTAGATTTTTCCCTCGTGCAACGGGCAACTCATAGCATCAGAGTTCTCGTGCCATAGTTCCAGCACCAGTTGCTGCATCACCTGCTTAGCCAGCCAGAGGCAGGGGTCAGGCGGCCAGAGGTAGAGGCCAGATTGTTAGAGGTGGAGGTCAGGTCGTTAGAGGTGGAGACCAGCCAGCTAGAGGCCTTCTCAGGGATGTAGTTCAGGGTGGTGGGGCCCAAACCCGGTGTTATACTTTCCCAGTCAGGCCTGAGGCTGAGTCATCTGACGCTGTTATCACAGGTACTATTTTAGTTTGTAGTAGAGATGCTTCAGTTCTATTTGATCCGAGATCTACTTACTCTTATGTCTCATCCTATTTTGCTTCCTATTTGGTTGTGCTCCATGATTCTTTGAGTGCTCCTGTGTATGTGTCCACACCAGTGAGAGATGCTATTGTTGTAGATCCTGTTTATCGTTCGTGTGTGGTCACCATTGGGAGTCTTGAGACTCGTTTAGATCTCCTACTTCTTGACATGGTTGATTTTGATGTCATACTGGGTATGGATTGGCTGTCACCTTATTATGCTATATTAGATTGTCACGCCAAGACGGTGACCTTAGCCTTGCAGGGGTTGCCTCGATTAGAGTGGAGAGGGAATTTTGGCCATTCTGCCAGCATGGTTATCTCTTATGTGAAGGCTCGGCATATGGTCGAGAAGGGGTGCCTAGCTTATTTGGCTTATGTTCGCGATTCTAGTACGGAGGTTCCTTTCATAGATTTAGTGCCGGTTGTTCGTGATTTTCCAAAGGTGTTTCCTGCAGATCTGCCGGGGATGCCACCCGACAGGGATATTGATTTCTGCATTGATTTGGCTCCGGGCACTCAACCTATTTCCATTCAGCCATATCTCAAGGCCCCGCCAGAGTTGAAAGAATTAAAGGAGCAGTTGCAAGATTTGCTTGATAAAGGGTTTCATTAGACCTAGTGTCTCTCCCTGGGGTGCACCCGTGTTGTTTGTGAAGAAGAAAGATGGATAGATGAGGATGTGTATAGATTATCGGCAGTTGAACAAATTCACCATCAAGAACAAATATCCATTACTGAGGATTGGTGATTTATTTGATCATCTTCAGGGTGCCAAGGTGTTTTCAAAGATTGATTTGAGATCTGGCTACCATCAGTTGAGGATTTGGGCATCCATGTTCCTAAGACAGCTTTTTGGACTCGGTATGGGCATTATGAGTTCCTAGTGATGTCATTTGGGCTGACAAATGCCCCAGCAGCATTCATGGATTTGATAAACCGGGTGTTCAAACCCTACTTGTATTCCTTTGTGGTTGTGTTTATTGATGATATCTTGATCTACTCCCACAGTCGAGAGGAGCATGAGCAGCACCTTCGGATCATTCTTCAGACTCTAAAAGATAGCCAGTTATATGCTAAGTTCTCAAAATGCGAGTTTTGGTTGAGTTCAGTTGCTTTCTTGGGTCACGTTGTACCAACAGAGGGTATTCAGGTAGATCCTAAGAAGATTGAGGTAGTTCAAAACTGGCCTAGACCCATATCAGCTACAGAGATTCGTAGTTTTCTGGGTTTGGCGGGCTATTACTGTCGATTTGTGGAGGGGTTTTCATCCATAGCAACCCCGTTGAACAGATTGACCCAGAAGGGTGCCCCGTTTTGGTAGTCAGACGAGTATGAAACGAGCTTTCAGAAGCTCAAGAAAGCTTTGACCACAGCATCGGTATTGGTATTACCCACAGGTTCAGGATCTTATACAGTATATTGTGACGCATCTAGTATTGGTCTTGGTGCAGTATTAATGCAAGATGGCAAGGTAATTGCATATGCATCGCGGCAGTTGAAGGTTCACGAGAAGAATTACCCTGTTCATGATCTAGAGCTGGCAGCCATTATTCACGCGCTGAATATTTGGAGGCACTATCTTTATGGCATGCCATGTGAGGTATTCACTGATCATCGGAGCTTGCAGTATTTGTTCAAACAGAAGGAAATCAATTTGAGGCAATGAAGATGGCTGGAGCTATTGAAAGACTATGATATCACCATACTGTATCATCCCGGGAAGGCCAATGTGGTGGCCGATGCTTTTAGTAGAAAGTCAGTCAGTATGGGTAGCCTTGCAAATACTCCAGTTGGTGAGAGACCACTTGCATTGGATGTTCAGGCCTTAGCCAACCAGTTCGTGAGGTTGGATGTTTTTGAGCCCAGCCGTGTTCTAGCTTGTACAGTTGCTCGGTCTTCTTTGTTTGAGCGCATCAGAGATCGGCAGGATGACGATCTTCATTTACTTGTCCTTAGAGACACAGTGCGGCACGGTGGTGCCAAGCAGGTTACTGTTGGAGATGACAAAGTTTTGAGGATGCAAGGTCGTATTTGTGTGCCTAATGTTGATGGACTTCGTGAATTAATTCTTGAAAAAGCACACAATTCCAGGTATTCTATTCATCCAGGTACCACCAAAATGTATCAAAATTTGCGGCAACATTATTGGTGGAGGAGAATGAAAAAGGATATAGTTGCCTATCTAGCTCGGTGCTTAAATTGCCAGTAGGTAAAGTGTGAGCATCAGAGACCTGGTGGTTTACTTCAGAGGTTAGATATTCCTGAGTGGAAGTGGGAGCGTATCACTATGGATTTTGTTGTTGGGCTCCCATGGACTCAGAGGAAGTTTGATGTAGTTTGGGTTATTGTAGACAGGCTGACTAAGTCAGCGCACTTTATTCCTGTGGCAGTAACCTATTCCTCAGAGCGGTTAGTAGAGATTTATATTCGTGAGATCGTCCGTCTTCACGGTGTGCCCATGTCTATCATTTATGATCGAGGTACGCAGTTTACCTCGCACTTTTGGAGGGTAGTACAGCGTGAGTTGGGTACGTGGGTTGAGTTTAGAACAACATTCCATCCTCAGTCGGACGGGCAGTCTGAGCGTACTATTTAGATCTTGGAGGATATGCTTCGTGCTTGTGATATAGACTTCAGAGGATCGTGGGATCAGTTCTTGCCCCTTGCAGAGTTCTCCTACAACAACAGCTACTAGTCGAGCATTCAGATGGCTCCCTATGAGGCATTATATTATAGGCGATGTCGGTCGCCAGTTGGGTGGTTCGAGCCGGGAGAGGCTCGGTTGTTGGGCACAGACTTAGTACAGGATGCCTTGGATAAGGTCAAGATTATTCAGGATCTACTTCGCACAGCTCAGTCCAGGCAGAAGAGTTATGCTGACCGTAGAGTTCGTGATGTTGCATTCATGGTCAAAGAGAGAGTGTTACTTCGAGTATCACCCATGAAGGGTGTAATGAGGTTTGGAAAGAAGGGCAAGTTGAGCCCTAGGTATATCGGACCTTTTGATATTCTGGAGAGAGCGGGAGATGTGGCTTACAGGCTTACGTTAACACCTAGTTTAGCAGTTGTTCATCCGGTATTCCATGTGTCTATGCTTCGAAAGTATCACGACGATCTGTCCCATGTGTTAGATTTCAACTCTGTCCAGTTGGACAAGGATTTGACTTACGAGGAGGAGCCGGTGGCAATTCTAGCCCGACAAGTTTTCCAGTTGAGATCAAAGAGTTACCCTTCAATTCGAGTGCAGTGGAGAGGTCAGCCTATTGAGGCAGCTTCTTGGGAGTCCTAATCCGATATGCGGAGTAGATATCCACACCTTTTCACTAGCCTAGGTACTTTTCTATGTCCGTTCGAGGATGAACGGTTGTTTTAGAGGTGGAGAATGTGGTGACCCAAAAGGTCATCTTATGTTTTAGAACTCAAATTTGCGCTCTTAAGACTTAAAAATCTCATTTTTTCCCTCCTCAATTTGCGTGCACAGTCCAGGCAGGTTTTCGGAAAGGTTTTATGTTGTAAATTGATGAAAATAAGAATTTCTGCCTTAAAAGTTAATTTTAGTTGACTTTGGTCAACATTTTTGGTAAACGGGCCCGGATCCATGCTTTGACGGTCTCGGTAGGTCCGTATCGAATTATGGGACCTGGGCGTATGTCCGGAATTGAATTCGGAAGTCCCTAGCTTGAGTTATGAAGTTTTGATGAAAATTAAAAGTCTGGAAATTATTTGTTTTTAAGAATTGATTGATATTTGGCATTGTAAGTATCGGGTCAGTATTTTGGTTTCGGAGTCCGGTACAAGTTCATAATGATATTTAAGACTTTTCTGTGAATTTTGGTGAGAAACGGAGTTGATTTGACGTGATTCAGATGTCCAGTTGAGAAAATAGAAAATTTTAAAGTGTTCTTGAGAATTTCATTTGATTTGGTACTAAATTTGTAGTTCTAGGTGTTATTTTGGCAATTTGATCGCGCGAGCAAGTTTGTATGATATTTTTAGACTTGCGTGCATGTTTGGTTAGTAGCCTCGAGGGCTCGAGTGAGTTTTGAATAGGCTACAGAGTGATTTGGATTTAGAAAAATAGCTGGTGTGCTTCAGCTGTGTTGCAGGCCTCAGACCTCGCAAATGCGAGATCAGGGTTGGAATTTACGATCACTTTTGAGGTCGCATTTGCGAACTTCTCATCGCAAATGCGAAGAGAAGCTGGGCCATCCTGTGTTCGCAATTTCGAACTTTTCTTCCCATTTGCGAAGGGAGTCTGGGAGGGGTATGGATCACAAATGCGATTTTTTGTCCGCATTTGCTAGGTCAGTGATCCCAATTGCGATACTTTCCTCGCATTTGCGAAGGGCAGCAGGATTGTGAAGGCTTCGTAATTGCGATAGCCCCTTCGCAATTGCGAGCTTTGCATTTGCGAAGCTCAGGTCGCAAATGCGACGTCTGCAGCTGAACAAAATGACTTTTGGACAGGAATTTTCATTCATTTCCCAAATTTTCAAGACCTAAAACACAAGAGGTGATTTTCCAAAGACCATCTCTTCCCCAAATCGTAGGTAAGTGATTCTAAACTGGTTTCTTTCAATCTTTCACTACATTTTACAAGATTTCAACCTAAAATCTAAGGTTTTCATGGTAGAATTAGGGGTTTTGGGTAGAAACTAGGGATTTCGGAAATTTGGGGATTTAGACCTCAATGTGAGGTCGGATTCCAAAACCAATCATATATTCGGGCTCGGGGTTAAATGGGTAAATGGATTTTGGTTCGAACCTCGGGTTTTGACCAAGTGGGCCCGGGGTCGATTTTTGACTTTTTGGAGGGAAATTTAGGAAATCTAAATTTATGCAATGTAATTGATTCCTTTAGCAAAATTTGATATTATTGAGTCATTTTTGAATAGATACGAGTGGTTTGGAGGTGACTTCCAAAGGAAAAGCTGTGATTGAGAACTAAGTGGCCTTTGGAGCAAGGTAAGTGTTGTGTCTAACCCTGACTTGAGAGAATTAGGAACCTTAGATTACTTGCTAAGTGAAATTCATGTGAGCGGCGTATATGTGAGGTGACGAGTACTTATGCGCCGCCAATTTACCTGTTTTCCATGTTTCTCAGTTTTTCTTATATTGTCTCATTCCTATGCCTAATTGCGTTGTGTTATACTGGTGTTGTTCAATTTATCGTTCTTATCATGTTTACGGATCTTCTGGTGATAATTGAGTTTTTATTTCAAAGTTGAGATTGATGTTATGGAACCAAATGTTGAGGTAAGATTTGTACTTGCTATTCTATCTCCCTGTTGATATTTATGCATTGCATTATGGTAAGGGAGAGTGTTAATGCACGAAGGGTGATGTCGTTCCATATTGTGAGTGTTAATGCACGAAGGGTGATGGCGTGCCATATTGTGAGTGTTAATGCACGAAGGGTGATGTCGTGCCATATTGTGAGTGTTAATGCACGAAGGGTGATGTCGTGCCATATTGTGAGTGTTAATGCACAAAGGGTGATGCCGTGCCATATTGTGAGTGTTAATGCACGCAGGGTGATGTCGTGCCATGATATGAGAGTTAATGTACAAAGGGTGATGCCGTGCCGTTTCTATTAATTTTATGGTGAGATTGAGAGTAAAAGCACGAAGGGTGATGCCGTGCATTTTTTCTTACTGTATTCACTATTCATATTGATTCATGGTATATTGACTGCTCTGGTGATCATTCTGTTGTAGTCCTTTATCTTGTATTTCCCTCAGTATGTTCCCCTCCCGACATTTCCTGTTTAGTTCTTCATTTCTGTTATGTGTATATACACTATTAAATTGTACATGTTGATTTGTAGGTGCCTTGCCTTAGCCTCGTCACTACTTAGTCGAGGTTAGGCTCGACACTTACTAGTACATGGGGTCGGTTGTATTGATAAAGCACTCTGCACTTTCTGTGTAGATTTTGATACCAGCTCGGGTTGATCGAGATTTTGCTATTGGTCCGCTATGCGGAGACTCAAGGTAGATCTGTCGACATTCACAGACCTTGAAGTCCCCGTCTATCTTTTTCTGTTATACTTTTTCTTTCATTTAGATAGTTGTATTTCTTTTAGACTATTACTTGTAGTAAATTCTAGAATGCTCGTGAATTGTGACTCCAGATCCGGGTGGTGGTAATTAATACAGTTTTTATGATATTCCGCTCTTATTATATTTCATCTTAGTTAAGTATTGTTAATTACTGAATGGAAATAAGGAATTGGTTTAATAGTTCTTTAACGTTGGCTTGCCTAGCAAGTGAAATGTTAGGCGCCATCATGGTCCCGTCGGTGGGAAATTTTGGGTCGTGACAAATGTCGCGTAAAAACCTCAATTCGATGCCGAAAAATCCGAAACTATCCAAAAGTTATATAAAATAATTAATACATGTTCAATAATTCAAAATTTACCTATTAAATAAATTACCCTATCCAAAATGGTAAAATTCTTAAGATTCACCTCCGGCCCACGTGCCCGGATTCCGAAAATTTTCGGAGGAAAACGTTACCCATAATCTCAAGAACTCAAATATATAATTTATATCAAATTTCATAACCATTTTCGTGGTTAAAATCTCGTTTTTATACAAATCTAGGTTTTTCATCTAAACTCTTGATTTCTAAGATTACCGGTTATAATCTACCCATAATCTATGTATTTAAGTCAAGGTGTGTAGAATTAACTTACCTTCCAATTGCTAGTTGAAATCTCCTCTCAAAACGCTCTGAAATTGCCCAAACATGGAAGAAAAACGGACTAAAATGAACTGAGCCTCGTCCGTTTTTAAGGTTCTGCCCAAGCAGGTTTTTCGCACCTGCGAAGGGATTGACCACACCTGCATAAACTCCTCGCAGGTGTGAGTTTCACTCGCCTATACCAAGGGCGCATCTGCGCATACTGCTTCGCACCTGCGCGTTCGCAGGTGCGCTAAAATTCCGCATCTGCGGCGATGGCCTCCTCTTCCCTATTCTGCTTCTACGAACAAAACTCGCATCTGCGAGGGTCGCACCTGCGGCTGTCCAAGCGCAGGTACGATCGTACCAGAAGCAGAAAGCTTGAGTTCTTCCTCCAAATTCCAAAAATTGGTCTGAGCCTTGTCCGATTAATACTCGGGGCTCCCGGGGCCCCGCCCGAACATACCAACAAGTTTGAAATCATGAAACGGACTCACTCAAACTCTCGGAACGTGTAAAACAACATCAAATCTAAGAATCATACCCCAAACCAAATTGATTCAACTTAGAAATTTCAAATTCTTCAAACTTTCTCCGAACACGCCGAAATATACTTATACTACTCGGAATGACACCAAATTTTGCATGCAAGTTTTAAATCACCATACGGAACTATTCCCGAACTAGGAATTTCAAACGGACCTCGATTACTCCAAAACCTACTCCAAACCAAATTTAAAGAACATTAAACCTTCAAATAGTTGATTTTTACTATTAATCGCCAAAAACTCTCCCGGGTTGTCAAAAATCCGATTCGAACATACGCCCAAGTCCAAAATCATCATACAAACCTATTGGAACCGTCAAATCCGATTCCGGGGTCATTTTCTCAAAATGTTGACCGAAGTCAAACTTGCCCTTTTAAAGCTAAACTAAGGAACCAATTGTTCCGATTTCAACCTGATCACTTTAAAATTCCGAACCAACCATCCCCCAAGTCATAAATTAATAAAAGCACATACGAGGAGTCTTATTTAGGAAAACAAGGTTCTAACAATCAAAACGACCGGTTGGGTCGTTACATTCTCTCCCACTTAAATATACGTTAGTCCTCAAACGTGCTAAGGACTGTTCCAGAGTTGTCCAAAATCACTGTTTAACACTTCGTGCACCTACCCATGCTACCACACCCAGTTGAGCACATTAGCTCGAGCCAATCTGAAGATTCTCCTTTATTTAGGCAATTAAGCCTTAGAGCCCAATTCTAATATCCCGAATTTTCCACCATGCCTGTTTCCAACCTACGAACACCGTATCAATCACTACACAATGCACCAATACAAGATTGCATACCTTTGTTGAATTTAGACCATGCACCGCACCATTCACATAACCATAATAACTTCCTCCGATAACAATAGCCGAAATTTCACGAATTTGTTGTCCACAACACACCTCATGATACATATAAGTCCTGTTCCAACTCTTGAAATGCTTCCACGATGGAAGAAATATGTAGAAATTCATAACCAACTGTCGAGTCAACAAATTATTGAGTTTCTCCTTCTGACAAGAACCATTGCCTCATTATGAACCAAATAATGATATTTTCTCTTTAATATGTTTCATATAAATCTGCTCGCACTGATCCCAAGTACCATAATCTTGTCTCCCCCAGCATAAGCTACTCAGGAAATAAGCCACCTCAGATACTGCTAAAAATCTCATATAATGCCACAATGTGCCCAACAACTACAAACTCGAATGTGATACATAAAGAAAACAAACTCCCACACAACTAATTAAACGACCGAAAGGATGTTATGAACCTTCCCCAGAAATGCGAAAGAAAACACATAAGAATAGATATAGGGAATTGTACTCAACATCACACTGTTTCGGTGTGCACCCATGTCCACACATGATACCGTTGCGGCGTGCAACCCGATCCAAACAACATACCCGTGGCGGCGTGCCACCCGATCCACACCTAATAATCTAAAGAAAAATACCCATCGTGCCATAACGCTCAAACTCACGCAATGCCCGAATATCAACCACAAGCACGCCAAGTGCATAATATAAATCCTGGGGAGATGGGTAGCGTCATATGCTATAAAACTCAAGCACAACTAAGGTGCGATATATGATCTGCATCTCAAGAGCCATCCTGCTCACATAATACCACTGCTGTGCAGGGCCTCAACACATTGTACAAATAATCAAACCGTCTCATAGCCCACATGGCACAATAAAGTATTACATGGAATAGCTGGCGACGAAATTAACATCCCATGCCCGAATATTCTTCCATAAGGAATGCTATGCTGAATGAATACACCCAGGCTGGTGTAGGGTACACATCCACACTTGGACCCATCAACGAACCTCAAACCGATTCTGATCATACCATGCTTGGGTAAATAATTTCCCAAGGATCCACAATGACTCTTTTCCTATGAAGCGCAAGAACAACCGTCGAATTCGAAACAAACTTTCACAATTCTCAACCAACTGAATAGAGCGCCCTTCAGGCATAATTTCTCAAATTAGCGATAGTACCACAATCTCCATACTTGGTCTGAATCTTTGATCAATTAAGTGACCACCAGTCATACTTATACAATCTTCTCGTGGAATACGCTCCAACGACCTTTCACACCAGATAACAAGTCTGCACATCCACCGGCCATACTAATGTTGTAAAGTGAATCAAGATCTACAAATCAATACACAAAGCCTCTTACACATGACACCAATCTTAGGTGACGTTGAAGACAATACCAGCTTGCTTTAAACCTCTAAATCCTTTTCTGCTCGTCCGAGCTTGTGACATTCTTGTCGACACCGAACCGCAACCTCGATCTTCAACTTCCAATTTTCGTGTCGCTCACTGCACCTATCATGCCACTACACTATAATATATTCACTATAACCCTTGAACTACTAGTGGAATAAGTCACCCCATTGGCTAGAAACCTTTCACTTAGCTCATTTACGAAGAAACGATGTAATACACAACCGAATTCCCAGACCGCAGAGATATACCAACCTCAAGTCGCGATCTAAACTGCCATGACTTTTCTGGAATCCATTTACACAACAAGACCGTTTGAATTAAATATCTCCCGAATCAATCAAGTTATGGTGGTTGTCAAACCCACGAGTACAACCACAAACCATATGTATAACTTCATGCTAAAGAAATTGATCACTGCCACAGCCATGCTGATTCAACCATTACTAACCGACCTCGCTTTTTCCAATTTATTCTCTACTTGTCTTAGAAATAGTAAAAATAGCTCCATTCCAACGTAATGAACCAAATCCGCACTCGTCCTGAGTGACCCAATTTCATGGGACCACATTGTCTTAAAACCCACAAACTATCTCATACCCTCCTTGTGCGAACATTCACATCTTCAATTGATACGCTCATTCTGATATTTTATTTATGACTCCCAAGTCATTTTCTCCCATTCCTCTAATGCTACACCACAGACCGAAGATAACATAGAATACCCTAAACCCTTTTCAGAATCTGTTGCAAAAGCTTGATACCTAACCATACTACAGGCTCGAAATCCTTAGGCACCTCACTTTAACATTTTGAATCCACTAGGACCATTGTTGAGAGTCACCCATTCCGACCTGGTCCCGAATATAATCAACTTCAAGGCTCTCCTAGCAATTGAACACTCTCTCAAAGAAGCACCCGGCCGAATCACCTTCCTTATACATTACATCAACACGAAGCACAGACTCTGAGTCTTCCCAGAGCCTGAACATGAATCGATAAGGCCAAATATGACACACATTCTCCAAATCTTTTGCTCAAATTACCACTGATATTTTCTTTCCTTAGTTGAAATGACCCGCCAATACACCGATAATCGGAAACCTCACAAGTAGACAACCATGCAATCCAATCGTAGACGGTGGGGCTCTCCCACTTAGCTTGAAGCTATAATTACATAACTCTGGAACTCACCAAGACTCCTTATCCCCCATTGACACAATCTCACATAATCGACCCACAAAATTCCTCGGAATCCTTATGTTAAACACTTCATGAACATTCTGAATCACTAGCCACATTCACATACTTGGCCTCTTACTGGATAGTCAGTAAAATTCTTCGTAGAAGCTCCATCAACACCACGCAACAACTAACCTACTCACAGGATATATACCACCTGTGGAAATTCCATGCTGACATCCTCCAACAAAGCTGCACCGAGTACTATTACCACAAAACCAATAAACCTGCCTGAGCCCGTGCTCGTTCACCAGCTGTACAAGTCCGTTCACTCCCCGTTGACATCAACTAAAGGTGAAATGATACGTCCCAACCCGAAGTCATGTTGCATTCCTCTTCATATCAGGCAAACTCATTTCTGTCGCATCCAATCTTCCCCCAGTATAATAACCAACATTCCAAATTAAGTTTATAGACCTAGTCACTATCTACCATGAACCCCAAATCTCCCTATACTTTCCTCAAGACGTGTAGTTATCCTACCCCGTAACCCATATGCTACCTTTCCACTCTCCCACTTTGGTCAAACCCTCTCCTCTAAGCAACAACTTGACTTTTGTTTCTCACACTTAGCCCTCTAGGAACTTAACCACCACAAGACACCTTCCACATGTCCTTCCTCATCCTTCGCTGCCCAGTTGTTGCCTTAAGTTCAAACTACGTCTGTGTAGCACTTGAACCAATAGATTGCTACCAGCTTTAAACCTTTTCAAAGATCGTCCTTCTCGAGCCATCAACACCAGGAATACTGATTCGATCCTGAACCAATGCACACCGCTATTTCTGACAATTGCTTCCCCGATACCAATTCCAAACACCCCGCCGTGAAGGCGAGTTAAAGAAAACCATAACACCAGCAAACCTTAACGCGTTTAATAAGGCGATGGCACCACATCACAATTAAAAACTCTACCACACTCGAAAATATCAAGCCTTATTACTCCATCAACCCCAAACTTGAACATTCATAGTGCGATTACCTTTTCTTTGCTGGGATTAAATGTCGAACCTCTACATCATGTACTGAGAATAACTTTCTTTCGAGTCGTTCACTGCGTCGGCACATAAATGATCACCCCGCCATTACATCAATTCTGCGAGATAATAACTCATGAACATCGTAGCAACCTGTGCATAGCGTCAAAACCATCCGAAATATAGCCACTGAGCTGAAATGACAGAACATCATTCTACAAGGCGACGGTAATAGCCCAATCAATTACACATGGAGAAACATCCTGCACCACATCTGTAGTACCATTACAATTCCTCAATTCTCGATCTATAACAAGTGTTATACGTCGCATAAGATTGAATAAGAAAGAAACAAAGGCATAAGCCTCAAAGGAATTAAATCGCACGATGAAGAATCAAGAAGGGAAGTACTCCTAACAGCCATGTAGCCTCTTGAAGATAAGTAGATGTTTCTGTACCGATCCGCAATACTCTACTAGACTTGCTCATGACTCGTGAGACCTAAGTGAACCTAGTGCTCTGATACCATGTTGTCACGACCCAAAATCCATTAAAAGTTGTGATGGCACCTAACACCGCTGTCAGGGAAGCCAACCATAATTAATTAACTTAATTACCTATTTTAGTATTTTTGAAATAAAATATTATTCAATTAGATAGTAAAGATAGAACTCATAAAGTAAGTGATAAATATTTTAGCAACTAAATTTTCTAAACAACCCAGAACCACTCCCAAAACCCGGTGTCACAAGTGCATGAGTATTTTCTAGGGAGCTAAAATAAAATACATCATCTGTCCGAAATACAAATTAGACAGGAAAAATGTAAATAAATCTGAAGGAGACTCTACTAGCTGCGGATCGTAATGTAGAATGCAGCTCACTTAAGTCTCTGCATTAACCACACCTCTGTGCCCACAAGGCCGCTAGACATATACGTACCTGCACAAAAATATTCAAGAAGTGTAGTATGAGTACATAAACAACGTGTACCCAGTAAATCAAGCCTAATCTCGAAGAGGTAGAGATGAGATGGTCTACTTTGACACTCACTAAGGATCAATAATAATAAATAACATAAAAATAGAAATATTTAAATCAACATGATTCACAGAGTTAACAATAATTTTATTTAACCAATAGAAATAATTAAATTCCTTCAAATGCAACAACTCCCAATCTATTAATTAAATTCACAAGCTGCAATTAAAATAGCAAAGTATCGTGTAATTATTATTATTAGGCACGATTTCTGCCGAGGTCGTACGACCCGATCCAGAGTGTCGTGTACACTGCCGAGGGACGTGCAGCGCGATCCATAGATACATCTATACTGCCGAGGCGTTCGGCCCGCTCCACAAGAAAGGAAGATATTTTCTTATGTACCTCCGGAATGAGAGTGTATTTATTATAAGATTAATTCGAGAGGATGAGCAATTTCTTTTAACAATTAATTAATTTAAACAGAAAATTAAGTATATAAGATTTGCATCTTTTAATATATTTCCCTAACAATTAACAATATATTTCTAATAATTTAATTAAATAAGGAATACAATTTACAAACGTAATTCATGATTTGAGTCCTAAACTACCCGGACTTTAGCATAAATAGTAGCTATGCACGGACTCTCATCACCTCGTGCGTACGTAGCCCCCGCAATTAGCAAAAATTATTAATTTAATCACCTATGGGGTAAATTCTCCCTCACAAGATTAGACAAGAGACTTACCTTATCTCAAAGTCCACTTTTCCGATCAAATGTCGCGTAAAAACCTCAATTTGATGCCGAAAAATTCGAAACTATCCAAAATTTATATAAAATAATTAATTCATGTTCAATAATTCAAAATTCATCTATTAAATAAATTACCCTATCCAAAATGGTAAAATTTTTAAGATTCACCCCGAGCCCACGTGCCCGGATTTCAAAAAATTTCGGAGGAAAACATTACCCATAATCTCAAGAACTCAAATATATAATTTCTATAAAATTCCATAACCATTTTCGTGGTTAAAATCTCATTTTTTATACAAATCTAGAGTTTTCATCTAAACCCTTGATTTCTAAGATTTACCGATTATATTCTACCCATAATTTATGTACTTAACTCAAGGTGTTTAAAATTAACTTACCTTCCAATTGCTAGTTGAAATCCCCTCTCAAAAAGCTCTGAAATCGCCCAAACATGGAAGAAAAACGGACTAAAATGAACTGAGCCTCGTCCATTTTTAAGGTTCTGCCCAAGCATGTATTTTGCACCTGCGAAGGGATTGACCGTACCTACGGCTTCGCACCTGCATAAATTCCTCGCAGGTGCGAGTTTCACTCGCCTGGACCAAGGGCACATCTGCGCATACTACTTCGCACCTGTGCGTTCGCGGGTGCGCTAAAATTCCGCATTTGCGGCGATGGCCTCCCCTTCCCTTTTCCACTTATGCGAACAAAACTCGCATCTGCGAGGGTCGCATATGCGGCTGTCCAAGCGCATGTGCGATCGTACCAGAAGCAGAAAGCTTAAGTTCTTCCTCCAAATTCCAAAAATTGGTCTGAGCCTCGTCGGACACTCGGGGCCACCGGGGCCACGCCTGAACATATCAACAAGTTTGAAATCGTAAAACGGACTCGCTCGAACTCTCGAAATGTGTAAAACAACATCAAATCTAAGAATCATACCCCAAACCAAATTGGATTCAACTTAGAAATTTTAAATTCTTCAAACTTTCTCCGAACGTGCCGAAATATACTTATACTACTTGGAATGATACCAAATTTTGCGTGCAAGTCTTAAATCACCATACGGAACTATTACCAATCTCGAAATTTCAAACGGACCTCGATTACTCCAAAATTTACTCCAAACCAAATTTAAAGAACATTAAACCTTCAAATAGTTAATTTTTACTATTAATCGCCAAAACGCTCCCGGATTGTCAAAAATCCGATTCAAACATACGCTCAAGTCCAAAATCATCATACAAACCTATTGGAACCGTCAAATTCCGATTCCGGGGTCGTTTTCTCAAAATATTGACCGAAGTCAAACTATCCCTTTTAAAGCCAAACTAAGGAACCAATTATTCCGACTTCAACCCGATCACTTCCAAATTCCGAACCAACCATCCCCGCAAGTCATAAATTAATAAAAGAATATACGGGGAGTCTTATTTAGGGGATAATGGTTCTAACAGTTAAAATGACCGGTTGAGTCGTTACATTCTCTCCCACTTAAATATACGTTCATCCTCGAACGTGCTAAGGACTGTTCCAGAGTTGTCCAAAATCACTGTTTTACACTTCATGCATGTGATGACCCAAAAGGTCATCTTATATTTTAGAACTCGATTCTACGCTCTTAAGTCTTTAAAATCTCATTTTTACCCTCCTCAATTTGCGTGCAAAGTCCGGGCATGAAAATAAGAATTTATACCTTAAAAGTTGATTTTAGTTGACTTCGGTCAACATTTTCGGTAAACGGGATGGGATCTGTATTTTGATGGTCCCAGTGGGTCCGTATTGAATTATGGGACCTGGGCGTATGCCCCGAATCGAATTCGGAGGTCCCTAGCTCGAGTTATGAATTTTTTATGAAGATTAAAAGTCTTAAAATTAATTATTTTTAAGAATTGATTGATGTTTGGCCTTGTTGATACCGGGTCCGTATTTTGATTCCGGATCCTGGTATAGGTCCAATATAATATTTAACACTTGTCTGTGAAATTTGGTGAGAAACGGAGTTGATTAGACGTGATTCGGACGCCCAGTTGTGAAGTTAGAAATTTTAAAGTGTTCTTGAGAATTTCATTTGATTTGGTACTAAATTGTTAGTTCTAGGTGTTATTTTGGCGATTTGATCGCGCGAACAAGTTCGTATTGATGTTTTTAGACTTGTGTGCATGTTTGTTTTGGAGCCCCTAGGGATTGGGTGAGTTTCAGATAGGCTACGGGATGTTTTCGACTTAGAAAATCTGGTATTTTGCTGCAGCAGGTGTTCTGGTATGTCCTTCTTCGCGTTAGCGAAGGCTCTCTCGCAAATGCGACGGGTAAGCTGGTCAGGCTAAAATTTACTTCTTCGCGAACGTGAAGGCTTGGTCGCGAACGTGAAGCGATGGGGGCGTTACCCTTTGCGAACGCGACCAGCTCATTACGAACGCGTAGTGTTAGGCACTGGGGTGGGGTGGGGGGGAGGAGTCAGTATTTCCTTCATCGCAAACGCGAAGGCCAGAGGGGTAGCCTACACGAACGCGAACAAGGTCTCACAAATGCGAAGGCTTGGCATCCTATACTCTTCGCGAACGCGACAGTGTTCTCGCGAACGCAATGAACATTGTCGCCCAGAACTTAACAGAATCCAAAAACGGGAATTGGCCATTAACTCATTTTCTCAAAAACACATACGGGCAAGAGGCGATTTTCAAGAGGTGTTTTCTTCCCCAAAATGTTGGTAAGTGATTCTAAACCATTTTCTTTTAATTACCCATTACATTTTATGAATTATCAACCTAAAATCTAGAGTTTTCATGGTAGAATTAGGGGTTTGGGTAGAAACTAAGGATTTCGGAAATTTGAGGATTTAGACCTCAATTTGAGGTTGGATTCCAAAACTAATTATATATCCGGGCTCGGGGGTGAATGGGTAAATGGATTTTGGTCTAAACCTCGGTTTTGACCCTGCAGGCCCGGGGTCAATTTTAAACGTTTTAGAGGAAAATTTGGGAAATCTAAATTTATGCAATGTAATTAATTCCTTTAGCAATATTTGATATTATCGAGTCATTTTTGAATAGATACGAGTGGTTTGGAGGTGGATTCTAAAGGAAAAGCTATGATTGAGTATTGAGTGGCCTTTGGAGCGAGGTAAGTGTTGTGTCTAACTTTGACTTGAGGGAATTAGGAACCTCAGACTGTTTGTTATGTGAAATTTATGTGAGCATCGTATATGTGAGGTGACGAGTAATTATGCGTCTCCAATTTACCTGTTTTCCCTGTTTCTCCCATTTTTCTTATATTGTCTCTTTCCCGTGCCTAATTGCTACGTGTTTATACTAGTGTTGTTAAATTGATCGTTCTTATCATGTTTACGGATTTTCTGGTGATAATTGAGTATTTATTTCAAAGTTGAGATTGATATTGTGGAACCAAATGTTGAAGTAAGGTTTGTACTTATTATTCTAACTCCCTGTTTTTATTTATTCATTGCATTATGGTAAGGGAGAGTGTTAATGCACGAAGGATGATGCCGTGCCATATTGTGAGTGTAAAAGCATGAAGGGTGATGCCTTGCCATATTGTGAGTGTAAAAGCATGAAGGGTGATGTCGTGCCATGATTTGAGAGTTAATGCACGAAGGGTGATGTCGTTCTGTTTCTATTGATTTTATGGTGAGATTGAGAGTAAAAGCACAAAAGGGTGATGTCGTGCATTTTTCCTTTACTGTATTCGTGCTCCTGTTGATTCATATTATATTGGTTCTTCTAGTTCTCATTCTGTTGTAGCTCTTTGTTTCGTATTTTCCCCCAGCATGTTTCCCCCTCCCGATAATTCTTGTCTAGCTCTTCATTATTGTTATTTGTATATATACTGTTAAATTGTACAGGTTGATTTGTAGGTGCCTTGCCTTAGCCTTGTCACTACTTCGTCGAGGTTAGGCTCGACACTTACCAGTACATGGGTCGGTTGTACTGATACTGTACTCTGCACTTTCTGTGCAAATTTTGGTACTGGCTCGGGTTGATCGAGATTTTAGCTGTTGGACCCGCTATACGGAGGGAGACTCAAGGTAGATCTGTCGACGTTCACAGACCTTGAAGTCACCGTCTATCTTTTCAGTTTTACTGTTTCTTTCATCCAAATAACTGTATTTCTTTTAGACTATTACTTGTAGTGAATTCTAGAATGCTCGTGAATTGTGACTCCAGATCCGGGTGACAGTAATTAATATAGTTTTTATATTATTCCACACTTATTATATTTCATCTTAGCTAATCATTGTCATTTACTGAATTGAAATAAGGATTGGGTTTAATAATTCTCTAACGTTGGCTTGCCTAGAAAGTGAAATGTTAGGCGCCATCACGGTTCCGACGGTGGAAATTTTGGGTCGTGACAGGTTGGTATCAGAGCACTAGGTTTCCATAGGTCTCACGATTCACGAGCAAGCTTAGTAGAGTCTGGAGGATCGGTACGGAGACGTCTGTGCTTATCTTCCAGAGGCTATGAAGTTTAGGAACAAATTTCGCTTCTGTTCTTCTCTGTCGTGAGATTTTGTTTTCTCAATACTGATTGAACTTTTCTACTCTTATTCTCTCGCAGATGGAGAGAACACGTACCACTTCCTCAGCTGAGCAGCAGCTAGAGCCTCCAGTGGCAGCTCATATGAGGGGCAGAGGTGGAGGTCGAGGACGTGCCAGAGGCCGAGGTAGGGGCAGGGCTCAACCTAGAGTCCGAGCAGCAGCCCCAGCAGTGGAGCCTCAAATAGAGCTTGACGAGGAGGTTCCAGCCCAAACTGTTCCAGCTATACCAGCTTAGGTTCCGGAGGGGTTCATTGCCATCCAGTACTTCAGGGCGCTTTGGTCCGTTTGGTGGGCCTTATGGAGAGTATGGCCCAGACTAGCGCATTTCCCATGGTACCAGCAGTCTCTCAGGCTGGAGGAGGAGCCCGGACTCCCACTAATCCCGCTCCGGAGAAAATAGCTTCCCAATATCAAGCTCCAGCAGCTCATCCAGTCGGAGTAGTTCAGCCGGTTGTTGCGCCACAGACCGGTGATGGGTTATCCATGTCTTCTAAGGCTTTGTGGAGATTGGACAGGTTTACCAAGCTCTTCCCAGTTCATTTCAGTGGTGCTACTTCAGAAGATCTCCAGGAATATCTTGACAGCTGTCACGAGGTTCTACGGAACATGGGTATAGTAGAGACCAATGGGGTTGATTTTGCTGCATTTCAAATGACTGGTTCAGCCAAGAAATGGTGGAGAGCTTATTTGTTGACAAGACCAGCTGGGTCGCCTGCTCTTACTTGGGACCAGTTCTCCCAGCTTTTCCTAGAGAAATTTCTGCCTATCACATTGAAAGAGGAGCGTCGTCGTTAGTTTGAGCGTCTCCAGCAGGGAAGTATGACTGTTACTAAGTATGAGATTTTGTGCATTTGGCCCGTTATGCTATTCTTCTGCTTCCCACCGAGAGAGAGAGAGAGAGAGAGAGAGAGAGAGAGAGAGAGAGGGTGAGGAGGTTTATTGACGGACTTGCTCAGCCTATCAGATTGCAGATGGCTAAGGAGATTGGGAGTGAGATTTCTTTCCAGGCGGTTGCTATTGTCGCCAGACGAGTTGAGATGGTTCTTGCTCAGGGAGGTCAGGGGTCTGACAAAAGACCTCATTATTCTGGTGAGTTTAGCGATGCCTCATCTATATTTAGGGGTACTTTTGGTAGAGGCCATCCTCCCAGGACTTTTCATTCAGCACTCCAAGCATCCCACGGTGCCTCAGGTGGTCGTGGCCCTCAGATGCATTATTCCTACCAGCTAGCCTACAATGCACCACCAGCTCCTATTAGTTCACCTCCACTGCGGAGTTATCAAGGTGGTTACTCAGGTTGACGGGGTCTATTTCAGGGTCAGTAGTCACAGCAACCGAGGTTATGTTATACTTATGGTGATCCGAGGCACATTGCTAGATTTTGCCCTCGGGTAACGGGCATCTCACATCATCAGAGTTCTTGTGCCATGGTTCCGGCACCAGTTGCTGCACCACCTGCTCAGCCAGCCAGAGGCAGGGGTCAGGCAGCTAGAGGTAGAGGCTAGACTATTACAGGTGGAGGTTAGGCCATTAAAGGTGGAGACCAGCCAGCTAGAGGTCATCCCAGGGACGTAGTTCAGAGTGGTGGGGCCCAGCCTCGATGTTATTCTTTCCCAACCAGGCCTGAGGCTGAGTCTTCTAACGCTGTTATCACAAGTACTATTTCAGTTTACAGTAGAGATGCTTCAGTTCTATTTGATCTGGGGTCTACTTACTCCTATGTGTCATCCTATTTTTTTTCCTATTTAGTTGTGCCCCGTGATTCTTTATGTGCTCCTGTATATGTGTCCACACTAGTGGGAGATGCTATTGTTGTAGATCATGTTTATCGTTCGTGTGTGGTCACCATTGGGAGTCTTGAGACTCGTGTAGATCTCCTACTTCTTGACATGGTTGATTTTGATGTCATATTGGGTATGGATTGGCTGTCACCTTATCATGCTATATTAGATTGTCACGCCAAGACGATGACCTTAGCCTTGCATGGGTTGCCTCGATTAGAGTGGAGAGGGAATTTTGGTCATTCTGCCAGCATGGTTATCTCTTATGTGAAGGCGTGACATATGGTCGAGAAGGGGTGCTTAGCTTATTTGGCATATGTCCGCGATTCTAGTGTAGAGGTTCCTTTCATAGATTCAGTGCCGGTTGTTCGTGATTTTCCAGAGGTGTTTCCTGTAGACCTGCCGGGGATGCCACCCGATAAGTACATTGATTTCTGTATTGATTTGGCTCCGGGCACTCAGCCCATTTCCATTCCGCCATACCGCATGGCCCCGCCAGAGTTGAAAGAATTGAAGGAAAAACTGCAAGATTTGCTTGATAAGGGCTTCATTAGACCTAGTGTCTCGCCCTGGGTGCACCTGTGTTGTTTGTAAAGAAGAAAGATGGATCGATGAGGATGTGCATAGATTATCGGCAGTTGAACAAAGTCACCATCAAGAACAAGTATCCATTGCCGAGGATTGATTATTTATTTGATCAGCTTCAGGGTGCCAAGGTGTTTTCGAAGATTGATTTGAGATATGGCTACCATCAGTTGAGGATTAGGGCATCCGATGTCCCTAAGATAGCTTTTCGGACTTGGTATGGGCATTATGAGTTTCTAGTGATGTCATTTGGGCTGACGAATGCCCCAGCAACATTCATGGATTTGATGAACCGGGTGTTCAAGCCCTACTTGTATTCCTTCATGATTGTGTTTATTGATGATATCTTGATCTACTCCCACAGCCGAGAGGAGCATGAGCAGTACCTTCCGATCGTTCTTCAGACTCTGAGAGACAACCGGTTATATGCTAAGTTCTCAAAATATGAATTTTGGTTGAGTTCAGTTGCTTTCTTGGGTCACGTTATATCATCAGAGGGTATTCAGGTGGATCCATAGAAGATTGAGGCAGTTCAGAACCAGCCTAGACCCACATCAGCTACAGAGGTCCGTAGTTTCTTGGGGTTTGTGGGTTATTACCGTCGATTTGTTGAGGGTTTTTCATCCATAGCAGCCCCGTTGACTAGGTTGACCCAGAAGGGTGCCCCGTTCAGGTGGTCAGATGAGTGTGAGGCGAGCTTCCAGAAGCTCAAGACAGATTTGACTACGACACCGGTATTGGTGTTACCCACAGGTTCAGGATCGTATACAGTATATTGTGATGCATCTCGTATGGTATAAGTGCAGTATTGATGCAGGGTGGCAAGGTTATTGCATATGCTTCACGGCAGCTGAAGGTTCACGAGAAGAATTACCATGTTCATGATCTAGAGCTAGCAGCCATTGTTCATGCGCTGAAGATTTGGAGGCACTATATTTATGGCGTGCCATGTGAGGTATTCACAGATCATAGGAGCTTGCAGTATTTATTCAAGAAGAAGGAACTCAATTTGAGGCAGAGAAGGTGGTTAGAGCTATTGAAAGACTATGATATGACCATATTGTATCATCCCGGGAAGGCCAATGTGATGGTCGATGCTTTAAGTAAAAAGTCAACTAGTATGGGTAGCCTTGCTTATATTCTACTTGGAGAGAGACCGCTTACAATGGATGTTCAGGACCTGGCTAACCAATTTGTGAGGTTGGATGTTTCTGAGCCCAACCGTGTTCTAGCTTGTACAGTTGCTCGGCCTTCTTTGTTTGAGTGCATCAGAAATCGACAGGATGACGATCCTCATTTACTTGTCCTTAGAGACACAGTGCGGCACGGTGGTGCCAAGCAAGTTACTGATGGAGATGACGAAGTTTTGAGGATGCAGGGTCGTATTTGTGTGCCTAATGTGGATGGACTTCGTGAGTTAATTCTTGAGGAGGCCCACAGTTCCCGGTATTCTATTTATCCGGGCGCCGCCAAGATGTATCAGGACTTGCGACAACATTTTTGGTGGAGGAGGATGAAGAAATACATAGTTGCATATGTAGCTCGGTGTCTAAATTGTCAGCAAGTAAAGTACGAGCATCAAAGACCTGGTGGTTTGCTTCAGAAGATAGAGATTCCTGAGTGGAAGTGGGAGCGTATCACTATGGATTTTATTGTTGGACTCCCACAAACTCAGAGGAAGTTCGATGCGGTTTGGGTCATTGTGGACATGCTGACTAAGTCAGCGCACTTCATTCCTGTGGCAGTTACTTATTCTTCGAAACGATTAGCAGAGATTTACATTCGTGAGATTGCTCGTCTTCACGGTGTGCCTGTGCCTATCATTTCTGATCGAGGTACGCAGTTCACCTCTCACTTCTGGAGGGTAGTACAATGTGAGTTGGGTACGCGGGTTGAGTTGAGCACAACATTTCATCCTCAGACGGACGGGCAGTCCGAGCGCACTATTCTGATCTTGGAGGATATGCTCCGCGCATGTGTTATAGACTTCGGAGGATCGTAGGGTCAGTCCTTGCACCTTACAGAGTTCGCCTAAACCAACAGCTACCGGTAGACCATTCAGATAGCTCCATATGAGGCATATATGGTAGGCAGTGCCGATCGCCAGCTGGGTGGTTCGAGCCGGTGGAGGCTCGGTTGTTGGGCACAGACTTAGTACAGGATGTTTTGGATAAGGTCAAGATTATTTAGGATTGACTTCGCACAGCTCAGTCCAGGCAGAAGAGTTATGCTGACCGCCGAGTTCGTGATGTTGCATTTATGGTCAGGGAGAGAGTGTTGCTTCGGGTATCACCCATGAAGGGTGTGATGAGGTTCGTAAAGAAGGGCAAGTTGAGCCCTAGGTATATCGGACCTTTTGAGATTTTAGAGAGGGTAGGAGAGGTGGCTTACAGGCTTGCGTTGCCACCTACTTTAGCATCTGTTCATCCGGTATTCCATGTGTCCATGCTTCGAAAGTATCACGGCGATCCGTCCCATGTGTTAGATTTCAGCTCTATCCAGTTGGACAAGGATTTAACTTACGAGGAGGAGTCGGTGGCTATTCTAGACCGGCAAGTTCGCCAGTTGAGATCAAAGAGTTACCTATCAGTTCGACTGCAGTTGAGGGATCAACCTGTTGAGGCAGCCACTTGGGAGTCCGAGTCTGATATGCGGAGTAGATATCCCCACCTTTTCACCAGCTCAGGTACTTTTCTATGTCCGTTCGATGAAGAACGGTTCATTTAGAGGTGGAGAATGTGATGACCCAAAAGGTCATCTTATGTTTAAGAACTCAATTCTGCGCTCTTATTCCTTAAAAATCTCATTTTTACCCTCCTCGATTTACGTGTGCAGTTCGGGCATGTTTCCGGAAAGCTTTTATGTTGAAAATTGATGAAAATAAAACTTTATGCATTTAAAGTCAATTTTAGTTGACTTCGGTCAACATTTTTGGTAAACGGGCTCGGATATGTATTTTGACGGTCCCAGTGGGTCTGTATCGAATTATGGGACCTGGGCGTATGCCCGGAATCGAATTCGGAGGTCCCTAGCTCGAGTTATGAATTTTTGATGAAGATTAAAAGTCTGAAAATTAATTATTTTTAAGAATTGGTTGATGTTTGGCCTTGTTGATACCGGGTCCGTAGTTCTAGGTGTTATTTTGGCGATTTGATCGCGTGACCAAGTTCGAATGATGTTTTTAGACTTGTGTGCATGTTTGTTTTGGAGCTCCTAGGGCTCGGGTGAGTTTCAGATAGGCTACGGGATGTTTTCGACTTAGCAAATCTGGTATTTTGCTGCAGCAGGTGTTCTGGTAAGTCCTTCTTCGCGTTCGCGAAGGCTCTCTCGCGAACGTGAAGGGTAAGATGGTCAGACTAGAATTTTCTTCTTCGCGAACGCGAAGGTTTGGCGATGGGGGCGTTACCCTTCGCGAACGCGACCAGTTCATCGCGAGCACGTAGTGTTAGGCACTAGGGGAGGAGGAGTCAGTGTTTCCTTCATCGCGAATGCGAGCAATGTCTCGCGAAAACGAAGGCCAGAAGGGGTAACCTATGCGAACGCGAAGGCTTGCAGCCTATACTCTTCGAGAACGCGATTAACGTTGTCGCCCAGCACTTAACAGAATCCAAAAACGGGAATTGGCCATTAACTCATTTTCTCAAAAACCCAAACGGGCAAGAGGCGATTTTCAAGAGGTGTTTTCTTCCCCAAAGTATTGGTAAGTGATTCTAAACCATTTTCTTTCAATTACCCATTACATTTTATGAATTATCAACCTAAAATCTAGAGTTTACATGGTAGAATTAGGGGTTTGGGTAGAAACTAGGATTTCAAAAATTTGGGGATATAGACCTCAATTTGAGGTCGGATTCCAAAACCAATTATATATCCGGGCTCGAGGTTGAATGGGTAAACGGATTTTGGTTCGAACCTCGGATTTTGAACCAGCAGGCCCGGGGTCGATTTTTGACTTTTTGAAGGAAAATTTGGGAAATCTAAATTTATGCAATGTAATTAATTCCTTTAGCAATATTTGATATTATCGAGTCATTTTTGAATAGATACGAGTCGTTTGGAGGTGGATTCTAAATGAAAAGCTGTGATTGAGTGTTGAGTGGCCTTTGGAGCGAGGTAAGTGTTGTGTCTAACTTTGGCTTGAGAGAATTAGGAACCTCAGACTATTTGTTATGTGAAATTCATATGAGCGGCGTATATGTGAGGTGATGAGTACTTATGTGCCGCCAATTTACCAGTTTTCCATGTTTCTCCCGTTTTTCTTATATTGTCTCTTTCCTATGCCTAATTACTACGTGTTTATATTAATGTTGTTAATTGATCGTTCTTATCATGTTTACGGATTTTCTGGTGATAATTGAGTATTTATTTCAATGTTGAGATTGATATTGTGGAACCAAATGTTGAAGTAAGGAATGTACTTGTTATTCTATCACCCTATTGTTATTTATTCATTGCATTATGGTAAGGGAGAGTGTTAATGCACGAAGGGTGATGACGTGCCATATTGTGAGTGTAAAAGCATGAAGGGTGATGTCGTGCCATATTGTGAGTGTTAATGCATGAAGGGTGATGTCGTGCCATGATTTGAGAGTTAATGCACGAAGGGTGATGCCGTGCCATTTCTATTGATTTTATGGTGAGATTGAGAGTAAAAGCACGAAGGATGATGCTGTGCATTTTTGCTTTACTGTATTCGTGCTCCTGTTGATTCATATTATATTGGTTCTTCTAGTTCTCATTCTGTTGTAGCTCTTTGTTTCGTATTTTCCCCCAGCATGTTTCCCCCTCCCGATAATTCTTGTCTAGCTCTTCATTATTGTTATTTGTATATATACTGTTAAATTGTACAGGTTGATTTGTAGGTGCCTTGCCTTAGCCTTGTCACTACTTCGTCGAGGTTAGGCTCGACACTTACCAGTACATGGGGTCGGTTGTACTGATACTGTACTCTGCACTTTCTGTGCAAATTTTGGTACTGGCTCGGGTTGATCGAGATTTTAGCTGTTGGACCCGCTATACGGAGGGAGACTCAAGGTAGATCTATCGACGTTCACAGACCTTGAAGTCACCGTCTATCTTTTCAGTTTTACTGTTTCTTTTATCCAAACAATTGTATTTCTTTTAGACTATTACTTGTAGTGAATTCTAGAATGCTCGTGAATTGTGACTCCAGATCCGGGTGGTAGTAATTAATACATTTTTTATATTATTCCGCACTTATTATATTTCATCTTAGATAATCATTGTCATTTACTGAATGGAAATAAGGATTGGGTTTAATAATTCTCTAACGTTGGTTTGCCTAGCAAGTGAAATGTTAGGCGACATCACGGTCCTGACGGTGGGAATTCCGGGTCGAGACAATGCACCTACCCGTGCTACCACACCCAGTTGAGCACATTAGCTCGAGCCAATCTGAAGATTCTCCCCTTTATTTAGGCAATTAAGCCTTAGAGCCCAATTCTAACATACCGAATTTTCCACCATGCCTATTTCCAACCTACGAACACCGTATCAATCACTACACAATGCACTAATACAAGATTGCATACCTTTATTGAATTTAGACCATGCACCGCACCATTCACATAACCATATTAACGTCCTCCGATAACAATAGCCGAAATTTCACGAATCTGATGTCCACAACACACCTCATGATACATATAAGTCCTGTTCCAACTCTTGAAATGGTTCCACGATGGAAGAAATGTGTAGAAATTCATAACCAACTGTCGAGACAACAAATTATTGAGTTTCTTCTTCTGACAAGAACCATTGCCTCATTATGAACCAAATAATGATATTTGCTCTTTAATATGTTTCATATAAATCTGCTCCCACTGATCCCAGGTCCAATAATCTCGTCTCCCCAAGTATAAGCTACTCAGGCAATAAGCCACCTCAGATACTGCCAAAAATCTCATATGATGCCACAATGTACCCAACAACTACAAACTCAAATGTGATACATAAAGAAAACAAACTCCCACGCAACTAATTAAACGACCGAAAGGATGTTATGAACCTTCCCTAGAAATGAGAAACAAAGCACATAAGAATAGATATAGGGAATTGTACTCAACATCACACTGTTTCGGTGTGCACTCCAATCCACACATGATACCGTTGCAGCGTGCAACCCGATCCAAACAACATACCCGTGGCGGCATGCCACCCGATCCATACCTAATAATCTAAAGAAAGCACCCATCATGCCGTAACGCTCAAACTCACACAATGCCCGAATATCAACCACAAGCACGCCAAGTGCATAAGATAAATCCTGGGGAGATTGGTAGCGTCATATGCTATAAAACTCAAGCACAACTAAGGTGCGATATATGATCTGCATCTCGAGAGCCATCCTGCTCACATAATTCCACCGTTGTGTGGGACGTCAACACATTGTACAAATAATCAAACCGTCTCATAGCCCACATGGCACAATAAAGTATTACATGGAATAGCTGGCGACGAAATTAACATCCCATGCCCGAATATTCTTCCATAAGGAATGCTATACTGAATGAACACACCCAGGCTGGTGTAGGGTACACATCCACACTTGGACTCATCAACATGCCTCAAACCGATTCTGATCATACCATGCTTGGGTAAATAATCTCCCAAGGATCCACAATGACCCTTTTCCTATGACACGCAAGAACAACCGTCGAATTCGAAACAAACTTTCACAATTCTCAACCAACTGAATAGAGCGCCCTTCAGGAATAATTTTTCAAATTAGCGATAGTACCTTAATCTCCATACTTGGTATGAATCTTTGACCAATTAAGTGACTACCAGTCATACTTATACAATCTTCCCGTGGAATACGCTTCCACGACCTTCCGCAACAGATAACAAGTCTGCACATCCATACCACCAGCAATACTAATGTTGTAAAGCGAATCAAGATCCACAAATCAATACACAAAGCCTCTTGCATATGACATCGATCTCAGGTGACGCTGAAGAAAATACCAGCTTGCTTTAAACCTCTAAATCCTTTTCTGCTCGTCCGAGCTTGTGACATTCTTGTCGACACCGAACCGCAACCTCAATCTTCAACTTCCAATTTTCGTGTCACTCACTGCACCTATCATGCCGCTACGCAATAATACACGTATTCACTATAACCCTTGAACTACTAGTGGAATAAATCACCCCATTGGCTAGAAACCTTTCACTTAGCTCATTTCCGAAGAACCGATGCAATACGCAACCGAATTCCCAGACCGCAGAGATATACCAACCTCAAGTCGCGATCTAAACTGCCATGACTTTTCTGGAATCCATTTACACAACAAGACCGTTTGAATTAAATACCTCCAAACGTGCCGAAATATACTTATACTATTCGGAATGACACCAAATTTTGCGTGCAAGTCTTAAATCACCATACTGAACTATTTCCAAACTCGGAATTTCAAACAGACCTCGATTACTCCAAAACCTACTCCAAACCAAATTTAAAGAACATTAAACCTTCAAATAGTTAATTTTTACTATTAATCGCCAAAACGCTCACGGGTTGTCAAAAACCGATTCGAACATACACCCAAGTCCAAAATCATCATACGAACCTATTGGAACCGTCAAATCTCGATTCCGAGGTCCTTTTCTCAAAATATTGACCGAAGTCAAACTTGCCTTTTTAAAGCCAAACTAAGGAACCAATTGTTCCGATTTCAACCCGATTATTTTCAAATTCCGAACCAACCATCCCCGTAAGTCATAAATTAATAAAAGCACATACAGGGAGTCCTATTTAGGGGAACGGGATTCTAATAGTCAAAACGATTGGTTGGGTCATTATACTAATCCACTACTAACAAAACTTACGATACAATACAATACTACACACATACTGAGCATGAATCGGGCAGCCCATTTGGCACCTAGCAACACATTAGTATGAGGTGGTCAATCAATTAGCACTCGGGGCTAGCAAATTAAAGTTTCACAATATATGAACATGACATATCACCCCACACTTATCATCTAGCATCACATCCCACAAAGCACTTCCCTTCAACATTAGCAACACTACACAATTTTATTTCACTAAGACATTTCAACAAACACCTTGTGGGCATACCTTTCACCTTCTTATTTCAATTAAAAGTGGGTTTGAATCATCATACAACCATATCAAAAACACCACTCTTCACAACCACAACATCACCATATCTTCCCAATAGCACAAAGTCCACAATTTTATATAAAACGTTACCAATTTTCGGCCACTAGGGAACCCCCACCAAGCTTCAACATAAATTAATCCCAACACCATCAAAACACACCAAAAATCACCCATAATAATTAGAATAATGAAAACCCCACAAGTTAATGCAAGAATTTCGGCCAAAATAGAAGGAAAATAGCTAAAACAAATTAGCACCAAAATAAAATACCTAGGGTTAGAGAACTTAAACTAAAGTTAACTAAACTCTACAATTAAATACTAAAAGAAGGACATGAAGAACTTACCTTGATGGGTGATGTAAGTGGGAGAATTGGAGGTTAAGAACTTTGAAGAAGAATAGAAGAATGGGGGATTTGGGGGTGAGTTAGAGAGGAGAGGTTTGAGAGAAAATGAGAGATATGGGGGGTAGTAGTAGTCTGTCCCGTTTTTATTCAAAATCAGATTTGTTTTTTAATTATAATTGCCGAAATGTTTACACTACCGCGTCACTAGGCTTGGCGCCCCATGTGGCGCGGTAGTGGGGTTTTTCAGAGAGCTATCTCTGACAGATTTTTCTCGTTTGAACAAGTGTGGCACCCCATAGGGCGCCTCATGCGGTGCGGTAGGCCAATTTTCTCAGAGTTCCGATTTTTTTTCATTTTATTAGCCTACAGATCGCACCCCGACTATATTTTGTACTTATTTTATGTTTGATTCATGCTCATACATGTTAAAACAAGTACCAAAACTCCTAAACTCTAATAATCCTAAATCATAATTATATAACTAGTCTAAAAAGCAATAAAGAGGGTTAGAAGTAGTTCTGAGTTATAGTCGTCGGCTTGACTCCGTCACTTAGGATCATTTGATCACGATGCTGGAGGATTGCTTGTCATATCCTCCAATAAGGTATTGTTTCAACCTGTGCCCATTCACCTTAAAACTTTCATTCCCTACTTCGTCCTGTATTTTAATGGCGTTATACGGTAAGACGTGTTTCACCACATACGGACCTGTCCATCTTGATTTGAATTTTTCAGGGAACAACCTAAGTCTACTATTGTATAGCAAGATTCTGTCCCCTTCATGAAACTCTTTTGGCTTAATCAGACGATCATGCAACCTCTTTGTCTTTTACTTAAAGATTCATGCATTTCCATACGCGTCCAGTCTAAACTCCTCCAATTCGTTCATCTGCGCCAACCTGTGTTTACCTGCAAGACTATGATCAAGATTAAGCATCTTAATTGCCTAATAAGCTTTATGTTCTATCTCAAAAGGTAGATGACATGATTTTCCATATATTTATTTGAATGGTAAAGTCCCTATGGTTGTTTTGAACGCAGTTCTATATGCCCATAGAGCTTCATCCAACTTTGCAGACCAATACTTACGAGAAACACTAACCGTCTTTTCAAGAATTCATTTAAGTTCACGGTTAGCCAATTCAACTTGCCCACTAGTTTGAGCATGGTACGGGGTTCCTGTTTTGTGTGTGACCCCATACTTAGATAACAATGCTGCAAACTGTTTGTTCACAAAGTGCGACCCATTGTCACTGATAATCACTCGAGGTGTCCCAAAGTGGGTAAAGATGTTCTTCTGTAGGAACTCACACACCACCTAAGCATCATTAGTCCTAGTAGGTATTGCTTCGACCCATTTAGAGACGTAGTCAACGGCTACTAGGATATACTCATATAAATAAGATGATAGGAACAGACCCATGAAGTCAATGCCCCAAAGGTCAAAAATTTCACATACTAAAATGGATTTTAGTGGCATCTCATCTCTCTTGCTAATGTTGCCTGCCCTTTGACACTTGTCACATGCAGCTACATACGCCCGTGTGTATTTGTAGAAAATAGGCCAATAGAAACTGGCTTCCATGACCTTTACTGCAGTGCGATTTTCACCATAGTGTCCTCCAGCTGCTCCATCATGGCAATGAGACAGAATTCTTGCCATCTCTCCCTCAAGCACACATCTTCAAATCACACCATATGCACATAGTTTAAACAAGAAAGGGTCATTCTAGAAATAACTTTTTACCTCACCTTGAAGCTTTCTTGTTTGATCATGAGAGAGGTCACGAGGCAACCATCCACTAGCCAAAAAGTTGGCTACATCAGCGTAACAAGGCAGCCTTTCGGAGACTTCAGCAATGGACAAAATCTGCTCATCAGGGAACTCTTCTCTTATTTCAACTGTTTCAATCGGAGGTCTCTCAAGTCGAGATAGATGATCTATGACTTGATTTTCTATGCCCTTCCTATCTTTGATCTCTAAGTCAAACTCTTGGAGCAACAGTACCCACCGCGTCAGACGCGGTTTGGACTCTTTCTTACTCATCAAATATTTTAGTGCTGAGTGATCAGTGTCCACTATTACCTTGCTTTCCACCAAATAGGATCTGAACTTGTCGAAAGCAAAAACTAATTCAAAGAACTCCTTCTTCGTGGTAGCATAGTTTACTTGAGGATCACTTAAGGTCCGACTTGCATAGTAAATGGGACGAAACAGTTTATCTCTCCTCTGCCCCAGCACTACTTCTACTGCCATATCACTAGCGTCGCACATTATCTCAAACGGCTCACTCCAGTTAGGAGTCACCATTATGGGGGCACTTACTAGCTTCTCCTTAATAAGTTCGAATGCTCTGAGACACTCCACATCATATACAAATTTTACATCCTTGGAAAGTAATACAGTCAAAGGCTTGGCAATATTGGAAAAATTCTTATTGAACCTTCTATAGAAACTAGCATGCCCCAAAAAACTTATGATGCTCTTCACTGAGGTCGGTGGCAGGAGCTTGGCTATTACGTCTACTTTAGCTCTGTCAACTTCAATACCTTCAGTTGTGATTTATGGCCTAGGACGGTCCCCTTCTTAACCATAAAGTGACACTTTTCCCAGTTGAGTACAAGGTGAGTGTCCTCACATCATTTCAGAACAAGTTCGAGGTTCCTTAAGCAATCTTCAAAGTCATCTCCAAATAGAGTAAAGTCATCCATGAACATCTCCAGACACTTCCCATTTAAATCTGAAAATATTGACATCATGCATCTGTGGAAAGTAGTTGGTGCATTGTATAGTTCGAAAGGCATTCTCCGGTATGCAAAGATTCCGAACGGACATGTAAAGGTGGTTTTATCAACATCCTTGGGAGCAATGGGTATTTGATTGTACCCTGAATATCCATCTAAGAAGCAGTAACATCCATTGCCCGCCACCTTCTCCAACATCTGATCAATGAAAGGAAGAGGAAAGTGATCCTTCCTTGTTGCATCATTAATCTACGGTAGTCAATGCACATCCTCTACCCAGTAACTGTTCTGGTAGGAATTATCTCGTTGTCCTTATTTTTTACCACCGTCATGCCCCCTTTTTCGGCACAACTTGTATAGGACTGATCCATTGATTGTCAGAGATGGAAAATATTATGCCTGCATCCAACAATTTGAGTATCACCTTTTGAACCACCTCGATTTTTATTCAACTTGCGCTGGGGTTGCACCACTGGTTTACTCCCTTCTTCTAACAAGATCTTGTGCATGCAGATTGCAGGGCTGATCCCCTGAATATCGGCTATACTCCAACCTATTTCCTTTTTATGCTTTTGTAGTAACTCTACAAGCATGTGTTCCTGTTCAACTGTCAAATTAGCAGCAACAATCACAGGAAAATTGTTAGTATCCAAAAAAGCATATTTCAAATGTGTCGAGAGTACTTTCAATTCCAGCTTCGGCTTGCTCTTTTATTTCTCGAATTCATCTTCATCTACCACCTGATTCTAATTTTCCAGTGCCTTAACTTCCTTCTTGATCTCAGAATCTACATCCTCTATTGTGCTCGATTGACTAATGCATCGCTCCAGTGAGTCACCTACCAACTTATCCAGTTTGTGTTGTTCATCTAACTCTCCCACCATATCTATCTTGAGACAAACATAGTCAGATACCTCATCACATTGGTATTTCATCATTTTCTTCATTTGAAACACCACTTTTTTGTTTCCCACTCGTAGCATGAGTTGCCCTCATATATATCAAGAATAGCCCAACTAGTGCAAAGGAATGGTGTACCCAGCATTAGAGGCACTTCCTTATTCTCTTCCATATCTACCACGATGAAGTCTACTGGAAAAATAAATTTTTCTACCCTTACCAGGATGTCCTCGATTATGCCCTCCAGTATGATCGTGGTTTGATCAGCCAGTTGCAAGGATACTGGCACAGATTTGATCACTCCTAGCTCTCCTTCCAATTTCTTGAACACCGATAATGGCATCAAGTTAATGGATGCAACTGAATCACACAAGGCTTTGTCAAAATTTTCACTACCCAACGAGGAAGGTATAGTGAAACTGTCAGGATCCCACACTTCTTGGGAATTTCGTTCTATAGAATAGCATTGCACTGGGCATTGAGTTTGACCACTTTTGTTTCCTCGAGCTTCCTTTTACTTAAGAGGATTTCCTTCAGGAATTTGGCATAGGCTGACTTCTGTGTGAGCACCTCCGTGGACGGGATGTTCACATACAACTATTTCAGCATCTCCAAGAATTTCCCAAAGCATTTGTCTAATTTCTCCCTCTTCATCTTTTGAGGAAAAGGTAACAATGGCATGTGCTTGCTTTCCTCAACTGCGTTGTTCACCTTATGCTTATCAACACCCTTGCTGCTTACATTCTCCTTGGGCAAAGACTCACCGATTTTCTGTTCTTCATCTATCTTGTTTGAGTTGATCTCCTTCTCATCCCTTGGTTTTGCCTTTGGCTCTGCTAATGTTTTCACACTCCTGAGAGATGCAACTTTGATTGCCTCTTTTGAATTTTTTTCAGTGTCTACCAGCAATGTCCTTGGTGCCCTTTCTGATAACAATGTATCAAGCTGCCCTATTTGGCTTTCCAGATTCCGGATGGTTGTGACTTGCTCCCTGATAGCAGTCCCTTGAGTCTCAAGTTTCTCGTCGGATCTATTTATAAATATCTTTATTAGATCTTCTAAACTTGAGTTGTTGGGCTGTGGAGGTTGGTATGGTTGCCACTGTTGAGTTTGGAAACCAGGAGGTCCTTGCACTGGTGCTCTGAGATTTTGTTGCTGCCATGAGTTCAAACTACCAGTTGAAGAACTCCATGAGAACCCTGGATGTCTCTGTCCCATAGAATTGAAATTACCACCTCCTTGGTAGCTGCCTCTATTGATGTTCCCTACAGCGTTGACTTCCTCAGCTGTAGCTTGACACTGATGTGTCAGGTGTCCCTATGAACATATGTCATATACCACATGTGGTTGATTTTGCACCTGAGCTAGCATCAGTTACTTGATGTCCTTAGCCATAGCTGCAATTTGGGCCTGCATTGCTACCGAGGATTCTACTTGGTGCACCCCTGCTGATCTTTTTCGGTCCCCTTGATCAGTGGACCATTGTTCAGCGTCTTCAGATAGTTCATTAAGAAGAGTGACAATCTCTTCAGGAGTCTTTTTCATCAGAGGGCCTGCAACTGTACTATTCAGCAATCTCCTTGATGACGGGTTTAAACCGTCCCAAAAGTCCTAGAGTTGTATCCATTGCTCCATTCCGTTATGAGGGCACCTCCGCAATAGCTCATTGAAGATTTCACATGCCTCAAACACTGTCTCCCCATCACCTTGGCTAAAATTGTGAATCTCTTTCCTCATTCGTCCAGTCTTAGCGGCAGAGAAATATTTTTCTAAGAACTTGGTCGTCATTTCCTCCCATGTACGGATTGACCCTGTGGACAGACTTCTCAACCACTGCTTTGCATCATCTTTAAGAGAGAACGGGAATACTCTTAGATAGATGGCATTATGTGATGCTCCATTGTAACGGAATGTTTTCATAAATTCGTCGAAGTCCATAAGATAGTTGTTGGGATCTTCATTGGGCTTTCCTATGAATATGCAATCATTCTGAATATTCTGGATGACTTCCTGTTTGAGTTCAAAATTATTGGCATCAATGGGCGGGGTCTCACTCTAGACTGTTGTTGGTTGTATACCGGTCTGGCATAATCTCCTAACGACCTCCCAGGTCTAGGAGCTGCATTTTTAAATTCATCTTCAATCATGTTTCGATTGGGATTGAACCTTCTCTCCTCGTCGACCATTTCATCCGCAATTCTGGTTGCTTTAGCTGTGCTAATCATGCTTCTTGTTGCAGAGCCGCCTCTCTCACAACTAGGTCCACCACCTCTTCATTGTTTACCATTGTATTTTAAGTTGAAGGCTAACCCAACAACAATCCACTAGATCTTTTCTCTCTTCTCAACTGCCTCAGGTGCTTGTCTAACTCTGGGTCGTATGGCACCAAGTCCTTTGAAGAGGATCGAGTCATACACCGTTGAACTCAACCTGTTGCCTGCACATAGATGAGAAGAGCGTAAAAAAAAGAAAAGAAAATAAAGTTGTTCCTAAATTAGCACAGAAAATTAATTTAAACACTATTAATCGCCAATCCCCGGTAACAACGCCAAAATTTGACAAGCACAAAACCGGTGCAGAAAATTATTGCTCGTTTGTCAAAGATAGTATAGTTTAATTATAGTCTCCACATGGATTAGATTTAAACAGTGTTCGAATAATCTTCAGTTGATTACTATCCAGAAAAATTAACACTTGATTTGATGACTATTACGATGATTAACTACTAAAAATTAAGTAATAATTGATCACAAAAGACAACAGATGAGCAACGAAGAAATATCAATGAGAGAAATAAGGGTAGTTGACTAGATACGTGCAAGATAATTGACTCGGGATCCAATTCTTGAGTTAATTCACTCTATAATACTGTTGATTCTCATGAATTCAACAGATAATCATATTACACTTGATTTTAAAGTTCGTATTTCGATTAAACGTTAATTTCAATAATTAATCCAGTTGAAGCACGGTACACAATTGCAATAACAAAATGATGTTTATGATCTAAATGGTGACTTCTCACGAATATTTCCCTATTTTCTAGTTCGATTAACAATTCAAAAGGCTCTTTCGATTACGTATTTGAATCACGAATTTAAACTAGAGTATAAGATGTAAAGTAATTCAAAATAAGGCTCCTTTTTCGATTAAGCAAAATAAGAAATAACTCCACACTAAACATAACTCCACAATAAGAATCGAATCCCTAATCAAATTATCAAAACACCATATATGTCAACACCCTAATGAAAATTACTCCATAACAATGGAGTAATACATCTCAAATAAGTTTAAGATCAAAGAAAACATCAAAGCTACTGATTTTGATACAAACTCCCGTATTGCACCGATTGCAGGTTGTATTGTTGATGAATTCTTGAGACTTCTTACCCTTGTTGGTTCTCCAATCTTTCGTAGGTCAAAAGTCCCTTCAAATTGTGTTTTTGGTGTATTTATACAGTGTAGAAACAAGCACGGACGAAACTACCATTTCCTAACCGAACTTGGAGATCACACTGACAAATTTGCACAGTCGCGCCATACGGCGCGCTAGTAAGGAGATCCAGAGAGCTCAGACTCCTCTTGTCAGGCCACTTTTGCACTGCCGCGTCGCACCTTGCCGCGCCCCATGCAGCATGGTAGTGGCTTTTTCTCAGAGTGAATTCATGCGTTCACTTTTTGATATCCGGACTTGGTCCTCGACCCCCCGAACGTGATCCCGACCTAATTTCTTGGGCTTCTACTCAGATTTCAAAGCTCCAACTTGTTCGATTTCGCTTCAAATTACCTAAATAGCTTAGAATCATTTCCTATAAGGCATAAAACACGTAATAAGTATAATTCACTATCATTTAAGCTCAAACACATGTAAAATGCAATAATTAGAGTGCAATACTACGGCTAAAATACGGGTTTTTAACCTACCATCAATATGTCAGAGTGTACCAAATCTAATAATTCTGAAAATCTTTCAACTTTACGAAATAGTTTCTTTATCATTTTTGCTTGTATGCAAATTTCACATTTTCCTACATGTTCACTTTTACATGACTGTAATGACCCGACCAGTCGTTTTGAGCATTTACACTTTGCTCGGTTGTTTGAGGGCATGAGTAGCTTCGTATGATGTATTAAGACTTATGAGAATCGTCGATTTTGGTTTTCAGGTTATTCGGAATTGATTTGAAAGAATGATTCTCAGCTAGAAGCTTTAAATTTGAAAGGGTTGACCAAGTTTGACTTTTGGTGAATCTGAACCCCCGGATCGGAGTTTTGATGGTTCCGGTAGGCCTGTTGGGTGATTTTGGACTTCAGAGCGCGTCCGGATTGTGATTTGGAGGTCCGTAGTAGAATTTGGCTTGAAATGGCGAAAGTTGGAATTTTTGGAAAGTTTGATCGGGAGTGAACTTTTTGATATCGGGGTCGTATTTTGATTCCGGAAGTGGGAGTAGGTCTGTAATGTCAAATGTGACTTGTGTGCAAAATTTGAGGTCAATCGGACGTAATATGATGGGTTTCGGCATCGGTTATGGAAGTTGAAGTTTCAAAGTTTATTGATTTTGAATTTAGGTGTGATTTGAGGCCTCGAATAGGTCCGTACTGTGTTATGGAATTTGTTGGCATGATCGGACGGGGTCCCGAGTGGCTCGAATGAGTTTCGAACGAGGTTCGGTTCACCTTCGTTGCATAGTGTATTGCTGAAGGCTGCTGGTCCTAGTGTGATCGCACTTGCGGCTGGTTTTGCGTAGGTGCGATGGCCGCAGAAGCGACAAAGGCGTCGCAGATGTGAGATGAGAGTTGGATGAGGAAGACCGCAGAAACGGAGATTTGGGCGCATATGCGGATGCGCAGGTGCGAGGTGATAGAGCGCAGGAGCAAGGTATTTCGCAGGTGCGGATGGTGGCTCGCATCTGCGATGTCGCAGAAGTGGATATGTTGTCCACAGGTGCGAGGGTCGAGTCCTCAGCTGATTCCGCAGAAGCGACGCTGCAGAAGCGGCTAATGTGCCGCAGGTGCAAAAATGCTGGCAGAAGCTATAAATCGAGGTTTTGGTTCTTTTATCATATTTTGAGATGTGGGACTCGAATTGAGGCAATTTTTGGAGCAAATTTCATCACAAGGATTGGGGTAAGTATTCTACACTTGGTTTTGATCTTATTCCACGAATCTATCTGCATTTTTAGCAATCGGTTAATGAATTTAAAGAGGAAATTTGGGGGTTTGGCCTAAAAGTTTCATAATATGAATTTTTGAGTTTTGAACATCAAATTGGAGTCGGATTTGAGTGAAACTAGTATGGTTGGACTCGTAATTGAATGGGTTGCTGGATTTTGTAAATTTTGTCGGGTTTCGAGGTACGGGCCTGGGTTGGGCTTTTGGCCGATTTTGTGCTTTTGATTCAAGATTTGATCTTTTTCGATCGAGATTGGTTCCTTTAGAATTTATTGATATACTTGAGTTGTTTTTGGTTAGTTTCGAATCGTTTGGAGGTTGGAACGCACGGGATGGCATTTTTGGAGCATCACTTGGCTTGCTCGGCATTGGTATTGGCTTGTTCGAGGTAAGTAACTCTTCTAATCTTAGTACTGAGGGTATGAAACCCCTTAAATACGTGTTATGTGATTGGTATTCAGGTGACGCACATGCCAGGTGACGGACGTGTGGGCGTGCACCATGTGAATTGGGACTCGGTTGCTTCCATGGCACTGTATAGTGGTCCTACTTTGTTGATATCCGTGTTTTCACCATGTGATATAGTAATTGAGCTGTCAATCATGCTAGATATCATGTCTAGGCTTTATGCCGATATTGTTGGAACCCATATTGGTCGTTTCTTGTTGTCATCTCACTGATTTCATTGATATTTTGTACTTAGTCATATTCATGCATTCATATCATATCTCAATCTCAGTTGTTATTTATTGATACATCATATGATTGTTGTCGGGCTAATTTCATGACATTGTGAGCCTGTAGACTGGAGAAATTGATGACTGAGTGAGGCCGAGAGCCTGATTAAGAGTGATAGTTATGGGATCGGTCTGCACGTCGCAGCATGCTATATTGATTTATGCCTGGATCTGGCTTATGATAGTGCTTGGGCTATAGGAGCCCCTCCGGAGTCTGTACACATCCCCAGTGAGCGCGATTGATTATATTGAGGGATGGATCTTCCCTGGACATGGATCTTGTCCGAAGCATTTATATAGCTGGAGATGGATCTTCTCCATGTGGCCGGATTGGCCTTCCTCGGTACTGAGTGACTAATGGTTAGTGATGTATATATTTTGGGATGGATCTTCCCTGGGCCGTATAGGCCATATACAGTACCAAGTGGTTGAGCATGATGAGTGGAAAGTGTGAGACAATGAGATTGAGTACTCTGAGAGTGTAAGTACATGATTCATCTCTGATATACATGGCATTGGCATGCACACATGACATAAAGACATAGAGATGCATTTTTCCTCTTGATGTACGGTATCACATCATTCATGACTTTTTACACACATTGATATGTGGGCATAGAGAGGTATTTCACACTTGCTATCTGGAAAGAAAATGGAACATCTTATTTATTGTTGAAAGGATATTTTGAAAAATTACAGTTTTCAAACTTACTCGTATTTTTGGCGTTTCGATAAAAGATTTGGGTTTTCACTAAGATACTTGAAAAGCATGACTATTTTAAGGAACTGTGAACGAGCTGGATATTTTACTTCTGAGATATATCTTTTATTACTTGTATTATGATGTTATGAACTGTTGTGGGATATTGGTATTGGACCCGACCTTGTGTTAGTTCGTCACTATTTTCAACCTAAGGCTAGGTTTTTTACATATTGAGTACATGGGGTCGGTTGTACTCATACTACACTTCTGTACCTTGCGTGCAGATGTTAGCTGCTGATGTTGCTATGTTCGATGGGAGCTGGATTTGAAGATGTACCTGCATCCCGGTTGTAGCTGCCTCTTGTTCGTGGTAGCCTTAGATCTATAAAACTCTGTTTATGTATTTTTCAAACAAACGATGTATTTATTTAATTTTTGCTTTGTAAACTTTATTCTTAGAAGGTCATGATTTGTACTACCAGTTCTTGGGGATATTAGATTCAGATATTTCTTTACTTAATTGCTTTATTAATTATTATTGGAATTGGTTAGTGGTTAATTGGCTTACCTAGCGGGTTGGGTTAGGTTCCATCATGACTAGTTGGATTTTAGGTCCTGTCAAAGTGGTATCAGAGCTCTAGGTTCATAGGTTCTACAAGTCATGAGCAAGTGTCTAGTAGAGTCTTGCGGATCGGTATGATGATGTCCATACCTATCTTCGAGAGGCTACAATACATTTAGCATATACTTTCCATCTTTCATTCCTTATCGTGCAGCATTGATTCAGCTTGAAGCGTAACTCTTTAAATTCCTTTCACACATTCGTATGCGCATGTGAGCGCTCGATATTGGCTGTGCGCCAGAGGCTTGTGATTCCATGGTTGAGGTGCGAGATGTCATTTTAGCGTGCTGATGATGGGTCAGTCTGGAGGACTTGAGGCTGGTTTTGGACGGTAGCTTGAGCATAGAGATTTCGATTGTGTGAGCACGTGCTTTTGGGACTTATAGGTTCGTTGGTGTCCCTATTAGTGAAATTTGTGATTGGATGACTATGTGGTGTGTATGATGTAACTGCGAGATATGTTCAGATTGTTTGAATATGACGAGAAGAGTTTACTTGAGATGTAGCAAAGACTATGGGGTGTCTGATTTCTATCTTGATTTGGCGTATGGTATCGAGTTATTGGTGTGTTAAGGGATCTCTCATGTTATTTAGTTGTGGAGTGAAGTAGATTCTCATGTCTTGTTGATGAGTTCAGAATTGAGAAGATTAAGTGATTGTGTAGTAGTCGTGACTGTAGGAGAGTATAGAGAGATGTCAGTTTGAGGCAAGCCGACGGGTTATCTCCTGCGATGTGTCTTGAGGTTGTGTGATTCCTATGATGTTTTGTAGAGAGTTCTCCTTTACCAGTGAATGATAATTGTGCGATTTGAGTTTGGATCGGTTGTAACAGTTGACCTGACTATCACGAGGATGAATGCAAGATTTGTAGATAATTTGAGGTATTATATGGTTTGTGTTACATAAGCTTACGAAGGATTTAATTGAATTTCAGTACGGGATTCTGGCAGTAATAGAGTATGGGTATCATGATGTTATCGAGTATTTTGTTCTGTGGCTTTGAGCTAAGTGGGGGAATCTTCTATCGACGAGTTGATTGCACGATTATGTGTTGTATTGGTTTCGGTTCGGGGTATACTGGTGAATCAGTTATGACTTGCAGAGGTCGAGATCGAGGATGACTCAGGTAAAGAAAATTCGGGATACAGGTTGTATTACACTCTATGGGTATATGGGAATCATAAAATAATTGAGTGGTTATTCGTGAAGGGTGTAGCGTACATGGAGTAGGAATCTGCTCAATTGCTTAGGAGTGTGGGTTACTCCCTTGGGTGTTGGTGTGCTAATGGGGCACAGGTCGTTCGGTCCGTTTGGTCGGTTTAATTGAGATTTGAGTAGAGTGGATGACTCACGAGAATGGTTCTGATGGATTCAAGATTTATATGTAGCGATTTGGAATTTTCAAGATTTGCATATGGCTAGAAACTGAGAATTACATTGGATGGTGTTGGGACTTGTGGCATTTTTATACCATTGTGGATTATGCATTTCAGCATCAAGAAGGTGAAAGAAATAGTTTTAGGTTCACATAAGGTCTCCTTAGAGTGGGTGTCGCGGTTATGGTGCTTTGGGGTGCTTAAGAGGGAAGTCAGCGGCTTATGGGCCTTAGGGCGTTGTGGTTTTATGCTAGGGTCTCTTGTGTGGTGAATTTTGGTTTAGGATCGTGGTGTTCCAGCAAGGAGAAGTATCAATTTGAAGGCAATTTGGAAGGGACTTGGATAAATAGGACATTGTGGTAGTAGGTTGGATCAACACAATAATGGATATAATCGGTTCTTTGGATACTTATGATGTGGCTAGTCTCCACAGGTGTTTCGTGGCAATGCTCTTGGGTTTCGGCGACCTGCGTGGCTGGGTTGAGTTAGAGAGATTCAGTTCTGATAGCTTGGTTATGTGCAAATGTACTTCGAAGGGTTCTCAATGGTTTTACCATGGTTCAAGGGGTATATCTCTTACCGGCGTGAGAAATATATTGCGTATTGGAATTTTCTCCGGGATGAGATCAAATGGAAGGTTTCTGACTGATCGGGTATGTATTCTGCTTGTGACTCAGAGTTGATTATGAGATTCTTGTACTCTTCATAGGATGGCATGGTAGACGTGGTGTATTGCGTGGGATTGAGATTTGCTTGTGCAAGATCACAGTTCAGTTTTGAAGGGAAGGACATAAATTCGTAGGCAGCATGGATGGTTTCAGATGACTAGGCAAATGATATTACTAATCGGTATGGCCTGATGAGAGTACACATTTCAGAAGGGGCAATGTGTTTTGATTTATGGGCACTTCATTGGTATTACGGTACTCTTCTGGTTGATCGACTGCTGATATTCAAATTTTGCTATGTGGCACAAAAGAATTTTAGGAGTATTCCTCTTGGAATCATCGTGTGTGAGATAGGTGTTAGACATTCTGGCGGTGAAGTTGGGATTCGTGTGTTCTATGGATTTGGAGACTGGGAGTTCTTAAGAGCATGTTGTTTTCATGGTTGTGGAATGTGTAGTCATGGCCGAAGCTAGCTAGATGATAGTATGTCATATGATTCAGTCATTGTGGACTTTCGGAGGGTTATTTATCTATTGGTGGGTGACTAGAGCTGATTTGGGGGTCCATTGGTAGGCCCAATTAGGATGTGTATTCTACACCGAGTCGGATTGGTTGGCTCCATACTGCTATTGTTGAGGGATGTGCCATTCGGTTGTTGTTGAGCGAGTTTGTGTTCTGAGATGATCTGTGAGTTACTCTTCTATGCTACGAGGATTGTGATTCGTTGGTTATATGCACATATGGTGCGGTTATATTGGGGCCTTATAGCAGAATTTGAGCGAGAAGAGTATTGGGTATTGCTTGGTTGATGGAGTATTAGTTATGTTCTTTCGGGTTTTTTGTGACATTGTGTCATTTGATTCTCCGCGGTTATGGTAATGCACTTTGAGTACTTGATATCGAATTGCGCGTGGTTATTAATTTTTAGCAGGGTGGATTGAGGTATTTCATATGGACCAGTATTTGGATAGGGTTGCGCATTGCAGCAGAGTTATGTTGAGATATGATCCCTCATGTTAGATTCATGTGTTTTTGTTCTACGGTGTGTGATAGGTTCTTAGCATTGCGTGGTGGTGGTACTTGTTGAGCTTGCGGGACAGTTCTCCTGTATGAATCAGTTTTCCATGATTTGAGTATATTTGGAAGGTTGCTTATTGGTGCACGGATTGCACGGGTTATGGCGTCAGATTGTATTGATGTGGCATATCACCAGAGTGGTCGTGTTGGATGAGATGAGATCATTGGACCTAGAATGGATACCATCGGAATTGATTACAACATGTTTGGAAGTATAATATCGAAAATTGGCTTAGAATTTGCTATAGTTCTTGTTGAATGAGAGGGAATTCCATGACAGGTTGATATGATGAATGGTTATGAGTTGTGCATGTTTCTTTCATCATCGATAGTGTACGAAGGTTGTAGAACGAGGTTTTGTTTGATATGAGATTTATTACCGGTATTGGGTCGTTTTGAACAGCTACTGTGATTTGAAATTATCGCTATGAGTATTTGAGTTATGTGGTACATCACGTTATTACATCTTGGGTTATGGTGAAGGCTTGATACAGCATGTTCAGACTTATATAGTGTGTAGATGCGAGATTCTGATCTTATAGAAATTCCGAATATTGAAAATTAGATTCTAAGGTTTATGGGCTAAGTTGAATTAAGAAACTATAGTTATGCTGTGTTGTCGGGCGTATATGAGATAGGGTGACGTGAGATCATCCTCGGGTATGTGCATGGTAAGGTTACACGGCGATTTAATGGCTTTTGGAACAAATCTTGGCACGTTCGAGGACGAATGTATGTTTAAGTGGAGGGGGGGATGTAACGACCCGAACGGTCGTTTTGAGAATTTACACTTCGCTCGGTTGTTTGAGGGCATGAGTAGCTCTGTATGATGTATTATGACTTATATGAATCGTCGGTTTTGGTTTTCAGGTTATTCGGAATTGATTTGAAAGAATGATTCTCAGCTAGAAGCTTTAAATTTGAAAGGGTAGACCAAGTTTGACTTTTGGTGAATTTGAACCCGAATCGAAGTTTTGATGGTTCTGGTAGGTCTGTTGGATGATTTTGGACTTAGGAGCACGTCTGGATTGTGATTTGGAGGTCCGTAGTAGAATTTGGTTTGAAATGGAGAAAGATGGAATTTTGGAAAGTTTGACCGGGAGTGCACTTTTTGATATCGGGGTCGAATTTCGATTCCCGAAGTGGGAGTAGGTCTGTAATGTCAAATGTGACTTGTGTGGAAAATTTAAGGTCAATCGAACGTAATATGATGGGTTTCAGCATCAGTTGTGAAAGTTGAAGTTTCAAAGTTCATTGATTTTGAATTTAGGTGTGATTCGTCGTTTCAATGTTGTTAGGTGTGATTTGAGGCCTCGAGTAGGTCCGTACTGTGTTATGGAACTTGTTGGCATGATCGGACGGGGTCCCGAGTGGCTCGGATGAGTTTCGGACGAGGTTCGGATCACCTTTGTTGCATAGTGCATTGCTAAAGGCTGCTGGTCCTAGTGTGATCGCACCTGCGGCTGGTTTTGTGCAGGTGCAATGGCCGCAAAAGCGACAAAGGTGCCACAGATGCAATATGAGAGATAGATGAGGAAGACCGCAGAAGCGGAGATTGGGGCGCATATGCGGATGCGCAGGTGCGAGGTGATAGAGCGCAGGAGCGAGGTATTTCGCAGGTGCGGATGGTGGCTCGCACCTGCGGTGTCGTAGAAGTGGATATGTTGTCCGCAGGTGCGAGGGTCGAGTCCTCAATTGATTTCGCAGAAGCGGAGGTTATGTCACAGAAGCGACGCCGCAGAAGCGGCTAATGTGCTGCAGGTGCGAAAATGCTGGCAGAAGATATAAATCGATGTTTTTGTTCTTTTATCATATTTTGAGATGTGGGACTCGGATTGAGGCAATTTTTGGATTGGGGTAAGTATTCTACACTTAGTTTTGATCCTATTCCACGAATCTATCTTCATATTTAGCAATCGGTTGATGAATTTAAAGAGGAAATTGGGGGGTTTGGCCTAAAAGTTTCATAATATGAATTTTTGAGTTTTGAACATCGAATTGGAGTCGGATTTGAGTGAAACTAGTATGGTTGGACTCGTAATTGAATGGATTGTTGGATTTTGTAAATTTTGTCGGGTCCCGAGGTGCGGGCCCGAGTTGGGCTTTTACCGATTTTGAGCTTTTGATTCAAGATTTGATCTTTTTCGATTGAGATTGGTTCCTTTAGCATTGTTTGATATGCTTGAGTTATTTTTGGTTAGTTTCGATCCGTTCGGAGGTCGGAATGCGCGGGATGGAATCTTTAGAGCATCGCTTGGCTTGCTCGGCATTGGTATTTGCTTGTTCGCGGTAAGTAACTCTTCTAATCTTAGCACTGAGGGTATAAAACCCCGAAATACGTGTTATGTGATTAGTATTGAGGTGACACACATGCTAGGTGACGGGCGTGTGGGCGTGCACCATTTGAATTGGGACTCTTTTGCTTCCATGGCACTGTATAGTGGTCCTACTTTATTGATATCCGTATTTTTACCATGTGATAAAGTAATTGAGCTGTCAATCATGCTAGATATCATGTTTAGGCTTTATGCCGATACTGTTGGGACCCATAGTGGTCGTTTCTTATTGTCATCTCAATGATTTCATTGATATTTCATACTCAGTTATATTTATGCATTCATATCATATCTCAGTCTCAGTTGTTATTTATTGATACATCATATCATTGTTGTCGGGCTAGTTTCATGACATTGTGAGCCTGTGAGTGAGACTGGAGAGATTGATGACTGAGTGAGGCCGAGAGCCTGATTATGAGTGACAGTTATGGGATCGGGCTGCACGCCGCAACATGATATATTGATTTATGTCTGGATCTAGCTTATGATAGTGTTTGGGCTGTAGGAGCCCCTTCGGAGTCTGTACACACCCCCAGTGAGCGCGGTTCATTATATTGAGGGATGGATCTTCCCTAGACATAGATCTTGTCCGAAACATTTATATACCTGGAGATGGATCTTCTTCATGGGGCCGAATTGGCCTTCGATAAAAGTTTGGGTTTTCACTAAGATACTTGAAAAGCATGACTATTTTCTGGAACTGTGAACGAGCTGAACATTTTACTTGTGAGATACATCTTTTATTACTTGTATTATGCTGTTATGAACTGTTGTGGGATATTGGTATCGGACCCGACCTTGTGTTAGCTCGTCACTACTTTTAACCTAAGGTTAGGTTTGTTATTTATTGAGTACATGGGGTCGGTTGTACTCATACTATACTTCTGCACCTTGCATGCAGATGTTGGCTGCTAATGTTGCTGTGTTTGATGGGAGCTGGATTTGAAGATGTATCTGCGTCCCGGTTGTAGCTGCCTCTTGTTCGTGGTAGTCTTAGATCTATAAAACTCTGTTTATGTACTTTTCAAACAGACGATGTATTTATTTTATTTTTGTTTTGTAAACTCTATTCTTAGAAGCTCATGATTTGTACTACCAGTTCTTGGGGAATGTATTAGATTCAGATATTTCTTTACTTAATTGCTTTATTAATTGTTATTGAAATTAGTTAGTGGTTAATTGGCTTATCTAGCGGATTGGGTTAGGTGCCATCACGACTAGTCGGATTTTGGATCGTGTCAATGATATATAACCATTTTTAGACATATATTTTAAAGAACCAATATTTAAATGTCCTAATCTAGCATGCCATAAAATAGAATCAGACTTAACAATATAAGTAGAAACACAATTTATTTCATTAATACCTTAAACATGCCATTACAATTATATCCTTTTCTAACAAAGATACCATTCTTAAGTACTATTACATGATCGGATTCTATTACTATCTTCAAGCCTCTCTTAAACAACAAACTAGCGGACATCAAGTTCTTCTTCATGTTGTAAACATGGTATACATTTAGCAATGTTAAATTCTACCCAGAAGTGAAATTTATCTCAACACTTCCCTTTCTTGCAACATCTGCGATCACATGATTGCCTATCAGAACCATCTCGGGTTTCTTTACTTCTGCATAGATCTTGAACACGGCCTCCGTAGCATATTAAGCACTCCTAATTTTACTCCCAAAGTACGGGTTATAATATTTTTTTATTCGTTTAGCCTCTAACCCTCACTATACATCTGTAATACCTGTGCTAACTCATTATTATCTTTGTGAAGGTCCTTAAACTCTCCGGCTTATATTGATTCACTTAAGACGCATTACAACATAAAAGTACGGAGTGTAACAATTTAAAAATATAAGTGATTGCGTCGAGTTATTCAAGATGTTACAATTCCAATTCCTACTCGTTTGCAGTACACTTTTTGATAGCTAAAATTGAAGATAAAAAATGTTTTGCCAGTTTGATGATGGTTACATTAACAATATAATATATATACACCTACAAGATAAACTATTAAATTATACCGATAGCCCCTTGGCTCCAAACAAGCATATACAAAATAATAACAGTATAGAGAAAAAATTCAGTAATGTAAAAGCAAGGGAAAAAATAACAACAGCAAAAGAGTAGAGCAACCAAAATATAAGCAAAGTCAGGTAGTGATAAACTTCTAAAAATATGAAAAGTACTAAAATAACGTTATTACTACCGGAATGAAAGGAAAGACGTAGTCGCCTTCTAAGACGAAATCATTGTAGGGAACAGTTAAGTTGGTTGACAATAAAAAGTCCATCGTTAGCACTGAAACAATGTAATGTAATGTCACACTTGAACACGGCAGCACTAAAAGCGGCCAAACTAAACCACTTGAAACAGCTTCATGCACAGCTCTTTCAAAACTCCGTCTACTCCGACAACTACTGGGTGGCGCAGCTCATCAATCTCTGCACGCGCCTCCACGCTCCACCCACATACGTTCGCCGAATATTCAACTCGGTCGACCAACCCAATGTCTTCGTTTTCACCAACATTCTCAAGTTCTACTCCCAATTGGGTGCCCACACTGAGGTATTCTATCTGTTTGACAAAATGCAGAAATACAATGTAACCCCTGATGCGTTTGTATATCCCATTCTCATCAAAGCAGCTGGAAAATGCGGCGTTGTGTTCCATGCTCATTGTATTAAAATGGGTCATGATTGGGATAGGTTCATTCGCAACGCGATTATGGATATGTACGGAAAATTTGGGCCTTTGGAGGTTGCTCGAGAGCTGTTTGATGAAATGAATGAGAGAGCTGTTGCGGATTGGAATGCTTTGATTTCGGGGTATTGGAATTGGGGGAATGAAGCTGAAGCGAGGAGTTTGTTTGATTTGATGCCTGAGAAGAATGTGGTTACTTGGACTGCAATGGTTACTGGGTATTCGAATAGGAAAGATATGGAGAATGCTCGAAGGTACTTTGATCAAATGCCGGAGAGAAATGTTGTGTCGTGGAATGCAATGCTGTCAGGGTATGCTCAAAATGGGTCACTTGTAGAGGTTATAAGGATGTTTGATGAGATGGTGAGTTCTGGGGTTCGCCCTGATGAAACTACATGGGTTACTATCATCTCTTCTTGTTCTTCGCTTGGCGATGCTAGCCTCGCTGAGGCCCTTGTCAAGATGATAAATGAGAAGGGTGTTCACTTAAATTGTTTTGCAAAGACTGCGCTACTTGACATGTATGCCAAGTGTGGGAACCTTGCCATGGCTAGAAAGATCTTTGATGAATTAGGTACCTATAAGAACTTAGTTACATGGAATGCAATGATTTCGGCATATGCAAGAGTTGGTGATTTGGCTTCTGCAAGAGAACTCTTTGATAAGATGCCCGAGAAGAATGTCATCTCTTGGAATTCAATTATAGCTGGTTATGCTCAAAATGGACAATCAAAAGTGGCTATTGACCTTTTCAAAGATATGATAGCAAAAGGTGTGCTGCCAGATGAAGTCACCATGGTTAGTGTGATCTCTGCCTGTGGTCACCTTGGGGCTTTAGAATTTGGCAATTGGGCAGTAAATTTCCTGGAAAAGCATCAAATGAAGTTGAGCATTTCAGGGTACAATGCTCTAATTTTCATGTACTCCAAGTGTGGAAGTAGGAAAGATGCAAAGAAAGTATTTCAATCAATGGAAACCAGAGATGTAGTTTCCTATAACACATTGATTACAGGTTTTGCAGCTTATGGCAATGGGATTGAAGCTGTTGATCTGTTGTGCAAGATGAAGAAAGAAAATATTGAACCAGATCGAATAACATATATTGGGGTATTAACAGCTTGCAGTCATGGTGGACTGCTAGAAGAAGGTCGAAGTATATTTAATTCTATCAAAGATCCAGACTCTGATCATTATGCGTGCATGGTTGATTTATTAGGTAGAAATGGTAAACTAGACGAAGCAAAATGTTTGATAGAAAGTATGCCAACTCGTCCACATGCAGGAGTATATGGGTCCCTTTTACATGCTAGTCGAGTTCACAAAAGGATAGACCTTGGAGAGTTTGCTGCTAAAAAGCTCTTTGAAATAGAACCTGAAAATTCAGGTAATTATGTTTTGCTTTCGAACATATATGCCTCAGCAAGAAGATGGGAAGATGTAGACAGGGTGAGAGGGTTGATGAAAATTGGAGGAGTAATGAAGACAACTGGATGGAGCTGGATTGAACACGAGGGTGAGATGCACAAGTTTATAGTGGGTGATAGGTCACACGAGCAATCAACAAATATTTATAGAGTGCTGGCTGAAACAGAAAAAAAGATAAGGCTAGCTGGATACATGGCTGATAAGAGCTGTGTTTTAAGAGATGTTGAAGAAGAAGAGATGGAAGAGATGGTAGGGACCCATAGCGAGAAGTTGGCTGTGGCTTTTGCACTTCTTGTTACTGAACCATGTTCGGTCATAAGGGTGGTGAAGAACCTCAGGATATGTAGGGATTGCCACGCAGCAATCAAAATCATTTCAAAGTTGGAGGGGAGGGAGATTATTGTAAGGGATAATAATCGATTCCACTGCTTCAATAAAGGGCGGTGTTCTTGTAATGACTATTGGTAGTCATGCCATTCTGTGTACCAAACTACAATACCTGATGTTCGGGCAGATAAGCATATTTACTAGTTACAGAAAAATAGTTAGGCCATTTTGGCTTCATGCCATTTGCTGGATCTTTACAGCTTGTCGGAATTAAGGCTTTAAGACTGCTGATGACAGCTCTGTTTGGCTGGTAACTTTGTTCTACCAGTAATATTTATGTAGTGTGGATAGAAATACACTTGGACATCACAGTCGACCATAGAGAAATGGTTCAGCCAAAGGTTATTGCTTGCTCTTATTCTATTATGAGTTGGAATAGTTAAAGGACGGTGATTGTTAGATTGTTTTTGTTCCACCAGCAATTGAATTCATTTCAATTTCACATAATAACAAGTTTAAGCAGGTTGTTGTTCCCCTATTTAAATTAAGATGCGCAAAAGTTTCTAAATTTCTCATACTACCGCAGCGTAGTATTAAAATAAGCCATTAAAGTAAAAGAAAAAGATGAAAATGGACGCACAGAAGAGGGTAACAGGCACAAATTTTAATTATCTAAAACGCAATCCAAAAGCAAGATAAACAGACAGCAAACATTTATGAAATGGACATCCGATCTGCAAACATTCAACTTTGATACAGATGACACTTTAATAACTGAGCTAAAAATTCTAGCCTTCGAACATCGCCACTTGATTGATGCTGCTCTTAAAGTTACCACAATTTAAACTCTAGCTCTCTTGCTACTGCAACTAGGACACTTATACTGCTTGATATGCTCAGCTTTTGCTGGAGTAATCTTCACACATTTGCCATGGAACCATCTCTCGCAAATATCACAGCAAATCCAGAATTCATCAGTGGCATAATTATCACCACAAGCTCCACAGAGAGTTGCCCCTTGTTCATCTTCTTCTTCTTCCTCCTCCCCGCTTTCGTCCTCCATTTTAGGTGGAGATATCTTTACTGCCTTGGGCTGGGGGTCTGGCTGTCGAGACTGTAAACCAAAGATGATAGCAAAAATCATATTATGAGGGGGAAGAAAAATATAATTATATATGTTAGGTCATGTATATGAGAACCTTTCCACTTGATTTGCTTTTGCTGCTATTATTGTGAGCAGCATCATGTGCCTGCTTAGCAGCTCCGGTTACAACCTCAAATACTGTTGGCAGATCATTTATCATTTGGAAAAGCCTCTTCCTGTATACATAATTTCCAGAATAAAACAATTATCCTCTCTAAATTAATATCAGATAACCATTTAACCAATGAAAGCCACATCTATGAGATTGGACTAGCTAGGCAAACTATGACACTTGACAAATATAAACCAAATTCAAGTTAACATTTATGGACATAGAACACATGATTATGGAACCCCATGCGATGCAACCAGTTTCCCAGTATAAAATCCAGCTTATAAGGATTTCTGTCATAGTTTTGTGTTCCAAGAGATTCTCTAACCTACACGAATAAAGAGTAGAAAAGAAAAGAAGAAGGGGGGAGGGGGATGCAACACAAAAAGTTGCTCCAAGTGTTATACAGCACTTGTGCCATCCTGACATGTTAGACATCCTTCGCTTATTCAAGTAATCACTAACTTATCCAATGATGCTACAGCCAGTATTAATAGCTGATGGTGAACCTCTCAAGATGTCAGACCTCCTTCGGTTAACCCCACTGAGCACTATTTTATTCGATGAACATCCAAAAACACCAGCAGAAGGTAAACATCTCAACATGTCAGGCATCCTTAGTTTCAGTAACCAAACACTATCTTATCCAATGATGCCACAAACCAATGCAACTAAGTGAATGAATTTGCTTTTATCTAAAAATTAGCACCTAATAACCTTCCCCAGAATAGAGAAAGGACCAAGGGCATTGCAAACCTATAATCGTTCCCTTTTTTAAATAAGGAAATTGTAAAGAAATTCTATAACCATAACCTAAAAAAGGAAGATGTTTGAAATCTCATCACACCAAGAATATCATTGCAACAAGTCATCAATGTGCCCACCAAGACAAAGAAAAAACAATTCTTTTCATGATAAAGAGAATATAAAACACCATCAACTTTGGTTAAAGGTGGACTCCTATATTGGCCAAATAATCTAACTGATTGTAATTCTTCATCCAAGAGTTTCTAACTTGGTTAGTAATTACAGCTAAGACTTATACTTTAGAGGGTTACTGTTTTAAACTCAATATATTTGCACCTTCTTGGTGCTTTTGTGAAAATATATTTAAAATGAAAAAATGTTTTTAAACTCAATACCATCAATTGACCACAACTCTGTCTATGTGAGACTTGCAAAGCATAGCTGGCCCTATGCCAATAAAGGAGAAGGGTTGTGGTAGATAAATGGCAAGCGTAAGATCGTCTAACTATGATGAATTCCAAATACTGAATCTTGGAGAGTGCAAAGCGGATAAAATGAAGCAGACATAATTCATTTGGGATAAGGCCTAGTTCATTGATCAGTTGACTGTTGGGTCAACCTCAGTGATATACAGCAAACAGGTCAAACACTATGTGGTAAGCGAGAGGACAACAAAAAGGAATACATATACCAATTTCTTCATCAGCGATTGAAGGGTAGAAAAGGGAGCTCCAACTGTCTGGGTTAGAAAAGGGAAAAAAGAGACTTCCATAACATGATTCTTGATTAAATTTCTTCTGTGATTTTTCATGGAACAATGATGTCTCACCTATGAAACAAAAAACAAAACGGACAGCAAGCACTTAAGCTTTTCTCCCTAAAATCAATCAGCGGAGCACACAAGTTCTGGATGCACCAATTGCTTACGGAGGTGAGTTTTAAGCAGCATGACGGAAATTAGCATGTGAAAGAAGTAGCTCAACTTATTCCACCACAGCCACCCCCGAAAAGATAAAAAGAGTGGTAGACAAGCAAAGACTACCCGATGGACACTGCAATGACAGTTTAGAAGGGAGCGCAGAAAATCCACACAATTTAATAGGACGCCAGCACATGACACAACACTTATTTACATTTGCCAAAAGATAGCCCCAGCCCCCAATGTCTTCATCAAACAGGATAAACATAAATATGCAAATGAAATACAACATATAGGAGCAAGGTGGCAAAACAGTAAAAGAAGATGGTGAAATCTTAAGGTAACAAACGTTATAATACCTTTCACTCTTGCCGAACCCAAACCGTGCACCAAAGTAGAACGCAACAGAAAGCAACCATGAATCACTGTGAACAGCAACAAGTGATAACCAGTCTTTCTCTTGCATTCCATCACGTGCAAAATTTATGCCTAATGCTGGCTCCGGAAGTTCTGGAGGGACCTCCTCCACAGGTAGGTTTACTTCCCATGTCTCGCTAGGAAGCCCATAGAGACACAAGTTCTCCTTTTCTGAAAGTAAAAACATGTGTTAAGTTCAGAAAAGGTTATAAACACTTCATAAAGACATAAATGATCTGCATGAGTAGTCTAAATAAACCAACAATTGAACAACACCCAATGAGGGAAACACCCAACAAGCTCAAAACAAGGGAAAAGAGAGGGTACACTGTGAAGTGAGGGGGAGAGGAATGATGCGACAACACAAGAAAAATCTATTTTCCTGACCCAAGTCGCAATTCCACGAAGTCCTTAAATAAATACACTGTCAGAAAGACTGACACAATTGTTTGATATAATAGCCAATTGATATACTTCGTCATGAAGGTCATAATCAGAATTTCTGTTAATGGGAAAAAAAAAATAACAGCAACGAAATAAAGAATTTGAATGAGTTCTTCAAATAGAGTTATTTACAGACACTATAATAGATATAAACAAGTTAGACACTGCATCAAAGAAAGAAGTCAAACATTCGGGATAAAGCTACGTTATGTTTCACTATTATATCAAATATTTCAAAATCAATTCATGAATTATGGCACAAAAGAGCACCTCTAATCCTGGCAACATGCAAAATAAGGTTTTCCAAATAACAGAACTCTCGCCTCCTCAACCCCAACCCCAACCCCCCCCCCCCCCCCAACCCCCAAAAAAAAAAACTAAAAAAAGGGGGAAAAAGAACTTGGCCAGAGATGGAAAAAAAGAAGACGAGAACATTTATTAATCACAGGGCGAGAATATACTATCATCACACACTAACCACAAACTTCAACCATTTTAATTAAACTGCCTCAAGACACCTTAAGTAACTATACACCAAATGCATCTACATCAAAGTGCTTTCATCACTGCAATCATATTTTTCTATCCTCTTAAGTATACCAGTTGATACAATCAGGAAAAATCTGACATTTTTTTAATGCAACAGACATCGAAACAGGCCTATTCACCCATAGTAAACAAGATTAACGGTTGTTAGACTTTTAAATCAATGTGATAGAGAAATGATGATCACTGCCACATAAAAGAAGTTTTACAGCTCTTCTTCCTTGAGAGTTGATAACAGTCATCAAGATTACAATGAAAACACTTCTGACATTGACACTCTCGCTAATAAAATTCTAAGTAATGATCTCATTGTTACAACTTATTTTAGAATACAGTTTAAGATCATGACAATTTTGTCATAAATGCAGAAGAATTACTCTTTCAAATGAAGACGACAATTAACTACTCGTTAAAGATTTGATCTTTCCATTCCTGCATAACAGCCAAAGAACACATCAAATGCCAAAATGACGCAAACAGACAGAAAGCTCTAACCACGTGTTTTAGTCCACACTACGAGGCAACAACATTAAAAATTACAAAACTGATACAGTAACACGACAAGAAGCAAACTTATGAAAATCTGATGTATTAACAGTCACAAAGTCCTAATCAAGTGGCTTAATCACTCTATGGACGAAGAACCAGAAATTAAAAGCAACAGGAAATATACTGCATTCAGAAATACAACTCAAGCTCAATTATCCAAAAAGAACCAAATGTACACATATAGATGGACCACAATAATCCAATCAAAAACTGAGAAACGAAAACTCACCAGGATCACACTGCTGATAAAACTTCTCAACATCTGCAATAATTAATTAAAAAAAATCAAAAAATCATAATTAGCAAAACCAACAAAATTCAGCAACACCGAGAAAGTGCTTAGGCTAAAAAACACATAAAAGTGCATGAGAAGAAAAAGGAAACAATTTTACAAACCTGCGGTAAGTGCTTTAATTAAACCAGCTCTACGACCTTTGAAATCGTTGAATACTTCTTCTACAGTCCTAGGTATCGGATTTTCCATATTATTCTTTTCTTCACGCAATTTTTAACAAACCCACAAGCGAAAAATCTAGTCTTTGGAAAAACCAAGAAATGGGTAGAAGGGAGTTAGGGTTTTGTGCCAAGAGCTAGGGTTTCCTCTTCATGTTCGCCCAAAATTTAAAATTGGCTTGCTATGTGCTGTGAAAATGGAGAAGACAAATAAAATTTTAAATTTTTATGAGAAATTGTAAGAAGTAATAAGAAAAATTGAGAGAGAGATAGAGAGGGATGGAGGAAACAGCGGGAAGAAAAGGGAAAGTGTAGGGTGGGGGGGGGGGGGGAAGAGGGTTTTAGTAGCTGTTTTTTTTTATGAGGGTCAGCGTTGTTTTTAGTAAAATAAATATATACAGTATTTTTTTGGGTTTTCAAAATCGAACTTTGATTAAGGGTAAAACCTTATTAGATCTACAGGGGTTTCTTTTCTTGTTGGGAGAGATCAGAATTCAGAAATCTGATGCGAAATGTCCTTTTCTTTCTTGTTAAAAATTATAGCCTACTTGAGAATTTTTTTATTGGTTAGGCTGAACTTTTTGCCTTGGAGAACGAAAAGGGTTTCTCTATCTTCTTTTTCTGAAGAGGTGTTAAAAGAGAATGATAGTTGTGATTTGTGGGTTTTGATTTTGACATTGTTCATCCGAGAGTCTTTTAATATTCCAGAGTAAGTCTCTTTCTCTCTATATATATATATATATATATATATATATATATATATATATATATATATATACTAAGATTATTTGTGAAAATTCACTTGATTTGTTACTGTTACTGTCACGGGTGAAAATTCTATGTTATATTGTTATTGATTTTGAAGTTGTTGTTTTCAATAAAAGTTGAACTGGGATAGAAATAGCACAAATGGCTTCTTGGCTTATACTTTTTTGTCTTCGTTATCCAATTTGGATGTCCTTGTTTTGTTATCAAAAGTACTTTATATTTTTCACCTTTTTTAAAGTGAAAAGTAAGGAGGATGAAATTCTTTGGGTTGTGTCCCGGTTGCAATTGCACCATTATTCCATATGTAGGATCGTCTTTTTCTTTTTCTAAAATATTCATTTTCAGTTAAAGGAAGAGAAAGCTTCTTTTTTTTTTTGTCAAGTATAGTAAATTCCAAGGTGGTCGGTTATTGTAGTTGATGGCTAACAGAAAAGTACGTACTAGTTTTTTTTATAATTATGATAAAATCCTTTGAGTGGTTTCGGAATATTCATTTAACTTATGATTCCAACTAATTTGAGATTAAATGTGTTAGGCTCCTAATGCTGGACTTCATCAATGATAGTCACTGCTTCTTCAATCTGAGAATCTGCTTGTTTGTCGCTTAAGGCCTGGGCGGCTCGATTCAGTTTAATATGTTTGCGAAAAATGATCCCGCGAAGGCCTGAAAACAAGACAGTCCTTAAAAGGGTCTTCTATTTATATACTTACGAGAAAAAAAAATAGACAAGGTGATTGTGATTGGCAAAGTGGGCTTGTGATTGGCAAAGTAGGCAAGGTGAGTCTTGTATCCTTTTACTTTTGTCATACTATATAGTAAAAAAAAAAAAAAATTGTTGGCTTGTAGTTGATGTTAATTGATTGATCGATGAAAAGATGAGTCTAAGAGAAAGAAGAAAGAGGCTTTAGAGTAAGAATTTAACTTGGGTTGCCACTTAATAGCTTCACTACATATGTAATGAGAAGGCATTGGGAATGGAAGGCTTCCTTCTCTTTGTATCTCTAATTTATCCTCTTCTTTACCCTCTATCCACTTCGACCGAATTCCTTCATGGATTGTTCTTCCCCTCAATCCCTAACTTCCTGGCCAATTTGTGACCTTGGTTCAAGGGTTAAAACATGCTGCTGAAGATGTTCATCTAAAAGGATTGAAATACCCCCAACAATAATTTAGGCAAAAGCAAAAAATTCAATAAAGACTATATAAAGAAATTTATTAAACTAGGGAGAGAACGTGGTAAGAGATTTTTTCATAATTTATAAACTCTTGAATCTTTTTACATCATAGCTACCTCTCCACAATAGAAATTAATGTTGGGAATAAATCCCCTACAGAAATAATATTCACAGCAATAAAAGCAGAATAATAATATAACACTGAGATAAGGTAATTAACAAGAATAAAAGAGTGACAATGACACCAAGATTTTTACCTGAAAACCCCTTTTGAATAAGGAAAAAATCACGGCCCCAAGACGAGCAACTGATATCACTATAGCAAGAAATTTTACACTTTGTAGGTCCGAGTAAAATACCCCAAAAACCACTACAACACTAAAAAAAAAAAACTCTATTTTGATATTCCCACCTCACTACAATATCGCACTCTTTATTTTTCTCACAAACTATTTTTTTATACCTTGTCTGTGAAACATCATTCTTTCTTTCTCTTTTTGTTAGTGTGTAGAAATGAGAGCCAAAGCTCTCATTTTATTGTCGAAGCCTCACTCTCTACAGCCTACTATATTTGACAATTTACACATATTTTTTCTTCTTTTTATTCAATGTTGATAATTCAACAAAGTTGGCTACCAAACCAAAGAAATTTAACAAAGTTGGCTACTGATATCGCCCAAACTCACACCACTAATTTAGGTTGCGAGGCGGTCGATGCAATAATAAAAATCCAACGCGAGTCGGAGTCGATTCCACGAGGAGCTTGATGTGGGATTAGATATATACCTTGTGAATGTATGACGTGCCTAAAATTACACTTCCACATTTTCAGTTGTTGTTTCTACTTCTACTTTTACGCTAATGCTTGTAATTATAAAGTTAAGAGACAATGTTTTTGGTTTTGGTTGTTTTTCATGTTATAAAAGATCTAGGGTTGCGACTTCCGCCTAGTTGGTTACCTAATGAATTTAGACTTTAGGGCATGTTTGGTTGATCGGGATATAATATATCAATCACATGCATTTACTCACTCTATACCTCTCGGTAGTTTGAGTGATTTTTGTCCAATTTGGCTTTCTCAAGTCCAAATGGGTATCTCACGAAATAAGTGATAAATGCTCAAGTCGGGTCTTACTATCTCTAGATTCAACCCTTTAATTGGGGCTATCAATTTCTTGAGTTCACCCTAATTTCTTGTTAGTCAAGTTTTCTTAGACTTAGTCTCACTTTCTCAAGTATAGACTAAGTCAATTAGGCATGAATCAATGTTTGCAACAATCAATTCTGAAATTCAAGCAAGAACTAGGTTAAATATCATATACTCAATCATAAATAAGCCCTAAATCAATCACTCAATAAGTACCCATACTAGGATTGGGTCACAACCCTAGTTAAGGGTTTAGCTACTCATGAAAAATGAAGAAATTAAAGAAGAAACTAAGATAAAATGCATAATAATTGATTAAGAAAAGAAAATCTAATATTTATATACTAAACTAGTACAAAGTTACCCAATACCATAAATAAAAACTGCTCTAAGTGTTCAGGTACACCAAACTTAACCTAAAAATGACAAAAAGATCTATTTATACCCAACTGAAAATATCTGACAAAATTGCCCCTGTGAAGGTTATGCGGCCGCACAATTCTGTGTGTGGTCCGCACTTTGGGACTGACTGGTTAGGTTGGCTTTTTGCGGTCGAATAAAAGTGAGATGCGGCCGCACTTCCTCTCTTGCTCTTGGACTGGATCTAGGCTTCATTCTGCGGACCGCACATTTATGAGTGCGACTGTATTTTGGCATCCTGCGGCCGCACAATAATAGTGTGGTCCGCACATCTTCAAGCTACCAAACTACAAGTCTCTGAATCTAGTCTTCTGCGGCCGCACAATAATTATGCGGTCCGCACTCTGTGAAGAAATTCGATCGGTGCATCTTCATAGTTTGCAGCCGCACACAGTATTGTGCGGTCCACACTATAGCCCTTTTTGCATTGTTTTGATTTTTGTCCAATTTTACTCCTTTTTGAGTTGATTTTTACTTCTTTGGCTCATTTTCCAATATTCCTGCAAGAAAGCACATTTTATTAGTTCTCGGGAACACCTTTAAGCACTCTCATGCAGGTCACTGTGGCTCCCAAACTCCTTATCCTATACTCTCCGGAAGCTCATCTCACTCACGAATGAAGAATTCAATTCAATGACTCGAGAAAGATTCGCTCATCGCTCTCAAAAGAATGCCACAAGCCCGGCTCTAAGTACCATATACTTGCCCCTCATATAGATCACCACTAATGTAAGCTTGCTTGGCTTGAAATCACGTAGGGCTTTTTCGGCATGTAATGAAGGCTTTTGGACTAAGGAGGGAAATATCAGAATGGAATTGGTTCATCTTTCCTTTAGCACTTCATATTCTCTTTTTGGCTCTTACTTTGCCGACTCTTTGAGTCATTTTCTTTTCTCTTAGGGGGATTAGAGAGACTTGACATCACTCTTTATTTGTCATGCTATTCATACTTTCCTTCTTTGTTTTCTCCATGCTTTGAACTTTTGCTTTCTTTTGCATCTTTTCAACCCTTTCACATTATTCACTTTCTTTTTGTGTTTTTCTTTTGTTCTTCCTTTCTTTTTCTTTGCCTTTCCTCTTCTTCATTTCTTTTATCTTTTTGTGCCTTGAGACCATCTTTAAACTCCTCGTCTCTCCCCCAAACTTATATTTTTGCCATTTTAATCACATGAGTGCTAAAGAAAGTTCGGGTGCCAAGAGAGAGTCACTATAAAACGTGTAAAGGCTTGTAATGTGGTTATCGAATAAAAAGGCTTTAGGCTCAAAAGAGTTTACTAAGGATGATATCATTGGTGGGCCATGGAAGGTTTCAAAACGGGTCAAGGAAAGCCTACAATCACTTCTCAAGCCAGGCTAACTTAGAATTTCACCTAGAAACACATTCGGGGCAAGTTCTGGACCACTCGCACGGATACTTGGACTTGTAACAAAATAACTCACCTCTCACACAACCAGATTGTCAAAGAGAATAGAGTCAAGGACCCACAACAATCGCATTCAAGATTGAAAATCGCTAATGGTTCAACTAAACCACACGATGATTGTCTAAGTCAATACAAGAGTCACAAGGTTACTAACTAAGGCTATTTCTTTACAAAAACTTATTTTTAACCATAAGCACGTAGTTAAGTATGTTGGATACTACTTGTTTCTACCTAATCATCAAAAACTGACTCGATCCCTTAAGAAGGTTGTCACGCTATCCATCGTTGGGAAGAGCCACCCGGTTCATACAAGACCCACCTTTGGAAAGAACCGTAGCATTAAGAAAACCAAAGGATTATTGTTCACTAAAACATAAAAAGAAGCTAACAAATAAAAAAGAAGCTAATAAAGTAACTAAGAATCTATACTATTAAGAAAACAAAATGAAGAAGCTATGAAATAAACTACTGAAAGTAAGGCAAATGAATATATAAACCAAGGGGAATCGAATATATACAAGAAGGATGCATATATACATAATGAGGGAGAAAATATAAAAAAAAAAGAGTATTAAAGTTATTACAGGCCCAAAAGTAATCAAATGTCATCAAAATATCATCACAGCCATCCAAAATGAACCAAAATAGACTACTCCCCATAATAAGAACAAGCATTGTCCTCAATGCTTAGCAAAATAAAAACAAAAGAGGGTAGAGAGCAAAGAAAACTCCCTATGTGGTCTCGGGGTGACTGGCAACATCACCACCCTCAATCTCCTCCAACTATATCTCATCATCACCGAACTGAGGGACAACATGGTTGGTCAGCATTTGAAGCATCTTCTCAGCAGTGGGGGTAGTGAGATCTAGCTCGTCAAACTGGCCAGCTGGTGCCTCTGCTGATGGTGTTGCTGGGTCAACTGGTACTGATGGATTTGTCTCCATCAGTAGGTCAAAAGGCAAATCACCTGCTGTTGCTATTTTCGCCACCTCCTTTCTCAAACTCTCCACTGCTTTCTTTGAAGCCTGGGATTTCCTCATCTTTTTCACCTGCTTGGTCAACTCCTCAATAGCATCCCCGTGAGCCACCAGTGTATCCATAATAGTCTTCTGGTTGTCCACAATCTTCTTCAATGTTTCCTCCACTGACGGAGGGACCTGTGGTGCTGCTAGGGTAGAAGACTGTGCTGCAACAGTACTGGATATGTCAGACAGCTTAGAAGTGGTTGTCTGTATCCAGTTGTTGAGGCTCGCCAAAGTCAGGGAGACTCGCAGCGCAGTGAGAGGATAAGTGGATGAGGCTGGCACTGGTACTGCAACTGATGGCATAGAAGATGAAAGTGGTGGCACGTCGGCTGTCTCGGTGGAAGGCCCAGCTGTTATGGAAGGCATGGGAGTTGTAGATGGCTCAGCAACAGCCTCGGAACCCACCACCGATGGCTTGTCAGACTGACCAACTTTGGTAGTGACCTTACCCTTGAACTTTGGGTTGTGAGCACCCTGCGAGTGGTACCATGAGAAAGGCTTCTTGGCCTTTACTTTTGTGTCTTATGGCCTCGGCTCCACCTTGGCATCATTGAAATACTCTGTGAGGGTGTTTGGATAAGGGTAGGACTTTTCACTTTTTCGGACCGCCAATGTGATGTTGGTTGACATGATGGCACCCACATTGATCGGGTACCCCACCATAATAGAAGTCACCAGAACTGCCCGGGGAAGTGGGAGGTTGTTCTCATTCAAACTCGGATCAATCCAGCTAAACACAAAGGTTTGTCACCCTTTAACTTCAAAATTGAGGGTGGCCCGGAGGATAGGAACTCCTGCTGTAATCCATGGTGGTGATGGTCCTCGGGCAGCCAAAATCTCAGCTAGCCAAGGGCGAGCTGCATCACCCAGAGCCAACTTCTCTAGGTGCTGGACTGCCTCCACTTCTTCAAATCCCACATAAGTGTTCAAAGAGCAAGCGTCGAAGCGGACTTTCAAATTTCTCACCTTTGTCACTTTTGTCCCCTTCTTGATGCGAGCCACATTGGCGTAGAACTCCCTGACCAAATGCTCATTTGCATCGATGACACTGTGGGTGAACCACTTCCACCCCTTGCGCTCCCGAAACTGTCTAAGGACATTTGGATTATGAATATCCAAATCCTTCATTAAGAACGGTCGCTCAAGTGTGAGCTACCTCTAGGGCCACAATTCCCAGAACTTGTTGAAGGCTGTCAAGCTCACGAACCGATCCTACCATATTTTCTTTTTCTTCGACCTCTCAAGGCTACCCACTTGAGTGTCCCCCCCTCTACCATCATCCGAGACATCATCATCATCGATATCAATAGCTACTGGTGCTAGAGGAGTAGGTGTAGAGGAGGGCTCAGAACCTTGGCTTCTCGCATCAGAACCCCCAGAAGAACTAGATGTAGGTTTTGTTACGCAAGTGATAACGCCCATTGGGTTGGGATGGTTGGGACTAGGCCTCAGGTTGGACCTCTATTTAATGACCCTCGGAGGCCTCCCTGGATGGGGCGTAGGAACTGGATTCTGAGGGCTCTGTGGCCCTTCCTCTCCCGGTGGTCGACTTTTTAGCAATAGGCTTTGATTGCCCTCGCAAAGGGCACGTGCCTTTTCCTCTGCCTCGGGAGGATTCACCTCTCCCTTTTGATGTATCACTTCCACCACGTGATCTAACAATTGTCTGTAATACAAGATACATGGGTCAGTTGAGTTCAAAACAATTCAAACATTTGCAGAACAATTGCAGCACAACAGTCATCAAAGGAGACAGTGCGGACCGTACAATTCTGAGTGCGGTCGCAGATTATCTAGTGCGGATCGCACAATTTTGAAGTGCGGTCGCACACCCTGAAGTGCGGACCGCATAATTATGAGTGTGGCCTCACATCCTGAAGTGCGGACCGCACAATTTTGAGTACGGCCGCACAATTCTAATCCTGAGATACTGATTCTCTGAAGTTTAAAAGTGCGGTCGCATACATTTTTATGCGGCCGCACAATTTTTCTGCGGACCGCACAATTTTGAGTGCAGTCCGCACTTTTCAAGCGTAATATTTTCCCTAAGCAAGTGGTCTGCAGACCTAACAAATTTCTGTGCGGGCACACAATTTGAACAATTACGACAGTAAGGTTAGGGTTCATGCAATTTTTCACAATTTAGACATGGCATGCACAAATTAACATGATTAATGGTCTACCCATTCCCTAATCAACATATATGAAACAACCCACATGAGTGTTAAGCACATATTAAGCACATTTGACATTTTTAGGCCTAAAAATAACTAAACTAATCAAAAATAAAAATTAAGAAAAATGGACAAAAATCTAACATGGATTGAACATACCAGTAATGAATGATGCGGGTGAGAAACTAACTTGATCAACTGAGTGTGATTTTTGAACTATTTTGTGATGCACCGTGTTTTCTTAGGGCTTGGGAATTCAGAGTGCATAAGGTGTGAATAGTGTTGAAAAGCCCTATTTATAGTTTGACCAAGTCGGTCAAAAATTTAGTTGAGTGCAGCCGCACAATTTTGAGTGCGGTTCGCACTCTTTACATGCTCTTTGAACTGAACTTCTATGGTCCGCACAAAAGTGAGTGCGGCCGCATAAATTTGTGTGTTCCGCACAATTTTGTGTGCGGCCGCATTTTAGCCAATTTTCTGCAAATCCAAACTTCAGAGAGATCATGTTTTTGGGTCTCCAGTTGTGCGGCCGCACAAAGAATTATGCGGCCGCAGAGCCTTCTTTGCGGTTGCAAGCATTTTTGTGCGATCCGCACAATTTTGGTACGGTCTGCATAATTTCAACACTTGGCCAATTTTTTCAATTATAATCCCTGCAATGCATACGCATCCTGCAATTCACTTCAAAACAGTTAGCTCAATACAAAACCTATCTAAAAGGGAAGAAAATAAAAAAAAATGAGAAGAAACATGGGTTGCCTCCCAAGAAGCGCCTGATTTAACGTCGCGGCACGACGCAGGTTACCATCAATCACTTGAAATGAATCAACGCCACAACGTGGCCATCATCAACCTTGCTAAGATAATATTTCACCCGGTGACCATTGACTCTAAATACTTCATCATTCTTGTTCTTCAAGTCTAATGCACCAAAGGGTGTCATATGCACAACCTCAAATGGACCACTCCACTTGGACTTCAACTTTCCTGGAAACATCCGAAATCGAGAATTGAACAATAGCACAAGATCGCCTTCTTTGAACTCCTTGTTCCGGATGTACTTGTCATGGAGGTACTTCATTTTGTCCTTGTACAAGGACAAACTTGAATATGCATGGAACCTGAATTCATCAAGCTCATTCAATTGTGCCACCCTTAAATTGGCAGCGACATCCCATTCAAGATTAATCTTCTTCAATGCCCACATAGCCTTGTGCTCAAGTTCCACCGGTAGGTGACAATCTTTCCCGAACACTAACCGATACAGAGACATACCAATCGGTGTTTTGTAAGCTGTCCTATAAGCCCAAAGAGCATCATTAAGTTTCTTTGACCAATCCGCCCGGTTGGCATTCACGGTCTTTGATAAAATACTCTTGATCTCCCGGTTGGAAACTTCAACTTGCCCGTTTGCTTGAGGATGATAGGGGGTCAACACTTTGTGAGTAACACCATACTTTGTAAGTAAGGTATCAAAAGCTTTGTTGCAAAAGTGAGATCCCCCATCACTAATAATGGACCTTGGAGTACCAAACCTTGTGAAGATGTTCTTTTTCAAAAATGTCACCACACTCCGAGCTTCATTGTTGGGAAAAGCCATGGCTCTAACTCACTTTGACACATAATCCACAACTACCAATATGTAAGTGTTCCCACAAGAGCTCACGAACGGACCCATGAAATCAATGCCTCACACATCAAAAATGTCAATCTCCAAGATAGTGGTGAGGGGAATCTCATTTTTCTTAGAAATCCCACCGACCCTTTGACATTCATCACAACGCTTGATGAGATCGCTAGCGTCCTTATAAAGAGTAGGCCAATAGAATTCATAACTCAACACTTTTGTCGTTCTAGCTCCACCATGGTTACCACCATATGGCGAAGAGTGGCAGGCCTCAAGAATTTCCATTTGTTCCTCATCCGGTACACATCGTCGAATGACACGATCGGTACAAATCTGGAAGAGATAAGGCTCATCCCAATAATAGTCAAGGCAATTCTTTTTGAGCTTCTTCCTTTGGTTTGAAGAGAACTCATTCGGTACAATGCCACTCACAAGATAATTGGCTAAGTTGTTGAACCATGGCATCCCGGTCATAGAAATGGCTAGGAGTTGCTCGTCGGGAAATGGATCATTTATCTCAAGGCCATCATGTGTCCTCCCCTCCTCCTCCAAACGAGACAAGTGGACCGCCACTTGGTTTTCACTACCTTCGCGGTCTTGAATCTCTAGATAAAACTCTTGCAAAAGAAGCACCCACCGCTTTAGTCTTGCTTTAGAATATTTCTTGCTCATCAAATATCGAAGCGCCTCATGGTCGGTGTGAACAATCACCTTTGTACCCATCAAGTACGGGTGAAACTTCTCCATAGCAAAAACAATAGCAATGAGCTTTTTTCGGTCACTGTGTAGTTGACTTGGTCATCATTCATGGTCTTACTAGCATAGTAGACCGGATGGAAGATTTTGTTGATACGTTGCCCTAACACCGCTCCAGCCGCCATATCACTTGCATCACACATGAGCTCAAAAGGTAATATCCAATCCGGTGTGGTGATAATAGGAGTAGTAGTCAACTTAAACTTGAGCAATTTGAATGCCTTCATACAATCTTCGTTGAGATGGAACTTGGCATTATTCTCCAAAAGTTTTCACATGGGGTTTACCACCTTAGAAAAGTCCTTGATGAATCGGTGATAGAACCCTGCATGACCTAAGAAGCTCCTCACTCCCTTCACGGATGTAGGGGGAGGGATTTTGGAGATCACCTCAATTTCGGCCTTGTCAACCTCAATACCATGCTTTAAAATTTTGTGGCCGAGGACTATGCCTTCTTCGACCATGAAGTGACATTTCTCCCAATTCAAAACCAAGTTTGTCTCCTCACATCTTGCCAAGACCTTATTCAAGTTGTTCAAGCAATCATTGAAGCAATTCCCAACCACAGAGAAATCATCCATAAAGAACTCAAGAAAATCCTCCACCATGTCGGTGAAGATAGCCATCATACACCGTTAAAAAGTTGTCGGGTGCATTGCATAACCCAAATGGCATCCGCAAGAATGCGAAAGTACCATAGGGACAAGTGAAAGTAGTCTTCTCTTGGTCCTCAGGAGCAATGAGAGTTTGATTGTAGCCGGAATATCCATCAAGAAAACAATAGAAAGCTCGTCCGACCAACCTATCAAGCATTTGATCAAGAAATAGAAGCGGAAAATGATCTTTCCGAGTGACTTTGTCGAGCTTCCGATAGTCCATGCACACTCTCCACCCGGTCACCGTTCTTGTAGGAATCAATTCGTTCTTATCATTGGTGACCACAATCATGCCCCCTTTCTTTGGGACACATTGCACCGGAGAGGTCCACGAGCTATCGAAAATAGGGTAAACTATCCCAGCATCCAACCACTTTATGATCTCCTTCTTCACCACCTCTTGCATTGCTTCAATTAATCTTCTTTGATGTTCAATGGAGGGTTTGGCATCCTCCTCCAAAATAATCTTGTGCATGCAAAAGGCGGGGCTTATACCCCGAATATCTGCCAGTGTCCATCCTATAGCTTTCTTCCTCTTTTGAAGCACCGCTAAAGTAGAATCTACCTGCACGTTAGTCAAGCAAGAGGAAAGAATAACAAGTAAAGTAGAACATGGACCAAGAAACTCATACGTGAGATGTGAAGGCAATGGCTTTAACTCCAAAGTGGGAGGCTCCTCGATTGAGGGCTTTGTTGGAGGAGTTTTCCGGTTCTCAAGATCTAAGAACAATTTTCGGGGTTCATAAGTATACGACCTTATTCCTTATAACACATTTACACATTCCACATAGCCGTCCCTCTCATCATCATCATGATTAAGCAATACGACCTCCAAAGTATCATCAACATTCATCATGGCACTAGCATCATCAACAATCACCTCGGTCACTAAGTCTACAAACGAACAAACTTCGTTGCTTTTCGGTTGCCTCATAGATTTGCACACATGGAAAACCACCTTTTCATCGCCTACCCGAAAAGTGAGCTCATCGGGTTTCCATATCAACATGAGCCTTCCCGTAGCAAGGAAAGGTCTACCCAAGATAATAGGCACCTCATAGTCCACTTCGCAATTAAGAATCACAAAGTCCGCCGGGAGGATGTACTTATCAACACGAACCAATACATTATCAATAATACCCAATAGTCTCTTCATAGTTCGATCCGCCATTTGTAACCTCATAGATGTTGGTCTTGGTTGCCCAATTCCCAAAGTTTTGAACACCTAGTAGGGCATCAAGTTGATACTTTCCCCTAAATCACATAGAGCTTTGGCAAAGTCGGCGCTCCCAATAGTGCAAGGGATTGTGAAAGCGCTGGGATTTTCCAATTTCAGAGCCATTGAGTGCACAATAGCACTCACTTGATGTGTCATCTTGATAGTCTCACAATTCATTGATATTTTCTTTGTCACCAAATCTTTCATGAACTTTGCATAACCGGGCATTTGTTCCAACGCCTCAACCAATGGCACATTAATGGATAAACTCTTCATCATGTCAATAAACTTCTTGAATTGGTTCCCACTATTTTGCTTGGCGAGCCTTTGAGGGTATGGAGGAGGAGGCCTTGGCCTTTGGAACTACCGGTTCCGGTATGTCAATCACGTGTTTCCTAGACGGGTTCACTTCTTCTTGGGTCTCCTCCACATTCTCATTAATATCAATTCTCACTTCTTCATTAGATTGAGCCACATTGCTTGGAATCTCATCTTCTTGAACCACTACATCATCATCCACAATTCTTCTTTGATTTGAGGTGGTTGCATCTCCACCTCTTCCACTCCTTATTGTTACGGCCATAGCATGTCCCGTGTTGTACCCACCCTTTGGGTTCACCACCGTATCACTAGGTAGTGCCCCCTTAGGATGAGTGTTTAAAGCTTGCGAGATTTGCCCCAATTGAACTTCCAAATTGCGGATTGAAGTGTTGTGAGAGGCTAATTGAGCATCGGAGTCGATATTTTTCTCCATCATTTGTTTGAACTTATTTTCAACCCGTCCCATCTCATTATTGGAAGAACTAGAACCTTGAGACGTATAAGGAGGCGGGTTGTTTATTTGTTGATATAGCGGGGTCCTTTGAAAGCCCGACACCCGATTCCCTTGGTTATTATTATTCCAACCCCCTTGGTTGTTGACACCCCAATTGTCTTGATTATTGCCTCCCCAGTTGACTTGGTTACCTTGATTATTCCAATTGCCTTGATTATTGTTATTCCCTCAATTACCTTGATTGTTGTTACCACCACTCCAATTGCCTTGGTGGCCTTGATTGTTCCAATTTCCTTGATTTCCTTGTGATCTCCATTGTTGTTGATGTTGGCCTTGAGCATTATTTCTTTGGCCTTGATAATTTTTGACATATTGCACTTCTTCTTTCTCATTATACGAATCACCTTGGTCATACCCACTATCATCTTGCACAAATTATTCCGGACGGTTTTGCACTTGTTGAACTTTTTACCGTCTCTTGTTCATCATCATATTCACACCTTCCATCGCATTCACTTGCTTCGGCCCTTAAGCTTGTTAAAGCTAAGCTTTGGCTGACTGATTCATTGTGGTCGTCAACTCAGAAATAGCTTGCCCATGATCATGTAGTTCCTTGTGTAGGTGAATGACATTTGGGTCACCTTGAGGAACATTGGATCTACTTTTCCATGCCGATGAGGTATCCTCCATTTCATCCAAGATTTCACATGCTTCGGCATATGGCATAGTCATGAAGTTCCTACCGGCGAGTTGATTTACCACACATTGATTTGTCGTGTTGATCCCCTTGTAGAAGGTTTATTGGATCATGGCCTCAGTCATATCATTATTCGGGAACTCTTTAACCATGGTACGATATCTTTCCCAAATCTCATGCAATGGCTCATTGGGTTCTTTCTTGAACACTAGAATCTCACCCCGTAGTGTAGCCATATGCCCCGGAGAGAAGAATTTGGCAATGAGTTTTTCTGCCAACTCATCCTATGTATGGATGTAATGATTGGGCAATCTCTCTAACCAGTCCAATGCCTTTCCCCGTAGAGAAAAAGGAAATAAACTCAACCACATCGCATCCTCGGAAACATTGGTTTGTTTGCTCCCCAACAAGTATCCACGAACCCTTTGAGATGCTTGTAAGCATTTTGACTTGGAGCCCCAACGAAAAATCCCCGTTTCTCAAGAAGTGTAAGCATCACACTGGTGATTTAGAAGTTGCCTGCCTTAATGCGGGGCGGGACTATGGCACTTGCATAACCCTCATTCGGCAATACCCGGTGTGCAACCGCTCTTGGTAGAAGTAGGGGAGGGTTGGGAATGCTATCATGAGGTGGTCGACCTCACCTATTTTCTTAAGGTTCGGGATGAACCTCATCACCTTGATCATCATCCACTTCCTCCCCCCAATGGCAAATTCCCGAGAGTCTCATTGTTGAGAGCCATTCTTGTACCTATAATCAATTCAAAAACAAAATTAGTAACTTGGAAGGAAAAGAAGACAAATCACACACAAATCTAGATATATAGCTAAATCCGTTTAGCTCCCCGGCAAAGGCGCCAAAAATTGATATCGCCCAAACTCACCCCACTAATTTAGGTTGCGAGGCGGTCGATGCAATAATAAAAACCCAACGCGAGTCGGGGTCGATTTCACAGGGAGCTTGATGTGGGATTAGGTATATACCTAGTGTGAATGTATGACGTGCCTAAGATTACACTTCCACATTTTCAGTTGTTGTTTCTACTTCTACTTTTACGCTAATGCTTGTAATTGTAAAGCTAAGAGACAATATTTTTGGTTTTGGTTGTTTTTCAAGTTATAAAAGATCTAGGGTTGCGACTTCCGCCTAGTTGGTTACCTAACAGATTTAGATCTTTAGGGCATGTTTGGTTGATCGGGATACAATATAGCAATCACATGCAATTACTCACTCTATACCTCTCGGTAGTTTGAGTGATTATTGCCCAATTTGGCTTTCTCAAGTCCAAATCGGTATCTCACGAAACAAGTGATAAATGCTCAAGTCGGGTCTTACTATCTCTAGATTCGAACCTTTAATTGGGGCTATCAATTTCTTGAGTTCACCCTAATTTCTTGTTAGCCAAGTTTTACTAGACTTAGTCTCACTTTCTCAAGTATAGACTAAGTCAATTAGGTATGAATCAATGTTTGCAACCATCAATTCTCAAATTCAAGCAAGAACTAGGCAGAATAGCATATACCCAATCATAAATAAACCCTAAATCAATCATCCAATAAGTACCCATACTAGGATTGGGTCACAACCCCAGTTAAGGATTTAGCTACTCATGGAAAATGAAGAAATTAAAGAAGAAACTAAGATAAAATGCATAATAATTGATTAAGGAAAGAAAACCTAATGTTTAAATGCTAAACTAGTACAAAGTTACCCAATATAGTAAATAAAAACGGCTCTAAGTGTTCAGGGTGCACCAAACTTAACCTAAAAATGATAAAAAGATCTATTTATACCCAACTGAAAATATCTGACAAAATTGCCCCTATGAAGGTTGTGCGGCCGCACAATTCTGTGTGCGGTTCGCACTTTGAGACTGACTGATCAGGTTGGCTTTCTGTGGTCGCATAAAAGTGAGATGCGGTCGCACTTCTTCTAATTGTGTGGACCGCACATTTCTGAGTGCGGCTGCACTCTTGCTCTTGGACTGGATCTGGGCTTCATTTTGCGGATGACACATTTATGAGCGCGGCCGTATTTTGGCATCCTGCGGCCGCACAATAATAGTGCGGTCCACAGATCTTCAAGCTCCCAAACCGTAAGTCTCTGAATCTAGTCTTCTGCGGCCGCACAATAATTATGCGGTCCGCACTCTTTGAAGAAATTCGATCAGTGCATCTTCAGAGTTTGGGGCCGCACAATAATTATGCCTTGTTTTGGTTCTCGTCCAATTTTACTCCTTTTTGAGTTGATTTTTACTTCTTTGGCTGATTTTCCAATATTCCTGCAAGAAAGCACATTTCATTAGTTCTCGGGAATACCTTATGCATTTTTGAGTTAAACGTAAGTAAAAGAGAGAAAATAAGCGGTCAAAATCCCTACTTATCAGCTACCAAACCAAAGAAATTCTCATCCAAATATTTTCCTTAGGCACATGCCTATTACTTTGGCTTTTGAATGAGATGGACCCCATCAATCTCTCCCTTCAGTCTCATTCATCTAGAGGAGGTAGCACTGTCTTCTAGTTTGTGTGCATGCCTACAAGTTCTTTGCATAGCATGAACTTGTCTCTTGGTACCACCTTGGCCAACATATCAGCAGGATTTTCACTCGTGTGAATCTTTTTGACCTGTAAATATTCGTTCTCCACCTTCTCACAAATCCAATGATATCTCACATCTATATGCTTTGTTCTTGCATGGTATATGGAGTTCTTGCTCAAGTCTATTGCACTTTGACTGTCACAATAGCCAACATACTCTTTTTTATGCAATTCCAGCTCTTGAAGAAACCACTTGAGCCATACCATCTCCTTGCCAGCTTCTGTAGCGGCAATGTACTCTACTTCAGTTATTGAAAGTGCAACACACTTCTGCAATTTAGACTACCATGATATATTCCCCCTGAAAAAGTAAACAGATATCCAGTAGTGGATTTTCTATTATCAGTATCACCGGTCATATCAGCATCCTTGTATCCCTTCAAGATTGGATCAGATCCTCCAAAACACAAGCACTCTCTTACACTGAGTATCCACTTGACTGCTTCCCAATGTTCCTTTCCAGGATTTTTAAGGAATCTGATAACAACACTAACTGCATGAGCAATATCAGGTCTGGTGCATACCATTGCATATATCAAGCTTCCGACTGCTGAAGAATAAGGAACTCTAGCCTTATTCCCTTTCGCCTCCACTGTTGTAGGAAACATCTTCTTGCTCAACTTTAGATGACTAGCAAGAGGTGTGCTGACTGGCGTAGCATTCTTCATGTTGAAGCGTTCCAGTACATGTTCAATGTACTTCTCCTGAGACATCCACAACTTTCTGCTTGTTCGCTCTTGAGCTATCTTCATACCCAGAATTTGTTGTGCTGGGCCCAAGTCCTTCATATCAAATGACTTGGACAAATCTCTCTTCAACTTTGCGATCAGCCCCTTTTCTTTTCCTACAATTAACATGTCACCCACAAACAACAATAATATAATAAAGTTATTCTCAGAAAATCTTTTGAAGTATACACATGGATCAGAATAGGCCTTTATGTATGTTTGACTTTTCAGGAATGAGTCAAACTTCATGTACCACTGCCTTGGTGCCTGCTTCAATCCATAAAGACTCTTATTCAATTTGCACACCATGTATTTCTTTTCAGCTACTTCAAATCCTTGTGGCCACTCCATATAAATCTCCTCTTCCAAATCTCCATGAAGAAATGCAGTTTTCACATCCAACTGCTCCACTTTAAGATCTAAGCTAGCTGCTAAACTCAAAATTGTTCGAATAAAAGTCATTTTGACAACAGGTGAGAAAATTTCATCAAAATCAATATCTTTCTTCTGTTCGAAGCCTTTTACCACCAATCGAGCTTTGTATTTGACCAGCTTGCCATTTCCATCTTTCTTGAGTTTAAAGACCCATTTGTATTTGAGTGGTCTTTTTCCCTTTGGAAGTTCAACCAGCTTGTACGTGCCATTTTTCTGTAGAGATTCCATCTCCTCTTGCATGGCTTTCATCCATTGGTTCTTTTCTGGATGAGACATCACCTCCTTAAGATGTTTTAGTTCCCCTTCATCACTGATGAGGACATACTCTGTGGAAGGGTACTTGCATACCTCTATCCTTGGCCTCTCTGATCTCCTAAGAGGTTGAGGTTGTTCTTCTTCCTGAGTGGGGTACTCCACTTGCTCGACATCATTATCAAGTTGCTCCCCCCTGCTCAATAACCTCACCAGGTTGCTCCCCTTGCTCGGCAACCTTGTCGGTCTTACTTTTTGCACGTGTGAGATTGTTAGAAGTAGAAGTAATAATAATAAGATTAGGAATTATACCATTCTTGGCCTTCTCTGGTATATCATCAGCAGATCCAACTTCACTTTCTCGGAAGACTACATCTCTGCTTCTGATGATCTTCTCCTTTACAGGATCCCACAATCTGTATCCGAACTCTTCATCTCCATATCCGAGGAATATGCAGGGAACAAATTTATCATCCGGCTTTGTTCTCTGCTCCTTTGGTACATGTGCAAAAGCTCTACAACCGAATACCTTCATATACGAGTAGGACACCTCCTTGTTGGTCCAAACTCTCTCTGGGATGTCAAACGCCAACGTAACTAATGGCATCCTATTGATCAGGTAACAGGCTATCTGAACTGCTTCACCCCAGAATGACTTAAGCAATTTAGCCATTCTAAGCATGCTTCTCACCTTCTCCACAATGGTGCAGTTCATCCTTTCGGCTATGCCATTGTGTTGTGGGGTTCCAGGAACTGTCTTTTCATGTCTGATCCCATGACTCGAACATTACTCTTCAAATTCCCTTGAAGTGTACTCACCTCCATTGTCACTTCGGAGACGCTTTAACTTTTGGCATGTCTCCCTTTCCACCATAGCATGAAACTTCTGGAAAACTTGAAACACCTGATCTTTGATTTTCAAAATATAAACCCATAATTTTTGTGAAGCATCATCAATAAAAGTAACAAAATATTTGTTACCGCCCATCGATTCAATTTCCATTGGACCACAAACATCAAAATAGACCAAATCAAGTGTATTCAATTTTCTTTCAGACAATGTCTGAAATGAGACTCTATGCTTCTTACCAAATAAACAGTAGTCACAAGGTTTTACCGTTGTACCTTTGGCATAAGAAATGAGTGATTCCCTGGAAATAATCTGCAATCCCTTCTCGCTCATATGACCCATCCTTTTGTGCCACAAATCTGCAGAAATTTCATCTTGTGCCACATTCAATTTACCTTGGCATATTTCTGCATTTGTCCTGTACAACGTGCTACGAGCAACTCCCTCTGCAATCACCAATGATCCCTTGGTGAGTCTCCACTTTTGATTTGCAAAATAGTTCTCATATCCATCTCGGTCTAAAGCAATTCCCGAGATCAAGTTCATCCGTAAATTAGGTACATGTCGCACGTCCTTTAGAACCAATGTGCATCCGATATTTGTCTTGATACAAATGTCACCAATCCCCACAATCTTTGAGTAACCTGTGTTACCCATTCTCACTGTGCCGAAATCACCTGTTACATATCTACAAAAACGATCTCTTACTGGCGTGGCATGGTAAGATGCTGCTGTATCAACCATCCATTCCGACTCTAGACCTGACAAGTGCATGCATTCCTCATCCTCATTTATAAAGAGGACACGATTATCATTGTTTTGCACTATGACGGCTGTGTTTTCGTTATTCTTCTGGCCACTAGTTTCACCTTTGCCCTTCCTTGGATTTGGGCAATCTCTTTTGAAGTGACCTGGTTGGTCACAATTGTAGCAATTTCTAGATCTTGATTTGGATCGGTTCTTAGACTTCCCACGAGCTCCGGATCTGCCATTGTTGCTCGAACTCCTTTGATAAATATTGCCTCTACCTTCTGTGATGAGAGCTTGTCCTTGATTTTCAGGCTTCTTTCTCATCTTCTCATTGAATAAAAGAGCCGATGTGACGTCTTTCAACTCAATGGTAGTCTTACCGTGCAGGATGGCTGTTGCCAAATTATTGTACAAAGATGGCAAAGAGTTCAATAACAAGATGGCTTTATCTTTTTCCTCGATTTTCACTCCGAGGTTGGCGAGCTGTGTGATTAGTCCGTTAAACACATTTAAATGTGACAAAAAAATCGTACCTTCACCCATGTGTAGGGCATATAGCTGCTTCTTCAGGTATAATTTATTTGTCAGCATTTTGGACATGTATAGGCTTTCCAACGTTGTCCAAATACCATGTGCGGTGTCTTCATCAATGATGTTATTTACCATATCATCTGATAAGTGCAACCTGATTGCACTAGCAGCCCTTTCATCCAAGTCAGCCAAATCCTCAACTTTCATGGTATCAGGCTTTTTTACATCAACATCAAGTACCTTGTGTAATCCTTGTTAAATGAGTAGATCCCTCATCCTTCTTTGCCATGTTGAGAAACCGTTATCTCCGTTGAATTTTTCTACCTCATACTTTACGCCGGACATTTTTTTCCACCGAGTATAGTATTACCGATAGTGAATAGTACTTATGTGAATGAGCAAAACCTGTGCTCTGATACCAATTGTTGGGAATAAATTCCCTACAAAAATAATATTCACAATAATAAAAGCGAAATAATAATGTAGCACCGAGATACGGTAATTAACAAGAATAAAAGAGTAAAAATGACACCAAAATTTTTACGTGAAAAACCTTTTTGAATAAGGGAAAAACCACTGCCCCGAGACGAGCAACTGATATCACTATAGCAAGGAATTTTATACTTCGTAGGTCCGAGTAAAATACCCCAAAGACCACTACAACACTCAAAAAAAAACCCTATTTTGATATTCCCACCTCACTACAATATCGCTCACTCTCTATTTTTCTCACATACTATTTTCTTATACATTCTCTGTGAAATCTCACACTTTCTTTCTCTTTTATAGTCGAAGACTCACTCTTTAAAGGCTACTATATTTGACAATTTGCGCACACTTTTTCTTCTTTTTATTCAATGTTGACAATTCAACAAAGTTGGCTACCAAACCAAAGAAATTCTCAGCCAAATATTTTCCTTAGGCACATGCCTATTACTTTGTCTTTTGAATGCGATGGACCTCATTAATTAAAATATTTAGTAGCATCCCTATTTATATTATTACAAAACCAGATTTGACTAAAATCTAGAAAACCTTTTCTTACATGATTTTGGTTGTTAATCCTAATTAGACATAAATTAAATAAACTAGTAAATACCAAATCCTAGACGACGTAAGAATACTAATTAATCTTGGTTTAATTTTCAACATCATCAAGTAGGCATGACCAATATTAGTGGTGGAAGTGGAACAATAATTTCAGTATAAAATTATTGCCATATAGGTATTTCTTCATGTCTCTCAAATCCCTTTATGTTTTAGAAGGAAGGAAAATTCTGGACTTTTTCAGCCCAAGATTTGCAAGATGACTTTTCTGATTTTGTGGCTTCAGATGTTGATATTTGTTGCTTAACGTTAAATCAGCTATTACTAGTTGTGCTAATGGGCTGAAAGACAAACACCCCGCTAAAATACTAGTTGCTTTTAGGGTGTGTTTGGTATAACGAAAAATATTTTCCGTAGAAAATATTTTCTTGGAAAACAAGTAATAATCCTACTCATTTTTCGATATTTGATACGCAAATAGAGGTGAGGGGTGAGGGGTTAGATGTGATGGTAGATGGAGTTTTTGGAAAATGCTTTCCTAACTTTTTCTAAGGAAGTCATTTTCTTTCAATTTCAGAAAAATGTGATATCTAGAAAATTATTTTCAAACTATTTTGTGCAACCAAACAGTGAAAAATGGGAAAACATTTTTCGAAAACTGTTTTCCGTCATACCAAACACATCCTTAGTATGATTCATATTAACGAGCTCCTACGGTTGTGATTGTACAATGTCCTAATGTAAGAAAATCAACATTGCTCAACTTGTAGCAGCAAGCAGGTTCCAATTTCGTTTTTCAAAACACATATTTGTCATTTATAGTGCAACGAAACATTCTGTTTGATATGTGTCATGTAATTATATTTGATTCGTCTGTGTATACAACACTCAACTGAGCATGTTACGGGAAAATAGGATAAGAGGTTGCAAAATTGGGTGATTTGCCGTTAATGGTGTTGGTATCTACATCAAGTAGGTTTGGTGGAAGTGGAACAATAGTTTCAGTATAAAATTATTGCCAAATAGGTGTTTCTTCATGTCTCCCAAATCGCTTTATGTTTCAGGAGGAAGGAAAATTTTGGACTTTTTCAACTCAAGATTTGCAAGATGACTTTTCTGATTTTATGGCTTCAGATGTTGATATTTGTTTCTTAACGTTAAATCTGCCATTACTAGTTATGCTAATGGGCTAAAAGACAAACACCCCGCTAAAATATTGGTTGCTTTTAGGGTGTGCTTAGTATAACGAAAAATATTTTTCGTGGAATATATTTTCTTGGAAAACAAGTAGTAATCCTACTCATTTTTTGGTGTTTGGTACGCAAATTGAGAAAAATAACTTCTCAAGAATATTCATAAATAATTTAGATACAATAACATAAAGCCATAAACTTTCGAACCTACAAATTTCATAAATTTCTGAACCGCTAAACTTTCGAACCCGTAAACTCTATAATTTCTAAACCCGCAAACTTCCAAACACATAAATCTCTGAACTCATAACTTTAGAACTCGTAAAATTGCGAACTTGTAAATTGAAAAATAAAAAAATCAGAGCTGAAAATATAAAATAAAAAAAATTATCGGGGAGGGGGAGGGGAGGGAGGGGGTGAGGGGGTTTGGGGGTTAGATGTGAGGGTAGGTGGAGTTTTTGAAAAATGCTTTCCTAACTTTTTCTAGGGAAGTTATTTTCCTTCAATTTCAGGAAAATGTGATATCTAGGAAAATATTTTTCAAACTATTTTGTGCAACCAAACAGTGAAAATTGGGAAAATATTTTTCGAAAAATAATTTTCGTCATACCAAACACACCCTTAGTATAATTCATATTAATGAACTCCTACGGTTGTGATAGTACAATGTCCTAATGTAAGCAAATCAGCATTGCTCAACTTGTAGCAGCAAGCAGGTTCCAATTTCATTTTTCAAAACACATATATTCGTCATTTATAGTGCAACAGAACATTCTGTTTGATATGTGTCATGTAACTATATTTGATTCGTGTATACAATACTCACCTGAGCGTGTTACAGGGAAATAAGATAAGAGGTTGCAAAATTGGCTGATTTGCCGTTAGTAGTGTTGGATTCTACATCAAGTAAGTTTGGTGGAAGTGGAACAATAGTTTTAGTATAAAATTATTACCAAATAGGTATTTCTTCATGTCTCCCAAATCCGTTTATGTTTCAGGAGGAAGGAAAATTCTGGACTTTTTCAACCCAAGATTTGCAAGATGACTTTTTTGATTTTGTGGCTTCAGATGTTGATATTTGTTTCTTAACGTTAAATCTGCCATTACTAGTTATGCTAATGGGCTGAAAGACAAGCACCCCGTTAAAATATTGGTTCCTTTTAGGGTGTGTTTGGTATAACGGAAAATATTTTTCGTGGAAAATATTTTCTTGAAAAACAAGTATTAATCTTACTCATTTTTCGGTGTTTGGTACGCAAATTAAGGAAAATAACTTCTCAAGAATATTCATAAATAATTTAGATACAATAACATGAAGCCATAAACTTTCGAACCAACAACCTTCCGAACCCACAAATTTCATAAACTTCTGAACCGCTAAACTTTCGAACCCGTAAGCTCTATAATTTCTAAATCCGCAAACTTCCAAACACATAAACCTCCGAACTCATAACTTTGGAACTCGTAAAATTGCGAATCTGTAAACTGAAAAATGAAAAAAACAGAGCTTAAAATATAAAATAAAAAAAAATTACCGGGGGGGGGGGGGGGGAGGACAGAAAATTGAAAATACAAAAAAAGCGCATAAAAACGAAAAAAACCAGAAAATTAAAGTTGGAGGGGTTAGGGTTAGAAGTGAGGGTAGGTGTTGTTTTTGAAAAATATTTTCGTAACTTTTTCTAGGGAAGTCATTTTCCTCCAATTTCAGGATAATGTGATATCTAGAAAAATATTTTTCATACTATTTTGTGCAACCAAACAGTGAAAAATGGGAAAACATTTTCCGAAAAATTCAAAGAAAATGTTTTTATAGAAAACAAGTAGTAATCTTACTCACTTTTCGGTATTTGGTACGCAAATTAAGGAAAATAACTTCTGAAGAGTATTCATAAATAATTTAGATATAATAAACATGAAGCCATAAACTTTCGAACCAACAACCTTCCGAACCGATAAATTTCATAAACTTATTCGAACCCGTAAACTCTATAATTTGTAAACCCGCAAACTTCCAAACACATAAACCTCCGAACTCATAACTTTGGAACTCGTAAAATTTCTAACATGTAAACTGAAAAATGAAAAACCAGAACTAAAAATGTAAAAAAAAATATTTTGGGAGGGGTATATTGGGGTTAGATATGAGGGTTGGTGGAGTTTTTGGAAAATGTTTTCCTAATTTTTTATAGGGAAGTCATTTTCCTTCAATTTTAGGGAAATGTGATATCTAGGAAAATATTTTCCGTCATACCAAACACACCCTTAGTATGATTCATATTAACTAGCTCCTACAGTTGTGATAGTACGATGTCCTAATGTAAGAAAATCAACATTGCTCAACTTGTAACAACAAGCAGATTCTATTTCATTTTTCAAAATACATCTATTCGTCATTTATAGTGCAACGGAACACACTGTTTGATATGTGTCATGTAACTATATTTGATTTGTCTGTGTATACAACACTCAACTGAGCGTGTTACGGGGAAATAGGATAAGAGGTTGCAAAATTGGGTGATTTGCCATTAATGGGGTTGGATTCTACTGGCTTATAAGCTGTGGCTTGTTGTGTTTGGGTAGAAGCGACAACATGACTGGAAAGGAGCTGGCAAAAGCTGAAGTAGCACTCTTTTATCGTTGATGCAAGGTTAGTCTTGGTACAAAATTCGAGCAACTCTCAAGATGAAGTACATACTATTGCTGCTAATACTCCAGAATTTACTTGGACACAATTTCTAAAATAAGTTCTCGTTTTTGTCAAATCACATGCCTCAAGACTGTTAATCTATCATGAATGAATACCTGCATCTTTGCAAACTGGATGTAGTATATCTAACCGAAGTGCGAATTCATTAGTTATCAGCTCACCTCGTCAAGCTTGAATTCTAAATTTAACTGTCAGTATATGGTGTTGTGACTAGAGACGGATAATAGCCTATTTTGGATATGGGAAAATGGTTGAGGAACAACGCATCTGGAATCAAGACTATTGCGGTGACAAATAAATCTGAGAACTTGATGATGGTGATGGTTCACTTGTTTACATTCCACATTGTATCTGTTAACATTGCATATGACAGCTTTCTACAAGTTGTTTCTGCACATTCTGAATAAACTTTGGCATTAACTTGCTTCTCCTTATGTTAGTTTCCCCTCTTTGAAAAGTGTTCCCAAGTTTACAAAATTGAATATTATTGTATATATATTGATATCTCTGCAAAATTGAAAATAACCTCTCTGAAGTTTAGATTATGGCTTGAATATGACACCTGACCTAAAGGTGCTGCTCCTAATGATCATTTAATTGCTTAGTTTAGATGGTGATGCCCTTCAGAAAGAAATAATACTCCTTAATGTTTTATCAGATTGGTACAGTTCTTGTATTCATTTGGTATATGGCGATTAGATTAAACAATTAGCACTATTAGCTGTCTTTAAATATTCCTTTTAAGGGCATGGAGAGGATTCAAATTTGACAATCATATTTATTTTGTAGAGAACTTTCCTTGAGATTTTCATGACAAGAGACCATTCAAAATTTCATATGGCTATTTCAGCTCAAGTTTGATGACATAACTCAAATGAATCACAATTGACAGAACTAATGTGGTTTTATGCTATCAATAGAAAAGGGTTCATATGCTTGGTCTGATGTCCCTGACTGTCCATTCAGAAAATGTAGACAAGTATCAAATTTGTATCGTCTATGAAATTCAATTTAATTGACAGAAATATTGAGTGTCAAAGACAAAGAGTACTCTTTCCTGTTCTCTTTTGTTTTCTGATAAAGTTACTCTTTCCAATCTAATATGACTGTTTCCACTTTATGACATGTCAAACATGCTAAAATGCACTTCAACTTCAAGCAATATCAATAAGAAACAGTAACATTAATACATTACATAACTCTGTTCACCAAGTTGAAGTATTCAAATACTTTATAGATGTCAACTCCAACACTTCAAGCATGATGTAGGAGGCAAATAATGCTTCCTTGATATGATATGTGCCTTAACTTTTCTAAATATAGAAGACTTTAGTAGCAATTCCTGTAGGTTCTACAAAATGTGAGGAATCACTATCATATAGAATCTTCAGGAGAATGAACTATTACCATTAGTAGTTGGACAACCTATATATACAAAGAGACAGGTGAGGCTTGCTCAGTTGGTAAAAGTACTTCCACCTACGACCGTTAGGTCCTGGGTTCGAGTCACGCTGGAGGGAAAGTGTGAAAACACTATAAATCCTCCTAATTTGGGAGGAGTTTGAAGAAAAAAAAATATACGAAAAAGAAAAAGGAGCTCGGAGTCTGTTCCTACACTACAAATTAAAGAGGTAATTAAAGTGCAAGTTTCAAAAAGCCATCGAGATCAATACACATGTTAATTCTTTTTTCTTATTGCAAATTATAGTAGATAATGTTCTTCATTTCAAATTGAAAGAAATAAGTGAGAGACACCAAAATGAGATAATACTCAGATTAATAGTATTCAAGTTAGTAATTTTCATTGTTTTTTGTTCAATAAGAAAACATCTCAAAAGATTTGCACCGGGTGTTTCCACATTTTTGTTATAAAGTCATGCCATCCTCCAGTGTTCTTCATATATTTTGAAATGGAAGAGAAAGAATGTAAAAAGAGTAATACATCCAAAGAAGAAAATAAAGAGAATTTGAAAAATTGCTTCATAATTAAACCATATAGTTAATTATAAGCAATCCGCACCTCCCTTTGAAATTGAAGAACGTAACTGCTCCATTTCAAATAACAATCCTATGCTGACCAAATAATTATTTTTTGGAAGAAAAAATGATCCAAGACAGTATATATAATTTCAGCCAATTATAGCATCCAATTAAATATGGCTTTCCAAACAGGATCAAAATCACATTTTCGTCGCATTACACGTGAATTTGGAATGTGATTGGCCTAGTCATTTCATAATTTCGTCCCGCCACCTAATATAAAGCTCTTTCAATAATTAGGAAATTCTAATTGATAAGGCTCTTACTCTTCTACCCTCTAATTAGGAAAACAACTTTTGACAATCAAATACTCCTAACTTAACATTTTGTGAGAAAACATTCATCTAAAATTGCAAAACATGCAAACTCTCAGTAGCACATATTCCCTCTCCCCCTGGTCACAAATTTTAAGAAAATGTACAAGATAATATTTCTCCTCGATGGATAAATAGAGTAGCATTTTGTTAGAACGATGTAAAGAACTTTTCAGACTAACCGACACACATATATATAAAAAAGATAATCTCAAGAAATAACGTAGCTATATATATTAATAAATCCGACCTAGTACTGATATTTTGCTCAACAATGAAATCTTTGTAATGGATTAGTTACCGCGAGAACTATTCAGGCAAATCTTGATGTACAATTAATTTGTCTTCTATTTAGATGTTGGCTTGTGAAAATCGCCGATCCAACTCATTTTCCAACATTTTTCATTGCAATTTTGTCTCTTCATAGTCATCTGTGAATCAATCATTACATCATTATTTCTCACGAATAACAGTGTGTTTATTGGAAAAATAGACAGACTGATTTCTAAGTTCATCCCTTTTGATTCCAAAAACTTCAATGGAAGGACATGAGAATTGAACTCTTTCCTTTTTATTTTTTTTTTGGCTGACTAACATGGGATGTAGGGTGTTGGATTTTGTTCACAATACCAATTGATATAAAAGTCATTTTGAGTCATTGGAATCGATTTTGCCTCCTTATCACTTTGGTTAGCTATATACCTGAATAATGAAGGGACATATACAAGACAGTGTTTTGATTCCTAAACTAATTCTAGATATAATTAGTAGGTATTTTTATTTTGCTTAATAGTAGAAAGTAAAAGTAATTCACTCCATTAGTACTTCCCCTCCAAATTTTCCCAAATATATGTCATAGCTAAAACTTGCAAACAAGAAGGCCGTTTTACTCGATAATCAACAAAAATAAAAATGTTGGATACCATAGAAGTTAATGAATTAACTAATAAACATTTTTCCTTATTGAAAAGTACAGCTAAATCACATATTTAATCAAGTACCGATAGTAAGAGAAATTACAATTAACTAAAAATTAATAGTCTAACTAAGATCCCAAAACCCTAACAAAGGTACCATGCACATTATTTAAAAATATAGAGCTCTATGTATATATATGTCTAGTAGCTAATTGATAAGACTACTTGAAGGGGTTATTGGGTTGGTAGTCTTTACAGTTTGCATCAGTTTGAATTGAACTCCATTCCCATAATCTGTCTGAAAAAGACGACGACGACTGAAGCGATCCTTGGAACAATAAAGATTGAGGCTGCGCATGGTGTGGTAATACTTGTGGCTGCAAAAACTGCTGGGATGCAACAGCAGGAATATGGTTAATGGGATTATTATGAAAATGCTGCTGATTATGAAACGCGACCTGCTGATCTAAGTTGATTAGTTTGTGGAGATCCTCGACTACAGCACCAGTACTACTCGGTGATACTAACGAAGCAAAAGGCGATAATGAGGATGTTGAAGTGACCGCGCCCCCAGCCATGGGGTCTAATGCGATGGAATTGTAAGAATTTGAAAGGGAATTGAGGCCGAGAGATGTAGCAACGTGATGATGGTGGTGGTGATCGGTGCTAGTACTGCTTGCACTTGTTTCAGTACTCAATTTTTCATCAATTTGCTGTTGGGAGGATTGACCTACTACGTATGGAGAGATCAATGAGTTTTGTACTACTTGTTGATGGTGTTGTTTCTTGATTGAATTAGTAGTCCCTCTTGAGGAAGAAGAAGATGATGCTCTTGTTGTGGGAAGTGATCGAGGGAGAGATGGATGGTCTTCCACTCCGGATCTTTTATGGACACGGCACAATGAAATTTCAGCCTGAAATAGATTCATTCAGTAACATACACATTAATCAAAATTTGATGTCATAAAGTGAAGTTCCGTAATAATTAATTCGTATCTTCCATGCATGTTAATATATTGGTGTATATACGTTTTCGTCATGGGCATTTAAGAAACTCAACTAAATTTATGATTAAATCCCTTGTCAACTAATTGGCAAACTACGTACATTTCTTCTATTCACATTTTTATTCCTCATATTTTACCCTTTTCATCTTTATGCTTTTATATATCTTCTAATTGAGTTTCTTTCATGAACTTAATCTTAAGGATCTAGAGATTTGTGAAACATTGAGAATGAAAAAAAGTAGTACTATGTTTTCTAATGAACATTAATTGGAGCTAACATAGATTTCTGTAGCTTCCCACTTTGGAGAAAACAGTAGGTTCAACAGTCAAGCTTAAGAAAAGTCAAGCTTGATATGCACATCTTTGTAACCAAGAACACCATAAGACGGTCAAGAAATGAGGAATTTGTGAAGTTACTCGCAAGTATTTGAATTTATTACCTTTTGTAGGCGTTCAGTCTCATGCTGTGGAAGACGGTATTCATTCATAATCCAACTAGTTCTAATCCCCTTTGGAGCTTTACCGGAGTAGAAAACTAATGTCTTTTTCAGGCCAATCGACTGCGAATTCTCGCTTCGAATCATTCTATCAGCTCCAGTAGCTTTCCAGTACCCTGAAGTTGTCACCCTATTAGGCCTGTCCCCATTTCTGTACTTCCGATCTCTTGGTACATAGAAATACCATTCCTTCTCTCCAATTGCTGCCAACGCTAAAACCAACAAAGCAAACCAAGTTATAGAACTTACAAGAAAACCCCCTAAACACTCAATCTAATCCAATATTATGTGCTAGGCGGATGCAATCTTTGTACCATTGGCTCAAACATGGAACATAGATATATATATATATATCTATACAAGAAATCACTAAAATTTCGACAAATTCTGAACTCATAATTTCAAAAGTACGACAAGTTAAAGAACAAAAGGTTGAATCCATTAAGTTTAAAATTCTAAATTCGCCTCTACAAGTACCAATATCAATATGGAGAAAGATTGAGAAGAAACGGAAAAAGTAATTAAAAGAGTAAGAGATTGGAATTCAGTGGAAGAGGGAAATAAAAAAAGGAGAGTAGAAAATTAATATATATACCAGGAAGCTCCCAAGGGTCATAGCGATAAAGATCAAGAAAAGTGATGAGTTCAACATTAAAGCGCTTGCCTTCAACCTTACGGCGAAGATAAAACTCTACAAGTTCCTCTTCAGTTGGATGGAATCGAAAACCAGGCATGACCATGTCATGTTCATGATCATCATCATCTTTAATGGTGTTGTTAATGTTGTTGATGGTGTCATCTTGTTGCTCATGTTGTTGGCTTTGGCTCATGATGATGCTTGTAAATGGGACAATTGCCATAAAAATATAGGAGTAATATGAACTTTAATTTCTTTAGTAACAGTAACTTTTCATAAAGAGAATCCAACTCCCAATTATCTTTAGGCTAAAAAGTGGGAGTTTCTTCGTCCCCTTTATATTACCTGGCTTTATTGTACGATAATGCAAGCTGTGGATGAGAGATACGAGTAGTAAACGAACCCACACAAGTCAAAGTCTTAACTATAGTCCTCTCTAACTCTAGAGGGTTGAAGAAAATGTGGAGTTTCTTTTTATTTTATTTTTTGTTATTTTTTTGGATTGGGGGTGGGGTAGGAGTTAATAGAAAGATCTACATAGCTATCAGACCCTACGTATGAGAAGATGTTGAGTTAAGATGAGAAAGGGACTTCACAAAAATTAGGACAGGGTGTATAGCGGTGGGTTTGGAGCTTTCTTAATTCCCCTATTAAAGTTATTTTTCTTTAGTTACTAGTACTGCTTTCTTACACAAGATTTCACATTTAAGACTTATTTCTAGCGACTTTAATAAGAAAACTAAGATAGGTTACACGAATACTCTATCGAAATGTCGTTAAGTACATTTTATATTGGTTATATTTGTAATTATAATCATTAATTTCTTTTTTTCCTTCCCAAAATCAAAAACTGCCGTGTACTTCCTTTTAGGTTTAGAATTCTTTAGAATTTACACTACTTGGGATTCTTGCCTTACGATTTCTTTTCCTTTGGTTTTGTTTCCTTTACTTTTAGAATTCTTGCGTTTTTGTTTCCTTTACTTTTAGGATTCTTTCTTTTAAATTATGGCATGTTTTTTTTCCATTGTTTCTTGTGTATCGGTTTAAGATGCAATTTTCATTATTTTTTTGGTGTAGGTTTAGGATTCAATTTAATATTAGTTTACCGACCGTAGTTTATGGTAATGTTGTATCTTCACTTTATTTTTACTTAGGATTCAATTTAAATTTCTAGAATTTTAGAACCAAAACAGTTAAAATAAGGAGGAGCTAACCACTTTATAAAAGAAGCCATTAACCTGCATTCTTTATTATAAATCGTTTATAGTATCAACCTTCGTATAGGTAAATTTGCTTGTGAATTGAGGTAAATTTTCTACCTTATTCTATATTCTTGAACTTACGTAATAATGATCTTTAATGCATTACTCATATACAATTGCATATAGAAAGTTTGTCAATTGTGATTTTATTTATAATGTCTCATATATGATCATTGGTTTAAAATTGACTCATATACGAATGTTGTACAAGTTCTTTGGATCATTGCATTCATCACATAAAATTGGTCAGACATTCTAACTCATATAAATTGAATATTTTATTAATTTAAGATTATTTTCACTTTGTATTTGATAGTTTTAATTACTAATTGTTATGCCAGCTCAAGTTGCTCATATTTTGTAAGAAAAAATTAAATTTAATTACTTTTTTTAATTGACTATATTATACATATCACAATATTATAATTGTGTTCTTAAAGAATAGCTCTTGGCAATTGGTGTCCTTGCATATACCCAAAATTTTGACAGTTTTTACTGGTTCAGGTAGCTTTATTTGATATTTACGCTACTATTACAAATTAATTTTACTGTGCAATAAGGTGTGTTCTTGTATATGTGAACAAAAGCATATTAATCCTCAATTTGATACGATCTTGCTCAATGTATGGTCTCCAAATAAATTCATAAATACAGGAAGTCAAAAATAAAGTACTATCTCACCAAGAAATAATTTATGGTAGTCAATATTAGTGATGATGGATTGTAATTCCCCATAAAAAAAAAATTGTAACATTAGAGGATCCTAACTAGGTTAGAAGGGGTGACAAGGTAAGAAGTATAAAAATTAATAGTTTAGTAGTACGTGCATTCTGGTTGGATTAACATACGTTAGTGCATTAGCAAATAATTTTTTTATTATGTTAAATCCTTATTAGTGGTTTAAGTATTTCTTTTAAATCTTTTTTAAATAAATCTTTTAAATTTTTTGAATATTGTCTATAAAGAGATATTACTTTTGAACTTGTGGTATAAAATGAAGCACATATATTTTGTGTGGTTATAAATCATTACATAATGGTAAATTATTTCCAAATAAGGAAATGGTTCATTCTTTTTGGCACGGACTAAAAAGGAAATAGGTTCACATAAATTGAAACGGAGGGAGTATTATTTATAATTACAAATATTATATTACTACCTTAACTAATCAAAGTGTTGACTTTTGCAGGTTCAGAAGATATCCAACATATTTGAATTCACCTATTATATTAATGTAATTACACTCAATTTTTATTTCAATTGTATGTTGAATTTATTTGGACATTAATTACTATTATACATAGTTCGTTCTCGTCATATACAATTTTCTTACTAATTAATATACGCGTCTTACACGTGCAACGCACGTACCCTAAAACTAGTTAGTATAATAACATATTGCATTAAGTTAACATACATTAATACAAGAAAAATTCTTTACACTATCAACATATACAAGAAAAATTCTTTACACTATTCCATTACATGCACGTGGTTATAATGTTGATTATTTTTGCAAGTTTCCTTATTTGAGCAGTAAATTAGTTCTATAGGAGAGTGAGGAGGTCCTCAATTGATTTTAATTCGCATTAAACACACACATATATAATAAAAAGGGCAGTCCGGTGATCTTCTGATCACATGACAACAATTTTACCTACATTTCTGCAAGAGGCTGTTTTCACGGCTCGAACCCGTGACCTTCTGGTCACATGACAACAATTTTACCAGTTACACCAAGACTCCATTTCTCACGCACATATATACGGATTTAAAATATATACACACTAAGATTTTTCCAAGGAAAAAGATGTAATTCATATTATAGAGCTAGGCTGGGGGATAGGTTGGAGTCTACTTAAAGTGTGTGTCTATGTGAAGGGATGGCTGCTTGCAATTGTCAAGAGAAGCCCGTGACAGCTCTCAGCAACTTAGGATGATTATGAAAAATATCCCAGTAGCTTAATTCTTCTCTTTAATTTCTTCTTACTTTCTTGTAAAAGAACTAATTACTCGTTTTAACTGTACTGATGTTATTAACTGCTAGACACAACTTTATTGAATGTATATTCAATGAAAGATGTTAGAACTATACATTAAGTAGCGCAGCTAATGATGTTTTGCAGTATAGAAGAGTCAAAACGTGTCCTCTTTTAGAGAAAACAAGACATTCACACGAGTATTTATTGGAATTGTTAACAAAAAAATTATTAATTTCTCTAGTCACGAGTTATGAGGTCACAGTTCTCTCTTTTTTCGCTGGAAAGAATAGATAGAGAAGTTCTAGAATATAAATATAATTAACTTGAATATAATGTTCTTCTTGCATCATACTGTCTTATGCATTAATATTATACAAGTATAATCCAATAAAAGATGAAGATATTTTCCAATGAAATGGACTGCCTTCCTATCACATCCTTTCCTCAACAAATTTTTTATTTCAAAGCATGCGAGCTAAATATTATTTTATTAAAACCCTAATTAAAGCCGGTGGAGGAGTAATTTAGTCCATCCCAACTAGAAAACAAATGAAGATTTGATTTGCTTCGCTTGCAATTAGGTGACGTGCTTTAACAAGAATGGTGAAAGTTAGGCTAATTATTTTCACCTACTTCATATAATATAAATTATGATGACAAGCTAGTATCTATTGACAGTACATGTTAATTTTCATTAATTTTATTGATTAGGAGAAATCAAAAATATTCTACTGGAGACCAGAATTTGCCACCCCCAATCATTTTCAAGGGACCCCATTATATTTGACTGCTCAGTTGGCCTCCTACTTAGAATCATTCAGATTAATTTCTTACATTAAAATTCAGCCATATGATAAATTTGTCTTCTCTACTGGAAACTTGTAGTCCCTCCTCATGTTTTATCTCTCGTGAAAGTAGCTTCCAAATATTGGGATAGTTGACTTCATATATTGCCTGTAATTTCATTTGTTGTTTTTGTTTTGTTTCCTCTACCCCTTTTTGGTTTCTACTTATTCTTTCTTGTCTTCATCTAACCCTGTTTTTTCATGAGTCAAAGATTAGGAGAAAACAATATCTCATCTAATGTATTCCACAGGCTGTACGTACATTACGGAGTTTTTAAAAAAATGAATCTCAACTTTCTACGTAGCAAATCGTATTTGTATTTCTTAATTATGGAAATAAAAAAACCGTAGACTCATTCTTTTTAGATATCTGATATCCAAAAATTCACCGGCTTATTAAGGCTTTTTAGAAGCATCTCTAGGTTAATGTATAGAAATCTTAAGATTTTTCTGCAAGTATATTATTTTGAAACTTCTTACCAAGTAAATCTAGTAATTTCTACAGGTGGTCTATTGCTATGAATTAGAGAAATATTAGATCTACGTCATGAAACTGTTGACGTCTTATAAAATTAGACATTGTATAGGTAACCATCTTATGCCATGCTTACCAATTGGTTTGGTGATCAAATCTTATACTGATTCTCTATTACTTCACCATTTCTCACAAGGTAGTTGATTAAACCTGTCACGTAATAAAACAGAACAATTATAAGTATGAATATGGAAAGACTTAGGTTAAAGTGGCAAGGTAGGTAGAATATCATTTCCCTATTTGGACCTGTGATTAATCAATTGTTATTAATCGTTACATGAACATGAAGATTGGCTAAAATATCTCCTATAGTGGCGTCATATTGGGTCAAACAGATCAGCAAGCAACTATTTAATATACTTCTCCAATATTCTTTTGCATGATCATTGCTTGTAAATATTGAGGCAAAACGATTTATGGTGTATTTTATGCTCGTTGCTAGATTAAAAAATAGAAAACTTCCATATCTAAGCAGATGTGACCTATAACAACGATAATTATGAGTTATTCAAGAAAGGACACTTGGTTCCACCAAAATATATGACCATAAATTAAGTTAAAGTAAGATTATCCCCATACTTCTAGCAATATATCACTCTTTTAATTTCACTGTTTTGGAAATATGATTTCAACTTCTTCTCCAGGCTCATTTTGTCTCCAAATAGTTCTACCCCCTGCCCCAAAAAGCATAAAAAGTGCAAATAGCTAGATATTATTGGATAAATCATTCAATTATGTTCTTTTTCGTTTACTTCTACATTGAAAGTGGCAAAAAGTGTCTTTTAAAAAAGGGATGATTGAATAGGTAAGGAACTTTTAGAAAAGGTTCGATTTGGTGCATTCGTTCTCTGCTTATTTATCCTTTAAATAAATTATGGAAAAGAAAAAAACAATTCTTGGCCAATAATATTACAATGGTGGCTCTGCTGGTTTTAAGCCAGGCCAAAATTGGGACATACCAAGATAGGGGCCCATCAATTATCCCACACGAGATTCTTGTGGCCTGGAACATTTTGACGGCTGTCAACCTTTTCCTTTGTATCATTTCAATATTGAAAAGATGATATATATATATATATATATATATATATATATATATATATATATATATATCAAAATCAAAAGGTGATATTCAAGATATACATTTACAAAAATATATAAATTTTATAATACCTTATGAAATTTCCTCCTGTGTGTCCTGAAGCTATTATTAAAGCTAATGATAATCAACTGCAACCTTTTCTACGTGCTGGGGGAGACATGATATAGCTTTTTCTCCTTCCCAAATTAATTAAGCTGCTCATATATGTTTGGATACCAAGGAACAGAAGAGGAAGAATGGAAAAATATTTAAATTTCTTTTTCTTCTTCAGTTTGGGAAAAATAAAATATAACGAGGAAGAAAGCAAAATAAAGAAATTATCTTTCCTATTGGATTTACATATTTAATTCCACGTGAAGATGACAAGATACTCTGTTTTTTTTCCTCCTCCTCTTCTCAATAATTATTTCTCTTATCGTCTTTCATTTGAGATTGCTGTAAAGTATTTATGTAAAATATTGGTACGATAAGAGGACCATAACATGTTCATATAACGAGTAAGAGGACCACAACAATATTCATTTGGTACGGTAACGATTGCTGTAAAATATTTATTTCATTACAAAATTGTCAGTCTTCAGTTCTAATTTGATAGTGTATCTGTGTACCGCTTTCCTTCATTTTGTGTTTAAAAGGATCTTTGTGTAAGAGTCCAGAGGCGGATCCAGGATTTAAAGGTGACGGGTGTCATAATTTCTTTTAATGTGCACCTTGTAATGACTAATATGGAGTTTGTTAGGAACGTTTATTCGATTTTTTTTAATTTATTCGGGTCAACTTAATAGATATTTTTAATCTGCAAATATAAAAATTACATCTCAGATAGCAAGAAACAAATGTAATTAGCATTTTGAATAAGGAATCACAACTTTATTATTACCAACACAAGTAAAATCAATAGTTTCACTAGGAAATTACATCTTTTTTGTATACTAAAAATAAATTTAACATCTTCAATAAGGGAATTACACCAATCAAAATAAGAAAATTAAAAAAAATATCTTCAATAAATAAATTACATCAATAGTATAGATTTAGGTAAACTAAAAGTTTCCAAAATCAAAATCAAAATCTCATATTTTTTCTAAGCAACGCTTACGAAACTTTCATCATAATTTGAATGTGGTGAGATCTAAATTATATTTAACAACCATAAAACAACACAATTTTTTAAAAAACAAGATGAAAATTGAATTTGATCTCAATCCAAAAATCCCATCGAGACTAGATTTTTCGGATTTGATTGAAGAAAACTCATAGATTTGAGATTAAGAGGAATGCTTATTTTGTGTAATTTTGAAGTCTCTTTTTTGAATGTTCTTGCTAGAAACCACATATAAATTAATAGATTAGAGAAAAAAATAATAAAATGACAAGTGAAAAATTGGGAGGTAACCGAAAAGGAAATGACTAGGACAAAATGAAATAAAAAGCACAAAGAAAAGGGAAAGTCGGGCAAGGTTCAAGATAAATTTTTAAACTTGAATTTTACACATGGGAAAAGCTTTCAAAAAGGTCTACCAGCCATGACACTTTTACCTATTTTGCGAATGCGTGTGGCAGGATCACATAATTAACCTAGTATAAAAAAAATTCAACATAGATATATAATAATTTTATCATCTTAACGGGTGTCATACCACCCCATCCTAAAGGGATGGATCCGCCCTCGTAAGACTGATATAGTTCAAAATAGTAGTTCCCTAACGCCTAAACCGATTCACAGTAATTTGAAGTTTAGGAAGTAAGTGCATATTGTGTTGGAGTAGAAATTGCTTAAAACACGATGTCAGACTCTAAGAAAAATCATTCGAATTGTTGACAAGGAAGCTAAGTTTGTACAATATTCCTTATTGAATGCATGAGGTCCAAAATTCAGAAGACTAATAAGGTACGATACTTGACAAATTTTGCGTAAAAAAACAATCACCGGCCATTTTGGGATCATAAACCGTCCGACCAATCTTCTTTTGTTTTTAGATATCCCATTCTATTTGAGGCATTACCAAACCACTCATTCTTGTTTTCTTCACTTTTAACTTTTATTGCTTAGAGGATGATTGATGTTTGTATTTTCGTTTGTGTGCATTATTTAGTAGGCCTAATTAATATACCCTCAATCAATCCCCACTTTTTTGTTATTGTAAAAAGTTCTAAATTGAATTTTTCTGTAGAATTGACACCTTTGCTAATGACTTGGATCTTTTCTAGGCTCACATTTTCCCTTGGGAGATTTCACGATTTTGAAGTTTTAAGTGATCGAAGAGTTTTAGATTTGATATTGCATAATCAAATAGTAGTATTTTTTTTCCTGGATTCAATGCACAACTACTATAGTGGCGTGGTGATAAAACATAAAATACGTCACGAATTAAAAGCAAATACAAAAACAATATATGAAAAAGTCAATTAGCTGTGGGTGTCACACCCCTTTTCTACCCCAAAAAGAGAATGTGTGTTGATTGTAGGTTAAAGAGTTTTTTCAATTAAAGTGACAAACTTGAGTAGGAATTATTTTATTGTTTAGAGTCACCACTTGGAATTAATTTTTTTTTTTTTTTTGGTGTTCCAAGTCACATTTTATTTGAATCCCTAGTCAAAGAAAAGTTTGACTCTATTATTATTGGTCTGTGAAAATAAAGTTCAGGTAAGGAATTTTGTTGATCGGGGAGAAGGTGTAAGGCATTCCCCGAGTCCCGTGGTTCTAGCACGGTCGCTTTATTGAGTTAAAACTTGGCTTGAATTAATTTTGGACAAATTGTGATTTATATAATTTTTATGTTTTACCTATCCTCTTTTAATACTTACTTTATTAGAATTGATAAAGAATAACAAGATATCGTAACCACACTACGCAAGCGAATGCGTAGTCATGACAAGGATTATTAGCACGCTATGACTTTTGGAAAAATTACTACATTTGAGAAAATTAATTTTTTTTTGAAATTTATTAAAAGTTAACTATCGCGCTACGCAAGCGAATCATCGATTTTAGCAAAGAATTAACTAAAACTAATGGTTATGGTGTGAGGTTATTGAACTAATTTATTGAATGTTAAACTTCACGCTACGCAAGCGATTCCGTGAAGTTATAAACGCGCCTACTAATTGCCTAGCGTTTAAATTAATTCATTTGTTAAAACTATTTATTTAATAAAGAAACCTAGTATTTAAAAGATTGAGTCAAAACTTGTTTACTACTTTAAACTTGACAAATTCAAATTTTCTAGTAGCCTTGATGTTTTTAAAAAAATGGCCAACAAATTTAAACCAAAGGTGATAGTGGCCTAAAATATTCTTAAAATTAATGTAAATCCAACTAGGACATGTAGCTAAAAATAATGTAATAATGAACATGGACTTCTAGACATATAACTGAGAAAAAAAACATATGCATCAAACTCAACCAAACAGAAGTTCAAAATAGCAATAACACATTTAAAAAATTCTTTCATTGATTCTCTCTTCTCTCCCACACACTCATCACATACTATTCCCCAATTTCATTTCAACTTAACCAAGAAGAGAAGTATTACTATAAGTTATTTTTAGCACTAAGAGAAAAATTAAAATAACAAAATCACAAATACATAAAATCAAGGCAAAGGAAACTAAACTCTACATAATAATTCTAAAAGATGTTTATTTTTCTTAACTAGATACACTTAACATTATGTTATTTGAGCTACACATGTAAAGAAAAATGGAAGATCAACCAAATATTACAGATGTACATGCTGAAATATGACTATATGAATAACATACTAAACATTCATTTATTCCAGTAAAGTACATCAAGCGTATCCATAGAGCTGAAAAAGAGTCATATCCTCATCCATTGAATATAAAAATCTGCATTGCAAAGTTTAAGAAAATACCTGGATTGCAGAAAATAAATACAGCAGTGAAGAAATAGAGCTCAACAGGAAAAAAAAATAGCAAGAAACACAAGCAGAAGACAGCAGCAATTTTGTTTTTAAACAGCCCGAAAACCTTAGAAGAAACCCAGAACCAGCTCTAAAGAAGACTTATACTTTTCTAAAAGTTTGCACTCTAAAATTTACTCACAAAGCTCACTATTTCAGCTTACTAAATGGTGCTTTAGTTGCTGATTTTTTACTCTCCAAGTTATATTTTTAGGGTGTAAAGACTGTCCAACAAATGTGTGATCAGTGTCCTCAAGTGAGAAAATAGCAGCCCCCTTAAATAGGCAAATAAAGTTACTTTTTGGGATAGATTTTGGTTCTCCAAAAATCTGTTCAAAACACTGACTTTGTGTGCTAAACACTGTTCAAGATCTGTCCCAAAGGTGAAAGGACAGCCTGAAAATCTGCTATGTCAGAAGCAAGGAGAAAGAATATCATTCCAGCCACCCTACTAGTAAAAGGTAGGCTACTATTACCCTATTTTGTGATAAATAAACTTAAACTTCAGATTTTAACCATCAACAACAAACTACTTACTCAACACAAATCAAACTTGAACAACTATGAACTGACAAAGCATAGACGAGACTAAAAACGTAATTGAACTAAGTATTCAAACCAACTTGATGGGAATGAATTCGATTTGTGAAAACTAATTACTAAACAAACAACTAAATTCACAAACTAATATTCAAAACAGAACGAGCATCATTAACAATTGGACAACGACTAACAACAACTAAATAATCGACTAACTAAGTGAACGATTTAACTAATACACTAAAGATCATGTTTAAATCAATAACAATCTAACAAACCACTAAACTAAATAGAGATAACTAATTAAATAAACCTAACTTAAAACTTTAATTAACAAGAAATAACCAAAACAGAAAAAATCAAAAATCAAAAATTATCTACTAATATAAAAAATCAGAAATTAATTAAAGAGATGATGATTATACCTAACGAGTATGCTTGAAACTGGGCGAGCCATGAGAAAACTCCAGGGATGCCAAGAAGCGATTGTCCGACTCCGAAACGCACGTTTCTTTTGGGTAGATGCTAAGAACGAAATGAGTCTCAGCATCTCGCCAAAAGAAACAAGTGTCTTTGAGTCGAACAATAGCTAAAATAGAGGCTCGGGGCATTTTGGTAGTGGTGAGGCAGTGTGAGCGGCGGCGCCCAGTGGGCAGCGGGCCGGCGGCGACGGGGATTTTGGGGGTGAAATGGGTAGGAAAAGATAGGTCTCGTGGAACTCTATCCATTCATGTATGTGTTGTAGGGTGGTGTTGGCTGGAGCTTCAAGAATTTAGGCCAAAAAGTGGCGGCTAAAGTTTCCTAGATCTAAAATTCAAGGAGTTTGAGAGGGTTTTGAAGGGATTGGTTTGGAGATATGGGAAGAGGAGGTTGTGGAGATTACATGGTGTTAATTTGGAGGTGTTTGGAGGTGGTCCGCCGCCGGTGGGTGATTTCCGGCGGCGGCGGCGGATAGAAGAAAGAGAAGAGAGAGAGAAGAGAGAAAGAGTTATGGGGAAATGAGGGAATTTTTTAAATTTTTGAGGCTTTAAATACCTCTTGAGAGATCAAATATGGACCATTAGATCAAGGGGTGATCAATGGGTGAGATTTGATCTTGGGTCACTTAATGAAACGACGTAGTTTTGAGGCAAAACTACGTCGTTTCAGACCCTTTTAAGGGCAGCCCTTATCTTACACTTTTGGCCAATTTCTCTTTAAAATTTGGCCCAATTTCTTTTTTAATCCTACTTATTAAACTAAATTTATACAAATAAATAAATTAATTAAGTAACTTATTCAAATGATCAATTAACTAGATTAATTCACCAATTGAATAGTTAGTTAATTCCTAAAATGCACAAATAAAGAAAGAACTATTTTTTGGTATTTTTATGATAGGAAATATGCAATCAAAGATACAAAATTGGGAATAATAATTAAAGTAACAAAATACTAATGACTTTAGGAGGTGTTAAAACAGTACAAAAATCAGGTATTCACAGCTGCCCCTCTTTGCTCGAGAACATGAAGAGTTTTCGTGTAAAGAAAAGTGAATGCCATGGCTAATTTTTGCTCACATATCACTCCAATGAAAGTATTTTTAAAAAAAAAATGGTAACCGGACCTTGCTTCCGAGGTTGCCTACATATCCTTGTTTAGAGGAATCAGGTCAGTGTAGTTCTTGAAAACTTTGGTAGCTGGGACTACCAGACACTAGATTTAAGACTGATGTTGTTGTTGTTATTGCTGTTACTGTTACTTGCTGCTTACATCAAAAGGAAAAGAGAAGAGAACTACATATGTCTGCAAACTAAGAGTTACAAAATTCCTAATCTATGTGTCTTGTGGAGTCAAATCTTGATTCTTGACCTGCTCGCTTGAGTTGACCTTAGATTGGATCTTGATGCTCTTTGAGGAAAAGATCATGGCTCATTCTCGATTGCTTGCTTTCCGGATCAGAATTCGAGAAAATGAAACTCGAGAAGCTGGGCTGCTGACACATTATCCAAGCTAACTCCAACTATCTTGTGACCGAAAGACTTCTTTATTCTGATAAGAAATTTAAAACTGCAAGCTTTAATCGTCACTTGTGCTATGCGGTGGGGCCTGCAAAGCCATCAAAGATGAACAAAACGAACAAATTTTTTCTGCCCCAATTTGGCACTAGGAAAAATTTGTGAGTTAGAGAAAGCTATAAAGTATCTAATTTGTTGAAATGAAGACAACGGGAGTAGTATAAACTAGCTATGTGAGGATATGCAACCACGAGGGGTAGTACTTTATGTTACCAAAGGAAATGGAATTAGAGGACGGTACCCTGTATTACTGAAAAGGAACGTAATCAGGGATTGTCACCCCGTATTACTCGAAAAGAACGTAACCAGGGGTTGGCACTCTGTATTACCGAAAGGAATATAACCAGGGGTTGGTACCCTATATTACTAAAGAGGAATGTAACCAGGGGTTGGTACCCTGTATTACTAAAAAAGAATTGTAACCAGGAGTTGGTACCCTGTATTACCGAAAGAAGTGTAACCAGGGGTTGGTACCCTGTATTACAGAAAGAGGAATGTAACCAGGGGCTGGTACCCTGTATTACCGAAAGGAATGTAACCAGGGGCTGGTACCCTGTATTACAGAAAGGAGTGTAACCAGGGGTTGGCACCCTGTATTACTGAAAGGAGTGTAACTAGGGGTTGGTACCCTGCATTACAGAAAGGAATGTAACCAGGGGTTGGTACCCTGTATTACCGAAAGGAATGTAACCAGGGATTGGCACCCCGTATTACTGGAAAGGAACGTAACCAGGGGTTGGCACCCTGTATTACCGAAATGAGCATAACCAGGAGTTGGCACCCTGTATTACTGAAAGGAGTGTAACCAGAGGTTGGTACCCTGTATTATAGAAAGGAGTGTAACCAAGGATTGGTACCCTATATTACTAAAAGGAATGTAACCAGGGGTTGGTACCCTGTACTACTAAAAATGAATGTAACCAGGGGTTGGTGCCCTGTATTACCGAAAGGAATGTAACCAGGGATTGGTACCCCGTATTATTGGAAAGGAACGTAACCAGAGATTGGCACCCTGTATTACCGAAATGAGCGTAACCAGGGGTTGAAACCCTGTATTATCGAAAAGAGTGTAACCAGGGGTTGGTACCCAGTATTACAGAAAGGAGTGTAACCAGAGGTTGGTACTCTGTATTACAGAAAGGAGTGTAACCAGGGGTTGTCGCCCTGTATTACTGGAAAAGGTTCTACCTGGGTTAAGCTACTGTAAAACAACCTGAGCGAAGAGTATTTCTACCCGGAACTATGAGTTGGATCCCCCTAGGCGAAAAGGGTTCTACCTGGGTTAAGCTACAAAAAACAAGCTTGGGAGAAGAGTACTTCTCCCCGAAAATATGAGCTGGATCCCCCTAGGCGAAAAAGGTTCTACCTGAGTTAAGTTGTCTATAAAAACCTAAGCGAAGAGTACTTCTACCCGAAAATATGAGCTGGATCCCCCTAGGCGAAAAGGTTCTACCTGAGCTAAGCTACAATAAACAAGTCTGGGCGAAGAGTACTTCTCCCCGAAAATATGAGTTGGATCCCCCTAGGCAAAAATGTTCTACCTGAGTTAAGCTATGTAAAACAACCTGAGCGAAGAGTACTTCTACCCAGAACTATGAGCTTGATCCCCCTAGGCGAAATGGTTCTACCTGAGTTAAGCTGCGTAAAACACCCTGAGCGGTGAGTACTTCTACCCAGAACTATGAGCTGGATCCCCCTAGGCGAAACAGTTCTACCTGAGTTAAGCTACGAAAATGGGAGGTATGGATAGTAGTGATGCATGCTGAAAATAAGAGAAAAATGGAGATTTTAAGGAGCTTACGTTTGGTAACATTCGTCCTTTGAGAATCACCATTCTGCACTTCTTTGTTCCTGCTGCCAAAGAAAAATTTGTGAGTTTTCAAAGTGGTGGTCGGTTTGTGGCCTTGATGCCCTGTTGTAATTTGAATTCACGGCTACTCCACTGTTGAAGAACTGATTTTATCAGTGTGGTACCGAAGTGCTCGGATACTCTATTTTGCATTCAGGAGACCTTGTTTTCCGATGTTGCCCCTGACTGTTTCATACTCGGATGTCCATGGTACCGCTAACCCTTGTCCCTGAGGCAAGGCAATATTTTCCTTTAAAATCAAACTCAGTTGTCTTGCACCCAGTACCAGTTTGTGTCCGTAGTGCTTATCAACTTTTCTCATGAAGCAGGTCTTGCTTAGGCGACCTTTTCAGTTTCTTTGAGACACTTCGTTTGCCTTATCAAATGAGATCACAGATGGATTCTGCCTTCACTAATGCCATATATGCACCAAATTGTGCTCGATATTACAGAGAAACTGTAGCCAGTTTTGCAGCCATTTCTTTGCTTCGCTTTTGATGCAAGATTAGACCGAAAGGGACTCAAAGACAAATTATGGGTAAAAACAGAAGAATAATTGATGGTGATAAAAAACTATGCTTAAACAAAAGGTGTTCCTTTCGGGGAAAAGAATATGGAGACTTATCTGGAAGTATGTGTCGACTTCACTGAATCATGACATGCATTTTGGACTAGACGCCCGATCCATCTGAGCTGTCTAATTCTCAAAATTCGTCACAAATGCTCATCTTGAAACTGTCTTGGTTGTGCTCATGTCGGGGTATCGAAGACCCTCATTCGGCTAGTAGTGCCCTTTGCGGGTTTTCGCTAACTAACCTCTCTCATTTATCTACTTATCGTCACCTTATGGTGCCCATTTGGGTTTTCACCAATAAGACTCTCTCATTTCTCTGCTCACTATCGCCTTACAGTGCCCATACGGGTTTTCACCGATAAGACTCTCTCATTTCTTCTTCTTCTTTTTTTTCACTAAGATACGACATGCGGAAGGTTGCCCAATGCCCCTGGCATGGGGACTTCAAATATTCTCAAAGATGGATCAGAAGTTCTTAACAGGGAAAAGGCGAAAAGAACCTTGAACTGAATTACAACTTTTGGAATCGTTTCTATAGAAAAAATCGTAAAATAAAACAAACTTCTGCCCCAGTTTTGGAGTATTGGGAATATGGATTTTTTGTTGTGATGGGACCGAACCCAGGGTAAAGCTGCCTACGTATCCTTTCGGAATCAGGTCGGACGTAGTTCAATGACTCAGAAAATTTGTTGTTTGACTTTTTGTTTGTTTCTCTTTTTTTTTTTTTTTTGCTTTTGTAAGTGCACAGGTTCCAAAAAGTGGAAAACTAGGAAGACAAATAGAGCTTAAAAGGGATAACAAAAGGGTGAAACTTATTTGGAATAGCGAGCAATGGTAGCCTTCGTCATCTCGATCTAAGAAAATCATGCGTGAAAGTTCCACAGTGGGTATATATCAGACATAATATCTTTTAACTGCATCTGCATTAATAGTCATGTTTGGTACCCGTCCTTCTTCATCTACCAAGTGCAAGGCCCCTTTTGGTAACACTTTCTTGATGATGTAGGTTCCTTTCCAATTTGGGGCGAACTTTCCTTTAGCTTCTACTTGGTGTGGAAGAACGCATTTCAGAACGAGTTGGCCTACCTCGAAGTGCCTTGGACGCACTTTCTTGTTGTAAGTGTGTGCCATTCTTTGCTGGTATAACTGGCCAAAGCACACTGCTGCTAGCCGTTTTTCATCAATTAGCATTAGTTGTTCTAATCGGGTCTTTACCTATTCTGTATCTTCAATCTCCGACTCCACAATGATCTGAAGAGAGGGAATTTTGACTACAGCCGGTATTACAGCTTTCGTTCCATATACTAACAGATAAGGAGTTGCACCAACAGATGTGCGAGCAGTCATGTGGTATCCCAAAAGAGCAAAAGGCAACTTTTCATGCCATTGTCTGGAACCTTGGATCATTTTCCTAAGAATCTTCTTGATGTTCTTGTTTGCCGCTTCAACGGCTCAATTGGCTTTTGGCCGGTAAGGGGTAGAATGGCGATGCATAATTTTAAATTGCTCGCATACCTCCTTCATCAAATAACTATTGAGATTGGCTGCATTGTCAGTGATAATGGTCTTTGGGATACCAAAGCGGCAGATGATGTTGGAATGAACAAAGTCTACCACTGCTTTCTTGGTGAATGCTTTGAAAGTGACGGCCTCCACCCACTTGGTGAAGTAATCAATTGCAACCAAAATGAATCTATGCCCATTTGAAGCCTTTGGCTCGATTGGCCCAATAACATCCATTCCCCAAGCAACGAAAGGCCAAGGAGAGGACATGGGATGTAACTCCGAAGGTGGCGAGTGAATCAGGTCACCGTGAATCTAGCATTGGTGACACTTGCGAACAAAACTGAAGCAATCTCGCTCCATTATAAGCCAATAATACCCTGCCTGCAGAATTTTCTTTGCCAAAACATATCCATTCATGTGAGGTCCGTATACCCCCGAATGCACTTCACTCATGATCCGCTCAGCTTCTGTGGCATCTACGTATCTCAACTAGTTCAAATCCGGGTCCTTTTGTACAAAATTTCCCCATTTAGGAAGAAACCACTGGCGAGCCGCCTTATAGTTCTTTTTGATCTCCCTTGGCATGCTCTGGGTATTCTCTTATTTTCAGGAATCGTTTTATGTCATGATACTATGGTTCACCATCTGGTTCTGTCCCAATTGTATTGCAGTAACCGTGTTAATTCTGAACTTGGATTTCTAGTGGATCGATATGAGTGTTTCCCGGATAAGGGAGCATCGAAGCTAAAGTAGCCAAAGCATCGGCTAGCTCATTGTGAAACCTGGGAATGTACCTGAACTCGATATATTTGAATCTTTTGCTCAAATCTTGTACACATTATCTGTATGGAATAATCTTGATGTTTCGAGTCTCCTATTCGCCTTGGGCTTGCCGGATAAGCAAGTCATAATCTCCCATAACCAATAGTTCATGCACATCCAGATCGAGGGCCATTTTCAAACCCATGATACAAGCTTCGTATTCTGCCGTATTATTGGTACAGAAGAACCGAAGTTGGGCCGTTGCAGGGTAATACTGTCCAATAGGTGAGATGAGGATTGCCCCAATCCCAACTCCTTTGATATTGACAGCTCCATCAAAATACATTTTCCATACAGGGTTGTCGCCTGGAACTACTTCCTCTATTGAGTTGACCTCTTCATCTGGGAAGTATGTGGTAAGTGGCTTGTACTCATCATCAACTGGATTCTCTGCCAAATGATCGTCCAAAGCCTGTGCTTTCATCGCGGTGCGAGTGACATAGACGAAGTCAAATTCTGTGAGCAGGATTTGCCATTTTGCGAGCCTGCCAGTAGGCATTGGCTTTTGGAAGATATGCTTCAGAGGATCCATTATGGATATGAGGTAAGTAGTATAGGCCAAAAGATAATGTCTCAACTTCTAAGCGACCTAAGTCAAGGCACAACATGTTCTTTCTAAAAGGGTGTACTTAACCTCATAATTGGTGAACTTCTTGCTCAAATAATATATTGCTTGTCCCTTTTTGCATGTTGCATCATGTTGCCCCAGAACGCATCCAAAGGAATTATCCATCACCAATAGATATAAAAACAAAGGCCTACCAGGTTCAGGTGGGACCAGTCTAGGGGGTTTCGACAGATAATCTTTGATCCTGTAAAAAGCATTTTGGGAATCGTCCGTCCACTTTATAGCAACATCCTTTTTCAGCAACTTAAAAATAGGCTCGCACGTGGTTGTGAGCTGAGCAATGAACCTACTGATGTAGTTCAACCTCTTCATGACTTCCTTTTTGTTCTTCGGGGGTGGCAGATCTCGAATGAACTTTATCTTAGATGGATCCAATTCGATGCCTCTCCGGCTAACTATAAAACTGAGGAGTTTCCCAGATGGAACCCCAAATGCACACTTGGCTGGATTAAGCTTAAGGTCATACCTTCGAAGCCGTTCAAAGAACTTTTTCAAATCACGCACGTCATCAGTGTGTGTCTTTGATTTTATGATGACATCATCGACATATACTTCAAGCTCTTTGTGCATCATGACGTGGAAAATGGTAGTCACGGCTCTCATGTAAGTTGCCCCTGTATTCTTCAAACCGGATGGCATGACCCTGTAACAATAAGTACCCCATGGAGTGGTGAAAGCGGTCTTTTCTGCGTCATCCTCATCATTAGAATCTGGTGGTACCCAGCATAGCAATCCACGAACGACTGTATCTCATGCTTTGCGCAATTATCTACAAGAATGTGGATGTTTGGAAAAGGAAAATTATCCTTCGGACTTGCTTTGTTTAGGTCTCTGTAGTCAACACAGACTCTAGTTTTTCCATCTTTCTTTGGCACATGCACAACATTTGCCACCCAGGTGGTGTATCGTACGGCTCTGACAACATTGGCGCTCAATTTCTTCATTATTTCCTCTTTGATTTTATCACTCATGTCCGTTTTAAATTTATGTTGCTTCTGTTGCCCTGGTGGAAAATCAGGATACATGGGAAGCTTATGAACCACTAAATCGGCGCTTAAACCCGACATATCATCATAGGACCAAGCAAACACATCTCTATACTCAAATAAAAGTTGAATCAAGGCATCTCTGGTTTTTTGTTCAGTGTGAATGCTTATCTTTGTTTCTCTGACTTCTTCATGACCTTCGATATTAATTGGCTCAGTTTCATTGAGGTTGGGCCTAGGCTTGTTTTCAAATTGTTCCAACTCTCTTTTTATTTCCTCAACAACCTTATCTTCATCATATTCGACCTCTTGATGCATTATTTCGAAATTAGACAACTTTTTGAGATCTAGGCGTGAATTTCGCATGCATGTCATGTTATTAAAGCCGGCATTAACAAAACTGAAATGGAAATAAAATGGCAGGAATTAGGAAAAGGAAAAGATACAAAATTTAATACGAAACTGAACTGCATTTCATTGAATTTGAAAGGATAGAAGGGTTAACATCAAAATAAAACAATCATACTAAGATGTTTGGATTACAACCCTGAAAGTAACCCAAAGTATAAAAGAAAGAAGCTGCAAAAGTCAACTACTAAAACTCCTTCCTTGTGGGGAGAGGAGTTGCTTCCCAGTTATTGAGCAAGGTGTCTGGGCCAATTAGTTGCATATCGGCACGACTAGTGCCTTCACCAGCCTGGATCATATTCACTTTAGACAACATCTGGCTGAGGCCATGGCAAATTTGATCAATGTTTGCATGCGCCGAGGAATTTTGACCCTCTTTGAATCGTGGCTTGACAAAAGTGTAGAAAATGTGAGGGATAGGTTGCTGCAAGACCCACCCATGCTTTTTGTGGTGCTTGGATTTGCCTTCGTTTGCTTGTGTTGGACTGAAGCCTAAACTAAAAGTACCCTTGTTACTGACCGGAGAAATGGGTTCTAAAATTCTTTGCATTGATGTCCCCAAGCCTTTTCCTAGCTCATAACCTTGTCTCATCATAAGTGCAGCCACCATTACAGATGTGGCGGAGAGACGAGGATGCAGGATGGGCTTTCCTTCCTCAACATGGTCCACAGCAACAACTTCGAAAGCCTAATAGACAATAGACTCACATCCTTCCTTGGCCACAATACATGGGATTAACGGGTCTTTATAAAAGGATGACTCGTCTTCTTCGTGAACAATAATTTCTTACCTGTCGTGCTTGAATTTGAGCATTTGATGCAAGGTGGATGGAACAGTTCTGGCCGTATGGATCCATGGTCTTCCAAGAAGAAAGTTATAAGAAGTTTCCATGTCCACTACTTGGAAGATAATTTCAAAATCAACAGGCCCAATCGTCATGGTGAGGTTGATCCCCCCAATAGTATCTCTCGCTGAGCCATCAAAAGCTCGGATGCAAACATTGCTGGGTCGGATTCTGTCCGTGTTGATCTTCATGCTCTGCAAGGTAGAGAGATGGCATACATCTACACTCGAGCCTTCATCAACCATCGTTTTACATAGTGCCCCTCATATTTGACAACCAGGTGCAAATCCCTATTGTGCTCGGCTCCCTTCTCGGGAAGTTCATCATCAGCAAAGGAGATTCTGTTCATCTCAAAAAATCTTCTCTAACTGATTCACGGTGGTCTTCTCTGAGACATGTGCCTCGTTCAGGATTTTGATTAGTACACGGGCATGTTCTTCTGAGTGTATAAGAAAAGATAACAAAGAGAATTGGGCAGGAGTCTTTCTCAACTAGTCAATGATTGAGTAATCCTGAACTTTTATCTTTTTCAAAAACTCCTCCGCCTCTTCTTCCGTGACCGGTTTCTTTATTGGCATTTGGCCTTCTCTGATTTGCTTGGCCTTCCTCAACTCTTCTGGAGAGTAACACCTCCCTGATCGAGTCAAACCTCCAGTTTCCCCTACTTCTTCTATGATTTCCTTGCCTTTGTAGGTTACTACAGTTTTGTTGTAATTCCAAGGAATGGTTTTCGTGTTTGTCATACGGGGTTGTACGACAGGTTTGATTATGATCGGCTCTGTTATACCCTTCGTACCTCCCTGATTCTGCTTTGTGATGGGGTGACCTCCAAGGACATACAACTTTGGTCTTGGAACATTAAAGCGAACTTCCAACCTCAAGATTTTTGGAAAAAATAAAGTTGCCTTCCCTGAGCTCTGGGCGCCTTTCACAATCAATGGTACATCTCGGCTTGGACTTACTTCCAGTCATGTTCCTTCTTGAATCGTTCCCACTGTAATTTTTTGCTCGGCCAACTAACTTGTATTCTTGATCTCGGTCGATCATTCCCACAAAATGGGCATCGTTGTGTGCTAGCAGCGGGTTGTTTGTAACATTAGGAGGGTCTTCGCCATTTGTTACCACAATCAACTTTTCGCGATGAGTCTTTCTATGGCTTTTTTCAGAGTCCAACAGTCATCAGTGCTATGCTCTAGGGCACCTGAATGATATTCTCATCTAGCATTTGCTTGGAATCCATGTGAATCGGGATGAATATGGTGGGGAGAAATAGGTCCAATCACGCCCATCTGCTTTAGCTTCTAGAATAGACTAGAGTATGATTCTGCCAGTGGAGTAAATTTTTCCACCGGCCTCTGCTCTTGACCATAATCCTGCCTGGGATGAGCATTGTAGGGTGCCCGAAAATTTTGCTGCTGAGCTCGGGGGATCCTTGGAGCTGGTGCCCGTACTTGTTGATTGGGAGGCCGAGCATATGATTGAGCATTAAAAACTGTATATTATGGTGGGCCCACAGAGTATTGAGTAATTGGCAGGGGATAACAATGTTGAGGGTAGCTGGATTGCCCCTGCTGAACTTGCGCATAAGGGTGCGATGCCCCTCTTTGAACTTCCCTAGATCCGGAAGTCATCATGGACCCTTCATCTCTCTTCTTTCTATTTGCCAAACTTCCCGACCCATTTTGGATAGCTTGGGTGGTGGCTTTGAGAGAAGCTTGACTTACAATTCTGCCAGTCTTGAGGCCATTTTCGACCATCTCTCCTATTTTGATCGCTTATCAAAAGATCTACCCATTGCGGACATCATGTTCTGAAAGTAATCAGGCTCCTGAGCCTCCAGAAAAACAGTGATTAACTCGTGGTTATCCATGGGTGGCTTATCTCTGGCCGCTTTCTCCCTCCACTTGATTTCACACTCCCTAAAGCTTTCAGCCGGCTTTTTCTTCATATTGGACATGGAATTGCAATCCGGCGCAATATCAATGTTGTATTGAAATTGTTTTATGAAGGCCTGGGCCATGTCGTCCCAGACATGCCAATGAGAGATATCTTGGTCAATGAACCATTCGGAGGCTACCCCCACAAGACTTTCCCCAAAATAAGCCATCAGCAATTCTTCTTTTCCACCCGCACCCCTCAGCTGGATGCAGTACCTTTTCAAATGGGCGATAGGGTCGTCGTGTCCATCATACTTCTCAAATTTTGGGGTCTTGAAACCTGGTGGCAAATGGATGTGAGGGAACATGCATAAATCACTGAACGAAACACTTTTGTGACCACCTAGTCCCTGTATGTTCTTTATATTCTGTTCAAGACTTTTCATTTTCCTGGCCATCTCATTCGGCTTAACCGTCTTGACAAGCTTTTCATTTTCCACTGGTGACTTATACTGAGGAGTCTGATTATATGGAGTCGAGACCCCGAAAGCCATATTTGGAGAGTAGTATTAGCCATCATAAGCATGAGATGGTGGCTCGTTGATTGGCCTCATCACAGGAGGTGGAGGCGGGATTGTGTATACCGGTGCGCCAGACACGACTAGAGGAGTGTTCCTTACTGGTGCGACTGGAGGTCGCACATTAGAAGTACCAAGAGCAACATGGAGACTGTAGTTTGGCACATACCCTGGTGGTAGGATGTGGTCACTCGTTGCATGGAGCGGTGGTTGAGTAGCCAGGGGTACGGTGGAAGTTCCCTCCGAGGGACCCCAGGGTGGAGGCTGACCAGACACCCAAGCTTGATATACATCAGACAATTGTTGTCTCAATTTTCTTATTTCCTCCGACTCTTGTTCAACTGACTGACCCTGGGGGTCGTCACTGACCAGCTCGATCTCATCATCGTTGGCCATTACTACTATTCCTTTAGATCTGATGAAGTAATGTTGTGTTTCCAGTTTCACCACAAACTAAACACCTTAAGCTTACTAGATAAGAAACAGCAAACGTGTTAGGGTTAAGCATTTTATAGATATGAATCACACGTAATGTGCCATACTCCTATCATTGTCAATATTTCTAACATGCTTTTGGAGGCTTCGGGTTTTATTCCGGCTTATAAGGTTGCTTCTTATTGACGCTCTTATCTTCTTCTCTCCTTTTTTCTTTTCACACACGCCTCATTTCGATCCCTCATCTTAGAATCATTGAAAAATATTTTGATCGAACCTTTTGTGGGTTGCCTACGTATCATGCCGCCGCATGAATCAGATCATTACATAGTTCAGGGGAAGATCAGGAATAAACTAGCCCTTTCCTTTTCCTTTATTGTTTCTACTCATATACAAAACAGACCACTAAAGCCTCTAACAAGGAAAATATTTTTGAATTTTAAATTTTTATTTTATTTTTTTATTTTATGTTTTTTGGAGAAATTTTTGAAAGGAAAAATTTTTAAAATAAAGAAAATATTTTTGGATTTTGATTTTTTCAAATATTGTCTTTTTTTTTTTTTGGAAACTTTTGAAAGAAAGACTTCTAAAGAAGAAAGAAAATATTTTTGATTTGATTTTTCCTTTTTGGATGGAAGACTTCGGAAAAGAAGAAAAAATATTTTTGGATTTAATTTATTTTTGAATTTTCTAAGGAAAGAATTCTAAAGAGGGAATCAAGGAAAGGGAAAATATTTTTAATTGATTTTTGAAAATTGGGCCCGGAACCGATGAGGTTTGCCTACGTATCTCACACTCGGTGAGAACCAGACCCGCGTAGTTCGGTAAAAATCGACTATGTTTTTCTTCTTTTTTATGAAAATCAATCTTTAAAAACCATATGTACTAGACCACATCATTGTTTCTCTGTTCGTTCAACTGATTTATGATAAAGTCGATCGACATGCAAGCCTCCCAAATAATGCAACAAGTAGCACATAACATGACATAATGGTCTCAACAAGGTACCTATCCTAAAATAGAACTCGGCCCCTTGTGTCGAGCGCTACTAAGTCAAATGCACATGATGCAAATAAATCATAGCCTACTAGGGATATTCATTGCTTGTGGCTTGTTCTTCTAAGTTTTCAAATCCTAAAGGAGATGGTATCTGGACCTGGCTTACCCAGGCGGACAACCCGAGCTGAGGAGCGTCAAGCGTGACCAGTAGTAGAACAGCACTGGCTAGCTAACGGCTCTCCCGCCTAATCATGTGTGACTAAATCCTTCACCAGAAGCTGGTTGGCTAACTGGCTTTATCTCAAGACAAAATTTTGTGATGCTGGTAGGCAAACATAACATAACTAACTATCAGAAGACTTAGAGGGGTGCGAGAGAGGATACAATTTATGTGTACAGTTCAATAATATCAAAGCGGTAAAAAGCGTACAAATAGCACATTGGGCCCAAATAAATCACAGTATATACAAAAATTAATAAAGCTAAATAAAGTCAATGTACAAGCTCGAATTCTTAAAAGTTCCCCAGCAGAGTCGCCAGAGCTATCACACCCCTTTTCTACCTCAAAAAGATAATGTGTGTTGATTATGGGTTAAAGAATTTTTCCAATTAAAGTGACAAACTTGAGTATGGATTATTTTATTGTTCAGAGTCGCCACTTGGAATTGATTTTTTTGGGGTGTTCCAAGTCATCTTTTATTTGAATCCCTAGTCAAAGGAAGGTTTGACTCTATTATTATTGGTCTGCGAAAACAAAGTTCAGATAAGGAATTCTGTTGACCGGAGAGAAGGTGTAAGGCATTCCCCGAATCCCGTGGTTCTAGCACAGTCGCTTTATTGACTTAAAACTTGGCTTGAATTAATTTTGGACAAATTATAATTTATATGATTTTCATGTTTCACCTATCCACTTTTAATACTTGCTTTATTAGAATTGATAAAGAATAACAAGATATCGTAACCACACTACGCAAGTGAATGCGTAGTCATGACAAGGATTATTAGCACGCTATGACTTTTGGGAAAATTACTACATTTGGAAAAATTAATTTTTTTAAAAAATTATTAAAAGTTAACTATCACGCTACGCAAGCGAATCATCGATTTTAGCAAAGAATTAACTAAAACTAATGGTTATGGTGTGAGGTTATTGAACTAATTTATTGAATGTTAAACTTCACGCTACGCAAGCGATTCCGTGAAGTTATAAACGCGCCTACTAATTGTCTAGCGTTTAAATTAATTCATTTGTTAAAACTATTTATTTAATAAAGAAACCTAGTGTTTAAAAGATTGAGTCAAAACTTGTTTACTACTTTAAACTTGACAAATTCAAATTTTTCAGTAGCCTTGATGTTTTAAAAAAAATGGCCAACAAATTTAAACCAAAGGTGATAGTGGCCTAAAATATTCTTAAAATTAATGTATACCCAACTAGGACATGTAGCTAAAAATAATGCAATAATGCACATGGACTTCTAGACATATAACTGAGAAAAAAAACATATGCATCAAGCTCAACAAAACAGAAGTTCAAAATAGCAATAACACATTTAAGAAATTCTTTCACTGGTTCTCTCTTCTCTCCCGCACACTCATCACATACTATTCCCCAACTTCATTTCAACTTAACCAAGAAGAGAAGTATTACTATCAGTTATTTTTAGCACTAAGAAAAAAATTAAAATAACAAAACCACAAATACATAAAATCAAGGCAAAGGAAACTAAACTCTACATAATAATTCTAAAAGATGTTTCTTTTCCTTAACTAGATACACTTAACATAATGTTATTTGAGCTACACATGTAAAGAAAAATGGAAGATCAACCAAATATTACAGATGTACATGCTGAAATATGACTTTATGAATAACATGCTAAACATTCATTTATTCTAGTAAAGCACATCAAGCGTATCCATAGAGCTGAAAAAGAGTCATATCCTCATCCATTGAATATAAAAATCTGCATTGCAAAGTTTAAGAAAATACCTAGATTACAGAAAATAAATACAGCAGTGGAGAAATAGAGCTCAGTAGGAAAAAAAAACAGCAGCAAACACAAGCAAAAGATAACATCAGTTTTATTTTTAAACAGCCCGAAAACCTTAGAAGAAACCCAGAACCAGCTCTAAAGAAGACTTATACTTTTCTAAAAGTTTGCACTCTAAAATTTACTCACAAAGCTCACCATTTTAGCTTACTAAATAGTGCTTTAGTTGTTAATTTTTTACTCTCCAAGTTGTATTTTTAGGGTGTAAAGACTGTCCAATAAATGTGTGATCAGTGTCCTCAAGTGAAGAAATAGCAGCCCCCTTAAATAAGCAAATAAAGTCACTTTTTGGGACAGATTTTGGTTCCCCAAAAATCTGTCCAAAAGACTGACTTTGTGTGCTAAACACTGTTCAAGATCTGTCCCAAAGGTGAAAGGACAACCTGAAAATCTGCTATGTCAGAAGCAAGGAGAAAAAAATATCATTTCAGCCATCCTACTAGTAAAAGGTGGGCTACTATTACCCTATTTTGTAATAAATAAACTTAAACTTCAGATTTTAACCATCAACAACAAACTACTTGCTCAACACAAATCAAACTTGAACAACTATGAACTGACAAAGCATAGACGAGACTAAAAACGTAATTGAACTAAGTATTCAAACCAACTTGATGGGAATGAATTCGATTTGTGCAAACTAATTACTAAACAAACAACTAAATTCACAAACTAATACTCAAAATAGAACGAGCATCGTTAACAATCAGACAACGACTAACAACAACTAAATAATCGACTAACTAAGTGAACAATTTAACTAATACACTAAAGATCATGTTTAAATCAATAACAATCTAACAAACCACTAAACTAAATAGAGATAACTAATTAAATGAACCTAACTTGAAACTCTAATTAACAAAAAACAACCAAAACAGAAAAAATAAAAAATCAAAAAGTCATCTACTAATATAAAAAATCAGAAATTAATTAAAGAGATGACGATTATACTTAACGAGTATGCTTGAAACTGGGCGAGCCACGAGAAAACCCCAGGGATGCCAAGAGGCGGTTGTCCGACTCCGAAACGCATGTTTATTTTGGGTAGATGCTAAGAACGAAATGAGTTTCAGCATCTCGCCAAAAGAAATAAGTGTCTTTGAGTCGAACAATAGCTAAAATAGGGGCTCGTGGCATTTTGGTGGTGGTGAGGCAGTGTGAGCGGCGGCGTGCAGTAGCCAGCAGGCCGACGACGACGGGGATTTTGGGGGTTAAATGGGTAGGAAAAGATAGGTCTCATGCAGCTCTATCCATTCATGTATGTGTTGTAGGGTGGTGTTGGCCGGAGCTTCAAGAATTTGGGCTAAAAAGTGACGGTTAAAGTTTCCTAGATCTAAAATTCAAGGAGTTTGAGAGGGTTTTGAAGGGATTGGTTTCGAGATATGGGAAGAGGAGGTTGTGGAGATTACATGGTGTTAATTTGGAGGTGTTTGGAGGTGGTCCGCCGCCGGTGGGTGATTTCCGACGGCGGCGGCGGAGAGAAGAGAGAGAGAGTTATGGGGAAATGAGGGAATTTTTCAGATTTTTTAGGCTTTAAATACCTCTTGAGAGATCAAATATGGACCATTAGATCAAGAGGTGATCAATGGGTGAGATTTGATCTTGGGTCACTTAATGAAATGACGTAGTTTTGAGGCAAAACTACGTCGTTTCAGACCCTTTCAAGGGCAGCCCCTTATCTTGCACTTTTGGCCAATTCCTCTTTCAAATTTGGCCCAATTTCTTTCTTAATCCTACTTATTAAACTAAATTTACACAAACAAATAAATTAATTAAGTAACTTATTCAAATGATCAATTAACTAGATTAATTCACCAATTGAATAGTTAGTTAATTCCTAAAATGCACAAATAAAGAAAGAACTATTTTTTGGTATTTTTATGATAGGAAATATGCAATCAACGACACAAAAATTGAAAAAAATAATTAAAGTAACAAAACACTAATGACTTTAGGAGATGTTAAAACAGTACAAAAATTAGGTATTCACAGTGGGTAAATAGTCTCGTACGATGAAGCTATATAATAGATATCAATGAGAAAATAGGCACCCGTGCAACTACCTAATTTACTAGATTGTTCAGATATTTTTAGTAATATTAATTCCCAGGTTTCCATGCCAAAATAAGGTTTTGAATTTAATGAACGATAGCCAGACCTATCAAAGTCTTGCTCTAAATTGTCATCTTCTTCAACTTGAAGCCCATCCCTTTCAATAAGTTAAAAACTCATTAATTAAACCCGTTTCTTAATTCCACTCACTTATATTAAAATTCAACCCTAATTTACTTTAATTTTGTCTCAAACAAAGGGATCAGACAGCTTGCAAAGAGTGGCAACACCTATCATCAGAAAGTTATATTGTTTAGATATGTTAAATTAAACTAAGACAATCATAATTATGATTTTATATATAATGTCATTTCGGTGACACCTCCCAAGGATATAACGTAAATAGTATTATTAATAATATCAGTATACATATGTTTTCCTATTTTCCCGTCATGCAAATAATAAAATTCGAATTGATATATTTGGTTGGCAAAGAGAGGCAAATCAATATAAAGTAAAAGGAGAATTCGAGGTTTTTTTTTCTCTTCAACATCTGTTCCTTTTTTCTTGGGTTTCATTTTCTAAATTTTTATTATTCTGGCAACAACTTTCTTATGTAACTGGAAAGGACGTACGTTATTCTACTAATTGGACGAGCTGGGAACTGTTGGGGTGTTAAAATCGAATCGAAAAACTGCACCAGACCGAAAAGTCAAATCAAATCGATTTAAAAACTCAATTAGGTTTGGTTTGGTTTGATTTGGTGTCACACCTCCTTTTTATCCCAAATGATATGTGTGTTATGGATTGTTGTGGGTTAAAGAGTTTTTTCAATTAAAGTGACAAATTTGGATATGGATTATTTTATTTACGGAGTCGCCACTTAAAATTGATTTTTTGGGTGTTCCAAGTCACCTTTTATTTGAATCCCTAGTCAAAAGAAGGTTTGACTCTATTATTATTGGTCTGCGAAAATAAAGTTCGGGTAAGGAATTCTATTGACCGGGGAGAAGGTGTAAGGCATTCCCCGAGTCCCGTAGTTCTAGCACGGTCGCTTTATTGACTACAACTTGGCTTGCATTAATTTTAGATAAACTGTGATTTATTGGTTTCCATATTTTATCTATCAGCTTTTATATTAAAATATGGAATTATCTTTGAAACGAATCACGTGTGTGAATAATCCGTTGTGTTTATTGTGCCAAAATCATATCACGTGTACGTGCACGCAACTAATAGCATTTTTATTATATTTAAGGTTGTTTCGCCCAAAGTTGCGCGAACGCATACCTTGATTTTAGTTTTGGGAATCGTAATTATGCCACGTGAACGTATACATAATCACGATGATTCAATTAATTAAGAGTACGCCTAAAGCATTCTAGCACATTCATGATTTGTTTCTTTCTTAAGTTTGAGATTATTGTGAAGGCCATGAATTATAGAATTACTTGTGGAAGAAGTGTATGATTTTACATATTTAAATTTAAATAAATAAACCATCATATATCAATACCCTACAACCCAATGATTGAAGCCCAAACTCATTAGGGTTCAGATCTTCCCAACTTTAAAGCAAGTTTGAATATCATATTTCCAAAAACATGATTAAGCATATAACATTTAAGGACTAACTTACAATTATTTATAAAGTTTAAAGGCAAATAAATAAAATCACATGAAATAAGATTAAAAGAACAACGGGAAGAATAAACCTTTAATGCAAAATTTTCAATTAAATGAGTCTCCAAGAACAGGTACAATAACTCAGACGAACGTCGAACAAGCATAAGCGACGAATAACATCAAACCTAGTGAACGGAGCTCCAACGGAATCCTCGACCTCGACTATTGACTCCATTTTTTGGCGTGTAAAAATGGATGTTATGAAGTATTTTTGTTTGGTTTTGGGTGATGACTTGTTGGATTTTTTGAAAGAAAGACGAAGAAAGTAATGACACGAGTAGAAATTCCCTTAGCGTAGAAGAAGAAAAACAATTTCTCTCAATTCCCCCCTCCCTTCTTTTTTTCTCCTCCCCCCCCCCACATTTCTCTTCTATTTATAGAAAAAAATTCGGAATTTTATTAGAATTTTATTTTATTTTATTATTTTTTTAATTTAAAAAATTCTAACTTCCCATTTTTCTTCTTTTTTAAACAAATAAATTCCCCACTTTCCTTTACTTTTATTTTTTAATTTTCCGCTTTTTTTACTTTTCTTTTTTTTATTTTCCACTTATTTTACTTTTCTTTTTTTAGTTTCCAGTTATTTTTTTTTAATTTCCACTTATTTTAATTTTCTTTTTTTTTTATTTTCACTTTCTTTTACTTTTCTTTTTTTAATTCCAACTTTATTTTTCTTTTCATTTTTAAATTTCCACATTTTTTTACTTTTATTTTTTTTTAATTTTTAATTTTCTTTTACTTTTTAATTAAATAATTTTCACCTACTTTTACTTTTAATTTTTATTCCGTACTTTTAATTTTCCTATTATTTTATTCCCATCCGAAAATATTAAAAAAAAAAAAAATTTTCGGTTTTGTTTTTAATTTATTTTATTTTAAAATAAAGATAAAAATTAAAAATAATACTAATAGTAATAATTTGACATTTTAAAATATTTGTAATTCTTACCCTATATAAAAAAATGTAACAAATCTAAAAAATATATATTAAATTTCTAAAAATATTTACATAGTAGAAGGTAGTAAAAATTCAAATATAATCAAAAATTAGGTGCTCACATTTGGTATTGAGTAAAAAAACCCGAACCAAACCGACATATAAATATATACTTTTAAGACTTTATATAGAATTTTTCTTAAAAAATATTTAGAAATATTTGGAATCCTCTCATGGGATGTAATATTTAATAGAACTATGAAGTGCATCTATTTTTATTTATTTTAAATAATAGATTGTATCATCACTTAAATTCTTATATCTTTCTCGAATTTAAAACGGTATTTCGACAATTTTAAAATTAATAGACATATTATTATTTAAGTTTCATATTGATTTATATATATAATTATTAAATTCGGTTAACCTTAAAAGTATACATCAAGATTATTGTTAGACGACTCTAAGAAAATAACTATCATGTGTTACTAAAAACTACTCCTACTAGAATATATTAATAGATTGTAAGTTTGTCAGTTTTTTCAAATTTTACTAAACATATATTCACTTAACAAAACTTTATCTACAACTTTAACAAAGTAAGATTGAAATAATACTCATGTAACAAAAAAACCCGAGAAACCCGAAAAAAATAACAAAACCGAACCAATCCAAACCGATATAGTTGGTTTGGTTTGGTTTTGATAAAATCCGAACTAACCCGGTTTATGTACACCCCTACTGGGAAGTCATCCTACTATTACCATTACTTATAAAATTGTCTAACAAACTAGGTATTTTGATTATTAAAGAGCGGATCTAGAGGATTGGTTAAAAATTCACGTAAACTCAATAGTTTTTACCAATTAAGTGTACAGAAACACATCTTTTTAATGTAATAACTCTGATCATAGGCGGATGTAGCCTTCTAACATCGGATAAGAACTCATAAAGTTTAAATTTTAGATTAGATTCGCCGATTCAGATAAATGCATGATGAGCACAACTTTCAAGCTTGTCATAAAATTAAACTCACCACGCGTATAATGGCTCACAAATCGTACGTGCAAAATAGGGCAATGACATTAGGTGAAAATAGACATTGAAGACACATTATTTCCACTTGTGAATTAGCTAGAGTGCTATCACAAGTTGCAAATTTTGAATTTTCTATCCATGAAAACAAAAGACACTACAATTTTCTTGCCGTCGGAATTAATTTCTTGAGCTTGAGATCTTGTTCTCACAAGACAACACTTATATTGATTAAAACTAACCTTTAAGCGTTTTCAAACAAATTACTTAAGTTAAAGGTCATTTACCAACTGTACTCTAATCCCCCCCCCCCCCCCCAATATATTAGCTTGATTATAGAAAAAAGATAGGCAGGTCAAAAAAGAAAAGGTGCAATGAGCTTTCCGCTCCTAGCTAGTCGTCGCTAAGAATTTAAATGTGAATCCACTTGCGTGGTCTTACTCTAAGTCTCTAACAACACTTTGAAAAGATAAAATTATTACGTTGTCGGCTTTTATTTATAATAATTCCAAAACAGCAAGAATTAAGGTGAATTTTTAGTGTTCTTTTCCTCAATATTTGAATTTTCTGTCGACTTTCTAATGTCTTAGGTATAATTTTGATATCGTTTCTTGTCCTCTTTCTTAAACTAGATTTTGGACTCCAACTGTTTTCAAGAATAATCACCCTTGATGATGTTATTTTATTTATTTCCCGATAAGGAAGATTATTGTTTCTTTAAGTGGGCCATGTATATGGGTGTACATAGGTCGGGTTGGTTTGGATTTTTTAATTATCAAACCAAACCAATTATGTCGGGTTATTAAATCTAAAGACCAAACCAAACCAATAAAAGTCGGGTTTTTTAATTTCGGTTTTTCTCGGATTTTTTGAATTTTTGGGTTTTTTTTCCTATAAAGTCTTCATATTACAAAACATAGAATTTGTGTTCCAAATATTTATTTAATCCTAGTAAGACAGAACTATATGGGGTATTTTTCAATAAAATAACATAAATATGGGATGAGTCATGACATTGTACTAAAATATTCAACAACAAATATAATAAAATTATATAAAATATATTATTAATAAACCATAATGAAAACAAACATAATTTAAAATTACTAAGTTGCTAAAATAAGTACGACTAATAAGTACAACTATTATTTACTTAACTAAACACTAAAAGAAAAATAAGTTATGCATTTTATCTAAACCTGAATAAAACTAAAAATAGATATCCAACACTATTTTCATTCATAGTACAATTGAATTTCATGTCTTTTATTAGCATTAGTATTGATTTGATTTCGGTTTAGGACTTATTTGAGTAACTAACATTTATGGACTATAAAACTTATTGGAGCATCCAAAAATTATAAGTTCAAGCTTGAGATAGTACGCTAAAAGATAAAACTATAAAATATCTTAAGAAATATTTATAAACTACACTACAATAAATATTTTTATGTATTAAATATATTTAAAACCTCCATACATATAATGTCGGGTTGGTTTGGTTTCGGTTTGACTTTTTTAGTTAAAACCAAACCAAATCAATTATAGTCGGGTTTTTTTTCTCGCTTTGACTCAGATTATCGGATTGGTACGGTTTGTCGATTTCGTTTGTACACCCCTAGCAATGAGTTAAGGTTACAATAACCTGCAATAGTGGAAAATGAATTCGGTCAATTGTTAATTAAAGATGCATCAAAGTTTCTTTCGTACCCAACAGTCAACTTGCAGAATTAGTTAATTAATATAACAAATAAAAAAAGCTATATATATATATATATATATATATATATATATATATATATATATATATATATATATATATACTGGCAATATTAAATTGTGGGATATTACTTTCTCCAAAATTGACTCTTAATTTGTTTATTTTCGCATCTTTATTGTTGGTTTGCCTAGCAAGTGGTGTTAGACGTCATCATAGCTCCAGTGAGATTTTGGGTCGTGACAAGTTAGTATCAGAGCACTACATTACATAAGTCTCACGAGTAATGAGCAGGTCTAGTAGAGTCTTGCGGATTGGCACGGAGACGTGTGTACTTATCTTCGAGAGGTTATAGTGCTTTAGAAAACTTTCTCTTCCTTGATCCCTTGTCGTATGATTTTATCTCGGCTTGAAGCATATATCTTCAGTTCGTTCCCATTTACGACTAATTAAGCATATATCTTCAGTTCGTTCCCATTTACGACTAATTAAGTGATGTTCACAGAAGGGTGTCTCCGCTAATGTCTACATTACATCTCCATCAAGTTTAAGTCAATTAGGTTAATCCTCATATTTACACATTGTCATTAGAGAACTACTCATTTGTAACAACCCAACTCACTAGTGATAATGTTCGCTTTAGGTCCAGGCTTGCATGGTCTTTAAAGCTTGTTTACTTATATATCTAGTATCTCTCGTGTTCGGTGTGGGATTCATTTGGGGTGTTACATGATTGTACCAATACCGGCTAACAAATTAGAAAATTTCATTGCATGGGTAATAAAGTTCGCAACTAACTTACCGAAATGATAACTAGAGCCCTTGATTCAGAAATGTAGTTTTCATTTGATGAAGATGGAAAGGGAAAAGTTAGTTAAAGATGAGAACAAGCTATGGTTAAATATCTGCCGACCCTTTTAATGCCAAGTGGGCAATGCGGCTGCTATTACACACACAAATTGGTGATACAGTGACTGCTTGTACACTTTTTGCTAATAATTAATACCATATGATAAAAGACAAACACAAACACAAACACAAACAAACGAATAAATGTGCATTTGAGATGATTTAGAGTGGTGTGAGGGGACCAAACCCACTGCAGCCGAGGGGGGTGGTAGAATGGTCGTCATTACTTCACTCTTAACCAAATAATATCTCAAGTTTGATAATTAAATGTCTCGAGTTCAAGTTGAAAAGCTTCGCGGTACAAAATGCTTTACTCTCTTCAGCAGGCTTACCTAGCGCATATTCGAATTAGTTGGTCTAATGAATTTGGATATAGGATAATTAAACTGGAAAAGAAGAGTGGACCAAACCGCTATCAAATTAAACTCTTGGGGGCCCAATAGACCAAAATCACCGATCCAATTTTATTGCAATATATATGTCCCATTTGTTTCATTAATTGATGCACCGATCGTAGTTAAAGATCGAGTATTAATACATGTTTGTTTGACACTGTGACTGTCTGTCCAAACTATGCTAACTTTTTCTGTTGACTGTCAGAACCTTCACCATTAAATTCTCTGTTCTCTGAATGTTCTATGCTATCACTGAAAATTACAAATATGTATGCCAAATGTAATTAAATTATGTATACATATATAATAAAATTATATTTATTCTGAACTCATTAGCTCTAAATGATGAGTTCGTCTCCGATTATTGTACACAGACGAAGGTGAAGCTTAGTTCGTAGTACAATAGATACATGAAATGGGGTAGGCAAAGATGACAAGCATCTCGTGATTCCGTTTACTACATCAGCTAGAAATTGACACAGCGTATCTTCTTTGTTCGTAGCGTGTTGAACTCTTTTAGTTCTACGACTTTTGTCTCTTACTTCTCCCATATATGCCCTGTTATAATTCTGTATTGCTGTAATAAACAATTAAATTTTCTGAAAAAACAAAATAGAAAGTTAGTAATATTTGTTTAACGAAATAAATTCTGGAAAAAACAGTATAGGAATAAATCGAGCCCACTGAATACACAGTGTGTCATTAAGAAAATTATTCCCTTCAAGTACCCGAGGTGCTGGAATATATCCTCCCAGGATAGAACGATTTAACTCACCGGAGTGTTGGTACCAAAACGTCGATGAACAGCGAGCCACTCGAAGGCTGTAAAACACATTGGAATTTTTGTGCAGAAGAAGAAGAAGAAGAAGAAGCTCAGAAAATTTCGTAAGGAAAGATTCTGGGATTCAAACTCTATTTATAGAGTTGCTGGCATTGTTTCTGAAAAGGTTCGAAACCTTTCAGAAACAGCCATGGCTGTTGGAACAGGGTTGTTTGAAATATTGCGGGAAAATATATTTAAAATAATCCGAAAAAGAAAACGGGCCTGACCAAACCGGGTCGCGGGTCATGGATTATTCCGGATTGAATTTTTCGTTAATTAATTAATTAATTAATTAAATAATTAAAAAAAATTTGTCCAAAAAGATTAATCAATCAATCGATCTTTGACCAAATCCGAATCCAAATCCGAAGCCGAAACCAAGCTGAGCGAGCGACGACGACGACGGTGCGAGGCTTGCCTTCTTCTTAACTCTTTAAGAGCTAGAAAAAGAGCAATTATATATATATATCCATCAAAAGCCTTTTCTTCCTCCGATATGGGACAATGTCCCTTTGCCAAGGGAAACTCAAATATTTCATTTTCCCTCCATTTCTCATTCACCCTCTTTAAGCTACACAAGTTTAAAATCCCAACAATCCCCCACATGAATGGGGAATGGCTATAAAATAAAGGAATGCACGGACGCGTGTGTGTTTTACATGCAAGAATTAATTGCATCTGGATAAATAGGTTTCCCTTTGAACTTTTCGTAGTGAACTTATATCGGATATACTCGGTCAATCGGTAGATTTGATATCTTTGAACCGTCGAGCTTTGTTGTATACCTAGACAACATAAGTCACACAATCAATCCTTAACCATCTATGGTTCTCACGGTTGTGTTCGTTTCAGCCATGAACACCGCCTGGTTTCATGAGTGCTTAGAGAATGGGCCTTTACTTTCATTCCCCTTGAAGCGGCTTACACTTCACACTCACATAGGTGATTTCTAAACGTGTAATCCTGTAGACACACTATCTGGCCATATCCTGTCAGACTTAGCAAATCATTAAAAACCTTTAAGCTTTGTTGACTCATCAAAAAGCCTTAATACTTTACCTCGATTTCTGAACATTGTCTTCATCACGAGAATGGGTTGAGTTATTTGACAATGTTGAACCGTCATTCATAACTTTGTTTGATCTCTTTGAACCTAGCTCGTGGGATCTCCAGTCTGCTAGGTAGAGTTACCGTCATGATGACTTGTCCTAGACCTTAACCCCATTCCCTTTGATGATCTTTCAACTGCCTCTCTAGATAGACCTTTTGTAAGTGGATCCAACACGTTATCTCTTGACTTTATGTAGTCAATTGTGATAATACCACTAGAGAGTAGTTGTCTAACGGTATTGTATCTCCGTCGTATATGACTAGATTTTCCGTTATACATAACGCTCCCTGCCCTGCCTATTGCCGCTTGACTATCACAATGTATACAAATAGGTGCCAAAGGTTTGGGCCAAAATGGAATATCTTCCAAAAAATTCCGGAGCCATTCAGCTTCTTCACCGGCCTTATCTAAAGCTATGAATTCAGATTCCATTGTAGAACGGGCGATGCACGTTTGTTTGGATAATTTCTAAGACACTGCTCCACCCCCAATTGTGAAAACATATCCACTCGTGGATTTAACTTCAGATGATCCAGTGATCCAGTCTGCATCACTATATCCCTCGATCACGGAGGGATATTTGTTATAATGCAAAGCGTAATTTTGAGTATGTTTGAGATATCCCAAAACTCGTTTCATTGCCATCCAATATATGTGATTGGGATTACTTGTAAACTGACTCAGTTTACTAATAGCACATGCTATATCTGGTCATGTACAATTCATGATATACATCAAACTTCCCAATACTCTTGCATAATCCAGTTGTGAATCACTTTCACCTTCATTCTTTTGAAGTGCATAACTCACGTCAATTGGAGTTTTGGCAATTTTGAAATCCAAATACTTGAACTTGTCAAGTACCTTTTCAATGTAGTGAGACTGTGATAATGCTAGACCTTGTGGAGTCTTGTGAATTCTGATTCCTAAGATCACATCAGCAACTCCTAAGTCTTTCATATTGAATTTGCTAGCCAACATACGCTTAGTAGCATTTATATCTGCCATGTTTTTGCTCATTATCAACATGTCATCAACATATAAACAAACAATGACTTCATGACCTGGAGTGTTTTTAATGTAAACACATTTGTCGCACTCGTTGATTTTAAACCCACTTGCCAACATTGTTTGGTCAAATTTGGCATGCCATTATTTGGGTGCTTGTTTAAGTCCATAAAGCGACTTAACAAGTTTGCACACTTTCTTTTCTTTACCAGTTACCACAAAACCCTCAGGTTGTTTCATGTAAATCTCTTCCTCTAATTCTCCATTTAAGAAAGCTGTTTTAACAGCCATTTGATAGATTTCAAGACCATACATGGCCGCTAGTGCCACTAACACCCTAATAGATGTTATACTGGCGAGTAGATGTGTATGGTTTGGTGTGGCGGGGCTCTGTCCCGATCTTTATGACAATTATGTACTCTTAGAGATTTGTTAGGGAGTGTTTCTGAGCTAATATGGAATGTTGAAGGTCAAGTAAAGGCTTATAGAGTAAACTGGAAGTTCGTTCGAGGATCAAAAGAGGTTAGCACACTTAAAAAGAAGAACGAAGAAGAGTGAAGAAAATTGCTCAGGTGCGCGGCCGCGCATGGACCGCGCACTGGGCCGCACAAGTCAAGCAAAAACTCGCCAAAGTGCGTGGCTAGGGCTAAAATTATAATTTTGGGGACGACTTTCCTTGACCTATATGAAACCCAGCTCGTCTAAAAAGAGAATATCTAGGATTTGAGGAGGACTGGGGAGGGAGAAGAATCACGGAAGCAACGGAAAAGCGAGATACTTAATCCAATTCACTCAATACGAAAGTTTGATTGAATTTGGGAATTGTAATGTCTTCTTGTTCTTCTAATACTCCTGTTTTGAATACTTTCTTCATTATGGAGTAATTGTCCTCAGGGTTGTTGACGGATATTGTGAATTAATTATGTTTTGGGTTTTACTCTATGTTAATTTCTCAACCTTACTGAATGAGTTATTAATTGAATTGCAAGGTTTATTGTAGTTTTACTTTAATCGAAAGAGAAGTTTTCTGCTATTTGCTTTGTACCATCTTAATTGGGTTGACTTTACGCCTCTTCTAGGTAATCGAAAGAGCTTAAGGAGGTATCGATTTACCCAGTTCAGGAGAATAACCGAGAGGTATTTTTTGAAAGATCATTCATTCACTAATTTAGTGCATATATTCATAGGAATTGTCATTAGGTTAGCTAAAGGAATCAAATTTATTCGGAAGAAGAATTGAAATCCCAGAAGTAGCCTGATCATCTATTGAAATTGAAAGAATCAATAGAAGTTAAGATTGAATTTAGCACAGAGTACCCAGAACAATAGTTGATCACATATCGTGTCATCGCCCTTGCCTCTCTCATTGATATTCCTTTGTTATTACTAATCATTCGGGTATCACCAGCTTCTTACAGCTGATAATCTTAGTTTATTTGTAGTAAATAATAACATAAATCAAAAGATTTATTATCCTGGATAGTGTTAAGCTGAAGAATTAATAGAACTTTATTGAAATCAATCCTTGTGGAGACGATTTAATACTATACTATCTTTGACTAGCGAGCCTACGTATTTGTACACCGGTTTTGTGCTCGCCATAACCAAACATATCCTTCCACTATTATGTTTGAAAATGAAGCAGGGAAGATAATAAAGCAGGAGGTGCATTTTGAATGGAAGCCAGTGTTGTGCAGCAAATGTAAGAACTATGGGCATGAAGTAACTGAATGCATGAAACAACTAAGGGAAGTAAATAATAAGGAGAAGAAGAAGGCAGATCAGGAAGACAAAAGAGGTGAACAACATAAAAAAGGGAAAGGGAAAATGATGGAACAGGGGACTAACCAGCATACTGGGGTAGGAGTACAAACAGGGCAAATGCAAACAAACAAAGGGGATAAAAACACCGGCTTCAAGGTAGGGAAATATGTGGAAAAAAAGGGTACAGACTCAGGAGATGGATATTGCAATAGGGAATGCTTTTGCAACTCTGATATTGCAGAATAGAGAAATGGAATGCAAAGCTAGTAAAGAGGGAAACAATGCAACATGGCAAGGAAGACAAAGCATAGATGGTCCAGAAAGGGAAAAGGATGGGGGGATCCCCCCTCCTAATGGATAGAATAGGATTCTGGAATACCAGGGGACTAAATAGACCAGAAAAGTAGAAAGAAGTGCAGTTATTTATGCACAATGCTAAGGTAGGTCTATATGGTCTCCTAGAAACTAAGATTAAGAGAGACAAAGCTCACCAAGCTGCTCTTAACCTATGTAATGGTTAGTCATTTACTCCTAATTTGACACAACATCCTGGGGGGAGGATTTGGTTATTATGGAAGCTTGCAATATATGAAGTGGGAATTATAAAAGTAACAGATCAAATGATACATTATGAGGTGATACATATGGGGACAGGAAGAAAGTTCCGGGTAACCATAGTCTATGCATATAATGACATGGCACTTAGAAGAACATTGGGGAAGGATATTAAAGAAGTATATGAAAAGATAAATGGCCCATGGGCAGTAATGGGAGACTTTAATTTATACTCAATATGGATGAGAGAATAAGAAGCCCAGTTACACTAGTAGAAATAAAGGATTTCAGGAGATGTATGGGGGAATGCAACTTGCAGGAATTGAAATCACCTGGAGCATTCTACACCTGGAATAACAAGCAGGAAGAACAACATAGGGTCTATAGCAGAATAGACGGAGGGATTGTAAATAATGAATGGAAGGTAGCACTACCTGATTCAGAAGTGCATTTTATGAGTGAAGGGCTATTTGGCCATTGCACCTTCACTGATAAACTGGGAAGAGAGGAACAAGAAGCAAAACAGAGTATTTAGATATTTCAATATGTGGAGTCAAGCACCTCATTACAGAGAAAGGGTTGTTAATGGATGAAAAACAAAAATGAGAGGAACAAAGATGTATGAACTAGTAAGGAAGTTGGACAACTTAAAAAGCACCCTCAGGAAGCTGAACAAGGAAAAGTTTAGTGAAGTAGAGAGGAAAGCAGGGGAAGCTATGAAACAATTAAAATCTTGTCAGGAGAAAATTCAGGAAAATCCAAGGAATGAAGAGCTATTGAAGATGGAAAGACTTATATCCGAGGACTGTAATAATTGGGCAGAAGCCAGGTATCGGTACTTAAGGAAAAGTGCAAACTACAATGGTTAGCACAAGGTGATCAGTGTCACGACCCAATTTCACCTATAGGTCGTGATGGCGCCCAACACTACAGCTAGGCAAGCCAACTAATAAGTCAAACGTACATTGGTTAAACTTTTATTCCAAGAAAATAATAAAATGCCAACTTCTACCAATGTGTGTGTGCCAAGACCCTGTGTCACAAGTGCATGAGCATCTAGTAGATTATACAAAACTCCAAATACTGTCTGAAATGAACTAGACAGAATATAAATATAAGAAGAGACACTGGTAGCTGCATAACGGCTCAGAAAGGCAGCTCACTACTATGCCTCGGGATGACGTGGGTATGTGATGATAGGTCCTCCACTAGTACCTGTCTCAGATCCTGCACAAAAAGTGCAGCAAGTGTAGTATGAGTACGTAAACAACGTGTACCCAGTAAGTATCAAGCCTAATCTCGAAGTGGTAGAGACGAGATGACCGACTTTGACACTCACTATGGGTCAATAATAATAACTGAAATAAAACTAGGATATTTAAATCAGCATGATTTACAGAATTTACAATAATTTATTTAATCAGCAGAAATAATCAAATTCCTTCAAATGTAACAATTCTTAATATATTAATTAAATTCCTTCAATTCAAATAATTTCCAATTTATCAATTAAACCTCATTTACAGGAGTAACAATTAATTCCTTAACAAGCAAGAATAATAATTCATTAAATTCCAAGGATTTTTCAATTTATTAATTAGCTTCACAAGCTGAAATAAATTATTAAAGTATCGTGTAATTATTATTATTAAGAACGATTTCTGCCGAGGACGTACGGCCCGATCCAGAGTATCGTGTACACTGTCGAGGGACGTACGGCGCGATCCATAGATGCATCTATCCTGCCGAGGCGTTCGGCCCGCTCCACAAGAGAGGAGAATATTTTCTTATGTGGCTCCGGAAGGAGAGTATATTTATTATAAGATGAATTTGGGAGGAGAACAATTTCTTTTAATAATTAATTGATTTAAACAAAAATTAAGCATATGAAAATTTTATATTTTTTTACTTTTCATAACAATTCACAATATATATATATACATCAATTATTTTAATTAATAAAGAATATAATTCACACAAGTAATTCATGCTTTGAGTCTTAAACTACCCGGACTTTAGCATTAATAGTAGCTACGCACGGACTCTCATCACCTCGTGCGTACGTAGCCCCCGCAATTAGCAATAATTATTCAATTTAATCCCTATGGGATAATTTTCCCCCTCACAAGATTAGACAAGAGACTTACCTCGTCTTGCTCCAATTAATCCACTATAAGGCCTTTTCCACGATTATCCAACTCTGTCTAGCTCGAATCTATCCAAAATAATTCGATACAATCACTAAAAATTATAGGAATCAATTCTATAAGAAAATACTATATTTTTAATAAAAATCCCGAAATTAATTAAAAATTCATTTGTGGGGCCCACATCTCGGAATCCGGCAAAAGTTACGAAATCTGACAACCCATTCAATTACAAGTCCAACCATACCAGTTTCAATCAAATCCGACTCTGAATCGATACCGAAATCTCAAAAATTCGTTTCTATGAGATTTCTAAAATTTTTCCAAATTTAAATCTCAAAATACTAATTTATGGTGAAAACAATGATATACTTGTATATGTAGACCAAATCCAAGTTAGAATCACTTACCCCCAATGTTTTTCCCTTGAAAATCTGACAAAAGTTGCCTCTGCTCAAGCTCAAGCTCAAGTTCGTCAAAAATGGCAAATGGGACGAATGTCCTCTGTTTTTATAACTTACAGCTCTGTCCAGTTCGATCAAGAAGCTCGATCAGGGGAGCTCGATCTCGGGAGCTCGATCTTAGGGAGCTCGATCTTGGGAGCTCGATCAAGGAGCTCGATCTTGGGAGCTGGTCATGGCCTCGATCAGGCCTCGAGCCTTGGACATGGTCATGGCCTCGATCAAGTTCGATCTTGGGTCTTGATCCTGGCCCTCGAGCCTTGCCTTCGATCATGGCCCTCGAGCCTTGCCTTCGATCGTGGCTTTGATACTGAGCCTCATCCCTGACTTCGACTCAGGCCTCAATCGTGGGCTCGATATCTGGGTTCGATCTGGGGCTCGATCATAGCCCAGAATATACAGCAGAAGGGAAAATTGCAGCAGCTTTTTAAGTCCAACTTTTGATCCGTTAACCATCCGAAACTCACCCGAGGCCCTCGGGACCTCAACCAAATATACCAACAAGTCCTAAAACATCATACGAACTTAGCCGAACCTCTAAATCACATCAAACAATGCTAAAACCATGAATCATACCCCAATTCAAGCTTAATGAAACTAAGAGTTTTTAACTTCTACATTCGATGTCGGAACCTATCAAATCAACTCCGATTGACCTCAAATTTTACACACAAGTCATAAATTATATAACGGAGCTATGAAAATTTTCAGAACTGGATTCCGACTCCGGTATCAAAAAGTCAACTCATCGGTCAAACTTCCAAACTTAAATTCTTATTTTTAGCCATTTCAAGCCTAATTTAACTACGGACTTCTAAATAAAATTCCAAACACGCTCCTAAGTTCAAAATCACCATACGGAGCTGTTGGAATCATCAAAATTCTATTCCGGGGTTGTTTTATCAAAATATTAACCGAAGTCAAACTTAGCACTTTAAGGCCAACTTAAGGAACCAAGTGTTCCGGTTTCACCCCAAACACTTCCAAATCCCGAACCAACCATCCCCGCAAGTCATAAATCATTACAAGCACCTACGAAAAGTTTTATTTTAGGGAACGGGGTTCTAAAAGTTAAAATAACCGGTTTGTTCCACAGTATGCTAAAGACTAGGAGGAACATGAATAGAATATTCTCAGTTAAAGACTCTGAGGGTAAGACTGAGACATCAGCATAGGGGATTGCAAATACTTTCATTGAATTCTATCAAGATCTATTGGGAACTAGTACAGCTACCAGAACAAGGGTGAAAAGTGGCCTTGTCAGGGAAGGCAATATACTCAAAGATGACCAGAGAAGTATGCTATAAAGAGAATTTAGCTTAGAAGAAGAGAAAAAGGCATTGTGGGGGGAGGGGGGATATGTGGGGATAAGCTGTAATGGAGTTCTTCAGAAATGGAAAAATGCTGAAAGCTTTCAACAAGACAGTGATTACATTAATGCCTAAAAGAAACCATGCTAATTCAGTGGGAGACTACAGGTCAATTACATGTTGTAATATAATATACAAGGTCATTTACAAAATGCTATGTAATAGACTGAAAGTGGTGCTGCCCATAATAATCTCAGAGAACCAAAGTGCATTTGTCGCAGGCAGAAGTATTGTTCAAAACATACTGATTTGTCAGGACCTAATAAGACTCTACAACAGGAAGAACTACCCAGAGCTGCTTAATTAAGATAGATCTAAAGAAGGCATATGACTTAATGGAATGGAATGGGGATTTGTAGAGAAATCCTTCATGCACTAAACTTTCCTCTCAAATTCATAAAGTGGATAATGGCTTGCATCACAACCACTTGTGAACACCTAATTTTTTACTATATTTGAATTTTTATTATCTTCTACTATGTAAAAATTTTCAAAAATTTAATATATATTTTTTAGCTTTGTTACATTATTTTTATATATAGGGTAAAAATTAATAAAAATTTAAAAGATCAATTATTACTATTATTTTTATTTTTATTTTTATCTTTATTTTAAAATAAATTAAATTACAAAACTGAAAAAAACAATTAATATATTTTTTTTTAAATTTCGGATGGGAATAAAAAAATAGAAAAAGTAGAAATATAGAATTAAAAAAGTAAAAGAAATTGTTTAATAAAAAGGTAAAAGAAAGTGAAAAATTAAAAAAAATAAAAATAAAAGAATGTGGAAATTTTAAAAATGAAAAGTAAAAGAAAGTTGGAATTAAAAAATAAAAGTAAAGGTATCTGAATTTTTTTTAAAAAAAAGTAAAAGTAAGTGGAAATTTAAAAAAAAGGTAAAATAAGAGGGAAATAAAAAAAGAAAAGTAAAAAAAAAGTGGGAATTTAAATATAATAAAAGTTAAAAAATTGAAAATTAAAAAATAAAACTAAATGAAAGTGGAGAATTATTTTTTTAAAAAAAAGAAGAAAAATGGGAAGTGAGAATTCTTTTTAATTAAAAAATATTAATAAAATTTAAAAATTAAAAAAAAATCTGAAAAATTCCGAAAATGTTTCTATAAATAGGAGAGAAAGAAAAAAAGAAAGAGGGAGAAGGAGAGAAAAAAAGAGAGGAGGGAATTGAGAGAATTATTTTTTTCTTCCTCTACGCTAAGGGAATTTCTATTCGTGTCATTCTTTCTCCGTCTTTCACCACCCTTTAATACCAAAATTTCAGCCAAGATAATTTCATAGAAACATGTTGAAAATTAGTCCCGAAACTATCGCTAGAGTAAGGTGATGTTCGAATTTGCCAGTTCGAGGTCCTGGTTGATGGCTCGTTCCGAGAGTTCTGCTTCAGGAGCTTCCATATCATTGTACGCAACAGAAAAGAAATTTAGCAAAAGAGAGGTCCACTCTTCTTCTTTATTATTGCCTTGATAGTATAATTTCTTTTGTGTGTGTGATTAGTAGCCTATTAGTTTTCTCTAGTTGTTATATTACAATTGAATAAAATTTCTAAGTTTTGATGTATATCAGAAGTTTGTAAGATTAATAATAGGTTGTCTTATAATATGGGCTATTAGATGAGATAACTGGGCTGTTTTGGGTTTCAGATTGATTTGTTTAAGTTAATGGTTGATTTTTAAATTTTTGTTGTTGGTTAGATTACTGCCAAGAACTTCAAAAATATAAGTTCCATTTTTTTTGTCCGATAAGTTTTAACAATTTGAACCATAGTAGTGATATAACATTTGGACCAAATAGATGAATTCTTCGAGGTCCTAAGAGCTAATTTGAAGCTAGCCCATCTGTCCATAATAAATCTGATTTATTCCTTCCACCATAAGTTCCATAACTTATAACAATAATTTCAAGTTAGGAAGAATAAACATCGTAGCTTGCTTTAGGCGCGATTAATAATAAATAATTGTGACTATGGGTACGGTTCCCGTGGCATAGTCATGATACGTAAATCCCAACTCAAATGCGCATTTCACGCGACTTGACCCCAACTTTAAATAGTTAAAATAAACATGTTGTGAATCACGGGTACATTTCATGTGGCGTGATTTGCAATATGTACCAAAACAACGAGTGCGCGACATCGCGACTTGTTCAAATAAATTCCATAAATACTAAAAGGGCTAAAAATAATTAAAAGCGATTAAAAAGTAAAAATGCAGAATATGTTGTAGACATGTAATAAGTCAGATAATTAGGTCAAGTATTAATTATTAAGCGACCATGCTAAAATTACGGAACTCGGGAGTGCCTCACACCTTCTCCCGGATTAACAGAATTCCTTACCTGATCTTCTGTGTTTGCGGACCATAAATAGAGTCAATTTTCTCGATTTGGGATTCTAAAATAAACTGGTGACTTGGGACACCATAACAATTATTCCAAGTGGCGACTCTGAATTAAATAAATAATCCCATCTCGATTAATGTCACTTAAATTAGAAAATCTCCCCTATCCTCCGGGAAAAAGGAGGTGTGGCACCACTCAGTACAATATTGCTATAAATTGGGGAATGTATGGGTGTATTAAAGGAGAAAGGGGACTCAGACAAGGAGATCTCATGTCTCCACTGATCTTTGTAATTTGCATGGAATACTTCACAAGAATAATAAGGAGGGTGACAAAGATCAGGTGTTTGAATACCATACAAAGTGCAGGAGCTTACAGTTGAACCACCTATGTTTTGCAGATGGTGTACTATTATTTTGTAAAGGGACACAGCAGTAAGTGGTAGGCATGTTAAGAGGACTACTGACATTTGCAAACACATCTAGGCTAAATACAAATACAAGCAAGTCTAGTCTTTTCTGTGCCAACATGGATGCACAGAGTACAACTGATTTATGTGAATTGACGGGATATCAAAGGGGAAAACTGCCATTCAGATACCCGGGAGTGCCAATTTCCCCTAAGAAGTTATCAAGTATTGAATGTGAGATAAGAGTTGAGAAAATGACAGCTAGAATAAGGAGCTGGGCATCAAGGAACCTATCATATGCAGGGAGAATGCAGCTGGTGAATTCAGTGTTGATGCACATTCAAACTTACTGGCATCAATATTCATATTACCAAGAGTGTACTGAAGAAGAACACAACCATTTGTAGGAATTTCCTATGGTATGGCAAAGACAATACAAGTAGAGCACCTCTGGTAGCTTGGGATCTAATATGTGGACCTAAACAAAAGGGAGGTTTGGGAGTTTAAGAGTGTATCACATAGAATGAAGAAGCATTGGCTAAATATGTTTGGCACATTGCCCAGAAAGCAGACAATATGTGGGTCAAGTGGGTTAACCATATTTATATAAAAAGACAATCATGGTGGCAATATAAGCCACCAAATGACTGTAGTTGGTACTGGAGGAAGATTTATAATATAAGGGACAAATTCAAGGCAGGATACATGGAGAATAGCTGGCTAACACAAACTGGGAAATACTCAATTAGTAGTGGCTATGAATGGAAGAGAGGAGTACAAGGGAGATGGCCAAGTATCAGATGGATATGGAGTAAGCACAATGTACTAAAAACAGTTTTATTTGCTGGCTGGCAATGCAGAACATACTTTTAACAAAGGAGAGAATTTTCAGAATGGGAGTCGCCAGGATGATAAATGTGTAATATGTGATCAAGATACTGAAACAGTGCAACATCTATTGTTTGAGTGTCATCTGTCACAATCATGCCTCAACAACATGCTAGACTGGATGGGAATAGAAGTCAGGAACAAAGAATATATTGGGTTGTGGAAGAGAATGACCAGGAAGATAAAAGGAAGAATGTGTCGTGCATTTGTTGCAGTTGTATTGGTAGCATTGATATACAATATGTGGAAAGCAAGAAATGAAGCGCTATGGAAGCAGTGAGTCCCATGTCCTCACACAATATGTGCACAGATAAAGCAAGAAAGCAGATTAAGATTGTAGGCAAGCTGGAAAGGAAGACAAAACAGCAGAGAAAGGACATGGATAGCAGGATTATACAGATGAACAAATCAAAGACAGACATCCAATAAGGAGAGCTAGAGTGAGGAATACTTGTAAATAAAAGTAGAGATAAGGAATAGTCTTATAGCATATAGCATAGCATAGAGAAGGGAAGTAGGTAGGAATGCTCCTTAGATGGGAGTATGAGATGTAGAGAAACAATATCGTTTGTATTTGGGATTTTGTAGATTAATAATATTTTTCCTTCAACCAAAAAAAAAAAAGAAAAAAAGAAAACCCCATGTGAGAATGTATTAGTAATTTAAGAAGTTATTTTCTTGTCTTATAGTAAAATCTTGAGAATATAATGTATTAGTAAAATTTTAAGAAGTTATTTGCTTGTCTTATAGTAAAATCTCAGTTGCTCCTCTTGTGTGGCTAACCGATTTACCATATTGAGAAGTGGTGAGAAAAAGTCTTGTAAAAGAAATAAGATTTAAAAAAATATTCCAGTTAAATGGGATAAACAACTAAACAAGGTATTAGAGCTTCAAATTTTATTGGACACCACAGGCTAATTTCGAAAAAATGCCCCATGAGAATCTCACTTTTCTATTGTTTTGTCTCAGAGGAGGATTCACAATATAAATGTGTCATTTAAATAAATGAGGTCATATTTTTTCCATTCGTAAAAAGTGTATAGAGTTAACTCAAACTCACCCATAGTGATAGTACTAACGGTTTTTCAGCAAGGACAAGTTTTAAGATTTGAATAGGAATTAATATCTTAGGTTATGAGGATATAAAAGCATTAGATCTAGTGAACCACTAAGTTATAGAGTCGATTAGATTAAAAATAAGGTCATTTGGTCATCCGTTTAAAGCCCTGTATTTATCAAACTCAAAGTGTTTCTTTTTTATGGGATCAACTTTTCCGTGATGTATTTATCAAAATCAAAGTGTATTCGTCTTGATGTTATCATCTTTCGTAGAGTTATTCATCCAATGATGCTGACTTTTGAAAGTTGCTTGGATTTTACAAAGTAAATTCAAAGTCGGATGGATATTTGAATTGCTAAATCTCTCCGTAAAAAAAGAAGAATTATTAGTTGATGAAAAAGGGGATTTTTACACAAATGGCCATAAATGTCTTCTTACATCCCAAACATAATAACTCAATTCACTTTTATACCCTAATATATTGTCAAAGTTAACGAAATATTCGCGTTCTACCTTAAGTAGATAGATGCAGGCTCTTTTCTTTAACTTGGAAGTTTCCTAGTATACCCATTTGTAAAACTCACTTTCATGATATATCTAAGTTTTAAAATTACATTAAATATCTCAAAAGTATTATACTATGTATCTTCAAATCTTTCCTCATATTCTGAAGTATACCATAATATTCTAATTTGAAATACAATCTAAATCAAACATACCATAATATTCTAATGAATAGTAACATATAATATCCAAACTAAACATACACCAATATTTTAATTTTAAATACACTATTTAAACTGAATATACCATAATATTTTAACTTAAAATAAAATATCCAAATCAAAGACTACATTATTCTAATAAAGAATATAATATTTAAACCAAACATACCATAATATTCTAATTTAAAAATCAATATTCTAAGTAAATATACCACAATATTCTAATTTGGAATATAGTATTCAAACTAAACACATTACAATATTCTAATTTGGAAGACAATATTCAAACTAAATATATATTATAATATTCTAATTTGGAATGCAGTAATCAAACCAAACATTCCATAATTTTCTAATTTGAAATGCAGTATTCAAATCAAATATACTACAATATTCTATTGAAATACAATATCCAAACCAAATATACCACCATATTCTAATTTAAAATATACAGTATTATATTTTAGAATACAGTAGGTTTATATGTTTAAATAAATTTATAAAAGATGTATACTAAATAAAATAAATATTTTAATTGTATATGGTGTTAATTGGTGTTTCTAACGGCCCAGTTTCATGAACTCAAAGCCCAAAATGATGGTTGAAAGAATGAAAATAAGAAAACGAAGAGTTCAGATACATTAGTGGACTTTGCAATAAGATTTGGAAACAAAATTGAATTTTAAATAGGCCAGCCCAAGTTCAGACCCAATGGAAACGAGCTTATCATTTGGAGAAAGTAACACTACAAATTTTGATTTAACTCACACATATTAATTCGGAAAAATTATGCCACACATCAAATATTTACACTATATTTACCATTATAGCTATACTTTCAGCAAACTTACCATTCGTAGCTATATTTTAATTTTATATCAAATCCATAAAATAAGAGATTAATTATTTTGAAACAGAAAAAAGAGAGCAACAAGCTCTCGTAGCTTAGTTGGTTAGAGCGCTCACTTAGTTAGCGGAGGTCTTGAATTCGACTCTTAACAAGAATATTTTATTTTTCTGTATTTCTGTATTTCGTCATAGTTGTCCGAACAAATACAGTCAAAACATGGTGTGTCCTTTGTATACACCCCTATATACAATCGATAAAAGTTGTATCTGTATAGGAAAAAAGATGTTCATATTAAATGCTCACACGATAAAGCGACACGTGGAGCCGAAGACAGAAAGCAACCAAGTTTGAAGGCAGCGATCTCGTTTATTCCCGAAGGGAGTGGTACTCGTGAAGGCGAAATAAATGCTTGCCACCCGGTAGCATTTAATGGAGAATATTCTATAACATTAAGTACATAGTCTGTTATAGAGAATATGACATTCACTGTCTACCGTTACACATTCTTCAATGGCCCTCATAATTGCCATTTAAGAAGGACTTGATCCTAGGACCTTGTTCCCTAGGCGCCATTATAAATAGAGAGCTTAACAACCATTGTAAGAGGACGAATTTTCTGACAAGCTCATAATATACTTTATTCAAAAGCTCAATAATATTTTATCTTCTTGTTTATTAATATTGTTATTACTACCTTCGGAAGCTCCGCTCCCAGAACCCAGATTTCTGCTGCCTTATCTCGATTTCAACGCTAAGTCTTAGATTCTTGTTTAATTTATTTATCATTTTGGGATTAAATTGATTCACTTGTCTATAAACCACGTATAAATTCAATTGTACAATTTTACGGTTAAACAGTTTAGCGCCCACCGTGGGGCTTAGACAATTGTGTAATTGAGTTGATCCTTCAATCTATTACTAACCTATTTGATTCTTTGTTCTTAGCAAAAATCATAGAAAATGGCAGATAACGATGTCCGCATCGCACACAATGTTGAGGCCCATAGAAATCATCCTCAGCACGAAGATTCAATCAGTGATACCCGCACCGAGGGGGATGAGGCCACACAGGGCCACGACGAGCAATATCCGCGACATGTTCGAGAGGAAACTCTTAATGATCCAGAAGACGAACACGTCATTTAAACAGTAAGGATCCTGAGAGAGCAACAAAAAGCCATTATGGGCCACCTCTCACGACAGGATCAAGTCATGACGGAGTTAAAGTAGGAGCTTTCGGGTGCTTCCAACAACACGAATGGATGAGGTCCAGTCCCTCCCGGTGCTCCTGCAAATCAAACAACGCAGAGGGTCGACAATAACACCCCGAGGGGCGAAGTCGGCTTCGATAGGGCCGGGGGGAATGGTAGCGGATTCTGTAACAACAGTGAGAATGATCCTTTTAAAATCAAACTCATGCGGTTTATGAAGGAAATAAATGCCCGAATGGATCAATTTCCGGGCGTACCACCAGTGTTGAAAAGACTGGACTCAAAGAAGTACACCCAATTATCATTCAAACCAAGCGCTGCACCTGAGTTGATCTCGAAGCAGTTCAAAATGCCAGACGTGTCGAAGTATGATGGGACTTCAGATCCTCAGGATCGCATCACCACCTATACAACGACAGTGAAGGGAAACAATTTATCTCCACACGAGATTGAGTCAGTCTTGCTGAAGAAATTCGAGGAGGCCCTCACGAAAGGGGCCCTGACATGGTATTCACTCTTGCTCGAGCACTCAATAGATTCCTTCGAGATGCTTGCGGATTCTTTCATCAAGGCCCATACCGGGACCAGAAAGGTATAAGCCCGAAAGGCTGACATATTTAGGATTGCACAAGGAGAGTCTAAATTGTTGCGGGAGTTTGTGACCAGATTCTAGAAGGAAAGGATGCTGCTACCGGCCGTGCCAAATGAATGGGCAGTTAAAGCATTCACTAAAGGTCTGGATTCGAGAAGTTCCGACGCTTCCCGAAAATTGAAAAAAAGTCTGCTCGAGTTTTAAGTAACAACATGGGTAGATGTTCACAACCAGTACAAGTCAAAGATAAGAATCGAAGATGATCAGCTTGGTTTCCCGACATCAACCAATGGTCGAGACCGGGAGAAGAATAAAGAGAAGTCAAAAGATGATTTTGACACAGATCGACGGTCTTCAAGAGGTCGATTTTGCTCTATAAAAGGGTCGAAGGACGTGGTAGAGGTTTTTGGTCGGCGGATAGATTCACAACCGAAAGGAGAGCTGATCACGGCCGGAATAATACAACAATGCATGACAAGGAGATGTCGGGTTCCCGGGACTCCTCCTACCTGAGGCTTTCCGAATACAACTTCAACTCCAACGTCAGCGTAGTGTAGCTAGTATCGCCTATGAGGAACATTAAGTAAGCACGATTCCCAAAGCCGATGAGATTCAATCCCAGCCAGAGGGATCCTAACTTATGATGCAAATACCATGGGACCAATGGCCACCGAACAGAGGACTGTCGACATCTGCGCGAAAAGGTGGCGACATTGCTGAAAAATGGCCATCTCAGAGAATTCTTGAGTGATCGGGCTAAAAACAATTACGGCCATAATCGTGATAACGCGGAACCTTCGAAAGCAGGAGAAGGATCCTCCACGTTTGACGATCAATATGATTTTCGGGAGGAACGAGATTAATGGCGTGACATTTTCGGCGACAAAAAAGACGAAGGTGTTAGTAACCCACAGTAAGAGACTTCAAAAAGTCGCTGAGGACGACATTACTTTCATGGAGGAAGACGCATACGGATTACTGCTACCACATAACGATGCATTGGTAATTTCTTAAATATCTTAGATTTTAAAATTAAACGTGTTTTGGTAGGTTTGGGAAGTTTGTCCAATATAATTCAGTGGAGGGTGCTGGAGCAAGCCAAGTTCACCGAAAGTATCATTCTGGACACAAAACTCCTCACCGGTTTCAACCTACTAAGCGTGACAACCCGATGAGATATCCTACTGCCCAAGAATGCCTAGGGGGTGATGAAGATGACCCTTTTCGAGGTAGTTGATGGCTATATGGGCTATAATATTATCTTGGGGAGACCATGGTTGCACGAGATGAAGGTTGTGCTATCAACGTATCATCACTTGCTGAAATTCCCAACTTCTGACGGGATTAAACAAATAAAAGGTGGACAACCGGCAATAAGGGAGACGAATGCAATCTCAGTTTCTAGTAGCAAAGGGAAGGAGCAAGCAGTATGGCAATTACAGGAACTGACACCTGCTCCCGTGCTAAACGAAGTCAACCAAGGGGAGGAGTCATCGGAATTATATCAGGTACCTGATATTTCCAGGTACAAGAAGAAATGGACGCAACAAAATCCATAGCAGAAGAAATTGAGCAGGTCACATTATTCGAAAAGTTCTTGGAGAGGAAGTTCTACTTGGGGACAGGGCTAAACCCCGAGCTCAGGTCTAGATTTATCGCATTTCTTAAGTTTAATGTTGACTTTTTTGTGTGGTTGCATGCGGATATGACAGGTATCCCTCTAGAAGTGGTCGTACACAAATTAATCCTAGACCCCAACATCCCTCCGATAAGGCAGAAAAAGCGTCCTATTGCCGAGGTCAGAATCAAATTCGTCAAAGAAGAGGTAACTCTTGGGATTCCTGGTGTCGCAAATGGGGATCGAGGTCAACCCCGATAAAATTAAAGCTATCGAAGACATCCCAGCCCAACTATCTAGCGTGAAAGAGGTTCAAAGGTTACGAGGAAGACTGGCCGCTTTAAGTAGATTCATTTCCCGGTCATCGGAAAAATGCCATCATTTCTTTTCACTCCTTAAAAAGAAGAACAACTTCAAGTGGACTCCGGAATGTCAGCATGCTTTGAAGGATTTGTAAAGGTATTTGTCGAGTCCTCTATTACTGTCAAAATCGGAGGAAGGCGAACAACTGCTGATCTACTTAGCAGTCTTAGAGGTAGAGGTAAGTGTCTTTTTAGTCCGTGAGGACGAAGGTACATAATCTCCTATATATTATGTTAGTAAAGTTTTAACGGGAGCAGAAACACGCTACCCACATTTGGAAAAACTGGCCTTAGATCTCGTAGTCGCTGCTCGAAAGCTTAGGCCTTATTTCCAATGTCATCCGATAGCCGTGGTTAGCACTTTTCCCCTGCGGAATATTCTTCATAAACCTAAACTTTCAGGTAGGCTGGTCAAGTGGGCAGTCGAAATAAGTAAAACCAATATGCAAGTAATTGAATTGACATTTATATCTATTCAGATCTTGCTCAGAAAGTAGTTTAATAATTTCTAAAGAATTATTAATAGCAATAGTGGACTCACAGGTCTTAATATTATGCTTCTTAATGAAACTGAAATTTTCTAATTCATAAATCTTTTTAAAAGGTTCATTGGGGATATTTCAATTTTGTAAATCAGTTTCTAATTTAGCAATCTTAGTTGCTGCAGAAGATAAATTAACATTATTCAAAACATGCTGGTTTGAATTCATGATATGAAAATACTGTCTTAGGGGCTTATAGAGCTAAAATAACTATTTAATACGTATAAGTAAATAGTAAATATGCATATCAGAATACAGTACCTTAATCTCTTAAATCTAATGGCTTCTCAGTAAGGTCTTCTTGGTTTTACATCTTTTTCTCTAAAGTCATCTTAGCGACGGGATCACCTAGCAAGGTCTAAACGCCTACCTCGGCAACAGCGACCTATCTCTTTCAGGCTAGCCAACGTCTGAACCGGATATTAATCAGCTACTTCATACTTATAGAGAAAATAATTACCTCATACAAGACTTTGAAGCAATTTAGAACCAGAGATAAAAGAACTGTATGTAAGATATACATAGATATAGTTTAAGAACATCATAATGAAAATAATTTTGCCATGCCCTAGACAGTATATGTACTTAGTTGCCAGTGGGGTCTCGTTCACCACTTTTCAGTTTACTGGGGCTGCTTTCAGATGGTGGAAGGGCTATGAGAGGCGCAGGCCAGTCGGTGGAGCACCACTTACATGGCGTGAGTTCTCCGTTCTCTTTTTGGAGAAGTTCGTGCCACAGTCTCGCAGGGAGGAGCTGCGCAGACAGTTTGAGCAGCTTCATCAGGATGGCATATCTGTGACCCAGTACGAGATAAGGTTTTCGGAGTTGGCTCGTCACGATGTTTGGTTGGTTTCCACTAATAGGGAGAGGATTAGGAGGTTCATTGATGGCCTCACGTATCAGTTGTGGTTGCTTATGACTAGGGAGAGGGTATCTGGAGCAACCTTCAATGAGGTGGTCGATGCTGCTCGGCAGATAGAGATGGTCCGCAGTCAGGAGCGTGGAGAGAGAGAGGCCAAGAGGTCTCGTAGCTTTGGTGGTTTCAGCGGTGCTCCTTCTAGGGGTCAGTTTTACCACGGCAGGGGATGTCCTTATAGGCACACCCGAACGGCTCGTCCAGTTCACCATGGTGCATTATCCAGCCATGGTTCATACAATACTCATCAGGGTCAGTCATCTCTCAGTGCCCTTCCAGCTCAGAGTTCGTCTCGTGCACCATCAACTCAGGGTTCATCTGTACCAGGTCCTTCTGATTATTACTCTGGATCTCGGGGTCCACCTCAGTACTTACCGCCATTTATAGGGATGGGTTATTTTGAGTGTGGAGAGTTGGGTCACATAAAGAGACATTGTCCCCGCCTTTCGGGAGGTCCAGTCCAACAGAAGAGTCAGACTACGAGTTCAGCACCAATTACTTCACCACCCGCCCAGCTAGCTCGGGGTGGGGCTTAGTCAGCTAGGGGTCGCCCAAGAGGGGCAGGCCGATCAGGTGGAGGTCATGCCCGATTCTATGCTATTCCTACCAGACCAGATGTTGTTTCTTCAGATGCAGTGATCACATGTATCGTCTCAATATGCCACAGGGATGCCTCTGTATTGTTTGACCCTGGTTCCACTTATTCGTATGTATCATTGTATTTTGTTCATTATCTATATATGCCCCGTGAGTCCTTAGTTTCATTTGTTCATGTATCTATGCCAATGGGCGATACCATTATTGTGGACCGTGTATATCGGTTGTGTGTAGTGACTATTGGGAGATTGAAGACTAGAGTTGATCTCTTATTGCTTAGTATGGTTGATTTCGACGTGATATTGGGTATGGATTGGTTGTCTCCATGTCAATCTATTCTAGATTGACACGCTAAGACCGTGACGTTGGCGATGCTGGGGTTGCCAAGGATTGAGTGGAAAGGTTCTCTAGACAATGTTCCCAGCAGACTGATTTCATATTTGAAGTCTTAGCGGATGGTTGGGAAGGGTTGTTTATCTTATTTGGCCCTTGTGAGGGATGTTAGTGCTGATACTCCTCCTATTGATTCTGTTCCGGTGGTGCAAAATTTTCCGAATGTGTTTCCTGTAGACCTACTGGGCATGCCGCCCGATAGGGATATTGACTTTGGTATTGACTTGGTGCCGGGCACTCAACCTATTTCTATTCATCCGTATCATATGGCACCAGCTGAGTTGAAAGAATTGAAAGAGCAGATTCAGGAACTCCCTGATAAGGGGTTTATTAGGCCTAGTGTGTCGCTTTGGAGTGCACTGTCCTGTTTGTGAAGAAAAAGGATGGTACTATGTGGATGTGCAGCGATTTTTGGCAGTTGAACAAAGTTACAATCAAGAACAAGTATCCTTTGTCGCGCATTGATGATCTATTTGACCAACTTCGGGGAGCGAGGGTGTTCTCCAAGATTGATTTGAGATCTGTGTATCACCAGTTAAAGATTCGGGACTCGGATATTCTAAAGATAATATTCAGGACCCGTTATGATCGTTATGAGTTCCTTATGATGTCTTTTGGGTTAACCAACACCCCATAAACATTCATGCATCTGATGAACAATGTGTTTCAGCCTTATCTTGACTCATTTGTCATAGTGTTCGTTGATGATATCCTGGTGTACTCTCGTATCCAGGAGGAGCATGTCCAGCATTTGAGAGTTGTGTTGCAGCGGTTGGGGGAGGAGAAACTTTATGCCAAGTTCTCCAAGTGTGAGTTTTGGCTTAGTTCAGTGGCATTCTTGGGGCATGTGGTGTCCAGTGAGGGGATTCAGGTGGATTCGAAGAAGATAGAGCCGGTTCAGATTTGGCCCAGACTGTCCTCAGCCATAGAGATTCGGAGCTTTCTCAGCTTGGCCGGTTATTATCATCGCTTCGTGGAGGGTTTCTCGTCTATTATATTGCCCTTGACTAAATTGACCCAAAACGGTGCTCCTTTCAGATGGTCAGATGAGTGTGAGGAGAGCTTTTAGAAGCTCAAGAATGCCTTGACCACAACCCCAGTTCTAGTTCTACGTTCAGCTTCTGATTCTTATATAATGTACTGTGATGCTTCTCAGATCGATATTGGGTGTGTCTTGATGCAGGAGGGTAGAGTGATTGCTTATGCTTCGCGACAGTTGAAGCACCATGAGAAGAACTACCTTCTCCATGATTTTGAGTTGACTGTCATCGTTCATGCATTAAAGATTTGGAGGCACTATCTCTACGGTGTGTCTTGTGAGGTATTTACAGATCATCGGAGTCTCCAACACTTGTTCAAATAAAAGGATCTAAATTTGAGGCAGCAGAGATGGTTGGAGCTGCTAAAGGACTATGATATCACTATTCTGTATCATCCCGGGAAGGCCAATATGGTGGCCGATGCCTTGAGTAGGAAGGCAGTGAGTTTGGGTAGCTTTGCATTCATTCTTGTTGGTGAGAGACCACTTGCAGTTGATGTTCAGGCCTTGGCCAACCAGTTCGTGAGATTAGATATCTCAGAGCTCAGTCGGGTTCTAGCTTGTATGGTTTCTCGGTCTTCCTTGTATGATCGCATCAGAGAGCGACAATATGATGATACCCATTTGCTTGTCCTTAAGGATACGGTTCAGCACGGTGATGCCAGAGATGTTACTATTGGGGATTATAGGGTGTTGAGGATGCACAGTCGGATTTGTGTGCCTAATATTGATAGGCTACGTGAGTTGATTCTTGAGGAGGCCCACAGTTTACGGTATTCTATTCATCCGGGTGCCGGGAAGATGTACCAGGATTTGAGGCAACATTATTGGTAGAGGAGGATGAAGAAGGATATAGTGGGGTTTGTAGCTCAGTGCCTAAACTATCGGCAGGTAAATTATAAGCATCAGAGATCGGGTGGATTGCTTCAGAGATTAGAGATTCCGTAGTGGAAATGGGAGCGGATCACCATGGATTTTATAGTTGGGCTCCCGCGGACTTCGAGGAAGTTCGATGCTATTTGGGTGATTCTGGATAGGCTGACCATGTATGCGCACTTCATTCTAGTTGGGACTACTTATTCTTCATAGCAGTTGGCTGAGATTTACATCCGTGAGATCATTCACCTTCACGGTGTGCAAGTGTCCATCATTTCAGATCGAGGCATGCAATTTACATCACAGTTTTGGAGAGTCGTGCAGCGAGGGCACCCAGGTTGAGTTGAGTGCAACATTTCACCCTCAGACGGATGGACAATCCGAGCGCACTATTCAGATATTGAAGGATATGCTACGCGCTTGTGTCATTGATTTCGTGGGTTTATGGGATCAGTTTCTGCTGCTCGCAGAGTTTGCCTACTACAATAGTTACCAGTCGAGCATTCAGATGGCTCTGTATGAGGCTTTGTATGGGAGACGGTGCAGATCTCTGGTAGGCTGGATTGAGCCAGGTGAGCCTAGGCTATTGGGTACTGACTTGGTACAGGATGCTTTGGATAAGGTTAAATTGATTCAGGATCGGCTTCGCACGGTGCCGTCCAGATAGAAGAGTTACACCGATAGGAAGTTTCGTGATGTTGCTTACATGGTTGGGGATAAGGTACTGCTTAAGGTTTCACCCATGAAGGGTGTTATGAGGTTCGGGAAAAGGGCAAGTTGAGCCATCGGTATATTGGGCCTTTTGAGGTACTCCAGAGGATTGCAGAGGTGGCTTACATACTTGCCTTGCCACCTAGTTTGTCGAGTGTGCATCCAGTATTTCATGTTTCTATGCTCCGAAAGTATCTCGGCGATCCGTCTCATGTTTTGGATTTCAGCACGGTTCAGTTGGATGGTGATTTGACTTATGATGTGGAGCCGGTGGCCATTTTGGATCGGCAGGTTCGAAAGTTGAGGTCAAAGCACATAGCTTCAGTAAAGGTGCAGTAGAGGGGTCAGCCAGTCGAGGAGGCTACTTGGGAGACCGAGCGGGAGATGTAGAGCAGATATCCATACCTATTTGAGACTCCAAGTACGTTTCTAGACCTGTTCGAGGACAAACGTTTATTTAAGAGGGGGATGATGTAACGACTCGGCCGGTCGTTTTGAGAGTTGTAGCCATGTTCCCCCATTTACTGCTCATTTTGTACTTTATAGCTGTTATGTGACTTGTTAGGTAGTCAGTTCGAGTCCGGTGAGGTTTCGAAATGAACTGAGACACTTAGTCGCAAGGATGAAAATTTAAATTAAAAAGGTTGACCGGATGTGGACTTAGGTGTAGACGATAACGGATTGGAGTTTCGATGGTTCTGTTAGCTCTGTTGGATGATTTTGGACTTAGGAGCATGTCCGGATTGTGGTTTGGAGGTTCGTAATGGAATTAGGCTTGAAATGGAGAAAATTAGATTTTTGAAAAGTTTGACCGGGAGTGGACTTTTTGATATCAGGGTCGGATTCCGATCCTGAAAGTTGGAGTAGGTCCGTAATGTAGAAGTTGAAATTTCAGCATCGTTTGTAGAAGTTGAAATTTCCTTAGTTTCAATAGGCTTGAATTGGGGTGGTGCAATTCGTGTTTTTGATGTTGTTTGAGGTGATTTGAGGGCTCGACTAAGTTCGTATCGTGTTTTAATACTTGTTGGTATGATTGGTTGAGGTCTCGGGGGCCTCGGGTTGATTTTTGGATGGTTAACGGATCGAAAATGGAACTTGGTGTATGGCTGAAGCAGGGACTCTGCTGGTGTAATCTCACCTGCGGAGCTTTGATCTACGAGCTGAGGAGCACAGATGCGGCCAAGATTGGGGAGGACTGTGGTCGCAGGTGCGAGGAGTTTTCCGCACCTGCGTGGCCGCATGTGCAGCGTGATGGGCACATAAGCGGAAGGTGCGCATGTGCGATGGGAAATCCGCACCTGCGATTGCACAGATGCGAGGGCGAGGGCCACAGAAGCGGAGGCCCAGCTCCAGTGGTTCACCGTAGAAGCAGTGGAATGTTGCTTCTGCGATGCTGCACATGCATTTAAGTTTCCGCAGAAGCGGAAGTGCTAGACATAACACTTAAATCTAATGGTTCGCGATTTTGCTTCATTTTAAACATTTCAAGCTCGGGTTCGGGCGATTCTTAAGAGGATTTTCTTGTTTCTTAAGGTTAGTCCCTTGTGCTCATTTTTATCAATAATCTTGCTTCCACATTGAATTTCCCATATAGTTTATGTGTATTCAAGGTGGAATTTGGGAGTTTGAGGTTAGGGATTTGGAGAGTTGAATTTAGGGATTTGGGTGACGATTTGGTGTCATATTTTGGTAATTTTAGTATGGTTGGACTCGTGGATGAATGCGCTTTCAGGTTTTGTAACTTTTAGCGGATTTTGAGATGTGGGCTCGGGGGTCGGCTTTTGAGTCGATTTTTGACTTATGATTAATAACTTAGTATTTTTCTTCTGAAAATGATTCCTTTAGCCCGTGTTGATTATATCGAATATTTTATGGCTAGATTCGAGGTATTCTGAGGCCATTTCGCGAGGAAAGGGTGTGTTGGAGTAGAGATTTGCTCAGATTGAGGTAAGTAACACTTCTAAACTTGGCTCTGAGGGTTCGAAACCCCAAATTATGTGTTATATGATTGGTGTTATGGTGACGCACATGCCAAGTAACGGGTGTGTGGGCGTGCACCATAAGAACTATGACCTAGTCGATTTCATGGAACTGTATAGTGGATTTATCTTGTTGATATACGTGTTTTCGTCATGTGATAAGTAATTGAGTTGCCAATCATGCTAGAAATCATGTTTAGGCTATTACTGGTACTGTTGAGATCCATAAGCTCGTTTCCTTGCTGTTGACTTATTGATTACATTGAAATTTCGTACTCAGTCATATTTATTCATTGCATATCATATCTCAGTCTCTGTTGTTATTTATTGCTATGTCATATCATCATTTTCGGCTAATTTCACGACACTATGAGCCCGAGAGAGAGAGAGAGACTGGAGAGATTGATGACTGAGTGAGGCCGAGGGCCTGAATGAGAGTGACAGTTATGGGCTGCACGCTGCAATATGTTTATTGATTTATGCATGGAGCTGGCTTATTATAGCGCTTGGGCTGAAGGAGCCCATCTGGAGTCTCTACATACCCCCTAGTGAGCGCAATTGATTATATTGAGGGACGGATCTTCCCTGGACATGGATCTTGTCCGAATTATTTAAATTTGGGGTTGGATCTTCCCGTGGGCTGCATTGGCCTTATGCAGTACTGAGTGACTAACTGTCTATATATATATATATATATATATATATATATATATATATATATATATGGGATGGATCTTCCCTGGGTTGGATTGGACATATACAATATTGAGTGACTGAATATTCCGAGAGTGTGAGTACACGAGGTTTTCAGAGTGGTGCATCACATACATCATGTGCATTGGCATGTAGATATAGAGAGGTCATACTCCTCATATCATTTAGAATTTGATCTATTTTACTTGAATTGAGTTTTACCAGTCGAACTTGAAAGCATGCCTACATTTCTGTATTGTTATTTCTATATAGAACTGTACCTGCTGAGTTCGTCACTACCTTTCAGTCCAAAGGTTAGATTTGTTACTTATTGAGTTGGTTGTACTCACGCTACACCCTGCACCTCGTGTGCAGATCCAGATGCTTCCGGTCACGGCGGTTGCTGAGTTGTGGAGTTCGGATTTTCGGAGACTACCGAGGTAGCTGCTTGGCATTCGTAGACCTTGACTCTCCCTCCTTATCTTCCATTTTATGTTTCAGTTATTATTTCTTAGACGGTGTATTAGACTGTGTTTTTATGTAGATGCTCATGTATTCGATGATGCCTCAGTTTTGGTAGAGATTTTGTATGGAATTATGATTTCTTACTCTATTTTTAAAAGGTTTTCCTTAATTTTAACTGCTTCCATATCTTTCAAAGTTTTCGAGTGTGGTAAATATCTACGTAGTCGGCTTGCCTAGTACCATGATAGGCGTCATCATGACATGTTGGTTTTGGGTTGTGACACCAGCCCCGTAGAAACAAGTTAGCCACAAGTAATGGCAATTGCTTTTTAGCATAACAAATGCTTATGTACTTTTGAAAATGGAAGGAATAAAGTAAGGTCCTTTTATTTTTATCTTGTTTCTTGTCCTATCGATGAATTAATTTTATCATTTGAAAGTTAAACAAGTACTTCAAATGCTAGTGCCATAATGAACAGGAGATGTCCTCTTCAAGAGCACCGTAAACATAAGAGGGCCCTCTCTTATGAAATCCTCATGGTAAAGGGTTGATTCCGGAAGAACTTTTGCCCGGAACCCAAATGCTCTCGGGGAAAAATACACTTGAAGCCTTGCATAATTCGACGCAAAGAGAAAAACTTGCATAAATACTTAAATGAAAAGTACGCAAAGAGAAAAAACTTGCACAATACTTAAACGAAAAAAGACTTCTATTCACAGCAAATGTGCCAAGCAGCACAAATACAAAGGTATGGAAAAGAAAAGAAAGCAAAAAGCTAAACTACTTCACCCTCGGAATCTGGAGGAAGAGAAGTATCTGCACCCCCGGGAGAAGTAGGCGGATCTGGCCGGCTCAATATCTTAACCCTCACCATCTTGGCCTTCAGCATCATCCCCTTCCGATTCTTCTTTAGTTCCCGAGAACTCAGAATCTTAACCAGAAGAGTCGGTAGCATCAAGTTGGACTGGAAGACCCCTTCGGGCAGTTGACTCCAGCTCATGGGCCTTAGCGATTTTGGCATCAAAGTCATTGACGCCTGGAGGCTGACATCGAGGTCATGGACAGTGGATTTTAAAACTTTATTGTGATCTATGATACTCTTAGCAGCAACAACTGCTTCAGCTTTGGAATTCAAGGATGCCTCCAAATTATTCAATCTTTCGGTAGAGGCAGCCTCGCGATCAGATGCAGCAAGAACGACATTGTGGACCTTAACCCATATTGCCCTAGCTTCTTCAAATTATACCCTTAACAGGGCTGCCTCTTAGCTGGGGGTCACTACCCCTTGCTCGCTTTGCTGCAACCGAGCCTCTAACTCAACGACCTCGGCAGCCCGCGCTTCCAATTCTAGGAGACGAGCAGCAATTTGATCTCGTTAAGCCAACAATCGATCCCGCTCGGAGGTAAGTTCCTCATTATCAAGAATTAACCCCTAAAGGCCCTCGAAAGTAAGGAAGTTAGCCTGTAAAATAGAAGTACAAACTAAAAACCTTGCCATAACAATGATAGAAGAAACAACAGAGGAAACAAAAATCATATCGTCACTGCGTTGTGCATGGCATTGTTCAACAAACACTCTCCCGAGAGAGATTGTATTTTATTCCTATCTTTTTTTGAAGCCGGAGACTTCAGAAAATTAGCAAGTTCCACCGGCCGGGATAACAAATGGCATCCAGTAGAAACCGAGAGAGAGATGCTCATTCTCCTTTGAGAATATTCGGAGGGGGAAGAATAATTATGGCCCAAATTCCCATGAATTGGGGACTGGGGAAGAGGGACATCCTACTCTCTGACAACTGCGGCCGATGAAGATTATGTAGCAGTTGCTGGTGGCAAAGGTAAGGTTGATGAAGATGATAGCGTTGTAGGTTAAGAAGCAGTTGCGGCAAGTGCAATGCTGGTTGTTGGTTGCTTATCAACCGAAGATAGAAGAGACCCGGTACCCAACCTCACGGGACCGGGCACGACGACTGGGACTCGAAAATAGGAGTTAGCATCTTCCACCATGTCATATTCCCTTAAGAGCGTCGGGGCGTTATCTTCGGTTGGCATTACTAGCTCAACAGATTGAGCATTCTGGTGAGCTGATGAAGGTCGCCATCATCTATGTAGAGAAACCCCCTCATCACTAGCTCCTCCATCAACGTCGATCACCATAGTGTCTATGGCCGGCTCAGATGCGACACTCATCACCACAGCATCTGCGGCAGGCTCATGAGCGGCGTTCTTCACTTTTTTATTTTTACCCTCAGCCGCGGAGGAACAACGCCTTTTTGGTTGCTTGTTCTCTGTCCGGGACTCGGAGAAGAAGCTTTTGCACCGGAAGCAGGCCCAGTGACACCCGTTTGGGTAAAGGCCTCCTACAGCAACCTCGCCGCATCGGCTGGATCAGCCAAAACATCCTCCTCGGGGACGGTAACAGAGCTTTGTGATAGACATGTATTCAACGCGAGAGAAAGGTTATCCAACTTTCCTTTACGAAAGGTAAAAGCAAGATGAGTTCAACCTACCATAATTTTTTGCCTTTCACCCGTATTTAAGGCTCTTTCCACGTGTGGGTCATGGGAGTAGTGACATCTAAAATCTTCTGGACCCATTGGTCCAAACCTTCAACCCTTGGTGGTATCCACCGAGTTGGTGAAATAATGATAGAAGAAGGATCAGTAACAGCATGGGACGATCTTTAACTAGAAGAAAAGATAAACGATGAACTTACGAGTACGGTTCTAGAATTCAGGAAATGATGCAGTCGTGGCCGGAATGATGTCCCTGGTGGAAACTACAATGAACCGCTCCATCCACCCATGGTCGTTGTTATCATCCATGCTGATGAGCAAAGCATGGTGACCACGTTTGCTGAAATTTATCATTCCCCCACGAATAATCTTGGGGGAGTAAAGGTATATCAACTAAGCCAATGGAAAGCTCTTCCCCGGTCTCCTGGATTAGCCGCCAAAGAAAAGCAACAATCCGCCACACAGAAAGGCTCACTTGTGCCAAGCAAACTTGGTAACGAAGGCAAAATTCCTAGATAATGGAGTCAAGCCTCATGTTCAATAAGGACGGGCCCAAAGTAAAGTGATACACATAAATATATATAGAACCCTTCTAGTAGAAGGTAACCCGCTCTGCCACATCATGAGTAATGATGTTTAAATCATGACAACCACAATCTTCCTTCACAATAGGGATGCTCGAAGGAAGGATGGAAGAAGGATATACGCCAACAACCCATGTTCGGGGGTTAGAAGAAGGATACTTCTCTTTGAAGTCCTTAGATTTAATAAGCTTTTTGGGAATGATGGTGCTCACCATGGGTGGAGCAACATCATCAGCACTTCCTTTGTTCTTTGAAGAACCGGGATTTTTGGAAGAAAAAGCCATATTTAGTAAAAAGGAGTAAGAAATTTCTTTGAAGAAGAAGGGTAAAGAAAGTTATAAAGAATTGAGTAAAGAAATCAAAAGAGTTCTAAGAGTATGTGAAGTGTAAAAGAAGTAAATTAAAGTGTATAAGTAAAGGAATAGGCGGCTAAAATCGTGGCCATAATTACCTCGATAACCGGCAAAAGTGTTGCTGAATCGTGGGATGACGCGTGTTCGGGGCATTAAATGCGGAGAGACGTGCGTCTAATCAACCGTCAGAAACCTTTTAGAGGGTGTTAGAGAATTTTATGCCAAGAAAGGTATCTCTACCAACTTCCTGGTAACACAAGGTTATGCCACCGAAAAGCAAGGGGACTATCTGTATAAGGAAAAATATACAACTACAACAACAACAACCCAGTAAAATCCCACTAATGGGGTCTGGGGAGAGTAGTGTATACGCAGACCTTACCCCTACCCCGAAGGAGTAGAGAGGCTGTTTCCGAAAGACCCTCGGCTAAAAAAAAACAAAAAGACAAAAGGACAAAAAGGAGACAATATTAGTATCACAACAACAATCATATGATAAATAAAAACACCATGAAATCCAGAAAAAGGATGCAAAGCAAAGGGAGACAATATTAGTAAATATTAGTATCACCACAACAATCATAAGAACAATAGGAACACCATGAAATCTAGAAGAAAGATGCAAAGAAAAATCGATAGCTAGTAAATAGGACATGCACTGAAAAGCGAAATAGTAAGCCACAACATTGCCCCTAGCTATCTTAGACAAAAACCTTACATGGCTAGTCCCACAATGGTACGAAGTAAGGCACGACTCAAGTACCTCCTAACCTACAACCCTAAGGAAAAATATGTTCATATTAAATGCTCGCACGATAAAGTGACATGTAGAGCCGAAGACAGAAGGTAACCAGTTCCGAAGGTAGCAATCTCGTTTGTTCCCGAAGAGAGTGGTACACGTGAAGGCGAAATAAATGCTTTCCACCCAGTAGCATTTAATGGAGACTATTCTATAACATTAAGTACATAGTTCGTTACAGAGAATATGGCAATCACTGCCTACCGTTATACATTCTTCAAAGGCCCTCATAATTATCATTTAAGAAGGGCTTGATCCTAGGACCTTGTTCCCTAGGCGCCATTATCAATAGAGAACTCAACAACCATTGTAAGGGGATAAATTTTCTGACAAGCTGATACTATACTTATTCAAAAGCTCAATAATATTTTATCTTCTTGCTTATTAATATTGTTATTACTGCCTCCGGAAGCTCCGCTCCCGAAACTCAGATTTCTGCTGCCTTATCTCAATTTCAATGCTAAGTATTAGATTCTTGTTTAATTTATTTATTATTTTGGGATCAAAGCGATTCACTTGTCTATAAATCACATATAAATTTAATTGTATCATTTACGGGTAAATAGTATCCTTTGTATACACTCATGTATACAGTTGATAAAAGTTGTATTTTGCCTTGATTACAGTTAATACATATTGTATTCGTTGCACGAATGAGAATAATTGCGCAAACGAATATAGTTGATACATGTTGTATTCGTTGCGCGAATGAATATAAGTGACACAAGTTATATTTGTTGCGCACTTAAATACAAGTGATACAAGTTAGTAACAATATAATAGTAGCTACGAATGGTAATTAGGCAAACTATAGTTATTAGGGTTTAAACTATAGTGGTTTATGCAAATTCCTTTATTAATTCCCATTGAACCTTTTCATAGTAAGGTGCAGTGCCTTACATCGACTTTAAAAGTGTCACGACCCAAAATGATGGGCCGCGACGGGCACCCGGCACCTTACTCAACCGAGTACAAACGTAATGTATCTTTCTTATTACATCATCATAAACACGTGACATACGGGCCTAATAGGCCAACATCATCATTTATAAACTCAAAACATAGACCGACAAGGCCGTACAAACTTTCACGTACACGACATATGTCTACAAGCCTCTAACAGTACATAATTGTCATAAAGGCCGGGACAGAGCCCCGCCATACCAAACCATACACATCTAAATCATACTGACCAAACAAGTAACTCCGGAGCAAATGGAGTGCACCAATATCTATTGCTGAGCTGATCGCCTACTTGGAGGACTCTCGACCTGTCTATCGAGACTTGCGGGCATGAAACGCGGTGTCCCCATGCAAAAGGTACGTCAGTACAAATAATGTACCGAGTATGTAAGGAATGAAAATTATTAAATAATAGACATGAGAGAAACATGGAGTAACAGACTCGACATGTACGTGTGCATAGCTCTGCGAGTCATTTCATTTTTATAATGTCATGCATATGCATATAAACGTCATACCATGCATAGGTATATGCGTTCATAGCATCATCAAGCCTATGAGGGTATTCCATCATATCATTTCAGCCACTGTGGGAAAATCATCAACGTATACCAGCTGATCAGGTGGTGGTGCGTATATAATGCCATAACCTTTTCCTATATTCCATATACATATAATATACATATATACGCGTATATAACATCATCTGGTCATAGGTCAATGTATATGTATAAATGCATGAAATGCATAAGAAATACGTTAATAATATTTTCTCGGAATGTCATAAAAATAATATGCCTTAAGAAATACGTTAATAAGATTTTCTCGGATTGACATAAAAATAATATGCATGTCGGATAAATTTTATCAAATATGTATTTTTCTGAGACCCATAAACAGAAGATATAATAATAATTCACATGGGGAATCAAGAATATAGACACCCCTAATATTTCTATGAATAGAGTCATGTATGGAAATTGTGCATTTTCTCGTTTCGTTTGTGTCGTATGGATCATGCCAAAAGAAATAAGGGATATCCTTAACATACCTGGAGTAGGAAAAAATCCGTGTGATATTCTTGAGAAGGTACCGTACTCCCTTAGAATCGCAAAAATCCCGTTGCTATTACGTAGTATAACTTTGTATGAAATCTCACGTTTTTGAATTCTTGAAGATCCATGAAAGCTCACGTTACTGAATTTTTTTTAAATCACACGTTACTGAATATGAAGCTCACGTTATTGAATATGAAGCTCATGTCCAAAGCATTGGAGTTCAAAATGAATTCTCTGAAGTTTCAAAATGAATTCTTTCAATGACTTGCTTGGTAGTCCCCACTTGACTTTAATGCTTAGAAAGACTACTTTTACAAGTCTTTGTATGAAATCACGTAAAACAGTTTGCTGAAGCAACATAAGTGCCCAATTACAAGATATAAGAAATCTAATACCTTAAAGACTTATGGGCCCCACTTTTGGGGTTTATTTAATCCAAAAATTTTCCTACACATGTCACATATTTGTCAAGACCAATGAGTCACAATGACTTAACTCCTTACTGCCACGTTCTTGGCTTAATAATCTTATCCAATAGCTTAATTAACTAATTAGGTAATATCCCGCTACCCGATAATTAATTAATTACCCTCATAATTAAGAATTATCTCAAATTACTTAAAATGCTACTCACTTTTAACGTACCTTATGGCCATGTGGTGCCTTGTATGGTACTAGTCCATAAATACCAGGTATTTTAGCTCGAGCCGTATTTTATCCCAAAATATCAAATTTCGACGAAATTCATTTTCTTCGATTTGCTTACCCTCTCACCTTCACGAATTTAGTCATCACTTGTTTGAAATAGCATAATACTTATAATCTCACAATAATCTCATTCCCGAACTTACGTCGATTACCTTACGATGAAACTTTAACATACGAAAATACGGAATGTAACATCTCATTTTCGAGCTTATATCAATTTACTTATGGCGTACTTCCATGTACGAAAACATGGGGTGTAACAGTATTCCCCCATTTGGAATATTCGTTCTCGAATATTGACTGATGCACTTTATTATTCTCATAACCCATAGCTCTTTCGAATACTTTAATACTCTTCTTTCCATTTAGGCAACTGTTCTTTGAATAAATCCAAAGGCTAGGGCATTCCCTCCTTTAAGCCTCTTTCTCATACCACGACTTGTAGTTAGAATCCTTCTAATCTCGTAATTGTTGCTACCTTCTATCATGCAGCCTGTACGACTCTAACTTTGTATGTGCGCCTATGAGACGCTTCTCTTCCCTTTCCTCCAGCTTTTAGCCAATATCTAGGCCTCACATTGTTGAACTTACGAATATTGCTATATCTCATTTTGTACTTTGTAACTTTTATCCATGCATTGTTGATTTACCTCAATGCTGATCTACAATCTACCACTAATATCTTGAAACTTCTCATGTAAAACATTATTACTAGGGCTTACGTCTTATCGGGGAACATCTGAAATGATTAGACTGATCCACCTTGGGGAGGGGGGGGAGGGGCGATACCATGCTTCTATAACCATATTTCATAGCATCCCAATGTTATTCACCTTACGTGGGTATTTTAATCATGTACCATTTACCACAATTACACCCTCATTCTACTACCAGGGCAGCATTCCATCTCTTCTAAATGTTACTAGTCTTAAACTCCTTTGAGTTCATTCAGGCTATACCGAGCTTTCTATAACTTAGAGAAACCATCAGCTCTTCTTGTTTTCATGGGCTTAATCCTGAGGACTTATCCATTTTCGTCACCTTCCTCACTTTCCCTTTCTTATCCTCGCTTCTGTCTTCCTAAAACCTTGTCGCTTTACCATACTTTAGCTTGCGACCTACATATATCCATTTATACTGCTCGCAATCTTGCTTGCACCATATATTTCCTTGTATTATTCTGGAACATCAAGCGAGACATCGCATCGTCTCTAACTCTTCTTCACTCTCTCGGCTAGGTCTCTTGGTACCCTGAAACCATAGGCTGGAAGCTATGCTACTGACGACGATGCTATCATTCCTGGGTACTGAATACTCGCGCTTCTAGCCTTTTATCTGCAGTATAGACTATTCACCATCTTCTGCACTTGAGTATCTCGTACGTTATTCACCTTTACCTTACTTGCTTTAAAATCTCACATCACATCGTCTATCTCTTTCATAACTTCCCTTCCACATAGGTATGATTTACATCCACAACTTGAAGCTCTATTATAATACTTGCACCTCTAGTCCATACACAATCCGGTGAGAGCTTCATACTGACTTCTTAGGAGGCCGGTACTCTTCTGACTGGATTTATCGTAGAGCCGTTATAGAATATGGCTATTGTACTATCTCTCTTGTACCTCTTATATTTAAGAGTGATCCTGTAATGTTCTCAATCGCGAGCTCTATAATTTTTTGGGTCCAATAATCAGAATCCTGATTTACTTTGTTGATGTAACTCTTTAGTTTCCTCTTCCTTCTGATCAGCCTTTATGTAGGCTTAAGCTATCTTCCGATCTGCTTCTCATAGTATTACTTTAGCCTTTCATAGACGCTATGGAATATCCACGATACAATCTTTTAACAATTCAATCCCTTGTCTATGACTGGACTCTGTTCTTTCTTTTAACTTATATCGGAGTCTTCTATGGCTGTATGATTGGCAACATATAGGCTGCATGGATAATACTCCGAAATCTTAAGTGCGTTCATAATGTAACTAACTCTGGATTATTGATCAAATAATTCCTTCTGTTCCTTCTCATCTTTCTTTAAATGTAAGCAATTACTTTTCCTGGTCTTTTTGCCCCCTTGTTGCGTGCATACTTAGCTTATCTAAGTTCTCACGCGTGCCAAAATTTTCGTGCAACTCATATGGTCTCGAATAATACTTTTGGTTTTACTCCCCGCTCATTAGCCATGGTAGGTGCCACTTTCTTTTGGAGTGTATACAATTTTGTAGTGAGACTGTTATTACACAGCCATTTCCTTTTTAGGTCACTGTGCTTTGGTTGAAACCTTTTTCCTTATTTTCTCAGCTAGTCTTTTATTGTAGTACTTAGGGAGGACCCTCTAACTCTTGTAAAGCTGTGAGCTTATTACGTCGTATACTCGAACGAATTTTTGATGTCCTTCCTCGCCTATAATTATCCGTAGTTACTTACCTCCACGCCCATATACTTGCAGGGTTGCTTCTGAACTGATATTTCGACTATCTTCCCAGTGACATTCTCTTTTATTTCCGTAACCCTCATACAGTACCGTTACTACCGCCCCTTCTATATTAATATTTCTTACGGTTATGATGTCATATCTGCGAGACTAAATGCCTCATGTTGGGGTTCACTATGTTTATCTTGCACGATCTGTTGATTTGTCTGTATCCTCTTGTCTAGACATAACTAGGCTTTTCCTGAATCAACTACTAACTACTCGTTGGCCCATTCTCATATCAATATTCCAAGTAATCTTTCTTGGGTTATTTCCTTTGTCTTAACTTACATCTTACGCTGGCTCTTTATTTATCAATAACATCCCGGCCGGAACCCTTACTTCCTCTCCTTGGCGTCGTGCTTGCTTAATGCTCTGGAATCATAGCATATACGTAGGATTTGAATAGGTACAATCTCATCCCTTTCTCATTTTTATCGTATTCTTCCTTTACTATTCCATAGTTACCTGAACCACTAAATTCTGACGTAATGCCATATCACTCCATATTCCCCCCTTTAGGGAAGTACTAAGAGTTGGAGCTACAACAATCTACCTATAGATGTTTTACCTCTTCATTTTTGGTGTCTTTTCACATCCTCGATGACCCTTACTCGCCTTGCGGTAATCCTTTTGAACTAAGGATAACGAAATTCCTTACTCACGAGGGTGGCAATTACTATGACTGGCATATACAGTCTCTTAACCTTGACTTTGTTCACATTGCTTGCTTTAGGGAAGCGTCTTCCTGAATGACCATTCTATGAATTTCTCATGAATTTTCTTCTCTTGTCCATTCTTTTATCGTCGGAACGAAATCTGAAATTCTCATGATGTCGACCACTATCAAATCACTCAGCCCCTAATTCATTTTTAATTTATCTTGTTCACCCGCCCATACTGATTTTTATTATTCTGGGGTCTAACTTTTCCTTCTGGTAGTCGCGTTAGAGTCACGAACTTATTTCTCGAATGAGGATATGGCTTTATGGCCTATACTCTTTTGTTGTCTCAAGACCTGTCACCTCTCGTCTTTTCCTTCACTTGACAATAGACTCTGTAATACTGTCATCTTTTTGATCTACCGTTGTCATCCATGTATCACATCTTACTCATAATGCTTCATTAATTCTCTTCTTATTCCCCTGCTAATATTTATGTCTATCACTTTATTCTGAAAATTCCAACAAGATATTCTTTTGCTTTTAGCTCCCCTTGCTCCATCCACCGGCTCTTCGGGTTGCCTAACATTCTTTCTCTACTAGGGACGGGAGTCACACTAAGATAATATTTATCCTTTCCAGGCTTCCAGTGTCTGTCTTTGTAGCACTCATATCTAGCTGTACTATTTTAGAGTGCGCCATTTGGGTGTCTCACAAGGAGACCTGTTAGCACATTTGCAATATCCTTCGGAAATGTCAACTAAAACAAACAATCAATTCACCATTTTGGGTTACTCTAACCCCAGCCGGATTCTGATATCCCGTCCTTTTCTTAATCTACACCTGTTAGCCCCCAATAAGGTATAACTGAGATGGGTGTGGCCAATTATACATACCTCTGTTACTGTTGAGGGTAACTCACAATGCTTATATTTTTCTGCCGGAACTAATAATCTTCCTTAACTGGGTGCCTCGTACCCTTCTTCACCTTGCTTCTTTTACTTACTGAAACTTGTGTCTCCCTCCTTATTCCTTTTTACCGTAAGAGTAGATTGGCATTCTTGCCTTAGGGATCCTTATCAAGAAGCATACACATCTTAGTATACATATGATTTGCTGAATACCTCATATTTATCCATTATAAGCATGATGCAAAAATAGAGTTCCTCTGACTCAACTCTTCCACAGCTATATCATTTACCAAACGTCTTTCTGGATGTAGGCATCGTCGTATTATGAATAAGATAGAGTTAGGAAATTGAGCTCTATGACACTATCTAGAGTAAGAATAAAGAGTGACAGTCCTAAATGCCCTGTAGCCTCCTGCTTATAAGTGTGGTGCATGACACACCCATAAACAAGACTCTACTAGACACGGCTTGTAGACTCCCTAGAACAGAACTGCTCTGATACCACATTTGTCACGACCCAAACCGATGGGCCGCGACGGGCACTCGGTACTTTACTCAACCGAGTACCAACGTAACGTACCTTTCTTATTACATCATCATATACACGTGACATAAGGGCCTAATAGGCCAACATCATCCTTTATAAACTCAAAACATAGGCCGACAAGGCCGTACAATCTTTCACGTATACGACATATGTTTACAAGCCTCTAAGAGTACATAATTATCATAAAAGGTCGGGACAGAGCCTCGCCATACCAAACCATACACATCTAAATCATACTGACCAAACAAGCAACTCCGGAGCAAATGGAGTGCACCAATATCTTCTGTTGAGCTGATCGCCTACTTGGAGGACTCTCGACCTGTCTATCGAGACGTACGGGCATGAAACGCAGTGTCCCCATGCAAAAGGCATGTCAGTACAAATAATGTACCGAGTATGTAAGGAATGAAAATCATTAAATAATAGACATGAGAGAAACATGGAGTAAAAGACTCGACATATACGTGTGCATAGCTCTGTGAGTCATTTCATTTTTATAATATCGGCATATGCGTATAAATGTCATACCATGCATAGGTATATGCGTTCATAGCATCATCAAGCCTCTGAGGGCATCCCATCATATCATTTCAGCCACTGCGGGCAAATCATCAATGTATACCAGCTGATCAGGTGGTGGTGCGTATATAACACCATAACCTTTTTTCATATTCCATATACATATAATATATATATATATACACGTATATAACACCATCTGGTCATGGGTCAATGCATATGTACAAATGCATGAAATGCATAAGAAATACGTAAATAATATTTTCTTGGAATGTCATAAAAATAATATGCCTTAAGAAATACGTTAATAAGATTTTCTCGGAATGTCATAAAAATAATTTGCTTGTCGGATAAATTTTACAATACGTATTTTTCTAAGACCCATGAACAGAAGATATAATAATAATTCACATGGGGAATCAAGAATATAGACACCCCTAATATTTCTATGAATAGAGTCATGTATGGAAATTGTGCATTTTCTCATTTCGTTTGTGTCGTATGGATCATGCCAAAATAAATAAGGGATATCCTTAACATACCTGGAGTAGGAGAAAATCCATGTGATATTCTTGAGAAGGATTACACTGTACTCCCTTAGAATCGCAAAAATCCTGTTGCTATTTCGTAGTATAACTTTGTATGAAATTTCACGTTTTTTAATTCTTGAAGATCCATGAAAGCTCAAGTTACTGAAATTTTTTGAAAGCACACGTTACTGAATATGAAGCTCACGTTATTGAATATGAAGCTCACGTCCAAAGCCTTGGACTTCACAATGAATTCTCTAAAATTTCAAAATGAATTCTTTCAATGACTTGCTTGGTAGGCCCCACTTGACTTTAATGCTTAGAAAGACTACTTTTACAAGTCTTTGTATGAAATCACGTAAAACAGTTTGATGAAGCAACATAAGTGCTCAATTACAAGATATAAGAATTCTCTTGCCTTAAAGACTTGTGGGCCCCACTTTTGGGGTTTATTTAATCTAAAATTTTCCTACACATGCCACCTATTTGTCAAGACCAATGAGTCACAATGACTTAACTCCTTACTGCCACGTTCTTGGCTTAATAATCTTATCCAATAGCTTAATTAACTAATTAGGTAATATCCCGCTACCCGATAATTAACTAATTACCCGCATAATTAAGAATTATCTCAAATTACTTAAAATGCTACTCACTTTTAACGTACCTTATGGCCATGTGGTACCTTGTATGGTACTAGTCCATAAATACCGGGTATTTTAGCTCGAGCCGTATTTTATCCCAAAATGTCAAATTTCGACGAAATTTATTTTCTTCGATTTGCTTACCCTCTCACCTTCACGATTTTACTCATCACTTGTTTAAAATAGCATAATACTTATAATCTCACAATAATCACCCGAACTTACGTCGATTACCTTACGACGAAACTTTAATATACAAAAATACGGAATGTAACATCTCATTTCCGAGCTTATATCAATTTACTTATGGCGTACTTCTATGTACGAAAATATGGGGTGTAACAAAAAGTGCTGAAATACTCCAAATCTCTCCTTACAAATGTGAGTAGAGTGTGCTATATTTACTAGTTGAGAGAAGGTCCAAATTTACCCCTCTACATTTGGATATTGTTTACATTTAACCTCCGTTATACTATTCGGCCAAATTTACCCTTACCATCAGTAAACTTTTAAAAGTTTCCCTTCAGTCCGTTAGGTAACCTAAAATCTCCCAAACTCCTTTTATTTAAATCACTTATTCTTCTTCTTGATTCACTATTTTTAAAATAGTTGGTATTTACCTGCTTTCTTAATTGATAAAAAAAAAATAAGAGAAAAAAATATTAAAATAATACAGCGGCTAGTAAACAAAGTATAGTAAATTGAAGAATTTAAATTGGGTACCTTGTTTAAATTTTAAAAGTATTTACAATACCCCAACTTTAATGAATTCGTTTCACCAAAGGTATGGAGACTTTGCAAGTATTAGTGATAGAAGTTGAAGTTCCTTGGAGATTTTGCATTGTCGAATTCAACTTTGCTTTAATCAAATGCATACGCATTGCGCACTCTTAAATTAGTAGACCGAACTCTATACTAACTAAACAATTACAAAATATATTCAAATATATATATGTACATATATGATGAGAAACCGCATATAGTACATAACAGATAGACTCACAGAATTCTGCGGTGTGTATATGGTTGAAAAATTATAAAAATTTCAAACCAATTCCAAAATCATTATCACAAGAAGAGAAGTGGGTGTAATAGTAACTAAAAATATTTATGAATAATTTAGTACCTTTAGCATTCATATTAATATTAAATTATGAAAATAGTGGATCAAGAAGACGAACAAGTGATTTAAATAAAAGAGACTTGAGAGATTTTGGGTTACCTAACAGACTGAGGGGTAATTTTTAAAAGTTTACTGATGGTAGAGGTTTGCCGAATAGTATAACGGTAGGGGTAAATTTGACCAAATAGTATAATGGAAGTTAAATGTAGACAATATCCGAAAGTAGATGGGTAAATTTGGATCTTTTCCCTTATTAGTGATTGAGAGTGAGGTGAGGGGGTGATGAAATAGATAAAATCAAAATGTTATTGCCCTCTTGGATCTTTTCCTCTAGCTTGAAGTAAGCTCTTCAATAAATCAAATTGTTCCAGACAAGGTTTTTTCAAATCAACTAGAGGAATTAAACAAGGGGATCTATTATCCCCATCCCTTTTTGTCATTGGTGCTGAGTTGTTGTCTAGGCTAATGAACAATCTCTCTGAAGATGGCTTTGTTCCGTATTTAGCTGAAAGAAGGGGTCCATTAATCACACATCTGTGTTATGCAGATGATACTATATTATTCTCCTCAGCTGATCCTACATCCCTGAAGAGGATGATGACTAATTTGGAACTTTATGAGCGTATTTCTGGGCAAAAGAACAAAAAAACAAATCAGGCTTTTATATCTCTTCCAACCTCTCAGACATTCAAATCAGTGATGTTCATAACATTACAGGCTTCAATCAATTCCAATTTCCAATGCAATGCTTGGGATGTCCTATTTACTTGGGTAGAAAAAAAGTGGTTTACTTCAATAATATGGTAGCTAAAGTTGCCAACAGGTTATAGGGATGGCAAGGGAAGCTCATTTCGTATGATGGTAAAGCAGTACTCATCAAATCAATTTTACACTCCCTTCCTCTATATTTACTGACTACCATGGATCCTCCTCAAACTGTCCTCACCCAAATCGAAAAAATTATTGCTAAATTTTTTTGGGGCAAAGAGGTCAATAGGAACAAATTCCATTGGATACCCAAGAGGGAGGGGTTGGATTTAGATCTCTCAAGGATTTTTGCACCTCTTTCTCTGCTAAAGCTTGGTGGAACTTTAGGACCAAGAATAGTCTCCTGAGATAATTCCTGGAAGCCAAATACTGCAAAAAAAAATATCTATTACTCAGAAATTGGTCATATGGTCAATCTCATAATTGGAAGAGAGTTATGAATATAAAGGTTGATACTGAAAAGCTCATTTTATGGCAAATTGGCTCAGGTTTGGTGTCCTTCTGGTGGGATAATTGAACCCGCAGTGGATCACTAGCCATGCTCACTCATTACTATAATGCATCCAGAAATATTCCTGTGAACAGTTACATCAATGAAGGGCCCTGGAATATTACAAAGCTCAGAGACATCCTTCCAGACAACATTGTAAATGATATCCTCAAAATTGAGATTCATAATGGAAAAGAGGACTGGCCAATCTGGAGAATTGATACTTCTGGAGTCTTTTCTTGCAAATCTGCTTGGCAATATTTGAGAAATCATAAGAACTGCTCCTTCACTGCTAGCATGATCTGGCATAAAAAACTTCCTTTTAAAATATCGTTCTTCATCATCAGGATGCTCCGAAATAGAATTCCTACAAATGATGTTACTCAGAAATTTACTATGATGATTCCATCTAAGTACTCTTGTTGTGCTAATCATAAGGCATAAACCATTACACATTTATTTTGTGAAAGTCAAATTTCAAAGAACGTTTGGTCATTCTTTGGTCAAAGTTGTAGTATCAATATTAGACTTGGTAACACTAGACAACTCCTTATGTCTTGGTGGCTATCTAAAGCAAATAACAAAATTCATGCAATGCTATTACAATGCCTTCCAATACTTATCTGTTGGGAGATATGGAAGAGTAGATGCACCGCAAGATACGAAAATATTCCCATGAATAGCAGAATTATTATCTAGCAAGTATCCAGGTACATATTTATTATTCTTAATAGTCAATTCCCTGATGTCCAATAGCCTTTGAATTGGAATGATATGTGCAATATTGTGGAGAAAGCTAAACAAGCCATTAGCATTCAAATGGTTCGCCGGAAGAAACCTAATGATGGTTGGCTAAAGCTGAATATTGATGGTTATTGCAAAGGAAATCCGGGTAGCTCTAGAGGAGGGGGTATCATTAGAGATAACCTGGGATATTTTATTTTGGCCTATGCTGAGTACTACGTCCAGGAAAGTAACAACATGGAGGAGGCTAAAGCTTTGCTCCATGGAATACAATTGTGTATTAGTAAAGGCCATCTAGGGTGATTGCGGAATCTGACTCTCAACTGATTATCAACCTGATTAATTACTAAATGAAGGCCCATTGGCATATCCAGCACATCATTGATCATATTGTCCATCTCTCTAGGAGTGGTAATTTTATTTTTGTTCATATTCGCAGAGAAGGCAATATGGTTGTTGACCAGTTAGCTAATTACGGAAAAAGCCTAAGAAATTACATTATTATTGATGACGTTTCTTTTTTGCCAGAACAAGTGAAGTCAATTTTAAGGCTTGATCGAGAGGGCATCCCGAATTTCAGAATAAAACCAAGGAAGACTCATTTTGTTATTAATGATGCTAATAATAGATAATCATGACTATAGTGATATTGACTCTGTGTCTAGCATACTGTTGTAAAGGTCCCACTAACTCCTCTATTATGGAGAATATCTCCCAAACTTATCTTTCTCGCTTCAGGCATTTGTACATAAGAGTGATTAATATCACTCTTCATCTTGTTCTAGATGCTATAGCCTATATCCACCTTCGTGTACTAGTTCTTTTTGATAATATACAGGTTCGGGGTCACGCCTAAACCCCATCATCCACCAATGGTGGACTTTTGTTAACAAAAAAAAAAATCATCCGAGTAAGTCATAGGAAATTGAAAAAGTACAATAGACAATTTTGTCATAACGTTTTGGTGACATGTTATCCCGACATTGTAATTGGCAAAAAGATATGGTTGCCCTTTAAAAATCGAAAAGATGTTAAGGTTATGACAAAATTATCTAATCCGAAAAAGGAATAACACTTTCTATAGTTGAGATCAAACTAATTGTATTTATCTATTTTTAAATATGTATTTTTAATTAAAAATATAGTGAATAAATGAATATCTAAATTATAACCAAAAAATTGATCCCATATAGAACGCTTCATTCTATTTGAAACGGGATAGCATGTAAGGAACTTCATTCTTGATCGGAAACTGCAACTACAATTTCGGACCCAATGTGTCATGAAAAATCACGACTCTAATGGATAAAATCATAATAATGGGATTAAAGGATAAACTTTCGTTGTCTTTTAATCCAATTTCAACTCTTACACTAACACATTCATATTATATATATATATATATATATATATATATATATATATATATATATATATATATTCACCAACTAACTTTTATCTGCTAATTTAAGTACATCACTATCACTTGATTTTTTACACAATTCCAGTAATGGCAAACGAAAAACCACCAGTTTGCGTCACCGGAGCCAACGGATTCATCGGCTCATGGGTGGTTCAGACGCTCTTGGAGCGTGGCTACACCACCATCCACGCCGCCATCTTCCCTGGTTCCGATCCTTCTCACCTCTACTCTCTTACCGGCGCGTATAACGCCGGTATCCGCCTATTGGTGCACGAAGTTAATATACTTGACGCCGATGCAGTTGCCAGAGCAATTGAGGGATGCGCCGGCGGTGGAGTTTTCCATGTCGCGTCGCCGTGTACGCTGGAGGACCCCGTGGACCCGCAGAAGGAGCTAGTGGAGCCGGCCGTACAGGGTACCATCAACGTGCTCACTGCGGCGAAGAGGTTTAATGTTCGGCGCGTGGTGCTCACTTCCTCCATCTCCGCGATGGTGCCTAATCCTGGTTGGCCGGAGAATAAGGTCTTCGATGAGTCGTCATGGACTGATCTTGACTATTGCAAGTCTCGCCAGGTGTCATTCTTTTACCTATACACGTGCATGTCACGTGATATCTATATTTATTTATTTTCTTAATGTCACTCAAATGTTTGAGTAAATTGAATATTAATACAGTATTAAAGTAACTAATATTTTATTTGAATTTTCTATTTATTAATTTTTATATAAAGATTATGCATTTAGATGTTGAGAAAACAAACAGTTTTAAATTTAGATATTAATATATACCTTAATATTGAGATGTGTATTCTTATTTAGACATTGTAATCTTAATACACATCTTAGTATTAAGATGTCCACTCACCTCTTAATCTTTAAAAAAATAAACTTAATTAACACGTGTCTTTCACCTAAGTTTTAGAGTATTTTTCAAACATCGTTAATTAATAGTATGTAATATTACATGCCTTTTCAATTAATCATGGTAAATTAACAAGGTTTCATGGTTAAATTTATTCTCGTATATGATTGACTATGCTCCCAAATCTGCATCACTCTCACTAAGATCGTTATTGCACCATATTTAATTTGGATATCCAATTAACCTGTAGTGCTCAAAAACATTAAAATATGCAGGAGTTTTACGTGCAACTATGCAGTTTAGTGTCTTAAAAAGAAAAATTATGCAGCTTACTATTATGTGTTCTCTACTACTAGTATTTGTTTTCCAATTTAGTTTTACGAGGTATAAGTATTATTTACATGTATAAATTTTTTACTATAAACAACATTGTTTTCAATTTGGTATTGTAAAAATTGGAATTAGTTCTATTAATAATAAACGATGCCATTTGGTTTTAATTTGTGTTGGTCTATAATAATTGAACGCATGATGAAATAACACAAAGAGAAGATTGAGCAAAAATAATTGACATTCCAATAGAGGAACACTGCCTAATATGTGTTTCATTTAACTTTGTACATACTAGTAGTATAATGGTCAGCCGAAGTGATTAGTGTATCAAATTTATATATCTCAGTTATTTTACTTATTGCAGAGCTTTAGGCTTATATGAGATTATTGCGTGCGTATCCACTACTCTAAACTCTTATACTCTTGTACACTCCAATTTTGTCGAGGGTAATGCACTCAATTATTTACCATGTCCTAATATACGAACGCTTTCTTTTTGATTTCCTTAACTTCTAAGATTACTGTTATTTTAGAAAAGTTGTAAGGATTCAAAACTTGACAGTTCCTGATTCTGTGATGAACATATATGATAAAATTATCACTCATATGCCACTTCAATTATTTGATTACATGGCGAAGAGTTCTTAAACACAATAATCATAATCGAGTTTGATGACAGAAATGGTACCCAGTTTCAAAGACACTTGCTGAGAAGGCTGCATGGGAATTTGCTGAGAAGAATGGATTGGATGTGGTAGCAATTAATCCAGCTACATGTCTTGGTCAACTCTTGCAACCTGGACTGAATGCAAGCTGCGCTGTTTTGCAACAGCTGCTTCAGGGATCGACAGACACTCAAGAGTATCATTGGTTGGGGGCTGTGCACGTCAAAGATGTTGCGAAGGCACAGATTTTGTTATTCGAGTCCCCTCATGCTTCTGGAAGACACCTGTGTACCAATGGCATTTACCAGTTTGGTGATTTTGCTGAAAGAGTCTCAAAACTTTACCATGAATTCCCTATCCACAGGTTTGTTGTCATATCTTTTAGTTCATCTTTTGCCCCTCTCTAGTAAGTAATTTCTTTTTAAGTCTCTTTCCGCATTCAATTCAAAGATAATATGCCATCCTCAAGTTTAATCTTCTCTGACTGCTTCTCCCAACTGTTGGCAAAAATAGCACGTATATCAGTATATGGATTCTGTTTCAGACTTTTGAAAAGCCTGGAGTAAATCTGATGGAAAGCCATGAATTCACATTTGTTAATCCAGTCCTATATTCGTCCCAACAAATAAAATTCTAAGTTCTATCACACTGAATTTTACATAGCCAACTAGTTACTTGTTTACCGCACAAGTCAAAAGCACAGATGCAGCTATGCTTCCTTTGACTAGATAATGATAAAACTGAGATTTTGTATTGTTTTACATTTGAACTGTATGAAATGAACAGGTTTGAGTCCTTAAGAACTGATATCTAGCTGGAAAATTTGGGAGGAGAACTTCGGTAGTTACTTAAAAGATGTAGTTACAAGACTTTCTTCGGCACTACATATAGACAATCACTTTTATCACCACGCTACTTCCTCTAGCTCAATGGAAATCACTTACTTTTGCTCTGGCTTGCTTGAAAAGGTTGAACTTTTCCTTTAAACGGGCTTTTTTTGTGCACCAACACCTCCAATTAATAATTAAATTAACACTAGTTTATTTTATTTCAAAATCGATAAAACGTATTTCAACTAATTACTTCAGTTTTACATTTCAAGCTACTTCCTACGTCCCTTTAATCAGCCACCATTTGAACTTCAGATAGATTACGAGTAACATGTCTGAATGTTATATTACTGAATAAGGTTAAATGTTTAAACATTATTTTGAGATGTGAAAAAGGCAGAGCTTTCAATCACCCACAATAATAGGTTAAGGTGAAAAAGATGTTAAGGGTAAGTTTGAAATAGTGTGAAGAAGTTTAGTTTATATTTATAGAAATTGTTGTAGAAAATAGGAAGTAGGTCCAATGAAAATGGGAGGTACTATTATACTATGTAGAAAAATCTATTAGCATTGTGTTCCTACATTTCATACAAGATTGGTAAGTGATATAATGGAGCGACTACTAAATATTTGTAGGCAATAATACTTTCATTTAGTATAGAATCAACTACTACATGGTTTATAGTAGAGGGGTGGTTGGAAGGGGGGGCAAAGCAGGAGCTGCCACTGTCACCACTTTGGCATGAACTAAATTTTGCAGTAAAAACCTAACTTTTAGGAGTATAGGTATATATTGCTCTCATTTGATGCATTGACCCCCACCTTCAGTATTAGCTTAGAGGAATTCCAATTGCTCACACATGCAAAAGTCACAACTGTCAAGAATCAAGACCACCTTTATGTTATCTAGGCCTTAACAACCCCACTACAAAACTGATAGGCAACCCAAAGAAACCCCACTATGAACTGCTAGCTACATCTATAGCCATTCCAAGTCCCACTGGTCACCTTCCATGTTTCCCATTGAGCTTATACTTCCTTTTGGAGATTCTATTCTCGTTATCCTGATTAGTTTTTCGATGGAGACATGTTGCTGAAGTTCTGCCTCAGCATGTTCTTAGTTATGTAACATTTTCATAATTTAAGCTTAATCAGCTTAACTTTATTTGATAAGGGCCATTAGGCAATTCATAAGCAAGAAACTGGCTTTATGAACTCCTCATGTCCGAATTTTATTTCAGTACAATCCAATTTGTCTGTTTATGCTAGAGTGTCTGGATTTTCCAATGGGAATGAAAATGATCTATTAACCATCTGTTCGCCCCTAACTACCATGTGCCTCATATTGAAATGTCTCCTAACTGCATTTATTTAGCTATGACTTATAACCAGATTGACTGTGGACTGCATTTTCATGAGCATTGAATGTGCTTTTCTACAAATTCATGTGCAAAACTAGTGGCCACTTTACCAACGATTTCCTTTATTATATACTTTTATTTACTCCTTGAAATATTATTTCGTCAAATTGAAAGGCTGACAGTAACTCTGCTAGAATACTAGTTGCAAAGGACCATAAATCTAGGTGATGGAGTCAGGCAAGACACATAAAGTTGAATCAGAAAATAAGCTTTTATATTTTCCTTTTGAGAATTTCTCTCTTGTCTTAGTTTCGATTGCATAATTTACCATATTTTTATAAGAAAAAAGATTCCTTTTCTTATGATAGGTCTGGTCTTGTCTCAAATAATGCTGAATAAAATTTTGAAAACAGGTTCACAGGCGAAACCCAGCCAGGCTTGGTGTCTTGCAAAGATGCTGCTAAAAAATTGATTGATTTGGGACTAGTTTTCACCCCAGTTGAAGATGCTGTTCGGGACACAGTGGATAGTCTTAAAGCCAAAGGCTTCCTCAAGCAACAGCAGAATTAATTATCTTGAACCCACTTGCTTTTAGAAATTCACATGATTCTCTTTTTTGCTTAGATGGATTCATAATAACCATTAAATGAATTATTTCTATCTGTCTTTTTGGGTAATTTAATTGACTTCTTTAATTCATTTATGATTATCCCTGTGATGATAATTATTATACCTCCACATATGGTGACATCCATTGTTGCTTTAATTTTCCAATGAGATTTATGGATCATGACCCTTTTTGTTTTTAATTCACAGTGATGATTAAAACAATGGATTACCTCTCGTTTTGATTAATATAATGGACACTTGTTAAAATTCATGATCTTTATTTTCTCCATCTATTAGGATCCGTAGCTGATTATTACTGCGATTAGTTAATTTTACGATAAAGAGTTTTCTTTTTACATTGAAGAAAATGATAGGGTATCCAAATCCAATTCTCTACAGTCGAATGTTTACTTTTGCTTTTGAAAAGATTGATTCGTGATGCTTTCTTGAATTCCTTACAACTCCATGCTCTGTTACTGTGTGAGAATCAGTATTCAGCATAATAGCTCCAAAACTGATTTTTTTTCGATCACCGAAAGATAAATTATAAAATACCATAAAAGTAATAAGTGAAACTGTTTTACTTTTCAAGTACAGAGAACTGATTTGGCTGGTTTAGCAGGTACTGTTACTGCAGAATTATTCTAGTACTTTGAATGGATTCATATTTATTATTTTAAATACAAGAAAAAAAAAATTGTAAAGCAAATAACACTCTAATTTCTTTTTCAGTAAGAAAGTAATTTAACTTTTGTCTATTAGGGTATTTGCTGTGTTACATTTTTGTGAGTTAGCTAAGTGGCACGTGATTGAGGGGACCAAAGTTAAAAGATGGAACCTTTTGTGTATGTTGTTGTCACCCATAACCAAGCAAGTTTAGGTAGAAAATAAATGAATTGTGAGCAATATTAGTCTGGCTTTAGTTGTTAGTCTTTTTCTTCATCTTCTTTTTTTTTTTTTGTAGATAAAAAAGAAAGATGCTTTTATTCGAAAAAGAGGTACAAAGGGGCTAAAGGGAGTGGGGAAGATGATGCACATGGTATGTTTGGTAGCTTCTTTTATGTTAGAAGAAGAAAAAAAAAAAGAGAGAAAAAGAAGTAAGAGAAGATATGAAAAATAAAGACGAAGAATTAATTTAAATAGTCACTCATCCAATTGCTTAAATTAAAAATAACCGACGGATATGCATAATTTATATATAACAAATGTATAATTGTATATAATCAATATATAATCTATGTATATTAACTAAGAAAAATAAAAATCGATAGAGGGAATTGAAATAAGAGTGAAAATAATGACTAGCAGTAGTCTGTTCTAATCATGGAGTTTTTCTCTGGCATTCCATGTGCATCAATCACCTCTTCCCACTTCTTATTATTTTACAGATTTATAAAGTATATAACTTCCATATCTTTTCTTTCAAAACAATCTAAGATTGTACTTTGATGTAACAACCACCCACCCCACTGCTACTCCCCTACCCCCTCTCAGCCATATATATTCTTCTTAAATTCATCTATCTTTTCCCTGAGTTTGAGGAACAAAACTAAACAACACCATTCTTAAACTTTCTCATTCTTTTAATTTGTGGCTATAAGTTTAATTTGGTACAATTATTCAAGATGAGTAATACTTCCAGTCCTACACCTTGTAGTAGATCATGGTAAGTTAATTTAACTGAATATATAGAGTAGTTTGTTAAACTATTTTTGAGATTATCATATCGGACTTGCTATGAAAAGTTGTCTGTTACTGTAAACGGGAGTTAAATTCGAGATTATTTTCTGTTTGTGTAGGTCAATTAGTGAGGACTCGTTGAGAAGATATGTGTTCTATGCAAGTGAAAATTGCATCCAAGAGTTGTTATCAGCTTCAGATTCAAAAAGTGGGAATAATGACGGCTGGAAAATACTTGGGTTAGATAACGGCGTGGAGATATCGAAACGCCGTTCAGGTTCACTTCACACTTTCCGTAGCCGTTGGTTGCTGAAATCCGTATCTCCTCAACAGTTTATTACTGTGGCTAATGCCATTGATGCTGCTAGGGTGAGTTCAAAATTAGCAATTTGGCCTTTATCTATTAATCAAACATTTCTATAATAGTCTCGTTTATTTCGATATATATTTTTACTATAGTGAAGTGCCGTCAAATATATGTTTTTTGGACAAAATTACAGCAATGGGACAGAGATTTAGTAGAAGCAAGATACATAAAGGATCTAGAAGATAACCTGAGTATTATACGGCTTAGATTTGGGGACAATTCAAAGCCGCTCTTCAGAAACAGAGAATTTATTGTCTACGAACGTCGAGAAACTATGGATGATGGAACCCTGGTATACTTCTAATTTATTAAATGATTTTTGTTTCTGTTTGAAAAATTATGTAGAATGAATTAATTTTTTCTTTTTTTTTTTTTAAATTGCAGGTAGTAGCAGTAGCTTCTTTGCCTAAAGAAATAGCAGCAGGGTTGCACCCAAAGCAAAGCAATGCAATTCGAGGCCTATTGTTGCAATCTGGATGGGTAGTTGAGAAACTTCACGATGACTCTTGCATGGTTACTTACGTTGTCCAGGTAATTCTTTAAAATTTTCAATAAAAAAATATCATTATTTTCTTTATAATAGTGATGTGCAGATCAACTTGCACGTGCCTCGACTATTGCACAGAAGCCGAAAAATAATACTACGTATAAAATAAAATATTAATTGTTATTGATTAAAAAATAGGCTTTGAACACCCTTATTTAATTTTGTAGTTTCGTCACTGTTATTGCGTCAAGTACTTATACCTCTTGCCAACGCGAGTACTGTGGAACTCTGTGTGTTAAGGTTTAGGGCTTTAGGCAGATGGGATAAATCACATAAAGTTATTTTGTCTTTCAGAGAATTTGAACCGCAGTTTCTTATTATTTTCATCCACTTAATTGTCCGTTAGCGAAAATTATTTTTTAATTTCATAAAATGCAAATTCCTAATTCAGAACTTGAAATTAATCCTTGTTTTTTTTGTTTGTTGATTAAATTTCAGCTGGATCCAGCAGGATGGTTACCAAAATGCTTTGTGAATCGTTTCAACACAAAATTGGTTATGATAATTGATAACCTTAAAAAGCAAGTGCTCTCAGCTAGCCCTACCAATAGTGATGATAGTACTTGATTACTACTCTGTACAAACAAATAAAAAACACAAAAAAAGCGGAAGAAAAAGTGAGTAATATTATATAGTTTTGAATATATAAATATGAACTTCTTTGATCATAGTGAAATCCCTAATCTCCCATACCCAGTCGACAAGGTGGGTTGTTCTGATGGTAAGCACCCCCACTTCCAACCAAGAGGTTGTGAGTTCAAGTCACCCCAAGAGCAATGTGGGAAGTTCTTGGAGGGAAGGATGCCGAGGGTCATTTGGAAACAGCTTCTCTACCCCAGGGTAAAGGTAAGGTCTGCGTACACACTACCATTCCCAAACCCCACTAGTGAAATTATACTGAATTGTTGTTGTTGTCGTCGTCCCTTACCCCCAGTCCGGAGGACCATGCATCTTAATTTTTACTAAGAAAAGTTTTGAAATTTTGAATCATAACATTTGTAAATATATAACCATTGATAGCTATATAGCATGAATGAATTGGTGGAGTTTCCAATATCATAAGTATATGCGAATATTGTTGAAAGTTGAAAAGACAATATGATGGCAGGAGCATCTTTATATATAAGGATCCATTCATTAATTTCCCAAGTGGTTGCTGCTATGATTATAAACTTCTTGTTTCGATCGAACTAGCATGATTAATTGGGCATTGGCTTTCAGTAGTTGTCACCTTCTCTTGCACCAAAAAGAGCACATCAAGAAAAGAGCTAATTTATAGCTCTTATCTTGTCTTCTAAAAGATAACTATAAATAAGCGTTCGTAATATATCGTGGGATTAATAGGCCGGAAAGTTAGGCATGCAAGATGGTATGACATATTAAATACACTGAAAAATAAACAATTTTTTTTGGTAAATAACAAAAGGTAAACATTTATTTACGCCATTAATATATATATATATATATATATAAAAACTGAATCCCTTATCATATTTGAGATTGTTAGGGGTTAAAACTAATTAATTTGGCTATTCAACTTGTCTTTGCCCGATTTGTTGGTTCCAGTCCCAAAATTTCTCTTTTATATTAATGGTTTCGATGACAAATGATTAAATGATTTTTGTTTCTTCTGGGGCGAAATGGAAGAAAAATATTAAAACTCGTGCATACTGAATAACATCTTTTTGCTCTCTCAATAACATATTAATTTCTCATAAACGATTCTACCTATCGTATGTGACATATCTTTCAATAACCCATTAATTAATCCTAACCACTTTGTAAAAATTGACCTTTTCCTGCCAGTCAACACCATTAAACTATTGGTCAGTCCTCGAAAAAGAAGATCACAAAAACTTCCAATACTGGCCAACAAAATTAGATTTTGCCTATAGGGAAGTCATGTGTTAGGTATTAGGAATTTACGATTTGGTTAAAAATGAGAGATTTTGGGACTTGAAAATTTCATAGATTGGTCAAGTCGGAGAGCTTTATATGTTGCACCTTTACCTAATTGGAGTAAATGGACTAGCTGTACACATTAATTATTCTGAGGAAACAGCCTAGACATCAGAGACACAATTTTCAGCACAAAGGAGGCCCAAAGGCTAACATGTAAGGAAATTAATATTTCCAAACAATTAAGCATATAATGTCAGACAGGAAATACAAGATTGATATGAATTCAGAAACATACTTCAACTTTTGGATCAGTTCTAGTATAAGGCTGTTCACTCACTGCTCTTACTACTCTACTATGCAAAAACACCAACAGAGAATATAATGTACACAAGGACACGATTTGTATGTACATATCACTTCCCATTTCTCTGGCATGTACATGTAGCTCAATGCCGAAGCACATTAATTAAAAGCTGTTGGCTCCAGGAGTAAGATTTGTACACTTACTGCGAATTGGTGCCCCCGCTGTAGCTAACTAGACTTTCTTCACTGTAAGGATGGCCACAGGCTATGCTAGTTCCTTCACAGCTAGCAGAAGTTGATCCAGATTCAGCATAAGTGTTCATTCCATCCATTTCCATGATATTCTCAATCTCTTTCACGACCTCATACATTGTTGGCCTATGAACTCCTGCTTCTTCGACGCACCTTAAAGCTAGATCTACAAACTTTCTGAAGCTTATAGGTGTCATGCTTGAGGGGATAGTGGGATCAACGAAACCATCAATGTTGTACATGTCTTTAGACTTATCTATTGCTTGCTTCACTTCCTTCACAATATATTTTCCTCTCACAATAGGACTCCTTGCTGTTATAAGCTCTAGTAGCACAACTCCGAAGCTATAGACATCACTCTTCTCAGTCAATTGTTGTGATGTGTAATACTCTGGATCCATGTAGCCCTAAGCAAATAAACGTACACAACAGCTCATTGAATATGTTCAGTTACAAATTCTTCAGCAATGTTGAAATCAAGTGTTCAGGTTTAAAACTTCCAAAATGTTGAAACCAGAAAGCAATGTCATGCGAAAAAGTTAAGAGTTTTCTCACGTTATCAAGCAAAAAATGTCTCTGAGAAAATTGTATCACACACTTTCTGCTCGTGGGTTTTCTTTCTTTTGTTTGTTTTATGTTCTAATAATACTCCAATAAAGACGTGAGATCATTTTACTTATAGAAACTGAAAAACACCACCATATGATAACATCAAACTTACGCATTTAGTAAGGTCTGGACTTACCATTGTTCCTTTAACCTGAGTGGAGACGTAACCCTTTTCTGGTTCACTCATTGACTTGGAGAGACCAAAATCAGCAACTTTGGCATTCAAGTGCTCGTCCAGCAAGATGTTATTTGATTTGATATCTCGGTGGATGATAGGAGGGTAAACATGATCATGAAGATATTGCAATCCTCTGGCTGCTCCAAGAGCTATCCGAAGTCTCCTCTTCCAATCTAACTTAATCCCAGACTTTCCTGCACAAATTGACATTAGGCGCGGGTCATGTAATCCCTTACAGCTGATTTTTAAAACAGTCAATAGGAGTTCACATATATACCTGAAAGACTTTCTTTCAAGGAGCCATTTGGTATATATTCATAGACCAGCATCTGTTCACCTTGCCCGAAACAAAAGCCTAAAAGGCTGACAACATTTTTGTGATGAAACCTAGAGAGAATCTCAATCTCAGTTTTAAACTCAAGGGCACCCTGCTTAGATCCTTGCTCTGCTCTTTTAATTGCAATAAGTTGTCTATCTGGAAGTGTGCCTCTGTATACCTGTATGTTCGCAAAAAGTTGGTTTGGAAATATTTTTTGACTCGTAACTTTTGCTGGTTTGTAGGGCTAATGCCCAAGGATAGTGCAGATAGTATGGATAGAAATTAGAATCTGCTCTAGCTATTATTATTCACAAGGCTTCTTGCTCTCTATATGAGCTCCTTTAACTAATGCACTGTCAGCTGGTAATGTTACACATTGAATTGAACTCATCCTCAGTGAAAATGCTACAATTCTCAAATTACTCAACCAGACATCAGCTATAATAATCCAGCGGAATCCTCAACATGAAAAGCAAAACATTTAGACCTGTTTATGACAGACCAGGACTGTAGACGCAACGAACAAAAGTTCTATTGTTCCCCATCTCTTTTCCCCTTACCCTAAAAGTAGTGTAATAACATAAAGTTATTATGGATCCAAACATTTCTTAGGTTCCAACTTCCAACTAGGCAATACTGATAGCACGAGGCATAATGCAGTTTTAAATGCGAGTGTTGGAAAATAGTCTCCACAACTAAATTAAAACAACAGTTTCTTAATCAGTCATCATGATATAACATTGTATTATCAAAAGTCAATAGAAACCAACCTTTCCATAACTACCAGATCCGATGTAATTGATTTCTGAAAAATTATTGGTGTATTTTTTCAGCTCCTCAAATGAGAAAGATTTTACACCTTTTAACTGCGGAACAGCACCGCTGTCTTTATTTGAATCCCATGTAGCTGGATAGATAAAAAAAAAGATGGTAACCAGCAGCCAAAAAAAAATAAAAAATAAAATGATAGATACAAACTAAAGAACAATCAGAGAACTCACCAAAAGGATCACTCTTTCTAGCAGTTTCTGTAGCTCTTTTCTTTTGGCAAGCATAAACTCCTATAATAAGTGATAAAACTAAAAGGATAACACCACCAGCAGCTGCTCCAATGATAATTACTTTAGCAATTGACTTGTGAGATCCTCTTGATCCAACTGTTAAGCACAATACCTGTACAGTTAAATCTCTAGTAACAGATATATAAATTAAATTGTATTATCATCCATTAACTGCATTCAGTGCCCAAGCATGATATCCATCAAGCTAATAATTACTAAGTACTAATTTAGTTATAACAATAGCATTGCAGTATTCTTTAAAATTTGCTAATACAGTGAAGCAAAGTATTTGCAACATGTTAAAGCAACAACAACAACCCAGTGTATTCCCACAACTGAGTTTTGGGGAGGGTGAGATGTACGCAGCCTTACCCCTACCCTGGACGGGCAGAGAAGCTGTTTCCGATAGACTCTCAGCTAAAGAAAAGATGAAAGAAACATTAATATCAAGTAATGACAATACAAGATATTTAGAAAACTGAGACTAAGATATCAAGATACAAGATGAAAGAAGCACCGATAACAAGTACAATACAAGATATGTAGTAATAACCATCTAAGGATAAAAATAATACTATACTAACACAAATACTATGGAAACAATAAGACAAGGGGAAACACTTGACTGCCTACTAACCTTCTACCCTAATCCTCAACCTTCACACCCTTCAATCAAGGGTCATGTCCTCGGTTAGCTCTAGATGCGCCATGTCCCACCTGATCACCTCTCCCCAAGACTTCTTTGGCCTACCTCTACCCCGTCCTCTGACCCCAAGGACAACCTCTCACCTCTCCTGATTTGCAAAGAGATCAAGAAAAGATCCTAATGTTAAATCAATGTATTGCCTTCGCCATTGCAACGATAGAAACATAGTGGAAACTGGAAAGACAAGACATATGTGTCTTCCCTTTGCATCAGACCAAACATAAACAAATAGATGTATCCCTCCTCTAATAGTTTGAGCTTTTTAGATGAGGTGCTCCCACACTCCAACATGGTATCAGAGCAGGCAACGGTCATGTCTTCAAGTCTCACCAACACCCATTATCAAAAAGAATTTTCACTGAATATGTCCCTTCTCTAACAGCGTATACAGAAATTTGAGCACAACTACTTCTCTTTGTTATTAGCTTTTCATATTGTTTATCCTGGACCATAAATAGATGAAACTTGTGCATAAGAAATATTTACATATCTATGAAATGTTTTATCACCTTCAAAGTGGTTGTAGCTTTCACCAATGAAAAAGAATGGTCCAAAATTTGGTGGGGGTTTGAAAGTCTGATTGCTAAGTTCAAATCCGATTGTGGTAATCCCTGTACGGTTGAAACGATCTTGGCCAAATGGAAAAACTTGCAGGTGTAATACAAGGTAGTCATCTGAATTCTTTTTCGGATTACTCAAGGAAACTGAATCTACTAGCACCTGATGTTGGCTAAAAGAAGATATCATAGACTGTTGAAGTGACACATAAATACTTGTGTTTGTCAAATCAGAAAAGGAAGGAGCTCTGAAATATAGGTCGCCAGTGTACGGATAGGCACATTTACAGGTAGGGCTAGGAATTTGATCAGAACTGCATTGAGTTCTGAAGCAATTATCTTGTAGGGTTGAATATCCAAAGTTCTCTTGGGGGTTGCCACAATAGTTTTCTGATCCTCCTTCTTGACAAACTGGATTGTGCATAAGTCTGCCAAGTGAACAAGTCGAAAACCGAGATTGTTAAAATTATAAAATGGGATTCAGAAGAATCAATTGTCCTAACAGGAATTATCCAGTATTTCTCTTCTCATTGCTAAAGTGAAGAAAAAGTGGCTTGAGGACAGCTTACATTAATTGAAAACGATATCCAGGTCTTTCTGTAAATGAATCGATGTAATTGTTCTGCAAATCAATCAATTTTAATTGGCTTCCATAGTTGGACGCAATATCCAAGGTTCCATTGATTTTGTTTCCCCTCAAGATGCTGTCATAAGGAACCAACTCATGGTCATAAAATTGAAATGCAAAATACAGAATCATATAGTAGATCACTTGATGTTCCTTAAAAACTTTGTTACATTACTATCACATAGCAGGAAAAGAGAATAGTTGCAAGACATGCACCATGGACTAAAGGTAAAAGGACACTCACACTGTCTGCAACTGAAAGAGGTTGAAGAGTGTTGCTGGAATTTCTCCTTCAAGTTGAGTGTTTTCCATTACCCTGTGAGCAGTTTAATTTATGAGGTGCATAACAAATTCTATGAACCAACTCCATTAGGATAAAACAGACGCTCAGATGGATCTTTCTGCGGGGCCACGTGCACTCATGGATATATATATATATATATATATATATATATATATATATATATATATATATATATATATATATATATATAGAGAGAGAGAGAGAGAGAGAGAGAGAGAGGGAGAGAAGTGTACAGAGTCGTCAATGACTGCAAGCTTGAAAACCACAGTGGAAAATCAGCTGAGCTAAATGTATTATTGCTCATATCTCTGCAAAACATGATCATAGGACACTAATGAAAACTAAAGTAATCTAAAGACATAATCTGTAACATGACAACATGAAAATTGATGTATTTTCTTAACAGAGTAGAGCTTCAATCAAAACATCAGTACTCCCAAGGCATTGCAAGTCAAGGAACTTACAAGTAGTTGAGGGCATTCATGCCAGTGAGATCAGGCAAGGGGCCAGTGAATTCATTGTTTGATAAGAAGCTGCAAGTGATATGGAAAATTTATAGGGGGTCTGATACACTCATAAAAAAGGAGATCATACCAAAGTTGTATTAGCATGTCACTTGTCTACTCACAGTGCACTCATACGCATGAGATTATTGAGGGTTGATGGAATCGATCCATCTAATGAATTCCTGTCAAGACGACTACAGCGTACACGGATATCCAGTTAATAAATTTTCCCAAGTAATGAAAAGCAAGAAAGATGGCACATTTATTAAAATTCTTTAAGAGCGTGATGGATTCTGGAAATACTCACACCACCTCCAGAGTCTTCACAAGTCCTAATGTAGGGGGAATTTTTCCAGTAAGCTGGTTATTCTCAAGCAGCCTGTGAAATTACCAAACACAAACAGAAGAAATCATTAGCCAAACGGAAGTAGTTTGCTACAAGTGTCAGAGCTAGCTAGCACCGTAGCATAGGGCTGGGACAATAATGTATATGGAAGACAATCGATTTTTTATAAAATTAGGCGAAGGGGGTTACAAGTTTAAGATAGCTGTTGAAGTATTCACAAAGCTTTACGAAAAATGAAATCCAAAAACGTAAAAGGGCCAAATATGTCCGTTGAACTATTTGAAATAGCTTAAAAATGTCTTCCGTTTGTTTTTAATACCAAAAATATCTATGACGTCTATGTTTTGGACCACAAATACCCTTAAACCGTTAGTCTTGCCATTGAAGGTGACATGACAGTCTAACTAGGTTAGATTTGCTTATATGGCCATCCACCTAAGCAATCCAGCGCGGCAAAATTATTTTTTCGGAAAAGTTTAATTACTCGGAAATTTATTGTAAGAGGAAATATATGTTTAAATCACTAGTTGGCTTGCCTAGCTATGATGTTTGGCGCCATCACGACCTATAGGTGAAATTGGGTCGTGACATTTGATTTGCAAAATAGTTTTCGTATCCATCTTGGTCTAAAGCAATTTTCGAGATCAAATTCATCCGCAAATCAGGTACATGCCGCACGTCCTTTAGAACTAATGTGAATCCGACATTTTTCTTGATGTAAATGTCACTAATCCCCGCAATCTTTGAGTAACTTGTGTTTCCCATTCTCACAGTGCCGAAATCATCTGCTACATATCTGCAAAAATGATCTCTTACTGGTGTGGCATGGTAAGATGTTGTTGTATCAACCACCCATTCCTACTCTGGACCTGATAAGTGTATGCATTCTTCTTCCTTATTTATAAAGAGGACAACATTATCATTGTTTTGCACCATGGCGACTGTATTGTCGTCATTCTTCCGGCCACTAGTTTCACCTTTGCCCTTTTTGGGATTTGGGCAATCTCGTTTGAAGTGACCTGGTTGATCACAATTGTAGCAATTTCTAGCTCTTGATTTGGAACTGTTCTTAGACTCCCACGAGCTTCGGATCTACCATAGTTACACGAACTCCTTTGATAACTCCTGCCTCTACCTTCTGTGATGAGAGCCTGTCCTTAATTTTCAGGCTTCTTTCTCATCTTCTCATTGAGTAGAAGAGCCGATGTGACATCTTTCAACTCAATGGTAATCTTACTATGCAGGATGGTTGTTGCCAAATTATCGTACGAAGATGGCAACGAGTTCAATAGCAAGATGGCTTTATCTTCTTCTTCGATTTTCACTCCGAGGTTGGCGGACTATGTGATTAGTCCGTTAAATACATTTAAACATGACAAAAAATTCGTACATTCACCCATGTGTAGGGCGTATAGCTGCTTCTTCAGGTTCAATTTATTTGTCACCGTTTTGGACATGTATAGGCTTTCCAACCTTGTCCAAATGCCACGTGCGGTGTCTTCATCAATGATGTTATTTACCACATCATCTGATAAGTGCAATCTGATTTCACTAGCAGACCTTTCATCCAAGTCACCCTAATCCTCAGCTTTCATGGTATCAGGCTTTTTGGCATCAGTATCTTGTACCTTGTGAAATCCTTGTTGGATGAGCAGATTCCTCATCCTTCTTTGCCATGTTGAGAAACCGTTATCTCTGTTGAATTTTGCTACATCGTACTTTACTCCGAATATTTTTTTTACCAAGTATAGTACTATCGATAGTGAATAATACTTATGTGAATGAGTAGAACTTGTGCTCTGATACCAGTTGTTGGAAATAAACTCCTACAGAAATAATATTCACAGTAATAAAAGCGTAATAATAACGTAGCACTGAGATACGGTAATTAACGAGAATAAAAGAGTGACAACGACATCAAGATTTTTACGTGGAAAATCCTTTTTGAATAAGGGAAAAACCACGGCCCCGAGACGAGCAACTGATATCACTATAGTAAGGAATTTTACTGTAGTGTAGTTGATCCCAAGGTAACCCTTCTGTTGCTTACCAAATAAACAGTAGTCACAAGGTTTTACCGTTGTACCTTTGGTATAAGAAATGAGTGATTTCCTGGCAAGAATCTGCAATCCCTTCTCGCTCATATAACCCATTCTTTTGTGCCACAAATCTGTAGAAATCTTATCTTGTGCCGCGTTCAATTTTCCTTGGCATATTTCTGCATTTGTCCTGTACAAAGTGCCACGAGCAACTCTCTTTGCAATCACAAATGATCCCTTGGTGAGTCTCCACTTTTGATTTGCAAAATAGTTCTCGTATCCATCTCGGTCTAAAGCAATTCCCGAGATCAAGTTCATCCGCAAATCAAGTACATGTCGCACGTCCTTTAGAACCAATGTGCATCCGACATTTGTCTTGATACAAATGTCACCGATCCCCGCAATCTTTGAGTAACGTGTATTACCCATTCTCATAGTGCCGAAATCACCTGCTACATATCTACAAAAAAGATCTCTTACCAGTGTGGCATGGTAAGATGTTGATGTATCAACCACCCATTCCGACTATGGACCTCACAAGTGCATACATTCCTCATACTCATTTATAAAGAGGACAACATTATCATTGTTTTGTATCATGGCGGCTATGTTATCTTCATTCTTCTGGCCACTAGTTTCACCTTTGCCCTTCCTTGGATTTAGACAATCTCTTTTGAATTGACCTGGTTGATCACAATTGTAGTAATTTATGGCTCTTGATTTGGATCGGTTCTTAGACATCCCACGAGCTCCAGATCTACCATAGTTGCTCGAACTCCTTTGATAACTCATGCCTCTACCTTTTGTGATGAGAGCATGTCCTTGATTTGCAGGCTTCTTTCTCATCTTCTCATTGAGTAGAAGAGTAGATGTGACGTCTTTCAACTCAATGGTAGTCTTACCGTGCAAGATAGTTGTGTAGGGCGTATAGCTGCTTCTTCAAGTACAATTTATTTGTGAGCGTTTTGGACATGTATAGGCTTTCCAACCTTGTCCAAATGCCACGTGCGGTGTCTTCATCAATGATGTTATTTACCACATCATCTGATAAGTGCAACCTGATTGCACTAGCAGCCCTTTCATCCAAGTTAGCACAATCCTCAGCTTTTATGGTATCAGGCTTTTTGGCATCATCATCTAATACCTTGTGTAATCCTTGTTGGATGGGCAGATCCCGCATCCTTCTTTGCCATGTTAAGAAACTACTATCTCCGTTAAATTTTACCACCTCATACTTTACTCCGAACATTTTTATTTTTCACCGAGTATAGTACTACCGAGAGTGAACAATATTTCTGTGAATGAGCAGAACCTGTGGTCTGGTACCAATTGTTGGGAATAAACCCCCTACAAAAATAATATTCACGGTAATAAAAACGAAATAATAACATAGCACCGAGATACGGTAATTAACATGAATAAAAGAGTGACAACGACACCAAGATCTTTACGTGGAAAACCCTTTTGAATAAGGGAAAAAATCACGCCCCCGAGACGAGCAACTGATATTACTATAGCAAGGAATTTTACACTTTGTAGGTCCGAGTAAAATACTCCAAAGACTACTACAACACTCAAAAGAAATAACCCTCTCTTAATATTTTTACCTCACTATAATATTGCTCACTCTCTATTTTTCTCACACACTATTTTCTTATACTCTGTCTGTGAAACCTCACTTTTTTTCTCTCTCTTTGTTGGTGTGTAGAAATGAGAATTGAAGCTCTCCTTTTATAGCCGAAGCCTCACTCTCTAAAGCCTACTATATTTGACAATTTGCATACACTTTTCCTTTTTTCTTTAATGTTGACAATTCCACAAATTTGGCTACCAAACCAAAGAAATTCAACAAAGTTGACTACCAAACTAAAGAAATTCAATAAAGTTGGCTACTAAACTAAAGAAATTCTCAGCCAAATATTTTCCTTAGGCACATGCCTATTACTTTGGCTTTTGAATGAGATGAACCCATCAAGTATATCTTATAGGCTTGATTGGTGCGAGCACTCCAAAACAAGAATATGTAAGTATTTAAACATTATCACATTTTAGACAATACATGATAACTTGTGTTTACATTAGATTAAGATTTTGCTTGCCTTTAGTAATGATGAATGATAAGTTATTAGACCTCACCTATTACTGAGAAAGATTTTTCCACCATGAATTTAGAATCGATACAATATTTTTCATTTATAGACCAATGCGGGACTCTAATTACCCCCTCCTCCGGCATGACCATGTCCGGACACTTTGAGCATGTATACCATAATATAGGAGCCCAATACTGGGTAACACAACAACAAAGATGAGTCTGATTCTGATATAATGAAAGGAAAATGGATGTTGGACCTAATTCAACTTCATAGATAGCTCAAGAGATGGGAATTGTCTAAAACTATACAATAACCCGTACATTTGAATAATGTGGAACTCTGAAAAATTATTGTATCTTTTCTAATTTCAGGGAGGGGGAAATCTGTCTCAAGCACCGGGGACATATCTATGCTATTTCACCAGATACAAAAGACAAATGCATACTCTCTATCCACAAGCCTTTTCTAAGAAAAAATAAAAATAAAATTGGTCAACGAGAAGGTTCAAACATAACTTTATCAGTCAACACATGTGTGACTACTGTTGGGAATAAACCCTCTACAGAAATAATATTCATGATAATAAAAGTGAAATAATAAAGTAGCACCGAGATACGATAATTAACAAGAATAAAAGAGTGACAAAGATACCAAGATTTTTACGTGGAAACCCCTTTTGAATAAGGAAAGAAATCACGGCCCCGAGACGAGTAACTGATATCACTATAGCAAGGAATTTTACACTTTGTAGGTCCGAGTATAATACTCCAAAGACCACTACAATACTCAAAAGAAATAACCCTCTTTTGATATTTCCACCACACTACAATATCGCTCACTCTCTATTTTTCTCACACACTATTTTCTTATACCATATCTATGAAACCCCACTCTATTTTTTTCTTTATTGGTGTGTAGAAATGAGAGCTGAAACTCTCCTTTTATACGTGAAGCCTCACTCTCTCATGCCTACTATATTTGACATTTTTCTTCTGCAGATTTGCAAATCCCATAGCCTACCATATTTGAAATTTTTTCTTCTCTTTCATTTATGGTCTGCAGATTTGCAAATCCCATAACCTACCATATTTGGCATTTTTTCTTCCCTTTCATTTATGGGGATAACCCCACAAATCTCTCCCTCCAGACCCATTCACCTGAAGGAGGTAACACCGCACTTCTAGCTTGGGTGCATGCCGACAAGTTCTTTGCAAAATTCGAACTTGTCTCTTGGTACCACCTTGGTCAGTATATCTGTGGGATTCTCACTTGTAGAAATCTTCAAGATTTTAAGATTCATTTTCTATCATTTTTCGAATTCAGTGATATCTCACGTCAATGTGTTTGGTCATTGCATGGTACATGGAGTTCTTGCTAAGATCTATTGCTCTTTGACTGTCACAATAAACGATATACTCCTTCTGATGCAATCCAAGCTCTTGACGGAACCGTTTCAACCATACTATCTCCTTGTTAGCTTCAGTAGCGGCAATATACTCGGCTTCAGTGGTAGAGAGTGCGACACACTTCTGCAACCTTGACTGCCATGATATAGCTCCCCCCTGAAAATGTAAACAAATATCACATAGTGGATTTTTCTGTCATCAATGTCACCTGCCATATCAGCATCTACATAACCCTTCAAGATTAGATCAGATCCTTCAAAGCACAAACAATCTCCTCAAGTACCTCTCAGGTACCTCAGTATCCACTTGACTGTTTCCCAGTGTTCTTTTTCAGGATTTTTAAGAAACCTGCTGACAACACTAACTGCGTGAGCAATATCAGGTCTAGTGCATATCATTGAATACATCAAACTTCCGACGACAGAGGAATAAGAAACTTTAGTCATGTTCTCCTTTTTCTCCATTGTTGTAGGACACATCTTCTTGCTTAACTTCAGATGACTAGCAAGAGGTGTGCAGACTGGCTTGGCTTTCTTCATTTTGAAGCGTTCCAGTACACGTTCAATATATTTTTCTTGAGACAGCCATAACTTTCTGCTTGTTCGCTCTCGAACATTCTTTATTCCCAGAATTTATTGTGCTGGGCCTAAGTCCTTTATATCAAATAACTTGGACAAATCTCCCTTCAACTTTGCGATCAACCCCTTATTTTTTCCTACAATTAACATGTCATCAACATACAACAACAATATAATAAAGTTATTTTGAGAAAATCTTTTGAAGTATACACATGGATCAGAATAGGTCTTTATGTATGTTTGACTTTTCATGAATGAGTCAAATTTCATGTACCACTGCCTTGGTGCCTGCTTCAATCTAAAAAGACTCTTTTTCAATTTGTACACCATGTGTTTCTTTCCAGCTACTTTAAATCTTTCTGGCTACTCCATATAAATCTCCTTTTCTAAATCTCCATGAAGAAATGCAGTTTTCACATCCAACTGCTCCACTTCAAGAACTAGGCTAGCTCCTAAGCTCAAAATTATTCGAATAGAAGTAATTTTGACAACATGTGAGAAAATTTCGTCAAAATCAATACCTTTCTTCTGTTCGAAGCCTTTAACCACCAATCGATCTTTGTATCTGGCCAACTTTCCATTTTCATCTTTCTTGAGTTTAAAGACCCATTTGCATTTGAGTGATCTTTTACCCTTTGGAAGTTCAACCAGCTTGTACGTGCCAATTTTCTATAGAGATTCCATCTCTTCTTGCATGGCTTTCATCCACTGGTTCTTTTCTGGATGAGACAATATCTCCTTAAGACTTTCTGGCTCCCCTTCATCACTGATGAGGACATACTCTGTGTAAGGGTACCTACATGACTCTACCCTTAGCCTCTCTGATCTCCTCAAAGGTTGAGGTTGTTCTTCTTCCTGAGTGGGGTACTCCACTTGCTCGACACCATAATCAAGTTGCTCTTCCTGCTCAATAACCTTATCAGGTTGCTCCCCCTGCTCGACAACCTCGTCAGTCCTACTTTCTACACTTGTGGGATTGTTAGAAGTAGATGGAATAGTAACAAGGTTAGGAATTATACCATTCTTGGCCTTCTCTAGCATATCATCAACAGTTCCAACTTCACTTGCTCGGAAGACTATATCTCTGCTTGTGTTGACCTTCTTCTTTATAGGATCCCACAATCTGTATCCGAACTCTTCATCTCCATATCCGATGAATATGCAGGGAACATATTTATCATCCAGCTTTGTTCTAGCTCCTTTGGTACATGTGCAAAAGCTCTGCAACCGAACATCTTCAGATGCGAGTAGGACACCTCCTTGTTGATCCAAGCTCTATTTGGGATGTCAAAGTCCAACAGAACTGATGGACTCCTATTAATCAGGTAACAGGTTATCTGAACTGCTTCACCCCAGAATGATTTAGGCAGTTTAGCCATTCTGAGCATGCTTCTCACCTTCTCCACAATGGTGCAGTTCATCCTTTCGGCTACGCCATTGTGTTGTGGGATTCCAGGAACTGTCTTTAACTTTTGGCCTGACTCCCTTTCCACCAGAGCATGAAAATTCTCGAAAACTTGAAACATCCAATCTTTGATTTTCAAAATATAAACCCATAATTTTCGTGAAGCGTCATCAATAAAAGTAACAAAATATTTGTTACCGCCCATCGATTCAATTTCCATTGGACCACAAATATCATAATATACTAAATCAAGCATATTTAATTTTCTTTCAGACGATGTCTGAAATGAGACTCTCTGTTGCTTACCAAATAAACAGAAGTCACAAGGTTTTACCGTTGTACCTTTGGTATAAGAAATGAGTGATTTCCTGGCAAGAATCTGCAATCCCTTCTCGCTCATATAACCCATTCTTTTGTGCCACAAATCTGCAGAAATCTTATCTTGTGCCGCGTTCAATTTTCCTTGGCATATTTCTGCATTTGTCCTGTACAAAGTGCCATGAGCAACTCCATTTGCAATCACCAATGATCCCTTGGTGAGTCTCCACTTTTGATTTGCAAAAGAGTTCTCGTATCCATCTCGGTCTAAAGCAATTCCCGAGATCAAGTTCATCCGCAAATCAAGTACATGTCGCACGTCCTTTAGAACCAATGTGCTCCGATATTTGTCTTGATACAAAATGTCACCGATCCCCGCAATCTTTGAGTAACGTGTGTTACCCATTCTCAAAATGCCGAAATCACCTGCTACATATCTACAAAAAAGATCTCTTACTAGTGTGGCATGGTAAGATGTTGATGTATCAACCACCCATTCCGACTATGGACCTCACAAGTGCATGCATTCCTCATCCTCATTTATAAAGAGGACAACATTATCATTGTTTTGTACCATGGCGGCTATGTTGTCGTCATTCTTCTGGCCACTAGTTTCACCTTTGCCCTTTCTTGGATTTAGACAATCTCTTTTGAATTGACCTGGTTGATCACAATTGTAGTAATTTATGGCTCTTGATTTGGATCAGTTCTTAGACTTCCCACGAGCTCCAAATCTACCATAGTTGCTCGAACTCCTTTGATAACTCCTGCCTCTACCTTGTGTGATGAGAGCGTGTCCTTGATTTGCAGGCTTCTTTCTCATCTTCTCATTGAGTAGAAGAGTAGATGTGACGTCTTTCAACTCAATGGTAGTCTTACCGTGCAGGATGGTTGTGTAGGGCGTATAGATGCTTCTTCAGGTACAATTTATTTGTGAGCGTTTTGGACATGCATAGGCTTTCCAACCTTGTCCAAATGTCACGTGCGGTGTCTTCATCAATGATGTTATTTACCACATCATCTGATAAGTGCAACCTGATTGCACTAGCAGCCCTTTCATCCAAGTCAGCACAATCCTCAGCTTTTATGGTATCAGGCTTTTTGGCATCATCATCTAATACCTTGTGTAATCCTTGTTGGATGGGCAGATCCCGCATCCTTCTTTGCCATGTTGAGAAACTACTATCTCCGTTAAATTTTACTACCTCGTACTTTACTCTGGACATTTTTGTTTTTCACCGAGTATAGTACTACCGAGAGTGAACAGTATTTCTGTGAACGAGCAGAACCTGTGGTCTAGTACCAATTGTTGGGAATAAACCCCCTACAGAAATAATATTCACGGTAATAAAAGTGAAATAATAATGTAGCACCGAGATACAGTAATTAATATGAATAAAAGAGTAACAACGACACCAAGATCTTTACGTGGAAAACCCTTTTGAATAAGGGAAAAAACCACGGTCCCGAGACGAGCAACTGATATTACTATAGCAAGGAATTTTGCACTTTGTAGGTTGGAGTAAAATACTCCAAAGACCACTACAATACTCAAAAGAAATAACCCTCTTTTGATATTCCACCTCATTACAATATCGCTCGCTCTATATTTTTTCACAGACTGTTTTCTTATACCCTGTGTGTGAAACCTCACTCTTTTTTTTTCTTTGTTGGTGTGTAGAAATGAGAGTTGGAGCTCTCCTTTTATAGGCGGAGCCTCACTCTCTCACGCCTACTATATTTGACATTTTCCTTCTGCAGATTTGCAAATCCCATAGCCTACCATATTTGACATTTTTTCTTCTCTTTCATTTATGGTCTACGGATTTGCAAATCCTGTAGCATTAGCCTATCATATTTGACATTTTTTCTTCCCTTTCATTTATGGGGATGGACCCCACAGCTACACTATTGTTAATCGATCAAATAATTTTCAAAATATATTCACTTTCAGTTCAGAGGAGCTTACAAATGTTTGAGAGTCATATTTGAGCTGAATAGCTGAGCTGGAATCTCACCTGAGAGCTGATTTCTCCCCAGGTGACTGCGAGGTAAGTGGTATGTCAGATGAAAATGACAGACCAAGTTATTACTTAAGAAACAGACAGTATTACTCACAAATGCTTTGTATGAACAAGCATGTCCAGACCAGGTGTGCTTCCATGGGAGACTGGAAGAGGTCCACTCAGCCTATTATCAGCTAAGTCCAGCCAATATAGCTTTGATAAATTACCAATAGAAGCTGGTATTGGTCCAACAAAGTTGTTAAGATTCAAAGATCTGCATGTTTCAGATTAGTGTTTTAGAGATGTAGCCCAGAAAAAGCAACAGGAAAAGATTTAGAGAGCATGTTACTCTACTTAGAGTACTACATGTCTAAGACTGCATAGATTGACTATGCAAAGGGATATAAGAATTACAACAACAACAATAATTGTTACAAATAAGTTGGTGTCGGTTATATGAATGCTGATGGATATTTTATATTTTTATATTAGAAGAATTTTATATTTTCTTCTGACGTATATATAAATCTGTAAAAATGCTTATGGATAATTCACTTCATCATGTACAACCAGGGTAACAGAACTATGGTCAGTAGCAAAAGTACATGAACTCGCCCTTGATACCACCAGAAATGACAATGTAGAGGAGATTACTAAATTGTTAGCATCCAAAACTCAATTTAGGCGGCGGATGTGATATTATAGATTCTTCCTTGTACTAAAATGTCAGCATATTCTGCATAATCTCAATATCTTGAATTCATTAAGCATTGAGCTTATACACATTTGTAATAAGCAAGTTAATGCATGCCATGAAGATCACTCAAATGATCAATTTGTGGGAACAAAACAATCCAAACCATGTGATCAACTCTGACATAGTTTTTGGACCCATCTTTATACCGGTGGGAATGTGGATGTCAATTTACCAGCTTTATTTTTTTTTTTTTCAAATTCAAGCAAGTCATATAAATAAGACTTACACAGGATACATTCCATATAAATAGAACAAACTTGATAGAACAAACATTATAAATAGAACAAACATTATAAATAGAACAAACTTGATATCCTTACAGAAAAACCAGCTGACTAAGGGATCCAACTGTGTCCGGTATCAGTCCAGAAAATCTACAACCTACAAGGATCCTGCGACGCAGCTAAGATCAATTACTCTCTAAAAATATGAAACACAGAAATCAGTTGGTGAATTAACATTTTTTTATATTATCATGTAATTCCCTTACAGAATTGATAAACTCTTCAAACTTCCGATTGATTGAGGGAGTGAACCTGTCAAGTCTTTGTTGTATGATAGATCCCTATAAAAGGAAGCAGATAATTAGAACAGAATCTGAAAGCTTTCAACAGGCAACAATATTTCTATGCATGCAAAAATAGCAATGTATATATAATACTTTCTTTGTCCCAATTTATGTAATGAACTTTCCTTTTAAGGCAATTCCAAAAAAACTGATACCTTTTTATATATAGAAATAATTTAACTTCAAACTTCTCATTTTACTCTTAGTGAGATGATTCATAGCCACAAATAATATACATGGCTTATTTCAGACTACAAGTTTCAAAAATCTTTCCGTCTTTCTTAAGCTTTGTACTCAATCCCAATACTCTTTTTTTGTAATTTCCAAGTATTTAGATTAGTCTGATTTAACCTCAAAAATTTGGTTAAGTTAACTATCAATAAGCAAAGAGTGTCAAAAAAATTGAGACGAACATTTCAAATTTCTCACTAAATTATTAGAGCACTTGTAACTCGGGGAAAAGGAAACGAGGAATTATAACTAAATTGATCCGTAAAAAGTTGATTTTTACCACTTATTTAGTTAGTACCAAGTAAAGGTTCAGATGATTCTTAAATTTTAATGAACTAATATGACTAATGCGGCAAGGACTCTCAATTATGAGTAGAAGACATACAGTATCTGCAATTCAGACAAGGCCTCGATGTCTCCAGATAGCTCCCCTTTCAGATTCATGCTTGATAATTTTCTGAAATTTCAGAATTATTAGTACCTCTAACTTAAATTTAATATATTGGAGAGCCTCAAGTCGCAAAGAGAAGTAAACTATTTACGTTGGATATGCGTCAAATGGAATAGCAAATACAATACCAGTTATATAATTGTCTCAAATTTTCTGATTTCAAAAATAATTCTGTTATTTATTCTAGTAAATTTAATGCGAAAAGGAATTATTAGAATTAGCTGGCACAATATGAGGTAGGATGCACATTAAATTAGCATGTGACATTGTTGAGCTAAGGAAAAATGAACTCTTGACTAAATATTGGAGCGATAAGTAAAAGAGCATATGTAAGTGCACCTGTGTTTTCATTTCTTAATTTCAATATTTTATTCCAAAATATAAGAATATCTTAAAGAGTTTAAAAAAAAACTTTCAAATAATATGATCCTCATTTAATCACCAAAAAAAAAAGAAAAAAAAAAGAAGAAGAAACTTACATAGTAACAACACGTGAATTGTTGCACTCGATGCCATCCCATGGATCCCCACAAGGATCTGTACCACTCCAATTTGGAGGTACGTTCTCCCATTCTTCCCTAAGTGACTCCAGAACGCCATCTGCATCAATTGTCAAATTATCTAATTTTTCGTCACCATTCAGATATGATTTTATAAATTTTCTTTAAAAAAAAAAATCATATTTGGAAGACTAGGTACTCACAAACTTCTATAATCAAATAGAACAATTTTTAAAACTAAGAGAGATAGCAAAGTGGAGAAGGGCTTTGAGCTATACAATCATTATTTGAGAACTCAATTTCATGACTCTTATAAAAGGCAGCCTAACGCATAAAGTAGCCCGCATGTCCAGTAAGAGTCGCATCCTAATAAGTGTGATATTATTCTAATGCAAGTACTAGTGGCGGCTTCCACAGCTCGAATCCCTGATATATCATATGATTTGGAGCATGCACATCTATACATGATTTTAGACATACTCGTGAGTGGAAGCAAAGCTGGAAAACATTTTGCTTCTCCGTGAGGCTATAAGGTCATTTACAAGTAACTATAATAACTAACAGCCAAAATAAGTACGAGTAATTAGTAACTAAGAAAATAATGTAGACAACAAATTAAGTAACGCTGATAGTTTAAAATTCTGTACAGAGTCGGTACATATAAGCTAAATTTTTAATTGAAAAGCTCAACTACTAGTACAAAAATATATAGATGGATTAAATAAGACTTACAGTCACCAGAATTGGTCAGTGCATCCAGCCCCAAAACTTGCATAAAAATAAGCAACCAAGAGATCAGTTGGATTCTTCTTGTTTGGACCATTATATATATATATTGTTCAAATTAAGGAATTAACCACCACCATGCAAGCTAATTAAGCTTTTTTCTTCTTCTTCTTCTTCTTCTTCTCTAAGGGGTCAAATTAAGAATGAATAAGGTTTTGAAAAGAAATGGGAAGAAGATCAAACCACAAGTGGTTGAGGACTCTAAACAGCAAGAAGATAATATCTATCTCTATACGTAGAAGACTTGACTCTAGTCTTCTCTCAGAGACAAAACCTATGCCAACTCATTCTGAACAATAAGATAAACCCTGCTACGGTCTAAAAACAGTTCCCTCGATCTATGTAAAGGTGTAACTCTACTAATGTTGTAATGTTACACCTAGTGTTGGACCCCATAGAACCTGTACTTAACTACTTGATCGAACGACTTTGTTCTACTTAGATGAAATAGTCCATCCCAAAACAAAATACTTTACCCTTATATATTTAATCCTTAATGAAATAATTTATATTGTCTCCAATGTGTATAACTTACAAATTTCAAATTTTTTCGTTTCTTCTGTGTCCAATAAAACAAAACCACAAAAAAGTTAAATTTGGTGTCCACGGAGGGAACGTAGAACTTTGGTCTCTATAGCCGCCAGCTAGTTTCGTTGCAAGTGATTAAGTCAAAATATGTTCTTTTTATTATGTGATCACCCATAGCGAGGGGTCCATTCTTGTTGACTCAGGCATCTTGCTCTTAATGAGGTGTGGTCACTGGTCAGTCAGTCTAATTAATATTGGTTGTCCAAACACAAGGAAGGAAATTTGGCAAGGAGTGTTATCTAAGAAAAATATATTTGATTTTCAGAAGGTATGCTATTGCTATTTTGGAAGCAAATTATTGAGAAAAATATACTATCAAAGTATTTTTTTCCTTTTTTTTCTTTTTTTCTTTTTGCTCATATCACAATTTATAGTCATGAAACCAGTCTCTCTGGCAGAAAATTAAAATAAAAACCCAATAAATACACCCAATAATGTACAGTAAACCCAATAAATAGCAGAAGACGTGCTGACTCCGATGTCCTTAATCATCCTTAATGACCTATTGATGATTTGACGTTGCCCTAGTTGGATATATTGGTGAGATGGAAAGGAAAAACTAAAAAAGAAAATAGAAAAAAGAACTTCAGCAGTTAGTAAAGTTTAATACTCCATTAAAGTTTGTTATATATTCTGTACAATTGTTGGAGTCCTGTCCAACTATTAGGTTTTAATTTGTTTTGTATGTACATAATTTTCCCTGGTAATAAATGTCTTTAATTACCCAAAAATAAATAAATTAAGTATGTGAAACATTTCAATTCTTTGATGCTATGGCTATGCACCCAAGGCTTGATTGAACCGTTTGATGTTTTCGCATCTTCTGAAGGAAATTTATAATGGAGACTGGAATTGTAGCGAGAAGGATTCTTTGGACCCATTTAAAATGATAGATCCACGAAAATTTTACATTTTACTAAAGTTTTTCTAACCGTCATCGGAAAGATTAGAGAGAAAAAAAATTTAAACGAGACTATTTTAATTAAAAAGAAGGTTTTAGAATAACTTATTGAATTTAGAGAAATGGTTCCTGTAACTTTCCAACTAGTGGAAAGATATTTAAAGTTACTATAGATTTTGCCAAGTGATTTTCTACCCCTACGTACTTTACACCTTCGAAAGAGTTGACTGCAAGCGTTTGGGGAGCCAAAGCCTGCCAACATGTTAAAATATTTTGGAATCAAAAGTCAAAGTGTGAGAACTGATCTTTTTCTCAAATCGTTTAGGATTAATGAAAACTTTTATGGGGAAAAAACATAATAGTGCAGTATTTACAAAAATTTTACAAAGTCTTAGCAGGATTCATCAATTAATATTTTTGGCAATGAAATATTAACATATCATAAAAGATTCTAATAGAGCAAAGCAATTCAGCCGAGAATCACGTGAATACAATCGCAAATGATTCACTTCCTATATTTTCGTTCTAAGATATTAATTTCTATAACTGAAATAGAAATGCTCCCAAGTCCCTATTCATTATATTCAACATATTCCTTGTATTCTACAATTAGAACACACAGAAAAAAGTGTTATCGCTGCTTGTTAAAAATGGTATATTGATATTTCATGTATTTTTATGTATGTCATTTGGAGATGGTATATATAGTTTGATACTGGTATAATAATTATATTCAGTGCTTTAGATGTATTTTTTTATGTAAGTTATTTGCAGGTATTATATATGGTATAATTCTAGTATCATAGTAGTATTTGATGATTCATGGAATAATTTAAGTATGATACATGGAATAATACTTGTATAATAATGGTATTGTATCATGAGTACTTTCATATGTGTTATCATATAAGTTATTCCCAGATATAAAATATGATATAATTATTGTATAATAACGAAATCTTGATATTTCAGATGTATTTTGTTATGTAGTTTATTTGCAAGTGTTATAATTGCAGAACGTAATACCTGGATAATAATATGAGAGTTTATGTTTTTATCTAAGTTATTTACAATATTGCTAAAAACAATTGAGCAAATCCTATGTGAAGATTGAGTGAAAGAAAGTTGTCGAGTCAATGGCTAAGAAAAAACAGTGGAAAGTTTCGGAGAGAAGAATATTTCTCTAAGATGAGGGAGAAAGTGTAAAGATTAATACGGACTTAAATACTAATTCCTTAATTTGTGGGTTTGTAAATTTTTTTAATCTGTTGTCATTTAATGCATAATCTTTGAGATATCTAAAACTGTAAAAAAAAAAAAAACTGCTATTTTTAAAATAAACGAAAAGTAGTATTATTTATGTGAATAATTCTAGACAAGTGATCTACTCGGTAAAAATCTTTATTTATTAGTAAGTTAACAAATAGAAACACACAGTTAAGTTATTTCAAATTTTGTTTATAATAAAAATAAGGGAAAATGTTCAAAATTGCCCCTCTACTATACTATATTGTTTACTTCTGACACCCGTTATACTATTCATCCAATCTAGCCCCTGTCATTAATCAACTTTTAAAAATTGCCCTACAGACCCCCTCAATTTTTTCCATGTCAGCTGCCAAGTCACTCGACCCCACCAAATTAAACCCTACAGACCCCATTACATCACATTTTTCCCACCCGTGACCCGTGACCCGTTTGCCCACTAAATAAATAAGTTAGACCCGTATAAATTGACAAAGAGGGCCGGCCCGTTTCCTTCATCAACACGCCTCAAAATATTTCTCCGAAATATCTCTCTCACTCACTACCAGTGCTGGCGGCGTCGCAGGAAGAAACGACGGAGGTATGGCGGAGTAAGGCTGGATCGACGGTGCCGGAGATGGATCTGATTGGGAGGTTATATTATTGGAATTCGGCGGCGGTTATTGTGAATTAATAACGGTGGGATTTTTCGGTAAATGACTGAGTCGCCATTGATTGATATGGAAAATGGGTAGCGAAAAATTATGGGTTTTAAGAGTACTGAGCCCTAGAATTACTTCCTAGAAGAAAATGGTTGATTTTTGAGATGGAAGAAGAAAATGGTTGATTTTATGATGACGTCGCCGTCGGTGGGTGCTGCTTCAATCTTCGCCCGATTTTCAGACAGATTTATTAACAAATACATAACTTATTATAATACATAATCTACAACTCAGATTCGTTAAACAATCTCTGTAAGTAGAATTTATTTTACTTCAATGGAATACATTGATATCTCTTTATACTTCAATCTCTTTATACTTCAGAGTAGGTCCATCGACGCTTGAGACCACTACTCGGAGTGATGGTCTAGACCCAATAGTCGTAACCAACAAGGTCATTGGTCCTCAAGCGGGGCGCAATTGTTATGCCCCTAATTGTCACTCATCAGTTAAAAAGAAAAATACTAAGGAGTTTATAGCTAAATGGACTCTCCCACCTACTAGATTAGTCTTTTGGGTAGGGAAAAAATATAAATATATAGTAATATTTTAAGAAATTTTATCATTTTTTGAATAAACAAAGAAAATTGTTATATATGATATATTTTTTCGAAAAGGAGCAACCATAACAAAGAACAAAAAAGACAAAGACTCCAGTAAGTTACCTACATAGCATGTTAAATAATTAACAAGTGTAAAAAACTTTTGACCTATATTAAATCCATTGTATCCCATATCAGATCTTTGTTTCCAAGGACTATTTTTTTCCCAGGGAACCGACTAATTTAAATAGCAATACAAAAGTCATTCTCGAACGTCTAAAACGGCGTATTACAATGAACAACGTCCTTTAATTGCACAGATCGTCAAAGTGAAATCTGAGTTTTAGTCTTCAATAAAATAACAGCAGAAATAAACAAAAACAAATACTTTCTTGTACTACAAGAGCATCCCAAAACATTGAAGCATGCCTCGCTTTAAGTACTAATCAAATTCTTCACCTTCTCCTTCCATTATATTCCATTCCCTTCACTTCATTCCCCCAAAACATTATCACCAGTCACTTTACTTTCCTCTAAAAACACAAATCTTTGATAAAGGAAAGACTAGTAAATATATCGAGAGAAAATGGGAAGTGCAGATGATGACCATTTGCCTAAAAAGCAAACACATAAGAGTATCAATGATCAAACCAAGTACAAGCTCAAATTACTAGTCCTCATTATCCTAACCAATCTTCTTACTATTTACATCTTCACTAGCCCTTCTCTCAACTTGCATCCCATTTCCAAGTACACAACTAATTCTCTTTTCCCTGCATTTGATTCTACTTCCCTCTTGCAAGAGCTCAATGCCACTAAGAAAGAACTCGAAACGAGTCGATCCCAAATCATAGTTTTGCATCAGCAGCTCAAGTCTACTAACCAACTTGTCACTGAACTTCTAGCTCAACTTAACCTCCTTAACCAGTCCATAAACAGGACCACGGATTCCAGCTTGCTAAACTTCAATGATCTTCTTGATGATTTGTCAAATGAAGCTAAGCTTGGTTTAGGCCCTCACAAGCTTCCACTCGGGCTCTCGCCAAGATCAGGGACAGATGAGGTTTATCCCTCTGTTGGAGGAGGTTGTCTGATGTATAAAGAAGATTTAGCACAGTACATGACATATAATGTTGGAAACGAGTGTCCTGTTGATGATGTTTTCGCGCAAAGGCTAATGCTCAAGGGCTGTGAGCCACTTCCAATAAGGCGGTGCCATCCTAAAGCGCCTTGTGGTTATGTCGAACCAACTCCATTGCCAAAAAGCCTGTGGTCTACACCACCAGATACAAGTATTATTTGGGATCCATATACTTGTAAAAACTACAGTTGTTTGATAGATAGAAGAAAGTTTCCAGGATTCTATGATTGTAAAGACTGCTTTGACTTACAATTTAGAGAGAAAACAAGGTGGCAGTTTGACAATGGAGGTCTTGATTTTGGAATGGATCAGGTTCTGTCAACAAGACGTCAGGGCACAATCCGCATTGGACTTGATATAGGAGGAGGCGTGGGCACGTTTGCTGCTAGGATGAAGGAAAGGAATGTAACCATTGTCACCACTTCCATGAATTTGGATGGTCCATTCAACAACTTCATTGCATCCAGGGGCTTGATATCGATGCACGTTGGTGTGTCCCAGAGGCTTCCTTTCTTCCAGAATACTCTGGATATCGTGCACTCTATGCATATTTTGAGCAACTGGATCCCGGATACCATGCTTGAGTTAATTATGTATGACATATACAGAGTTCTGAGACCAGGAGGACTGTTCTGGTTGGATCACTTCTTCTGCCTGGGAACACAGTTGAATGCAACTTATGTTCCTATGCTGGAGCGCGTTGGATTCAAGAAACTGAGGTGGAATGCTGGCATGAAGCTTGATCGAGGGATCGATAAAAATGAGTGGTATTTCTCTGCTTTGTTGGAGAAACCAATGTCCTAAAGTACTTAGCTAGTAAATCTTTAGACAGTTCGTAAAATGGTTTTTTGTTTCACAATGCAAGCACAAGTGACCAACATTGACTGGCTAGTTTCATTTTGTGCTTTTTTTGTAATGCAATTGAAAGAATACAAGAGGAGATAATCATTAGAAAATTGAAAGAGGAATAGTATTATCTATAGTGATCAATTCGTCTTGCTTGTATCAGCACAAATTACTGCAGAAAGACAATGATATAAAATTGATCTCATGTCAACATTTCACAATTAGCTTTGTAAAAGAAACTTAGATAAAGCTGCAATATTGAATGCACAACTTTTTTTAGGATGAAATATATTCTCATATACAAATGACCAGCCTAATTGAGACCAGGAAAGTTTACACACTTTACATAAGGTAAAAATAAATGTTTCCAAAAAATTTCAATATCTCTAGTCACGTTGCTGGACTTCCAGAACACTTTTCTTTAATATACAAAATTAGTTGAATCATTCTACATTCTCTCAAATTTGTGCACAACTAACAGGCAATGGCATATCATGTGTGATCTTATGTTTCAACTTTGGGCAAACCTGTTAAGACATTGATCTTACTTGGGCTCTAACTTTGAAGGTGGATATGCCCCACTATAGACAAAGAGACTTTCATCAGTATAAGGATGAAGGCCTTTGTTTGCTCCTTCATAGGTTTCTGAAGTGGAAGCTGATTCTGCATTCGGGTTCAGTCCTACGATCTCCATAATATACTCAATCTCTTTCACCACTTCACTCATTGTAGGCCGCTTGACTCCTTCTTCTTCAACACACTTGATTGCAAGATCCACAAACTTCTCTATGCTTTTAGGAGTTGCACCTGAGCGAACAGCAGGATCCAAAATTTCGTGAAGGTTATACATGTCTTTTGTCTTGTCCATTGCAGTCCTCACTTCCCTGACAATATATCTTCCTTTTTCAATAGGAATTTTTCCTGTAACAATCTCCAGCAGTACCACTCCAAAGCTATAAACATCACTCTTCTCAGTCAGCTGTTGTGTCATGTAATATTCAGGATCCATGTAGCCCTAACAAATAAATGGCACCCATCAGAAGGACATAGATTATGGGTAATTACTGGCACAATCTTCTGCAAGATCTAACTTAATTTTATTACATGGACAGATCATTATACGATCATCAAATATTAGCTTCTACAACCTGTAACATAATATTCAGGTACATCTCCCTGAATTTGGTGATCAAAACATTCAAGGATCGTTACTTCCAAGTCTGCTAACTTAAGAGAATTTGTGAAAAGGAGAATTTGTTTTCATATTTTCCTATTCCTATGTGTTTATTTACTCATTGTTTGTGGAGAGAGGTGGCTGGCCAACGAGAAAGGAGGAGCTTGAGGGTTCTTGTTATAAAATGAAATAGTGTTTGTAATGGTTCCTCCTGGACTAGAAATTATCGAGACAATACAATTTCTGAACTTGTGGACATCAGAAAATGCTAGGATATAAGCATACAATATTCTTAATCAAACAAGTTTGGGCAGGCATGAAGAGAATCTTTACTCACCATTGTTCCTTTGACCTGAGTGGTAATGTGACCCCTTTCAGAGTCACCTAGAAGCTTGGACAAACCAAAATCAGCAACTTTTGCGTTTAGGCGTTCATCCAGCAAGATGTTGTTGGACTTGATGTCTCTGTGTATGATAGGAGGATTGACAAGGTCATGCAGATACTGCAAACCTCGGGCTGCTCCAAGGGCTATCTTCAGTCTCCTCATCCAATCTAACCTGATCCCAGTCTTGCCTACAAGTATAAATTTCATCACATTCTCCAGAGGCACATTTCCCTTTGGTGAAGTTATAAGAAGCTAGTTTCAAAGAATCAATAAGAAGGAAAAGTCTAAGGTGCTAGTCGATGAACATGTTTCTGATTCTACCTAAACATAGTCTAATGTTCTCTATATAGAACTTAACAGGAAGCAAAATGGTTGGAGATTTTATCTCAGTGAAAATGGTTCAGTACTTCCACTCCTATTTAAGAAATTGGTTTTCTTTGTTAATGACTACTTTGCAACAACTAATCATAAATAAATTCTTGGACTTCCGACAATGTTGGATAGCTAATTCAGCAAGTACCACCCTATAGTATTCTCATAATAATGGTGAAAGAGAATGGTAGGGACCAAGATATACCTGAAAGACCATCTTTTAAGGTGCCATTAGGAATATACTCATACACCAGCATCTGTTCAGCTTGATCGAAACAAAAGCCAACAAGGCCAACGACATTCTTGTGATGAACCCTTGAGAGAAGTTCTATCTCAGTTTTGAACTCAAGTGCACCCTGCATAGACCCTTGTAGAGCTCTTTTAACTGCAACCAGGTGTCCATTTGGAAGAGTTCCTCTGTAAACCTGCAGGATGTAACTTCCACACTTATAACTTAATTCAGTTTAAATTGTTGCCAACACCTTCTTACTGAAATGGTAGACTATGCCTTAAGAAATATCATTCAGTATTCTTTTTACGGTGGTGTTGGTTGGGGGATGGGGGTTGGGGGAGGGTGCACCTAGTCAATGAAAGCTAACCTTGCCATAACCACCAGATCCAATATCATTGGTTTCTGAAAAGTTATTTGTCATTTTTTTGAGCTCCTCAAATGAGAAAAATCTTGCTCCTGTCAACTGTGGAACAGCACCACTATGTTTATTTGAGTCCCAGGATGCTGCATTAAAGTGAAAGATAGCAACAACCACCGTAAGATGAAGTAATAGGTAAATGGAAAATAGTTAGTCTAAATCTTACCAAAAGGATCACTCCTCCTTGCAGCATCTTCAGCTCTTTTCTTTTGCCGGAAAGCATAAAGACCAACGATTAGTGCTAAAATTACAAGGACAGAACCACCAACTGCTGCTCCAATGATAATGCCTGTACTAGATGATTTGTGTGATCCACTGGATGCACCTGGAGAACAGAATACTCAGAGACTCAGACTTATAACTATCAAGTTCAAATCCATATTATGCAAGTTTCATAATGTTCCAACAAATAATTTGAATTCCTAGCAGTCATTTAAGGATTAAGTTTTCCTAAGAAAACCAATTAGAAAAACCTGTGTCGTTACAAATAAGTTATTGATAAGTTCATTAGGGTTTACCCAAATTCTTAGCAGAAACATAGGAACAAAGAATGGAAATTGATCCATCACATGTATGCAAACTAAATTTTTGCCATCAAGAGGATCGATGAATTTTTCAGAATCTTGTACTTCTTAAGTTGAATACTTATAAAGCTGATATTATAATCAAAACAGCGGACCTATAGTAATTGCTCTTCATGTTCAAAGTCCTATCAGGAAGAGTTAATTCTTCTGTCAAACCAAGTTTATGAAAACTTAATCATCAATACCAAATATTTGTTGGTTTTTCACCCACCAAATTTCTACTATTCTAGATTAGATAGCATATATAAGTAGGAGAAGAGAAATGAGCCAAGAAAAAGGAGAAGGAAATATAGATCTGGAAAAGTTGTATTACCATCGAAGTATTTATAGCCTTCACCAATGAAGAAGAAAGGTCCAAATGTCGACGGAGGCTTGAAAGTCTGATTACTAAGCACAAAACCTATTCCAGAAACTCCAGTTCGATTGAAATAATCTTGGATAGAAGGAAAGACTTGCAGGTGTATTACAAGGTAGTCATCTAAATTTTTTGTAGGGTTGCTGAGGGAAACTGAGTCGACAGGCAGTTGACGGTTTTGGAATGAAAGCATCAAAGACTTTTGGAGAGTCTCATAGGTAGTTTTGTTTCCCAAGTTGGAAAAGGAAGGAGCTCTGAAGACTAGGTTGCCTGTATATGGAAAAGCACATTTACAGGTAGGACTAGAAATTTGATCAGAGCTGCACTCAGTTGGCAAGCAATTTTCTGGTGGAGTAGAATATGAATCAGCTTGTTGGGCTTGGACACAGTAAGTTTGTGTTGTTCCTTCATTGCAGACAGGATTACCTGCAAGTCTGCAAAGGAAAACAGTAACAAAATAAGGTAATAAACATGATACAGTCAAGTTTGGCGTAGAACATAATCATATGGCCGAATAAGCTTAGGCCAAAGAGTTCTCCACTGTATGTTCTTTCTCATAACTTGGACGTTTAAAAAACAAGGAAGAGAGCTTACAAGATCTGAAAGGGATATCCTGGTCTTTGAGTAAATGAATCAATAAGATTGCTCTGCATATCAATGAGTTGCAACTGGTTGCTATACGAGGAGTCAATTTCAAGTGTGCCATTAAGTCTGTTTTTCCTCATATTGCTGTCAATAAGAAATGAGTGCATTGTCATCAAATCTCAGCATACTCAATATCTATCGTTTATAAAACCAAGTTCCATGAAATACAACAGACACAAAGTTATAGGGACACTTACACAGTCTGCAACTGGAAAAGGCTGAATAATTTAGCTGGAGCTAATCCTTGGAGTCCTGTGTTTTCCATTGCCCTGTCAATACAAGGTCATTTATTAGGTTAAGAAGAACTTCTGGGAATTGAGACCGTAAATAAGAAAAAGAGAACCTGTCCATATTCAAATGGATGCAGGCATACACTAGCACAGTGCACACATGCTGACATGCACCTGCGCACCTGCTCATGGACGTGCCTACACAAACATATATATACACACACGCGCGCTCTGAAGAGAGAGAGAGAGAAAACATACACTGTTGTCAGAGATTGCAGGTCTGGAATCCATGATGGGAAATCTGATGCATTAAATGAATTATTGCTCATGTCCCTGCAAAATTAAGTCCCTCATCATGATACTGAGATTAACAAATTTCCTTTTTTTCCGAAAAAGTAACAAATAGATTGGGAGGAATATTTATAGTACGATTCTGAGCAATAACCAATTATCAGCTCAAAGGGATCAAGGCACAAAACTTAGGATAAGCAACTTACAAGTAATTGAGGACATTCATGCCAGTGAGATTCGGCAAAAGACCATTCAAATTATTGTTTGATATGTGGCTGTGATACATTGTCAAAGCATGCTACATTAGGAAATCATAAGGACATAAGGTAGGTTCAGAAAATTGTTTCATTTTCTACTTACAGTTCATTGACATGTGTGAGATTGTTGAGGTTTTGTGGCACAGATCCGCTTAACGAATTCCTGTCAAGACGACTGTTGCAAGCACAGTAGCTTAGTTCACAAAAACTCACTTTGTATAGACAGTAAGAAACATTACAAGATTATAAAAGGAAAGCACAAGATAGCAATACTTACAGCACTTCCATAGTCTGGACAAGTCCTAACGTATCCGGTATATTTCCAGTAAGCTGGTTGTTCTCCACTAGCCTAGAAGTTAGAATATATGCGCATGAGGAAACAAGAAAGCACGGTCAGAAGGAATGTTATTTGCTATAGTTATGGGGGTAACTTATCATATGGACAAACTTAACAGAACAAAATGTAGATGAAGTACATGATAAGCAAAAAAAGGGATTTGTACTCTTTTATTTCAAACATCCTAGAAAGACTCGTCGGGCAATCACTCTATAACTTGGGCAATGACCAGGACCATTTTGCCTAGGTTCACCTAGTCATTTTAAATACATTGGTCTGTGCTATGTCATCCAAAGAAACATATAAATACCATAAAGATATGATTTCCAAGCCTCTCTCACATGATTACTCTCAGAAGCAAGATCATGCACTAACAAGACTATCAAAAGGTAAGCTAAATACTAGTGGGTGTCTCAAATATTAACGAATGTAATAATACATTCAATCTATTTTGCCAATAGTAAACTTACAGATGAATCAGAGTCAGATTAGAATGGAAAAGTTGAGCTGGGATTTCACCGGATAGCTGATTCTTCCCAAAATGACTGTGAAGTGATGTAAATAATCTTAGAACATACATTTGAGAGAAAAAGCAACAACAAATAAAGGAGATACGTACAAGTGCTTAGTGTGAAGAAGCATATCAAGTCCAGGTGAGCTCCCACTAGAGACTGGAAGTGTTCCAGTAAGCTTATTGTCAGCTAAATCCAGCCAATAAAGCTTTGAAAGATAGCCAATGGTAGCAGGTATTCGTCCAATAAAGTTGTTAGAGTTTAAAGATCTGCATAATGCAAAATGGGGCTGTTTTAGAGCGTTTACAAGAAGAAGGAATTGAAAGAACTCAGAAGTTTCATATACAGATATATATGGTAAAAAACACAATTATTTGGATTTGATGATGTATAAACACAAGAATATATAGCAGTACTGTTAACTCCTCGTGAACTGTTTTCTCAGTTTAGAAGTGCATTGCTTGTCCAAGAGATGGACCAAAATATGAGTATTCGTCAAAAATATTCGTTCAAGATGCTCATCATTTCATTGATTGAAACGAAAACAGAAAATGATCATGTAATATGTAACTTTATAATGCTAAAAGAATCATAGTTTAAGCTGATATAAACATCAATTCCCTGATCCATCATATTCTGTACAGTGCAAACAACTTAAACCAAATAGATGAGTAAACTTCTTTGCATACTGGTAAAATATGTCGCATACTGGTCTCCCGTTCAGAGTGAAAAGAGTAGAATGCTTACAGAAAAACCAGCTGAGTCAGAGATCCAATGGAGTCTGGTATTGGTCCAGAAAACCCACAACCAACAAGGATCCTGTCATGAAATTAAGAAAAAAATCAGCATATTATCATGAGATTAGCTGGTAAATGAATGGGACAATTATTCAGATTCACTTACAAATTTGATAGCTTTGTCAATTTTCCAATAGACTGAGGAAGAGATCCTGTCAACTCCTTGTTGTATGAAAGATCCCTATAGCATGCAGTCAATAATTAGAATTGGCTTTAAGTTTCACAACTCTATTTTCATAAGAAAAAGTAAGTGCAGGAGAATCAGGAAATGTGAAAGAAGACCTACAAAGTCTGCAATTCAGATAATCCTTGAATGTCTCCAGATAGCTGACCGCTCAAACTCATACTTGATAATGTTCTGAAAAATTGAGAAAGATGACATCAACCTTACAAGTATATAATTTTGATGTAGTCGATAATGGGAGGCGCGTTGAATTCTTACATAGAAATCACTCGTGAATTTCTGCATCCAATTCCTTCCCATTGACTCCCACAGGGATCTGCTCCAGCCCAATTGGGTGGAACATTCTGCCATGAATCCTTGAGAGACTGTAGTGCAGCAACTGAATACAATATTAAATCAGTTCTTCTTTACTAGAAACTGAATTGACCATATCTCGAAGAGAACATGAGATATCTGATGATTCCTTTTCACAAATTTACATAGGGCTAAAACGCTGAATCAAGAACTGGATACACCTTTACTGGAACAATTCTTTTATCTGTCTTATTTGCATATATGAGCAAGACAGCCAAGATTATTGAATTTTAAACAACTACACAACACGAAAATACAACATAAGATGCTCGAATTCACAATGACCTATCCAAGAAGAAAAATAGGAAGGATGCAAAGTTCACACCAGTTATACTATATTATGAAACCTTCTAAAGCTATCAACTTAAGCCTATACAAAACTCTTGGATCCACAATATATTCCAGCTTAACAGAAAGTCGAAGCGATAACAGCATCTTGAGGGGAAAAAAGAAAATAACAAAATCCATTCAAGTGCCTATTTGAGAAAAAATGGAAGCAAGACACTGTATTTTAGACAGCAAATCATTTTGCTTTTAGTGTTTCCTAAGGGATTAACTAAAACCAAAGCAAACCAAAACATTGCCAATTCCAGCATAGACGTTATAGTCCTACACCTGGAACTCAAAGCAGCATTTATTCATATTCTTGATCCTATTCCACCTCTCTGATACTGAACAAATTAAGTAATAGACCATTTCATTCAAAGATTTCTCTAAAATCAGAATCCTACATCACCTAAAGGGACAAATTCTGAAGGAAAACTAAGATTTGAACACCAGTACTCACAGATAATCAAGTAGTTCTGTAAATTAATTAAGAAACAATTGATAGAAGAACAAAATCAACTTACAATCATCAGGATTTGTCCATGCTGATATTGCCAGAACATGTATCCAAACAACAAGAAAACAAAGCTGAATTCTCCTTGGCATCATTGCCAGAGAAACTACCATGTGACAACGTTCAAGAAAAACAGTACTCCTCCACAAAAGCTAGAAGAGAATTTCAACCTCAAATCCCTTTTCAAGTTCTGCTCCCCACGACAAGATTATCTCTTAGCTGACAGCTATCTGATGCATTTACTAGTATTCATCAATAAGGGGTTGTTTAATTCAATTAGCCAAATCACTGTCTAAGTTTTAAAAATACAGACTTTTACTTCCTCCCACACAACTATCTTCTACGTGAAATATTTATTTTATTTTGTTCACATAATTTAAACACAATGACTGACCTCCAACTTCAAATTTTTCACCTATATAAAATATTGGAAGTGTAAAATTCACGACCACGTTGAGTTTACTCGGTCTTTATATGCCCAAAAAAGTCAACAAATTACTTTTATAACTCTTTGCAAAGCTGGTTAACCCTTCATCACAGGCATCAAATATTGAACATTTTCCATGATAATAGTTGACCATAGAGGGTGTTAATCGTAAATAGAATATTAACAACTTGATTAGGTTTAGCATAATTAGACAAAGTCTTCTTCAAAAAAGCAATTTTTTAGATTTTTGTGGAAAATCAAATTTTAATGTCATTGTCAACTATAAGTTATATATTTAAAGAAGTTGCCAAGAGGGACCAGTTGAATAATCCTATACACGCTTTAGGGAAGTTGAACTCCATGAGAGTGGAAAACCCATAAGCTAAAAAGAGTGCTCACCCAACGGATCCAAGATTGAAATTAAATGGGTTCAACTATGTACATAATTAATTATACCGTTAAAATTTGTTGAGAGTTTAGTAAGTTAATTTTACATATATATATATATATATATATTCCGTGTCGAAAGTTATAGGTTAAGATGGACCGTAACCCAAAGATTACATCCGCCCCTGCATACACCTAAGAGAATTACCAAGCCTAGCCGTCATTAGAATGAGTGAAAGAATCATGGAAAATAAAAAAACACTAAGTGATTTCTTTTTCTATATTTAACCGGTGAAAATCATGGTAGACTATAGTTTAAATCTTACATCCCGTCAATCTAAGCTGCTTTGATAAGAAGAACTACCTTGTATATATATTGGTGGGCAGTGTTACCTTGTACTGTTTAAATAGTTGAATTGGCTTTATCATGTCAATGTCAACGCATTATTGTATATCAAGAATAAAAGTTAAACAAATACTAGTAATACAAAGTTGGTATTTAGAGTTATCAATATTGTCAACAGCCCAAGAAGGTTTTTGAAGAATTTTAACGTGTTGTCTACGTCTGAGACTCACTATTATTGAGTAGCCTCACGACTTGACTGAGTCTTGTTGGCAGTGAATGTAGTCCCATTATCATAACTGATGATGTATATCTGGAAATTAATAAATGAATTCATGTTGCCTCGAATTGAGAGAGTTCGCAGGCAATGAGGTGAATTCTGAGTTGAACGACTAGGTTGTGAAATGTATGTCTAACCTGCTTATACTTGTTTTATTGCATGTATATATAGCGGATTGGACCTGTAAGCACTGTTAATTTGATCTGCCACTAAATTCTTAACTCTAAAGTATACTCGCAGTGCATTAAGCTCTCGTTATGCGCGAAATCCGGAGAAAAGTCGCACAACAAGGTCCTATTGTACGTAACTTTATCCTGCATTTGTGCAAAAGGCCATTTCCACGGCTCAAACCCGTGACCTCCTGATCTTTACCGGTTACGCCAAAGTTCCCCTTCCTATTTAACTCTAGAGTATACTATCAATGCAATTTAATTCATAGTAACAATTGTTGCTTTATTTTCCAAATTTGTCATATCATGCTTGATATTAAAAATATATTATTTTATGTCAATTTAAATTACCGTAAAAATTATTTACGAGACTATTATAGCACAAAACATTCATTTCCAAATTTAAAGTTATATATATATATAGATATACTACAACTGAATTCGGCCGAGAAAGAAAGAGTGAGGAGCCACGTCATGGCCGGCCCTGACGGTGGATGTTGACGTTGACAGCCTAGTACTGCCATAGTTGAGGCTGGTGGGAGTATTTGAACATACGAAATAAATTAGATTGAAGCTTCTGTCGGTAAAGGACAAACGGAAATCTTTAAGATTTGACGCAAACTTCCTCTTTTTGTCTTCTATGGATGTATTATGTCATTACTCGAACCGTTCCAATTCACCTCTCAGTTCTCAGTTCTCATGCTCCATTCTAGTTTAGTGTTAATCTTGGTTTATTTTATACTAAAAGACTCTCTTTCTTTTAGCTTAGTCGACCACAAATTAATTTATATATCAAAAATGTTGTTAAGACTCATTTCTCTTGCTGACTTTGAAGAGACATGTGACATTGAGATAATGATTGTTCTCTTGCCAAATGGTATGCAAAATTTATGGTCTTCAAGATAATTATCTGAAAGGCTGTTGTGTTTTTGTCTATTTTATTGCTTTCGTCAAACTTTATACCAACATATACCAACGTGTAATTTGAATTCACTACAAAAGGAAGATATGTTGTAGTATGTCGACGAAAGCATGCACGAATTATAGGGTTGTAGTATTACTGTCTAAATTTAATTTATTTCTAAGTAACATATGTTAACTTAATTTTTTATATGGAAAGAGACTTCTCTATCTAACTTTTAAAAATCAAATTCAATCAAGTTTCCGTTTCTTCTCTTTTTTTTTTTTGGGTAGGTTGTGAGAGAAACGAATTATTCAATAAGGCACACGCAACCAAATTAATAATTTTCCTAATTGTGGTAGTAGCAAGTGGAAATCAAAGTTTGTAAATCAGATTAGATACCATCTTGAAATAAGTACAAAGTTAGCCACTTCTTGGTGTGACCACCTAAATGTCCAACCTTTTGCCAAATGTCGTACGAACATTTTTTCGAATTCATTATGTCCATATCCAATCACCATTGATCCTTCCTACAGGCTACAAGGTTAAAACTTAAAACAAAGATAAACTCTTCTAATTTTGTTATATATCCTTATTTTCCTCTGACTTTTCAACTATTGTCTTAGATTTTAATTAGCTGCTTTTGGTTCTCTTTCTGGATATACAAACCTAACCTAAGCTCTTAAAAGTTTGCACATAAAACTACCGTATAATTCTCTTTCAGGCAATTAAAGATTCTAACAGTTTCATGAAATCTTAAGTAGCTCCATTTGGGGATGTTCAACGTATATTCATGTAATAGTAACAATATGTGTAAGTCCTTTTTATTTTAATTACAGTGAGTTTACATAAAACTGCTTCATCTATTACATTGAGATTCTTTAAATACAAGATGGAGGAGCAAGGTTGCTCAGGTAAAAAAGGAAAGAAGGATCATAAAGGATCGCAATCAAAGATATACATAAAAGAATAAGGATTGTAATAAAAATAAATAAATTACAAAATAATAAAAAAGATTACAGTGAATCAAATATAGAAAAAGATTATGTTGCCTTATTATGCACCCGCAAGATAGGCGGTGACTCGACAATGCCACTTTTGGATCGATGACGATGAAACATTGTAGCTGATACCACCTTAGTAAGAGAATCAGCAAGCTGAGATTCAGAAGGAACATGATGAACAACTAATGTTTTGTCTTGGACCTGCTCTCGTACAAAGTGATAGTCAAGAGCTAAATGCTTCATTTCCCTGTGAAAGATTGAGTTTTGACTCAGAAAAGTGGCTCCTAGATTATCACAACAGATTGTTGGAGTGTTGGAGGTAGAGAAATGAAGTTCACTCAAAAGGTTGACAGTCCAATTAGTTTTTGCGGCTGCATTGGCAATGGCCTTATATTCAGCTTCAGTGGAGGAGCGATGTAACGATCCAACCGGTCGTTTTGAGATCTAGCGCATCGTTCGGCGGCTTGAGGTTGTGAGTAGCTTCACTTCAGGTGTTATGATTTGTACGTGTGGTCGGAATTTAATTTCGGGAAGTTCGGAGTTGGTTTGGAAATAAAATTCTAAATTTGGAAGCTTTAAGTTGGAAAAGTTGACCAAACTCTGACTTTTGAGTAAACGACCTCGAAATCGGAATTTGAAGGTTCCAATAGGTTCGTATGATGATTTTGAACCTGGTGTATGTTCGGGTGGAGAATCGGGTGGCTAGGGAGTATTTCAGTGCTTATTACGGAAGGTTGGCATTTTGAAAGTTTAAGAATTTTTTAACTTTGAGTTGGAGTGGATTTTTATGTATCGATGTCCGTTTGGAATTTTGAACCTTGAAATAGTTTTGTATGGTAATTCTAATCTTATGAGCAAGTCCGGATAGTGATTTGGAGGTCCGTAGGTCATCCCGGCATCAGTTGGCGAAAGTTGGAATTTGGATGATTTTTTGGGAAGTTTTACCGGGAGTGGATATATTGATATCGGGGTCGGATTCTGATTCCGAAAGTAAGAGTAGGTATTTAATGTCAATAATGACTTATGTGCAAAATTTGAGGTCATTCAGACTTAATTTGGTATGTTCCGGCACAAGTTATAGAATTTGAAAATTTAAAAATTTATAAATTTGATTTGAGGCGCGATTCATGATTTTTGATGTTGTTTGACGTGGTTTAAGGCTCCGACTAAGTACGTATTATATTTTGGGACATGCTGGTATATTGATTTAAGGTCCCGAGGACCTCGGGTGGATTCCGGAGGGTTAACGGATCGATTTTTGAACAAAGGGAATGCTAGGATTTTTCTGGTTGCTGGTGCAATCGCACCTGCGAAAAAAGGGCCGCAGGTGCGATGCCGCAAAAACGGCCAGGCAAGTCGCAGAAGCGGAAGGGAGTGAGGGACTGGGAGTCCGCAAGTGCAGAAGATTTTCGCAGAAGCAGATGCGCACCTGCGGTGAAGGAGCGCCGAAGCGAATGAGCTGGCCTTGGGGGGGAGCTGCACCTGCGAGTAATCCTCCGCAGAAGTGGAGGCGCAGAAGTGGCAAAAGGACCGCAGGTGCGAAGTCCGGGGCTGGGCAGTGAGTTGTTTTTAAGATGGTATTTGGCCCATTTCTTTCATTCTCTCTTGGTTTGGGGCGATTCTTGGAGAGCTTCAAGTGGAGGTTTTCATCATCAATGGCAATGTAAATTATCCCCACCTATTGTGAGTTAAATACAAGGATTTTATATGGATTCAAGCATGAAAAATTATAAAAATTTGGGATTTTTGAAGAAAAATCTAGAAATTGGTATTTTTGGATTTTGACCACGAATCGGACATGGAATTAGGAGTAAATCATATATTTGAGTTCGTAGTGTTATGGGTAAAGTTTATCTTCAAAAATTTTCGAAATCCGGGCACGTGAACTTGAGGGTTGATATTATCGACTTTTCGAGCGAAGTTGAAAATTGTTTAAATTGATTAATTATGGGAATTATAACACATTTTGATTGGTTTGCACTTTGTTTGCATAGTTTTGGATCGACAAGTATCGATTTGAGGTGTTAGAGTGGTGTTGGAGCCGGCTATGAAGATTCGGAGCGAGGTAAGTCTCTTGTCTAACCTTGTAAGAGGGAATTTATCCCATAGATGATTTAAATTAATAATTGTTGCTAATTGTGGGGCTACGTACGTACGAGGTGACGAGAGTCCGTGCGTAGCTACTAATTATGCTACGTCCGGGGTAGTTTAGGACTAAAAGCACGAATTACTTATAATAATTGCATCCTTTATTTAATTAAAGTACTGGAATTATATTGAAAATTGTTAGAGGAAACAGTAAAACACAGAAATTTCGCATACTTGAATTTTGGTGCAAATTACTTGACTGTTAATAGAAATTGTACATCCTTATGTGTCAGCCTTTTATTAACTTCTCATTCCGGAGGTTCATAAGAAAATATCCTCCTTTCTTGTGGAGCGGACCGAACGCCTCGGTAGTATTGATGTATCTATGGATCGTGCCGCACGTCCCTCGGCAGTGTGCACGATACTCTGGATCGGGTCGTACGACCTCGGCAGAAATCGTGCTTAATAATAATAATTACACGATACCTTGGCATCCTATTGCAGCTTGTGAAGATAATTGATTAATTGGAAATTATTGAATTTGAAAGAATTATTTATTCCCGCTTGTTAAGAAAAATTATTGTTATTCACATAAACCATGTCTAGTTAAATATTTCTATTTTAATATTAATGACCCATAGTGAGTGTTAAAATTGACCTCTCGTCACTACTTCTTCGAGATTAGACTTGATACTTACTGGGTACACGTTGTTTACGTACTCATACTATACTTGCTGCATATTTTTGTGCAGGTACATGTATGTCTAGTGATCTTTTGGGCGCAGAGGCGAAGCTATCGCGGGGAATTACGGTGAGCTGCATTCCATGCTACGAATCCGCAGCTACAGAGTCTCTATCAAAGTTATTTATATACTCCTGTCTAATTTGTATTCCAGATAGATGTTGCATTTATCATATTTTTCCTAGTTGATGCTCATGCACTTGTGACACCGGGTTTTGGGGGTTCCTACTGGATGTTTGGTATGGTAGTCCACATAACCATCATTGTTTCACTCTGTAAATACTATTTTATACTAATTAGTTAATGAAAATTTTGATTTCAAAGGTAATAAAAATGGGCAATTGAATTAGTAAATTACCGTTGGCTTGTCTGACGGCGGCGTTAGGTGCCATCACGATCTACAGTGGATTTTGGGTCGTGACAACATGGTATCAGAGCTCTAGGTTCACTTAGGTCTCACGAGTCATGAGCAAGTCTAGTAGAGTCTTGCGGATCGGTACAGAGACGTCTGTACTTATCTTCGAGAGGCTACAGGGCTGTTAGTAGCATTTCCCTTCTTGATTTCTTTATCGTGCGGTTTGATTCCATTGAGGCTTGTGCCTTTATTTCATTCTTACTCATTCTTATATGATGCTAAGAGCTCGTGTCAATTGGGCATCAAGGAGTTATAATGGTACTACAGACATGGTGCAGGATGTTTCTCCCTGCGCACTCAATCAAGTTATTATCGTCACCTTGCGGAAGGATGTTCTTTTGTTCTAGCTCAGTATCGATATTTTTTATGGTTTAGAGACTGTGCACGGGTTGCTACAATGTCTATGTGTTATTATCGCACAATGTTGGTGTAGCAGTGAATGGCTTGAAGAGAGGATTTCTTAGTGCATGATTAAGGGGTTTAACATTTAATTCCAGCGGAGGAAAGGCAATCAGACTATAGATGTCCATGTTTGGTTGATAGAGTAATGAGACTTGATATTTTCGAGCGTGGTGGAATTTTATTATGATGCGGTGTTGCCGTCCTCGTTTGAATGCATTACGGTTCGCCGGTATTACGGTCTTCTTGGATTTAGCCTTCGGGTCAGGGTGTTGTGAAATGGTGCCTGAGAGGTGGTTGCCAGAGATGTGCAGCGGTCCAGAATCGAATTGGTATTTCTAATATGACGGCTCGAGTAAGATGACCTTCTAGGAAGGTTAAAGCTGGTAGCAATTTATTGGTTCAGGTGCTACAAAGATGGATTTTGATTTGATGCAACATTTGGGCAGCAAAGTATGGGGGAGAACATGGCGGGAAACGTTTCGTGGTGGTTGAAGTACTAGCAGGTCAAGTATAAAAGCATAGATTGAGAAGTTGCTTAAAGGAGATGGTTTAACCGAAGTAAGAGTGGCAAATTAGCATATGGATTCTGTGGTAGGATAGTCGCGTGCCTTGGGAAAGTGTAGAATAATTTGGGAATCGTGATGGAGGGTGATTTGGCCTACGGATTTTATTTGAAGTGGTGGTCAATGTATGAAGAAAGATTGAATATGGCAGAAAGGAGTTTATTTGAAATGAAGAGGGGTGTGAAGATCAGATTATCATTTCAGATGTAATATGACTTGTGTTCGGAAGGTATGGTTGAACTTTCAATTGATGCCAATAGGAAAGAGCAGACTTGTACAACTGGTGGATGGGCATGGGCTCCGGAGGGTTACCGAATGCGTGGTAGTTGCACCTAGTGCAGCTTCATTGGAAGACGTCGGCATGGAATTTTCACAGGTGGGTTTTCTCTTGTGAACAGGCTAGCGGTTGCATTATGTTGATGAAGCTGCTACGAAGGATTTTAATTGATGCCCGATAAGTGGTCGAAATAAGATGGACGAATGATTCAGAATGTTCATTAAAATCTTAACAAAAGACTTCGAGAAATTTGGCGGTTAACAGCGCATGATCATGGTAAATGAGGAGGAGGAATAGTTGTGGGCTCTATATTAGGTGATGGTATCTTAAATCTAAGTGGGGGAGCCCCACCGTCTACGATTGGATCGCGTGGTTGTTGGCTTGTGCAGCTTTCGGTTATCGGCGCATTGGTGGATTATTTGTGACTAATAAAAAAGGAAACATCAGGGGTAATTCGAGTAAAGAAATTGATAAATGTGTGATATATTTCGTCTTATCGATTCAGGTACAGGTTTTAGGAAGACTCAGAGTTATGCTTCTTGTGGAGGTAATGTACAAGGATTTAGCCAGTTGCTTCTTTGTGAGGGTATTCATGTACTAGCAGGGCAATGGAGTTTGGTTATATCCGAGACCAGGTCAGAGTGGGTGACTCTTAACAACGGTTCAGTGAGTTCAAGAATTAAATTCTGGTACTTAAAGATTTCGGGTCCGTTGTATGGTTAAGGATCGAGTTCTGCAGTGGATTGCGAATGGACTTAGAGTGTTCTATGTTATTATCGGGTAAGCGGTGCAGTATTGGAGGAAAGGAAGAAATGGCTTCAGATTTGCGGGAGGTTTTGCATAATGGGTATACCAGTCGGAGATACTATTATGCATTGGAGAAAGGTATGAGGTGATTCATGGGTATTGATACGATGTAGTCTCGCGATTCGAGTCACTCGGGATGAGTGCGGATTGAGTTCGTTATGTTGTGAATGGAGCTAACGTTATTTCTAAGGCATGTCAAGGGTAAATTTAAAGAAGTTGGGTCGGTTGTAATGGATGAATCAGCATGTTTGTGGCAATGGTCAATTCATTTGGTGTGTGAAGTTATAACATGTGGTTTGTGGTTGTACGTGCAGGCTTGATAGCCACCATAAATTGATTGATTTGGGAGGTATGTGATTTTAAATGGCCTTGTGGCATAAATGGACTTCTGGAAGAGTCATGGCGGTTTAGATCACGGCTTGAGGTTGTATTTTCTTTTTTGCGGTTTGGGAATTTAGTTGCGTCTTGCATTGGCTCTTCTGAAATGAGCTAAGTGAAAGGCATCTAGCTAATAAAGTGTTTATTTTACTGGTAGTTCAGGGGTTATGATGAATTCATGTATTCTCACGTAGTGGCATGATGGGTGCAGTGAGCGGCATGAGAAATTGAAGGTTGAGGATCAAGGTTGCGGTTCGGTGTTGATAAATATTTCATGAGCTCGGATGAGTAGAAAAGTATTCAGATGATTAGAGTGAGCTGGCGTTATCTTAGTGTCGCCTGAGAATGGTGTTCTGTGGAAGAGGCATTGTGTATTGATTTGCAGATTGTGATTTGCTTTACAGAATTAGTACAGTTTGTGGTATGGATGTGCGGACTCGGCTACCTGAGCGGAAGGTCATGGGAGCGTACCCCACGGGGAAATTGTATGAGTGTGACATGCTAGTCACTTGATTGTTATAGATTAAAACCAAGTATGGAGATTTTGGGGTACTATCGTTAATGTGAAAGTTGTTCCGGATTGGGACGGCTGCTCGTGTGTGTCATGAATAGGGCCATTATGGATCCTTGAAAGGTTATTAGCCTAGCATGGTATGATCAGAATCGGTGTGAGGTCCCGTGTAGCTTGTAATATTATGTGAGTAGGATGGCTCTCGAGATGCACGTCATTTATTGCACGTGAGTTATGCTTGAGTTTCGTAGCGTGTGGCGCTATTCGTCTCCCCAGAGTTGTATTTTGTTTTTTGCACTCGGCATGCTTGTGGTAATATTCGGGCATTTCGTAAGTATAAGCGTTACGGCTTAATGTGCGTGTTTTCTTCTTGATTGTCATGTGCGGATCGGGTGGAACGCTACCATGGGTATATTGTTTGGATCGGGTTGCACACCGCAACAGTGTCATGTTGGATCGGGTTGCATGCCGCAACAGTGAGATATTGAGTACAGTTACATAGAGTCTGTTTGACCATTTTATTCGTTACACGGGCTGGGAAGCTCCATTCCACAGTTCGTTTTCCTTATATATCGCATTCGAGTTCGTAGCCTGTTGGCGCATTTTTGGTGTCATACGAGATCTTGGTCAGTGGTTGAGGTGGCTTATTACCTGTGTAGCTTATACTGGGTGAGACGAGACTATTGGACCTGAAATTTAGTGCAATCAGATTTATATAAGTACATTAAAGAGAGAATAATCGTTATTCGGTTCAGAATGAGGCTATGGTCCTTATCAGGAGAAGCGACTCCATGATTTGATTGATTCAGCAGGTGGTAATGAATTTCTACACATCTTCTTTGTCATGGCAGTATTGTGAGGATTGAAACCGGGCTTATTTGTATTATGAGGTGTATTGCTACCATCAGGTTCATGAAATTTCAGTTATTATGGTCGGAGGATGTTGTCTTGGGCAAATGAGTTATGCGGTGCGTGGTGTGATTATTGCATAGATGCACAATCGTGTTTTAGCACAGTGTGTAGTGATTGATACGGTGTTCGTATGTTAGAATAAGGTATTGTAAAGAAATTCGGAGGTTGGAATTTAGGCCTAAGGCTCATAGATTGAATAAAAGAGAGGACCTTCAGTCCGGCTCGAGTTGAGGTGCTAAACTGGAATTGTGATGGCACGGGTAGGTGCAAGGTGTTAAACAGTGATTTTGGACAACTTCGGAGCAATTCCTAACACGTTCGAGGACGAACATATGTTTAAATGAGGGAGAATGTGACGACCCGACCGGTCGTTTTGAGCTCTAGCACGTCATTCGGTGGCTTGAGGCCTTGAATAGATTCACTTCAGGTGTTATGATTTGTATGTGTGGTCGGAATTTAATTTCAAAAAGTTCGGAGTTGGTTTGGAAAAAAATTCTAAATTTGGAAGCTTTAAGTTAGAAGAGTTGACCAAACTCTGGCTTTTGAGTAAATGACCTCGAAATAAGAATTTAAAGGTTCCAATAGGTTCGTATGATGATTTCGGATATGGGCGTATGTTCAGTTCGAGAATCGGGTGGCTAGGGAGTATTTCGGTGCTTAATACGGAAGGTTGGCATTTTGAAGGTTTAAGAATTTTCTAAGTTGGGTTGGAGTGGATTTTGATGTTATCGATGTCCATTTGGGATTCCGAGCCTGGAAATAGTTTTGTTTGGTGAGTCTAATCTTATAAGCGTGTCCGGATGTTGATTTGGAGGTCCGTAGGTCATCCCGGCATCAGTTGGCAAAAATTGGAATTTGGGTGATTTTTTGGGAAGTTTGACCGAGAGTGAACTTTTTGATATCGGGGTCGGATTCTGATTCCGGAAGTGGGAGTAGGTCCATAATGTGAATTATGACTTGTGTGCAAAATTTGAGGTCATTCGGACTTAATTTGATACGTTCCGGCACAAGTTATAGAATTTGAAATTTTGGAAATTTATAAGTTTGATTCAAGGCGCGATTCATGATTTTTGATGTTGTCTGACGTGGTTTAAGGCTCCGACTATGTTCGTATTGTATTTTCAGACATGTTAGTATATTGTGTTAAGGTCCCGATGGCCTCGGGTGGATTCCGGAAAGTTAGCGGATCGATTTTTGAACTAAGGGAATGTTGGGATTTTTCTGGTTGCTGGTGCAATCGCATTCTCGGAAAAAGGACCGCAGGTGCGACGCTACAAAAGCGGCCAGGCAAATCGCAGAAGCGGAAGGGAGTGAGGGACTGGGAGTCCGCAGGTGCAGAAGATTTTCCACAGAAGCGGATGCGCACTTGTGGTGAAGGAGTGCAAAAGCGAAGAGCTGGCATTGAGGGAGAGCCGCACCTGCGAGTAATCCTCCGCAGAAGCAGAAAAAGGACCGCAGGTGTGAAGGTCGGGGCTGGGCAGTGAGTTGTTTTTAAGGCGGGATTTGGCAATTTCTTTCATTCTCTCTTGGTTTGGGGCGATTTTTGGAGAGCTTGAAGTTGAGGCTTTTAACATCAATGGCAAGGTAAGTTATCCCCATCTATTGTGAGTTAAATACAAGGATTTTTTATCACGCCCAACTATGCCTTATAAAAAGGACTAAGCGGTCGTTGCAAATATAATCCGGTTTACAAGTCCGAAGTCGAATCCCACAGGGAAATAACGTGTTAATTACAACTAATAGTTTTGCACAAATTTAAGTAATCAACCTTCACAAATATTATAAAACAATTTGAGAGTTTACTAACTAAAATCAAAGTAATTAAAAATACAGTAATTTATAACTAACAAGGCAAATATTGTTAACAAGATTTGAAAAAGTCTAAGGTTATGATTTCCCCTATTGTCGGAATCTTCCCCACTACGTTTTCTATAAATTCGTCTAAATATTTTCTACCGATCGTGAGTACTTTAAGTGTTGTAGCGCTCTCTCGAGTAACTACTACAATTTAGTAGATGTATTCTCTCGAACTACACTAGCTGGCACTAATTTACCGCTCACGACGATCGCACCAAGACTTCGTTATCTCTAATCCCGCCTTTAAACCCTTCGTATCGATCTATCAACTACGTTAGGAGTGGTGTTGTTCAACAACTACCTAAATGTGCACTCTCTCTTGAGCAATATACACACTAAATAGGCACAGTTAATTGAGAGCTCTTCAATTAACAACAATAAAAATATAGTTGAACAAGTAGAGAAAAATCAAAGGCAAATCTATATTAAACGCAGTAAAGAATCATCCTCCAATAGATTCCATCAAACCTTAGATTAAAGAGTTTAGCTACTCATAAATACACCAACAATCAACATAATGTTTAAAAACATGAAACTACAAAGTAAAGAGATAAAGGAAGGGAAAACTCGTTTGATTCTTGCTCCACAGTGCTTGGCAGCCTATTTCTTCTCCAAAATCATGTCCAACCCTAGAATAACTCATTTGGGGAGTATTTATGTCAATCCCCCGGTCCAATTTCGGGTTTGGGTCTTTTAACCCGCGACTTTTAATTACCGTGCTATAGACCTCGCGAAGCCTGGTCTATAGCACGGTCAACCTGGCTATAAACCTTGCAAAGCCTGGTCCGTAGCACGGTTTGGATACTTGATGCTTTTGTGCGCTTTTCTTGTATTTTTGTCCTCTTTTGGTGCAATTTTCATTTGATGATTCCTTCCGATGTTCCTACACATAAAATAACACAATTTAGCTCAAATATCGCACAATAACTCATTAGACCAACAAAATATAGGACGAGTAATGTGCTAAAAGTAAAGCATTTTGGCATCACATCACCACCCCACACTTAAACGTTGCTCGTCCTCAAGTCAACCACCAATTCCTAGAGCACTTTTATTTTCTTTTAGCACATTCGAAGCACACCATACATATGACTATGGTTGATAGCAACAATTAAACTTTAGCATATGTCTTCGACACACATTTCCCTTTACTATATGCCATACTTATTGTCAACCTCTTTCAGATATGAATCTATCTGATTCAGAAGGGAAGAACTTGCATCAGTATCTCAATTTCAATTCAAACATGGGTTTGATTCACACTCCATGTTCTGAGAAAGATTTATCATCCGAAAAGAGGAAAAAACGGAGTCTTTGTCTAAAGAAATGCGTTGAGAAAGGGCAGATGTATAGAACCTTTCAACGAGATAGTGCTTTTTCAACTCTCTCAAAATGGAATCTATTCCAAACATATATGCCATGGTTAGGAGAAAATGCAATGAATTGTTTCAAGACCGACTCGAATTGCTTTTTTTCTTTTATTGAGTTGATCCCACCAGAACAAAATTCACTTGATTGATACATTGTGTCGAACTTTCCATTTTTGGAATAGTTACGGAATCTCCATGAATAGGATCAAACCTTATTCAAATCTTTATTCAACAAAAGGACAACATGTTTCTAACAATCCTAACCTCACAAACCGAAGCAATATCATAATGCATTCATGGCTTGAACACTTAACATCATAGAAAAATCTAATAACGTCACCTATCCCTTGCAAAATCACGTGCCCTCACAACAAGAACAAGAGAGTAAGCTGAATCCACACATTCGAATCAAATGCTCAAATATATTTTAAGGATTCTCATATATCAAAGAAATCCCTCACTCTCACAAAGAAGTCACATGCATGCACAAAGTACCATAGGCTTGCCCATTATTTAAACATCTACTAATGTAGGCTTGCTCGATCTAAAATCAATTAGGACTTTTTATGATTGTAATGTTGGCTTAAAGACAGGTAGGATAAATTTAGGAATAGTGACTAACCCTCCTAAACACTTTAACGCATCACATAATTAACTTCAAGCGCAAATTCTTCAATCCATTTCAATTTCACAAACATTATCACCCCCAAAAATATTTCCTCTTTCTTTAAGCACCACATTAATCCATACACACTAGCAAGGACAAGATATGTTTATTTTCCTTTGCTACATAGTATTTTTTTCTTTTCAACAATACTTTTTTTTCTACCCTTTCTGCTAGTGGTGTATTCCTTACAATACAAGTGCACCTTTCTTTCTTTCATTGGTTCCACTCAAAAGCCACCCAAGTTTCATCCTTACTTTTTTTACTGCTTATTTTACAATTAAAGTATTTTAAGAGGTAAAAGGATCAAAACAATGATAATTAAGAACAAAGGGGTATAAGCTTGTAATGTGGTTGCCAAATAAAAGTTTATAGGCTAAAAAGGGTTGACTAGGGATAATTTTTATTGTGCTAAGCATTAAGATCAAACAAATCAAAGAAAGCCTAATATCATTTTTCAAACCGAGCATAACCTAAAATTTCACTTCAACTCACATGCTGGGCAAGTTCTGGACTCTAATGCAATGACAGAGACTATACAATTTCTCACCACACATGGCACATGACTCACTAAGGACGGTAATATTCCTATTCTCAAACAATTGCAAGTATTCACAGAGCCACAAAATATTAAGCATCAAACATAAAGTGACACAAGCCAAGAAAATGAGATATATGCGTCAATAAACATGTTATTACTCAACAAAGCAAAATAAATATTTTCAAACCATAGGGAAGGTACTACACATGCTAGAGCCTAAATATGCTATTATCAAATTAGTCAAAGGCGCCTAGGATTTCTCATTTTTTTCTTTATTCCCTAAATTCTATTCTAATCTAAAGACAAAACAAAAACTACTACCCAGTTCAATTACATCCCGCGGAAAAGAACCGATGCACAAAGAAAAATCACGAGGGATTATTGCTATCTACAATAATAAAAAGACCTATATATATATATATATATATATATATATATATATATATATATATATATATATATATATATATATTGTGCTAGACTTAAGTCCCTCAAGAAAACTGCCTAAGAGATCTATCGTCGGAAAAAGTTCAGTCATTTTATTTTTTATTTTTTTATTTTTTTAATTATTAAATAAGGGTAAATACGAAAATAAAATAAACATTAAATACACGAACTAATTAGTTTATCTAATATTTACAAATGACATAGAATACCTTCCACCCCATACTTAGATCATGCATTGTCCTCAATGCATGTATAAATTCATAAGCAAAAAAACCATGTTAGGTGGTTGAAAAAACTCCCTGATCAGACATCGTCCTCGCCCTCATCGTCGAAGGCTCCATCTGCATCTGTCCAGTCCTCGTCCTATTCTCCCTCGGCATCATCATCGTCATCCTCGTCGGACTACTCTGGCTTGGCCTCAGAACATTCTGGTGTGTTGACATCCTCATCATCTGGGAGTCGCTGCCCATCGCCAAGCCTAACTAGCTGTTGCGCATGAGGATTTAATGGATAATGCTCCTCCAAGGTGGCCCTCTCCTCAGTAGTGGCCAGTCTTCCCCCAATCCTGAGCTGTAAATCCATCATCCCATATACATGTGCCATAAGGCTGTCATCTCGAGCATATCGCTCGGTACCTGTCATTGTCGCCATGGCATTCTCCTCTTTCACTTGTATGCTTGTGATGTCCATTAGTATGAGGGGTGGAGGAATGACTTTATTAAAATCTCGCTCTTCCTCCACCTCTTCTTTGCGCAGGTACTGAGTCAACATGTTGGCAAAGGACAATGTGTCAATGCGCTTGATTTTTCTCACCTGGGACATTTGGTAGCGTATTAAGTGGCCCACATTCACTTTCTGACCAGTCATGAGGAAGTACAACACGCATATCCTTTCATATCTTATAAGAGTCTCATGATTGCATGGTAATAGTCGTGTGTTGATCAATTTCAGCCACACCTGAGCTTTCGGCTTCATTTGTTTTTTGGAAATTTCCTTTGGCGTTGGGTCTTCTTGTCACGAACCGAAGCAGCCACAGAAATGACACCACAAAGAGTGTGTCTCAATGCCGGATATGTAGGATGGGTGATGAAGTTCTCCAATGGTTGCTATGGAACATCCGGAGCTCCCAAAAAATTGCATATAGTTGTTGCCAAAAAATCGATCAACCTACCTCTAATAGGCACCAGCTGCTCAGGATCATTTGAATCAAGACCGGTATAAAATTCCCAAACAAGGTTGACATTTATATCCCCGGTGTTTCTAAACACGTAGCTTAAGCCAAGGTCGTGAATACCTTTCCAAATTGATTGGTACTTCGTTTGTAGGCGCCGCTCATGAATAGCTGAATCGGGATGTATATGACTCGGCCGACAAAGCTTGTACCAAGCCTTGGTAGATTGAGGTATGCTCTTCAGTCCAAATTCTTATTGTCCCTTAAGTTGTGGGCGTGTGGCTGCTATAGCTGCAACTGTTTGCAACCCTTTAACTTGGCTTGAAGTGGCCTCCCTACCTTTTCTCTTTTTCTGTGGAGGCTTGGAAGAAGCCTTGGCCCTAGTCGGAACAGTAGCCTTGCCCTTGCCTTTACCATCGTCTTTTTTAGGAGGCATACTCGTACCTATATAAGTGAATGTTCCTCAGTGATAAAGCAGATGAATCAATTCAAAACATGGTCTTGCGACCCCACACTTAAGAGTTCATTACATGATGTTCAACCATTTTGAGGCTACTCAGACTTCACCTATTTATTTTAGCATGAGAATAAAGCAATGTGTCACGACTCCAAATTCCCTCAATAGGATGTCGTGATGGTACCTAGTCTCTAAGACTACTAGGTAAGCCTATCAATGCGGAATAACTGAATATCAACTGAAATTTAATCCTAATAGTCGAATAAATAAGAATTGCAAATTTAACAATTTCAACTCCCAAAACCCGGTAGGAATAAGTCACAAGCTTAAAAGAATTTATTCTCTATGTCTCTATACATCAGAGTCTAAAGAAAATAAGGAAGACAACATAAATAAGATAGAAAGGGGACTCCGGAGTCTGCGTACGTTGGCAGATATACTTCGAAATCTCCTCGTACGGCTAATTCACTGATGTCTGGTCTGATAAGATGTACCTGGATCTGCACAAAAAAAAGTACAAAAGCGTAGTATGAGTACACCATAGCGGCACCCAGTAAGTGCCAAGCCTAACCTCGGTAGAGTAGTGATGAGGTCAGGTTAGGCCTTACTGGAAATAATAAAAGACATGGTGAAATATTTAACAATATAATAACAATAAATGACAATAGAAATGAATCAAGTAAGTAGTATGTCACCATTAAATTACACAGAATAAGGACAAATAATACATCGCGGAAAGAAAACAAAAATTTACAACTTTAAGAAAATCACAACAATAATCAAAGGCAAATGCAGCCATAAAGAAATATCAACAAGGGCACTCCCGAGGTACCGCCTCGTAGTCCCAAAATCATAAATAAATTCATAATATCTCATTTTCTTATATCACCACGGGAGCCTTCACATTTAATTTTATAGAAAATATTTTTCCCGAAATAGCATACCGCGTTTTAGCCACCCTTATCACAAAGCATGACTTCTAGTCGTTCCCCTACTAGCCACGCATATCAAGCCACCCTTATTTCACCGCATGCGTTTCAACACCCGGACCTTATACCACCGCATGCGTATCAATATCATAATATATTACAATATGCACCTCAAGTGCTCAAATATTTCAATTTACGAAAATTAAATCAACAACAACAATATTTTTCACAATAAGGAGCTCACGACTCAATCACAATGAGTACAAAATCTCACAAAGTATTCGGGAATGAATAACTCGGCAAAATAATATTTCACAAATTTAACACCTTACCTTAATATCAAAATTTTTAAATGTAAAATAATTATTTTAATAATATTTAAATTAAGAAATTCAACCTTCAAATAATGCACAAAGCAAAAGAAACATGGTTTCAACTATACAGGTAAAACAATTAACAGAAAAATGTCAGAAAAATTTAAGAATATAAAATAGATTAATGATGATGAATATAATAGGATAAAATAATTTAAATAATATGCATCAGTAATCTACACAATTTAAAGACATAATCTTCCATATTTAGCCCGTATACATACTCGTCACCTCGTGTACACGATTTTTCACACATTACAATTATCACATCAATACCAATCATAGGAAAAATTTTCCCCACATAAGGTTAGATAAGTCACTTACCTCAAACCGCGCTCAATCAGTCAAGTAGTATACCTTTTTCTCGATTTTCCGACTCTGATCGGCTCGAATCTAATCATAATTAATTTGATTCAATCAATACAAATTATAGGAAATAATTCCATATGAAAATATAAATTTTCTAACAAAATCTGAAATTTAGCTCAAAAATCGCATGTGGGGCCAACATCTCGGAATCCGACAAAATTTATAAAATCCGAAAGCCCATTAAACCACAAGTCTAACCATACCAATTTTACCAAAATCCGACTTTAACTCGACCTTCAAATCTTCAAATCTTATTTTCGAATCCCTGATTTACACCTCAAAAACATGTAATCTAGTTGGATTATTCGATGATAATTTAATATTATGGAGTAGAAATGATCACAAGAGACTTACCTCAAGATTTTTTGTGATTTCTCTTTGAAAATCGCCCCAAAAGCTATGCTTGAAAGTTCAAAATGGAAAAATTCAGAACCCCTTCGAAATGTATATTGTCCAGGGGTTCCGCACCTGCGACTCACTTAGCCGCTTCTGCGGTCTCGCAGGTGCGAGAAACCAACCGCTTTTGCTATTTGTCAAAGCCTCCACTACCTACGCTTCTGCGGGATCGCATTTGCGAGGCTCGCTCCGCTTCTGCGGAGAATTCGCTTCTGCGCCCATCCGTCTGCATCTGCGATCACGCAGGTGCGGAAATTCCCTCGCACCTGCGACCACTGCCTCACAGCCCCCTGCCCGCACCTGCACTTGCCAGGCTCGCTTCCGCGAGCTCGCACCTGGGAGCCCATTTTCGCATGTGCGATTGCATCAGATGACAACAGGTTTCCAATTTTTCTTCTAAGTCCGAATTTGATCCGTTAACCATCCGAAACTCATCCGAGACCCTCGGGACTTCAACCAAATATACCAACAAGTCCTAAAACATCATACGAACTTAGTCGAGCCTTCAAATCACACCCCAATTCTAGCCTAATGAACTTTGAAATTTCCTAATTCTACACACGATGCCGAAACCTATCAAATCAATTCCGATTGACCTCAAATTTTGCACAAAGTCATAAATGACAGAATGGAGCTATGAAAATTTTCAGAACTGGATTCCGACCCCGATATCAAAAAGTCAAATCCCTGGTCAAACTTCCCAAAAACTCAACTTTCGCCATTTCAAGCCTAATTCCACTATGGACTTCCAAATAATTTTCCGGACACGCTCCTAAGTCCAAACTCACCATACAGAGCTATTGGAATCATCAAAATTCCATCCCGGGGTCGTTTACATATAAGTTGACATTCGGTTACTATTTTAACTTAAACTTTAAACCTTGGAACTAAGTGTTCCAATTTATTCCTAAAACCTCACCGGACCCAAACTAAATATCCCGAAAAGTCACATAACAACTGTGAAGCATAGATTGAGCAGTAAATGGGGGAATGGGGCTACAACTCTCAAAACGACTGGCCGGGTCGTTACATCCTCCCCCTCTTAAACAAACGTCCATCCTCGAACGGGTTTAGAATTATACCTGGAATGGTGAAAAGATGAGAATAGCAGCTACGCATATCATGGTCGGTCTCCCAAGTTGCCTCCTCAACTGGATGACCCCTCCACTGTGCTTTTACTGAGGTGATGCTCTTCGATCTCAACTTTCTAACCTATCTGTCCGAAATGGCCATTGTTTCCTCGACATAAGATAGATCCTTGTCTAACTGGACTGAGCTGAAGTCTAACACATCAGATGGATCGTCGTGATACTTTCGGAGCATGAAAACATGGAACACTGGATGAACTGCAGTGAGATTAGGTGGTAGAGCGAGTCTATAAGCCACCTCTCCAATTCTTTCAAGAATCTCAAAAGGCCCAATATACCTCGGGCTTAACTTGCCCTTCTTCCCGAACCTCATAACACCCTTTATGGGCGAAACCCGGAGCAAGACCCGCTCACTAACCATGAATGAAATATCACGAACCTTCCGATCCGCATAACTCTATTGTCTAGATTGGGCTGTATGAAGTCGATCCTGAATCAATTTAACCTTTTCTAGAGCATCTTGAACCAAGTCCGTACCCAATAGCCTGGCTTCACCCGGCTCAAACCAACCCACTGGAGACCGGCACCGCCGACCATATAAGGCCTCATATGGCGCCATCTGAATGCTCGACTGATAATTATTGTTGTAAGAAAACTCTGTAAGTGGAAAGAACTGATCCCAAGCACCCCCAAAATTTATCACACGCGCACGAAGCATATCCTCCAGTATCTGAATAGTGCATTCAGACTGCTCGTTCATCTGAGGGTGAAATGATATACTCAACTCTACACGAGTACCCAACTCTAGTTGTACGGCCCTCCAGAACTGTGATGTAAATTGCGTACCCCAGTCAGAAATGATAGATACCGGTACTCCATGAAGCCTAAAAATCTCGCGAATATAAACTTGAGCCAGCTGCTCCGAAGAGTAAGTAGTAACCACATGAATGAAATGAGCTGACTTGGTAAATCTATCCACAATCACCCAAACTGCATCGAACTTCCTCTGGGTCCGTGGGAGCCCAACAACGAAATCTATAGTAATCCGCTCCTATTTCCATTCTGGAATCTCTAGTTTCTGAAGCAATCCACCCGGTCGTTGATGCTCATATTTCACCTGCTGATAATTTAGGCACCGAGATACATATTCTACTATATCTTTCTTCATCCGCCTCTACCAATAGTGTTATCTCAAGTCCTGATACATCTTTGCGGCACCTGGATGAATGGAGTACCGCGAACTGTGAGCCTCCTGAAGAATCAACTCACGTAAACCATCTACATTAGGCACACAAAGCCTGACCTGCATCCGTAATACACCGTCATCTCCAATAGTGACTTCCTTGGCGTCACCGTGCTGAACTGTGTCCTTAAGGACAACCAGATAGAGGTCATCATATTGACGCTCCCTGATACGATCATACAGAGAAGACTGATAAACCATACAAGCCAAAACTCGGCCCGGCTCGGAAATATCCAATCTCACAAACTGGTTGGCTAAGGCCTGAACATCCAAGGCTAAAGGCCTCTCTAGTACTGGTAAGTATGCTAAGCTACCCAAACTCTCCGCCTTATGACTCAAGGCATCGGCCACCACATTGGCCTTTCCGGGATGATAGAGAATGGTGATATCATAATCCTTGGTTTGGCTCCCAAATCTTCAGCTGGTGATAGCCTGAACGCAAGTCAATTTTAGAGGATACCCTGGAACCCTGAAGCTAATCAAATAGGTCATAAATACGTAGCAATGGATACTTGTTCTTTACTGTAACCTTGTTCAACTGGCGGTAATAAATACACATCCGCAATGAACCATCCTTCTTCTTTACAAATAAGACGTGAGCACCCTAAGGCAATATACTAGGCCAAACAAAACCCTTATCAAGCAGCTCATGTTACTGCTCTTTTAATTTTTTCAATTCTGCTGGGACCATACAATATGGTAGAATAGAAATGGGCTGGGTGCCCGATAACAAATCAATGCCAAAGTCAATATACCTGTCGGGTGGCATACCCGGAAGATCCGCTAGGAATACATCTGGAAAATCCCTTACTATCGAAACTGACTCCACGGTAGGAGTATCAACACTAACATCTCTCACATAGGCCAGATACGCATCACACCCCTTCTCAACCATTCGCTGAGCTTTAAGAAATGAAACAACCCTGCTAGGAACATGATCCAAGGTACCTCTCCACTCTAGCCGTGGTAGACCTGGCATAGCCAACGTCACCGTCTTGGCGTAACAATCAAGAATAGCGTGATAGGGCGACAACCAGTCCATGCCCAAATTAATATCGAAATCCACCATACTAAGTAATAATAAATCAGCTATGGTCTCAAAACCACTGATAACAATTAAACACAACCGATACACACGGTCAAATAAGAGATTCACCCACGGGTGTAGATACATAAACATAAGAACTCAAAGAATCACGGGATATGCCCAAATACAGGGAAAAATAAGATGACACATAATAATAAGTGGAGCCTATATCAAATAAGACTGATGCATCTCTATGACAGACCGGAATAATACTTGTGATATAAGAATCAGATACAACTGCCTTCGTCCTAGCAGGAAGGGCATAATATCTGGCCTGGCCTCCCCCTCTAGGGCGACCTCTACTTTCCCGACCTCCACCTCTAGCTGGCTATACAGGTGGAGTGGCAACTAGTGCAGTGATCATGGCCTGAGAAGCCTGGGGGCCTTGTGGAATGGGTGGGTCTTGAGAAATCTGTGGAGGTGCACCCCTCCTAAGTATGGGACAATCCCTCATTATTTGATGAGTGTCACCACACTCAAAATAAGCCCTCGGAGGACGTGGCTGTTGGGACTGGCTGGGCTTGATCGACTAGACTGCCCGCTGAAGGCACCCCATACAGGAGGTATAGTAGACACTGGCGGTGCATAATATGGAACCTGAGGTCTGGAAGTAGCCGGAATACTACTGGAAGCTGGAAGTACTGAATGAATAGGACAGATCACATAACCTCTACCATGATGGGCTGCAGTTGGGGCACGAGAATTATTATATGTGCCAGAATCTCGGGATCTCTTAGCTTCCCTTTCTTCTCTCTCCCGAATCTGCATACCCTCCAATCTACTTGCAATTGACACCACCTGTTGGTATGTGATATCCATCTCCAGTTCTCAGGCCATACTGAATCTGATACTAGGGTGGATCCCCTCAATAAATCGGCGAACCCGCTCTCGAACAGTAGCAACTAAGGCCGGTGCATGCCTAGCCAAATCACTAAATCGGACCGCATATTCCGACACTATCATAGAACCCTGGCGCAGCTGCTCAAACTTTGTGCGCCATGCATCTCTAAGACTCTGAGGAACATACTCCCTCAAGAATATATCTAAAAATTGAGTCCAAATGAGTGAAGTTGCCTCAGCCGGACTATCTAACTCGTATGCCCCCCACCACTGGTAGGCCGCTCCTCTAAGTTGGAATGCCGTGAAAGAAACCCCACTGGAATCCACAATACCCATAGTACGGAGGATATAATAACATTCCTCAAGAAAACCCTAAGCATCCTCTGAAGCTAAATCGCTAAATGTGAGAGGGTGGTACTTCTTGTACCTCTCGATCCTGAGTTGTTCCCCCTCTGAAACTGTTGCCCTAATCTCGGGCTTAACTGGAACAACTGGTTGCATTGGTATAACCTCCGGGGCATGGTTAACCTGGGTCTGTGGCTCTAGGGTATGGATGGCAGGAGTCTGTGATCCTCCCCCGGCCTGACATGTGGCAGGAGCAAGTGGAATTAGCCCTGCCTAAGCTAGAGTGCCAAACATGCTCAAAAACTGGGCAAGAGTCTCCTGAAGTGCAGGGGTAGTAACAGGCATCTCAGGTGCCTGCTCTCCAACTGGAGCTACTAGTGGCTCCTTTGCAGCAGCTCGTGCAGGTTCCCTGGCTGCACCACGTGGTCTTCCTCGGCCTCTGGCACGGCCTCTGCCCCGACCCTGACCCCTTACAGCTCCAATAGGGGGCGCGAGTGCCTGATCATCGGATCCAGTTGTGCGTGTCCTCACCATCTGTGAGAGAATAAAAAGACAATGGTTTAAAATTTTGAAGTCAACAAATGCGCACGATAAGGAATCAAAGAAGTGAATATTTTCTCAACAGTTCTGTCGCCTCCCGAAGATAAGTACAGATGTCTCCGTATCGATCCACAAGACTCTACTAAACCTTCTTGTGACTCATAACACCTATGAACCTAGGGTTCTGATACCAACTTGTCACGTCCCCAAATTCCTTCTATAGGATATCGTGATGGCACCTAGTCTTTAAGACTAGGTAAGCCTATCAATGTGGAATAACTGAATATCAACTGAAATTTAATCCTAATAGTCGAATAAATAAGAACTGCAAATTTAACAATTTCAACTCCCAAAACCCGGTAGGAATAAGTCACAAGCTTAAAAGAATTTATTCTCTATGTCTCTATACATCAGAGTCTAAAGAAAATAAGGAAGACAACATAAATAAGATAGAAAGGGGACTCCGGAGTCTGCGTACGTTGGCAGATATACCTCGAAATCTCCTCGTACGGCTAATTCACTGATGTCTGGTCTGATAAGATGTACCTGGATCTGCACAAAAAAAGTACAAAAGCGTAGTATGAGTACACCATAGCGGCACCCAGTAAGTGCCAAGCCTAACCTCGGTAGTGTAGTGACGAGGTCAGGTTAGGCCTTACTGGAAATAATAAAAGACATGGTGAAATGTTTAACAATATAATAACAATAAATGACAATGGAAATGAATCAAGTAAGTAGTATGTCACCATTAAATTACACAGAATAAGGACAAATAATACATCGCGGAAAGAAAACAAAAATTTACAACTTTAAGAAAATCACAACAATAATCAAAGGCAAATGCAGCCATAAAGAAATATCAACAAGGGCACTCCTGAGGTACCGCCTCGTAATCCCAAAATCATAAATAAATTCACAATATCTCATTTTCTTATATCACCGCGGGAGCCTTCACATTTAATTTTAAAGAAAACATTTTTCCCGAAATAGCATACCGCGTTTTAGCCACCCCTATCACAAAGCATGACTTCTAGTTGTTCCCCTACTAGCCACGCGTATCAAGCCACCCTTATTTCACCGCATGCATTTTAACACCGAGGCCTTATACTACCGCATGCATATCAATATCATAATATATCACAATCTATACGTCAAGTGCTCAAATATTTCAATTTACCAAAATTAAATCTACAACAACAATATTTTTCACAATAAGCAGCTCACGGCTTAATCACAATGAGTACAAAATCTCACAAAGTATTCAGGAATGAATAACTCAGCAAAATAATATTTCTCAAATTTAACACCTTACTTTAATATCAAAATTTTTAAATGTAAAATACTTTATTTTAATAATATTTAAATTAAGAAATCCAACCTTCAAATAATTCACAGAACAAAAGAAATATGGTTTCAACTAAACAGGTAAAACACATAACAGGAAAATGTCAAGCAAATTTAAGAATATAAAATAGATTAATGATGATGAATATAACATGATAAAATAATTTAATTAATATGCATCAGTAATCTACACAATTTAAATACATAATCTTCCATATTTAGCCCATGTACACACTCGTCATCTCGTGTACACGACTTTTCAGACATTACAATTATCGCATCAATACCAATCCTAGAGAGAATTTCCCTCCCTCCCCCCCAAGGTTAGACAAGTCACTTACCTCAAACCGCGCTCAATCAGTCAAGTAGTATGCTTTTTCCTCGATTTTCCGACTCCGATTGGCTCGAATCTAATCATAATTAATTAGATTCAATCAATACAAATTATAGGAAATAATTCCATACAAAAATATAAATTTTCTAACAAAATCCGAAATTTAGCTCAAAAATGGTCTATGGGGCCCACATCTCGGAACTCGATAAAAGTTACAAAATTCGAAAGCCCATTCAACCACGAGCCTAACTATACCATATTTACCAAAATCCGACCTCAAATCGAGCACCATATCTTCAAATCTTATTTTCAAATCCCTGATTTACACCTCAAAAATATGTAATCTAGTTGGATTATTCGATGATAATTCAATATTATGGTGTAGAAATGATCACAAGTGACTTACCTCAAGATTTCCCGTAATTTCTCTCTGAATATCGCCCCAAAACCCGTGCTTGAAAGTAAAAAAATGAAAAAACTCGGAGCCCCTTCGAAATGTATATTGTCCAGGGGTTCCGCACCTGCGGTTTCGCAGGACGAGAAACCAACTGCTTCTGTGGTTTGCCAAATCCTCCACTGCCTCCGCTTCTCCGAGCTAGAAGCTGCTTCTGCGGGCTCACATTTGCGAGGCTCGCTCCGCACCTGCGACCACTGCCTCACAGCCCCTTGCACGCACCTGCGCTTGCCAGGCTCGCTTCTGTGAGCTTGCACTTGCGAGCCAATTTTCGCAGGTGCGATTGCATCAGATGACAACAGGTTTCCAATTTTTCCTCTAAGTCCGAATTTGATCCGTTAACCATCTAAAACTCACCCGAGACCCTCGAGACTTCAACCAAATACACCAACAAGTCCTAAAATATCATACGAACTTAGTCAAGCTTTCAAATCATATCCAACAACGCGAAAAATACAAATCACACCCCAATTCAAGCCTAATAAACTTTGAAATTTTCAAATTCTACAAACGATGTTGAAACCCATCAAATCAATTCCGATTGACCTCAAATTTTGCACACAAGTCATAAATGACATAACAGAGCTATGAAAAATTTCAGAACTGGATTCCGACCCCGATATCAAAAAGTCAAATCCCCGGTCAAACTTCCCAAAAATTCAACTTTCGCCATTTCAAGCCCAATTCCACTACGAACTTCCAAATAATTTTCCAGACACGTTCCTAAGTCTAAAATCACCATACGAAGCTATTGGAATCATCAAAATTCCATTTCTAGGTCGTTTACATATAAGTTGATATCCGGTCACTATTTCAACTTAAACTTTAAACCTTGAAACTAAGTGTACCAATTCATTCCTAAAACCTCACCGGATCCAAACTAATCATCCCGGCAAGTCACATAAAAATTGTAAAGTATAAATTAAGTAGTAAATGGGGGAATGAGGTTACAACTCTCAAAATGACTGACCGGGTCGTTACACAATGTTAAAATGGTGTTTACCACAATTGCATGCATATAGCTACTGTTTAGCCTGCCTAAACTAGCAATTTGGAGTGTTGCAATGCAACATAACATTAGTCATTACAATTCCGGAGAGTAGAACTCCATTTGGGCCAAGAATGCCTATGAGGCATTTCGACAAACACTTAGCGTGCATTAGTGTTGTCAAATTGGTTGTCGATATGAGGGATTGCCTCACCCTCCCCAAATCGGCTTGGGGATTTCATATTATCACTCTTGTACACAACAAAAATACCAATCATATGGGGTTTATGGGATTAGGGCGAGCAAGCACATTGTTGCTTTGAAGATATACACAAAAATGGTGGAATTGCATTTCTTTAACTAAATTCGAATTTTTGATAGAGGAGAGAGAGTTAGAAACATACCTTATATGCTAAGGAGGATTGACGTGTTCTTCAATTGAGGTCCCAAGTGATTGAAAGAGATGATGAGCGAAGGTCTTCAATGAAATTTGTGTGTGAGGGGAAGGGACGGGCAATGTATTGTGTTTAGTGAGGTGTGTGTTTGTGTAGTGTTTTAATATAAAGAAGTTAGTAAACAAAGCTTAAAAAAAAATTAGAAGGGAAAAGGGACGGACAGTGAGGTGTGGCTAATAGAAAAAAGTGTAGTGTTAAGTTAGGTGTGTGTGTTTGTATAGTTGTTTAATAGAAGAAAGTTAGAAAACAAAGCTTAAATAATTATAACACACATTACCTGGAGACGCGAGCTCCCAGCAAGACATTTACTTGGCGAAGCGAGCTCTAGATCTAGATGAGAGGCAGGCGAAGCGATGTCCATAGCGAGCTGGTGGTCTGGTTGGGTGAGGTCTGATGCATGGTATTGAGAAGCAAAGAAAACTTACCTCGCAATAACCCGAGCGATGCAAGGAAAACGCGAGTTGTACCTCGCGATAACCCGCGCGACACAAGGCTAATGCGATATCTCGCTAGGAAAGCTCCCAAGCGAGCATTGGACAATAGCATGTGAGGCTCATGGCGATCTCTGAAGCTGAGTTTTATAGCGAAAATGGGGGATGGCCAGTGAAACCAATAGCGAGCAAGAAACATGGTTGGCGAGGCATTCAGCGAGCAAAGGACTGTGCGAGGTGATGTCTAACGTGTGCTGAGAACCTGGCGATACGAGCTCCAAGCGAGAAACTTACCTGGTGAGGCGAGCTCCTTAGCGAGCGGAGAAGCTGGCGACGCGAGGCATAACACGAGGTGCTTTCCTAGCGATGTGAGGTCTTCTGCCAGGTTTCGGTTGCTGCATCCCGCACGAGGCGAGTCTAATGCCAGGTTTTGCTTGTTTTATCCCTTGCAATGAAATGTTAAACGCGAGGTAATTACCTTGCAACGGGAGCTGGAAAGCACGCTGGGCAGTAAGCGATGCAATCTGTGCCGCGAGGTAAAGCTTCCAGGTGCGTTGTGCATTAAACTGGATGATGGGTTCATGGGCATCTCATGTCGATGGGAAATATGCCCCGTCCTTTGATACTCATCACAGCTCTTTACCCAAAAGTGTGCATCTTTAAAAAATGTCGGCCAATCGAAGCCCGACTCCAAAACTTTAGCAGTTGTCCTTACTCCTCTGCAATGACCTCCATAAGGCAAAGCATGACATGCCTGCAAAACAAAAGCTTGGTCTATCTCGAGAATACATCTCCGGATCTTGTTATCAATACAAATCCAAAATAAATATGGTACATCCCAGAAATACATGCGACAATCACGAAAGAACTTTTTCTTCTGCACAGAAGATAAGTCATAGGGAACAATACCGCTTGCCAGTTAGGTTGCAATGTCTATATACCATGGCGCTACCCCAAGGCTCGTGGCCAACAGTTGTTCGTCTGGGAAAGTCTCCATGATATCTTCCACCTCAAGCTTCATTTCAGCTCCTTCAAACCTGGACAAGTGATCGGCAACTTGGTTTTCCGTTCCTTTTCATCACAAATTTCCAAGTCAAACTCTTGCAGCAGTAGAACCCATCAAATCAGGCACGACTTTGCTTCCTTTTTATCAATTAGGTACCTGAGAGCAGCATGGTCAGTATAAACAATTACCTTCGAGCCTATCAAGTAAGACCAGAATTTGTCAAATGCGAACACCACTGCTAGCATCTCTTTTTATGTCACTGTGTAATTCAGTTGGGCGCCATTCAATGTTCTACTTGCATAGTAGATTGGATGAATGAATTTATCTTTTCTCTGTCCAGGTACTGCTCCCACGGCATGGTCACTTGTATCACACATCAGCTCAAATGGTTACTCCCAATCGAGTGTAACTATGATAGGTGCAGACACTAGCCTCTTTTTCAATCCTTCGAAAGCTACCCTGCAGTCATCAGAAAACACAAAAGGGTGATTTTTTTCAAGCAATTTACACAAAGGGTTAGCAATCTTGGAAAAATATTTTATAAATCGCCTTTAAAAATTGGCGTGACCAAGGAAACTTCTTATTGTTTTGACGGAAGTGGGTGGTGGAAGCTTCTCTATTACATCATTCTTGGCACAGTCCACCTCAATGCCCTTACTTGACACTAGGTGTCCCAAGACTATACCTTCATGTATCATAAAATGGTATTTTTCCCAGTTCAGCACCAGATTAGTCTTCATACATCTCCACAATACTCTTTTCAGATTTCTAAGGCAATCATCAAAAGAATTTCCCACCACTGAGAAATCATCCATAAAAACCTCCATTATATCTTCTACCATATCTATGAAGATGGCCATCATGCACCTTTGGAATGTGGCGGGTGCATTGCACAAGCCAAATGGCATTTTCCGAAAAGCGTAAATGCTGTATGGACAGGTGAATGACGTTTTCTCTCTATCCTTGGGGGCAATAGATATCTGGTTGTACCCCGAGTATCCATCCAAGAAGCAAAAATGAGACCTCCTTGCCAATCTATCTAGCATCTGATCAATGAACGACAAGGGTAAATGATCATTTTGGGTGGCCTTGTTCAATCTTCTGTAGTCCATGCAAATTCGCCATCCGGTGACTATTCTTGTTGAGATTAATTCATTGTTCTTATTTTGCATAATAGTCATCCCACCTTTCGTTGGCACACACTGAAATGGGCTAACCCAGTTGCTATCTAAAATGGGAAAAATAATTCCCGCATCTAACCACTTGATCACTTCCTTCTTTACAACTTCCTTCATGTTAAGGTTAAGCCTTTTGATGTTCTCTGGAAGGTTTGTGCCCATCTTCCAGTAGAATATTATGCATACAGAAGGCCGGGCTGATACCCTTAATGTCTGCAATGGTCCAACCAATTGCATTCTTGCACTCTTTTAACACCTGCAAAAGTTGTTCTACCTGCAGATCTAACAAACCAGATGAGATAATAACAGGTAAAGTTGAATTAGGTCCCAAGAAAGCATACCTGAGGTGAGATGGTAGCGGTTTAGCTCCAATTATGGTGGTGCTTCGATCGATGGCTTGGCTGGAGGGTTCTTTCTTTCTTCCGAGTGTAAAGGCTCGAATTCAAGCTCTCTTTTCCAGTACCCTTGCCCTTGAAGAGCCAACACCCATTCCACCAAGTCCTCACCATTTACTTCTTCTAAGTTCATAAGGTAGGCTATTAGAGGGTCTTTTGCATTAAGTGCCTCTTCATCTTCCTCCATGATTACATCCACCGTGTCTAACAAAGAGCATTTTCAAACTCACCGGGTCTCCGCATAGACTTTTGCACATTAAATGTTATTTCTTCATTATTCAGCCTCATTTTTAGCTCCCCCGTTTCACAATCAATCAGAGCTCTCCCTGTGGCTAAGAATAGCCTTCCCAAATTATGGGAATCTCCTCATCAACCTTGCAGTCCAGAATGACAAAATCTGTTGGAAACACAAATTTTCCAACTTGCACAAGTACATCGTCAAGTATACCTGATGGCTTTTTCACCGTTCGGGTAGCCAGCTGCAGTAACATAGATGTGGACCTTGCTCTTCCAATGCCTAACATCTTATAGATAGAGAATGGCATCATATTTATACTTGCTCCCAAATCACACAATGCTTTGGCAATTGCATAGTTGCCTATGGTGCATGGAATTGTAAAGCTTCCAGGGTCAGATAACTTCTTAGCTATAGGTCTTGACACAACAACACTACAAGTCTGTGTCAATATGACAGTTGCCAAGTCTTGAAAGTCGAACGTACGAGACATCAAGTCCTTCATCATTTTTGCATAACCGGGCATCTCCCTCAAAGCATCAATTAGAGGAATGTTTACCTGAATTTCCTTCAGCATTTCCATGAAATTTTTGTACTGTTCATCCTTATGATATTTGACCAACCTCTGCGGTAATGGTGTCGGAGGTCGCTTCTTTCCTGTAGCTTGAGTTAGATCTTGCTCAGGCACTTTTTCTAATGCCTTCTCTTGCACTTTCTTAGTCTCCTCTGCAACCTCTTTTTCCTTGTTTATTTCCTCTTGGGATGGTTGCACTCTTACTTCTATTAGCTCAGTTGACTCATCTAACTCAATTGGCAATGTCACAAGTGTTTCAGTTGACCGGCTCTCACGAGCAATTTCTTGCTCTAAATCAAGATCTCTACCATTTCCCAAGCTCACCGCTATAAGCTGATTCGGGCCCTGCTCCTTCGGATTGACATGTGTGTCCGCAGGTAAAGTCCCTTGGGGACGGTTATTCAGAGCAACAGATATCTGCCTTAATTGAATCTCAATGCCTTTTATTGCTGACTCATGTGCTTCCACCTTCTCTTGCATTTTTCCATTAGACCTAATCAGTTGCTGCAGCATTCCTTTAATTTCAGGCAACCCATCATCTTGTCTCACTAGTTCTTGCTGTTGAGGTTGTTGATAAGCTAGCTGCTGATTTTGTTGACTGTATCCATGTTGCCTTTGGTAAGGTACTACTTTACCCTATGGTCGCATAGCTCCAGGATTCTTGGTGTTATTGTATTGTTGATGTGCTGGTCTATATTGCTGATTTTTGTGCCCCCAATTCTGACCACCTTGCCTCTGGCCTCCATAGTTGCCCACATAGTTCATGTTCTCTTGATAGTTCTGGTTGTCACTCTCACCACTCCATGAACACACGTGTGTTGGTTAATGCATGGTGTACATAATCCTCCATTAGTCATGTCAACTATGTGTACTTGCTTCTGGCCTGATTCATCAATCTTCTTGGTGAGGATACTCATTTGTTTCATCAGAGTAGCCATATTCTCGGCAATGGAATTGTTCGGGTCCAATGCTACTGAGTAAATTATAGGGGTGATTGTAGTGTCTCTTGTCACCCAGCCTGAGTTTTGAGCCATTTTATCTAGCAGTACTTTACATTCTCTAAATGACTTGCTCAAAAATGCTCCACCTACTAAAGCATCAATATTGGCTTTCAAATTATCCGCCAATCTTATGTAAAACTGTTGTCCCAACATCTTATCTGGAATGCCATGATGCAGACACTTAACCAGCATACCTTTGAACCTCTCCCATGTTTCTTGTAATGTTTTAGCTGGTTTCTGCCTGAAGCTCAATATTTCATCAACTTGCTTGGCGGTTTATTTGGTGGGTAAAACTTGTTCAAAACCTGCTTGACTAATTCCTCCCAAGTGGTAATGGAATTTATGGGGAGCGAATTAGGCCAAGTTTGGGCTTCTCCTGTCACTGAGAATGGAAACAACGACAGCCTTATTGCTTCCGGTGTCACATTTGGTTGCCTTTGCGTGACACAAATTGATAGAAAATTTTTCATATGCTGTTGTGGATCTTCAATGTAAGACCCGGAGAACAGTCCCTTGTTTTGCAGTAGATGTAGCATGTTGTTTGTGATTTGAAATGACTCTGCTTGTATCTGAGGGACTGCAATTGCAGTTGCCAAATTTTCAACAGTGGGTTGTGCCCAATCATACAAAGCTGCTTCTGGCACAAGAGGTACCACACCTTGATTATTCGGGTCATTCACATTGTTTCGATTGTTTTGATTATCCAAAGAGTCACTCATGTCTGGTTCAATTTGTTCTCTTGGGTGATGATGTTGTTTGTCTTTCTTGTTTGCATGATTTAATGCCTTGAAAGTTTTCTCAAGATCCGGTAATGCTTTAAACAATTCACCAGTTCTTGAAGAGTTTCTAGGCAACACCTATAACACACAAGACCACAAACGTTAGAATTTCAATGTAATGAATAGAAATGGAGAAAATTGACTAAACTAAGAATCCTAACAATTCTTATAGCTATAATTAGTAACACTGTTGCTTCCCCGGCAACGGCGCCAAAATTTGATCACGCCCAACTATGCCTTATAAAAAGGACTAAGCGGTCGTTGCAAATATAATCCAGTTTACAAGTCCGGAGTCGAATCCCATAGGAAAATAACGTGTTAATTACAACTAATAGTTTTGCACGAATTTAAGTAATCAACCTTCAGAAATATTATAAAATAATTTGAGAGTTTACTAACTAAGATCAAAGTAATTAAAAATGCAGTAATTTATAACTAACAAGGCAAATATTGTAGATAAGATTTGGAAAAGTCTAAGGTTATGATTTTCCCTATTATCGGAATCTTACCCGCTACGTTTCCTATAAATTCGCCTAAATATTTTATACCGATCGTGAGTACTTTAAGTATCGTAGCTCTCTCTCTAGTAGCTATTACAATTTACTAGACATATTCTCTCGAACTACGCTAGCTAGCACTAATTTACCGCTCACGACGATCACACTAAGGCTTCGTTATCTCTAATCCCGCCTTTAAACCCTCCGTATCGATCTCTGAACTACGTTAGGAGTGGTGTTGTTCAATAACTACCTAAATGTGCACTCTCTCTCAAGAAATATATACACTAAATAGGCACAGTTAATTGAGAGCTCTTCAATTAACAACAATGAAAATATAGTTGAACAAGTAGAGAAAAATCAAAGGCAAATCTATATTAAACGCAGTAAAGAATCATCCTCCAATAGGTTCCATCAAACCTTAGATTAAAGAGTTTAGATACTCATAAATACAACAACAATCAACATAATGTTTAAAAACATGAAACTACAAAGTAAAGAGATAAAGGAAGGGAAAACTCGTTTGATTCTTGCTCCACAGTGCTTGGCAGCCTATTTCTTCTCCAAAATCATGTCCAACCCTAGAATAACTCATTTGGGGAGTATTTATGTCAATCCCCCGGTCCAATTTCGGGTTTGGGTCTTTTAACCCGTGACTTTTAATTACCATGCTATAGACCTTGCGTAGCCTGGTCTATAGCGCGGTTAACCTGGCTATAAACCTCGCAAAGCCTGGTCTATAGCGCGGTCGACCTGGCTATAGACCTTGCAAAGCCTTGTTTATAGCGCGGTCGACCTGGATATAGACCTCGCAAAGCCTGGTCTATAGCACGGTCAACCTGGCTATAGACCTTGCAAATTCTGGTCTGTAGCACGGTTTGGATACTTGATGCTTTTGTGCTCTTTTCTTGTATTTTGTCCTCTTTTTGTGAAATTTTCATTTGATGATTCCTTCTGATGTTCCTACACATAAAACAACACAATTTAGCTCAAATATCACACAATAACTCATTAGACCAACAAAATATAGGGTGAGTAATGTGCTAAAAGTAAAGCATTTTGGCATCACATCAATTTTATATGGATTCAAGCATGAAAAATTGTAGAAATTTGGGATTTTGAAGAAAACCATAAAAATTGGTATTTTTAGATTTTGACCACGAATCGGACATGGAATTAGAAATAAATCGTATATTTGAGTTCGTGATGTTATGGGTAAAGTTTATCTTCGATAATTTTCGGAATCCAGGCACGTGGGCCCGATGGTCGATATTATCGACTTTTTGAGCGGAGTTGAAAATTGTTTAAATTGATTAATTATGGGTATTATAACACATTTTGATTGGTTTGCACCTTGTTTGCATAGTTTTGTATCGACAAGCATCGGTTTGAGGTGTTAGAGTGGCGTTGGAGCCGTCTATGGAGCTTCAGAGCGAGGTAAGTCTCTTGTCTAATCTTGTAAGAGGGAATTTACCCCATAGGTGATTTAAATTAATAATTGTTGCTAATTGTAGGGGCTACATACGTACGAGATGACGAGAGTCCGTGCGTAGCTACTAATTATGCTACGTCAGGGTAGTTTAGGACTCAAAGCATTAATTACTTATAATAATTGCATCCTTTATTTAATTAAAGTACTAGAATTATATTGGAAATTGTTAGAGGAAAGAGTAAAAGACTAAAATTTCGCATACTTGAATTTTTGTGCAAATTACTTGATTGTTAATAGAAATTGTATATCCTTATGTGTCAGCATTTTAATAACTTCTCATTCCGGAAGTTCATAAGAAAATGTCTTCCTTTCTTGTGGAGCGGGCCAAACGCCTTGGAAGTATAGATGCATCTATGGATCGTGCCACACGTCCCTCGACAGTGTACATGACACTCTGGATTGGGTCGTACGACCTCGGCAGAAATCATACTTAATAATAATAATTACACGATACCTTGGCATTCTATTGCAGCTTGTGAAGATAATTGATTAATTGGAAATTATTGAATTTGAAAGAATTATTTATTCCCTCTTGTTAAGAAAAATTATTGTTATTCACATAAACTATGTCTAGTTAAATATTTATATTTTAACATTAATGACCCATAGTGAGTGTCAAAATCGACCTCTCGTCACTACTTCTTCGAGATTAGACTTGATACTTACTGGGTACACGTTGTTTACGTACTCATACTACACTTGTTGCACATTTTTGTGTAGGTACATGTATGTCTAGTGATCTTTTGGGCACAGAGGCGCAGCTATCGCGGAGACTTACGGTAAGCTGCATTCCATGCTATGAATCAGTGGAGCACCAGTGGAGCACATATCATCTGGATTTCCACCCCAATCAGAGTCCAAGTAAGTAATGAGATCAAATGGGGCACGAGGAGCAATATAAAGAGAAATGGTAGATATAGCCTTGAGATAACGCAGAACACGTTTGGCAGCTTGCAAGTAGAGGTGAGTCGGCTGGTGCATGAATTGTGAAAGCCGGTTGATAGCAAATGCAATGTCAGGTCGAGTGATAGAGAGGTATTGAAGAGCACCTACAAGCTGACGATATTGCTTTTGATCCATAGGGGCAGATCCATCTGCAAGCTTAAGTACAACAGAGGCTGAAAGAGGTGTAGTAACACATTTGGCATCAAGCATATTGAACCGCCGAAGAAGATCAGTAATATACTTCTTCTAGGAGAGATAAAGACCTGCGGTAGTTCGACAAACTTCAACACTAAGAAAATAAGTGAGTGCAGTCAAGTCTTTGAGCGAGAAGCGGGCAGCAAGCACTTTGTTGACATGAAGTATCTTGGTGCTGGATGAACCTGTTAAAATAATATCATCTACGTACAAAAGTAGGAAAAGAACAAAACCTGGACCACGCATTGTAAACAGAGAGGTATCTGATTTGGAATCAACAAACCCAATGGAACATATGAAATTCTTAAACTCAATATACCAAGCTCGAGGTGTTTGACGAAGACCATAGATTGTCTTGTGAAGTCTGCAAACATGAGAGGGGTACTGATAGTTCACGAAACCAGGGGTTGTTCCATGTAAACTTCCTCTTCTAAAGTGCCTTGCAAGAAGGCATTATTGACATCAAGCTGATCGAGAGGCCACTTGAAATAAGTGGCAAATGTGAGAATGAGGCGAATGGTAGTAGGCTTGACTATGGGGCTGAATGTGGAGTTGAAGTTAATGCTAGGGCGCTGATGGAAACCTTTTGCAACTAAATGAGCCTTTAAACGATCAATGTTACCATCTACTTTTTGTTTGACCCAAAATACCCACTTGCACCCAATAACATTTTGTGTGGATGAGGGAGGTACTAGACTCCAAGTTTCGTTCTTCACAAGTGCATCAACCTCTTTCTGCATTGCATCTCGCCATTCTTTAGATTTGACTGCATGCTTATATGTGTGAGGAGTGATCATGGAATCTGTGGATATAACTAAAGCCGAGTAATCAAGAGGCTTCTTTGGTTTAAAGATGTTATGCTGAGAACAAGTAGCTATACAAGCAGGTTCAGTAGTAGGGCTACTTACATGCTGCAAAAGAGAGTTGGAAGCATCTTCACTCAATGCCGAAGTAGAGGTGGACTGTGATTGGACTGGAGACTCATGAGAACTGGTGGTTGAAGACAAACTAGAAGTAGCAGGTGGTGAAATGATGGTGTCTGATGGCTGCAACAGAGGAGTTGACATGACATGGGGTAGAGAAAGGTCATGTGAAGTGATTGTAGTATTGTTCTGATCATGAGAGGTATGGGGTGAGCAATCAGTAAGTACAACATCAAGCAAGATGTAGAGATTAGATTTAGTTTGCCTTGGTAAAGAGGAGAACATGGTGACAAAAGGGAAGTTATTTTCTAAGAAAACAACATGGCGGGAAAATAAAAGCTTAGAGGTAGAAGGATCAAAACATTAGTAGCAATGATATTTGGTGGAATAGCCAAAAAAGACACATGGTTTGGATTTTGGATCAAGTTTATGGTTAGTATAGGGACGTAGACAAGGATAGCACAAGCAACCAAAGGTGCGAAGTGGTTTATAATTTGGAGGGGTATGAAACAGATATTCATATAGAGATTTGCCTTGTAGTATCGGCGTGGTCATTCTATTTATAAGATAGATAGTTGTTGAGCACGCGTAAGGCCAGTATGCAAGTGGTATAGAGGCTTGATGTAAAAGAGTCAAAGTTATTTCCATAATATGATGATGGCGTCATTCAGCACTACTAACTCTTTGAAGATTGTAGGGGGTGAGAAAAGGTGTTGAATTCCCATATCTGAAAGTATTTTTGTGAGACCCTCATATTCTCCACCACTATCAGAATAAACAGTAAGAATTGGAACACTAAAATATTTTTCAACAAGTAATATGAAGTTGATAAAAGTTAAAACAACATCAGATTTCCTTTTTAAAGGGAAAAAACATATGTATTTGGTGAAATGATCCACAAAGATAACATAGAAGTGAAATCCATGAGAGGATGTGACTGGAGAAGGTCCCCATACATAAGTAAATAGTAGTTCTAGTGGTCTTGAACTTTTCAAAGTCGATTGTTTAAATAGTAAACGGTGACTTTTATTGCAAAGACAAGAATTACAATGATCTTGATAAGAAGTGAAAATGGGCAAATTAAACTGAGAGACAATTGACTTTAGAACTTTTAAATGGGGGTGACCAAGACGACGATGCCAAAGGGTGAACGAGGAATTGTTGGCAGAAGAAGCAAGATAGGATGCTGGTGGTGGCGAGGATTTAGTCCATTCGTAAGTACGAGCTCTATTCGGGCCTTGAGCCAAAGGTGCTCCCGTGGCCAAATACTTCACAACAAAGACAGTAGGAAAGAACTCAACAGATATTTTATTTTGCTCGCAAAATTGAGGAACAAATATTAAATTGCGATGAATGGAAGGAGCACATAAAACATTTTTCAAAACAAAGTTTTGAGAAGTAGAGGGAAGAGTTGTATGCCCTGTATGGGTAATTGTAATACCATTATCATCACCAACAATTACATCATCAGTACCAGTGTAGTCTGTGTTGGGGTTTTAAGCTTATTTTAGCTTAAAAGAGGGCGAATGGGAAATGGAAGGAAAAATAAAAATTTAATTTTCCCTCCTTGACAAAAGGGACATTATCCCAAATTTAAGGAGGAAAAGACTTTTTATGGGTGTGTATATATATATATATATATAAAAATTGCTCTTCTTCTAGCTCTTAAAGAGTTAAGAAGAAGGCAAACCTCATGTCGTTGTCGTCGCTCGCTCGGCTTCGGCTTCGGTCAAATGATTGATTGATTAATTTTTTGGACCAAATTTATTTGTTAATATTAAATATTAATGTAATATTATTTAATCCAAATTATCCATTTTTGTAATGGAAAATTAATTTTCCTCCGCATTTTGAATTCCCGTTTTATTTTGCGTAAATAGTCCTTTATGTTATGGCCATTTTACGTAAACAGTCATGACAGACCTTCTGAAAAGTTGCATCTCTTCATTTAACCCTAACCTATTGGTTATAAATAGAAGACCATTCCCTCAGATTTTCCTTACGAAATTTCTGAATTCACCTCTTCATTTCTGCATTGTTTTTACTATAACAAAGCAACAGTAAGTGTGATTTGTTGCTACCATTTGTGTTCTTTGAAACATTGGGATTTGAAGTACCTCTACACCGGTGTATAATCTTGTCACGACCCAAAATCCAAATAGTTGTGATGGCACCTAACCCAACCTATTAGATAAGCCAATTACCAACTATCTGATTCCAATGAAATTAACGATGTAATGAATTAAAAGAAAATATCTAAAACCAATACTTTTCCCCAAGAACTGGTAGTACAAATCATGAGCTTCTAAGAATAGAGTATACAAAGTGGAAATGAAATAAATACATAGTCTGTTTGAATAATACATAAACAGAGCTTTATAAATCTAAGGCTACCCTGAACAAGAGGCAGCTACAACAGGAACGCAGGTACATCTTCAAGTCCCGTAACTATCGAGCACTGCAACAACAACAACCAACATCTGCACGCAATGTGCAGAAGTGTAATATCAGTACAACCGTCAGTACTGAGTAAGTAACAAACCTAGCCGTAGGTTGAAAGTAGTGACGAGCGTCCACCAAGTCGGGTCCAAAACCAATAGTCCACAACAATCCATAACAACATAAAGCAAATAATACCAGAAGTAACTCAGGGATAAAGTACTCAGCCAAATAATGATTTCAAAAATTATAGTTCTTCCTTTCAAATACATCAGTGAAAACCCAAATCGTTTGCCGGAGTTGCCAAAAATATGAATAGTTTGAAAACAATAAATTTCTCCTAAAATCTTGTCAATAATAGATGTTTTATTTTCCTTCCGAATAACCCGTGTAAAAACAAATGCATCACTATGCCTATCTGTCAACAATGTGTGAAAAAAATATCATGAATGATGTGATGCAGTACAGCACGAGGAAATACATCTCTATACCTGTATGTCATGTGTTCATGCCAATGCAATGCAACTCATTGATAAAATCATAAACAGCCCCTCGGGCAGAACATCACTCATATACAGCCCCTCAGACTAACCTCACAGTCACTCGTGCCACTCGGGCATACCTCACAATCACTCTTGTAACTCGGGCATACCTCACAATCACTCTTGCCACTCGGGCATACCTCACAATCATTCATGCCTCCCAGTCACTCAGCACTCGGCACTCGGCACTCGCACTCAATTGGTACCTGTGCTCACTAGGGGTGTGTACAGACTTCAGAGGGGCTCCTACAACCCAAGCGCTATAATCTGCATGGACAACTCACGTGCTGCACGGACAACTCACGTGCTATAATAATAATAAAGTATGCTGCGGGCGGGCAGCTCAGATCCACACTCATCCTCACAATCAGGCCCTCGGTCGATATCAAACATGCTGCGGCGTGCAGCCTGATCCCATAAATATGTAACATGCTGCGGCGTGCAGCCCGATCCCATAAACATGCAACATGTTGCGGCGTGCAGCCCGATCCCATAAATATGTAACATAAATCAGGCCATCGGCCTCACTCAGTCATAAACCTCTCAAGCCACTCGGGTATTTCTGTAAAACAGGTAATTCGGCCCAAAACATTTATATGCATCAAAATAGGGTCATAAAACTGAGTTATGATATGCAATGAATTGAATATGACTGAGTATGAACTTTTAATTTAACACAATAATTTACAGCAATATGACCTCTGTGGGTCCCAATAATACTGGCACATAGCCTCAACGAGATTTTTAATATGCTTTTCAGCTCAATTTCTTTAACACATAAAATCGCATGGAAAAATGCCAAGGTTATTTAACTATAAAATTCCACAGAAATAATTATATCACAATTTCTATAGTGCACGCCCACACGCCCGTCACCTAGCATGTGCGTCACCTCCCAACAATTCAAAAATACATATATTCAGGGTTCATACCCTCAACTCCAAGATTAGAAGAGTTACTTACCTCGAACAAGCCGAATCCAATGTCGAGCAAGCTAAACAATGCTCCAGAAATCCCATAATGTGCGTATCAACTCCCGAACGGCTCGAATCTACCACAATTAATTTGATTCAGTCCACACAATTCATAGGAATTAATTCCATATCAAAATGCTAATATTTTCCACAAAATCCGAAATTACGCCCCAAAAATACCTGTGGGGCCCACATCTCGATATCCGAAGAAACTCACAAAATACGACAACTCATCCAATTACAAGTTCAACCATACTAATTTCACTTAAATCCGACTCCATATCGGTATTCAAACTTGAAAAATTCGTTTTGTGACATTATAGAAATTTCCTTCTATTTCTCTTGAAGATTCAATAATCTTACACCAAAAATGAAGATTAATTTATGGAATATAATCACAATGGAGTTAAGAACACTTACCCCAAGTTGTGTGAAAATTTTCTTCTCTAAAATCGCCCAACCCGAGCTCCAAAATCCGAAAATGGGTGAAACTGTCGAACCCTCGAATTTAAGGTTCTGTCCCAGCGATTTCCGCATCTGCGGACAAGTTTTGTGCACCTGCGCATCCGCTTGTGCGAGCAAATCGTCGCATTTGCGGACTCCACTCGCCTGCCAGTTTTCGCTTCTGCGCGCATCCGTCCGCATCTACGCTCACGCAGGTGCGGAATTTTCCCTCGCACCTGCGACCAATGCCTCATAGCCCTCTGGCCGCATTTGCGCTCCTTCTCGCACAGGTGCGATTCCGAACCTGCGAAGCACCTTCCGCACCTGCGCACCTGCGCACCTCGCTTCAGCGCACCCCTGCTTGCACTTGTGAGCTCGCACCTACGACTACTCTTCCGTTGGTGCGATTACACCAGAAGGCTTCAGTTCCAGCAGTCTTCCCAATTCCAAAATTAATCCGTTAACCATCCGCAACTCACCCGAGGCCCTCGGGTCCCCTTCCGAACATACCCACAAGTCCTAAAACACACCACGGACCTACTCGAGGCCTCAAATCACATCAAACAACCTCAAAATATGAACTACACACAGATTCAAGCCTAATAAATTTAGAAATTTCCAAATTCTTCAAACGACGCCGAAACCTATCAAATCACGTCCGATTGACTTCAAATTTTGTACACAAGTCACATTTCACATTACGGTCTTATTCCAATTTCCAGAATCGGATTTTGACTCCGATATCAAAAAGTCAAACCCCCGGTCAAACTTTCCAAAAAATTAACTTTCGGCAATTCAAGCCAAATTCCACCACGGACCTCCAAATAATTTTTTCTGAATACGCTCCTAAGTCCAAAATCACCATACGGAGCTATTGGAATCATCAAAATTCGAATCCGAGGTCGTTTACCCATAAGTCCGCATTCAGTCATTATTTTAACTTAAGCTTTAAACCTTGGAACTAAGTGTTCCAATTCCTTCCAAAACCTCACTGGACCCGAACCAATTATCCCGACAAGTCACACAATAACTGTAAAGTACAATTTGAGCAGTAAATGGGGAATCAAGGTTGTAATACTCAAAATAACCGGTCGGGTCGTTACATTCTCCCCCACTTAAACATACGTTCGTCCTCGAACGTGCCAAGAGTTATTTCCAAGCCATCAAATCACTGTTCTATCTTACCACACACGTACCCAGGGGTGAACCCACGTCACCCTATCCCACACAGGCTTAACTACACAATGCAACTGAAAATCATTAATTTAACTCTAGCCCATAAACCTTGGAATTTAATTTTCAACCTTTAGAATTTCTTTCAAGACACAAATCTTACATTTAAACACCGTATAAGTCCGAACAAGTTGCATCGAGATATAACTATAACCACGGATATAATCAAGCAACATATTACACAACTCGCATGCTCGTAGCACCATTCCTGATCGCAGTGACTACTCCAAAACCAACCACATACTAGTATTAAACCCATATCGAACCAAACCTCATCCCAAAACCTTCGTACACTGTTGATAATAAAAGAAACACACATAATTTCATGACCACTTACCAGATCAACAAGTCACTGAGCCCTCTCGCCCCAACCAGAACCATGATCCCTTTCTAAGTCGACTTTCAATATTATATTCCTGAATATACCGAAATCAAACCTGATAGTACCCATTCTAGGTCCAATTACCTTATATTACTAAACGCAACTATTCCACGGACATGCCGCACCAATATAACTCAGAGCCACAACTCATGCCATCCATGCACCAATATGCAACAATTCAAATGTACTCAGTCATGAAAATGACACAAATGAGAGAACTGCCTCACAAGATTAACAAGTACCGCCACAACGAAACGCTGAAAATTCATCATATACCATAGAACCATCACCCGATTCTAACACAAGGTTCATACCTTAACATAGCTTCGCTGCAATAGATGTCCCCATCCAAACGTTGGTCCCTATTATATACCCTGAGCCACCCTGCTCAAAATCAATAACCACAGAGAGGCAAATGACAAAAATGCCACACAAAACCTGAAAGAACATAACCATTAAGCAATCAATCATGCAATACCCAAATACTCATCACGCTCAAATTCTACTATAAAGCTCAAATAGAACCGCACCATATGTGCACATAACCAATGAATCACAACTCCTCGTAGCATAAAGGAGTAACTCACATATCATCTCGGAACACGAATAAGCTCAACATCAACCGAATGACACATCCCTCAACAATAGCAGTATGGAGCCAACCATTCCGGCTCGGTGTAGAATACACATCTTAATTGGGCCTACCAATGGACCACCAAATCAACTCGGGTTACCCACAAATAGATAAAAAAGCAATTCTTCCAAAAATCCATAATGACTGAATCATAACACATTCTATCATCTGGCTAGCTCCGGCCACAACTTCACAGTCCACAACCATGAACAATCCGCTCCTGAGAACTCCCAATCTCTAAATCCATAGAACACGCAAATCACCATATTTGATTCCATCTCCATCGCCCGAATGTCTAACACCTCTCTCATACACGATCATCCCACGAGAAATGAAGGTTCTTTCATGCCACTTGGCAAAATTTGAATATCAGCAGTCGATCAACCATGAAAAATGACGCAATACCTATGAGATATCCATAATTCAAAATATAGTGCGCCTTCTGAAATATACACTCTACTCACGCAATACCAAATAGTTATAGCATTCATCTAAACATCGAAAACTGCTCATGCCCTCTAAGAATTTATGACCTCCCTTTCAAAGCTAAATCATGACCTTGCACACGCCAACCTTAATTCCACACAACACACCACATCTATCATGCCATTATTTGAAGAAAAAAAATACGAGAACCTCATAATCATTCTGAGTCACAAGTAAAATACATATCTGATCAGCCAGAAGCATTACATTTGATCCCATCCGGTATAAAATCACAATACCCAACATGCTCCTCAGGCCGGTAGGAAAATACCCATCTCAAACCGTGGTAGAAAACTTCGAGAATGCTTTGGAATCCATTTGCACATAATCAGGCCATCAGAGTTGAATCTCTCTAAATCAACCAAGCCACGCAGGTCGCCAAGCCTATGTGTATTACCACAAAGCACCTGTAGAAAATCCCCACATCATAAGCACTCAAAGAACCGATCATATCCATTACCATACTGATCCAACCTACTACCAAATTGTCCTATGTCTCCAAGTCCCTTCCGAATTTGTCTTCAGATTGATACTTCTTATTGCTAAAATACCACGATCTTTAACCACAACTCACCCTACAAACCTTAGCATAGAACCACAATGCCCTACGGCCCATAAGCAACTGTATTCTTCTTAAGCACCTTCAAAAATACCACAACTATAACACTCACTCTGAGAATACCTTATGTGAATTTGAAATTGTTCTTCTTACCTTCCTTACACAAAAAAAATGTAGAATCCATACACAAGTCCGGAAATATTCTCAATTGCTATATATAATTTCTCAAACCCACTAGAATTTTGTTTTTCTCGGGAGTCACCCACTTTACTCAAATCTAATTGCACCGCCCAAATGGGCCCAAAGATACGTGCCCCATTAGCACAACAATACTCAAAGAAGTAACTTTACTTTAACACACATATCAAATTCATACTCTGTGTGCACTACATCATTCACCAATAACATCTCACTCATCCCACGGATTTCATATACTCATACGTGCAATATAATCCTTAACCAGGAATTTTCCTTATTCAAGTCATCCTTGATCTCAACTCAACTTCTGCAAGTCATAGCTAACCCACAAGTATGCCTCAGACCAAAATTAAAATTCAATACCTAACCATGAAATCAAATTGTCAGTAGCAGACTCTCCCACTTGGCTCAAAATCATAGATTAAAACATTCCATAATTCACAATACCAATACTCTCTTACTGCCATAATGCTTCAGTCGGTTCAACGAAAAAAATTCTTCTCAAACTCAGACAATGCCAACCATAAAATACCTCAATCATCCGCTAAGCTCGTATTCATCCTCTTAACACACAAGTCAACTTTCTCAACCAGATTTAGATTCAAATCTCCACCCATACACCCCGTAGGCAGAAACGAAACTCTCTACTTACATCATAAGGAATACACCTACGTAGAATACTCCGCAAGGGATAACCCACCTGCTTAACCTCAAACTGGTATCTTGTTATACCCTTTCGCAGTCACAATTACTATGAAATCACTTAGTCTATCTGAGTCCAAACTCACTAACTAGACATGAGAACTTAATTTGTCCCAAAATTTAACAATCGTGAAAGATCCTTCAAAACATTCACACTCGGGACTGTACGTCACATAGAAATGAAAATCAAGCACCCAATGACCTTTCCTTTACATTTCAAGGAAACACTTCTCGTCATATTCAAAACGTCTTAACACGTTTCGCAGTTACATCATACTCATCACAAAGTCATTCCACCGCACATCGAGCCACAAATTCCACTTGTAGGGGCATTACCAGACATATGAATCCAAATGTACAGGTTACAACTGAAGCTACCGAACCTAAGTTGCGGTCTAAACCTAGCCTCAAGTCCTCCAGACTGGCCCATCATCAAAACATAGAATACACATCTTGAACCGGCGATGCACAGCTGATACCGAGCGCTCATGTGCGCATACGAATATGTGGAAGGAATTTAAAAAGTTATATTTCAAGCTAAATCAACTCCGCACGATAAGGAAGGAAAGATAGGAAGTATATATCCTAAATTCCATGTAGCCTCTCGAAGATAAGTATGGACGTCATCATACCGATCCGCAAGACTCTACTAGACACTTGCTCATGACTTGTAGAACCTATGAACCTAGGGTTCTGATACCACCTTGTCACGACCCAAAATTCAACTAGTCGTGATGGCACCTAACCTAACCCGTTTGGTAAGCCAATTACCAACTATCTGATTCTAATGAAATTAACGATGCAATTAATTAAAAGAAAATATCTAAAACCAATACTTTTCCCCAAGAACTGGTATTACAAATCATGAGCTTCTAAGAATAGAGTATACAAAGCGGAAATGAAATAAATACATAGTCTGTTTGAATAATACATAAACAGAGTTTTTATAAATCTAAGGTTACCCTGAACAAGAGGCAGCTACAACAGAAACACAGGTACATCTTCAAGTCCCGCAATCATCGAGCACAGCAACAACAGCAGCCAACATCTGCACGCAATGTGCAGAAGTGTAGTATCAGTACAACCGACCCCATGTACTGAGTAAGTAACAAACCTAGCCGTAGGTTGAAAGTAGTGACGAGCTTCCACCAATTCGGGTCCAAAACCAATAGTCCACAACAATCCAAAACAACATAAAGCAAATAATACCAGAAGTAACTCAGGGACAAAGTACTCAGCCAAATAATGATTTCAAAAATTATAGTTCTTCCTTTCAAATATATCAGTGAAAACCCAAATCATTTGCCAGAGTTGCCAAAAATATGAATAGCTTGAAAACAATAAATTTCTCCCAAAATCTTGTCAATAATAAATAAGATATTTCATTTTCCTTCCGAATAACCCGTGTAAAAATAAATGCATCACTATGCCCATCTGTCAACAATGTGTGAAAACAAAATCATGAATGGGGCGATGCAGTACAGCATGAGGAAATACATCTCTATGCCTGTATGTCATGTGTTCATGCCAATGCAATGCAACTCATTGATAAAATCATAAACATCCCCTCGGGCAGAACATCACTCATATACAGCCCCTCAGACTAACCTCACAGTCACTCGTGCCACTCGGGCATACCTCACAATCACTCTTGTAACTCGGGCATACCTCACAATCACTCTTGCCACTCGGGCATACCTCACAATCATTCATGCCTCCCAGTCACTCAGCACTCGGCACTCGGCACTCGCACTCAATTGGTACCTGTGCTCACTAGGGGTGTGTACAGACTTCAGAGGGGCTCCTACAACCCAAGCGCTATAATCTGCATGGACAACTCACGTGCTGCACGGACAACTCACGTGCTATAATAATAATAAAGTATGCTGCGGGCGGGCAGCTCAGATCCACACTCATCCTCACAATCAGGCCCTCGGTCGATATCAAACATGCTGCGGCGTGCAGCCTGATCCCATAAATATGTAACATGCTGCGGCGTGCAGCCCGATCCCATAAACATGCAACATGTTGCGGCGTGCAGCCCGATCCCATAAATATGTAACATAAATCAGGCCATCGGCCTCACTCAGTCATAAACCTCTCAAGCCACTCGGGTATTTCTGTAAAACAGGTAATTCGGCCCAAAACATTTATATGCATCAAAATAGGGTCATAAAACTGAGTTGTGATATGCAATGAATTGAATATGACTGAGTATGAACTTTTAATTTAACACAATAATTTACAGCAATATGACCTCTGTGGGTCCCAATAATACTGGCACATAGCCTCAACGAGATTTTTAATATGCTTTTCAGCTCAATTTCTTTAACACATAAAATCGCATGGAAAAATGCCAAGGTTATTTAACTATAAAATTCCACAGAAATAATTATGTCACAATTTCTATAGTGCACGCCCATACGCCCATCACCTAGCATGTGCGTCACCTTCCAACAATTCACAAAATGCATATATTCAGGATTCATACCCTCAACTCCAAGATTAGAAGAGTTACTTACCTCGAACAAGCCGAATCCAATATCGAGCAAGCTAAACAAGCTAAACTATCCAATAGCTAACCCATAATGCGCGTATCAACTCCCGAACGGCTCGAATCTACCACAATTAATTTGATTCAGTCCACACAATTCATAGAAATTAATTCCATATCAAAATGCTAATATTTTCCACAAAATCCGAAATTACGCCTCAAAAATCACCTGTGGGGCCCACGTCTCGAAATCCGAAGAAACTCATAAAATACGACAACCCATCCAATTAAAAGATCAACCATGCTAATTTCACTTAAATCCGACTCCAAATCTGTATTCAAACTTGAAATATTCGTTTTGTGACATTATAGAAATTTCCTTCTATTTCTCTTGAAGATTCAATAATCTTATACCAAAAATGAAGATTAATTCATCGAATACAAATGGAGTTAAGAACACTTACCCCATGTTGTGTGAAAAATTTCCTCTCTAAAATCGCCCAACCCGAGCTCCAAAATCCAAAAATGGGTGAAAATGTCGAACCCTCGAATTTAAGGTTCTGCCCCAGCGATTTCCGCACCTGCGGACAAGTTTTGCGCACTTGAGCATCCGCTTGTGTGAGAAAATCGTCGCATTTGTAGACTCCATCGCCTGCCAGTTTTCGCTTCTGTGCGCATCCATCCGCATCTACTCTCACGGAGGTGCGAAATTTTCCCTCGCACCTGCGACCAATGCCTCACAGCCCTCTGCCCGCATTTGCGCTCCTTCTCGCGCAGGTGCGATTGCGCACCTGGGCACCTCGCTTCAGCGCACCCCTGCTCGCACTTGCGAGCTCGCACCTGCGACTACTCTTCCGCAGGTGCGATTACACCAGAAGGCTTCAGTTCCAGCAGTCTTCCCAATTCAAAAATTAATCTGTTAACCATCTAAAACTCACCCGAGGCACTCGAGTCCCCGTCCGAACATACCAACAAGTCCTAAAACACACCATGGACCTACTCGAGGCCTCAAATCACATCAAACAACCTCAAAATACGAACTACACACATATTTAAGCCTAATAAATTTAGAAATTTCCAAATTCTTTAAACGACGCTGAAACCTATTAAATCATGTCCGATTGACTTCAAATTTTGCACACAAGTCACATTTCACATTACGGACCTATTCTAATTTCCAGAATCAGATTCCGACCCCGATATCAAAAAGTCAAACCCCCGGTCAAACTTTTCAAAAATTTAACTTTCGTCAATTCAAGCCAAATTCTACCACGGACCTCCAAATAATTTTTCGAACACGCTCCTAAGTCCAAAATCACCATACGAAGCTATTGGAATCATCAAAATTCGAATTCGAGGTCGTTTACCCATAAGTCCGCATTCGATCACTATTTTAACTTAAGCTTTATACCTTGAAACTAAATGTTTCAATTCCTTCCAAAACCTCACTGGACCCGAACCAATTATCCCGGCAAGTCACACAATAACTGTAAAGTAAAATTTGAGCAGTAAATGGGGATGCAAGGTTGTAATACTCAAAATGACCGGTCGGGTCGTTATAAATCTGTTCTATCGTAGCAGGAAATAATTCACAACCTCGGGTACTAGGAGGGGATTAAGTTCCTTAAGGAAACACTGTAAATTTAGTGGGCTCGGATTAATTTTTACTTCTTCTATATTTCTGTTTATATATTGTGTTCTTCTCCAGAATTATTTTACAAATATAGAATAATAACAGTGTGACTAAGCCTGCAGGTTTTGTATGTCAGAAGTAATGTAGTGTGAAGCCCCAGTATCCATGACCCAATTAGAATTTCCTGATGATCCCTTAACTGAAAAGTTGGCTTGGGGCTCATTTGCATTGTGAGTACGTGACCGGCAAACCTTGGCAACATCTCCAAATTTCTCACATAACTGGCATTGAACTCGAGGTTTGTTGTTGTTGGAAATGGATGAGCGCCAATTCTGCCGGCGATTGGAGTTGCCAGTAGATTGATTCGGAGGCCAATTGTTGTTTTCATTGGGAGACTGTTGGTAGTTCTTTCGGTTGTTATTGCCATTGTAGTTGTTACTGCTATTATAGTTGTTCTGTCGTTGTGATGGCGATTTTGCTGGTTGGATCTTTGGGTATATTGGGTTGTGATGACATCGGATATTTGTCGATGATGAAGGAAAACTTCATGACTGCTTAGCTTGTTGAAAAGCTCTTCAAGAGTGATGGGTATGTCTCTGACGTGAATAGCAGCACTCATATTATTGTATTTCAGGACCAAGGCCACTAAGAACCTTGAGCACTATCAGTAGGGAATCCAGCAATGGCAATTTCATCAGCAAGGGCACGTATCTCATTGAGATATTGAGCGACGGGCTTGGTGCCTTTAACAAGGCAATTGAGAAAGTCTTGAGACCATAGACTCTTGTTTGCGACTTGTTTGCGTACTGTTGAGTGAGTTTTGTCCAAGCAGCATATAGGCATTGGGCGCCGTGGAAACAAGGGGCACAATAGTGGCATCAACTGATGGCATGTCGAATAAGGCTATCTTGTCGGAGTCAATTTTTGTAATTTGGGTTTGTGGCTGGCGGGCATGGAAGTGTTCCATCAATGTATGAAACAAGATCATATCCAAGAAAAAGCATCTCATGTTGTGCTTTCCATGTTAGGAAATTGCTGCTACCGGTCAACTTGATTGGAAGTTGAGAGGTTGGGTTGATTGTGACAAACTGGCTAGCCTGAGCGATTGGATTAATAACACCATGAGAAAAGAAGAATAGATGAACTGGAATCAGTAGATGAAGTTGGCACAATTGGGGTGGCTACTAAACTTGAGTTGACAGTCATGGTAGCGAAGGGATGTTGAATAACACCAGCAAAGGAAAAGATCAGGGAAAAAAATTCGTTAGAGCGTAAAGGCTCTTGATACCATAAAGAGATTCAAGAGTGAGTTTACCGAGAACTGTTTCATCTATTACATTGAGATTCTTTAAATACAAGATGGAGGAGCAAGGTTGCTCAGGTACAAAAGGAAAGAAGGATCCTAAAGGATCGCAATCAAAGATATACATGAAAGAATAAGAATTGTAATCAGAAAAAATAAATTACAGAATAATGAAAAAGATTATAATGAATCAATATAGAAAAAGATTATGTTGCCTTATTACTTTTGTGTCTTTTGGGGAGGGAAAATTCAGTCGAAGACCTGAGTTTAGGATTTTACTTATTAAATCGACCTCTTGGGGTAAATAATTTCCAATTATTGTATCCATAACCTATTGATCATCAAACTGTTGTTTGTTCGAGAGTAATGCTAAATCAATCAATATAATTCACTCAAAATTCAACTCACGTGCTATTACAGGCACAACTCGGTAATTTTGTCAGTTATAATGAATTTACCTCATTAAGCTCCACTTAAGCTAACCCAAATAACAAGCTCGATTAAAAACCTTATAACTCCAAAATCACTTCCTAAACTAGAGTTAGCCTAACTATAGTTTAAATTAGGGAAAATGCCCAAAAATGACCTTGTGGTATTCGAAATGGATCAATTATAACCCCCGTTTAAACTTGAGTCCACAAATGACCCTGCCGTTATAGAATGTGTCTAATAATGCCTTTGTGTTATTCGAAATGGATCAATTATAACTCTCGTTTAAATTTGAGCCCACTAATGACCCTGCCGTTAAAGAATGAGTCTAATACTGTTATTTTCCTCAGTTAGTAATGATTAGGGGTGTAAATAAATATTTAAAAACCGACTAAACCGACATAATCGTACCGTGCCAAACCGATTTTTAGGTTTCTTTTAATAAAATCGTAGGTTTTTATATAAACATATAATTGTACCGATAATTAGGGTAGGTTTTTTATTTTATAAAAATAAATCGAAAAAATATTGAACCGTACCGAATAAATTTACATGTGAATATATGTTTCACATGTAAATATATCAGACCTATTATTAGACCAAGTATAAATATATGTTTCACATGTAAATTTATTCGGTACGGTTCAATATTTATATATTAAGTTTAAAAATGATAATAGGTCTAATATTTATAAAGAATGGGTCGAATAAGTTTAAAATTTGAGCCCACTAATGACCATGCTGTTAAAGAAAGGGTCTAATATTTATATTTATAAATAATAATGTATTAATATAAATAATGCACAAATTTTAATATATTATTATTTTTAAACTTAATATATAAATATATGTTTCACATGTAAATTTATTCGGTACGGTTCGATATTTTTTTGGTTTATTTTTATAAAATAAAAAACCTACCCTAATTATCGGTACAGTTATAGATTTATATAAAAACCTACGGTTTTATTAAAAGAAACCTAAAAATCAGTTCGATACGGTACGATTATGTTGGTTTAGTCGGTTTTTAAATATATATTTACACCCCTAATCATTACTAACTGAGAAAAATATCAATATTAGACCCATTCTTTAACGGCAGGGTCATTAGTGGGCTCAAATTTAAACGGGAGTTATAATTGATCCATTTCGAATAACACAAGGGCATTATTAGATCCATTCTATAACGGCATGGTCATTTGTGGACTCAAGTTTAAACGGGGGTTATAATTGATCCATTTCAAATACCACAAATTCATTTTTGGGCCTTTTCCCGTTTAAATTATATGCCCATTAGGATAACCTTTGAACGTATTTGACTTGATGTGGTGGGATGAGATAAGAAACAAATGACAAACACAAGTATCCAATTTGATCTAGTTGACAAAACATAAGAAACAAAACGAAGAGGAAAAAGATACTTACCAACTTTACTTTTTAGAATAAGTTATTATATATGTTGATATAATACTATAAGATTAATTATTTCAAGCTAATATTTCGGTGGAACCTAACTGCCAGAAGATTATTTTATCTTGTCCAGCAGAACCTGCATGGGTGTGGGATTTCCTTGAAATAAATAAATAAGAATAATAGAAACCTAAACTTAAGGAGACGGCAGGAATTGGGGACCAATTTTATTGAATGAAACCAACTACTCCTCCTATCCTGAATTTATATCATTGTGCAAATTGTTAGTTATGCCACATGATTAGATTTCCTTCCATTTTTTTTTCAAACGTAAAAATAACCAAGTTGTACCTTCTTTAAACACCTAAAAAATTGACTCAACGAAAAGTGGGCAGGTACAGAGGCAAATTCAGGATTTGACGGTCACCGGAGCATTTTTATATTTAATATAAATTTATTACTGTTCATTAAAATTATATAGGGGTCTTTGTTAATATTTGACTATTTTTGAAGACATTTACAAGTAAATATAACGTTTTTACTAAAATTTTCAGATGTCGGTGGCCCGTCTCTCTATTATGTATGTCTGCTTGTGGGTAGGGGCTATTTATAGCAAATTGATTAAAATTGATGAATCAATATAGAGATGGATTTGGGATTGAACGTTGGGACTACCCTCAAATTAGGGATAGCCATAGAAAGAATATGCAATGTCTTTTGGATGGCCGAACCTAGTTAGGCAAATTGGTTTCTCGATATTATTCGTAACTCTTGTGGTCAGTTGTCCAGTTTCTGGGCTTAATATAAATCTTTTATTTCATGAAGTGAATACACGATCAAACATCTTCATTCCCCAAAATATAGCCTTTTAAAAACGGAAAAGGGTCATATTTGCCCATGTACTCTTTAAAAAGGGTTATATTTGTCCTTCGTTATAGTTTTTAGATATATTTATCCTTATCGTTATACTTTAGGATCATATTTGCACATGTACTCTTCAAAAGGGTTATATTTGCCCTTGGTTATACCTTTTTAACATATTTATCCTTACAATTATATTTTAGGATCACATTTGCCCCTCATCCGTTAGATCGTCATGTCCCACCTTTTTTTCCTACATGGCGCCTATGTGGATTTTTTTTTCTTCCAATTCAAATATGGTCATCTATTTAAGCTAATTTAACTCGCTCACCCAATTTAAATAAGACACACTAACTAAAATAAATAGAAATCCTAATTCCCTCCTCCCCCTCCCACTCCCCCCCACCCCCACTCGTCCATCTCTCTTCTTCGGGTCAGCTCCATATTTTTCGGAGAGCGAGAAAATTTTGGACAGTGAGTGAATGAAACTATAGTGTTATCTCTAATTGATTTATTTAATTATTTGACCTTTGTCTATGTTAATTTGTTTCCCTTTAATACTTAGGAGTTAGGAGACATGAATCACTCAATGATGTTTTGAAGTGTTTGTAGAGATACAACTCTGTAAAGTCTAAACTTGGTCAATTGACCATGATTGATCCACGAAAAGCAATTTCCTGATACGATATTTACGAATATTATGAAATATAATAGCGATATAGCAGTGACAATATATTGGCAAACAATAACTTTGAACTTAAAATCACTAATCTAATACATCTTACAATTATTGTAGTAACCAAAGTAAATTACGAGAAGTTGCACAATAATGGAGTTAATGAAGTCTTATTTAAATTGGGTGGGCGGGTTCAATTATCTTAAATAGGTGACCATATTTAAATTGGAAGAAAAATAAATCCACATAGGCACCATGTAGGAAAATTTAACGACTCGGTCGGTCGTTTTGTGTATTACAACCCCGTTTTCCCATTTACTGCTCAAATTATGCTTTATATTTATTATGTGGCTTGTCGGGGTAATTGGTTCGGGTCCGGTGAATTTTTAGAATGAATTAGAACACTTAGTTCCAAGGTTTAAAGCTTAAGTTGAAATAGTAGCCGGATGTCGACCTATGTGTAAACGATCCCGGAATAAAGTTTTAATGATTTCAATAGCTCTGTATGGTGATTTTGAACTTAGGAGCGTGTCCGAAAAATTATTTGGAGGTCCGTAGTGGAATTAGGCTTGAAATAACAAAAGTTGAATTTTTGAAAACTTTGACCGGGGGTTGACTTTTTAATACCGGGGTCAGAATTCGATTCTTAAAATTTGAATAGGCCCGTTATGTCATTTATGACTTATGTGCAAAATTTGAGGTCAATCGGGAGTGATTTGATAGGTTCCGACGTCGTTTGTAGAAATTTGACATTTTAAAGTTTATTAGGCTTGAATTGGGGTATGATTCGTAGTTTTAGCGTTGTTTGATGTAATTTGAAGGCTCGACTAAGTTCGTATGATATTTTAGGACTTGTTGGTGTATTTGATTGAAGTCCCGGGGGTCTCGGGAGAGTTTCGGATGGTTAACGGATCGAATTCGGACATAGAAGAAAATCTGAAAGTTTCTACCATCTAATACAATCGCACCTGCGGAAATTGGCTAGCATGTGCGAGCTCCCATAAGCGAGCATGGCAAGCACAGAAAAGGTGTCGCACCTGCGAAGGTTTGATCGCAGAAGCGAAAATGAGGGGGGCCAGGCGGCTTCGCATAAGCGAGTCAGCAAAAGCGGACTTCTTGTCCGCAGAAGTGATGAAGCCGCAGAACCGAAGGAATTCTCGCATCTGCGAGACTGCATATGCGGCTAAAAATCTTGCAGAAACGGAAACCCCTGGATAGTACAAAAACAGAGGGGTTTCGAGTTTTTTGCCTTTTTGGGGCATTTCAAGCTCGGGCTGGGCGATTTTAAGCGAGGTTTTTACGGAAATTCTTGAGGTAAATCACTTGTGATCATTTCTACTCCATCATATTGAATTATCATCGAATAATCCGACTAGATTACATATTTTTGAGGTGTAAATCGAGGATATGGGCCTAGGAATTTGGAAATAAGATTTGATGATTTGAAGGTCGAGTTGGTATCGGATTTGAATAATTTTGATATGGTTGGACTCGTAGTTGGATGGGCGTTCATATTTTTAAACTTTTGTTGAGTTCCGAGATGTGGGCTCCACAGGCGATTTTTGAGTTAAATTTTGGATTTTTGTTGGAAAATTTATATTTTCATATGGAATTTATTCCTATAATCTGTATTGACTGAATCAAATTAATTATGACTAGATTCAAGCCGATCGGAGTCAGAAAATCTAGGGAAAGGCAATCTACTTAACTGATTGAGCGTGATTCGAGGTAAGTGATTTGTCTAACCCTATGTGGAGAAAATTCCCCTAGAATTTGATATTGTTGTAACATTTTTGTGATATGTGAGTGCCGTGTAAGCGAGGTGACGAGTGCGTATACGGGCTAAATTTGAAAATATCGGTTCTTGCTGAGTAATTTTCTTTTAAATTTTTTAACTGAGTTGCCTTAGTATATGTGGTGATCATGATTAGCCTAGTATCACATGTCTACGTGCCTTAACTCTTACTTGCAATATGTGTAACATGCTTTGCTGAATTACCTGCTTTCCTCGATTTGATTTAAATCTTTAATTGTAAGATTTCTGGCTGAAAATTTATTGTTCCTCCGATTACCTGCTGCATATTTATTTTGGGACTACGAGGCGGTTCCTCGGGAGATCCCCATGTACTGCATATTTATTTTGGGAATACGACGCGGTTCCTCGGGAGATCCTCCTCTATTGCATATTTACTTTGGGACTACGAGGCGGTACCTCGAGAGGTCCCCTTGCATATTTACTTTTAGGACTATGAGACGGTATCTCGGGAGATCCGCTGTTGAGCATTTACTTTTGAGACTACGAGACGGTATCTCGGGAGCGCCCCTGTTGTTTACCTCTATTTGATGTGTTGTTCACTCCACAGTTATTTCATTATATTATTATATCCTTTGTCTTAATTTTTTCTATTATTTCTAGTAGGGCCTGACCTGACCTCGTCACTACTCTACCGAGGTTAGGCTTGGCACTTACTGGGTACTGTTGTGGTGTACTCATGCTACTCTTCTGCATATCTTTTTGTACAGATCCAGGTACCGCTTACCAGCCCAGATATCAGTGAGCTACTTGTATACGGAGACTTCAAGGTACATCTGCCAGCGGCAGACCTCGAAGTCCCCCCTCTATCCTTATCATGTTGTTTCCTTGTTTTAGTAGACTCTGATATATAGAGACATTTAGTATTTCTCTTAGAAATTTGTGACTTATTTCTACCGGGTTTTGGGAGACTGTAGTTCTTTTGACTTGCAGTTTTCATCTATTACAACTATTGAAGTTTGAGTTTTAGACTCTTATTATGATATTCCGCAATTTGTTAGGCTTACCTAGTCTTAGAGACTAGGTGCCATCACGACATCCTACGGAGGGTGAATTGGGGTCGTGACAGAAAACAAAGGTGGTACATGGCGATCTAACGGATGAGGGGCAAATATGATCCTAAAGTATAATTGTAAAGAAAAAATGTCAAAAATGTATAACGAATGGCAAATATAACACTTTGAAGAGTACAGGAGCAAATATGATCCTAAAATATAACGATAAGGATAAATATATCTAAAAAGTATAAAGAAGGACAAATATAACCCTTTTAAAGAGTACATGGGCAAATATGACCCTTAACCGTTTTAAAAAAGTTTAGCCAGATTGGCTATTAGTTTGAAAAAGGTTCCAACTCTTCAACAAAAACAAAAAAAAAAAGTCAACTTTATCTGGACAATTTTCATTAAAAATACAATAAAGTTTGATTTCCGCCTAGTTCTGTCTAAATTAATTAAAGGGAAAATTATGCTATATACCCATAAAAGATAAAATATTTACCCTTATCTACCCATGTTCATTTCTTTTACATTTTATACCTATGCGGCACACTTAATTTAACCCCTATACCCATTCTTATCTTTGCCACTGTTTAGCATGAAAGTTCATGTTCTCAGATTCATATGCACCTTTGTTGTATCTTTTAAGTGCATCATATTTTTTCAATATGTTTTATCATCTTATCATAATAATACTAATTAAAAATAATATAATATAATATTTATCAAATAAGTATATAATATTATAAAAATATATGAACCTGGAGAGCAAAGGATATTGTTATTATTATTATTTTGAAAAGGTATCCATCAATGTTTATGCTCACACATTAAATAACATATTAGAAAGTAAATTAGCTAACACTGAATTTTATTTCACCGTATGCCAATAATTATTTTTTAAGAAACTCATTTTTTCCCCAACTCTTCTTTTCTTTATTTTTCTGTCCATTGATTTAATTTATCTTTTCCCTTTTTTTTCTTATTTTTTCTTTTCAAAATCAAAAATAAAAATAAATACAGTATCTTATTGTTTTTAGACTCATAAAAATGTACAAATAAGTAATTCGATTACAACAAGAAGTAATTAAAAAAACTAAAATAACTAGCTTTTTTATTAAAACCTAATTAATAGAAAATATGTTTTTATAAATTTTCTTTTTCTTCAGTATACAAAAATAATTTAATATCTAAAATATGACTCTATTTCTTTGTACTTTTTTCACAAGTAATATTTGCTAAAGATGTTATAATAATTAAAATATTAAATTTATGTTTAAAGAGTTAATTTGGTGGAGATTTTAGAGTAGATTTTTAAAATTTGGGTTGAATTGAGTAGAACTAGCAAAGAAGATAGATTTTTACTGTATACCAAAATATTATATTGTATACCGTATTGGTATACAATAATTAATTCAAGAGTATATAATTAATTATAATATTATACTACTAATTATTTTAAAAGAATGAACCAATCCTCTATATACTTAAATAACATATTATATGCTATTTTGATATGTAATATTTAATTCAATAGTGTATAATTTATTGCGTTGAACTGACGAAGAAGAATTTATACTGTATACAAATATAATATATTATATACCATTTTGGAATGCAGTTCATTCCAACGATATATTGTTACAGTATAATATATAATGTAACAGTATACTAGTACAATTTGGGCATTTTAGAATTTTTTGAAATTTTAATTGAGTTTTTTTTAACCTTTCAATGGAATTCTCATGCTTTTTTAATTTTTTTCTTAAACCAAAATATTTAGTTTAGGATATTTGTCTGTAGGTTTGTGGCTAAAATTTGAGTCAATTTGGTGGAGATTTTAGAGTAGATTTTTAAAATTTGGGTTGAAATTGAGTTGAACTAGCAAAGAAGATAGATTTATAATGTATACCAAAATATTGTATTGTATACCATATTGGTATACAACAATTAATTCAAGAGTATATAATTAATTATAATAGTATATTACTAATTCTTTTTGAAGGAATTAACCAATCCTCTATGTACCAAAATAAAATACTATATGTTATTTTAGTATATAATATTTAATTCAATAGTGTATAATTTATTGAGTTGAACTAGCAAAAAAGAATTTGCACTGTATACCAAAATGATATACTATATACCATTTTGGTATACAGTTTATTCCAGCGATATGTTGTTACCGTATACTATATAATGTAATAGTATTCTATTACAATTTGGGCCTTTTAGAATATTTTAAAATTTTAATTGAGTTATTTTTTAACTTTTCAACGGAGTTCTAATGCTTTTTCAATTTTTTTCTTAAACCAAAATATTTAGTTTAAAATATTTGTTTGTAGGTTTGTGGCTAAAAATTTGAGTTAATTTGGTGGAGATTTTAGAATAGATTTTTAAAATTTGGGTTGAAATTGAGTTGTATACCACTATTTATTTTAAGGAATGAATCAATCCTCTATATACCAAAATAACATACTATATACTATTTTGGTATATAATATTTATTCAATAGTGTATAATTTATTGCATTGAACCGGCGAAGAAGAATTTGTACTACCAAAATGATATACTATATACCATTTTGGTATACAGTTCATCCCAACGATATACTGTTACAGTATACTTTATACTGTAATAGTATACTATTACAATTTAGTCATTTTAGAATTTTTTGAAATTTTTATTGAGTTTATTTTCAACTTTTCAACGAAATATTTTTTCTTAAATCATAATATTTAGTTTAAAATATTTGATTGAAGGTTTGTGGCTAAAGTTTGCGTCAATTTGATGGAAATTCTTGAGTAGATTTTTGACATTTAGGTTGAAGTAGCAAAAATGACTGATTTATTCTATATACCAAAATAACATACTATATATCATTTTATTATATAATATTTAATTCAATAGTGTATAATTTATTTCACAATATACTATTAGTATATGATATAATGTAACAATACAATTAAAGATTTTTTTTTTAATTTTTCAAAAAACAATTCAATGGGTCCTTTTTAAATTTTCTAACAGAGTTTTCGATATCATATACCATGTCAGTATATGATATATAGCATGTGGGTATTATACTATACTGCAGTAATATATTTCAACTGCTACTAATATATTATTTTTTATATACTATATGCCAGAGTTATTTTCTAATAATTAATATATATAAAAATACCGATAAATAAAAATAACAAATTAAGAAGCCAAAAATATGTGCAAAATTATATTATAAAAAAATAAAATAAAAAATGATTTGAAATAATAATAAATAATATTTAAAAAAAATGAAAGCAAAAAAGAGGAGAAAATAGTTATAATGTATAAGTTGTTCTAATATGTGAATTAAACAAAAAGAGAAGGTATATTATACCAGTTATATTTTTTAAAAAAGGTGAACAAATATTTACTATATCGGTTATCTTTTCTTATTGTATAGAAGAAATAAAAAGAGAGGAAAAAAGTAAATGAAATTATATTATGAAGAGAAAAAGGAAAAAAAAGAAAAAAAAGAGTTAAATGAAATTAGAAAAGGAGCAAGAAATAAAGAAAATAAATAAAAGAAAATAAAAAAATAAAGGAGCTAAAATTGAGTGTGAAATTAAATAATAATGATGATGATGATGATGATGATGATGATGATGATGATGATGATGATGATGATAAATAAATGAACCAAAGAGGAGAAAAAGAAAAAAATAAGAAGAAAACGAAAAAAAAAAAGGAGAAAAGAAAGGAAAGAAGGAAAAAAGAAAAGAAGCAGAGAAATAAAAAAGAAAAGGAGAAAAAAGAGAAAATTACCCACAAAAGCTGTCATGGGTAGGAAAGGTAATTAGTTTGATCAGTAGAAAAGTAAATGAGCATGCAAGGGTAAATAGTTTTGTTTTTGTGATTAGTTGTGTCGTTCACCCTTTTTTAAATCTACCTAAGATTTGGTAAGCAAAGTTAGCAGTGGATTAGTAGATGTGCGCGCAAGTTGGCTCAGACACTATCGTTATGAAATAGATCTTATAACATAAAATTGAAACAATTGACGTTTGCCTGATATCAAAAGGTGTTACAAACCAAAACCTCATGCACATTTAATCCTTGATGAAATTGAATGCTTTTTATAGATTTCTTGGAACTAATTATGCAGTGATAAAAAACAATCCTCATAGTCAAAGACCTAAAGGTCCTAAATTGTTTGCACTTGTTGACATAGCTGCAAAGGTCAGTGTAACAAGAGAACTCTGGATTTTTTACAGCTCCAGGTTTTGAGTTACAGAACTCATCTGTAGTCCTGTATTACGGTATGATCTAACTTCTTTTTCCATCAAATATTGATAAAAAGATCCCTTAATCTCAAGAAGCCATATGTAACATTGATTTCAAATATAAAACAGAAAAATCAATAGTACCAAACAAACAAACAAATGTGATTCATAGTTATATTAAATATAACAAAGAAATGTATATCACAGTTATAAACATTAGTAACTTCCAGTGGCGTTCCGCACGCCAACAGAAGGAAATTTACCACTATAATCAAAAGCCTTGTCATTATAAAAATCGTCAAGACTGACTTGAGTTGTGTCCTCAAAGCTAGTTGAAGTGAGGTCTTCATCTGTATACTTGGTCAAGCTGGTCAGTTCAATGATATTCTCAATTTCTTTCACAACCTCACCCATGGAAGGCCTCTCAGCCCCGGATTCATTAACACATCTCATTCCCAATGTAAATAGTCTATCAACGCCTTCGAGTTTTGAACCTGGACCTATTCTTGGATCTATTAATTGGTAGAGCTTGCTGTTATCTTTTGAATCATATCTTGTCTCTGCAACCAGTCTCACAATGTGTTTTCCTCGTTCTATTGGAGCTCTTGCAGTTATCACCTCTAGCAACACCACTCCAAAGCTATACACATCACTTTTCTCGGTCAACTGTTGGCTCATGTAATATTCAGGATCCAAATACCCCTACGTAGGAAACTTCTTAGAAAGTGGAATTTCGAAACAGTATGGATGGTGCATTATGGAATTACAAATGATGTTTTTTGAAATCAAGATTTGCATATATCACCACACTAAATAATGAATAACATGTAGTGACTAATCTTTTATTGGATTCAAAATGATCTTTCTTCATGTTGTTCAGTCATTCATGGTCAGGTTAGCTTTTGTGCTATCCAAACGCCTTCAAATTTTACGGTTTAACATAAGGAAAATATATAATAATTGTAATACAGCTCAAATTGATCCACTAAAGTTTGAGGTTGTAATACTCACCAATGTACCTTTGACTTGAGTGGTCACATGTCCCTTGTCATCGTCTTTCAAAAGTGATAGGCCAAAATCAGCAACTTTAGCAGTTAAATGGTCATCCAGCAAGATGTTATTCGACTTAACATCCCTGTGTATTATGGGAGGATCTGCAAGCTCATGCAAGTATGCCAAACCTCTAGCAGCATCAAGGGCTATCCTAAGTCTTCTTGTCCAATCCAATTGGATTTTTGGCTTGACTGCAAGAGCCATATGCAGATTAAGAATTACCAAATTAAACTTGTATATATGCCCAAAAACTGTCACTCTATACTTTCCTGTGCACATTTTTGATATTGTACTAGAGATATTTCATTTCAACTTTGCTAGAGAGGGCTAGAAAACTTAGCTAGCGTTTGGCCATAGATTCCCAAATTTGTTTTGAAAAATCTGATTTGGGTTAAGTTTGGTTTGAAGATGAAAATGCGTTTGGACATCAGTTTTCAAAACATATTTCACTTTTTTTAAAAAAAAACATGAAACATGATTTATACCCACAAGTTCTAAAACTATCACAAATACCCAAGAGTACCTTCATCAATAACATTCATTATCATTATCACAATTCATAGTCCTGAACATAAATAAATTTGGCACAAAATTATCATTTTTATAATGAACTACCTAATACACTATCAAATGACCGAGAAGACGAAGCAACATTGTTACAAAATAATAAATGGTAGGCTCTTTTATAAAATACAAAAGTTTGGGGTAATTTTTAAAAAATGTAATAGTAATATTTTGGGCCAAAACCAACTCTTGGGATTTGGGTGATGGGTTTTGGGAATTTGCCAAAATATGGATAAAATTTATGAACAAACATGTATTTGCCAAAAAAAAAATTGGCAAAAATTTGGCAAAATCTATGGCCAAACGGGTCCTTAGGAATCTCTAGTATCCTACAACAATCACATATTTGAGTACCCATTTTATTCGTGACTAGGAGAAAATCCATGAATCATGATAGTGATGGAGTTTTGGTTGGAAATATTCTTGGAGGAGAATGGGTGAATATCCATATACAGTAACAGGTCCAATAAAGGAGCTGAAGCAATATAATGAATCCAATTTTACACAAAGATAAATGAAACACTTTACACTGTATGAGCAGGACAATTCACCGGACAGATCAGTACTGTTTTAGTGAAGAAATATTACTTTATCTTTCATATTTGCCAGATTGGTCTGGACTTTGCATCTGTTCCTCTGAAGCAAACATATGAAATGATGAAGGGATAAATATTCTTTGAAGGTCATTGAGAAAAGGAGAAGAATTACCTGAGAGACTTTCCCTTAGTGTACCCTTTGAAATGTACTCATAGACCAGCATTTGCTCGCCTTGCTCATAACAAAATCCAACCAGTTTTACAACATTCTTATGATGAATCCTTGACAATAGTTCAATCTCTGTTTTGAACTCAAATGCCCCCTGCATTGATCCATGTTGTGCTCTTTTAATTGCAACTACCTCCCCAGCAGTAAGAGTTCCTTTGTAGACCTGTTGATGTTACATGTATCAATCTGGACAAATTTGACATGCTACGAGAAAATAGCAAAATGGGGGTGAAAGATGCAGTGTTGTACCATGAAATGCATATGTCAGTCATGAAGAAAGATCAAGATATAATCCTAGATGACTGAACGTCAGCAATTAGTGAATTTCAATATTTTGGAAATGCCTTGTAGCTCCTAAATTGCTGCTGAATAACATAAACGACGCAGGGGTAAATCATATAGGTGGGTGCTAACTAGTATTTTAAAAGGCGTGGGTATAAGGCGAGGCGTTTTACATATGTCTAAGCGAGGCGTAAGCCCCATGGGTATTTAATTTTTAATATTTCATAAAATAATATAATTATAGTAAATATTTATAAATAGGTAAAATTGAATAAAAATTGAAGAAAACTATCAGTATGTGAAAAATATGTATAGATGTGCTCCATCCCCACAAAAAACTAATCAAAACAATTCATATACGCTACTTACAAGCACAAGTAACTTGAGTTGAAAAGAATAAACTTTTCTACATGAAGGAACAAAAAGGATGACTAACCTGCAATTTGAGCTTTGAACTTGCTGCTATGAAGAAGAATGGAGTTCTCTTTGTATTTGCAAAAAGAAAAATTGACTATTCGTTGCTTTTGGGAGATAGCAGCAGACTAGCGGACAAGATAAAGAATTGGGAAAAACCATAAATTAGGGCTTCTATCAATAAAAAAACGTCCTAACTTTTAAATTTAATGTTTCGGTTCCTTTTTAAAACTTTTGAATAATTACAAGCTGACTTTTGAGAATTTGGGTATTATATGAAGGACTTAATGAGTAGATTTTGTTTTAATTTGAAAAAGTCTCTGGGGCTTACGCCTCACTACAAAAATGCGCTTCAACGCCCGGGAATACACCCCGAATTGCTGGGCATACGCCTCTTGAAACTTTCGCCCCACACCATCGCCTCGGGGCATTTTTGGTGCGCCTCACCCTTGGGCTCGCCCGGAAAACGCCTTTTAAAACACTGGCGCTAACAGCAACATACTTAGGCTAATTATTTAGGTCTAGAAAATAACTATTTCAGCAGCTGAAACCAACCACAGAATAAACCAATGAACCAAGAGACTAATATCCTTATTGCCTTTGGCTTTTCATACACCAAGAAATATTAATTTTGAGTTTGCAACATCCTCACGGCTGAATAAATCTTTTTGGTGATGAAAAACTGTGTAATGAATCTTAGACTAGTTCAGTTCATAATCGTGGCTAGAGGTGGAAAAATGAGGAAATACTTTTAAATTGGAAAAGATATAAGTAGTTAGTTGTTGAGATCACTTCAATCACTTTAAGCCACCACCTATTTCTCCATATAGGCAAGCCGTACTTTTCTTTGAAATATGCGGAATCTGTAGAAGTCTGCAATCCCACATGCAAGATGTTAATGCCATATTGACATATAACTGTTGCATCCAAGAAATTGTCCTCATCACCTGCTCCTTGCTGAGTAGCAGATGTTTTCTACGTCTAATTATCCTAATTTAGTGTCTAAACAATCTACATGTTTAGTTGAAAGTTGGAGCAAAGATCAAACAGGTCAAGAGTCTGACCACTTTGCATTTTAAAATGGTAGTCAAAGTGAATTTATGGCACTATATACACTAAATATGTGCTGAACTTTAAAGCAGGAAAAAAATGGAGAAATTGTAAACCTTCCCATAGCCCCCAGTTCCAATGCAGTTAGATTCCGAAAAATTGTTTGTGCACTTCCTGATCTCTTCAAATGAGAACCATCTCGCTCCTTTAAGTTGTGGCACAGCACCACTCTTATCACGGTCCCAAGTTTCTGTATTCACATGAAGACACCATTGGGAGATTAAAAAAACCACTTAAAAGTTAAAACAACAATGTAACAGAAGTGCCCAGATCTAAGAACTACCAAAAGGATTACTGCTATGACCAGCTCTTTTTGCTATCTTTCTCTGGTGAAAAGCATAAAGACCAGCACAAAGCGTTAAAAGAACAAGCACTGCACCACCAACCGATGCTCCAACAATGATGCCAGTATGTGATGACTTCTTCATTTTGTCTAAATTAGAAAATGTACAAACTGGTAAGCTAGATAAAAATTGCAAATCTGTCCAGGAAAGAATTTGAGAAAAAGAAGAGCCAAAAGATAAAAAATTTTAAACCATGTTCAGTTACCTGCAAAGCAACAATAGCTTTCAGAAGTAAAGAAGAAGGGTCCAAAATATTGGAGTTGGAAAGGATTCCGGTTAAGCAGGAAACCAATGGAAGAAATTGATGTTCGATTGAAACTGTTCTGTGTTGAAGGAAAGATTTGTGCTTCAATTTGAAGATATGAATAAACATCAACCGTTGGATCACTTAGAGAAACTGAATCCACAGGAAGCCCATTGGACAAAAAGGCAGACATCATAGAGCCAGCAAGGGTGGTAAAGTAGCTCGAGTTCTCTAAATTTGAGAAGGACAAGGAAAAGAAATGCAGTGTCCCAGAAAATGGATATGAACATTTGCATGTAGGACTTAGTGTTTTGTCTGAACTGCAAGACATTGCTGGACAACTCAGAGATGATGAGAAGGAATCATTGGAAATCTGAACTGTACAGTATTTGGCTGTTGCCCCTGTTCCATCACAAATAGGGTTGCCAGAAAGCCTGCAAAATATAATAGAACATTATTCCCCAAACAGAAGAATGTGCTCTAATAAAAGGGTTAATAAAAGAGAAGTAATTTGCTCACGATATATTCATATTGTATCCTGTTTTCTGAGTGAAGTCTTTGATAGAATTATTTCGTAAATCAAGTGTTAAATTGTTCCCATATCTGGTCCCAATGTCCAATGTTCCACTGAGATTGTTGTTGGCGAATCCTCTGCAAATGTGAAAGCAAATGGTCATCAAATAATCAAATGTGCTTTAAGAGTATTGTAGATCTGAAGGCCGAGTTGTAAGAAAAATATATGTCACACTGATTTTAATGAGTTAACTTCCCCTGACTAAATCTGGCGTTATTAAAGAACAAGTTCAAACTTACATAGTCTCCAAGTTAGGAAGGTTAAATAAGTCAACGGGGATTTGTTCTTGCAGTGTTGTGTCCTCCATATATCTGTTACAATGTCCATCAAAGATTAGCAGCAAATAACCCCAGAGATCAAAATTAAGTTACTCAAATGAGGAAGCACAGAAAGTAGTTATCTTGTTTGAACTATCTATAGATTTGGATATATGCAGCTTAACAGCCAGTAGCAAAAATACTTGAGATTTGAATACCAAAGGTGAGTCAGTTTAGCCATAAAATACATGAAGATAATGTAAGAAAAAGTCCATTTTCTCGATATGCTTTTGTTTCTCCAATACTAATAAATGGCTTGTAGAGAAAAAGTTGTATTTGGGAATAGCATATCCCGGAACCTATTGTTGCTTCTTTGCACCAGCAAAGGGAAGGGTTAAATGGCCCTCTGATTTCCAGCTATGTGCTGTGCAGCTCCCATGAAGCAAAATGAAGGGAGCTCTTCGAGCTTCTGGATGAGCTTACACTTACTGTCAACCTCTCTGGCTAGTGTGTGTTTTTTTTTTTTGGGGGGGGGGGGGGGGTAAGTTCCCTACTTAAGAATCAATTCATAAGAAATTATACGTTGTTCTGAGGCTATGGTTAGGGCGACTACTAATAGGCTAGCTGCGTCTAGCCTCTATACAGGCCATTCCATAAGACTTGACTTTAGAGTGGGCAAATCTTCCAACAAGAGAGCACCAAGTCAAATGTATGCAAGTAAAGCAAAGTAAGACCAGAATACAATTTTCCAACCAGTTTCCTAAGGGCTCTATGCCAGTCAATTGCAGTTAAGCATGCCTGTGCTAGTCCAAAACAGGACTAGGTTCTTTGGTAGGCACATTAGAGAAGGAAAGTTTGTATGTTATCCAATCTCAAGGTACTACTTGATTCAACTAAGTTTGTGTGTGTGCACATGGGAGAGAGGTGAGAGAAAAATACATTGTTTTCAATAGTGAGAGGCTTGTTAACCATTGTGGGACGCCTGATGCATTGAAACTATTATTGCTCATGCCCCTGCAGACCATAGGAATTAAAAAAAAAAGTAAATGGACCATCATGGGATATCACATCCTTGCCAAAAGGAGTCACTCATAAATAGCATAAAGCGTTTCTTTGATGAGAAATTTAGAATCTGTCACAACAGAAGTTTACCAACTTTCGACAAGAATTGGTACATATTTCACAGTTATAGAACCTAAACATCAACTTACACATAGGTTAGCAAGTTCATCCCTGTAAGGTCAGGAATTGATCCATTGAGATTGTTACTGGATAAGTACCTGAAACAAAAAAAAAGAAAAAGAGTCATTTTCGAAATAAAATACTAATAACATGCTAAATCAACATCAAGGGATAAGCAGAAATAGATTAGGTGTCTCCTCTGTTGAGTGCATACAGCTCATTGAGACTTGTAATGTTGGTGAGGTTGGAAGGGACAGATCCACTGAGGGAGTTCCAGTCCAGCCGCCTGTAGCCATGACAAGAAATATGATGAAAATAAACTCAAACTTCAGGGCAGAAAGTACACAAGCAAATATCACTGGCAGCACAAGGAACTCACAAAATTTCTAAGTTCTGCAGACTTCCCAGACTCTCTGGAATTTCCCCTATCAGTTGGTTGTGATCTAAAATCCTAATCAATAGAAAAACCAATATTATCAGTGATCTAGAGAAAAATCACTTGTGTCCTGGCAGTTTCTTATGCATTGCTCCCTGTGGCCAAAGCACACAACGAAAGAAGCAAAAATATACATTCTTACAACTTTCTGATCAGCTTGGAAGTGATAAAGGTTTATGTATCATTTACTCAAATGATTTAACGAACTTAAATAAATCAAGTTAACTAGATATATGAGTTTGCTAAAATGAAACATACACTTAACCTGCCTACATACTCACACATGTATCAACTTCATGTTTGGACTGAAGAGTTGAGATTGAATAGGGCCAGAGAGCTGATTTTTTGACAAGTGACTGCAGACAACAAATAAAACTTTACACAACTATTAAGGAAGAGAAAAATACAGACAAAAAAGTTAAATCTTGTAGAGAGGCTACATACAGGTGTCTGGTATTAACTAGCCAATCCAAACCAGGTGTTGAGCCCTTTGAGACTGGGATGGTACCACTAAGTTTATTGTCACTAAGATCAAGCCATGACAACTTAGATAAATTGCCAATTGATGGTGGAATTGGCCCAGTGAAGCTATTAGAAGTTAGAGATCTGCGGAAAAGTTAAGACAAGAAATTAAGTCCACAAGAAACTGACTGCTAAAAGGAAGATATACCATAGACCCTTAACAAAGATGAAGAATGTACGTGAATCATAAGTTAATAAGAAATAGAAGACTCCCCTTTGTAATATGCTTCCAAGTAGACCACCATAAGATGATTCCGAATGAAAAAATAAAGATGCTTGAGCTTTTTCATTAAGAAACTACAAAATTAATACATAGAACACTTCACATACTAGGGATGGATTTACTCTAATATGGACCATTAAGTTCAAATAAGTCAATTTGAATTTACTGAATCCCACTCCGACAAATTCATCTATTATCTAGGCAGAGCGTCTTACAATGTGGAATATTGCAGTATAGTATTTGTTCTAATATCTGCTCCATAGCCCACCATTAATAGGCAAACTTTTATTTTTGAAGCAAAGCCAATATCAATAAGGTCCAATTCACCTTTCCCATGAACTGAACCTAATTTGATTGGTGCAGAACCATACCAACATTAATAGGAAAAGCAAAAAAAGGTTTGTTAACCAAAGTTGTTCTTAACTACATGAATAATAACTCAGTTGCCAAAGTCTGACTTCGAAGAAATGCACAATTGAAATTCAGGTAAATAAAAAGGAAGCAATTAATGATATACTTCAGGTGAATAAAAGGATAAAGTGGAAATGTAAATCCTTACATAAAGACCAGCTGCTGCAGAGAACCAATTGATTCTGGAATTGGACCAAAGAAGCTGCAACCAACTAAGATTCTGCATAAAATGACCAGCCTATGAAGTCAGGATTGACACTACAAATTGTGTAGGATATATTTGAGTCGCCATTTAAATTCTCTTACAAGGTTGTCAAATTCTTCAAATTTCCAATTGATGATGGAAGAGTTCCTTTCAGTCCAACATTATTCGAGAGGTCCCTACACCAAATTCGTTACAATAAGAATAAAGCAAAGTGATGAACCTTTTGAATAGGTTAATTTGCGGTAAGATGAGGGTTAGAAACTAATTAAGGAGTATGTTCAAGCAGTGGTTATCCTCTAGGCCAAATGGCAGAACTTATTCCTTTTAGTTGAGAAAAAGGATTTATCTTTCATATGATGTGTATACTCCTTAAAAATACTTACAAAAATCAGTTTGGGATGAGGAACGGATGAGGCCAGAATTATATAGCAGCAAAAAGAAAGACACGAATATTGCACTTGTTTATTTTTTAGCACTATCTGCGGAACTCTAAATGATTTTTACTTGAAACTACAGTGGTGCTTCAGATGAGGGTTGGAGAAAGAATTATAGGTAAACTAAAGATGATTTCAGAATCTTATCATCAATAATTGAAGAGTCAAGATAGAAAAAACAGATATAAAAACGTACAAAATTTGCAATGCAGTTAACGATGAAAGATCTCCAAACTGATTGCCTTCCAAGCCCATGCCTGATAACTTTCTGTGGATGGAAAATTAAAGAAAACAATGAGGAATGGAAGGTAGAACGAACTACAGAACAGTCAGAAATTTTAAATATCAAGGATATACATTGAGGTTATGCGCGAATCTTTACAAACAATTCCTTCCCAGCTGCTACCGCAAGGATCTGACCCCTCCCAATTTGGTGGCAAGTTATTCCAGCTAGATTTGATAGCAAATAGTGCAGTGACTGCACAATCAAAGGAATTATAAATGGCTTCTACTGCTGTACTATTAAAAAGGTAGATATTTCACATACTGCATATGTACTCTTAAAACTCAAGCTAAGAAAAGCACAAAACCTTTTAAGCAAAATAATTTTACAAGTACCCCAAGAGCATATTTCAATTCTTTTATTCCTATGTTTTAAATTGGCGGTAAAGGCAGAAAGAGATCCCGGTAGTAGTCAAATCAAAATTCAGCCCCGACCATTGAAGAAAGCAAAACAATAGGTTTTCTTTAAATTCCATAAATAGACTAAACCATGATGCAGGATGGAGTATGAAAGTTCCTAGTTTCTATTCCATGAGTGCCTAGTACTGCACAAACAATTGAGCTGTTTGTACTTTTGAGCAGTTAGGAACTTGGAATATACTCAACTATAGCTATTAAGTTCCGGGTTGTAGACTCAATAACTACCAAACCTGAAACAGTTCACCAGTTTGCAATGATGTGGATAATAACCATGAAAAAGAAGAAAGTACATATCAAGTAGTCTGATAAAATCAATAAAAGCCTTACCATCGTTGCTGTTTGTTTGTCCCAGTATAGCCAGAATTTGAGATGCAAATATCAGGAGAAAGACCTGGCTTCTTGAACCCATTTCCATCATAGCAAAACCCCTTGCTTGAACATCCAAAATCCCAATGCTTTTGTTGGAAAGTCCTATACCTCAATGCAAGCCTTGTAAACAACGCCGTCCTAATATCCAGCAAGTTATCATTGACCTTCCCGCTGCATGGACAAAAGAATGAGTCCAAGAAAATATGTTGAAAACTAAGTCAGGACAAATATAATAATGAGTTTGCAGTATATTACAATGATTCCTCAAGCCAACAATAAGAACAGGCCAACAAGAAGAAGGTTTCTTGGTAAGAATCAAGAACTTTGACCAAGTATCCGAGCCCCTTGTCTTTTGATGATTTCATCATCCTTAAAAACTAATCATAAAGGGGAAGAATTTAAAGAGTGCAAGTAAGAAATATTGTTGTTTAATGTAACCAAGAAAACAAATCTTTTCTTTATTTTTGCTATACAACGTATGGGAAAGAAGATGGTTCATCTGCTGACAAGTGAAAAAGAGGACATATTCTTTTTCTAGGATTGAAACTTTTGGTACATAAGATGAGAATAGTTGAATAATCAAATATCTAAAGTGACCGCCTGAGGCCTTAAAATAATGTCGCAAGTGGGGTACCCAGGAAGAAAGAAGAACAACAAGAAGTAGAAGCAGAACAAGAATTGGCACCAAGGCAAAGGTTGAACATTCGAAGAAGTCAGAAGTTATTTCATCAGATTTGTGAAATTAAAGAAAATTATATTTGTCAACTTTGCCATTGCAAAAATATGGACGCTTCTCCGTTGACGTTCTTATATACAGATTACATCATCTCCAACCCGAAGGTTTAAGGTTAGATAAAATTCCGAATGGCAGTGCCTTAAAGGGGTGACTTGTTCAACTTTATAGTAGGTCGTAAAATTAATAATTTGCTAGGGTCATGTATGACTTGGACTATGTGGCCTAACTCACGTTAAAAACTTACATGTATTCAATATTTACCACGAAATTATACTAATTTATTGTAGTAAAATTATAGATTAAAATGAGAATATGTATGAATCAACTATAATTTAGTGATAAGAGTGTATGGATTAACTATAATTTATCTTCTGGAAACAATCTTTCTGTCATCTTAGAGGTAAAGGTAAGGTCTTCGTACACACTACTCTTCACAGGCCTTACTTATAGGATTACACTGGTTTTGTTATTGTTGTTATGTATATTAAGAGTTTAAAACCCCTTTCGTGTATATATTATGTTGGTGTATAAAAATTACTCACACCCAATATTTACACCAAGTTAATAAGCAAAACATATGTCTTTCATAGTCATACTTACAACTTAGGGGGTGATCTAATAGACCTAGGATTGTTTGGTTTGGTCTAAAATAATTTCAATATAGAATTTTACTTATATAATAGTAATATCTTTGGGTGCAACATAAATATCTGTAATATTATTAATATATGCATAACTCATACGATATATGATTTTTGTAATATATAAATCACTTTATTTAAAGCACGTCTAATATGTGATATTAAACTCTACATTACTATTATTGTAAGAATTTATGTATTAGGTTATGTGATATAATAATATGTTGGTATTGAACAAAGGGTTGGCCAAAGAAGAGGGGAGAAGAAAAAAGAAAAACTTAGTCTAATTTTGTAAGATTTATAATGCGTGAACTTTATGACATAGATCGATTTATGTCATTTCTTCCTCTTCCTCCTCTCTCATTCCAACGGCTCTCACCAGTAAAATGCAGTACCGGCAAGAGATCGATCGCCGCCACAGCGTGGTGGTGGAGCTACCACTCGGCGACGGCGCTACATGCGATTTGGAAAAAGCAGTATGTAGTCACGGCCTATTCATGATGGCCCCAAACCATTGGGACTCTCTCTCCAAAACCCTAGAACGTCCATTGCGCCTCTCCGAAAACATTAACGACGATGATCACGAAAAATCTCATCTCGTCCGAATATCTCAACCTTCCGATTCTCCTCATTCTCTCCATCTTCGTGTTTTCGGCACCGATTCTCTTTCTCCTTTACACCAACGCTCTCTGCTGGTACTCTTTGTTCCTTATGTATTTCTAAAATTTGTACGTTTTGCATTTCCTTGTATAGTTTGGTTTATTGCTTGGGGTTTACTTTTACTGTTTATATTAGGGTCAAGTAAGGCGAATGCTGAGACTATCAGTGGAGGAAAATGAAAGAGTGAGAAAGTTTCAGGAGATTTGTGAAGAAGCAAAGGAGAGGGGATTTGGGAGAGTGTTTAGATCGCCGACATTGTTTGAGGACATGGTGAAGTGTATCCTGCTCTGCAATTGCCAGTGAGTAGTTGAACTGAGTAGAGACTGTTGTCACGTCCTTAGTAATTAACTAAGTACACGTGCGGCACTTGACAATTTGCTCACGTTCTTGTTATGCCAAGTTAGCCTTACTACACTCAAGATCGCTAAGAGAATGGTAGAAAGAACACAAGAGAATTGTTAATGGAAGCTTTATATTAGAGAGAACTTGAATTGTTTTCTTGATGAATTACAAATGAATGGCCTCCTTTATATACTAGTCTCCTAGGGGCTAGTGTGCAAATATTAATTGTTACACAAGTCCTTAATATTTACAAGATAAGGGCTTTCTCTAGAATTCTCTACAAGCCTAGAAGATTCCAAGGACTTTCCTAGCAAATCCATAAACATTCCTCTAGAATCTTCTCACAAATGCAAGCATTCCTCCTATGTAAGCTTCCACATGGCATTAATATATGCCAAATGGCACTTATGTGGCATGATGACATGGCGAGTCATCACACTCTCCCCCACCTAATGTTGCGACGACCGCGGCGCAATGTTGCTGCATAAACTCTCGGATCTTATCTTTGAATTGCCATAAATCTTCATAACGTTCCCATGTGGCCTCTTCCGGTGATTGCCCCTTCCAATGGACGAGGAACATTGCGGTGGCTTTTTGCCCTTGTTTTCGCCTGGCGTGGTAATCAATAATAGCCTCAATCTCCCGGTCGTGCGAGGCGGTGATAGTAATAGGCGCTCGACTTGATTGGCCCCTACTTGGATCATCATTGTCTTCATGATAGGGCTTAAACATGCTGGCATGGAAGACAGGGTAGATCTTAAGATATGATGGCATGTCAAGCTTGTATGAGATCTTGCCTACCTTGGCGACTATCTTAAATGGCCCCTCATACTTGCGAATCAGATTCTGATGCATGCCTCGTAGTGCCTTAAACTGTCTTGGATTAAACTTCACCATGACCATGTCCCCAACTCTATAGTCTGTGGGACGCCGCTTACGATCTGCAAACTTCTTCATCTTCTTAGCTGCCTTATCCAAGTAAGACTTAGCAGTGTCAAGCTGCTCCTCCCATCCTTTAGCCATATGATAAGCCCCCAAACTCTTTCCCTCGAACGCGGCTGGTAATGAATGTGGAGTTTGTGGCTGTTGGCCTGTGGCTAGCTCAAATGGTGTCCGTCCCGTGGACTCACTCCGCTGCAAGTTATAAGAGAATTGGGCGATGTCTAGGAGCCTTGACCAATCTTTCTGATGCGCGCTTACATAATGCCTCAAGTAGCATTCTAGTAAGGCATTGACCCGTTCCGTTTGTCCATCTGTCTGTGGGTGGAAACTAGTGGAAAAGTGCAGTTCCGTGCCAAGTATATCGAATAATTCTCTCCAAAAGTTCCCAGTAAAACGGGGGTCTCGATCACTGATAATATGCCTTGGTAAGCCCCAATACTTCACCACATTCTTAAAGAATAGCTTGGCGGCTTCTTTGGCGGTGCAACCTGGTGTGGCGGGCATGAAGGTGGCATATTTGGAAAATCTATCCACGACCACCATAATAGTACCATAACCGTCAGACTTCGGTAGGCAAGTGATAAAGTCCATAGTTACGCTCTCCCATGGACGCTCTGCAACTGGTAGTGGCTCCAAAAGTCCTCCGGGTTTTTGTTGCTCAACCTTGTCCTGTTGACAGACAAGACAAGTCTGCACATAACATTCTATGTCATCTCGCATGCATGGCCAATAGTAGACTGACTCAACCAAGGCCGTAGTGCGACGTTGGCCTGGATGACCAGCCCACATTGTGTCATGACTCTCCCTTATAATACGCCGTCTAATGTCTCCAAACTTAGGCACGTAGACCCGCCGACCTGTGGTAAGTAGTAGGCCGTCTTCGACCCAAAAATGTCTCGTATTGCCCTGGTTAGCTAACTCGATAAGTTGTTTGGCTGCTGGATCGTGTTGCATGCCTTCTTTTATAGCCTCACGAATGTCCCATCTTGTTGAAGTGATTGCAGCAAGCTCGGCTTTCCGGCTCAAGGCATCGGCTACAACGTTACCTTTGCCCGGCTTATACTCTAGTACATAATCAAATTCGGCCAAGAAATCCTGCCACCGAGCCTGTTTTGGGGTGAGCTTCTTCTGCGTCTGAAAGTAGCTAGTAGCTACATTGTCGGTCTTGACCACAAACCTCGACCCAAGCAAATAATGTCGCCATGTACGAAGGCAATGCACAATAGCAGTCATCTCATTCTCTTGCACTGTGTAACGCCGCTCCGTCTCATTTAACTTGCGACTCTCAAATGCTATGGGATGCTTATCCTGCATCAAGACACCCCCAATGGCAAAATCTGAGGCATCTGTATGCACCTCAAATGTCTTGGCAAAGTCAGGTAATGCCAAGACTGGCTCCTCTGTTACAGCTGCCTTGAGGTCTTCAAACGCCCTTTGACAATGCTCCGTCCAAACCCATGGCTTGTTCTTCTTTAGCAACTCAGTCAATGGTGCGGCCTTTGCTGAGTAGCCACAGATGAACCGACGATAGTAGTTAACAAGGCCAAGGAAGGATCTCAACTCAGTTACCTTTATAGGTGCCTCCCACTCCTGGATAGCACGTACCTTAGCCTCGTCCATGCGTAGCTCGCCATTGCTAATAACATGGCCTAAGAAGTGCACCTTTGATTGTGCAAACTCGCATTTCTCCCTCTTGATGTATAGCCCGTTCTCCCGCAAGACTTGGAAAACCTTCCTTAAGTGCTTCATGTGCTCTTCCAAGGTGTTGTTGTAGATGACTATGTCGTCTAGGTAGACTACCACGAACTGATCAAGGTAGGGATGGAAAATCTTATTCATAAGGGTGCAAAATGTGGCAGGTGCATTGGTTAAGCCGAAAGGCATCACCAACAACTCAAAGGCTCCATATCTCGTCACACATGTTGTCTTTGGCTCATCCCCCTCTGCAATGCGAACCTGGTAGTAGCCCTTGCGAAGATCCACCTTGGTAAAATACTTGGCTTGCCCAAGTCTATCGAATAAGTCAGCAATGAGCGGGATTGGGTACTTATTCTTCACCGTGACCTTATTAAGTGCTCGGTAGTCTATGCACAAGCGTAGTGATCCATCCTTCTTCTTCTGGAACAATACTGGTGCGCCGAAAGGTGCCTTTGATGGGCGAATGTGACCAGCATCTAGCAACTCTTTCAATTGTTTTCTAAGCTCCTCTAGCTCGGGCGGTGCCATACGATATGGGGCAAATGCGGGTGGCTTAGCCCCTGGCTCCAACTCAATCTTGTGATCCACCTCTCGCCTAGGCGGCAAGTGTTTAGGCAACTCCTCGGGCATGACATCTTTGTTTTCCTCAAGCAACTTCTCTATGCAAGGTGGTAGTGTCTCTTGAAAACTCTTGTCTTCCTCCAGACTTGCGATGGTTGCCACGAACGTCGGCTCCCCCTTCTTGATCCCCTTTATAACCTGCATAGCTGAGAGTTGTGCTTGGCTCTGTCCGTGTGGCATAGACACTGTAGGTACCATGCAAGCTCCTTCTCGCTCCATAACCAAGAGATGTTGGAGGTAGGGATCGATCAAAGTATGACAATGTCTAAAGAACTCTTGTCCCAATATGATGTCAAAGATATCCATAGCGGTTACGGTAAAGTTTGTCATACCTTTCCAAGTTCCCAATTTGACACCAACTCCATTAGCTACCCCACGAGCATTTTGTACCTCGGCATTCACGGTCTTGACGCGGGAGTTGGTTGGAGCAAGCTTCAATTCTAGTCTTTTTGCGGCAGCCTCAGTCACGAAATTATGAGTTGCTCCAGTATCCACCATTGCACGAGCAGGCTTGTTGTTGATGGTGAGATCCACGTACTGGTTTCCATTCTCGGTAGGTTGGATAGATTACTTTGTGACAGCATCGCATAATCCGATCATACCTAACTGTGCGGTTCCCGAACTCTCTCCTTGCGGCTGCTCCTTCCGTTCACGGACCATGGCGCTAAGGCTCTTTAGGTCGGGACAATTCCTGAAGCTGTGAGGCCCTCCGCATATGTAACATCCCTTCTTCTCGGCCTGCGCTTTCTTCTCGGCGTACCCCTGACGGCCACTCAGCTTTTTGGAATCTTGAGTCTTATAGTATTGTTGTTGTATCTCCTTGCCTTTGCCACGGTCTCCCCCACCTTTGACATTGTTAAACTTTGATTCTTTGACTTTCCCTTTGTCGTGTTTGTCATGCCTGAAATCCATCAATGATTCGGCCTCCACTATGGCTTGGTCTATATTTGCGACTTGCCGGCGTTGTAACTCCTGTTTAGCCCAATTTTGCAACCCGTCCATGAAGTGGAACAACAAGTCATCATTGGTCAGGTTGGGGATTTGAAGCATAAGGGTAGTGAATTCCTTGACATAGACACGTATGCTCCCTGTTTGCTTCAACTCCCTAAGTTTGCGCCTTGCCTCGTACAAGACATTGTTTGGAAAGAACTGTCGCTTGAACTCGGCTTTGAACTGATCCCACGTGCTAATAGTACATATACTTTTATCCACGTCGGCCATCTTCCTTCTCCACCATAGCATGGCAGTCTCTGAGAGGTACAACACCGCAGTGTTGATCATGGCCTCGTCGTCCTTCACTTTGCCGTGCTTGAAGTAGTTCTCCAAGTGCCAAAGGAAGTTTTCCACTTCTTGCGCATCACGAACACCTTTGAACACCGGGGGTTTGGGAGCCTCGATCTTGGCCTCCCTCGTCACCACAACATTGCTAGCTGCCTCGGTCACGCCAGCACTAACATGCTCCTCGAGTGACTCTATCTTTGCCTTCATAGCATCGATAGTACTCAAAGCCTCCATGAGTCTGCACTCTAAGGCAGTGATAGTTTGCCTTAGTTCCATCTCGGTCTGTGTACGAGTCATTTCGGATGCTCTCAATCTCTTCAAGAGTGTGCCCCTCAAGAACACTAAGGGTGCCTTCCACCTTCCCCAAGCGTTGGCCAAAGATCTCCACGGCGTCCATCCCCGCGTTCATCTTCATCACCCACTCTTTACCGAGCGAGACGTCCTCAGGCAGGACCTCCACTTCATCCTCGCTCGCCTCAGTGGCAGATGGTTCTTGGGATGTAAGCCCTTCGTTTGACGCAACCTCAGGTGGCACCTCCTGGCCCTTGTTGGTGGCATTTCTCTTTTTGTTACGGCCGCTCTTGCCAGCAGCATCCTGGATGACGTTGGCTTGAGTGTTGGCAGCGTTAATTTCTCCGTCGTTCGCCATTTTTCTTAGTCGCAACCGTTGCTCTGATACCACGTTGTCACGTCCTTAGTAATTAACTAAGTACACGTGCGGCACTTGACAATTTGCTCACGTTCTTGTTATGCCAAGTTAGCCTTACTACACTCAAGATCGCTAAGAGAATGGTAGAAAGAACACAAGAGAATTGTTAATGGAAGCTTTATATTAGAGAGAACTTGAATTGTTTTCTTGATGAATTACAAATGAATGGCCTCCTTTATATACTAGTCTCCTAGGGGCTAGTGTGCAAATATTAATTGTTACACAAGTCCTTAATATTTACAAGATAAGGGCTTTCTCTAGAATTCTCTACAAGCCTAGAAGATTCCAAGGACTTTCCTAGCAAATCCATAAACATCTAGGATCTTCCAAAAGAAATGTCCATACTTCTCTAGAATCTTCTCACAAATGCAAGCATTCCTCCTATGTAAGCTTCCACATGGCATTAATATATGCCAAATGGCACTTATGTGGCATGATGACATGGCGAGTCATCACACTGTGTAGTATATATAAGCTCACTGAATAGAGACTGTGTAGTATACATAAGCTCTCTGAATAGCGTTGAATGCACTGAGCTGTAAAAAATTATTACACTATCAGATGTAGTTAACTCTATTTAATAGCACTGATTGGTAATAAGGGCAACAAAACTTTTGTTAGGTGTTTCTGACCTCATTTCCTGTATTGAAGCAAAGCCAATTATAAAGTTAGTAAGCTAATAAATATGTCTATTTTGTAAATGATGTTGCTTGCTACCTGTAATGAGAAGTGAAATTGAAGTCTGGATAAACGAAAATAAATATTCATAAATCTGTAGCCTTTGCCGATTATCTCAGTTACATTTTGTATTTGCTACCCCTGGGTAGGTGGTCAAGGACATTGAGCATGGCTGAAGCATTATGTGAGCTTCAATTGGAGCTAAACTGTCCATCATCAGCTGTGTCGCTTTCTGCTGCTGATAATCTGAATCAATTGAAGGGTGTCACTGCCGAATCTGAGCATTTCAGTCCAAAAACACCAGCAGGAAAAGAATCAAGGAAAACAGCTGGAGTTTATGGATGTTGCAGAAATTTATTGGAGAGGCTTACAGAAGTCGAAGAAATCGTGGATGAAGGGAAAGCGGATGTAAGTGTGAAACCTGCATTTTCAGATGGTAAAGAGGCTGTTCTCGAAATAACTGATTCTTTTCAGGCTACAACTGAAGTTTGTGAAGTTAATATAAGTGCACCATTCAATCCTGATCCTTCAGAAGATAGAGAGCTGAGCTCTTTTAATCAGATTAGGAATTTCCCTAGCCCGAAAGAATTGGCAGGCCTTGATGAGAGTTTTCTAGCAAAGCGTTGTGGTCTTGGGTATAGAGCTGGGCGCATTATAAAGCTTGCTAAGGGCATAGTTGAAGGCAGGATTCAGCTGAAAGAACTTGAAGAAGCTTATAGCAACCCAAGCTTGTCAAACTATGATAAAATGGCTGAGCAGCTGAGAGAAATAGATGGATTTGGCCCTTTTACTTGTGCTAATGTACTGATGTGCTTGGGTTATTACCATGTTATTCCTACTGATTCAGAAACAATTAGGCATCTAAAACAGGTAATTTATCTCGACAAATTTGCCTTGGCAGGTCTATTGCATGTGCCAATATACAACGGTTCATATGATGAAATGCTCATGGATCAATTTATTATTAGGCATCTAAGTCAGCTTTGCTGTTTTGAAAATTCCAGGTTCATGCAAGAACCTCTAGTATTCAGAAAGTTCAAAAGGATGTTGAAAACATTTATGCAAAGTATGCACCGTTTCAGTTCTTGGCATATTGGTAGGCTGCCGCACCCTTTTTCCTGTTCCAAGTTATTAATTTTTGTGAGCTTGCTGAAGTCTGAAGTTTTGCTATTGGTTATTCTCCTGAGTAGGTCAGAGGTATGGCATTTTTATGAGGAATGGTTTGGTAAGGTCAGTGAGATGCCTCACTCTGACTATAAACTTATTACAGCCGCGAATATGAGACCGAAAAGAAGTGGCAAATGCAAGAAGTTGAAGATAACCCCGGCAGAAAAGCTTGGCGAGTAGGTTATAAGGAAATGTTGAGTCCTAATTTAGAGTGCGCATGATTAATGCTGAATTTGCTTTTTATTTGTTCATGTAATTTCCTTTCCCTTCTTTCGAAGGAAAACGTTGAAGCGATTAATGGTGAATTTTGCTTCTTCATTTTGTTCATGTAATTTCCTTTCCCTTCTTTAGAACGAAATGTTGAGGTCTAATTCAGAAGTCAGACCTGATAAATACTCTGTTCAACCAAACAAAAAAGCAAAGACACGTCCTCTTTTCAACATGCAGGCAACTTTATTGTAGGTCACAACTCATAACTCACAACTCACAAATCACAACATAGATGGATGAATGTTCATCCTAGGCTTCTTAACATAGGTACAATACCATTTCACTGTCTTAACTTCAGTATTCTCTTACACAACTATACATACTTTTATTGATAGTAAAGCAGTTTACAGAAGAAAAGGAAAAATTACTAGAAGCACAGGTGCCAAGCATGCAAGGATTAACACGCCAGTTTTCTTATCTAGCCTGAAAGAACCAGGCGCCATCCTCATCCTTGTCATAATGCCTTTAGAAATAGAAAAAGCTAACAATTCTCCGAAATGCAAGTCCAGCAGGTATGTCAACGGTTTGAGAAGGGAACTTTCAAGGAGATGGATAGCCTGCTCATTAAAATACTAACCATGTTGAGTGCACAAGTATGACCATTTAAGGCAAAAAAATAAATGAACAAGTAAGTATTCTTCAACTCCAAAGTAATTAACAACCTGAGATTCTTGCCTCAGGCAGTGGCATCAGGCTGCTTTTCTGGCATAGCATCCTGGAAAGCAGGCAGCTCTTGGTAAGCCTCAAATACCCTCAACAGAGTGGGGAATTGATTCTACACATTGCATTGACAACTTTTAGGAAGAGAACATTCGTTAAAGAGAAGAGATGCATACGTATAAGATCACCTAAGAACAATGAAAGTTCCACCAACGACTAAGGTAAATCAAGTGAAATACTGAAATGAATATACCATTTAGCTTTTTTGAGAGAAAAATTATTTCTTGGAAGTGCGGAACTGCGGATCGACTAAAAGAAGGAACAGACTAGAATAAAAGTTAGAAAATAATGGAAATGGCAAGACACTAATTCACAGTAAGGTAAACTAACAGGGAACAATTAATTAAGGCTACCATGACAAATAAAAAGCAGCAAATGAGTACCCTTTCATCTGATCAAGAAAGCTAGTTTTGCAACACTATCTCTAGAAAGACAAAACTCCTTTTTTAGGTGCTCATTATGTATGCCACTAACAAACAATTCACGAGATGAGGTGCTAATTATCTGAGAATTGCACACGACACCATATAAAATTCTATGGGATGTCTATAAAGGCACTACCATGTCAACTTCAAAGCGCTTGATTGCTGCATGGATCTGAGGTGCCAGAAACAAGTCGGCCTGCAAGTTGCAAAACAAGTTAAGCATCTGAATTGGATACTATATGGCATAAAAGTGTCCCATCTTTTCAGTCCGTTAAGAGGTAATATGAGTGAACTAATTCGCGCTTTGCTATTTTACAAGTCACCACTATTTCATCAATACACTTGTGTTGTGGATGTATACTTCTGGCGTACTTTCTCTTTACCTTCTTTGACCAAACTAAGAAAACATATGAGACCTATGGGGTAAAAGACTTAGAAGTGCCACAGTGAGTTGCAAATATCAAGACATAGTGCTGTTTGTGTATATGCAAGCAGCAACATATGGAATGGAAAGAAACAAACCATGTAAACTTCATCTCCTGTCGCATACTTTCCAGCATAATCTTTAAGTAGCTTTTCAAGTGCTGCAAAAGCAAATCTCTGTTAAGAAAACTTCTAGACCAACTGAGATAAATCCTTGTTCTAACAAAACCATATCCTTCTATATTTTAAGCAAGAACTCCCAATTTTTTTGATAAGGGGAAGAACTCCAATTTACATGACCGTAGGTCATCTCAATATCTAATTTTCAAAGAATTTCTGGTGTCCTCCCTTTTAATCTTGTATCTACACCCAAAAATATCAGGTAAAAAGGAAATGGTATGTCATTCAATTTCTGCAAGGAGAGGCAGGCAGAGATGGTATCCGAATCTAGTCCTATGAGATATTGTGAATTCAGATTCAAATTATGGGACAAAAATACTTATCATAAACAAAAACTATGGGACAGAAATTAAGTTACAATTGATTCATATTATGTCACAAAGGCATTAAGCACAATATTACCTTCAAATCCTTTTCGTATATGATTTTGAACCCAAGGGGTTGCCTCATTTGGGCCAACTTTTTCCTGGATGTACTTCTGCAAATGGAAAGGCCATAAAAAAAAAAAAAGTAAATCATATGAATTTGTAAACATATGAAATGACCTCATATGACCAGCGAACAGAATGATCACTTAAACTCACAAGTACAGCAAGATTCTGTAGAGGCTGAATGTTTGCTGCAACAATGTTTGCAGCCTGCAGAAACGGAAAACATGGAAGCAGAAAGTAACAATTCTAAACATAAGAAAACAAAATTTACAATAAATGTCCAATTTGCCGTTGGTTTCTATATCTATAGCAAAATTATATAAGACAAGATACTTCTTTGACATGACGGTCGATAGTCATTACATTGAGGACACCAACTAAAAGGCAAAAAAAAACATTTTTACCTCCACTGTGTTTTATTTCAACCACATGGCCATGTACCTCAAGTGGAAGAATGGCCACCTTACTTTATATGCTTCCAATCAAATACTTGATTCTAGTTTCACTGCTAAGGCTGACTATAAGAAATGGACGCTCTTTTATTTCTTTCTTTTTTTCTTGGGGGGTTTTGGGGGGGGAGGGGGGGTGGGGGTGGTAAACCTACATCTACCCCCAAAACCCTCCCTTTTCAAGGAGTCAAGGGAAGCCCTTCCCCACTTTGCTCAATTGGTGACTCGAGCCCTCAACAAAGCTTGGAGATTGAGGGTGCTTTCCACTTGAGCAACCTCTCTTCTCAAAATATAGCTGTTAGAACATTTTAAATACAAATAGATGGTCAAGATACAAGGTAGTACCAGATAAATGCAAGATCTCCACCCTTCAACGTCATGAAAATGCTAATTAACACTAATACTCATGACTGAGATCTCAGATAACCCGTATCACATAAGCTTCCTTCTTTCTTTAGTCACTCTTGTACTCCAAGAAAATTATATGCAAGACTAACTTCTATGGAAATCACCCATTAGTCCTAACCATCCACCATGATCAAGAGAGCCTTAAGATGGTAGGAGTACCTGATATATTTTCCAGAGGCCAATCCTAGCTATGGTTTTTAAACTCAGGATGTGTTTGCAAGCTGAATAACTTGCATTCAGTCAATTAGTTTGTTGGTTCTCCTCATGGAACTGATTTGCTAAATCAATTCCAAGAATTTGAGCAAAAGAATACTTCAGAAAGAAAAAAGAGGCAAAGAGAAAACTTAGAGACCAGGGATAAAGGTCGAGAAAGAGCTATCGGAATTCAGAACAATTAATATACAACTTTCCCGCAGCTTATTTCATGTGAGGTAGCAGTGCAGTAGTGAAAGTGGTAGCAAATAAGGCCCATACTCTGAGATAGGCAATAGCAAAGTCCCAAAGTTTTCACTAGCTACATGGTATTTTCATCTGCCTAAGTGAATATCCTACTTTGTTCGTGGACTCAACAATAGATAGACTTGGAATTACCAAAATATTAAGGTTACAGACATTTGAGAAGAAGAAGCTATGTAATTTTAGTTACTCAAGGCACATCTAAGTTCTCAAAACAATCAAATACTAAACATATACCCAACAAGCAGCAACTATATCTAAGTCATTGGAAGATAATACTTAAGATGCACACGGTTCTTAGAATTCCTCAAAAAAGAAATAGATTGAGAGCAAGTAGATTTCAATGACATGCTATGATCGTTTTTTTTTTAAAATAAGTATCGATCAAGGTATCTTAAGTTCCTTTTATATTCATATAAGCAACATTGGGTTTAAAAACAATGGGCTCATTTCCAATATGGAGGGAAGTGTTTCAGCAGGGCTTCCAGTTGATGACCAAGTCATTTCCATTCCACTGCATCACAAAAATTCAGTATTTCGGTCCATCAGCTTAAGCTACATACCTCCAATGATATTAAATAATCAGATGCCATAGCACGCGACTAACAAAAAAAAAAAAAAAAAAAAAAAAAAAAACGGTATGTTCCCAACAAGTGGGGACTGGGGAGGATAGTCTGTACGCAGACCTTACCCCTACCTAATGCAGGTAGAGAGGTTATTTCTAATAGATCCTCAGCTCGGAAAGGGTGAGAAGAAGAAGAAGAAGAAGAAAAGCAAGAAAGGAAGAGAGAAGAAAAAGAGGGAGATAAAGGATAAGTAGTACCAAATAATAGCAACATGGAATACAATACCTTAGGCGAACAAAACCACATAACGCAATAAAAATCTAAGAATATGAAAGGACATGCGTGCTACTAAGACTATCGGTGAGCAACTAAGAAACTACCCACTAACCTTCTACCCTAATCCTCGACCTCCACACCCTCCTATCAAGGGTCATGTCCTGATTGAGCTGAAGCAGCGTCATGTCCTGTCTAATCACCTCTCCCCAGTATTTCTTATGCCTTAGGCCTACCTTGACCTCTACTCAAACTCGCCATGGCCAACCTCTCACACCTCCTAATAGGAGTATCAATGTTTCTCCTCTTAACATGTCCGAACTATCTCAGCCTCGGCTCCCGCATCTTGTCCTCCACGGAGGCTACTCCCACTTTGTCCCGGATAGCTTCATTCTTAATCTTATCTCTCCTGGTGTACTCACACATCCAACTCAACATCCTCATCTATGCTACTTTCATCTTCTGCACGTGGTAGTTCTTGACTGGCCAATACTCAGCCCCATACAGCATAGTCGGTCGAACCACTACTCTATAAAACTTACCCTTTAAGTCTTGGCGGCACATTCTTAGTTCTTGACTGGCCAATACTCAGGCCCATATAGCATAGTCGGTCGAACCACCACTCTATAAAACTTACCCTTAAGTCTTGGCGGCACATTCTTATCACATAAAACACCGGAAGCGAGCCTCCATTTCATCCATCCCGCTCCGACGTGGTGTGCGATATTTTCGTCAATCTCCCCGTTACCTTGGATAATAGACCCGAGATACTTAAAACTAGCTCTCTTGGGGATAACTTGAGCACGCGATAAAAAACTTTTTTTTATAAAGGTAAGATTTTATTGATAAAGTGCACGTTACTAAAAAACTTTAGTTCCTTTTTTCATAGTAAAGAAGTTTAGCTCTTGATGGCCCAAAAATACCATCATCCACTTCTCCTTTATACCTGATAGTTGATTGCTCTTCTCTGAAGATCCTGAGGCAACAATGCTCGCTGAGGATACTTCTCTTCCAGATACTGCCCAAGAAATCTTCCCATCACCACCATCGTAGTAATGATAAAAAATTACACTCTAATGGCAGAGCACAAGATAAACATACCATTATGATAGCAAAAGAGTCAGCAATTACTGCATCTCCATCCACCAACGTCGGCACATATCCAAGGGGATTCAGCTTCAAGTATTCTATTCCACACATTACAAAGGCCAAAAAAAAGTTCAAAAGAATCCTACAATGATTTGTTTAACACCCCCAAACCCAATTTCTCATCTTTAATCCTAATTAATGACAATAAGCAGCTCCATGTAACATTCTAACTGCAAATACCACACTCTTTACTGCCCAATAAACTTAACAACTATAAACCTATCAGGGAAGGCTCTTTTAACTAAAGCGAAAGTGTTAGCAACTTTCAAGTTCCCTGCGCCAGGCTTAACGGCACCTGAAGTGGGAAGTTAAGCAAAAGAACACTGTTCACTCTTAATTATTTATCACCATCAGCTCCTTGTAACTTCCTAAAGAAGCAATCTTTTAATTATTCGATAAACTTAAACACCCAAAAAAACAAAGGATAGACTAACCAGAATTGGTTTGTTCTCCTTTGAGCAAGTTAACAGCTTTGTACTCATATTCCACTCCTAACAAGGAAAAACACAAAATGGATTAATACAGAGTACTCCTTATTTTTTTTATGATAGACAAAGAAATCAAAGAGAAGATAATCAAACCTTTCAAATTGAGAGCTATGCGGACACGAAATGCACATGAGCTCCGCCAATATGAGTAGAGCTGCAGCTTCTTTGACTCCTCTCCACTACTACCACTCTCTGCCTGAGAATTCATCAAACAAATAAGTGGAGTATCCATTAATTAAACAAATAAGTAAGGATTACCACTAAACACCGATTCAATTGTTTTGGCCAACATAATTAGTGGCAGTACGAGGTGAGTACTCACCATCGTCAATGGTCAAAATAGTTTCTGGGACTTTTAGAAATGATGATCAAGAAGGACAAAATATATGAGAAACATATACACTTCCAAACTGGTTAGGCAGCAAAGTTGAAATTCTCCGCTTGGCCGGCAGGCCCGTCTCGATTACATTGTACTCTAGGCCGGCCCCCACAATAGTTGGGATGGAATTAAAAAATAGTGAAAAAATAGTCACAATTTTAAAAGTAATCGAAATTTAGCTAATTTTTATGTAAAAATAAATCTAAACGAAAATACTGTTCAAAATTCATAAAATATTCCAGCATAATATACTGGAGATTGGTGCACATGTGTATTAACTTACAACATATTATGCTGGAACTCTAATAGACGGAAAGTTCCAGCATAATATACTGGAGATTAGAACACTTGTGTATGAACTTCCAGCATAATATACTGGACTTCCAGCATAATATACTAGACTTCCAGTATAATATGCTGGAAGTTCATACACAGGTGCTCCAATCTCCAGTATATTATGCTGGAATTTTCCGTGTGTTGGAGTTCCAGCATAATATGTTGTAAGTTCATACACATGTGCACCAATTTCTCGTATATTATGCTGGAACTTTCCGTGTTGCAGCAAAATAGTGACTATATTTCAATGACTTTGCAAACACTAGCTATTTTTCAATTATCAGGCCGAAAACTGGCTAGCCCGTGCTATTTACACCTATCGAGCCCTAACATTTGTAAACGTGGATCTTCTTCCCTTTTTTTTTATCGGTGGCCTTCTCTTCTTTCTTTCTTCTGCTTTTTCTTCTCCTCTGAATGAAAATGTGGCTAAAGCCGTCAATATGGGCTTAGTTCATTGGGTCGATCCAATCCAGCCCCTAATTTAATAGGGGGATTTTTACTTCCTATACTATATATAAAACTTTATTACTCTCCTTAATCAAGTTTTAACTTAATTATGTGAGCATATACAATACCAATTATATACAATTAGTATTAACGAGTATCCCTTTATATTAGAAATTGAATAAGAATTTATTTTATATCTCAATTTTGAGGGTGTTTGGTAAATATTAGACTTGATTTTTGCTGAATTTCAGATTGAAACTCGAAGAAGAAGAAGAACACATGACATATAATATACTTACAAAATTATATTAAAGTTGTATTCTATTGTAATTATATATTTTTTTATTTGAATGTTGTATGAAAGTTGAAAACTAGTTGTATCAAGTTGTTGATATGTATCAAGATTGTTTTAAGAGAGTAAGTTTTGATTGGAATTTCAGAGAGGAAGAAGAACACACCACTTACAAAATATACACAAATCATATACAAAATACAAACAAAAGACATATTGTATAAAATTTGTATGAAAATTGTATTTAAGTTATATGATGTTGTAGTTGTATTTACCTGGGTAAGAATGATGTATGAAAGTAGTAGATAAGTTGTAAATAATTTATATAATATATAATTACTTGTATGAAATTTATTTTTAGTTTATAGTATTTGTTGTAGATGTATCATAAAGATGCCTTGGCTATAAATCTTTTGTATTCATGAATAGAAATACAACTAAGCTATTCTCTCTGATTACAATAAGCAAATTGTCACGACCCAATTTTTTCCTCTGTTTGGTATCGTGATGGCACCGCGTCTTAGGGACTAGATAAGCCTAACATTAATTGAAACAACATTATTTAATTAACATCTAACAAAATAAATAAAAATCTCTTATAATTCCCAAACCGGTAGTACAAGTCATAAGCTCTACAGAGTGTTTGCAAGAAAATTTTTAAATACAACTGTTCAGAAATAAGAATAAACAATGCAAAACGAAAACTTGAAGGTGACTCCGAAACCTGCGAACGCAGCGACAGGTTTACCTTAAGTCTTCGCAGCGACAGTCCACACAGCTAGCTAACGAACAAATACCTGGGTCTGCACAAAAATAAAAATTATGCAGAAGAGTAGCATGAGCACACCACAGCGGTGCTCAGTAAGTATCAAGACTAACCCCGGTGAAGTAGTGACGAGAATTAGTCAAGACATTTACTAGTCTAATAAACTGAACAAGCATAAGTATAAGGATGACATAACATGACATTTATCTAAGGACCCCGTGATATGGATAACGATATAGCAACTGCAATAAGGAAGGAAAAAAACAGGAAGTAACAGCGGAACACCAGAATAAGACACAGAAGAATGAACGAAAACACAACCCAAATTCAAAAAAAATCATAATACAGTAAAGGCAAGTAGTAACTCAGCAGCTACAATAGTTTTCACATCAGGTCTCAGCCAACAACCCTAATAAATTAGTCAAATCCTTCAAGTGTAAACTTTCACCCGTAAGTTTTTAAATTGAGGTCTTTAGAATATAATCCTTTCCAATAAGAAATTATTTTTGAAATATACTTCCTTCAAATAAATATCTTTCAAACATAGTTCTTTCAAGATAAAACCTTTCTAATATAAACTTTTCAAATAATTAGCCTTCAAACATAGTTCTTTCAAGATAAATACTTTCAAGTATACCCCTTTCAAATAAATATCTTCAAACATAGTTCCTTCGAGATAAATATTTTTTAAATATAAATTTTTCAAGTAATATCCTTCGAGTATAAGTCACCCTGTGACACCTAAGCATGGAAGATTAGCAGATCCGAACACAGATATAACCATAGGGGAAATCTACCGGGATACCGTCCCATAGTCCCGAATTAATTATGCAGTACGGAGGGGGGAGGGATCTCCCGAAATACATCCGTAGTCTCAAAATAAATATGCAGTGCTACGGGATCTCCCGGAATATGTCTGTAGTCCCAAAGTAAATATACAGTACTGGGAGATCTCCCGGAATACTTCCGTAGTCCCAAAGTAAATATGCAAGACAAGGGGATCTCCCGGAATACGTAGATCTCCCGGAATACGTCTGTAGTCCCAATTTAAATATGCAGCCCAAACAACAGAGATAACAACTATAACACGATAGAAACCTCGTACATCACCACAACGAGTACAGAAGCAACAATGACAGAAATGCAAAGTACGACGAGCAAATCAACTCAAGAATTTAAATCACAAGTATGGTAGAGCTCATTCATAAGGAATAACCACGGTAAATAATGCTAGGCACAAGGAGAACAGCTTAACAAGGGAAAACAAAATAAAAATGTAGCAATGATTCCACAGTATTCAAGTCAACAATAAGAAGCCAACACGAGTCAAATAGTTTCAAATAATGGCAAGTCAACTAAGATATAGGTTATCTAAACTTCTTTTGAGGTTGAGCAATTACGAGGAATATTCAACAATTCAAGTAAGGATAAGCAGCGGAAGATAATCATAACTCCAATTAAGACTAAACAATTATAGGATGAGAAAATAATGATTTCAATTAAAGATAAGCAGTTATGAAAAATATAGCACGACGATAGAAAAATCTTTGGTTAAGTCGAATAAGGGTCAAATAGACAATAAGAGTGAATCTTAAAGCAATTATCTCTAATCAAAGCATGTAGAGGTGAAATTAGCAAATAGGAATTCAAACGTATCAAAAACAACATCATACACAGTAAATATAAGGACATAAGAACCCTAAAAGGCCAACTTTCCACAAATAAATCCGAGCACACACTCGTCACCTCGCGTACACAGACTACAATCAACATAGATGACTCAAATCCTAAGGGGTAGTTCCCCCACACAAGGTTAGGAAAAATACTTACCACGAGTCAAGCTCAATCAATCCATAAGAATGCCCTTTCCACGAATATCCGGCTCTGAATGGCCCAAATCTAGCCAAAATCAATTACATATCATAATTACAACAATAATAGACCCATCTAATTAACGAAATCAACATTTTAACGAAAATTTTGAAATTAACTCAAAATCGTCCGTGGGGCCTACTTTTCGGAACCGGGTTAAAGTCATAAAATACGAAAGCTCATTCACTCACGAGTCTAACCATATCAAATTTACTAAAATCCGACACCAAAATCTCGATCAAAACCCCAAACTTCGGCCTAAGAACTTTCACAAATTTTCACCCCAAATCCGAATTTAAACGATGAATTCGAGCATAGATTAGTGGAATATAACCATAAGGGAGTTAAGAATCATTACCTAAAAACTTTCTCCGAAAATCTCTCCAAATTCCGCCTTCTACCGAGCTCTCAATCAAATTTGTGAAGTGAACTTCAAACCCTTGAATCTGCCCCTTTTCTGCCTAGTTATTCCACATCTGCGGACCTTGGGTCGCACCTGCGACGCTGCACCTGCAAAATTTCCTTCGCAGGTGCGGAAACGACTTAAGAGGGCTGGGTCTGCTTCTGCAGAAAAAGGGCCGCACCTGCGAGTGCGCGCCTGCGGACTATTGTCCGCTTTTGCCATCTCCTCCGCGCTTGCGTGTCCTTTAGCGCATCTGCTAGCATTGCAGATGCGGCATTTCCCTTCGCACCTGCGACCCCTGACCACACATCCCAGATCCGCTTCTGCGCTTGCCTCTCTGCACGTGCGATCACGCACCTGCGGTCTCTCTACCGCAGGTGCGAAAATGACAGATGCCTGAAGACTTCAGCAGCAACACAAATCTAACTTTTGATCCGTTAAGTACTCGAAACTCACCCGAGCCCCTATGGGACCTCAACCAAACATACCAACCAATCCTAAAATACCATACGAACTTAGTCGAGCCCTCAAATCATATCAACTAACGCTAAAATCACGAATCACCTTCCAATTCAAACTTAAAGAACTTGAAACTTCAAATTCCTACAACGATGCCGAAACCTATCAAACCACGCCCGAATGATCTCAAATTTTGCACACAGGTCACAAATGATACTACGAACCTATAACCACTTTCGGAAATCCATTCCGAGCTCGATATCAAAATTTCCACTATCGGCCGAAATCGCCAAAAATCTAACTTTCGCCAATTCAAGCCTAAATCTATTACATACCTCCAAAATATATTCCGGACACGCTCCTAAGCTCAAAATCACTCAACGGAGCTAACAGAGTCGACAGAATTTCATTCCGGATCCGTCTTCATACAATTCCGACTACGATCCAAATTCTAAGACTTAAGCTCTCATTTAGGGACTAAGTGTCCCAAATCACTTCGAATCACTCGATAATTGAATTCAACCATGCACGCAAGTCAAGGCACATAATACAAAGCTGCTCAGGGCCTTATGCCACCGGACGAGATTTAAATTCTCAAAACGACCGGCCGGGTCGTTACACAAATGTATCATATGTACTCAAAAGACTTCTAAGGATATGGTCATAAACCTGTTTCTTTATCCTACCATTTGAGTTATGTGTCGATTTGTGTTATTTCTTAGTTTTAACTTTTGCAAATTCTTTTCAGTACTTTCCCCCATGTTTGCTCGATCAGTAACAATATGTAACCATAAAGGTTCACTTGCTATCCGACAAGGATGGCCTAAATTTTCTTCTGAACATGGTCTGAATCTGGGCGACTTCTTGGTTTTCTACTATGTTGAGGGTCAGCACTTCATTGTTCAATATTTGGAAATATGTGCATCAGGTAGCTGGGAATATATTTTTTCTATTGGGTATTTAGATTAATTGTTGTTTAGATATCAGAATGAGGGGTTTGATTGGAGCAATTTGGCTGAATTTTGGTATGGAAATTAGTACTACCAAAGTTACGGTATCACTGGTTGGTTAGAGGTTAGGAAAGATGAGAGAAAAAAGGAAAAAGGTGTAACTGAATCCCTCAATTTAAGGCACTAATAATGGACTGTATATAAATTTTTAGGGCGGGTAATATACAAAACTTGAACAATTTTGATAAATAAGTTTCAAATATTGTATAGGAAAGAAAAAAATCCCTTAATAGAGTTGAATCAAGTTTTTTGGAGCCCATTTAAATGAGATTTTTAAGGCCGGTCCAAATAAGCCCGTGGACTATGAGGCTTGGTTGAGGTTAGATTGGGCCAGCCTGCGGGCTTAACAAACGTATTTAATTATAAATATAAAAAATAAAAATAACAAGAAGCGTAGTCCAAACCGGTAACATTTTTAAGTGAATTTATATATTTTCTATTCTTCAAATTTTAGTTAATGTTTAACTAACTAACATTGCATATAATTAAAGATTTAGATGGAAATGAAGATGCTAAGATATCTTTGTTTCACAAGAGGATTCAAATATGCTTGACGAAGATGATTTATCGGTTCTGGATATGCCATGATTAGCTTGAAAATATTTTTGAGTAGTTTGTTTTGAGTATTTAGTGAATGAAATATTATCTTCCTTTTTTGTAACATCCCGGTCGGTCGTTTTGAAAATTTGCGTCTCGTTCGGTGGATTAAGGTCTCGAGTAGCTCTGTATTGTGTATTATGGCGTGCATGTGTGGTCGAGTTTGGTTCTTGGATGTTTCAGGATTGGTTTAGAAGGATGATTCTTGTTTTAGAAGCTTAAGCGGTAAGAGTTAATCGAAGTTAGACTTTTGTGTAGACGACTCCGAAATGGTAGTTTGATGATTCCAATAGCTTAGTATAGTGATATTTGACTTAGGCGTGCGTCCAAATTTGGATTTGGAGGTCCGTATATTGATTTGATGCATTTTGGCAAAAATTGGGAACTTGGAGGTTTGGAAGGTTGAGAGGTTTGACCGGGAGTTGACTTTATATCGAGTTTGGATTTCTATTCCGCGAGTTGGTATAGCTCCGTTGTGTCATTTGAAACTTGCATGTAAAATTTGATGTCATTCCGAGTTGATTTGATATGTTTCGGCGCGAGTTGTAAAATTTGAAAGTTCGTAAGTTCGATTCGAGGTGCGATTCATAGTTTTGATATTGTTTGATGTGATTTTAGACCTCGAGAAGGTCCGCGTTATGTTATGGAACTTGTTAATATATGTTGACGAGGTCTCGAGGGCCTCGGGCGTGTTTCTAATGGGCTACGAGCCATTTTCTCATGTTTTGGATTGCTGATATGATATCTGATGTTCCTTTATACGCAATCGCGAGGTTCAGGCCGCATTCGTGTATGCTGTTTTGTGATTGACCATTTTTCCTTCTTCGCGATCGCAGTGAGTGGTACGCGATCGCGTATGTGTGAGTCTTGCTTCATCGCATTCACAAGTGCTATTTTGCAATCGCATAGTGGGCGACCGTGCTGGGGGGAGGCCTGTACTTTGTTCTTCGCGTTCGCATAGCTATGTTCGCAATCGCGAAATTTAAGGCAGTGATGAACCGCGTTCGCGTTCCTTCTTCCGTGTTCGCGTAGTGCTTTTAATGGGGCAATATTATTTCTTCTTCGAGTTCGCTTCTTCCTTTTCGCGTTCGCGTAGCACATTCTTGGCAGCTGGCGATTTTCTTCTTCGCGATCGCATACGAATTTCCGTGATCGCGACGCATGTTATCTGGGCAGAAATATAAAGTGCTCTATTTCGAAGGTTTGGCCATTTTTATCATATCTTGAGTTGTAAACCTCAGATTTGAGCATTTTTTGAGGAGTTCTTCACGTGTTGGATTGGGGTAAGTGTTCTTTACCCGAATTTGAATTTATTTCATGATCCCGTCTTTATTTTTATCAGTAAATTAGTGGTTTGAGTTGGGAAAATGGGGAATTTTGTGAAAACTTTCAAAAATATAAAATGATGATTTAAAAGACAGATTGATGTCGGAATTGGATAAATTTGGTATGGTTGGACTCGTATCGGAGTGAGTGTTCGGATTTTGTAATTTTTGTTGGGTTCCGAGGTGCGGGCCCGGGGTTGACTTTTTAGTTTTAATTAAAGGTCGAAGCTTTATTATCCAGAATTATTTCCTATGGCTTTTATTTATGATATTACGTTATTTTGGCTAGATTTGAGTCGTCCGAAGGTTGATTCACACGAGAAGGTCATTTTAGAGTATATGCCTAGCTTCTTTGAGGTAAGCATCTTACCTAACTTTGTGTGTGGGAACTACCCCTTAGGTTTTGAGTCATTTATGCTAGTTGTGTCATGTGAAGGCCGTGTACGCGAGGTGACGAGTATGTACTCGGGCTTATTTGTGGGAATTTGACCGTTTTAGGCTCTTAGGTACTTATGTCCATTAAAAATGAAGTTGTCTTATCATGTTAAATCCTCCATTTACTAAATTCACCCTTACGTGTCTTAATTGGAGTTGATTGATTCATGTTCTACCCTTGCTGCCAATAAACTCTTATGTGCCTTAATTGAAGTTATCGCCTCTTTTATCGCCATGCTGTCTTTTCCGTAATTGCTTAACCTTAATTGAAGTTATTGCTGTATTTTTCGTAATTGCCTGACCTTAATTGAAGTTATTGTTGTCTTTTCCGTAATTGCTTAACCTTAACTGAAGTTATTGTTGTCTTTTTTATAATCGCTTAACCTTAATTGAAGTTATTATTATCTCTTCTGTTATTGCTTAACCTTAACTAAAGATTTGTTATCCCTTTCATTGCTGACTTATCCTTATTTGGAATCATTAATTCATGTTATCTCTCTTATCGTCGAGTTTTACTTATGTGAAATCATTGTTACACATTATCTCTCCCCTGTTGAGCTATTCTTATTGAAACCATTATTACCTGTTGTGTCTTTCATTGTGAGCTTGTTCTTCTATTTATTTGTGCTTTATAGTTCTTGTGTTGATTTACTTGTCGTACTCTCGTGTTATTGTTGTTGATTGTTGTTGTACTCAGTGTTGTTAAGCATAGGGCTATGCGTGGTTGCGGTATTGAAATTGTTTCGAGGAAAAGTTATGGCATATGGGCACGTGTGGTGAAAGACCTTATATTGTGTTGTTATGTTTTTGGCATACGTGGTATTGTTGAGAGAATTGTCGTTGTCCGTGCTATTGTTATTGTTGATATTTGCACATGCAACGTGACAAGGTGGGCTATATATGTGGGTTTGCGCATGTGGCGAGACAAGGTAGGAATATTGTTATGCGCGTGTGGCGAGACAAGGGGGCATTTACTTCATTATTGTGCATGTGGCGAGACAAGATAGGCTATGCCGGGGAATGATTTGTGATGGCCTGGGGGCATTGTTATTGACGATATTTGTGTAGTGGTATTCCTACATTGTGTGAGTTATACATTGTACGTTTTGTGGATATTGGTTCCTATGTGCCATTCGTTGTCTCTACTCTTACTTGTTTACTTGAGTTGTGATGGAACATTTGCACAAGCATACACGATATGAATCCTGATGATATTGACTATTTATATGTACTCTCGTTTACTTGCCTTATGTGTGAGAGTTATCCTATTGGCACGTGAGTTGTCCGTGCAATCATGAGTCATTGTTGGCACTTGAGTTGTCCGCGTGGATATGAGATATTGTAACTCCCTTGGTACGTGAGTTATCCGCGCGGTTGCGAATTGTAATATGGGCACAAGATGCCAAGAGATTAGGGTTCATGAATTGGGCCTTGTGAAATGTGACTATGAGGTGAAGTACCTCGGGAAAACCCTTGAACAAATCTTGTGTGAAAGCGGTTGCTCTCATTGAGTTGTTACTTGTTTTCCTTACTTGATTTCACCGGACTTAAACTGTATTCAGCTTATTCCATGACGTTATTACCTGTTTGTTCCCTGTTGCTAATTGTTGCTCTTAGTTTCCTATTACAAGCATTGTTTTGTTATTGTTATCATGCTTAGCTTTATATTGATATTATTCCCTGTTAGCTTCACATTTATGCTTGCACAAGTTATTATATCTAGTAGGTGTCTTGACTGTTCCTCGCTACTACTCCACCGAGGTTAGTTTTGATACTTACTGGGTACTGCTGTGATGTACTCATGCTATGCTTTCTGCATAGTTTTGTGCAGATTCAGGTACTTCGGAGTTGGTTGATCGCTAGCTAGGTGTTTGGGTTTTGCTGTGGAGACTCAAGGTATACCTGTTGTCGCGTTCGCAGGCCCCAGAGTTACCTTTTGATCTTGTACTTGTACTGTTTATTTCTATTCCGAAACAACTGTACTTAGGGAAGATTTGTCCCTAGTAAACTCAGTAGAGCTTATGAGTTGTACTACAAGTTTTGGGATTATTATTTCTATGGTTTCTGTTGATGGTGCTGATATAGTCTCGTTCGTCTTTTTCGTTTTCTTGAGCCGATGGTCTATCAGAAACAAACTTTCTACTCCATGGGAGTAGGGGTAAGGTCTGCGTACACATTACCCTCCCCAGACCCCTTACTTCTGGGATTTTACTGGGTTGTTATTGTTGTTGTATAGAAAAAATTCTATTTCATATTTAATAGTTGTTTGTTGAGTTTGCCATTAATTCAGTAAGTATTAGGCTTACCTAATCCCTAAGACTAAGTGCTATCACAATATCGTATAGAGAAAAATTTGGGGTCGTGACATTTTTTGTGTGTTGTACAATAATCTATTAGAAAAATATCAAAAGATATTTAGTTTTCAAAAATTTTCTATCCAACAATGTATATATATAGTACATTTTAGGTTAAACTTAAATTTTAAAAAATATAAAAAATAATTATTAAAAATGATGGGCCGGCCCAGGATTCACAAAGGGCTGAGCTAGGCTAATCATTTAAGGTTCATAGAAATAGTGGGCCGGTCCAGTCCAGCCCATCGAATATCAAAGCCTGCGTGGTCTGGGATGGGCTGGGTCGGACCAGCCGTATTGATTGTTCTATTATATGGTGCTTGGTTGCACAAATAGAAACTCTTTTTTGGACATATATTTAAATCTTGGCCCATTTCCAGAGCTAGGCAAGTGATCTGAAGTTTGAAAATGACTTCTTGGTCAAAAGTTAAAATTTTAAACTAATATTTTCTATACGAGTCTAATTGTGAAAAATGGATACTTTTTAAATACAGGGAAACAAAACTTTATTTAATATATTAATATTGCATATTTTAATTGAAAATCATATAATATTTTTAAACTTTTTCAAAGTTCAATCTTTTTGTTGGCACGTAGATTCATCACATATTTATCATATTGGTTCACCCTCTAGTAATTGGTTTATTCAACAATAATATCAACATAGTTGGTTTACCCAACAATAGAATGTTACCATATTCTTCTCTGTTTCTCTTTAACGCCATGGTTACTCACTCGCTTCCTTAGTATGTCTGAAGTATTTTTTTTTATTAAAAAAATACTCAGCTTACTTATAAAAGAAAGGTTTCCAAGACAAAGCGAAGTAATCATGGCATTAAAATGAAGTAAAGAAGAAGAAACATTTCGATTCGTTTTCGAAGTGGAGCAGAACGAGCTACAAATTCTTGTGAATGAGGGACTACTGGGGCGTACAAACATTGTTAAATACTTTTTAAATTTGAAATTTTGTTTGGGCGACAGGATTAATAAGAATCGAAATGTAAGTTTTTCAATAATGACCTTTTTCATCTTGTTTGTTAGTTCAATTTTTTCAAAAAACAAAACTTCTTTGATATTTGACGTTACCGGGCATTTTGTCTGGAACTTGGAGAAATTGATGCCAAGCAATTGAGTACATGGAGCACATATTTTTTAGTTGCGTCATTATATCTTGGAAATCTCTTAGTTATATCCAAATCGTTTTATTTCCTTAATTTTAGTTTCTCTAATTAATTGGCAGAATAGCTTGATAGACCTTTGTACTTGTACCGGTTTGACATTTCGGTCCTCCTATTTCACTTGTTTTCATTCAGACACTTTAACTTGATCAAAGCTTATATTTTAAACACCTCTGACCGTTGACCAAGTACATGTGGCAACAAAATAGGTGAGCTGAACAAAATGTGTATAACTCACGCGGACAACGAGCGTGAATATGAACTTTTGAACAAGAAATAATTAAAATAAGAAGAAAAAATTGTTAAAATAAAAATGAAAAATATAATAAAAAGATAAAGATAAAATAAGAAAAAAAAAAGTGTTCTTCCCCGCACTCCTCCCCATTTCATTTATTTTTTCTGTTAGCTTTTTCTCCCCCTCCCTTCGTTTTCCTTTTTCCCAGTTCGTTCCTCCTCCTCCTCCTCCTCCTCCTCCTCTTCTTCTTCTTCTTCTTCTTCCCCACTACCCCGTTCCCCCCCTCAAAAAAAGAAAAACAAGCCCATCCCTGAAAATCCCTTACTAAAAGTGGTTTATGCAATCATAAACTTATTTTCTTCCATTTTTATTTAATTTTGATCTTTTCTAGTCGTGAAACCTCGCCAAAATTTGATGAGCGCAAAACACACACTTAAATTCTACTCGCTAATCAAATACAATATAGTATAATATCGTATCCACTGGGATTGGATTTAAATAGTATTCTCGTAATTTCTAGCTTGATTGCTATCCAAGATGATCAACACTTGAGATTTATATGATTTCTAACTAAAATTAACTAAGAGTCTAAAGCTATTGACTAATGACAATCGAAACAAAGATAAGCAAGGAAGTTATCAATGGGAGAAAATAGAGGTTGATAGGATATGTGAAAGATAATTGATTGGGATCTAACTCTAGATAATTCACTTCTAATTTTTAAGTGAGTCTCTCGAATTCACTCAATTATTAGTTCAAACGTTTAGCAAAAACTCCTCTCTCGATTAAGTCTTAACCTCACGAGATGAACCAATTTAAGCACGTGAATATATACAAGAATGCATGGTGGATTGGTCTTTAGTAAAATCTCTTTCGATTATTCTCCTAACTAGGTTTAATCAATGATTCAACTAGCCTCTTTTGATTACTAAGAGGAATTAATGGACTCAACCAACAATATAATGCACATATGTCATAAGTTATGCCTCTCTCGATTACATAAACAAGTGAATATAGATGCAATAATTAAATCATTCAACAACGCTTCAATACATAAAATTAGAGTTATAATCCACAAACAATCATCGATACACCAAATCCATCAAACCCTAAAAGGGAACTACTCCATAGATATGGAGAAATTCATCACAAATAAAGTTAAAGTAGAGGAAAATATAAATTCAATCCATACTCGGGACTTGAGTGAGGAAGGAATGATGAAATCCTTGTGCTCGTGTTCTTCCAATTCCTCCTTAGCCTCCTTAGGTCGAATATGTGTCAAAGGTCCAGAAAATAATATTTTTCTATGTATTTATACCAAGTAGGGTCGGCCCCAGACGAAATCACCTTTTCCTAGCCGAAATAGGATATTTACTCTGTAAAAAATAGACAGACGCGCCGCATGGGGCGACGCGCTATGCGGGGCATTAGTGGAAAATCCAGAGAGCTAACTTATGACAGATAGCGAGAATTTGTACAAGCGCGCCGCCCCACGTGCCGCGACAGTGGGGATTTCTCAAAGTACGAATCAAACTTCGATTTTTAACGTCCAGACTTGGTCCTCGACCCCCGAATACGATCCTGGCTTAATTCCTTGGGCTTTTACTCAGACTTCAAAGCTTTAAATAGCTCGAATTAGCTCTACAACATCTATATCACTCGGAATCACTCCTACAAGGCATAAAACATACAATTAGTGCAAAACACTCCAAATTAAAGCTCAAAACAAGTAAAGTGAAGTGAATTAGAGTGCAATAAGTGACTAAAATACGGAATTATAGCCTACCATCACCAACCCAGCTTCTTCATTCTCCCCTCCCCCTTCTGGTTGTTAACATCTCCCTCCTCTCCCAATCCAGCTTCGCAAATAGGCAATATCCGACTCCGGCGATGCATTGATAGCCGCTGCTAAGAATAATGTGGTGCTGATCTGAGAGCACCACAAAAACAAAATCGGGGAAATGAAAAAGAATAGGAAGTTAAAGAGAAATTAATGGTCCAACTGCTACTAGTCTTTATTCACCTGTTAAAGATAATCTTAGAAAGAAACTAAAAAATTAAAAATACCTATATAATTATTCATCGACGGAATTGTGAGACAGAGAAGGTATATGAGAATGGAGAAGGAATATGAGACGGACAAGGGAGAAGAAATTTGTGCACTGCTAAGCAAAAGGCAGCACTAATTTGAGAGAAGGGAGATGAGGTGGAGGCATTAATTTTATTTTTCTTTAGGAAAATTGTCATGACCGCAAATTCCCTCCGTAGGATGCCTTGACGTCACCTAGTCTCTAAGAATGAGTACGCCTATCAACATGCAGAATATAACTGAAATAGCAATTAAAATCTTAAAATCCAACAATTTATTTATACATAATTGCCTAAAATCTGGCGAAATACAAGTCACAAGCTCTATGAAATAATACTGGTCATCTCTATATATTAGAGTCTAATAAAGGATAAGAAAATAAAATAATCTAGGTAGAGGAGGGACTCCGAGGCCTGCAAACGCCGGCATGCATACCTTGAAGTCTCCGCGTACGGACTCAGCTCACTGATGCCTAGTCTGATAGGAAATACCTGGATCTACACAAAAAGATGTGCAAAAGCGTAGCATGAGTACATCGCAGCGGTACCCAGTAAGTGCCAAGCCTAACCTCGGTAGAGTAGTAACGAGGTCAGGTCCAGGCCCCACTGAAAATAATAAGAAACAGGATGAAAGATTCAACAATATGATAATAATGACAATAGAAATGAAACAAGTAAGGAGTATGCCACAATTTAGCTACACAGAATAAAGGCAAATAATACATCACGAATAAAAACAAGGATGTCATGACAAGGAGCAAAACAACCAAAACACAAGTGAAGAAATAGAAAGTATCAACATGAGTCACTACCGAGGTATCAACACGAGTCACTACCGAGGTACCGCCTCATAGTCTCAAATCATAAATCAATTCACAATCTTTTCTTATATCACCGCGGGAGCCTTCACATTTAGTTTTAAAAATTATTTTTCCGAATAGCATCCCGCGTTTTAGCCCACCTTATCACACCACATGACTTCTAGTAGTTTCCCTACTAGCCACGCGTATGAAGTCCACCTTATCTCACCGCATGCATTTTAACCCCAAAACCTTATACCACCGCATGTATATCAATGTCACAATGTATCACAGTTCGCACCTCAAGTGCCAAATATCATAACTTGCCAAAGAAATCAACAATAATAATATTTTCACAATAAGGAGCCCACGGCTCAACCACAATGTACACAAAGTCTCAACAAAATAACCGGAAGTAAATAACTCAACAGGATAGTATTTCACAATTTAACACTTTATCTCAATGGGAATCACGACCTTTATAATTCAATGACATCTTCATCAACAAGATATTCCAAGAATGACAGCTTCAAGTAAAGAGTTCATCAGTCAAATAATGAATACAGAATAAAGGAAACAAGAACTTCAACTAAACCGGTAGAGCAATTAGCAAGAAAATGGTAAGGCAAATAGAATTTGTGAAAATAGAATAATGATAACGAATATGACATGATAATACAACTCAATTAATGTATGATAGGAATCTATATAGTTAAATCCGATAATTTTCACATTTAGCCCGTGTACACCCTCGTCACCTTGTGTGCACGGCTTTTACACATCATAATTATCACAACAATATCAATCCTAAGGAAAATTTCCCCTACACAAGGTTCGACAAGTCACTTACCTCAAATCGCGCTAACTCAATCCACTAATACACCTTTTCCTCGATTATACAACTTTGAATGGTTCGAATCTAGCCAAAATAATTTTATACTATAAATATAAACATAGAAAACTAATTCGAACGATAAAATTTACAATATTTGCAAGGAAATAAAAAGTCAACTCAGAAAGTCAATACGGAGCCCACGTCTTGAAATTCACAAAAGATACGAAATCTAGACAACCATTTGATAACGAGTCCAACCATACAAGAATTACTCAAATTCGACCTCAAACCGCCTTTCAAAACCCCAAAATTTAGCCTAAGAAGTTTTCACAATTTCCCCCCAAATTTCCAACTCAACTCACTAATTAAATGATGGAAATAACAATAGATTCATGATATATAGTCAAAACCGAGTTGGAAACACTTACCCCAACGATTTCTTTGAAAAACTCTCAAAAAATTGCCACAAATCGAGCTCTCTAGGTCCAAAAATGAAAAATGAGATGAAACCCTTGTTTATATGGTACCACATATGATCTTCCAAAGTTGTGACCGCACATTTTTTATGTGGTCCGCACTTCCAAGTTCTGTGGCGGCGATCCAAAAGTGCAGCCGCACTTCAGCAGCAATTGCACTATCAGGCTTCCATAAATTGACCATAACATTCGGTACAAATGACCAAATGATAAATGGTTTAACTTTATAGAAACTAGATTCAAAGAGCTACAACTTTCCTTTTTGGATCATCTCCAAATTCCCTATAGATTAAATGATATAAGCTTCCGAAGTTAGACCATCAACCTGCAAATTTCCCCCCCTCTGCGGTCCGCGCTTTTTCCACTGCGGTCCACACATTTTCCATTGCGGTCCGCACATTTTCCACTGCCTCCGCATTTTGGGAGTTTGCGGCTGCACATGGGCTTTGCCTCAGCACTCCAAAAATATGACCTTCGCACTTTAACTGCTTCAGAGCATCATCAAAGTGCCAAAATGCCCAAACTTGTTCAAAACTCACTCGAAATATGCCCGAGGCCCCCGGGACCTCAACCAAATATACCAACAAGCTCAAAGCGTCAAATCATATCAAACAACACTAGAACTATGAATCGCACATCGATTCTAGCCTAATGAACTTATGAACTTTCGAATTTCAAAACTAATTCCGATTCATACCACAACAATTCCAGTTAACTTCAAAATTTTTACACGTCATAAATGACATGACGGACCTATTCTAACTTCTGAACTCGGATTCCAACCCCGATATCAATAAAGTCAACTTTCGGTCAAACTTCCAAACCTTCCATTTTCCAATTTTTGCCAATTCGCGTCGAAATGACATACAGACCTCCAAATCAACATCTGGTCATGCTCCTAAGTCTAAAATCACCCCATGGAGCTATTGGAATCTTCAAAACTCCATTCCGGGTTCATCTACACAAAAGTCAAACTACAGTCAACTCTCACAATTTAAACCTTCAACTTAGGGACTATGTGTCCCATTTTACTCCGAAACCAAAACCAAACCCCGACAAGTCTAGTAACTACAATATAACACAAAGGAGGTAATAAATAGGGGATCGGGGCTAAAATACTCAAAAAGTCCGGCCGAGTCGTTACATTCTCCACCTCTTAAAACAAACGTTCGTCCTCGAACGAGTATAGAAATATACCTGAAGTGGTGAAAAGATGAGGATAACGGCTACGCATATCATGCTAGGTCTCCTAAGTCTCCTCGACTGATTTACCCCTTCACTGGACCTTCACTGAAGCAATGTTCTATGACCTCAACTTTCGAACCCGCCTGTCCAAAATAGCCAACGGCTCCTCAACATAAGATAAATCCTTGTCCATTTGAATTGAGCTAAAATCCAACTCATGAGACGGATCACTGTGATATTTTCGGAGCATAGAAACATGGAATATTGGATGAAATGCAGCTAGACTAGGTGGCAATACAAGCTTGTAGGCCACCTCACCAATCCTCTCGATTATCTCAAAAGGTCTAATATACCCAGGGCTCACCTTTTTCTTCTTTCCGAACCTCATAACATCCTTCATGGGCGAAATCTGGAGCAAGACCCGCTCCCCAACCATGAAAGCAACGTCGCGAACCTTCCGATCCGTATAACTCTTCTGTCTAGATTGGGCTGTACGAAGTTGATCCTGAATTAATTTAACCTTTTCCAAAGCATCCTAAACCAAGTCTGTACCCAATAGCCTAGCCTCACCCAGCTCAAACCAACCTACTAGAGACCGACACTACCTCTCATACAAAGACTCATATAGAGCCATCTGAATGCTTGACGGGTAGTTGTTGTTGTAGGAAAATTCCGCAAGCGACAAGAATTGATCCCAAGAACCCTCAAACTCCATCACACATGCACATAGCATATCCTCCAATATCTAAATAGTGCACTCGGACTGTCTATCCGTCTGAGAGTGAAATGTTATACTCAGCTCAACCAGTGTACCTAACTCATGTTGTACGGCCCTCCAGAACCGCGATGTAAACTTCGTACCCCGGTGAGAGATGATGGATACCGGCATGCCATAAAGTCTGACAATCTCGCGGATATAGACTCGAGCTAGCTGCTTTTAAGTATAAGTAGTTATCACAGGAATGAAATGAGCCGACTTGGTCAACCTATCCACAATCACCCATACTGCATCGAATTTACTCTAAGTCCGTGGGAGACCAACAACAAAATCCATAGTAACCCGCTCCCACTTCCACTCTAGAATCTCTAGCCACTGAAGCAATCCACCTGGCCATTGATGCTTATACTTCACTTGCTGACAATTTAGGCACCGAGCTACATATTCCACAATGTCCTTCTTCATTCTCCTCTACCAATAGTGCTGCCTCAAATTCTGATACATCTTGGCGGTACCCGGATGAATGGAGTATCGCGAACTGTGAGCCTCCTGGAGAATCCACTCACGCAAACCTTCTACATTGGGCACACATAGCATTCCTTGCATCCATAACACACTGTTATCCCCAATGGTGACCTCCTTGGCATCGCCGTTCTGAACCGTGTCCTTAAGGACAGGCAGGTGGGGGTCGTCATGCTGACGCTCTCTGATACAATCATATAGAGAATACCGAAAAACCATACATGCAAGAACTCGACTGGGCTCCGAGACATCCAATCTAACAAACTGGTTGGCTAAGGCCTAAACCTCCAATGTTAATGGCTTTGCTGCTACTGGTAGATATGCTAAACTGCCCAAACTTTCCGCCTTTCGACTCAAGGCATCGGCCACCACATTGGCCTTTCCGGAATGATATAGAATAGTAATATCATAGCACTAAAGTAACTCTAACCACCACCGCTGCCGTAGATTGAGATCTTTCTTCTTGAACAGATGTTGTAGACTCTGATGGTCGGTATAAACCTCACAATGGACACCGTACAAATAGTGCTGCCAAATCATCAAGGCATGAACAATAGCTGCTAACTTAAGGTCATGGACAGGATAAGTTTTCTCATGTACCTTTAACTGTATAAACACATAGGCAATTACCCTACCATCTTGCATCAACACCGCACCGAGACCAATACGCGATGCATCATAATACACAGTATTAGACCCCGAACCTGTAGGCAATACCAACACTAGGGATGTAGTCAAAGTTGTCTTGAGCTTTTGAAATCTCTCCTCACACTCCTCAGTCCACTTGAACGGAGTACCCTTCTGGGTCAATCTGGTCATAGGTGCAACAATAGATAAGAAATCCTCTACGAATCGACGGTAATACCTTCCCAAACTAAGAAAACTCCAAATCTCAGTAGCTGAAGACGGTCTGGGCCAAATCTGCACTGCCTTAATTTTCTTCGGATGTACCTGGATCCCCTTACTCGAGACCACATGACCCAAAAATCCCACTGAATCAAGCCAGAATTCAAATTTTGAAAATTTTACATATAACTTCTTTTCTCTCAAGGTCTGAAGTACGGTCCTCAAGTGCTGCTCATGATCCTTCCGACTCCGGGAGTACACCAAGATGTCGTTAATAAACACAATGACGAATGAGTCAAGATAGGGTTTGGAATACGCTGTTCATCAAGTGCATGAATGCTGCTGGGGCGTTGGTCTGCCCAAATGACATCACAAGGAACTCGTAATGACCATACCAAGTCCTGAAGGCAGTCTTCGGAATATCCGGCTGCCAAATGTTCAGCTGATGATAACCAGACCACAAATTAATCTTCGAGAACACTCTAGCACCCTCTAACTGATCAAATAGGTCATCAATGCATGTCAATGGATATATGTTATTCATTGTAACCTTGTTCAAATTTCGATAATCAATACACATGCGCATAAAACCATCCTTCTTCTTTACAAACAAGACCGGAGCACCCCAATGAGATACACTAGACCCAATGAAACCCTTATCGAGCAACTCTTACAGCTGCTCCTTTAACTCCTTTAACTCTGTTGGGTCCATACGATATGGTGGAATAGAAATAGGCTGAGTGCCCGGTAACAAATCAATGCCAAAATCGATATCTCTGTCGGGAGACATGTCGGAAGATCCGCCAAAAATACGTTTGGAAAATCCTTCACTGCCGGAACTGACTCAACGGTAGGAGTAACAACACTGATATCTCTCACGAAGGCTAGATAAGCATTGCACCGCTTCTCAACCATTCATTGAGCCTTTAGAAATGAGATAACCTTACTAGGAACGTAATCTAGAGTACCTCTCCACTCCAACTGCGGCAAACCTGACATAGCCAACGTCACCGTCTTGGTGTGACTGTCAAAGATAGAATGATAGGGCGACAACCAGTCCATACCCAAAATAATATCAAAATCTACCATAGTGAGCAACAATAAATTGACTCTGGTCTCAAAACCACCAAGAACAACTAAACACGAATAATATACACGGTCAACAACAATGGAATATCCCACAAGTGTAGACACATATACAAGAGAACTCAAAGAATCAAGGGATATACCCACATATGGAGAAAAATAAGATGATACATAGGAATAAGTGGAATATGGATCAAATAAGACTGATGCATCTCTATGACAAACCGGGATAATACCTGTGATAACTGAGTCGGAGGAAACTGCCTCCGTCATATCAGGAAGAGCATGATATCTGTCATGGCCTCTTACTCTAGGATGACCTCTACCTGCCCGACCTCCACCTCTAGCTGGCTGTGTAGGTGGAGTGGCAACTGGTGCGATAACCATGGCCTGAAAAACCTGAGGACCCTGTTGGATACGTGGGGCCTGAGTAATCTGTGGAGGTGCACCCCTCCTGAGTCTAGGGCAACCCCTCACCATATGCCGAGTCTCACTACACTCAAAATAAGCTCTCATAGGACGTGAATGCTGGGACTGGCTCGGGCCTGATCGGCTAGACTGACCGCTAAAAGCACCCCGTGTAAGAGGTACACTAGACAATAGCGGTGCATAATGGGGGAACCTGAGGCCTGGGAGTCGCCGGAATACTGCTGGAAGCTGGAAGTGCTGAATGAATAGGACGGATCACATAGCCCCTACCATGACAAGCGGTAACTAGGGAACGAGCATTACTATATATGTCAGAGTCTCGAGGCCTCTTGGCCTCCCTCTCCTCTATTTCATAGGCCCACACACCCTCCAATTTCTTAGCGATCTCCACTACCTTTTGATATGGGATGTCCATCTCTAACTCTCGGGCCATGCTAAATCTGATACCAGGGTTGAGCCTCTCGATAAATCGACGAACCCACTCTCTGACAGTAGCAACCAAAGTTGGTGTATGCCTGGACAAATCACTAAATCGGACCGCATACTCCGATACGATCATAGAACCCTAGCGCAACTTCTCAAACTCTGTGCGCCATGCATCCCTGAGACTCTAGGTAAAAAACTACATCAATAACATATCTGAGAACTGAGCCCAAGTGAGCAAAGCTGCCTCGGTCGGACTACCCAACTCATACACTCGCCACCACTGATAAGTCGCTCCCTTAAGCTGGAACATAGTGAAAACAACTCCACTAGACTCTACAATACCCATAGTATGGAGGATATGGTGGCACTCCACAAGAAAACCTTAGGCATCCTCTGATGCCAAACCGCTGAAAGTAGGAGGGTGGTACTTCTTGTACCTCTCGAGCCTGAGCTGCTCCCCCTCAGAAGCTGCTTCCCTAACCTCGGGTTGACCTAGGACAACCGGCTGCACTGGTATGACCTCCAGTACCTGGTCAACCTGGACCCGTTGCTCTAGGTACGGGTGACAGGAGTATGTGTTCCACCCCCGGCCTGAGATATGGAAGGAATAAGTGGAATTAACCCCGCCTAAGCTAGAGTGCAAAACATGCTCAAAAACTAGGCGAGAGTCTCCTGAAGTGTATGGGTAGTAACATGCGTCTCAGGTGCCTGCTCTCCAACAAGAGCTACTGGTGGCTCCTCTGTAGCAGCTCGTGTAGGTGCTCTGGCTGCACAAGCTCTAGCAGGGGGTGCAAGTGTCTGATCATCAGATCCAGTTGTGCGTGTCCTCACCATCTTAAGAGAATAGAAAGACAAAGATTCAGAATTTCAAAGTCAATAAATTCGCACGATAAGTAAATCAAGAAGTGAATCTTTCCTAATAGTTCCATAGCCTCCCGAAGATAGGTACATACATCTCCATACTGATCCATGAGACTCTATTAAATCTGCTTGTGACTCATAATACCTATGAATCTAGAGCTCTGATACTAACTTGCCACGACCCCAAATTCCCTCCGTAGGATGTCGTGACCATACCTAGTTTCTAAGACTTGGTAAGCCTATCAACATGTGGAATATAACTGAAATAACAATTAAAACCTTAAAATGCAACAACTGATTTATACATAATTGCCCAAACCCCAGCGAAATACAAGTTACAAGCTCTTTATTGAAAAAATACTGGTCATCTCTATATATTAGAGTCTAATAAATGATAAGGAAATAAAATAATCTAGGTAGAGGGGAGACTCTGAGGCCTGCAGATGCCGGCAGATATACCTTGAAGTCTCTGCGTACGAACTTAGCTCACTGATGCCTGGTCTGGTAGGAAGTACCTGGATCCACACAAAAAGATGTGCATAAGCGTATCATGAGTACACCACTGCGGTACCCAGTAAGTGTCAAGCCTAATATCGGTAGAGTAGTGACGAGGTCTGGTCCAGGCCCTACTGAAAATAATAAGAAACATGACGAAAGATTCAACAATATAATAATAATGACAACAAAAATGAAACAAGTAAGGAATATTCCATAATTTAGCTACACAAAATAAAAGCAAATATAAATCATGGAAGAAAACAAGGATGTTATGACACGAAGCAGAACAACCAAAACACAAGTGAAGAAATAGAAAGTATCAATATGAGTCACTACCGAGCTACCGCCTCGTAGTCTCAAATCATAAATCAATTAACAATCTTTCCTTATATCACCACGGGAGCCTTCACATTTAGTTTTAAAAATTATTTTTCCGAAATAGCATCTCGCGTTTTAGCCCACCTTATCACACCGCATGACTTCTAGTAGTTCCCCTACTAGCCACACGTATCAAGCCCACCTTATCTCACCGCATGCGTTTCAACCCCAAAATCTTATACCACCACATGCATATCAATATTACAATATATCACAGTTCGCACATCAAGTGACCAATATCATAACTTGCCAAAGAAATTAACAATAACAGTATTTTCACAATAAGGAGCCCACGGCTCAACCACAATGTACACAAAGTCTCAACAAAACAACTGTAAGTAAATAACTCAACATGATAGTAATTCATAATTTAACACTTTGCCTCAATGGGAATCACATCCTTTATAATTCAATGACCTCTTCAACAACAAGATATTCCAAGCATGACAACTTCAAGTAAAGAGTTCAACAGTCAAATAATGAAGACGGAATAAACGAAACAAGAACTTCAACTAAACAGGTAGGGCAATTAACAAGAAAAAGGTAAGTCAAATAGAATATCTGAAAATAGACTAATGATAACGAATATGACATGATAAGACAACTCAATTAATGTATGATAGGAATCTATATAGTTAAATCCGATAATTTTCACATTTTGCCTGTCTCGCATTCATGTAGAGGAGCTGGGGAGCGGAGGCTGGTATTGCTTCGCGAACGCGAGGGCCTTGCCGCGTCCGCGAAGAAAAACGTGCTGGGCAGTGTCATTTTAAAAACGGGGGTTTGGCTATTTTCACTCTATTTCTTTATGGGAGCCTACCTTGGGAGCGATTTTGGAGCACCATTTTCATCATCAACCAAGAGGTAAGTGAGATTTTTTTCATTGCGAGTTAAATACATGAATTATACATGGATTGGAACATGGAAATTGGTGGAAATTGTGAGATTTTGAAGAAAACCTAGAATTTGGTATTTTTGGAGTTTTACCACGAAATTGGACAGGGAATTAGGAATAAATTGTATATTTGAGTTCGTGGTGTTATGGGTAGTGATTATCTTCAAGAATTTTTAGAATTCAGGCACGTGGGCCCGGGAGTTGACTTTGTTGACTTTTTGAGTAGAGTTGAGAATTATTATAAATTGTTAAATTGTACGCATTAAAATATATTTTGATTGATTTGCACATTGTTTGACTAGTTTCGAATCGTTTCACTTTGAATTGAAGAGGCATTGGAGCCGATATAAAATTTCGGAGCGAGGTAAGTCTCCTGTCTAACCTTGTGAGGGGGAAAACTACCCCTAGGTGATGTAATTGTTATGTGCTACTAGTTGTGGGTGCTACGTACGCACGAGATGATGAGAGTCCGTACGTAGCTAAAGCATGTTTGTGTCCGGGTAGACTTAGGACTTTATCATGTAATATTTGAATTATTTGAACTCATTATGCTGGCTTAATTAATTGAATTTTATAATTGAAATTAATTTAGAAATATAAATATATATATATATATATATATATATATATATATATATATATATGGCCGAGCCTTATCACCTTGAGTTGTTGGCAAGTTACTTGAGAAACTGTAAAGGTTATATTCATTTTGTGGTCATGTACTGTATTGTAAGCACATGTCTCGTAATTTGATAATTTCCTTCCTTTCTTGTGGAGCGGGCCGAACGCCTCAGCAGTATAATAGATGCATCTATGGTTCATGCTGCTCAACTTTGATAGTGTCCATATTATTCGGGATCGGGCCGTACTACCTCGGAATAATCATGCATTATATCGCTAGCAATCCGAATATTCATGAGATAATACTTCCACTGATGCCTGACTTTTTATATAGTATTCCTCATTCTTTTGATATTGGCACTTGATATTTTCTGAGCTGTTGAGATAGGATATGAGATTGAGAAATTTATATAGTTAAAAGAATTTTGAAAAAATATGTTGGTTACCGTTTTATCCCATTATTATGTGGTGCTTCATATTTGCTTACGATTTATCATATTGCTTTATTGGACCTGTAGTAAGTGTTGATATCGACCCCTCGTCACTACTTCTCCGGGGTTAGGCTAGATACTTACTGAGTACACGTTGATTTACATACTCATGTTGCACTTCTGCACTACATGTGCAGGATCTGACATGTTCGTTTGATGGTCATCTGGGCGCGTAGGCGCAGCTGTTGAGGAGACTTTATGGTGAGCAACATTTCAGCCTACGTATCGCAGCCCATAGAGTCTCCGTCATACTATTTACTTTGTCCTCTCTTATTTACATAACAGACAAATGTTGTATTATTATTGTACTCCTTAGTAAATGCTCATGCACTTATGGCACCGAGTTTTGGGGATATTCTCGTTGATGCTTACTGATTCGCATATTATTATCACCTTTTATTTTTATACAATACTAATTATGTATGTACCCGTGATTTTAAGGGCATAAATTTCCTTACTTAATAAAATTTATAATTTCGAAAGTAATAAAATGAATAATTAACATGATAGTTCACTGTTGGCTTGCCTAACGGCGACGTTGGACACCATCACGGACTATAGTGTGTTTTGAGTCGTGACATCTTGGTATCAGAGCTCTAGGTTCATTTGGGTCTCACGAGTCATGAGCAAGTCTAGTAGAGTCTTATGGATCGGTATGGAGACGTCTTTACTTATCTTCGAGAGGCTACAGAGCATTTAGGAGCACTTCTCTTATTGATTCCTCGTCGTGTGATTTGATTCCATTGAAGCTTATGCCTTCATTTCCATCCTACTCAATCTTATACGACGTGGAGCACTGGTAATCAATTGGGGATCGAGGAGTTGTAATGGTACTGCAGATGTGGTGCAAGATGTTTCTCCATGCGTATTTGATTGGGCTATTGTCATCGCCTCATGAAGGGATGTTCTGTCATTTCGGAGCAATGTTAGTGTTTCTTGCTATTTCGCTGCTACATATAGTGTATTATGATGTTCATAAGTGGTTATCACACAGTGTTGGTGTAAATGGTAGGGTGCTTATTTGTGTGTCGCGGCAATGAATGACTCGAAAAGAGAATTATTTGGTCCTGAGAAGCGATTGTCAGAGATGTCAGTGTATGTTGGCTTCAGAGTCTAATTGCCGCTCCTAATGTTGATGGCTTGGGGGAGATGATCTTTATGAAGTCTCAGAGTTGGTGGCAGATTACCCGTTCGGGTGCTACAAATATGGATTATGATTTGAGGCAGTATCTTGGCAGCAAAGGAGAAGGAAGGACATGATGGGAGGTGTCTCATGGTAGTTGAATTTCTAGCAGGTCAAATATGAAAAATAGAGGTCGAGCACTTGCTTAAAGGAGATAGTTTAACTGAAGTGGGAGTGACAGTGTAGCGTATGAATTCTGTGGTAGGATAGCCTCATGCCTTGAGGAAAGTTTAGAATGATTTGGGAAATCATGGTGGACGGTGACTAAGTCTATAAATTTCATTTGGACAGTGGCTACTGTACTGAGGAAGATTGAATATGACAGAGAGGAGTTTTCTTGAAAGGAAGAGGGGTCCGATCCATGCCATTCTTCGTAGTATACCTAACAAAGCGGGAGGTGAGGAATCGATAAGAAATAAGAAATATTTCAAGGCGATTCGATTTCATACTAATGTACTAGTATAGGAACTACTCTGATTTCGGTGAAGTTACTCTTGAAAGGTGTTCTATTTGCTCGCAGTTCCCATTTGATACTGGATAAAGCAAATCTTGGTTTTCGTTTTCCTTGTGATGGAACTGGAAGAGGGGGTACATGTCAAGTATCGGGTCATCGGTTCAAATCCGATAAGGGACTTTGTAAAACTCCAATCTAGTATTCGTATATGAGGGGAGAATTGTATTTTTATTTGTAATAAAAAAAGTAACTAACTGGATAATACCGCGAAGCAGCCTGAATGCTGCAACCTAGATGGCAAAAGTCTAGTAGCCGAAAGCATCAGTAGCTTAGGCTCTAACCGCGTGCCTGTTGAAGAATGAGCCGGCGACTCATAGGTAGTGGCTTGGCTTGATTATCATTTTCTTATGCAACATGACTTTGAGTTCGGAACGTATGGTTGGACTTTCATTTGATGCTAATGGGGGATGAACTGACTCTTATATCTGGCGGGCGAGCATGGGCTCAGGAGGATTTTTTGAGTTCGTGGTAGTTGTACCCAGGGCAACGTCGTTGGAAGATGTCAGTATGGAATTCTACAGGTAGGCTATCTCCTGTGAGCAGGTTAGCGGTTGCGCAATTTTGATGAAGTTTCGATGAAGAGTTCTACTTACTACCCAGCAGGAGGTCGAATGAGCAATTGTGACTGACAATACGGAATGTTCATGAAAATTTTAACAAGTGATGACGAGGAATTTGGCGGGTTACGGGTGCGAGATCACGGTAATTGAGAAAGAGGAATCATTGTGGGTTTTACATTTATGTGATTGTAGCTTATAGCTAAGTGGGGGAATCCACCATCTACAACTGAATTGCATGGTTGTCTGCTTGTGCGGTTTCTGGTTATCGGTTTATTGGTGGATTATTTATGACTAACAAAAGGGAACAACATGGGTAACTCGAGCAAAGAACTTGATGAATGTCTGATATATTTCGCCTTATCGATTTATGTGCAGGTTATGGGAAGACTCAGAGTTTATCCTTCTTGTGGATGTGATGTACAAGGAAAAATATTCATCCGGTTGCTTCTTTGGGAGTGTTCATGAGCTAACAGAGCGTTGGAGTTGGATTATATTCAGGACTAGGTCAGAGTGGGTGACTCTCAACAATGGTTCTAGTAGGTTCAAGAATTAAAGTGCAATGTCTAAGGATTTTGGGTCCGTTGTATGGTTAAGGATCGAGTTTTTGCAGTGGATTATGAAAGGGAATTAGAGTGTTTCTATGTTAGCGCCGGAGGTTTGCGGTGCGATGTTAGAGAGATGGAAGAAAAAAACTTCGGATTCATAGAGGACCTTTCAGAATGGGTGTACTAGTTGGAGATGCTATTGTGCGCATAAGGAGGGTATGAGATGGTTCATGGGTATTGAGACGATGTGTTCTCGTAAATTGTTTCACTCAGGATGAGTGTTGTTGGGTTTCGTTATATTTTGAATGGAGCTATTATTATTTCTAAGGCAAGTCAAGAGTAAATTGGAAAACGTAGGGTCGGTCAGTAATGGTTTGAATCAACATGATTGTGGCAATGATCAGTTCCTTCGGCGTGTTAAGTTGTACATGTGGTTTGTGGTCGTACGTACGGGCTTGACAACTACCATAATATGCTTAATTTGAGAGGTATTTGATTTCCTATGTCCTTGTTGTGTAAATGGATCCCGAAAGATTTATGGCGATTTAGACCACAACTTGAGGTTTGTATTTTATGTGGTCGTGGGAATTCAATTGTATTTTGCAATGGTTCTCCAGCACCAGCAAACCAGCAACAGCAACTCAGCCAAATTTGGTCTGAAGCCACCCCGAAACACACCCGAGGCTCCCGGGACCCCGTCCAATCATACTAACAAGTCCCAAAATATGACACAAAGTTGCTTAAGGCCTCAAATCATATCAAACAACATCAAAACTATGAATATACGATTGAAACCCTTATTTAAACTTTCTAACTTTTAAACTTTGTCGAACGCGTCTGAATTATACTTAAACATTCCGGAATGATGCCAAACTTTACGTGCAAGTCACAAATCACGATACGAACCTATTCCAAGATTGGAACCCTAAATGGACATCGATAACATCATAATCCACTTCAAACCAAACTTATAAAATTCTAAAACCTTCAAATGTCAACTTTCCACAACAAGCGCTGAAATGCTCCCAAGCGGTCCGAAACTCAACCCGAACATATGCCTACGTCTGGATTCTGAGGTCGTTTACTCAAAAGTCAAACCTTAGTCGACTCTTCCAACTTTAAGCTTCCGAAATGAGAATTTTCCATCTCAGTCTACTCCGAACTTACCGAAACTCAATTCCGACCACACGTACAAGTTATAAAATATGAAGTGATGCTACTCATGACCTCAAACTGCCGAACGACATGCTAGAGCTCAAAACAACCTTTCGAGTCGTTACATTCTCCCCTACTTAAACATACGTTCGTCATCGAACGTACCAAGAACCGTTCCGGAGTTATCCAAAATCACCGTTCAACACCTCGTGCACCTACCAGTACTGTAATAACCCGACCGGTCATTTTAAGCTCTAGCACATCATTCAGAGGTTTGAGGCCTTGAGTAGATTCACTTCATGTGTCATAACTTGTGCGTATAGTCAGAATTGAATTTCGGGAAGTTCAAAGTTGTTTCGGATGGAAAATCCTCAATTCGGAAGCTTTAAGTTGGAAGAGATAACTAAGGTTTGACTTTTGAGTAAACGACCTCGGAATCGGTATTTGAAGATTCCAATAGGTTCGTATGATAATTTTGGACTTGGGCGTATGTTCGGGTTGAGTATCGGGTGGTTCGGAAGCATATCAGCACTTATTATAAAATGTTGGCATTTTAAAAGTTTAAGAATTTCTTATGTTTAGTTTGAAGTGGACTTTGGTGTTATCGATGTCCGTTTGGGATTTCAAGCCTTGGAATAGGTTCGTATCGTGATTTATGACTTGTACACAAAGTTTGGCGTCATTGCAGAATGTTTTGATATGATTCAGACGCGTCCGTCGAAGTTTGGAAGTTTAAAAGTTGAAAGAAGGATTTTGATCGTTGATTCATGATTTTGATATTATTTGTGGTATTTCGAGCCTTTGGATAAGTTTGGGTAAGATATTGGGACTTGTTGGTGTGGTCGGACGGGGTCCTAGGTGGACTCCGATGAGTTTTCGGATGGTTTCCAATTCATTCTCCTTGTTTTGCTACTGCTAGTTTCTGGTGTGATTGATATGAATCGCGATCGTGGAAGTAAGATACGACCGCGAAGGGTTAGCTGGACCAGTGGAGGTTTTGTTCAACGAATCGCGTAAGAGGAAAAGAGATCGCGTAGCTGGAGCAGGTGTTTCTTCATGTTCGCGTGAGACGAGTCGCGAATGCAGAGATTTGAGGAGGCAGGCCTATTTGGGGGAGTTGTGTTACGCGATCGCGTAGGGTATTTTCTGAGGCTGGGAATTTTTGCCTTCACGTTCGTGTTGTTTGACACTCGTTCGCATAGGCTTGTCTGGTTAAGCTTCGCGACCGCGAAAGCTTTATCGCGTTCGCATAAGGGAATTTCTGGGCAAGGTTTGTTTGGCCTCCGCGATCGCGTAGAAGAGAGGCTTGGGCAGAATATAAGTTAGCAAAAATGGGATTTGCTCATTTCATCTCATCTTTCTCTCTTGGAGCGATTTTGGAGAGTTATTTCATCCATCTCTTGGGGGTAAGTGTTTCTAAACAACTTTTGATTATATTTCATGAACACATATAGAATTTTAACATGAAAAGTTATGGAAATTTGGGAATTTTAAGAGAAAACCTAAAAATTGGTATTTCGTATTTTGACCACGATTTTGGAAGTGAAGTTAGGAATAAAATATGTATTTAAGTTCGTAATATTATAGGTAAAGTTTATGTTCAAAAATTTTCAAAATTCGGGCACGTGGACCTAAGGGTTGACTTTATTGACTTTTCAATCGGAGTTGAAAATTATTATAAATTAATTAATTATGATGTTGGAGTATATTTTTATTGGTTTTCATGATTGTTTGACTAGTTCGGATCGATAGGCATTTGGTTTGAGGTGTTAGAGAGCCGTTGGAGTCGGTCATGGAACTTCGGAGCGAGTTAAGTCTCCTATCTAACCCTGCGAAGGGGAATTTACCCCGTAGGTGTTATATTCTTATGTGCTACATGTTGTGGGAGCTATGCATGTATGAGGTGGCAGGTGTCCATGCGTATACTAGAATTCCTGATTATCTCCGAGTAGACTTAGGTTCACAACATGCTATAATTATACTATTTGAGTTATCCTTGCTCGCCTAATTCCTTTATTTCGCGTTATGACTTGAGACTAGACTTGCATAGGGTGATAGACTCATTATTGTAGAGATGTGACGAGCTACTTGATAATCCGTGGAATAATTTGTCCTTCCCTTACGAATTTCTCTCGTGTTATGCGTATTCATTGCAAAGTTTTCCTTAAATTTCATAACTCACATGTATATTCGTGAGTGACATCAAGAACCCGTTAAAGCTTCTTCCTCTAATGGGAACGGGCCGTTTGCCTCGGCAGGATTATGTATCACACTCTTATAGGAGCGGGCCGTTCGCCTCGGCAGTATAATAGATGCATTTATGATTCATGTCGTTCGACCCTCGGCAGTGTACACATTATTATGGGATAGGGTCGTTCGCCTCGGCATTTCTATAAACACTCTTATGGGATCGGGTTGTTCGCCTCGGCAGCGTCGTATGTAATATTTGACAAGAAACCAGCGTATCCGTGTTTTTTTCCTAATTTGAGTTATGACAACCTATCTGGTGAGGTCCATTTCATATATACTTCGGTTGAGGAGGTAACTGATAATTGAGAGCTTGAGTTTACTGTTCAGAGGAGGATTGTACCACGTACATATATTTTTTTATACTACCATGCCTCCTATTTGTTTACTTTCTACTGAATTTGATTTATTGGACTATTAGTAAGTGTCGATGTCGATCCCTCGTCATTACTTCTCCGGGGTTAGGCTAGATGCTTACTGGGTACACATTGATTTACGTACTCATGCTACACTTGCTGCACTTATTGTGTAGGTATATATATTTCTTGGGGTCTTTTGGGCGCAAAGGTACGGCTATTGAGGGGACTTTATGGTGAGCTGCATTCCATGTTACGATCCGCATCATACAAAGTCTCCATCATAGTTACTTACATTCTCGTGTCTAATTTGTATTCCAGACAGATATTGTATTTTATTATATTTCTTAGTAGATACTCATGTACTTGTGACACCGGGTTTTGGGGGTTCCTAGTGGATGTTCATTATTGTAGTCACGTAATTATTATCACTCTATCTTGTTATTTATACCTTATATAGAAATTGGTAAAGAGGATCACGGGTTTGACCGGGTACCGAATTTTTTATTTTATTTATTTAATGGGATTTATAATTTCAAAAATATTAAAATGAGTAATTAAGTTAAAAATTCACCGTTGGGTTGCCTGACGGCGATGTTACACGCCATCACGACCTATAGGGGATTTTGGATCGTGACACGTGCCACCACAATCCATGTGAGCACATTAGCTCGAGCCAGACAGAAGATCCTCCCTATAACCTTAGCTAACAAGCGTTAGAACCAAATTCCAACATCCGAAATTCTTCACGAGACCCGATTTTAACATACGAACAATGCGTCCTTCACCATACACTGTACCAAAACATGATCATGCACCTATGCTAAAATCACACCATGCACCACATAAGTCTTTTGCCTATGATAACATCCTCCAACCGCAATAGCTGCAATTTCACGAATCTGATGCCCGCAATACACCTCATAACACATATAATCCATGTTCCAACTCTCGCAATACTGCCACGACGAAAAAGACGTGTAGAAACTCATAACCACCTAACCAAATTAATAAATCATGGAGTCCTTTCACCTGACAAGAGCCATTACCGCATTCTGAACTGAATAATGATATTTTCTCTCTAATATACCCTACATAAATCTGATCGCACTGATCTCAGATCCAATAACCTCGTCTCACCCAGTACAAGCTACTCGGGCAATAAGCCACCTCAAAAACCTTCTAAAATCTCATATAGCGCCATCAAAGTGCCAACTAGTTATAACTCGAATGTGACCCATAGGGAAGAATGAACTCTGGCAAAGAACCATCCAGCCCGCGTGATGAATAAAACGGCCAAACTGATGTTATGGCTCTATCTCATAGATGGGAAACAAGGTACAGAAAATAAGTATAAGGAACCGTACTTAACATCTCACTGTTGCGGCGTGCAACCCGATCCAAATATGACATTTTTGCGGCATGCAACCCGATCCAAACATGATATCATTGTGTCACGCAACCCAATCCACACAACATACCCGTGGCGGCGTGACACCCGATCCAAACAATATAGTCGTGGTGGTGTGCCACTCGATCCACACATCAATCAATAAGAAAACACCCATCAAACCAAAATGCTTATACTTACGAAATGCCCGAATATCGACCACAGGCACGCCAAGTGCATAATATAACCATGGGGAGACGGATAGTGCTATATGCTACAAAAACCCAAGCATGACTAAGGTGCAATAAATACCTGCATCTTGAGAGCCATCTTGCTCATATAACACCACAAGCTGCACGGGATCACAACACATGTGCGAATAATCAAGTCGTCTCACAACCCACCTGGCACAATAGAGTATTACATGGAATAGCTGACGACGGGAATAACATCCAACGCTCGAAGACTTCTCCTTAAGAAATTCTATGCCAAATGAACATATCCGACCTGATGTAGAGCACACATTCACATTAGACCCACCAACGGACCTCAAGCAGATTCTGATCATACCATACTGGGCCAACAACCTTTTAAGGATCCACAATGGCCCTATTCATGACACACACGAGCAGCCGTCCAATCCGCAACAAACTCTCACAGTCCACAACCAAAGGAATAGAGCGCCTTTCAGGCATAAACTCTCACATTAGCGATAGTACCAGAATCTCTATACTTGGTTTCAATCCTTAACAATCAAGTGACTAACATGTCACATTTATACAATTTTCCCATGGGATACGCTCCCACAATCTTCTGCACCAGGTAGCAAAGTCTGAACCTCCATACCACCAACCGTACTAATTATGTAAAGAAAATCACGAATCCACAAATCAATACGCAATGCCTCTTCCACACAACACCATTCTCAAGTGACACTAAGATAATGTTAGCTTACTCTAAACATATGAATTCTTTCCTGCCCATCCGAGCTCATGACATTCTTATCAACACCGAGCCGCAACCTTGATACTCAACTTCCAATTCCCATGCCACTCATTGCACCTATCATGCCGCTATGCGAGAATATAAGAATTTATCATAACCCTTGAACTACTAGTAGAATAAACACCTCATTGGCTAGAGACCTTTCACTTAACTCATTTCAGTCTCACGCATTCGCAAAAAAGGAATTTGGGTCTGGGCCATTTTGTTCTATGCGTTCGCGATGTGTTGGGCAGTGTTACTCCGTGTTTGCGATAGGCATGTCGAGTTCGCGTAAGAGAGTTTGGCCTGGCCGTGGAATTTTGCCTTCGCATTCGCGATTAGGCAGCCGTGTTCGCGAAGGGCAGGCTGGTAAAGCTTTGCGTTCGCGGGCCCTGTCTCGCGTTCGCGTAGAGGAGCTGGGGAGCAGAGGCTGGTATTTCTTCGCGAACCCGAGGGCCTTGCCGCGTCCGTGAAGAAGGAAGTGCCGGGCAGTATCATTTTAAAAATGAGGGTTTGGCTCATTTTCACTCCATTTCTTCATGGGAGCCGACCTTGGGAGCGATTTTGGATCACCATTTTTATCATCAACCAGGAGGTAAGTGATTTCTTCTCATTGTGAGTTAAATACATGAATTATACATGGACTGGAATATGAAAATTGGTAAAAATTATGAGATTTTGCAGAAAACCTAGAATTTGGTATTTTTGGAGTTTTACCATGAAATTGGACAGGGAATTAGGAATAAGTCATATATTTGAGTTCGTGGTGTAATGGGTAATGATTATCTTCAAAAATTTTCGGAATCCGAGTACGTGGTCCCGAGGGTTGACTTTGTTGACTTTTCGAGCACAGTTGAGAATTATTATAAATTTTTAAATCGTACGCATTGGAGAATATTTTGATTGATTTGCACATTGTTTGACTAGTTTCGGATCGTTTGGCTTTTAATTGAAGAGTTGGAGAGGCATTGGAGCTGGTATGGAACTTCAGAGCGAGGTAATCCTTTCTAACCTTGTGAGGCAGAAACTACCAGTAGGTAATATAATTTTTATGTGCTACTAGTTGTGGGTGCTACGTACGCACGAGGTGACGAGAGTCGGTACGTAGCTAAAGCATATTTATGTCCAGGTAGACTTAGGACTTTATCATGTAATATTTGAATTATTTGAACTCATTATGCTTGCTTAATTAATTGAATTTTATAATTGAAATTGATTTTGAAATATGTATATATGGGGCAAGTTTCTTGAGAAACGGTAAAGGTTATATTCACTTTGTGCTCATGTACTGTATTTTAAGCACGTGTCTCGTAATTCGATAATTTTTTTCCTTTCTTGTGGAGCGGGCCGAACGTCTCGGCAGTATAATTGATGCATCTATGGTTTGTGACGCTCGACCCTCGGCAGTGTACACATTATTCGGGATAAGGCCGTACGACATCAGCATAATCGTGCGTTATATCGCTAGCAGTCCGAATATTCACGAGATTATACTTCCATTGATGCCTGGCATTTTATATGGTATTCCTTATTCCTTTAATATTGGCACTTGATTTTTTCCGAGCTGTTGAGAGAGGATACGAGATTCAGAAGTTTATATCGTTAAAAGAATTTTGAAAGAATATGTTGGTTACAGTTTTATTCCATTATTATGTGGTGCTTCATATCTGCTTACGATTTATCATATTACTTTATTGGACCTCTAGTAAGTGTCGATGTCGAATCGTCGTCACTATTTCTCCGGGGTTAGGCTAGATACTTACTGGGTACGCGTTGATTTACGTATTCATGTTGCACTTCTGCACTAAATGTGCAGGATCCGATAGGTTAATTTGATGGTCATCTGGGTGCATAGGCGCAACTGCTGAGGAGACTTTTTGGTGAGCTGCATTCCAGGCTATGTATTACAGCCCACAAAATCTCTGTCGTACTATTTATTTTGTCATGTCTTATTCACATTCCAGACAGATATTGTATTATTATTGTACTCCTTAGTAATTGCTCATGCACTTATGGCACCGAGTTTTGGGGATATTATAGTTGATGCTTACAGATTCGCATATTATTATCATCTTTTATTTTTATGCAATACTAATTATGTATGTACCCGTGATTTTAAGGGCGTAAATTTTCTTACTTAATAAAATTTATGATTTCGAAAGTAATAAAATGAACAATTAATGTGATAGTTCACTGTTGGTTTGCCTAACGACGATCTTGGACGCCATCACGGTCTATAGTGAGTTTTGGGTCGTGACAGAACATAAGCACAATACTTATTGGGCCAGTTTGAGACTGATTTCAAACGCAAACTTGACGCAAATAGCCTAGGGGCCATGACATGTGTCAAGGTTGAATTTTGTATTATTCTTGTGAAACAATGGCACGAATAGCCATGCATGTTGAATGTTGGGTATTAGCCTAGCAAATAACGAATACATGATTAAGTTTTAAATATGGAAACGAAACAATTGCATTCGTTCTATCGCAAGCACCTAAAATATCATATTCATTAGTAACTTAGAGCGCACAGTCCCGAAGGGACGGCCCAGTTGGTTTGGAGGGGTGTTGTCCACACGAGCGACGGGGTTTCGATCATCCCTCAATGTTTTTTGGGTTTGAGCATGTCGCACAGGGCCTGTCTAGTATGGTTTACATCCTTTGTGTGGTTTGCAGTCTATTACACAGTGGGGGGTTTACCCAGTGCGCCAGAGTGCTCACCCGAAGGACAGAGACTGTAGCGATTGCGGGTTTTCCTGGGGTTCCTAAAAAAAAATTTAGAGCGCGCAAGATATTGATCAAAAGGAATTAGTTTTTTTGTTACATTCGACTTGTATTTAGGTCTGGATTTGAGTTGTATTTAGGCTTGAATCGGTTTTAATTTTTGTACCAAATTGATATTTTTAAGCAATGCCAGTTTAAGTATATATGCAATTTTTCTAAAACAAACATTACCACTGATATATATATAACAAAACATTATCAGATTGCAGAGGCGCCCTTTAGTTCGATGTATCTCTGCCTCATAATATCGATTCTGGGATAAGTGTAAGTGATATGTTCCATATAATTAGGTTGACATGTTGATTTGGTTCATCCGGCTCACGAGTCAACACTAACTTAGCTTTGCGCTAATATCTTGTGAATTAACATGTCAACATCAACTTTGCTGATACAAAAATAATAAGTATATTATTGTGATTTCATCATAAAGTAAGTTATTAACTTATTTTTTCCAGTTGTCGAGTGAAAATTATTTTGGAACAAATGCTGTCCTCGTTAAATTTGACAAATTAATCATAATAATTAGTGTTTTCTTATTTTACAATTAAACCGATATTTTGAATTATTCAAGGCAAAAATACTATAATATCATTCTCATACTTTCTTATCACTTCCTATTTCTAGTTACTATTCTATCTTGTTTCCCTGGTTTCGGTGAGTGAGACTAATACATGTATCTAAATGTACTAACATGGAATGCAAGCAACAGACACAAAAATATTCCTAAAATTGATAGTATGATTTTTTCTACATATTCTAGGCTTTTCATGTTGTTGATGTTGTTTTTGGCCGAGGAATGAGCGACTCTAGTTTAGTTTTTGAGAAAAATGTCACAATCAATTTCCTCACATCACATAAATCTGAGTAACCAACGAGGATGGTGGTGGAGTGATATGTACTCCTTCATCTTTAATCAGAGGTCTCGGGTTCGAGTCCCTGAGTATGAAGTCGCCTTTGTTAGGGAGCGGTTTACCCCCAATGTGGGACTTTCCGACGCAAATTCGAATTTAGTCGGATCCCAATGTGAATATCGGACACCGGGTGAAAACCAAAAAAATAAATTTTAGTTGTACGCTAATAAATACTACCCTCACACTTTGGTTTTCTTTGCAATTATTTGCACACTTCCAAGCATTTAGGGATCATAAAAATTTGCGTTTTTAGTAAATAATTATTCACCCGGTACAAAATAAATGATTTTCTAATTATTTTTAAAAATTCATGTTTTAACATTAATTAGCAATGAAATTGATCATCAATGAAATTGATCATATTATCATTTACTATCTCTTCACATTTTTTTTCATTTTATTTTATATTTAACATTAACATAATGCCATTTTGGGATTTGGGATGTGATTATTATCAACTCTCACTAAACATTGAATGAAGCAAATGGCAGAAGAAGGAACCGGCAGAACATTGAAAACTTTGTGAGCCTCAAACCCTATTTCAAATTTTCAGCAAGAATCTCAAGCTTATATATTAAGTCTTCAATCTTTTCGAACGAGTCTTCAACTTTACTGTTCATATAGTACTCTTGAACTGTTTTAATTGAGTCTTCAAATTTAAAGTTCACGGAGTCTTGATCATCCCTCTCGTATTGCCTCTCCATTTTTATTTTACGAAAAAAATTAACGTGAATTGTAGGAAATGAAATAATCATCAAGTTTTATACTAACAAGTACTCCATAGTCGAAGAGTAAATACACAGCTGCATTATAGACTACTAGATAAGTGGAAACGTGAATCTGATCATATGGAAGAATTCAATTGCATCGGAAATAAACATTCATAACACATACTCTAACATTATTTACTTAAAGGGCAATGTAGGAAAAAAATAATTAATTCATTCTTGAAATCTAAAAATAACACTTATTTTGGACCACAGAAAAAAAAAGGCCAAAAAATTATTTATTGTGGACCGGAGGGAGTATAGGATATCTTGAGGTCATGCAGCCAGCCACGCCATTGATTTTTATGATTTTATTTGGTTACTTCATAATTTGAAAATTATATGGGTGAAACTTTTGGCCCTAGAAAGTAGTTTTCCGTTTTGAGGATTTGCGTCCCGTTGGGTGGCTTAGGGTCTCGAGCAACTTCGTATTATGTATTATGACTTGCGTGTGTGGTCGGGTTTGAATTTCGGATGATTCGGGATTGATTCAGAAAGATGATTCTTGTTTTAGAATCTTAAGCAGTAAGAGTTGATCGGAGTTTGACTTTTGTGTAGACGACTCTAGAATGGTGTTTTGATGACTTCGATAGCTTCGTATGGTGATTTTGGACTTAGGCGCGTGTCCAAATTTGGATTTGGATGTCCGTAGGTTAATTTGATACATTTTGGCGAAAGTTGGAAAGTTGAAAGTTTGAGAGGTTTGACCGAGAGTTGACTTTGTTGATATCGGGTTTGGATTGCGATTCTGGGAGTTGGAATAGCTCCGTTGTGTCATTTGGGACTTGCATGCAAAATTTGACGTCATTTCGGGTTGATTTCATATAATTCGGCGCGAGTTGTAGATGTTTAAAATTCATAGTTCATTAAGCTTGAATTGAGGTGTGATTCGTGGTTTTGATGTTATGTTTCGGGATTTGAGGCTTCGAGTAGGTTTGTGTTATGTATTGGGACTTGTTGGTATGATTTGACGGTGTCCCGAGGGGATTGGGTGTATTTTGGATCATTGGTTGAGAGACTAGTTAGGTTAAGAAATTTGAAGTTTAACCATGGTCAATATCGGGTCAAGACGACCTCTTTTCAGTATTTTGAGTGCCTGAGCAGGTCTGTAGCGTGTTTTATGATTGAAATTCATATATGGTTTGTGTTCGGGAGGTTTCGGATGAGTTTCGGGGTGGTTTCAGATGATTTCAGTGAAGTTCGGGATTGCAGGTGCTGGCACTTCGCAATTGTGAACTTTTTGGTGCAATTGCAAAGTCTGCAATTGCGAACTTTTGGTCGCAATTGTGAACCTTGGTTGCAATTGCGAACAAGTGGTTGCAATTGCTAAGTCTGCAATTGCGAACTTTTGGTCGCAAATGCGAATATCTGCAGCTTAGTTAAGAGTTGGAATTTCAGGATTTTAGCTCATTCTTTCATATTTTGATCCCTAGACACAGTAGGATGCGATTTGGAGGGTGGAATTTCTTCTACAATTATTGTGTAAGTGATTTTGATCAATTTCCAACTAATTTACATGGTTATAAATGAGATTTAACATCAAAATTATGAGAATCATAGGGGAATTTTGAGAAACTTTGTCTATGTTTAGAAAAATAAAAATTTGGGATTTGAAAGTCGAATTGGACTCGGATTTTGAAACAAAATACATATATGGACTCGTGGGTTATGGGTCGTTAGAATCTACCCTTGGATCCGGGTATTGGCTGGGCGAGCCCGTGGTTGACTTTTGTTGAGTTTTAAGAAATTGTGTAAAGATCATTGCTTTATTTATTGGAATTGATATCTCTTGCATTATTTAATGTTATTAAGTCGATTTTGGTTAGATTTGAGCAGAGCGGAGGTGAATTGTAAAGTAAAAGCTATTTTAGAGTATTGATTGAGGGCTTTTGAGGTAAGTATCTTGCCTAACTTTGAGGGGAGGAACTACCCCTTAGGATTTGAGTCGTTTGTACTAATTGTGTTATGTGAAAGCCGTGTATGCAAGGTAACGAGTACGTACTTGGGCTTATATGTAAAAAAATTGACTGGTTTAGACTCTTAGGCTTCTCTCATGTACTTATTTGGAATTGTTAGAACTTGTTATATCTTTTATTCGTCATGTCTACTATCACATGCTTTATTTGAAGTTGTTGTTAAATGTCACATTCCTTACTTGTCAAGTTTGCTCTTATATGCTTTATTTGAAGTTATTATCACTTTTATCGTTATGTGATTTCTATTATTGTGGAGTTACTCTTAGTTAAAATTGTTCTTACACGATATCCTTTTGTTGCCGGGTTATTCGCATGCATTTAGACGTAGTACTAGTTTGTGCCATCTAATTCATTGTTAGCCTATTCATACATGATGGTAGGCTATAATCTCGTATTTTAGTCGCATATTGCACTCTAATACACTGTACTTTATTTGTGCTTAAGCTTTAATTGGTAGTGTTTTGCACTTATTGTATGTTTTATGCCTTGTAGGAGTGATTCCGAGCTATGTGGATGTTGTGTAGCTAATTCGAGCTATTTGGAGCTTTGAAGTCTGAGTAAAAGTCCAAGAGATTAAGTTGGGATCGTGTTCCGGGGTCGAGCACCAAATCTGGACATCAACAATCGAAGTTTGAACCGTACTCTAAGAAAACTTCATAACTGCGGCGCGTGGTGCGCCGAGGCTGCCCAAATTCCTGCTGCCTGTTGATTGTTGAGCTCTCGGGAAATCCCCCCTAATTCCCCGCATGGTGCATCGCCCCATGCGCATGCATGTGTAATTTTTACAGAGCTAATGTCCTATTTCGGCTAGGAGAAGGTGGTTTTGTGTGGGCCCGACCATACTTGGTATAAATACATGGACAAACGTTATTTTTTAGACTTTTTTAAACATACTTTGGACCTAAGGAGGCTAAATAGGAGTTGGAAGAGCAAAAACACAAGTATTTCATCATTCCTTCCTCACTCAAGACTCGAGTTTGGATTGAATTTATGTTTTACTCTACTTTAATTTTATTTGTGATGAATTACTCCATTTCTATGGAGTAGTTCCATTTAGGGTTTGATGAATTTGGTGTATTGATGATTGTTTGTGGATTACAACTCCAGTTTTATGCATTGAATCGGTTTTGTATGAATTAATTGTTGCATCTTTGTTCACTAGTTCATATAATCGAGAGAGGCATGACTTGTGATATCTTTGCATTATATTATTGATTGAGTTCATTAGTTCTTCTTAGTAACCGAAAGAGGCTAGTTAAATCATTGATTAAACCTAGTTAGGAGGATAATCGATAGTGGTTCTCCTAAACACCAATCCACTACAAAATCTTGCATACCTTCACAGAGCTTAAATTGGTTCATCTTGCGAGGTTGAGACTTAATCGAGAGAGGAGTTTCTGTTGAATGTTTGAACTAATAATTGGGTGAATTCGAGAGACTCACTTCAACATTAGAAGTGAATTATCTAGAGTTAGATCTAGGACAATTATCTTGCACCTATCTTATCAAAACCCTATCTTCTCTCATTAATACCCTTCTTTGTTTATTCCTTGTTTCGATTGTCATTAGTCAATAGCTTTAGATTCTTAGTTAATTTTAGCTAGACATCTTATAAATCTCAACTGTTGATCATCTTGGTTAGCAACCAAGGTAAAAACTATGAGAATACTGTTTAAATCTAATCCATGTGGATACGATATTATAATATACTATATTTGATTAGCGAGCGGAATTTAAGTGTGTATTTTGCACTCGTCAAATTTTGGCGCCATTGTCGGGGATTGGCAATCAATATTGTTTGAAATTCTTTGTAGTGCTAATTCAGGAATTTTTATTTTATTTAATTTGTTCCTTTTTACATTTGGTGTTGTTGACTGTGTGAATGTTACATGTTTAGATTGGTGCATGACTCGAGCTTCTGCGAAAGAAGTGCTACCATACGAGCCCGGGATAGAAAAACAACTGCGACAGCTGAGGAAGGAAAGAAATCTCACCGAGACGTAAGGAAAGGTTGGACAATCCTCAACCAAAGAACTTATGGCTGGAAACGGTTATGATAATGTGGATCTGGCTGCAAGAGAGGCAGCCCAACAACGGGAAAAAGCTGCACGGGTTGCTGAGGAAACAACTATTAGAGATGCACAGATTATTTATGAAGAAGAAAGGGATCGGAGAATTGCTCAAAATCAACCCTTGGTTGCAGACCAGTTCGAAAATATAGTTCCCATGCCTGGGAGATCATTGAGCGACTATGCTAGACCGATCTACAATCAAGGGTTATCAAGTGTTAGACCACCTCCAATTGCAGCTAATAATTTCGAGTTAAAGCAAGGGTTGCTTCAAACCCTTCAGAATTGTTGTGTCTTCAGAGGGAAGATGAATGAAGATCCAAATACACATCTAATGGACTTCGAGGAGATTATGAACACCTTTCAATACAATGGTGTGTCACAAGATGCAGTGTACTTAAGGGCATTCCCCTTCACACTCAAAGATGATGCAAAGCAGTGGCTTCGAAGCTTACCCACGGGATCGATTAGAACATGGGATGAGATGACCAGAAAATTTCTTGATAAATATTGCTCCTCAGCTAAGACTGGCAAGTTTAGAAGAGAAATAAATAACTTTTGCCAGAAAGATACTGAAATTGTTTTTGAAGCATGGGAGAGGTTTAAGGAAATTGTTCGAAAGTGTCAACATAGTGGAATTGAACTCTGGATGCAACTCTAGGACTTTTGGAATGCATTGACACCGGCCTCGCATAGAACATTGAGCAATGCAGCTGGAGTCCCGTTGATGAAGAACACTCAAGAGGAGATAGTTACAATTCTTGATGAGTTGTCTGAAGATGCAAATCAGTGACCCTCTAAGAGTGCTGAAAGAAGAAGATCAACTGGTGTTCACCAAGTTGATGCTAATACATTTGTGCAGGTACATCTTGATGCTATGGCTAAAGAAATAACAATGCTGACCTTACCCTTGATATAAAATGAGCCTCACGCAGCTTGTGCTATATGTAGAAGAGCACACCCTACTCATGAGTGTGAAACCTCAACTGAGGAAGTGAATGTTGTGGGAAATTTCAATTTTAATGCATTGGGTCAGAGGCACCCCAATATTTTATGGAGTTCACCTGGGGGGGGGGGGGATGGGGTACCGCTAATGCATGGCAACAAAATAAATCTAGACCCCAGGGACAAGGAGCTCCAGCATTCCAAAATTAGCAGAGGCAGTAATTTCAGCCTCAACATCCCATTCATTCTGGCATAGAAGATCTCATGAAGGCTTTCATTCTGGAAACTGATGAGAGGCTAGAAACTCATAGCGCGGCTATACGGGAACATGGAGCAGATATCAAATAACTAGGCACTGGTTTTCGAAACCTGGAAAGACAGGTTGGGAAGCTAGCCACTCTATTGTCTGAGAGGATTCCAGGAACTGTCCCTGCTGATACTTAGAGAAATCCCAAAGATACAATGAATGATGTAACCTTGATAGGTGGGCAAGTATTGAAAGATCCCACCCCGATCTAAAATAATATGAAACTTGAAAAAGAAAGCGGGAAGCAGCTGAAAAGTGATGATGACAAGAAGAAGAAAGGCCCAATGAAAGCTGAGAAAAAGAAGAAGGGAGAAACTTCGAGAAGGGAGGAACATGATGGGAGGGAGTATATGCATGCTTTACCTTTCCCCCAAAAGCTATAGAGAGAAAAGCTGGACAAACAATTTGGAAGATTTCTGGATGTGCTAAAACAGGTTCATGCGAACTTACCGTTCACGTAAGTGCTCTCACAAATGTCTGCTTATGCCAAATTCTTGAAGGATATCCTTACAAAGAAGATGAAGATAGAAAAGACCTCAGTGATCAAGCTCATAGAGCATTGCAGCGCGATATTGCAAAATAAGCTCCCACAAAAGTGTGGAGATCTAGAGAGTTTTACTATCCCTTGCTCTATAGGAACTATTAATTTTGATAAATCATTATGTGATTCTGGTGCCTCAATTAATTTAATGCCTATGTCTATTTATATGAAACTGGAGAAGGAGATTGGAGAGGTAAGTTCTGCACCCATATATTTGCATCTGGCAGACCAAATGACTACAATACCCGAGGGGATAGTGGAAGATGTGTTAGTTCAGGTGGATAAGTTCATATTTTCTATGGATTTTATAGTGGTGAATATGGAGGAAAATAAGGAGGACCCTTCATCATAGTAAGAGCATTCTTAGCGACGGGTAGAGCTATATTGGGTATAAACTGAGAAAACTCATGCTTAGAGTGGGTGAGGAGACTGTGACTTTCAAAATGGATGTAGAAAATGGGGTGCAAAAAGACAATCCAGTTGTAAGTGTTGAGTGGAGAGTAAATGGGTCAAAAGAGAAGGCTGCGGTGAGTGAGAAAGAAAAGTGTGGGGTGTACCCCAAAAAGGCTGAGAAGAAGCTGTTTGCATGGATGTGTGCATTCGTTTGGGCACGGGGAATGGAGCCCGACTTTGACTCAGACCTCGACTAGATATTCAGGAAAGTTTCCTTTACCTTATACTTTTTAATTGTGTGTCATGGGGACATGTCACAACTTAAAGTGTGGGGTGAGGGATATTTGTATATATGTATAGTAGTTTTCTTTTTATTAGTTGTAGTTAGTAGAGACAGAAAAATATTTTGAAAAAAAATCATAATTTTTTTTTATTTTTTTTATTTTTCCCTACGATGGATATCATCGACAAGTTTCTTGAGGGATTAAGGTCGAAAGAAAAAGACAAAAAGTTTTTTGTTTCCAAGAGTTTTGTTTGAACCAGGTATAGTTAGTAGTAGTTTTTATTTTTGTTAGGAGTAATAAATCTTGTGCTATGATTCGAATTGAAAGCAATATTTCTTGACTTTATTATACCTTGAGAATAGTAAGTGCTTTAGTTATAACGCTTTGGCTCAGTTTTTGACTCATGTATAAGTACCTTAAAGTGTTTGATCTTAGCTTTGCTAAACTGCTTGGACTAGAGTGTAGTGATAGTCCGATCTTGAGTGAATTATGTGCCATGTGTATGAGAGGCTTTGTGTTATTTTGTGCAATGCATTTGATGTCTAGAACTTGCCCCCTCTGTTTGCAAAGCAAAATAGTAGTTTTATTCAGTCTTGAAAGAGATATAGGCATATCTTTGTTGAGCCAATTATATGCTTTTGCCCACCTAATTTTTATATATCCTAGTTAACCCCGTTGAGCCAATAATCCTATTTCTTTGGCAACCACATTACAAAGCATACCCAATTTTTGAATTGACCATCTATTTGAACCTTTTACCTCACGTGAGCACTTGATTTTGTTATGAACTTTGTAAAAGTTGAAATGTGGGGTGGTTGGTTTGGCTTTTGAGTGAAACTATTGAAATATAGAAATGTGCAATGTTTTGAAAAAGTAAGAGCCACTTGAATTGAAAAAGAAAAGAAAAAAAAACAAGTGTATCATTGTAAAACAAAAAAATTCCTTGATAGTGGTAACGTGATGTATTTGTGCTTAAAGAAGTAGGGAGCTAATGTATATAGATGTGAAAGTGGAGTTGTGGTTTGACATAAGTGTTGGGTGTTGAATGGTTATCTTGCAGCCAACATTATAACCGATTAAAGTCTTACTTGATCCTTGACTGAACTAGCTCAATTAGTAGAGTAGTACACTACGGGCAAGCCTATGGTACGTCTTTGGTGGCACATGAATATTATTTCTGAGAGTGAGTGAATTCTTTCTATCTTGAGTTTCTGATTATTTTTAAATTTTATTGTGTGTGGAACTACTCTCTATTGTTGTGTGAGGGCACTTGATTCATGAAGGAAAGATAATATCGTTAACCTCTATGATAGAGTAAGTGAGCGGGGTGTGAAAAAATGCATGGTTCTTGGGAGTCAAATCTTGAGGCAAGGATGTTACAGTATTGTTCTTAATCTGTTTTAAATATTCTTCGTATGATGAGTTATTAGAATTGTTGAAAAAGGTCGTGTCGATATGAAGTGTAGTTTGATTTCTCGAGAACGAGCAATGGTTTAAATATGGAGTGTTGATGGTAGGCTATAATCTCGTATTTTAGTCGCTTATTGCACTCTAATCCGCTGCACTTTATTTGTGCTTGAGCTTTAATTGGTAGTGTTTTGCACTTATTGTGTGTTTTATGCCTTGTAGGAGTGATTCCGAGCTATGTAGATGTTGTGAAGCTAATTCGACCCATTTGGAGCTTTGAAGTCTGAGTAAAAGTCCAAGGGATTAAGTCGGGATCGTGTTTGGGGGTCGAGGACCAAATCTAGACATCAAAAATCAAAGTTTGAACCGTACTCTAAGAAAAATTCACAACTGCGGCGCGTGGTGCGCCGTGGCTGCCCAAATTCCTGTTGCATGTCGATTGTTGAGCTCTCAGGAAATCCCCACTAATGCCCCACATGGTGCATCTCCCCATGCGTCATGCCTGTGTAATTTTTACAGAGCCAATGTCCTATTTCGGCTAGGAGAAGGTGGTTTCGTCTAGGCCCGACCCTACTTGGTATAAATACATGTAAAACGTTCTTTTCTAGACCTTTTTTTGACATACTTTGGACCTAAGGAGGCAAAAGAATAGTTGGAAGAGCAAAAGCACAAGGATTTCATCATTCCTTCCTCACTCAAGACCCGAGTTTGGATTGAATTTATGTTTTCCTATACTTTAATTTTATTTGTGATGAATTACTCCATATCTATGGAGTAGTTCAATTTAGGGTTTGATGAATTTGGTTTATTGATGATTGTTTGTGAATTATAACTCTAGTTTTATGTATTGAATCATTTTTGGATGAATTAATTGTTGCGTCTATATTCACTAGTTCATGTAATCGAGAGAGGCATAACTTGTGATATCTTTGCATTATATTATTGGTTGAGTTCATTAATTCTTCTTAGTAATCGAAAGAGGCTAGTTGTAATCAATGGTTAAACCTAGTTAGGGGATAATCGAGAGAGATGCTCCTAAAGAATGGTCCACTACGAAATCTTGCACACCTTCACAAAGCTTAAATTGGTTCATCTTGCGAGGTTGAGACTTAATCGAGAGAGAAGTTTCTGCTGAATGTTTGAACTAATAATTGGGTGAATTCGAGAGACTCACTTGAACATTAGAAGTGAATTATCTAGAGTTAGATCCGGAACAATTATCTTGCACCTATCCTATCAAAACCCTATCTTCTCCCATTGATAACCTTCTTTGTTTATTCCTTGTTTCAGTTGTCATTAGTCAATAGCTTTAGATTCTTAGTTAATTTTAGTTAGACATCTTATAAATCTCAACTGTTGATCATCTTGGATAGCAACCAAGCTAGAAACTACGAGAATACTATTTAAATCCAATACTTGTGGATACGATATTATACTATACTATATTTGATTAGCGAGCAGAATTTAAGTGTGTATTTTGCACTTGTCAATACACTAGAATCAGAAGTTTGCCATTTCATAGAAATACTTTCACTATTGAGTTTATCCTTAAGCAATTAATTTGAATTGAGGTTATCAGAAACCATTAATCTATTTTAGCTGATGTTGTGTTTAAAGGGGGTGTTGTTCCTTGCCGAGTCACTTTTCCATTCATTTTGTTGTTACTGAGATTCTATATACATTGTGTTGAGTCGTGGGCTATTTGTTGGGGAAATATTGATATCATTGGATCTTTGGAAAGGTAGTAGCCTATGGGCACTTGTGATAATAGTTCATATGTTGTGTTGTTGTGATGATAGCACATGTGAATTATTGTGTGGTTTGGTTGTTGTTATGCGGAGTATAAGGGTGGCATTTTACCGTTGTTGTGATACGGGGCATAAGGGCGGCATTCACTGTTGCTGAATGTAATGAGTGATATGGGTGGCTATTGTGTTAGTGTACGGGTGGAGCGATAAGGGTGGATAATATACGGAGTGATACGGGTGGCTATCAGAGAGATAATTGTGGCTAATGATAATGTCAAGGCGGAGTGATACGGGTGGCTATCAGAGAGATAAGGGTGGCAATGTCAGGGGTGATGTGTGATGGCTTGGGGACATTGTGTTAGTTATTTTCGTGTGATGGTGTGATTTCCCTTGTGTATGTCATACACCATGTGTGACTTGTTTTGTTTCTCCGATGAGCTACTCGATGTCATTGATATTACTTGTTGACTTGTGTTGCAGTAGTACAATCGCACAAGCATACACCGTTGATTCCACTTATACTAGCTCAGGAGTACGAAACTTGATCGTTATTGATCATGCCCATGTGTTCTTGTATTATCCGTTTTCATGTAGCTATTGAGCCTGTGACCATGTCGAGCAGATTGTGATTGTGAGACCGTGACCATGCTGGACGGATTGTGATTATGAGCATGTGACCATGCCGGGCGGATTATGATTGTGAGCCTGTGATCACGCCGGGTGGATTGTGATTGTGAGCCTGTGACCACACCGGGCGGATTGTGAATGTGAGCCTATGATCATACCGAGCGGATTGAGATATTGGCACGTGAGTTGTCCGTGCGATTCTGATTCGAGATGTGGGCACGAGGTGCTGTAAATATATGATGGTGGGTTGATACCCGTGACTTGTGACTAAGAGATGAAGTATTATAGAGTGATTTCGGTGTGAACCTTGTGTTAGAACGGCTTGATTTATTGGTTGTCATTGTGTTCCTTATTTGGTTTCAACGGTATTTTCATGATGTTCCTATTACCTTACTATTTATATCACACGTTGATTCTTGATTCCATTTACTTATTCTTGCTTTCCATTATTAGCTTTATACTTCTATATTGCACAGGTTATTTTGTCTAGTGAGTGTCTTAACTTATACCTCGTCTCCACTCCACTGAGGTTAGTCTTGATACTTACTGGGTACCGACCGTGGTGTACTCATACTACACTTCTGCACATTTTTGTGCAGGGCCAGGTATTGGAGATATCAGACTTGGGCGGAGTTAGCTTGTTGATCGCAAGGATTCAAGGTAGATCTGTTTGGTCATCGCAGTCCCTTGGAGTCCTTTCCTTATATTGTACTATTAGATTGTCACTTGAACAATATTGTATTTCGATCTTTGAGATCTTTCCATGTACTTAACTAGAGTTCGTGACTCTGTATTACCAGTCTTGGGAGGTTATTATGATTATTGCCGCATAGGCTCATTTCGCTCTTGTATCGGTATTCATATTAAATTCTGTTTCAAATTAACATTGTTAATAATTTGTTTAATTGTTATAGTAATCGGCTTACCTAGTCTTAGAGACTAGGTGCCATCACGACATCCTACAGAAGGATTTTGGGGGTCGTGACAAGTTGGTATCAGAGCTCTAGGTTCATAGTTTCTACGAGTCACGAGCAAGTTTAGTAGAGTCTTGTGGATCGGTACAGAAACATCTGTACTTATCTTTGAGAGGTTACAGAACTATTAGGAAAATTCCACTTCTTTCATTCCTATCATGCAAATTTGTTGATTTCGAAGTTTGAAACTTTGTATCTCTATTCTCTCATAGATGGTGAGGACACGCGCTACCGGATCAGCTGAGCAGACACCTGCACCCTATGCTAGAGCCGCGAAAGGTTGGGGTTGAGGTAGATGCCGAGGAGGAGAATGTGCCAGAGCTAGAGAACTTGCCATAGCAGCAGTTGAGGAGCTGCCAGTAGCTCCGGTTAGGGGATAAGCATCAGAGGTGCGTGTTGTTACCCCTAGACTTCAGGCGACTTTAGGTCAGTTCTTGAGCATGTTTGGTACATTAGCTCTAGCGGGATTGATCTCCGTTGCACCATCTACTTCGCAGATTGGAGGAGGAGTTCAGACGTCCACCGCCCGTACTACAGAGCAGCGGGCTCATATTGGTCAGGTTCTAGGTGTGATATTGGTACAACATGTTATTTCGGTTCAGCCTGAGGTCAAGCCAGGGGAATCAAAGGAGGAGCAGAAGAGGCTTGAGAGGTTCAAAAGGTATACTCCACCTACTTCTAGTGGCACAACTGCCAAGGATGCATATGGATTTCTAGAGAAGTGTCACTGCATTCTCCGCACCATGGGTATTGTAGAGGTGAACGGAGTTGCTTTTAATACATTTCAACTATCGGGGACAGCGTATTAGTGGTGAAAGGTTTATGAAGAGGGTAAACCAGTCAATACAACATCACCCGCTTGGGCTCAATTTTCGAAGATATTTTTGAGGGAGTTTGTTCCCCAGACCCTCTGGGATGCGTGGCTTATAGAGTTTGAGCAGCTGCGTCAGGGCACCATGACAGTGTTAGAGTATGCCATCAGGTTCAATGAGTTATCCCATCATGCACCTACCTTGGTTCCTACAATCAGAGAGCGAGTCCGCAGATTCATTGAGGGGCTCAGTTATGATCTTAGATTCTGCATGGCTTAGAGTTGTAGACTGATACTCCATTTCAGCAGGTGGTGGATATTTCCAGGATGTTAGAGCGTATTCAAGGTGAGGAGAGGGAGGATAAGGAGACCAGGAGGTCTCGATGTTCTATAGGGTTCAGTGGATTCTACTCTTCTGCTCTAACCCATCGTGGCGGAGGTTAAGGCAGTCGGCCAGTCCAGTCCGTACTTCAGACTACTCGTGGTGCTTCAGTTAGTTAGTGTACTCATGTGAGGAAGTCATCTTTTAGTGCACCACCAGTATGGGGTTCCTACAATGGTTATTTCAGTTTTCCGGCACAGACTCAATACGAGCAGCCACGCCCGCAGAGGGGTTGTTATGAGTGTGGTGATACTAGGCACATCATGAGAGATTGTCCCAGACTAAGGAATGAAGGATTTCATCAGAGCACTCAGGCCACGAGCTCTATTCCAGTTGCTACTCTACCTGCACAGCTAGTTAGGGGTGAAGGACAAGCGGGCATAGGGTACCCTAGAGGGTGAGTCCTCTTATCTTGCTTCACATATGGGTGAGTTTCATAATTTTGTACTCTACTTATGTGTTTACCCTTGTTGGGATATTCTTGTTACAACCCAAATTCGCATACCATAGATCACGTCGTAAGTAGTCGATGTAAATCCAAGAAGATATTATCTTTGAGATGATAAGAAGTTAATCCTATTGGTCTTAAACGATACAAGGGTGTATAAGAGTGGTTAACAAATATTAGAAGTTAAACGAATCAAGGATGTTGTAACCCATATTTTCGGGTAACACTAGAGGTGATTAACTGTCCCAAGAGGTCTTGTTTTAATGTATTTGAATCATATAATATCCGCATCATAAGTCTTGAAGTCAAGCGAGTTATGAAACAAAAGTCGATAAAAGTTGTCGCAACTTAGGTTTATAATTTTACTTAAACTTTAGGTCAAATGTTACTGTATTTTTCTCCCAATGTGCTTGGATTTATGGGGTGATCTACCTATCAAATTGAAGATCTATGAGTCTAGTTTCCAACGCATTAAACTGTTCATTGATACAATCTCAGAATAGAGAGATATTCGCATTTTCGCGAGAGTGCGCCAAGCTGCTCTCTATGGGGCCCACAAAGGCGGTTTAAGACATATGGACATATATAAGATACCTCAACCCCGTTTTAAGTCATTATTTTTCAGTATATTCAGACCTTATAACCCTAAAAACAGTCTCTCAAGGTTCTCTCATGATCCAAGACCCAAACAAAGGGCAAACAACACAAATCAAATGTCGGGAATCCCGTGGCGCTAGTAAGTTTCTTGTTCTTCTTGTTGTTGCTGATTTTTGTGTTGTTACAGCTCGTGTGGGAGGTTGTTTTAGGTGTTTTATGTCCTGTAAATACACCTTCAAGTTTTTAATATCAACCCTAGGTAATTTCAAGTCTTCTAAAGTAATTCTAGTGCCGAAAAACCTGAATTAATTGCTAGTTTCGCTTCCTTGTTCTTGTGGCAGAATTGAAGGGATATTTCGTGGAAAATTAAGGTCAAATTGGAGTTGTTCTTTCTGTTTAAAGGTAAGGAACCTCTTACTCTATATATATTTAAGATTATCCAAGTTGCAGCTAAGTCATTGAAGCTAGAACTTGTGAAATATATATCGAAAGGCTTGGTAGTAATGTTGTTGGTTGGTGGACTGTTTTGGAGGCTCAATATGATTATTAATGATGTTGTTTGGGCTGTTTGGTGATTGTATTGACTTGTGGGAAGTCATATAAATAGGGAAGGTGCTGTCCATTTCATCGTAAAATAGGTTGTGGTGGATACATAATAGTTACGACGCTTAAACGATAATGATAGTGCCATTTCTCTTATTGTAGACTAAGGAGTCGTGACATTTGCATAGCTTGAGGTTGGGCAGTATATACAAGGTATGTGAGGCTATCCCCTTCATTCTTTTGCACGACTCCGATTGTACATAATGTAATGAACGAGCTCCTAAAGATACTCTACTCTTAGAAGCTAGCAGTACTTACATTGCTGCCCTTCTTATGAAACGATTGATATTGATGTTACTTCTCTTATTCTTATATTATCAATGTTGTTGGTAGTTCCTGATTCTTATAAGATTCTTGATGAAGAGTTAATCCTAATAACGTGTACGAAGGATACCAACCTTATGTCACTCCGAAAGGTTCAAAATGTGATTCCAATGAGTCCAGCATGCATCATATATATGTATCTATTTTACTCTACCGAGCCGCGCTATAGTCGGCCGGGTATGGCACCTATTGTGCAACCACTGATCAGTTGGGTTTTACCGAGCTCCACGTGGCCGGGTACGATTCTACCGAGCCCTATGATGGCCGGGTACGTTTTACCGAGCCTATTATGGCCGGGTACGATATGATGATGGTGATGCCCACAAAGGCGTATGTTTTAAAAGTTTATGTATATATATGTATGTATCATGTATTTCATGTCAGTAGCCCTCAGAGGTACCCAGATGTCACAGGTTGTATATTCTCTATCCCTGTTTACATTACTGTTCTTACTTATGCTTTCTTGCCTCACATACTCAGTACTTTATTCGTACTGACGTCCTTTTTATTTGTGGACGCTGCATGTCGTGCTGCAGGTCCTGATAGACAGGTAGACGTAGCTCCCCCACCACAGTAGGCTGTCCAGTTCAGCGGTTATTGGCGAGATCCCTTCTCCGGACTTGCCGTGGTCTTGGTATGCATTTTTGTTATAGACATTATGGGTATGTCGGGGCCCTGTTCCGGCAATGTTGTAGAACTTATGTTCCTTTAGAGGCTCATAGACAGGTGTCGACTCATGGTAGCTCGTACCTTATATATAGTTTCTTGACAGTCTTGTCGTCTCATGTTATGTATGTTCATGACATTATCTTTCATTGTTGGATGTTCATGATCCATGTCTACTATTTATATTGATCTTGTCGGCCCTTAAAGATAATAAGGAAGGTTAGATAAAATGTACGTTGGTGCTCGGCAAGTATGGCCCGGGTGCTAGTCATGACCCTCCAGTTGGGTCGTGACAAACTTGGTATCAGAGCAAGTCTGTCCTAGGGGTTGTCTATGAGCCGTGTCTAGTAGAGTTTTGATTATGGATGTGTAGCGCGCCACATTTATAATCAGGAGGCTACGTGACATCTAGGGTTGTTACCTTCTTCCTGAATCTAGATCGTGCATAGAGTTGAGTCGTAAGTGTTCATATCTAATATTCACCTTGTTTTCTTTTAGCGATGCCTTCGACTAGGAAGCAAGCGATTAGTAAACGACTTGATACAGCTGTAGGAGAGGGTAACATTCAGGTGCCTCCAGCCATAGCAGGCCAAAGTGAGCCTCAGAGTGAGATGCCGTCTCATACCTCTCTGTCTCCTCCAGAGGATATTAGGAGGCACCCAGTACATCCAGTTCCTCCGTCTAGCACTACAGACCATGATATGCGCAGTGCGGTGCAATTATTGACTAGCTTGGTAGCTGCTCAGGCTCAGAGGTAGAATACCGGTGCTGCTGATAAATCGGTTAGTGCGAGAGTTCGTGATTTTATTAATCTAGACCCTCCAGTGTTTACCGGATCAGACCCCAAAGAGCACCCACAAACATTTATTGATCAGATTCATCGTACATTGCGGGTTATGCATGCTAGTGATACGAAGGCAGTGGAGTTGGCTTCTTATCGGTTACAAGATTTAGCGGTTTTCTGGTATGATAATTGGGAGAGATCTAGGGGTCCGAACGCTCCTCCAGCCGTGTGGAAGGAATTTTCTGAGGCCTTTCTTCATCACTACTTGCCAGTTGAGATACGACGAGCTAGAGCTGATAAGTTCTTGAACCTTCGACAGGGTAATATGAGTGTACGAGAGTATAGTATACAGTTTGATTCTTTAGCAAGGTATGCTCCCCATATGGTGGCCAAGATGAGTGATAGGGTGCATCTGTTCGTGAACGGGTTGGGACCACATCTGATAAATGAGTGCACAACAGCCTCCTTGGTAGAGGGCATGGATATTTTCCGTATTCAGGCTTATGCCCAGACCCTTCAGGATCATAAGTTATATGCTAAGCTCTCTAAATGTGAATTCTTGCTGAACTCAGTAGCATTCCTTGGCCATGTGATATCTGATGAGGTTATTAGTGTCGACTCTCAGAAGATCGATGCAGTGAAGAATTGGCCGAGATCTACAACACCGTCAGAAGTCCGTAGCTTCCTGGGGCTAGCAAGATATTATAGGCAGTTTGTAGAATGGTTTTCCTCTATATCAGCACCATTGACTAAGTTAACACAAAAAGCTACCAAGTTCCAGTGGTCTGATGCTTGTGAACATAGTTTTCAGGAGCTAAAGAATCGATTGACATCCGCGCCAGTGCTCACTCTCCCAGAAGGAACAGAAGGTTATGTGGTATATTGTGATGCCTCAGGTATAGGTTTGGGGTGCGTATTGATGCAACGTGGGAAGGTGATTGCTTATGCATCAAGACAATTGAAGAAGCATGAAAAGAATTACCCGACTCATGATTTGGAATTGGCTGCAGTAATATATGCTTTGAAGATATGGCGGCACTACTTATACGGCGTCCATGTTGACATCTACACAGATCACAAGAGTTTACAATACATCTTCAAGCAGAAGGAGTTGAATTTGAGGCAGCGTAGGTGTCTTGAATTACTGAAAGACTACGACATCGAGATATTGCACCATCCTGGTAAAGCCAATGTTGTGGCAGACGCTCTCAGCCGTAAGTGAATGGGAAGCTTAATACATATTGAGGCAGGTAGACAAGGGTTGACCAAAGAGCTTCACCTGCTGGCCAATATGAGAATCAGATTGTTGGACTCTGATGACGGAGGTGTTACTGTACAGAATACAGCAGAATCATCTTTGGTAGCCAAGGTAAAAGCACGGCAATATGAAGATCCTACCTTAGTAAGATTGAGGGAGGGAATTCAGCAGTGTAAGATTACAGCTTTCAAGATCGGTGGAGATGGGACACTGAGATACCAGGGCCGATTATGTGTACCTAGTATGGCAGGGTTGCGAGAGAAGATTATGATTGAGATTCACCAGTCCCGATATTCTATCCATCCTGGCTCGACAAAGATGTATCATGACGTTAAGGAGCAGTATTGGTGGGATAACATGAAGAAGTCTATTGTAGAATTTGTAGCCCAGTGTCCTAATTGTCAACAAGTAAAGATCGAGCATCAGAAACCCAGTGGATTGATTCAGAATATAGAGATTCCGACCTACAAATGGGAGGTGATTAATATGGACTTCATTATTGGATTACCTCGCTCTTATCATAAGTTTGACTCCATCTGGGTGATAGTTGATCAACTTACAAAATCTGCCCATTTTCTGCCAGTTAAGACAACTTACATGGCTGAAGATTATGCGAAGTTGTATATCAAGGAGATTGTTAGGCTTCATGGTGTGCCGGTATCTATTATATCAGACCGAGGAGCTCAATTTACGGCTAACTTTTGGAGGTCTTTTCAGAAGGGTTTAGGCACACAAGTAAATCTCAGCACTGCATTCCATCCGCAGACTGACGGACAGGCTGAACGTACCATCCAGATGCTTGAAGATATGCTACGAGCATGTGTTCTAGATTTCAAGGGAATTGGGATGACCATCTGGCACTTATAGAATTTGCCTACAATAATAGCTACCATTCCAGTATTAAAATGGCCCCGTATGAGGCACTGTATGGGAGGAGATGTAGATCACCAGTTGGATGGTTCGAAGTCGGTGAGACAGAATTATATGGGCCAGATTTGATTCACCAAGCCATTGAGAAGGTGAAAGTGATACAAGAGCGACTGAGGACGGCACAAAGCAGGCAAAAGTCTTATTCCGACGTCCGACGTCGTGATCTGGAATTTGAGGTTGGTGATTGGGTTTTCCTGAAGATCTCGCCGATGAAGGGTGTTATGCGTTTTGGGAAGAAGGGTAAGTTGAGTCCGCGGTATATTGGGCCGTACAAAATTCTTCGACGAATTGGACAGGTTGCTTACGAGTTAGAATTGCCATCTGAATTGGAATTTGTCCACCCGGTATTCCATGTATCTATGTTGAGGAAATGTATTGGAGACCCTTCTTGGGTCATCCCTATCAAAGATGTACAAGTTACAAAGGATCTATCATATGATGAAGTGCCAGTGGCTATATTAGATCGACAAGTCCGCAAGCTGAGAACAAAGGATGTAGCTTCCGTGAAAGTATTATGGAGGAACAAGAATATAGAAGAAATGACATGGGAAGCAGAAGAGGAGATGAAGTCTAAATACCCTTACCTATTCCAGAGTGAAGATAACGAGGATGCCGGGGGAAAGGACGCATTATAAGGTGAAACGGCTCTATGAGGTAAGCAATAGCTTGTGAATACTCTTTTTTTTTAATACAAAATGGTGATATGCAGATAATGTACATATCCATAATGCTTTGTATAGTCTTGTAAGGCCATAGGTTGGGTTTAACTGCTTGCAAGTTTGGCTAGTGTCCATTTTATGGGGGAAACTCAGCCGGAAATCTCCGTCGGAATCCACGATAAGTTAGACACCCCATAAACCCTTACATTCGAGGACGAATGTTCCTAAGGGGGAGAGGGTGTTACAACCCAAATTCGCATACCATAGATCACGTCGTAAGTAGTCGATGTAAATCCAAGAAGATATTATCTTTGAGATGATAAGAAGTTAATCCTATTGGTCTTAAACGATACAAGGGTGTATAAGAGTGGTTAACAAATATTAGAAGTTAAACGAATCAAGGATGTTGTAACTCGTATTTTCGGGTAACACTAGAGGTGATTAACTGTCCCAAGAGGTCTTGTTTTAATGTATTTGAATCATATAATATCCGCATCATAAGTCTTGAAGTCAAGCGAGTTATGAAACAAAAGTCGATAAAAGTTGTCGCAACTTAGGTTTATAATTTTACTTAAACTTTAGGTCAAATGTTACTGTATTTTTCTCCCAATGTGCTTGGAATTATGGGGTGATCTACCTATCAAATTGAAGATATATGAGTCTAGTTTCCAACGCATTAAACTGTTTGTTGATACAATCTCGGAATAGAGAGATATTCGCATTTTCGCGAGAGTGCGCCAAGCTGCTCTCTATGGGGCCCACAAAGGCGGTTTAAGACATATGGACATATATAAGATACCTCAACCCCGTTTTAAGTCATTATTTTTCAGTAAATTCAGACCTTATAACCCTAAAAATAGTCTCTCAAGGTTCTCTCATGATCCAAGACCCAAACAAAGGGCAAACAACACAAATCAAATGTCGGGAATCCCGTGGCGCTAGTAAGTTTCTTGTTCTTCTTGTTGTTGCTGATTTTTGTGTTGTTCCAGCTCGTGTGGGAGGTTGTTTTAAGTGTTTTATGTCCTGTAAATACACCTTCAAGTTTTTAATATCAACCCTAGGTGATTTCAAGTCTTCTAAAGTAATTCTAGTGCCGAAAAACCTGAATTAATTGCTAGTTTCGCTTCCTTGTTCTTGTGGCAGAATTGAAGGGATATTTCGTGGAAAATTAAGGTCAAATTGGAGTTGTTATTTCTGTTTAAAGGTAAGGAACCTCTTACTCTATATATATTTAAGATTATCCAAGTTGCAGCTAAGTCGTTGAAGCTAGAACTTGTGAAATATATATCGAAAGGCTTGGTAGTAATGTTGTTGGTTGGTGGACTGTTTTGGAGGCTCAATATGATTATTAATGATGTTGTTTGGGCTGTTTGGTGATTGTATTGACTTGTGGGAAGTCATATAAATAGGGGAGGTGCTGTCCGTTTCATCGTAAAATAGGTTGTGGTGGATACATAATAGTTACGACGCTTAAACGATAATGATAGTGCCATTTCTCTTATTGTAGACTAAGGAGTCGTGACATTTGCATAGCTTGAGGTTGGGCAGTATATACAAGGTATGTGAGGCTATCCCCTTCATTCTTTTGCACGACTCCGATTGTACATAATGTAATGAACGAGCTCCCAAAGATACTCTACTCTTAGAAGCTAGCAGTACTTACATTGCTGCCCTTCTTATGAAACGATTGATATTGATGTTACTTCTCTTATTCTTATATTATCAATGTTGTTGGTAGTTCCCGATTCTTATAAGATTCTTGATGAAGAGTTAATCCTAATAACGTGTACGAAGGATACCAACCTTATGTCACTCCGAAAGGTTCAAAATGTGATTCCAATGAGTCCAGCATGCATCATATATATGTATCTATTTTACTCTACCGAGCCGCGCTATAGTCGGCCGGGTATGGCACCTATTGTGCAACCACTGATCAGTTGGGTTTTACCGAGCTCCACGTGGCCGGGTACGATTCTACCGAGCCCTATGATGGCCGGGTACGTTTTACCGAGCCTATTATGGCCGGGTACGATATGATGATGGTGATGCCCACAAAGGCGTATGTTTTAAAAGTTTATGTATATATATGTATGTATCATGTATTTCATGTCAGTAGCCCTCAGAGGTACCCAGATGTCACAGGTTGTATATTCTCTATCCCTGTTTACATTACTGTTCTTACTTATGCTTTCTTGCCTCACATACTCAGTACTTTATTCGTACTGACATCCTTTTTATTTGTGGACGCTGCATGTCGTGCTGCAGGTCCTGATAAACAGGTAGACGTAGCTCCCCCACCACAGTAGGCTGTCCAGTTCAGCGGTTATTGGCGAGATCCCTTCTCCGGACTTGCCGTGGTCTTGGTATGCATTTTTGTTATAGACATTATGGGTATGTCGGGGCCCTGTTCCGGCAATGTTGTAGAACTTATGTTCCTTTAGAGGCTCATAGACAGGTGTCGACTCATGGTAGCTCGTACCTTATATATAGTTTCTTGACAGTCTTGTCGTCTCATGTTATGTATGTTCATGACATTATCTTTCATTGTTGGATGTTCATGATCCATGTCTACTATTTATATTGATCTTGTCGGCCCTTAAAGATAATAAGGAAGGTTAGATAAAATGTACGTTGGTGCTCGGCAAGTATGGCCCGGGTGCTAGTCATGACCCTCCAGTTGGGTCGTGACAATTCTATAGTGGTAGCCCGTGTATATCATTTGGTTTTGTTCACTATTGAGAGCAATGAGATTAGAAATGACTTTCTGTTACTCATTACGGTAGGTTTTGATGTGATTTTTGGATGGTTGGGTTACGGTTTGTGATTTAGATGCTCTACCGGTGCGAGGGGTTCATTACGTGTTGTGATTTTGTTATGTGGAATTGAATTTTTGGAAGGTTTCGGTTGGTATAATGTGTATTCTACTTGTGATTCAGTGCTGAGGATAGGATCCTCGCATTTTCATACAGTTTTATATGGTTGAACTGTGCGGAGTGCCGCGATGGAGTTGTATTAGAATGAGATCCTCGTGATTAGTTCATATGTTTTGATTCTCCCTTGTGGAATTGATTCGTAGTATAGTACTGATAGGGAGTTGTGTCTGTAGGGCTTGTTTGATAATTCTCTCATGTGATTCTCTTTGCATATTTGGTCATATTTGCATTGTGCTTATTGGGTTTTAGCTTGCGAGGTGTGTGCCCAAGTGGCATTAGATGTGACTCGTTAATTTGAGTGAATGGTCATGGGATCTTCACGTTTCTCGTATTGTTGTCAATGTTGTGAAGTTTTGGAGCAGGGTTCTAGCTAACATGAGGTTAATTGCTAGTGCTGGATTTGATTATGGGCAACTGTGGTGGCGAGAGTTGTTGTTATGGGCATGTGTGTGATGTGTTACGTCGTGTAATTGTACCTTGTGAGTGTAGGCATGGGTTGTTGTAGTTGGATCGTGTGTGTTGATGAGTGAATCGGGTCCTTGGGAAATAATCGAATGGTGAAAATTTTGGTCTAAGGATTATCAGTGTGGGTGGAAGGAATAATTTTTAGTTGAGATGGTGTTTTCGGGCTTATGTGGATTGCGATGACGTGGGATCACCCGCGAGCATATGTATGGTGAGTACATTCAGTGATTTGATGACTTTGGAATGGTTCTTGGCATGTTCGAGGATGAACATCTATTTAAGATGGGGAGAATGTAACGACTCGACCGGTCGTTTTGAGGATTTGCATCCCGTTCGGTGGATTAAGGTCTCGAGCAGCTTCGTATTATGTATTATGACTTGTGTGTGTGGCCGGGTTCAGTTTTCGGATGATTCGAGATTGATTTGAAAAGATGATTCTTATTTTAGAAGCTAAAGCGATAAGAGTTAACCGGAGTTTGACTTTTTTGTAGATAACTACAAAATGGTGTTTTGATGATTTATGATAGCTTTGTATGGTGATTTTGGACTTAGGCGCGTGTCCGGATTTGGATTTGGAGGTCTGTAGGTTAATTTGATACATTTTGGCAAAAGTTGGAAAGTTAAAGGTTTGGAAGTTTGAGAGGTTTGATCGGGAATTGACTTTGTTGATTCGGGTTCGGATTGCAATTCTACAAGTTGGAATAGCTCCGTTGTGTCATTTGGGACTTGCATGCAAAATTTGACGTCATTCTGGGTTGATTTTCATAGTTCATTAAGTTTAAATTGAGGTGCGATTATTGGTTTTGATGTTATGTTTTGGGATTTGAAGCCTCGAGTAGGTTCGTATTATGTTTTGGGACTTGTTGGTATGATTTGACGGGGTCCGGTGGGGCTTGGGTGTATTTTGGATCATTGGCTGAGAGACTAGTTAAGTTAAGAAATTTGGAGTTAGACCATGGTCAATATCAGGTCAACACGACCTCTTTTCAGTGTTTTGAGTGCGCGATCAGGTCTATAGCGTGTTGTATGATTGAAATTCATATATTGTTTGTATCCGAGAGGTTCCAGATGAATTTCGGGGTGGTTCCGGATCATTTCGGTAAAATTTGGGATTGCTGGTGCCGGTACTTCGCAATTGCGAACTTTTTTGGTCGCAAATGCGCCATCTGCAGCTGGGTTAAGAGTTTGGAATTTCGGAATTTTAGCTCATTCTTTCATATTTTGAACCCTAGACTCGGTAGGAGGCGATTTGGAGGGTGGATTTTCATCTACAATCATTGGGTAAGTGATTTTGATTAATTTTCAACTATTTTAGACGATTATAAATGAGATTTAACATCAAAATTAGGGGAATCAAAGGGGAATTTTGAGAAACTTTGTCTATGTTTGAATAATGAAAATTTGGGATTTGAGAGTCGAATTGGACTCGAATTTTGAAACAAAATACATATATGGACTCGTGGGGTTATGTCTAGTCGGAATCTACCCCTGGACCCGGGTTTTGACCGGGCGGACTTTTGAGAAATTGTGTAAAGATCATTGCTTTATTTATTGGAATTGATATCTCTTGCATTATTTGATGTTATTAAGTCGATTTATGTTAGATTTGAGCCGAGAGAAGGTGAATTGTATAGGAAAAGCAATTTTAGAGTATTGATTGAGGGCTTTTGAGGTAAGTATCTTTCCTAACTTTAGGTGGGGGAACTGTCACGACCCAAAATCCATAAAGGTCGTGATGGCGCCGGACTCCACTGTCAGGCAAGCCAACACTAAATAGTTAATTAAATCCTCATTTTTATATTTTTGAAATCATAAATTTACTTCAATTTGTCTAGTAAAAGATGAATTTACAGAATAAATAACAATGCTTTCCAATTCTAATAGGGAACATCCCATAATCATCCCAGACCCCGGTGTCACAAGTGCATGAGCCTTTTATAGAAATTTAAAATAAAATACAATAACTGTCCGGAATACAACTTGGATAGGAAAGAAGAAACAATACTCTGAAGGAGACTCTGCTGGCTGTGATGCGTCAAATAGAAAGCAGCTCACCTAAGTCCCCGCTATAATCGCGCCTCTGCGCCCACAAGGCCGCTAAACATATGCGTACCTGCACAAAAATGTGTAGCAAGTGTAGTATGAGTACGTAAATCAACGCGTACCCAGTAAGTATCCCGCCTAACCCCGAAGAAGTAGTGACGAGGGGTCGACTTCGACACTTACTATGGGCTATAAATGGGATGTCAATGATATAATTAAGTATGGATTATATGAACGGTTGGAAGCTCAATATTTTGAAGTAAGTAAGTAGTTCTTTTATAATTAAGAAATCTCCAAATTTATCTCTCATTATTTAACAATTTAACTCAGGCCGAGGAGGCAATTTTATTATTTATAAATTTCAAGGCAAGCAATACAAGCATGCGCAATTCATGCCGAGGTCGTACGACCCGATCCAACAAATATTTAAACTGTGCACTGCCAGAGGGTCGAATGGCGCGAACCATAGATGCATCTATTTAATCTGCCGAGGCGTTCGGCCCGTTCCACAAAGATAAACACATTCAAACAGTCAATCAAGACTTCATCAAGGGGGAATTATCCAAGGAAATGTCAATTTCTCTTTTAACAGTCAAAAAATGATGTTTAGCTTTTTAGAAAGTTTATTTACCAAGTTCGATATGATTTAGGCATTTAAATTGACAACAAGGTTGCGAATATTACAAGTAGAGCATGTTTTTGGGTCCTAGACTACCCAGACTTAAGCATAATAGTAGCTACGCACGGACTCTCGTCACCCCGTGCGTACGTAGCCCCCACAAATAGGAGCACATATTGATTTATTTCACCTATGGGGTAAATTTCCTCTTACAAGGTTAGAAAGGAGACTTACCTTGCTCCGAAATTACATAATCGGCTCCAAGGCCGCTCCGACAATTCAAATTGATGTCCGTCGCTCCAAAACTAGTCAAATATGACGCAACCGAATCAAAATATACTCTAATACTCATAATTAATCAACCCCCCGGGCCCATAATTACGAACTTAGTCGTAATGTTGTAATAGAATCCGATGTTTGTCATTTCATAGAAATACTTTCACTATTGAGTTTATCCTTAAACAATTAATTGGAATTGTGGTTATCAGAAATCATTAATCTATTTTAATTGAAGTTATGTTTAAAGAGGGTGTTGTTCCTTGTTGAGTCATCCGTTCATTTTGTTGTTATTGAGATTCTATATACGTTGTGTTGAGCTGTGGGCTATTTGTTGTGGAAATATTGATATCGTTGAATCTTTGGAAAGGTTGTGGCCTATGGGCACTTGTAATAGCAGTTGATATGTTGTGTTGTTGTGATGATAGCACATGTGAATTATTGTGTGGTTTGGTTGCTGTTATGCGGAGTATAAGGGTGACATTTCACCGTTGTTGTTTTGCGGGACATAAGGATGGTATCTCACTGTTGTTGAATATACAGAGTGATACGTGTGGCTATTGTGTTATTGTTCGGGTGGAGCGATAAGGGTGGCTATTATACAGAGTGATACGGGTGGCTATCAGAGAGATAATGGTGGCAATGTCAGGGGTGATGTGTTATGGCTTGGGGACATTGTGTTGGTAATTTTCGTGTGATGGTGTGATTTTTCTTGTGCATGTCATACACCCTGCGTAACTTATTTTGTTGCTTCGATGAGCTACTCGATGTCTTTGATATTACTTGTTAACTTGGGCTGTAGTAGTACACTCGCACAAGCATACACCGTAGTATGCCACTTATACTAGCTCAGGAGTACGAAACTTGACCATTATTGATCATGCCCATGTGTTCTTGTATTATCCATTTTTATGTTGCTATTGATCCTGTAACCATGCCGGGCGGATTGTGAGCCTGTGACCATGCCGGGCGGATTGTGATTGTGAGCCTGTGACCATATCGGGCGGATTGTGATTGTGAGCCTGTGACCACGTCGGGCAGATTGTGATTGTAAGCTTGTGACCATGCCGGGCGGATTGTGAATGTGATCCTGTGATCATGTCGGGCAGATTGAGATATTGGCACGTGAGTTGTCCGTTCGATTATGATTCGAGATGTGGGCACGAGGTGCTGTGAGTATACTAAGAGATGAAGTATTACGGAGTAATTTCGTTGTGAACCTTGTGTTAGAATGACTTGATTTATTTGTTGTCATTGTGTTCCTTAATTGGTTTCAACGGTACTTTCATGGTGTTCCTATTTCCTTACTGTTTATATCACACGTTGATTCTTGTTGCCATTTACTGATTCCTACTTTCCATTATTAGCTTTATACTTCTATACTGCACGGGTTATTTTTTTTCTAGTGAGTGTCTTGACTTGTACCTCATCTCTACTCCACCGAGGTTAGTCTTGATACTTACTGTGTACCGATCATGGTGTACTCATACTACACTTATGCATATTTTTGTGTAGAGTCAGATATTGGAGATATTAGACTCGGGTAGAGTTAACTTGTTGATCGCAAGGATTCAAGGTAGATCTGCTTGGTCATCGCAGTCCCTTGGAGTCCTTTCCTTATATTGTACTGTCAGATTGTCACTTGAACAGTATTGTATTTTGATCTTTGAGATCTTTCCTTGTACTTAACTAGAGTTCGTGATTCTGTATTATCAGTCTTGAGAGGTTGTTATGATTATTGTTGCGTAAGCTCATTTCGCTCTTGTATCGGTATTCATATAAAACTGTGTTTCAAATTAGCATTGTTAATAATTGGTTTAATTATTATAGTAATCGACTTACCTAGTCTTAGAGACTAGGTGCTATCACGACATCCTACGGAGAGAGTTTAGGGCCGTGACAGTTTTTCTAAAAAATTAATAATATTAGAAAACCATATAGTGTGTTGATGAGATTTTGTAGTTCACAAAATTAATAATAATCTCTCTGTGTTATTTGAAGTAATAATATGAAGTTAAATATATAAAATAGTTATAAGAAAAATGAGCAGTTTTCCTTCTTTTGATGGATTGTTACAGTCAGATACGTACCCAAAATATGGGATGAAATTCAAAAAAACTAAATTTACAAGTGGACATTGAAAAATAGCCACAATTTAAAAATTAATCGAAATTTAACCATTTTTTATGTAAAGATAAATATGAACGAAAACACTTTGCAAAATCTGAAAAATATTCCAGCATAATATACTGGAGTTCCAGTATAACATACTGGTCCAACATAATATGCTGGAAGTTTATACACAAGTGCTCCAATCTCTGGTATATTTTGCTGGAACTTTCCGTATGTTGGAGTTTCAGCATAATATGCTGGAAGGTCACAGGTGCACCAATCTCCAGTATATTATGCTGAAACTTTCCGTGTTGCAGCAAAATAGTGGCTATTTTTTAATGACCTTGCAAACACTGGCTATTTTTCAATTACCAGTCCGAAAACTTGCTAGCTCGTGCTATTTATGACATTCTTTCAAAGAATATTTTCTTAAAAAATGAATTTTATCACCAAATACTCGAACATAAAGTACCTAGGACTAGAAATCATCAAATGTCCGACCCTTGGACTAGACCTTTTTGTTTGCACTTAATGGATGTCTAAATCTTAATTATTATGATCTCAGGTATTAAGTGTGTTTGTTTCTAAAGTCTGAATCTTAATAATCCAAATGTTAATCATTAAGTATTTTTTTTAATTCACAACACTTAATGGGTCAGAATATGTTTGTATAATTAAGATCTATAACAAAGACTTAATTACATTGAGATGCTATCATCCACATTCATTACTAAACGAGGCCTTTTGAACTATATAACATATGTTTTTTTAAAAATAAAAATATTTCCAGAGTAAGAAATATATATCTATGTTATATTAAAAGAGAAATAATATCAAAATATTAAGCCAATTGACAAGTTAATAAAAAGTCACATTAGTAAATATATAATACTAAGTACTTGCTAATTTATTAAAGAATAAATAAAGAACAAACAATTTATTTGATTACTATCTTATGTGTATCCTTTGATTTTTTTATAGTTTTTTTTATATTTCTGCACACTATATTAAATAATAAAATAACAACTAATATTTATTAAAATAATATGATAAATTAGATCATAATTTTATATAAGATTAATATTTTATACTAGTATACATAAGAACCAAGGAATTCAGCGGTAAAAGGAAATATCATCTTAAAATTGATTTAAGTAAGTTTATTTTTAAAAAAAATTCAAGACTGTCTACTAATAAGATTTAACTCTTTTTTGGTAATTAATTAGTACGATCTAACTTTGAAGTGTGAAATTTCAGCTATAATCAAATAATTGACCTATGCGAAGAGCCATACCATTAGTTTCTTAATGTCAAATCGTAATTATCGGATTAGTTTGTACGAGTTAATTTGAGCCTTTTCTTTATTTTGATTTCTTAGTTACGCGGTACTAGTAATGTCACCACCATCATTGATAAATATGAAATAGAAATCTTTATACATAACTTACAATTCTCAAAATCGGTAGTACAAGTCACAAGCTCTACTAAGTTTGCTAGAATTAAACAGTATAATATTATTAGGTGACTCTGAGGACTGCGAACGCGACGGTAGGTTTACCTTGAGTCTCCACAACTCGACCAGCCAGTTAATAATCGACAACAACCGTGGCACCTGGATCTACACAAAAATGTGCAGAAGCGTAGTATGAGTACACCACATCGGTACCCAGTAAGTATCAAGACTAACCTCAGTGGAGTAGTGACGAAGGACAATCAAGACACCTACCAGACTAAACAACCTGAACAAGTGCGTAGATGAACTAACAGAGAAACACTATTAATATAAAGCTAAGCAGGATAAGGAATACAAAACAATACTTGCAATGATACGCTAGTAACAACAATATTCAACAGGAAGTAGTCAGGTAATAATGCTATAAAGTAACTGATCACAGTCTAAGTCCGGGGAAACCAAATAAAGGGAAAACCAGCAACAACTTAATAAGGACAACCGCTTTCACACCAGATCTGTTCAAGCATTTCCACGAGGTACCGAACCTCATAATCACAGCTCACGGATCCCAATTCATGAACCTTAATCACTTGGCATCTTGTGCCCATATTACAACTCATAACCGCACGGACGACTCACGTTTCAATAGAACAATCCTCACACATAAGGCAAGATGACAAGAGTACGTATAAGGGTTAATGTCGTCAGGATTCACCTTTTAAAACTGATATGGGTGATTTAACTACGTGTTTGCTTGTGCAAGTGTTCTACCATAATTCCAGTCAACAAATAAGAGTAGAGTCAATGAACGGAACATAAGAAACAATCACCACGAAATGTACAGTGTAACAAAAGCAGCAATGAAGTTTGAAGCATCGACCAACACAACAAGATTAGCTACATAGAACTGAGCAAATAGTGCAACAGGGAGGAAAAAAATTAATATTATGCTAAGGAAAACAACAATCAAAGACAGGTGCACAACAAGAGCTCTCCCGAGGTACTGCCTCATAGTCTCAAATCATAAAATGAATCACAACTTTCCTTATATCACTGCAGGAGCCTTTATATTTAGTTTTGAAAATTATTTTTCCTGAAATAGCATCCCGCATTTTATCTCACCTTATTACACCGCATGACTTCTAGTAGTTCTCCTACTAGCCACGAGTTTCAAGCCCACCATATCTCACCGCATGCGTTTCAACACCCAGACCTTATACCACCGTATGCATATCAATAATAACAATAGTACGGCAAAAACCTCGTGCAACACAATAACAACTGCACGATAGAAACCTCGTGCAAACACAATAACAACCACATGAAAGAAATCTCGTACAACATAATAACAACCGCACGAAAAAAACCTCGTGCAAACACATAACAATTTTCTCAACAAAACACGTATGCCAAAAACACAACTCAAATAAATGATTTTCACAATATTGCCCACATGCCACAATATTTCCTCAAAACATTTTCAATATCACAATCATGTATAGCCCTCGGCTCAACAACACTAAATACAACAGGAACAACAATAATAGAACGAGAATACGACAAGTAAATCAACACAAGAACTTCAGAACACAAAAATAAATGGAAGAACGAACTCACAGAGAAAGACACAACAGGGAAATAATAGTCTCAACAAGAAAAGTTCAACAAGGGAGAGGCAATGTATAACAATAATTCCACGAAACTGCAATTCGATAACAAGAGAGATAGCATGAATCAATGACCCCAAATAAGAATACGTCAACAATGAAAGGGGTATAAAACTTCCATTAAGGTTAAGCAATTACGGAAGAGATAATAATGATTTCAATTAAGGTTAAGCAATTACGGAAGAGAAAATAATGATTTCAATTAAGGTTAAGAAATTACGGAAAGATAGCACGGCGATAAAAGAGGCAACAACTTCAGTTAAGGCACATAAGAGTTTAATCGACAATAAGGGTAGAACATAAAATAATTAATTCTAATTAAGACACGTAAGGGTGAATTTAGTAAATGGGGGATTTAACATGACAAACAACTTCATATCTAATGGACATAAGAACCTAATAGCCCTAAACGGTTAAATTTCCACAAATAAGCCCGAGCACGTACTCGTCACCTCGCGTACATGGCCTTCACATGATATAATTAGCACAAATGACTCAAATCCTAAGGGGTAGTTTTTCCACACAAAGTTAGGCAAGATACTTACCTCAACCCGCGTTCAATCAATCAATTAGAAGGCCTTTCCCTCGATTATCCAACTCTGAACGGCTCGAATCTAACAAAAACAATTTCATACTTTAAATATAACTATAGGAAACTAATTTAAATAATGAAATAATGATCTTAACTAAGAATTGAAAAATCAATCCAAAAAGTCGACTCGTGCGCGCGTCTCGGAACCCGGCCAAAAATTACAAAAATTTGAACACCCATTCGATATCGAGTTCAACCATACAATAATTACACAAAATCCGATACCAAAATCTCGCTCAAATCCCCAAAATTCGGCCTAAGAACTTTTCTCCATTTTACCCAAACTTTTCAACCCAAATCACTAATTAAATGATGAAATCAAAGACACAAATATGAAATTTAACCAAAACTAAGTAAGAATCACTTACCCCAATCACTCTCTTGAAAATCTCTCCAAGAATCACCTCCAACCGAGCTCCCAAAATCAAATTTTGTGAAATAAACTCAAACCCTCGCTTTTGAAATATTTATGTGTGCCCAAATGTCCTTAATCGCGATCGCGAAATACAAATTATACTGGCCACAATTTAACCCTACGCGAATGCGGAAAACATAATGCGAACGCGATACACTGACCTTCAGACCTACGCGATTGTGAGCTACATGACGCATTCACGATGAACAAAGCGTGAATTCAGTTGTTGCTTCACTTCTTCTATGCGAACGCGGCCCTTCCTATGCGTTCGCGATGCTCAAACTCCTTCAGCTTACGCGATCGCATGCCCCAACTGGCGATCGCATAGAACAAACCCCACCAGTTGCTCTAATTATCATACGCGATCGCGGGCTTTCCCACGTGATCGCGTACAAAGAAACCAGATACAGATACCAGAAAAACTTCAGCACATCCCCAAGTCCAAAAATTGATATGTTAACTATCAAAAACTCACCGAAGGGCCCCGGGACCTCAACCAAATATACCAAAAAGTCCTAAAACACGATACGAACTTAGTCGAGCCTTCAAATCACATCAAACAATGCTAAAATCACGAATCGTGCATTGATTCAAGTATAATGAACTTATAAACTATTAACTTCTACATTCGATGTCGAACCCTAACAAATCAAGTCCGATTGACCTAAAATTTTGCATACAACTCATAAATGACATTACGGACCTACTCCAACTTTTGAAGTCGGAATCCGACCCCGATATCAAAAATTCCACTCCTGGTCAAACTTTCCAAAAATCTTCCAATTTTCCAACTTTCGCCAATTAACACCGAAATGACCTATGGACCTCCATATCAACATCCAGACAAGCTCCTATGACTCAAATCACCATACAGAGCTATTAGAATTATCAAAATGCCATTTCAGAGTTGTCTATACAAAAGTCAAAAACTTCGGTCAACTCTTATTGCTTAAGCTTCTAAAACAAGAATCCTTCTTCCAAATTGACCCCGAATCATCCAAAAACCGAACTCGACCACTCACGCAGGTCATAACACATAATACGAAGCTGCTCGAGGCCTTAAGCCACCGAACAGGGCGCTAATTCCCAAAATGACCGGTCGGGTAATTACAAGTAATTAATGGGGTGTGGAGTATCTTAATCATAGTTACGCAGTTGTCACTACCCAAAACCTACTATAGGTCGTGATGGCATCCAATGACTCCCTTAGACAAGCCAATGGTGAACTACAAACTTAATTATTTATTATATTATTTTTTAAATCATAAATCTTATTAGATAGGTAAATCAATGCATTACAAATCGTAGATACGTACAATTTAAATAAAATATAAAGTAAAGGTGTGTCAATGGTAAGCAAAACCATAAACAAATTCTAGAACATCCCAAAATCCGGTGTCACAAGTGCATGAGCATCTAGTAGGAAGTACAATAACAATACAACATCTGTCTGGAATACAAGATAGACATGACAAAGTAAATAATTATGATGGAGACTCTGTGTGTTGCGAATCGTAGCATAGGAATGCAACTTAACATAAAGTCCCCTCTTCAACTGCGCCTACGCGCTCAAATGACCACCAAATGAACCTGTCATATCCTGCACATTTAGTGCAGAAGTACAACATGAGTACGTAAATCAATGCATACCCATTAAGTATCCAGCCTAATCCTGAAGAGGTAGTGATGATGGGTCAGCATTGACACTTACTAGTGGTCTAGTAAATCAAATATAATAAAGTAGACAAATATGAAACATGGTAAATAAACAATGAGAACAAATATAGGCAAATAGTACGGTCTACAACTGAACAGTGAACACAGAATCTTCAATTATAGGATACCTCCTCAAATAGAATACGTAATGGTCAATACCAAACCAACGGTCACATCTCAAGTCAAGGAACTCATGAGTACGCGGACTCCTTATCAGGTATTTTGCACGATTCTGACAAGGCGAGCGACCCGATCCCATAAGAGTGTTTCATAGAACTGTCGAGGTGAACAACCCATTTCCATAAGAGTATTTCATAGAACTGTCGAGGAAAATGGCCCAATCCCATAAGAGTGTGATACATAATCCTACTGAGGCGAACGACTCTACCGAGGGGAATGGCCCGATCCCATAAGAGTGTGTTATATGATACCGCCAAGGCGAACGACCCGATCCCATAAGAGTGTATTACATGATACCGCTGAGGTGAACAACCTAATCCCATAAAAGTGTATTACATGATACCGACGAGGCGAATGACCCGATCCCATAAGAGTGATACTGCCGAGACGAACGACTCGATCTCATAAGAGTATTGCTGAGGTGTTCAACTCGATCCCATTAGAATATAAAACTTTGACAGACCACTGACCCCACTCACGAATATACGTGTGAGTTATAAAATTCAAGAAAAACTATCGGACGAATACGCACAATGCGGAAGAAATCCGTAAAGGAAAGTACAATTTCCATGGTTAATCAAGTAGCTCGTCAAGTGTCTAAAATAGCAACTATGATACTCTACGTGAGTCTAGTCTCAGGCAAAATGAAAATTAAAGCATTTAAATAGGTAAGAATAACTTAAATAGTACAATTAAAGCATGGCGCGAGTCTAAGTCTACCCGGACATAATCAGGAATTCTAGCATATGCACGGACACTCGTCACCTCATACGTGCGTAGCTCCCACAACATGTAGCACATAATAAAACATAACATCTACGGGGTAAATTCTCCCTAAAAGGTTAGAGAAGAGACTTACCTCGCTCCAAAATTTGATAACCGACTCCAATACCTCTCTAACTCCTCAATCCGATGTCAAACGATCCGAAAGTAATAAAATAATGTGAAAACCAATCAGAATATATTCCAATACTCGTCATTTAATGATTTGTAACAATTCCCAACTCCGCTCGAAAAGTCAATAAGGTCAACTCCTAGGCTTACGTGCCCGGATTTCAAATATCATCATAAAAAGTATAACCTTTAGCTTATATATTATATATCCAGAAAGTCGTCCAATTTCATCCACGAATTGACTCTCAAATCAAGGATTTACCATTTCTTAACTTTGGGGCTCAAAACACAAATTTTTACAATCCAAAGATGAATAAAAATTATTATCAACGAATATAATCATGGAAAAACATAAAAATAGAGGTCAGATATTTACCCCTTGTTGAGACAAGAACAACACCGCAAAAATCACCTCAAACGAAGCTCTAGAACTCAAGATATGCTTAAAATACAAAACATCTCGGTTTAAAACATCGTCGAGATGATTTTTGTTCATCGCCTACGCGGGAGACTATCGTATTCGCGGAGAGCAATTTTGTGCGTTGACCGGTCAACCCAGAAATCCTTGTTCACATTCACGGAATCTCTCTCGCGTTCGCGAAGAACAAAAGGTTGCACCAGAAACGAACAATCTTTCCCGACACGGAAATGGGCATAACTCTCTCATACGACCTAAGAATTCAAATATTCTTATTGCTATGGTTCAATAAGGATCTAATGGTTCAATCTAATCACAAATCAAAGGTCGTTTGATCAATATAGTACCCTTTATGCCCAAAGAAACGACGCTGAAACATCAAATAAGAGTGTGACACAATCCAAACACATCTAAAACACACTCGAGGCCTTTGGGACCCCGCCTAATCATACATACCAGTCACAAAACATAACCCGAACCTACTCAAGGTCTCAAATCATACCAAATAACATCAAAACTATGAATCACATATCAATCTAAGCCTAATGAACAAATGACTTTTAAACTTCTAAAACTCATGCCGAACCATACCAAATCAACCCGGAATGACCTCAAATTATGCATGCAAGTCCTAAATGACATAACAGACCTATACTGTAACGAACTGGCCGGTCGTTTGAGTATTTTAACCCCGATCCCCTAATTATTTCTTCTTCTATGTTGTAATATGGATATGTGATTTTTCGGGGGTGTTTGGTTTTGGTTTCGGGAGAGTTTCAAAGTGGAATGGGACATATAGTCCCTAAGTTGGAGCTTTAAGTTGAAAGAGTTGACCGTAGTTTGACTTTTGTATAGATGACTCTGAAATGGAGTTTTAGTGGTTCCAATAGCTCCGTATGGTGATTTTAGACTTAGGAGAATATTCGGATGTTGATTTGGAGGTCCGTAGGTCGTTTTGGCGTGAATTGGCAAAAGTTAGAAAGTTGAAGTTTTGAGAGGTTGGAAGTTTTGATCGGGAAGTAACTTTATTGATATGAGGGTCAAATTTTGATTTTGGGAGTTGGAATAGGTCGGTCATGTCAATTATGACTTGTGTGCAAAATTTGAAGTCAATCGGAGTTGTTTTGGTATGAATCAACATTAGTTTCGAAATTCGGAAGTTCATAGTTTCATAGACTTGAATTGGGTTGTGATTCATAGAATCAATGTTGTTTTATGTGATTTTTGATCTCTAGTAGGTCCGTTATATGTTTTGGAACTTGTTGGTATATTCGGACGTGGTTCTATGGGCCCCGAGTGTGATTCAGAATTGAATCCGGAACATTTTGGACCTTAAGCATTGCTGAAGCATTGTTGCTTCTGGTGTGATCACACATGCGATGGGTGTGGCCGCAGGTGCGGCCTTAGGAACGCAGGTGCGGAAGTGAGTGAGGGACACTCGGATCGCTGAAGAGGGAAGGTCTCCACAGAAGCGAAGTCATTTCTGAGATGGAAGGAAGCGCAGGAGAGGGCCTTGGTTGCCGGTGCGACTTTTCCTCCGCAGGTGTGCGTACGCAGATGCGGTTGGTTTCTCACAGAAGCGGAGGATGATGGGCTTAATGAGAACCACATATGCTATGGTAATTCCGTAGGTGCATAGCCTCAGATGCGGCTGTGGGCTCGCAAATGCGACTTTACTGGGCAGAAAATAGGGAATTATTTAGGGTTTGGTCTCATTTTCATTTTTGGACCTAGAGAGCTCGGTTTATGACAATATTTCGAGAGTTTTTTAAGGAAAACTTTGGGGTAAGAAATACTAACTTGGTTTTGGTTAAATTATACGAATCTAGTATTATTTTCATCATATAATTAATGATTTGAGTTGGAAATTTGGAAAAATATTTATGAAAGTTTCTTAGGCTAAAATTTGGGGATTTGAAAGGTGATTTGAGGTTGAATTTGAGAAATTCTTGTATGGTTGGACTCGTTATTGAATGAGTATTCGTATTTTATAATTTTGGTCGGGTTTCGAGACGCGTGACCGAGTTGACTTTTTATTTCTTTGCAAAGGTCATAATTTTATTGTTCGAAATACTTTCCTATGGTTTATATTTATAGTATGAAGTTGTTTTGACTAGATTCAAGCCGTTTTGAGTTGGATAATCGAGGGAGAGACCTACTAGTAAATTGAGTTAGCGTGATTTGAGGTAAGTGTCTTGCCTAACTTTGTGTGGGGGAATTACCCCTTAGGATTGGTGTTATTTGTGATAACTGTGATGTGTGAAAGCCATGTACGCAAGGTGACGAGTGTGTGCACGGGCTAAATATGGAAATTTATCGGTTTTAGCCATATAGATTCCTTTCATGCCTTAATTGAGTTACATTAACATGTTATAGTCATCATTTTTAGTCTATCTTCACATGTTCTACTTGTCTTATCTCTTACTTGTTAATTGCCCTACATGTTTAGTTGAAGTTGTTGTTGTTTCCTTTATTCCTTACTCATTATTTAACCGTGAATTCTTTACTTGAAGTTGTTATTCTTGGAATATCTTGTTGAATTATTCACTTTCGATTGTTATTGTTGACTCTTGCGTACATCGTGGTTGAGCCATGGACTCTTTATTGTGAAAATACTGCTATTGCTGATTTCTTTGGCAAATTGTGATATTGGGCACTTGAAGCCATGCGGTGTGATAAGGTGGGATAAAATGCAGGATTATATTTCGGAAAAATAATTTTCAAAACTAAATGCATGGTTCCCGCGGTGATATAAGGAAAGATTGTGAATTATTCTTGTGATTCGAGACTACAAGACGATACCTCGGTAGTGACTCTTGTTGGTATTTCTCTATAGTTGCACTTGTCTTTGGTTGTTTTGTTTCCTTAGTATATCATTCCTTGTTTTCTCTGTGTTGCATTATTTGCTTTAGTTCCGTGTAGATAATCTTGTTATGTTATTTGTTGTTTCAATTTCAATGCTATCATTACCACACTACCATATACTTGTACAGTTTTTTCCTTATTTGTTCCGGCAGGGCCTTGACCTGACGTCGTCACTACTCTACCGAGGTTAGGCTTAGCACCTATTGGGTACTGTTATGGTGTACTCATGTTATGCTTCTGCACATCCTTTTGTGCAGATCCAGGTACCTCCTATCAGCCCAGGTATTAGTGAAAGCTCAAATGCGGAGACTTCAAGGTTTACCTGCTGCCATCCGCAGGCCTTAGAGTCCCCCTCTACCTAGATTGCTTTATTTCATTATCCTTTTATAGACATTGATGTATAGGATTATTCAGTAATACTAATTATAGCTTGTGACTTGTATTCGTCGGGTGTTGGGAGTTGCATATGCTGAGTTGCACAGTTTATTTTATATAGTTGTTGAGTTTTTAAACTTTAATTATTATTTGAGTTATTTTTGCATGAATGTTAGGCTTACCTAGTGTTAGAAACTAGGTGCCATCATGACATCCCACGAAGGGTAATTGGGATCATGACATATACCAACTCCCGGAATCATAATTCGGATCCGATATTAACAAAGTCAACTCTCGATTAAACCTATCAACCTTCTAAACCTTCAATCTTCTAACTTTTTCCAAAGAGCATCAAATTAACCTAATGACCTTCAAATCCAAATCCGGACATACGCCTAAGTCCAGAATTATCATCCAGACCTAACGGAACCGTCAAAGTTCTGATCCGAGGTCGTTTACCCAAAAGTCAAACCTTGGTCAACTCTTCCAATTTAAAGCTTCCGAATTGAGAATTATTCTTCCAAACCAACTCTGATCTTCCCGAAAATCTAATCTGACTACACGTACAAGTCATAATACATGAAGTGTAACTACTCAAGGTCTCTGAACCGCCGAACGATACGCTAGAGTTCAAAACGACCGGTCAGATCGTTACAACAGTACTAATAATTAATGGGTTGATCGAAAATCATATAGTAAATGCTTTTACTTTTATTTGATTTGCCTTTTTTTTTTCTCGAGGAAAAAAATCACACTAAAACAAGGAAATAGAAAGAAGAAGCACTAGAGCCAATTGTGCGATTCCCTTTTAGTGTTTGTGGCTACACTATGCGTTTCCCTTTTTAGCACTAGAGTCATGTTATACTTGTACTATTCTTTCTACTGATGTAACGCCGGTATTTTCAATTTTGAGAAGAATATGAACTCGAGAAAAAAGAAGAAGAATATGAACTGACCTTTCCTAGTATTAACAATGAGATAGACATATTCTGTAACTGTATTCATCCATGTTCCGGGGGGAAAGGATAATTTTTGAGTGGTCCAATTTTTTGTGGCTTCATTTCTGCCAGATTTTTGCTTAAGCTTAAATTTTGTACATAGCCTAATGTTGATGGCTCTTGTTTTTTCTGAAGCCTTCTTGTTTAAATGCCCGCCTTGTCTCGCCACACGCGCATAATAATATTTCTGTCTTGTCTCGCTACACGCGTATAATAATATTCTCGCCTTATCTCGCAACATGCGCAAACCCATACATATATATAGCCCGCCTTGTCACACCGCATGTGCAATTATCAATAACAATAGCACGGACAACTCACATGCGAACACCCTGATAATTCTCTCAACAATATCACGTGTTCCAAAAATATAACAACACAATATAATGACTTGCACTACATGTGCCCATATGCCACAACATTTCTTCAAAATAATTTCAATACCACAACCACACATAGCCCTCAGCTCAACAACACTGAGTACAACAATAACACGAGAGTACGACAAGTAAATCAACACAAGAATTACAAAACACAAAGAAACGAAAGAACGAGCTCACAATGAAAGACATGACAAGTAATAATAGTTTCAAACAAGAATAACTCAACAATGGGAGAGATAATGTGTAACAACGATATCCAATAAGAGTAACTCAACAATTGAAGGGATAACATGTAACAATATTTTCAAATAAGTACAACTCGACAATAAGAGAGATAACATGTAACAAGGATTCCAAATAGGTACAACTCAACTATAAGAGAGGTAACATGTAACAATGATTCCAAATAGGTACAACTCAACGATAAGAGAGATAACATGTAACAATGATTCCAAATAGGTAAGACTCGACGATAAGAGAGATAACATGTGACAATGATTCCAAATAAGGATAAGTCAACAATAGAAGGAATAACAATAACTTAAATTAAGGTTAAGCAATTATGGAAGAGATAACATGGCAATAAAAGAGGCAACAACTTCAATTAAGGCATATAAGAGTATATGTGACAACAAGGGTAGAACATGAATAATAAACTTCAAATAAAATACGTAAGGGTAAATTTAGCATACTTTAGTGAACATTATTAAAGATAAAAGGTTTCTACTTATTGGTAAAAATGTCAACTTGTGTTTGTTGTCTTACTTGCTCCATTTAACTATTTTAATTTACTGCCTCAACCACTAGGGCTTGAACCTCGACAAAAGCATAGAGTAGAGATTATAGGAGTAGAATAGAGATATGACGAAGGTCTTGGTAGGGCGTATTTGGCACTGGTGCATGGTACACGACGCATGGCTGGATATTCCTCCAGGTCTTGGTCGGGCAAATGTAATCCTAAATTTATTAGTATTGCGATACTCGCCTAGTTAATCGACTGTTGATGTTCGGATTTTGCTATGTGCCATGGAAGTATTTCTCGTGGAATGATTATGTATGAAGGATGCGTCAGTTATTTGAGTAGTGGAGATGGGATCAGATCTGGTGATTCTTCTGTATTCTTGTGATTTGGAGACGGGGAGTTCTCAGAGACAGATTGTTTCTTAGCTGCGAATTGTGAAGGTATAGCAAACGTTACACAGCTAATAGTGTGTGTTATGGTTAGGTTATTGTGGACTTTTAGGGGGTTATTTATCTATGTGTAGTCCTTTGTGTCTAGTTTTCAAAAAACCAAACTGTTTATCATTTAAAGTTTTGTACAAAATGTTGAGATGATATACTACATGCTGTCTATGAAGAGTTTGGGAAGGGTTAATGAAAAACAAAATTCGCGATCGCGGGGAAATGGCCGCGATTGCATAGGGTAAAAACTATGCTGAAAATTTTTGGAATCGCGATCGTGAGGTTGGTGACCACGATCGCAAAGGGTACCTCTGGAGCAGTGTATAAAGTACTCTATTTCGAAGATCTTGGTTATTTTATCATATTTTGAGCTATGGATCTCGAATTTGGGCGCATTTTAAGGCGATTTTCACCACATGGATTGGGGTAAGCGTTTTCTACTCGGTTTTGATTATCTTTCAAAATTTTATCTCGATTTTGGCATTTTGATTATGAATTTCAAAGAGAAATTGCATGTTTTTTGTCTAAACATTCCTAGAGTGAATTTTTGAGTTTTGAACATCGATTCGAAGTCGAATTTGGTGAAATTAGTATGGTTGGACTCATAATTGAATGAGTTGTAAGTTTTTTTGAGTTTTGTCGGGTTCCTAAGTACGAGTCCGGGTTTGACATTTTGGTTGACTTTGAGTAATTAAGTAAAGATTCGACCTTTATCGTTTGAGTTTGATTCCTCTGATATTATTTGATGTATTTGAGTTATTTTTGGATAGTTTCGAGCTTTGGAGGTTTATTCACACGGAATGGCATTTCTAGAGTATTGTTTGGCTTGCTCAGTATTTGTTATAGCATGTTTGAGGTAAGTATCTTATCTAAACTTGGTTGAGGCACTAGTTACCTGAATTATTTGTGATAGCTACATGCTATGAGTGCACATATGTGTGGGGTTTGAGACTATGTACGAGTACCAGGGTATTTATCCATGCTCGAGGTAGTGCTTGGGCTATGATATGCCTAGAATCGACTGTTAAGCTGTAAGGTATGATGTTTCTCATAATTGTAACATTGTTGTGAACTATCTGACCCATGTTTGAGGTTACGAAAAGGCTAATTCCCTAAATAAACTTGGTAATTGCTAATTCTGTGATAAAATTTCTGATTTAAGCTATGATAGCACACTTTGCACATGCCTACACTTAAGCATGTTATTATGCAAGTTCAAGAACATGAAATCTTATATTTATTCATCATATAATGTGTTCTTGTATACTTACTTGTGTGTGATATGATTTGGATTGGATGCGCGTGATCACGCTGGGCGAATTATATTGTTATGTCTGTGACCACGGGGGACGGATTGTGTTGTTATGCTTGTGACCACGCCGGACGGATTGTGTTGTTATGCCTGTGACCACGCTGGACGGATTATGATATTGTGTCTGTGACCACGCCGGACGAATTATGATATTTTCACGTGAGTTGTCTGTGCGAATTGATATTATTAGTACGTGAGTTGTCCTTGCAGATCCAGATATTGATATTATAGCACGTAAGTTGTCCATGTAGAACGTAAGTTGTCCGTGCAACACGTGAGTTATCCGTGCAGCGTGTGGATACGGATCCATCCCCAAGGATCATCCTCTCATGTTTCTCTCTTGACGGTGTACACGCGGATTGTGAGAAACCGACGAGTTTCTGGTTGATGTAAGCTCTGGGAGAGCCGGTTACTACTATTTGGATTGGGATGCACGTCGGGACAGGTCTTATTGGCTTATTGTTATTTGGATCGGGGTGTGTCCCGCAGCGGATTGATATGTGGTTATTGCATTTCATATTTACTTGCAATTTCCTTGACTGCTTACCCGATTTACTTGCATATCATCCTTATATGCTGGATTGTTGCATGAGCATAACACTTTCAAACAAAGAATTGTGAGCATCAAGGTGGGTTTACCCGAGATTTTCTGATTTGATCATATATTTGTTCTATACTTGTTAAAATTATGAATTGTACAAGTGATAACGAGTTTCATTTGTGATTCTTGCTTATATTACCTCGCCGATTTAGCTAGGTTACTTATTGAATACATGTGGTCGGTTATACTCATACTACACTTTTGCACCTTGCATGCAGATCTTGGAACTGATGTTGCTGTGAATGGCAGGAGCTGGCATTGAAGATGTACCCGCGTTACAGATTTCGCTACCACTAGTTCTTGGTAGTTCTAGATTTGAAATTTTGTTCATATACATTTCAAAGAGATGTATCATTTTTCAATTCAGTTTGTAAATCTAAGTCTTAATGACACATGACTTGTACTATCAGTTATTGTGAAGTTGTATAATGATTCAGTTATTTCACTTTTGGCTCTTAATTTTATTATTAAATTGTGTTTACTATTATTTAGCTTATAACGGGTTGGGTTAGGTATTATCACGATTAGTTAGATTTTGGATCGTGACATTAACCGCCCTTTGAACCAAACATAAAAAAAAATTAAAATATTTTCGTTCGTACCAAAAGCACCCTCTTTCAGATACGGGAGTTTTAAACAAACAGAACTTCATTTAATAAACCAAACTGGAGATACACAAATGATCACATGATTCGAGATAAGCAGTATTTTCTCAAGCAGGCACCATTAATCCAGCATGATCTATGCAAGCAGGCAAGCTGCAGGTCTTATTTGTTTATGAATAAACAGTATCTTATATATTTTAGTTTCAAGAGGAAGAGGTGCAGCAGGAGGTCTCTGCTGCTTTGGTTATGCATTTAATACTGCCTGTTTCATCAACGATGCAGATGCAACCTTCTCCACATTCAGCTATGACTTTCCCAGCATTGGTGATTTTACAAGTATATCCTGCGTCAGTCTTGCAGACTACTTTGCAACCAAGTGAGCCCTCTAAAGCTTTCTTTACCTCTGCTAACGTACTCTCAGATTCATCCCTTCAACATATGTGCAAACATCATATTCTTTTTATTAGGTCCTGATATTCTCTACTCCCTCCGTCTCATTTTATGTGACAGTATTTTGACCCGATACAAAATTTAAGAAAGTAAAAAATAATTTTGAAACTTATAGTTCAAAACAAGCTATAAATACTTGTGTGGTTGTCAATATCTCATTAAAGGTAAAGTATAAATTTTAAAGTTAAATTATTTATAAATAAAAAAATATGATATACATTTTAGTAAAAAAGAAAGTATTAACACATAAATTGAGACAGAGAGCACTAATTTTTCGAGCACATTAAATTAAATCAACTACGTATATATACTTTACTCACTATGAGAAATAAAGGGTCACAATACCACTTTTGTCATTTTAAATCGCCCACTATAACAATAACAAGAATACACTGTACCAATTATAGCACTAAAATTACTTTGATGGCTATATTTAATCGCTATAGTGGGAAATAAGTAAAATTGAGTCACTTTAATATGTTGAAAAATAAAATTACTATTATATTAAGAAAAGTTTAGAAATTGAATTGATATAATGTGTAAAGTTTAATTATTTTAATGCGTAAAAAACAATATTGTTACTTTATGAAACAATAAACCTTGAGTTCTTAGTTTAATCTTAATTAGATGATGTGATCACAGAAATTAACATGATATTAGAGACAAATTCAGTCATGGAGTACTTCCGTTCATCCTCTCCTCCACAAATACTCTCATAGCTATTTCTTAAGAAGAAGAAAAAAAATTGGAAATAGTGGGTACTTACACACAGATACAGGTGGTGTCGGACGTGGAACAAATACAGAAGGGCTTGCCAGCTTTGGAACTATCTGTTTTAGTAACAGAGCAAGACCATCCTTCTACGCACTTCCACTCTACTTTCCCCTCCTCCTCTATTCCGCAGCATCTACAAATACCGATAAACAAGTTGAATTGACCACAGTAAATATTCTTGGTAAACTATCTCAATCAGTGATTTGACGATTTTGGTAGGTTCATATGATATTTTTGGACTTGTACGCGCGTTTGGTTAGGGTCCGGAGTGACCCGAGCGAGTTTCAACGCATTTTGTGAAAGATTGTGAAAAATGAGTTTTCTAGTTGAAATCTTGAGCTTTGATGATCAATTCTTGTTATTTGATGTTATTTTGATGATTTGAGGTAGCGAGAAAATTTATATGATGTTATTACACTTGTGTGCATGTTTGATTTGAAACCCAAGGGGTTCGGGTGAGTTTTGGATGAGTTTGGGTAATTTGGCAATTATTGGTATGCTTCAATTCTGGTGCTAACGGCATGTCTCGCATTTGCGATGACCTGTTCGCAAATGTGAATTCCGCTTTTGCGAAATTGAGCTCGCATTTACGATGAGGGACTAGGCTGGGTAAATTCTCGCATTTGCGGATATCCCAGGCTTTGTTTTTGCGATTGCTTGGTCGCATTTGCGACTAGACACTGTGTTATGAACCCGAATTCATGACACAAAGTTAACGAGGGAAATGATAGGTTTAATTCATAAACTCAAAGAGTCAATCATTACAATAACATAAACTAGAACTAAGAAGGAGATTTAGAGAAGAAGGATAGAGAGAGCCGGGGGAGAACAAAAAGAGATAGTTGAGCGGAAGAAGCCAGGAGAACGGAGACGAGAGGAAACAGAGTTCTCAACAATACGCATAATTCCAAAATCATTGACTTCTACTATTTTAATAGAATAGTTCTTGGGCTCATTACTCAACCCGGATCCCAAATTAGTCTGACCATATTGCTTGTTCTCAGCCCAATAGTTATTTGTGCGCTGATATCCTTATTGGGCTGTGGTTGATTCATAACAATATTTCCATCCTCAATAAGAACCTTGTCCTCACGGTTCAAGTCAAGAACAGTGATACTCACGAGCTCCCAACCAATTATATGAATACTAAGGCGTTCTTTGTACCTAGAGAAAAATAGAGGATCCAGTGCACCTTCAGCGAACCAATATAAACCTTGTCCTTTGTGGCTCTCATACATTAGTGTTATCAACCTGAGCAGTGTTATCAACTTGAGTGCCATCATAACCTGCCCCGCATATCGACAAGATCTTGCTTGCCCTTTTCGCGAAGCAGTTAGCGAAGAGAGAAATGAGTGAACCAAGGCAAACTTTCCAGAAGCAAATCCCCACAAAAGCACCCCGTATAATATGACATCAACCCATCAATTTGCCTCAAACACCTTAGTATCCTTTCCTTGGTAACCTTTAGATCCTTTAAGATATGTTCTGTTGAGTGGTGGATAGCAAGGATGGTATTGTACAACACTTGTTTTGGAACTAGCCCTTTGTGAGATATGTTTGTCAACACACACTCAACTTCATCGTATTTCGTAAATTTCAGCGGAATAAGCATCCTATACATGACAACTCTTGAAATTTTACCATTAAATCTCATTGCTTTCTTCAAAATGAGTCCCTCGTCTAGATTATCATTCTTACAAAGCCCATGAATGAGGGTACTATAAGAGACAATAGGATAACATGTACTTGTAATTGCCCTTACTCTCAGGTATTGTGTAGTTTCCACATAAAAGCCATGAGAAAGCTCTACTAGGCTTGAATCCTCATTGACCGTCTTCACACAAATCTTATCAACCACCTCGACTACATACCTGGAAGCAATACATGCGCTAATGTGCCGAATGAATAAGGATGTTTGGCTAGCTCGTTGTTCATCATTAGCACTAGGATGCCGCTGCCCTATCTTGTTCATGGTTGAAGAACAACTATTCAAGTCTAGTGAAAATATAAAATGAATAGAATATCCAAGAGTATTATAGAAGATATGTGGGGAGCCAAATGTTTGGTTTAAGGTGGCCACAAGATCTGCAATAGTGGAAGATGACCTCAAAGGTGTAGATGGTACCCATATCAAGGCATTTGTTGGTGAGTGTAAGCCAAAACAAGAAAGTTCTGCCACTTGTGAATCAGCATTGTCACCTTTAATTGCACTCAGCGATATATCACTAATCTCTAAACCAAAAATTATATTTTCAATTATTTCACTGATATAGAAATTCACACATCATTGTCGTCCGGGATCCCACATTTTAATCATAGAGTAAGAAGATGCAAATGAGCAAACCTTTCTAGTAGAGACCAGCAGTAGTAATGCCTTAGTCTTTGGAGTCCAGAAATTCTCCATATGCATTGTGAAAACCAGTGCGCACCACCATTCCATGGATCGCAGTCCCCCAATGCGAAAGTTCCAACAACTTGTTCAATTAGGGATACTACAGGCTCTCGGCCACCACAATGAAATGGATAAGCAAGTCGAATAGATCTCGCACTAGAAGGTGACACTACTAACTCACTGGTATCAATAGAAAGCAAACATGATTCCATGATAACATCACCAAACACAGAAAGTTTGCCGTCCATCAAAAATGTCTTCTTAGTACTATAAGGTAAAGTAGCATAGCCATTTAGTAGTATGCAACTCAAAACTACAAGTCGAAAATCACATAATGATGGTTGCTTAATTATTAACACGAACTCTTCATCCCATGATGGTTTTTTATAACCAACAAACAGAATTTTGTGAGGAACATATCGCGCAATATTTGGGACCTCGCTAGCCATCATGATCTTCTTATCAAAGAATTTCACAAACATGGACGCCTGTGAATGTGAAGCGATATGACATTTTCAAATGGATGTGCGACTTCAGCATGTCTCACAATATCCTTCGGCACTACATCATCTCCGCTAGCAAAAGGTACCAGAAAATTGGTTGTCGCATCAGTTGGAGAGACATAGTTCTTGTCAATGGTTCGTTTGAGATTTCCATCAGGATACACGACACCAAAGGACTCAATACCAAATTTAGCTTCACCAAACAGCTCCCAATAATACAACTTTGCAAATAAATAACTCCATATTTTTCTAGTTGCTTTAAATAATGTAGGTGCATATGATAGAGAACTTAAAGGAATATGCAGAAGAGATGCACACCCTGAAGCAATGATAAATTCCTGCCCTGTATCAAACCAATTGGCCACATAACTAGAATTTGACAGTCCAATATCCCTTGCATTTGTAGCCCAACTACCAGAGTGTTGTACCAGTAAAAGTACTTGACTGGAAAAAGCTAAGGTATCTGCCAACGGGCAATTGATTCCTGTAGTTATCACGATCCTAGTTTTAACCTTATACTCACGTGCAGAAAAAGAAATCATAAATGAAGTCGTATCGACAATTTGACTAGGCAACCGACGTGTATCTTTTTGGAAATTTTCAGCAAGCACCATGTCTTCCTCTTAGTCTCCATAATCCAAATCAGAGTCATCAGTAAGTACCTTGGAGCAGTAGTTATGCGGCATTTTGTCGAACACTTGGCCTTCCTCTATGAATTCCTCTTTCTCAGTCAACAGTATATTACTAGCTTGGAGCTCCTGTAGTATTTCCCTGTTAGTTTCAGCTGATGTTGCTTCATCTTGGGAGGTGTCCAGCATTTCCTCAAACACCTTGTATGCAACATTCATGTTGCTGTTGTTCGCGTGCTTATTCCAATACTGAGGCGAGGGTGAGGTGCTAGTGTTGCACCATGATGGAATAAATGCAGCTCGTGCTAGAAAATCCTCCACTGACTTGCGCTGCTGGTGAGTGGCCAAGCACCCGCCAGGTGTTTCTCTAGTTCGGGTGCAAAAATGCAGCCTTAGTTTCTCCTTAAAATGATTCCAGTCAAAAAATTGCTTATTTTGAAACAACCAATCAAACCAAGCAAGTGCTTCGCCATCAAGTAGTGGTAAAGAAGATGTAACCAGTCCTTTTCGGAGAAACCAAGGTAGGTGAAGTACAGCTCTGCCCAAAAAATCCAACCCTCTAGGTTTCCACTGCTGAATCGATCTAATACAACCATTGTTATTGGAGTACGAACGATGAAAGCACCAATGTTATGAACCTGAATTCACAACACAAAGTAAACGAGGGAAATGATAGGTTTAATTCATAAACTCAAAGAGTCAATCATTACAATAACAGAAAGTAGAACTAAGAAGGAGATTCAGAGAAGAAGGATAGAGAGAGCCGAGAGAGAATAGAAAGAGATAGTCCAGAGGAAGAAGACAGAAGAACGGAGAAAGAGGAAATAGAGTTCTCAACAATACACATAATCCCAAAAGCATTGACTTCTACTATTTTAATAGAATAGTTCTTGGGATCACTACTCAACCCGGATCCCAAATTAGTCTGACCATATTACTTGTTCTCAGTCCAATAGTTATTTGTATGTTGATATCCTTATTGGGTTGTGGTTGATTCATAATACACTGGACTTGGGCAGGTTCGCAAATGCAAACCTTTGATCGCATGTCCCTGATGATGGTAGATGTAACACCTCGTACCTTAGTGTTTGGATGCATTGTAGTAAAACCATGTTAATTGGAAAAGATTAAGGCCGTACATAAAGCTATAGATGTAAGACCCCGTAAGTTTATTGAATTTCGAAAACGTTATATATTGCCTTGATATGGTACTTTCTTTTAAGAGAAATATTTTTTTTTAAATGTTGGATAAATAGGATTATCAAAAGTTAATAGTATAATATTATTTTGATAAGTTTTAGTTAAATACACGATATGAGGAAAAAAAAATTACTTTCTCATAAGAAAAGTTATATTTTACCCATTTTAGAATTAATAGTACAAAAAACAATATTGTGCTCTTGATATTAGGTTGAAAAAAAAATGAATTTGATAAAATTACATCGGTGTCAATAAGTAGTCATGTATTATTTTATTAATGAATCAAGTTATTAATATAGTGTGACTTATGTTAAACGGAAAGTAGTTACATTTACGCCATTATCTTAGGGAAAGAAATGGATTGTTTAATATGCTTGTGATATGTATAACTTGTTGTAGTAGACACCTTCCCAACTTTCTAAAAAAGTTATACCTTTATCTAATTAGTCATGTTCCACCACCAAAGTTAACTATTGCATCAGATCCTTATCTTATCTTACCTTCTTTATGTAAAAATTAATAAGAAGCAATTTACATTCCTCTTCTTTTCAATTCAATGAAGTACACAAAAAGTTTTGTTCCTTCTTTCTATTTTTAACGAAGAACAGTAGTCTTAATCGGAGGTTCCTTTTATCAAATTATCTCAATTGAAGTAAGGTGTAGGGAAGCTTTAAAGAAGACGATCTTCTACGAGCTCATATAAGTAATTAAGGTATATTAAGGTTATCCATTCTTTCTTTTTGGCATGATCCATATGATACAAACGAAACGTGCAAACACAGAACTTTCATAAATGGCTATATTCATAAAAGTACTAGGGGTGCCTATGTTCTTGATTCTCCATGTGTCCTATTATTATATCTTCTATTTATGGGTATCAGAAAAATACGTAAGTTGCTAAAGTTTATCCGAAGGCATATTGATCTTATGACATTCCGAGAAATCTTACTCACTTACTTCATTATGCATTGTATTTATTTATACATGTACATTGACCCATGACCAGATGGCGTTATATACGATTATATTATATGTATATGGGATATGGAAAAAGGTTATGATGTTATATACGCAGCACCACCTGATCAGCTGGTATACGTTGATGATTTCGCCCACAGTAGCTGAGATGATATGATGGGATGCCCTTAGATGCGTGATGATGTTATGTAAGTATATACCTATGCATGGTATGGTATTTATACGCACATGTATGACATTATAAATTTTTCATGATTCACAGAGTTATTCAGAATTACAGGTTGAGTTCTTTACTCCATGTTTCTTTCATGTCTTTTATATACTATTGTCATGCCTTACATACTCAGTACTTTATTTTCACTGTCGTCCCTTTTGCCTGGGGACGCTGCGTTTCATGCCCGCATGTCCCGATAGACAGGTTGAGAGACCTCCTAGTAGGCTATCAGCTCAACGGAAGGTGTTTGTGTACTCCATTTGCTCCGGAGTTGCCTGTTTGGTCAGTATAATTTAGACATGTATTGATTAGTATGGCGGGGCTATGTCACTTTGCTTTTTGCACATAGTCTGCATTGCACTGTTTGCTCAAAGATTCGTGTGACCTCCAGTTGTGAATAAATAAAAGTTTTATATGAAACCAAACCTGGGTTATTGAAGTAATGAAATGCACTGGGTTCTCACTTCGCAATGCTTCCCTTATAACCGTTTGTTGGCTCCAAAGTCCAGTACCTCGCGAGATTCCGACATTTAAAGAACTGGGCATCCATCTCTTGCATTTCAAATCTTGTGTCGCCCCTACTGTGGTATAAAAGCCCGTTGATTGTACCATGCTATCCAACATATTAAAGTATTGGACCTTCAACACTTGCTTCCTATACATGAGGGCTAATGTAAGACTGTCTAGTTCCAGCTTCTTCCTTTGATATCTTGAATCCAAGCTTGAGTCCATGCTTATGCTTACCATCAACACTCGTTCAAGGAAATGAGCACAAAGTGCTAATACTACCCATTGAATTCATGTCAAATGGCAAGGCATGTATACAGTAACATCTCCTGCAAAAATAACACGAGGTTAGTAGAAAAAATGTCCACCGTGATCTCCTCCATAAGGACTTGATCATGGTGAACCAAGGTACTGGCTCCAGCCTTCCCCATCTCCCTACTACTCCTTTCCTCCTCTCCTCCTAACTCCTTGCAACTCTTACTCTTAGGTATGGACATTATAGTTTATCACTATTCACGATCATTTTACCTTGTACCTCCAATTGATCAAAATGATGTACTTCTACGTAGCCATCATTTAGAGCATAATTAGCTAAATAGTCAGCCAATTTGTTTCCCTCCCTCATAATGTGCATGATTCTGACATTGTATCTCTTCATAATGCCCTTGATTTCCTCCACATAAGCAACTACAATTCAAGGTGCAATCCATGTGCCTTCAACTACATTTTTCATCAACATTGAGTCTGTTTGCACCAAAATCTGTATGTAGCCATGATGAATACGATACTTCAAAGCTTCAAGAATAGCAAGTGTTTCAGCCTAAGTATGGGTAACCTCCTGAATCTCCTTCCCCATTGCAAATATAACATCTCCTTTTTTATCCCTTAAAACAAAACCAATCGAGCTTCTGCCTGGGTTGCCTCTTGATCCCCATCAGTATTGACTTTTATCTATCCTTGAGTAGGCAATTCCCATAACACCTTAGTCACCTTCAATCTTGGAGTATAATTCTCTAACAGATGTAACAAATATGGCCATTTATGTGGGATATTTTGTAAGCTTGGCTTCCTCACTTTAACTAAGGCTTGAAGTGTTGATGATACCTGATATATCACCCTACTAACTCAGACAGCTTCCCCATGTTCAATAGTGTAATGACCCGACCGGTCGTTTCGAGCATTTGAATTCCGTTCAACTATTTGAAGTCTCGATTAGCTTCGTATGATGTGTTATGACTTGTGTGTATCGTCGACTTTGGTTTTCAGGTGTTACGGAATTAGTTTGGAAGAATGAATCTCATGTTTGAAGCTTTTAAGTTGGGAGAGTTGACCAAGTTTGACTTTGTAGTATTTGACCTCTGATCGGAGTTTTGATGATTCCATTTGGTCCGGATGATAATTTTGGACTTGGGCATATGCCCGAATTTGCATTTGGATATTTCTAAAAGGTTTCAGCACTAATTGGCGAAAATTAAAAATTTGAAGGTTTGGAATGTTCATGAATTTGACCGGGATTTGACTTTGATGCTATCGAGTTCGGATTATGGTTCCGGAAATTGTAACAGCTTCGTTATGTCATTTAGGACTTGTGCGTAAAATTTGAGTTCATTCAAGGTTGATTTGATATGCTTCGGCACGTGTTTTGGAAGTTGAAAGTTCAAAGGTTTATTTAAGTTGATTTGAGGTGTGATTCATGGTTTTGGTGTTGTTATACATGATTTGAGGCCTCGAGGAAGTCCGTGTTATATTTTGGGACTTGTTGGTATATTCGGACGGGGTCCCGAGGGGCTCGGATGAGTGTCGGACGAGGTCCAGATCATTGTTTTGTCTCATGTTGCATTGCTGAAGATGAGCTAGTTCTGGTGTTGTGCACCTGCGATTGGTTTTGCGCAGGTGCGGTGGTCGTAAAAGCTAGGTCATTGGCGCACCTGCGAAGAAGGCTAGGTTGGGGAACCATCGCAGATGCGGAGTAAGAAGCGCACCTGCGTGCGCGCAGAAGCGAGATCATTGGCGTAGGAGCTGGCTTTTGCGCATATGACGTTTATTTGTCGCACTTGCGATGTCACAGGAGAAGATATTTTTTCGCAGGTGTTAGGGGCCATTTCCCAGCTGATTCCGCATAAGAGGACGTCACGTTGCATAAGCGACGCCGCAAAAGCGGCTCATTTATCGCATATGCGATATGTTTTGGCAAAAGCTATTAAATCGAGGGTTGTCCATTTTTATCATATATTTAGCGATAGACCTCGGATTTGGGCGATTTTGGAGGCGATTTTCATCACATGGGTTGGGTTTTTAGCCGTTCGGAGGTCGATAAGCGCGGGATGACACTTCTTGAGTATTGTTTGGCTTGCTCGGTATTGGAATTAGCTTGTTCGAGGTAAGTAACACTTTTAAACTTGGTGTTGAGGGTATGAATCCCTGAATATACATGTTATGTGTTTTTGTTGAGGTGACGCACATGCTAGGTGACGGGCATGTGTGCGTGCACCATGTGAATTATGACTCTGTTGATTCTTTGGTACTGTGTAATTACCTAATCTTGTTTTCATCCATGAAATTTCCACATGCTAGAGTAATTGAGCTGTGATACATGTTATATGCCATGTTTAGGCTATATGCTTATTCTTTTGGGACCCACTGAGGTTATTTCTGTTGTTGAGTTATCTGCTTAAATTGCAGTTACATACTTAATCATATTTATTCACTTGCATATCATATCTCAGTCTCTGTTATCATTTGTTGTCACATCATGTTATCATTGTTCGGGTTGATTGGCATGAGATTTGTGAGCCCGAGAGACTGGTGAGATTGATGACTGAGTTGGGGTTGAGGGCCAGATTATGAGTGATATTGATGGGATCGGGCTGCATGCCGCAGCATGCCATATTGGCTTTATATATATTATTACTATATGGATCGGGTTGCACGCCGCAGCAGGCCCTATGAGCTTTATATATATATTATTGATGGGATCGGGCTGCACGCCACAGCAGGCCATGATGGCTTATATTAGCGCTTGGGCAGGATCCGCCCCTCCGGAGTCTGACATACCAATAGTGAGTGCACGTTTTATTGATTCATGATGGGATCAGGTTGCGCATCGCAGCAGGCACCATACAATATTGAGTGACTGAGTGTGCTGAGGGATTTAGCATGATGAGTGGGAGTGCGAGACACTAAGATTGAGTACTCTGAGAGCGTGAGTACATGAGTTCATCACTATGATGCATTGCATTGACATGTATATTTGACATACATGCATAAAGATGCATTTCTTCATGCTACACGGTATTGTGACATTCATGACTTCACATGCACATTGACATGTAGGCATAAAGATGTACTTTCATCATGCCATCGGAGATTTAAATAATTTATCTGTGTTGAATGTTTTTTGAAAAAATCACAGTTTTCTGATATACTCACATTTTGGTGATTTCGGTGAAAGATTTGGGTTTTATTATTATACTTGAAAAGCATATCTATTTTTCGTAACTGTGAACGAGCGGAGCATCATATCTTTGAGTTGTTTCTTGTACTACTTTTATTATATTGTTATGAGTTGTTGGCTATTGGTGTTGGACTCTGACCATTGTCCAAGCTCGTCACTGCTTTCAATTTAAGGTTAGGTTTGTTACTTATTGAATACATGGGGTCGGTTGTACTCATACTACACTTCTGCAACGTGCGTACATATATTGGATGTTGATGTTGCTATGTATGGCGGGAGCTGACACTGAAGGTGTACCTGCGTTCCGGTCATAACTGCCTTTTATTCTTGGTAGCTTTAGAATTATTAATCTGTTCATGTATATTTCAAACAGATGATGTATTTATTTCATAGCAGCATTGTAAACTCTGAATCTTAGAAGCTCATTATTTGTACTACCAGTCCTTAGGATTTTGTATAAAAGCTCAGTTATTTCATTATTTATTTTCCCAGTTAAATCTCATTTGAATAGGATTGTTGCTATTTGGCTTACATAGCGAGTTGAGTTAGGTGTCATCACGACTAGTTGGACTTTGGGTCATGACAAATAGCTATTTCTTCTCTTCCAAATCTCCCACAAAATAATGGAAGGCAGTGCATGAATAATAGGGCTAATTCGCGGAATAACCTGGGTAGTCCAGCACTTTGTTACTGCCTGTTGCAAAGATAAGCCTTCCATTGATATTCCGGCATTAGAGAGAAAGTAATACCATACAAAATGAGCTGCATAGGATCTAAAGAACACATGAGCTTTATCTGGATTGAGACAACACCAACACCTAGAAGGCATAAAGTAACCAACCTCCTAAAGTGATCATCAAGTGGCAATTTGGCTTTCCACACCTTCCACGTGAAAAAATCAATTTTAAAAGGTAATCCTTTCACCCACATGTTCTTATATGCAATACTAGGATCTCTTCTCCTCCTAAGATATTCCCAGGCAGACTTGACAGTGAAATTTCCCCTAGCTTCCAACATCCAGTAAGGTAAGGTCGATCATGATCATTATGTGACACTGGGGGCTTGATGTTCTCAATGACATGAAGTGCTAAATCATAAGGAAGAATTTCCAGCAGCCTATCTTCATCCTAAGACTCTTCCACAACCACATCATATACATTTATAGATTCATCACAGTAAAAGTTTGGTGGAGTAATGAAGTACAAAGCTCCCAATCCTATCCAGTTGTCAAACCAAAACAATGAAGAACCCATTCTTGGTTGTCAAATGATTTGATGTTCAATCTATCTCTACACTCAAGCATTTTCCTCCAAACATGTGATCCGTCACTCCAAGGAACCACCATGGCACTCATTTTCTTACAATATTTTTCGCTCATAAAAGAGCTCCACGATGTAGGTTTAGTTCTAAAGTTCCACCAAAGTTTGCAAAATAGAGCTTTTGAAACATCATGTAGTGATCTAAACCCTACCCCTCCTTCTTCATATGGTTGACATAAGGTGTCCCAAGATGTCCAATGTCTACTCTTACCACCTACTGAATTACTCCAAAAGACATGAGCAAACAGTTTATGAAGCTTATTAATAACAAATGGAGGAGGATTCACAGCTGACAACAAATGTATTGGCATACTATGAAGGACATGTGATATCAAGATTGCCCTTCCACCTATAGAGAGAAATTTACCGTTCCATGATTGCAACTTGTCAAGCACCTTTTTGATAAGCCCATGATAATAATCCATTCATCTTCTAGCACAAAATATGGGGCAACCTAGATAAGTAAAAGGAAACTCTTGCGTGCTTATTCATGTAATCCTTGATAGCTAGCTAGTTGTGTACAATTGCGCATCTTGATAAATATAAAAGAGAATTCCATGCCAAAAGGTTTCGAAGTGTTGAGACCAGTACATAGTTTGTTGACTTGAAGGCTCCTTTAATAGCAGGATCGACTAATATCTGCTGTTGTAATTTTCCAGTGTTCTGTTGCTGGAGCTTACAGGCCTTCGTTTTGGATTCACTGGATTAATCTGCTTAGCATTTTTGTTTCTGCCAGGTGCACGGGGTTCAGTTCTTCTTCGAGCTATAGATATTCCTTTTGAACTTGCCACTAGATATGTTTGGCTGGGACATCTTACTATGGCTCTTTTTAGCCTTCATGGCCTGTTCTATGTGATTGGCTGGGCAATGCGAGGCCATCTTTTGGAGGAAGTGAGTTCTAAAACTGAAAATTATTTCCTTAGCCCATAGAGATCCCTTATATTAAGTTGTAATTCAAATATTAAAGGGGCTTCATCACATGTAATCCATCTTTGTGAGTATTCTTGGTAAAGAAATTGAAGACTTAGACTTTGTCACTGTGTTTAATGCAGCTCGTTCAGTGGAAAAGCATAGGAGTAGCCAATGTTCCAAGAGTTTTCAGCCTTGCAGCTAGTTTATTAATGTGGGTGACTTCACTTCGTGGAGTAAGGAGACAAAACTTTGAACTGTTCTTCTATACACACCAATTATATGTGGTGTTCCTGGCCTTGCATGTTGGTGACTTTATCTTCATGATATCTGGTGCTGGGATCTTTCTTTTCATGCTTGATCGGTTCCTTAGATTCTTCCAGTCACGAAAGACTGTTGACATACTTTCAGCCACATGCTTTCCTTGTGGAATCGTTGAACTTTTTCTTTCAAAACCTTTGAGTAAATATAAATCTCACTCAACTAATTTTATTTCCACTGCATTTTTCAATGATTCTAATACTGCTTCTCTTATAATGTATATTTACGTTACAACGCCCTTGGCTGGATATTTTTACAAGTACCCGAGTTGTCCTGGCTGCAGTGGCACCCTTTCAGTGTCTCCTCTAGTCCTCTTGATGGGAAACATCATCTTGCGATTCTCATAAAGGTTCTTGGAGATTGGACTAAAAAACTGAAGGGACACATCTTGAATCTTTCGATTGAACAACCTGATATGGAGCCCATTTTGCAGCATAATAGGAAGATAACAGCGTCTGTTAAAGGTCCTTATGGGAATGAATCCCCATACCACTTAATGTATGTACATACTCAGCCATATCTGTTGAGTATACAATTTTCTTTTATTAAAGCTATCAAGTCATTGACTAATTAATTGGCTTGATCATGCTTCTCCTCTCAGGTATGAAAATCTCATTTTGGTAGCAGGAGGAATTGGAATATCACCGTTCCTAGCGATCCTGAGTGATATCCTCCACCATATCAACGATAGTAAGCCTTGTCAGTAGAACCGTGAATCTAATACTATATCATCCTTCAAGACTATGGTACTACTGTTTGTACTGATGTAATTCTCGATTTTGAGAAGAAACCATGTATTTGTCTACCCCTTCCTGAATAATATAAACTGAGCTTTCCTAGTATATTTACAATGAGATAGAGATATACTGTAACTGTATTGATCCGGGGGAAGGAATTAATTTTTGAGTGGTCCAATTTTTTGTGGCTTCATTTCTGCCGAATTTCTGCTTAATTCTGTACATAGCCTGATTGAATGTTGATGGCTTTGTTTTATTGTAACGATCCGGCCAGTCGTTTTGAGAGTTGTAGCCCCGTTCCCCCATTTACTACTTATTCTGTACTTTATAGTTGTTATGTGACTTGCCGGGGTAGTCAGTTCGGGTCCAGTGAGGTTTCAAAATGAATTGAGATACTTAGTCTCAAGGATGAAAACTTAAGTTGAAAATTATTGACGGGATGTTGACTTATGTGTAAACGACCCCGGAATAGAGTTTTGATGATTCCAATAGCTCCGTATGGTGATTTTGGACTTAGGAGAGTGTCCGAAAAATTATTTGGAAGTCCGTAGTTAAATTAGGCTTGAAATGGCTAAAATAGAAATTTAAGCTTGAAAGTTTGACCGAGGAGTTGACTTTTTAATATCGGGGTCGGAATCCAGTTCTGAAAATTTTCATAGGTCCATTATGTCATTTATGACTTGTGTGCAAAATTTAAGGTCAATCAGACTTGATTTGATAGGTTTCGGCATCGAATGTAGTAGTTGGAATTTCTAAGTTTCATTAAGCTTGAATTAGAGCATGATTCATGGTTTTAGCGTTATTTGATGTGATTTGAGGTTTCGACTAAGTTTGTATGATGTTTTAGGACTTGTTGGTATATTTGGTTGAGGTCCCGGGGGCCTCGGGTGAGTTTCGGATAGTTAACGGATCAAATTTGGACTTAGAACAATTGAAACTTGTTGTTGCCTACTGATGCAATCGCACCTGCGTAATTTGGCTCGCAGGTGCGAGCTCGCAGAAGCGAGCCTGGCATCGCAGAAGTGGATGGTCCGCAGAAGTGGATGAGGCATTGTAGAAGCGCGACCGCAAAAGCGACGCAATGGTCGCAGATGCGGCCTGGGCTAAGGGGGCCTTGGACCGCAGAAGAGGACGCTTCATCACAGAAGCGCAGAAGCGAGTCCGCAAAAGCGAACTCCTTGTCGGCATAAACGAAGGCGGTCGCAGAAGCGGGAGATTCACCGCAAAAGCGGAACCACAGATGCGGTTAAAAATTCCGCAGAAGCGGAATCTCTGGGCAGTGTACAAAAACAGAGGGTTCCGAGTTTGTCATTTTTGGACGTTTCAAACATAGTTTTTGGGCGATTGTCGGAGAGAATTCACGGGGAAACTTGAGGTAAGTCATTTGTGATCATTGTTAGTCAATAATATTGGATTATCATTGAGTATTTCGACTAGATTATATATTTTTGAGATGAAATTAGAGGATTTGGGCCTAGGGATTTCAAAATAAGAATTTGAGATTTAGAGGTCGAGTTGATGTCGGAATTTGGTAAATTTGGTATGGTTGGAATCGTGATTGAATGAGTGTTCTTATTTTGTAACTTTTGTCGGGTTTCGAGATGTGGGCCCCTGATAAGTAGGGATTTTAGCCTATTAATTGCTCTCTTTTACTTGTGTTTTGGGCTACAAATGCGTGAAGGTATTCTCGGAAACTAAATTAATAGGCTTGCTTGCAGGGATTGTTTAAAATGAGCCAAAGGAGCCATAATCAACTCATAAAGGAGTCAAAAATTAAACAAAAACCAAGACTGGGCCAAGAGGTGTGGAACGCGGACCGCGACCAAAAAGTGCGGCCGCGAAAGTATCAACGAGGACGCGGCCATTATTTTGAGGTCCACGATATGAAGAATCAGAGAGATGTCTTTTTGGGCACAAACATGAACGCGGACCGCGACAAGAAGATGCGGCCGCGAAAGTACCAGCACGACCGCGATGGGAATTCCACGGACCGCTGTTGCTAAGGTTTAGAGAGTGCATAATTCAAGCAAAAATGAGAAGGGCGGTCCATGTAAAAGTTACGCGGCCGCGGAAGTCTCTCACCCGGACGTGGTGGAAATTATGCGGTCCACGAAACAAGGTTCAACCCAGGTCCATATATGAAGAAACGCGGACTGCGATCAGAATTACGCGGCGGCGAAAGCAAGTGTGCGGCCGTGGTCAGAATTACGCGGCCGCGAAACGTCCGCAGGGGTATTTTTGTCCTGAAATTTCAGCTTAGTATAAATAGATCTTTTTGTCAATTTTAGGTTATGTTATATTTTTTCTGAGTACGTGAGACGACTAGTTTTTCCCTTTTGGGAAATTTTGTACAAGATTTACCTTATAACATTAGATTTTCATCTTTTAATTTACTATTATGGATTATATCCTCTCTTTATCTTTGATTTCTGCTATTATTATGAGTAGCTAGACCCATAGCTAGGGTTGTGACCCAACCCTAGTGTGGGTATTTAGTGGGTCTTAAATTTTAGGGCTTGATTGTTTATGGGTTAGTGATATTTAGCCTAGTTCATGCTAGAATTGTAGAATTAGTGATTGCAAATACTGATTCATGCCTTTGTGACTTAGGCTCTTCTTGAGAAAGAGGGACTAAGTCTAGGAAAACTAGGCTAACAAGGAATTGGGGTGAACTCAAGAAACTGATAGCCCCAATAAAAGGGTTAAACCTAGAGATAGTAATACCCAACTTGAGCTAATATCACTTGTATTGCATGAATACCCATTTGGACTTGAGAAAGCCAAATTAGGCAAAATCACTCAAACTACCTAGAGGTATAGATTGAGTACTTGGATGTGATAGCTATATTACGACCCCAATCAAATCAAACTCGCCCTAGATTATTGATACCCGTTAGATATCCACCTAGGCGGAAGTCACTACCCTAGTCCTTTTTAAACACTTGAAAGCTATCATCAAAAATATTGTACTTAGCTTTAATCTTAGCATCCAATAGAAATAGAAATAGAAGTAGAATTAACACCATTATGTTTGGAAGTGAAATTAGGAACAACACACACATCTATATTTAGATAAATACCTAATTCCAAATCAATTAACCCCCTGTGGAAATCGATCCCGACCTTGTTGGGTAAAACTGCATCGACCATCCTCGCTAATCAATAGTGGTGTAGGTTTGGCAAACGATCAATTTTTGGCGCCGTTGCCGGGGAGTTAGACGGTTTTAGCTATCTATCTAACTATTTGTGTGTTTTGTTTTTATTTCCTTCCATTTTCTAATTTTTGTGTGTCAATTGCTTTAGGTACCAAATGGTTTATAATGAAGCTCTCGCGCATATTCCTCAGGGGGGAGGGGGGAGGTTGTAACGACCCGGCCGGTCGTTTCGAGAGTTATAACCCTGTTTTCCCCATTCCTACTTCTTTTTGTGTTATTCAGCTATATTATGTTACATCGGGCTAGTTGGTTCGAGTCCGGAAGGAACTCGGGGTGAAATGAGACACTTAGTCTCATAATTGAAATTTTAAGTTAGAAAAGTGGACCGGAGATGGACCTATATGTAAACGACCTCGAATTTGAATTTTGATGATTCCAATAGCTCCGTATGGTGATTTTGGGCTTAGGAACGTATCCGGAATATTATTTGGAAGTCCGTAGAGGAATTAGGCTTGAAATGCCGAAAGTTTTTATTTTTGAGAAGTTTGACCGGGGGGTTGACTTTTTGATATCGGGGTCAGAATCTGATTCTAAAAATTGGAATACCTCTGTTATGTCATTTAGGACTTGTGTGCAAAATTTGAGGTCAATCGGACGTGATTTGATAGGTTCCGGAGTTGTTTGTAGAAATTAGAAATTTCAAAGTTCATTAGGCATGAATTGGGGTATAATTCATGGTTTTAGCGTTGTTTGAGGTGATTTGAGGATTCAACTAAGTTCGTATGATGTTTTAGGACTTGTTAGAATATTTGGTTAAGGTCCCGAGGTCCTCGGGTGAGTTTCGGATGGTTAACGGATCAAAAATTGAACTAGAACAGCTGCTGCAATTTCCTTCTGTTGGAAATTGCTTCTGCCCAGAATCGAGCCCAGATCGAGCTCAGGGTCGATGGCCATGATCGAAGCCCAGATCGAGCTCAAGGTCGAGGGCCATGATCGAGCCCAGGGTCGAGGGTCACGGTCGAAGGCATGATCGAGCTCAAGGTCGAGGGCCACGATCGAAGCCCAGATCGAGCTCAAGGTCGAGGGCCACGATCGAGCCCAGGGTCGAGGGTCACGGTCTAAGGCATGATCGAGCTCAAGGTCGAGGGCCACGATCGAAGCCCAGATCGAGCTCAAGGTCGAAGGCATGATCGAGCCCAGGGTCGAGGGTCACGATCGAAGGCATGATCGAGCCCAGGGTCGAGGGTCATAATCAAGGGCTAGGACCGAGAACCAGGATCGAGGACCTCGATCGAAGGCCAAGATCGAGGCAGAACCGAGGATGTCTGGGCAGAATTATAAAAACGGGGGCTTCGTCCCATTTGCCATTTTTGACAAATTGGAGCTTGGGGAGAGGCGACTTTTGATATATTTTCAAGGAAAACTTGAGGTAAGTCCCTTGTGATCATTTCTACTCCATAATATTGAATTATCATCGAGTAATCCGACTAGATTACATGATTTTGAGGCGTAAATCGGAGAATGAAACTTAGAAATTTGGAAATTAGATTTGTAGATTTGAGGGTCGAGTTGAGGTCAGATTTTGGTAAAATTGGTATGGGTAGACTCGTGGTTGAATGGGCTTTCGTATTTTGTAACTTTTGTCGGGTTCCGAGATGTGGGCCCCACAAGCGAATTTTGATCCAATTTCGGGTTTTGGTCTAATTTTGAAGCTTTTCCTGTGGAATTCATTCCATTAGCGTATATTGATGGTATTATACTTATTGTGAATAGATTTGGAGCATTTGGAGGCCGAGTCCAGAGGCAAGAGCATTGCGGGGTAGAGATTTGACCGATTTGAGGTAAGTAACGATTGTAAATCTAGTCCTGAGGGTATGAAACCCCATATTTTGTATCATTCTACTATTTTTAGTGACGCACATGCTAGGTGACGGGCGTGTGGGCATGCACTATTGGGGATTTGTGACTTGGTCCGCCCCGTAGCAACTGTAAAGTTGCATACTTTGTTGAAACCATTGATACTTATACGATTTAGAAAGATTTTATGTAAATTGGGCTGAATGCCATGTTTGGGCCTTGCGCCAATGCTGTTTGGACCCTTAGGGGCTGTTTCTTACCATCCTCTCATTGTTTTCGATTGAAAATCTATACTCAGTCATGTTTATACTTGTTTACCATATAACTCAGTTTTATGACTCTATTTTGATGTATATAAATGTTTTGGGCCGAATGCCCTGTTTTACTGAAATGCCCGAGAGGCTTGAGTTACTTATGATTGAATGAGGCCGAGGGCCTGATTTGTGAGGATGAGTGTGGATCGGGGCTGCCCGCCTGCAGCATACTTATGACTGAGTGAGGCCGAGGGCCTGATTGGTGAGGATGAGTGTGGATCGGGGCTGCCCGCCTGCAGCATATTGATACTATAGCACGTGAGTTGTCCGTGCAGATTATAGCGCTTGGGCTGACGGAGCCCCTCCGGAGTCTGTACACACCCCCAGTGAGCGCAGGTACTTACTGAGTGCGAGTGCCGAGTACCGAGTGCCGAGCGATTGGGAGGACTGAGTGACTGTGAGTACTGAGTAACAAGAGTGATTGTGAGGTATGCCCGAGTGGCAAGAGTGATTGTGAGGTATGCCCGAGTGGCACGAGTGATTGTGAGGTATGCCCGAGTGGCAAGAGTGATTGTGAGGTATGCCCGAGTGGCACGAGTGACTGTGAGGTCTGCTCGAGTGGTTGTTTATGATTTCATCATTTTTGCTCACCTTTGCATTGAGCCTTTGTTTGAAAAACTATTGGAAAATAAAAGTGATTTTTATTGGAACTGGGTTTAAAAGAGATGTTTGATTCAAATCCTGATTTTTAAGAGCATGTGGTATTTTACTGATATGAACGTTATATGCTTTATTGCTCGTCTCTACTGCTCAGTCTTTATTTATTGTTGTTACTTACTGAGTTGGCGTACTCACATTACTCCCTGCACCTTGTGTGCAGATCCAGGTGTGGCTGGACACGGTAGCGGTTTATTGAGTGTTCTGGTTGCAGATTTTCTTGGAGATAGCAAGGTAGCTGTTTGGCGATTGCAGCCCCTGCGCTTCTCCCTCTTATCTTCCTCTAGTAGTATTTAGCTATTCTTCCAGGCTGAGTTAGCCTTGATATTGTTATACAGATTATAGTAGATGCTCATGACTAGTGACACCCCGATGTCGGGCTTTTCTTTTCCGCACTTCTGTTTTTCTTTGATTTGAACTCTTTAAATGGAGGTTTTTATGTTAAATAACCTTGAAATTATCTTTGAAATGAAAATATCGTTTTGTTTTAGAAATGAGTCGGCTTGCCTAGTTCCACGATAGGCGTCATCACCATATGGGGTTACTTTTGGGTCGTGATAGTTTGGTATCAGAGCCTAGGTTACATAGGTCTCACGAGTCATGAGCGGATTTAGTAGAGTCTTGCGGATCGGTACGGAGACGTCTGTACTTATCTTCAGGAGGCTGCAGAACCTTTAGGAAACTCCATATTCTTGAATTCTTGTCGTGCGAATCTGTTGATTCTAGTAACTAAACATCTGTTGTTTTATTCTCTCACAGATGGTGAGGACTCGTGCTACCGGTCAGGAGGGCCAGCTACCAGTACCACCAGCCAGGGCCGCGAGAGGCCGAGGCCGTGGTAGAGGCCGTGGTAGGGGCAGAGGTGCAGCCCGTACAGCAGTTGGGGCAGTACCTACAGATCCACCGGTTGTCACCAGATCAGGACCAAGTTCCAGTTGTTGATGCACCAGCTCAGGCACCACATGTGCTTATTGTGATTCCAGGCCTTCAGGAGGCCTTAGCTCAGATTCTGACAGCGTGTACTGGCCTTGCTCAGGCGGTCTCTATTTCGACGGCCGCAACCACTTCTCAGGCCAGGGGAGGCACTCAGACTCCCATTGCTCGCATACCCGAGCAGGTTATTCAGGGACTTCAGACACCAGAGGCACCACCAGCTCATCCGGTTGCTGTTGCTCAGGATTATGTGTTTCCTGCTATGCCTGAGGATGATCAGCGTAGGTTGGAGAGGTTTGGGAGACTTCAGCCACCACCTTTCAGTGGCACAGAGAGAGAGAGGACGCTCAGGACTTTTTGGACAGGTGTCAGAGGATACTCCGTACTGCTGGTATTTTGGAGACTTGTGGGGTCTCGTTCACTACCTTTCAGTTTTCTAGGGCTGCACTCAGATGGTGGGAGACTTACGAGAGGCGTAGGCCTGTTGGCGCAACACCCCTTACTTGGCAGCAGTTCTCCGTGGTCTTTTTAGAGAAGTTCGTGCCTCGATCCCGCAGAGAGGAGCTGCGTAGATAGTTTGAGCGGCTATGCCAGGGTGATATGTCTGTGATGCAGTATGAGATGCGTTTCTCCGAGTTGGCCCGTCATGCTATCTGGTTGGTTCCCACGGACAGAGAGAGGATCATGAGGTTTATTGATGGCCTCACTTATCAGCTACAGTTGCTCATGACCAGGGAGCGAGTTTCGGGTGCTACCTTTGATGAGGTTGTCGACATTGCTCGGCAGATTGAGATGGTTCGCGGTCAGGAGAGGGTTGAGTGGGAGGCCAAGAGGCCTTGTGGTCAGAGTGGATTCTGCGGTGCTCCTCTTGGGGGTCAATTCCAGCACGGTAGAGGTCGTCATTTTAGACAGGCTTAGTCAGCTCGGCCATTTCATCGGGGTGAATCATCTGGCCATGGTTCTCACAGTTCTCATCAGGGCCACTCATCACTTAGTGCCCTTCCAGTTCAGAGTTTGTCCCGTGCTCTACATGTTCAGGGATCTTCCATGCCAGGTTCTTCTGCCAGTCATCCTGGTGCTAGAGGTTCCCTTCAATTTCCGCCGCCAGCACCAGGGAGTTGTTTTGAGTGTGGGGAGCTTGGGCATATGTGCAGGCAGTGTTCTCGTCATCATGGAGGTCTATATCATCATAGGAGTCAGCCTCCGACTATAGCCCCAGCTACCTCACCATCCGTCCAGTCAGCTCGGGGTGGAGGTTAGTCAGCTAGGGGTCGCCCTAGAGGGGGAGGCAGATCAGGGGGTGGTCAGGTCCGTTTCTATGCTCTCTCTGCCAGACCAGATGCTATTGCTTCAGATACTGTGATTACAGGTATTGTCTCAGTTTGCCACAGAGATGCCTCAGTATTATTTGACCCTGGTTCCATGTATTCATATGTTTCCTCGTATTTCGCCCATTTTCTGGATATGCCCCGTGAGTCCTTAGTTTCATCTGTACATGTATCTACTCCTGTGGGCGATACTATTATTGTGGACCGCGTATATCGGTCATGTGGGGTGACTATTGGGGGTCTGGAGAGCCGAGTAGATCTATTGTTGCTCAGTATGGTTGACTTTGATGTGATATTGGGCATGGATTGGTTATCTCCATGTCATGCTGTTCTAGATTGTCACGCTAAGATGGTGACGTTGGCTATGCCGGGAATTCCGAGGGTTGAGTGGAGCGGTTCTATAGATTATGTGCCAAGTAGGGTGATTTCATATTTGAAGGCTCAGTGCATGGTTGAGAAGGGTTGCCTATCTTATTTGGCTTTTGTGAGGGATGTTAGTGTAGAGACTCCTGTCATTTATTCTGTTCCGGTGGTACGTGATTTTCCGGATGTGTTTCCTGCAGACCTACCGGGCATGCCGCCTGACAGAGATATTGACTTTGGTATTGATTTGGTATCGGGCACTCAGCCCATTTCTATTCTACCGTATCGTATGGCACCGGCGGAGTTGAAGGAATTGAAAGAATAGCTTCAGGAACTCCTTGATAAGGGGTTTATTCAGCCTAGTGTGTCACCTTGGGGTGCACCGGTTCTATTTGTGAAAAAGAAGGATGGTTCCATGAGTATGTGTGTTGATTACAGGTAGTTGAACAAGGTCACAGTCAAGAACAAGTATCCTTTGCCTCGCATTGATGATTTATTCGACCAGCTTCAGGGAGCGAGGGTTTTCTCCAAGATTGATTTGAGGTCCGGTTATCACCAGCTGAAGATTCGGGATTCAGATATTCTCAAGACAGCTTTCAGAACCCGATATGGCCATTATGAGTTTATGATGATGTATTTTGGGCTGACCAATGCCCCAGCAGCGTTCATGCATCTGATGAACAGTGTATTCCAGCCCTATTTGAACTCATTCGTCGTTGTATTCATCGACGACATCCTAGTGTATTCTCGTAGCCAGGAAGAGCACTCTCAGCATTTGAGGGCTGTATTGCAGAGATTGAAGGAGGAGAAGCTTTATGCAAAGTTCTCTAAATGTGAGTTTTGGCTCAATTCAGTAGCATTCTTGGGGCACGTGGTGTCCAGTGAGGGTATTCAGGTGGATCCGAAGAAGATAGAGGCGGTGCAGAGTTGGCCCAGACCGTCCTCAGCCACGGAGATTAGGAGCTTTCTTTGTTTGGCGGGTTACTACCGTCGCTTTATGGAGGAATTTTCATCTATTGCATCGCCCTTGACAAAATTGACCCAAAAGGGTGCTCCATTTAGGTGGTCGGATGAATGTGAGGAGAGCTTTCAGAAGCTCAAGACTGCTTTGACCACAGCTCCAGTGTTAGTTTTTCCATCAGCTTCAGGTTCTTACACCGTGTATTGTGATGCCTCAAGGATAGGCATTGATTGTGTTTTGATGCAGTAGGGTAGGGTGATTGCCTATGCCTCGCGCCAGTTGAAGACCCATGAGAAGAACTATCCTATCCATGATCTTGAGTTAGCAGCCATTGTTCACGCCTTGAAGATTTGGCGTCATTATTTGTATGGGGTTCATTGTGAGATCTATACTGATCACCAGAGTCTGCAGTATCTGTTAAAGTAGAAGGATCTTAATTTGCATCAGTGGAGATGGTTGGAGCTTCTTAAGGACCATTATATCACTATCTTGTACCATCCGGGGAAGGCCAATGTGGTGGCCGATGCTTTGAGTCGTCGGGCAGAGAGTTTGGGGAGTTTAGCCTATCTTCTAGTAGTAGAGAGACCTTTGGCATTAGATGTTCAGACCTTGGCAGGCCAGCTTGTCAGATTGGATATTTCGGAGCCAAGTCGAGTATTGGCTTGTGTGGTCTCCAGGTCTTCTCTTTATGACCGTATCAGGGAGCGTCAGTATGATGACCCTCACTTGCTCGTTCTTCAGGACAGGGTTCGGAGAGGTGATGCTAGGGATGTGACTATTGGTGATGACGGGGTGCTGAGAATGCAGGGCCAAATATGTGTGCCTAATGTAGATGGGCTTCGAGAGTTGATTCTTGAAGAGGCCCACAGCTCGCGGTATTCCATCCATCCGGGTGCCGCAAAGATGTACCAGGATTTGAGGCAGCACTATTGGTGGAGGCGGATGAAGAAGGATATAGTTGGGTTTGTGGCTCGGTGTCTAAACTGTCAGCAGGTTAAGTATGAGCATCAGAGACCAGGTGGCTTGCTTCAGAGGTTAGAGATCCCAGAGTGGAAGTGGGAGCGGATCACTATGGACTTTGTAGTTGGGCTCCCACGGACTTCGAGGAAGTTCGACGCTATTTGGGTTATTGTGGATCGGCTGACCAAGTCCGCGCACTTCATTCCAATTGGTACTACTTACTCTTCAGAGCGGTTAGATGAAATTTACATCCGAGAGATCGTTCGCCTGCATGGTGTCCCAGTTTCTATCATTTCAGATAGGGGTACTCAGTTCACATCGCAGTTTTGGAGGGCCGTGCAGTGAGAGTTGGGTACTCAGGTTGAGTTAAGCACAGATTTTCACCCTCAGATGGACGGGCAGTCCGAACGCACTATTCAGATATTGGAGGACATGTTGCGTGCTTGTGTCATTGATTTTGGGGGTTCATGGGACCAGTTTCTGCCACTCGCGGAGTTTGCATATAACAACAGTTATCAGTTGAGTATTCAGATGGCTCCGTACGAGGCTTTGTATGGGAGGAGGTGTAGATCTCCGGTTGGATGGTTTGAGCCCGGTGAGGCTAGGCTCTTAGGTACAGACTTGGTCCAAGACGCATTAGATAAGGTGAAATTGATTCAGGAGCGGCTTCTCATGGCGCAGTCTAGGCAGAAGAGCTACACGGATAGGAAGGTCCGTGATATGTCTTTTATGTTTGGGGAGAAGGTTTTGCTGAAGGTATCACCCATGAAGGGTGTTATGAGGTTTGGGAAGAGGGGCAAGTTGAGCCCCCGGTTCATTGGGCCTTTTGAGGTGCTTCAGAGGATTGGAGAGGTGGCTTATAAGCTTGCCTTGCCACCCAGCTTGTCGAGTGTGCATCCAGTGTTTCATGTTTCCATGCTTCGGAAGTATATTGGAGATCCGTCCCATGTTTTGGATTTCAGCACGGTTCAGTTAGAGGGTGATATGACTTATGATGCGGAGCCGGTGGCTATTTTGGATCAGCAAGTTCGAAGGTTGAGGTCAAAGGATATAACTTCAGTGAAGGTGCAATGGAGAGTTCAGCCTGTGGAGGAGGCCACTTGGGAGACCGAGCGGGAGATACAGAGCAGATATCCACGCCTATTCGAGACTCCAGGTATGTTTCTAGACCCGTTTGAGGATGAACGGATGATTAAGAGGGGGAGGATGTAACGACCCGGTCGGTCGTTTCGAGAGTTATAACCCTGTTTTCCCCATTCCTACTTCTTTTTGTGTTATTCAGCTATATTATGTTATATCGGGTTAGTTGGTTCGAGTCCGGAAGGAACTCGGGGTGAAATGAGACACTTAGTCTCATAATTAAAATTTTAAGTTAGAATAGTGGACCGGATATGGACTTATATGTAAACGACCTCGGATTTGAATTTTGATGATTCCAATAGCTGCGTATGGTGATTTTGGGCTTAGGAATGTGTCCGTAATATTATTTGGAAGTCCGTAGAGTAATTAGGCTTGAAATGCCGAAAGTTTTTATTTTTGAGAAGTTTGACCGGGTGGTTGACTTTTTGATATCGGGGTCAGAATCTGATTCTAAAAATTGAAATACCTTTGTTATGTCATTTAGGACTTGTGTGCAAAATTTGAGGTCAATCAGATGTGATTTGATAGGTTCCAGAGTTGTTTGTAGAAATTAGAAATTTCAAAGTTCATTAGGCTTGAATTGGGGTGTAATTCATGGTTTTAGCATTGTTGGAGGTGATTTGAGGATTCGACTAAGTTCGTATGATGTTTTAGGACTTGTTGGTATATTTGGTTGAGGTCCCGAGGGCCTCGGGTGAGTTTCGGATGGTTAACGGATCAAAAATTGAACTAGAACAGCTGCTGCAATTTCCTTCTGTTGGAAATTGCTTCTGCCTAGAATCGAGCCCAGATCGAGCTCAGGGTCGATGGCCACGATCGAAGCCCAGATCAAGGTCGAGGGCCACGATCGAGCCCAGGGTCGAGGGTCACGGTCGAAGGCATGATCGAGCTCAAAGTCGAGGGCCACGATCGAAGCCCAGATCGAGCTCAAGGTCGAGGGCCACGATCGAGCCCAGGGTCGAGGGTCACGGTCTAAGGCATGATCGAGCTCAAGGTCGAGGGCCACGATCGAAGCCCAGATCGAGCTCAAGGTCGAAGTCATGATCGAGCCCAGGGTCGAGGGTCACGATTGAAGGCATGATCGAGCCCAGGGTCGAGGGTCATAATCGAGGGCCAGGACCGAGAACCAGGATCGAGGACCTCGATCAAAGGCCAAGATCGAGGCAGAACCGAGGATGTCTGGGCAGAATTATAAAAACGGGGGCTTCATCCCATTTGCCATTTTTGACAAATTGGAGCTTGGGGAGAGGCAATTTTTGATATATTTTCAAGGAAAACTTGAGGTAAGTCCCTTGTGATCATGTCTACTCCATAATATTGAATTATCATCGAGTAATCCGACTAGATTACATGATTTTGAGGCGTAAATCAGAGATTGAAACTTAGAAATTTGAGGGTCGAGTTGAGGTCGGATTTTGGTAAAATTGGTATAGGTAGACTCGTGGTTGAATGGGCTTTCGGATTTTGTAACTTTTGTCGGGTTCTGAGACATGGGCCCCACAGGCAAATTTTGAGCCAATTTATGGTTTTGGTCTAATTTTGAAGCTTTTCCTTTGGAATTCATTCCATTAGCGTATATTGATGGTATTATACTGATTGTGAATAGATTTGGAGCATTTGGAGGCCGAGTCCAGAGGCAAGAGCATTGCGGGGTAGAGATTTGACCGATTTGAGGTAAGTAACGATTATAAATCTAGTCATGAGGGTATGAAACCCCATATTTTGTATCATTCTACTATTTTTAGTGACGCACATGCTAGGTGACGGGCGTGTGGGCATGCACTGTTGGGGATTTGTGACTTGGTCCGCCCCGTAGCAACTGTAAAGTTGCATACTTTGTTGAAACCATTGATACTTATACGATTTAGAAAGATTTTATGTAAATTGGGCTGAATGCCATGTTTGGGCCTTGCGCCAATGCTGTTTGGACCCTTAGGGGCTGTTTCTTACCATCCTCTCATTGTTTTCGATTGAAAATCTATACTCAGTCATGTTTATACTTGTTTACCATATAACTCAGTTTTATGACTCTATTTTGATGTATATAAATGTTTTGGGCCGAATGCCCTGTTTTACTGAAATGCCCGAGAGGCTTGAGTTACTTATGATTGAATGAGGCCGAGGGCCTGATTTGTGAGGATGAGTGTGGATCGGGGCTGCCCGCCTGCAGCATACTTATGACTGAGTGAGGCCGAGGGCCTGATTGGTGAGGATGAGTGTGGATCGGGGCTGCCCGCCTGCAGCATACTTTATTATTATCGCACGTGAGTTGTCCATGCAGATTATAGTGCTTGGGCTGAAGGAGCCCCTCCGGAGTCTGTACACACCCCCAGTGAGCGCAGGTACCTACTGAGTGCGAGTGCCGAGTGCTGAGTGACTGGGAGGCAAGAGTGATTGTGAGATATGCCCGAGTGGCAGGAGTGATTGTGAGGTATGCCCGAGTGGCAAGAGTGATTGTGAGGTATGCCCGAGTGGCACGAGTGACTGTGAGGTCTGCCCGAGTGGCTGTTTATGATTTCATCATTTTTGCTCACCTTTTCATTGAGCCTTTGTTTGAAAAACTATTGGAAAATAAAAATGATTTTTATTGGAACTGGGTTTAAACGAGATGTTTGATTCAAATCCTGATTTTTAAGAGCATGTGGTATTTTACTGAGATTTCCTTATATGAATGTTTTATGCTTTATTGCTCGTCACTACTGCTCAGTCTTTATTTATTGTTGTTACTTACTGAGTTGGCGTAATCACGTTACTCCCTGCACCTTGTGTGCATATCCAGGTGTGGCTGGACACGGGAGCGGTTATTGAGTGTTCTGGTTGCAGATTTTCTTGGAGATAGCAAGGTAGCTGTTTGGCGATCGCAACCCCTGCTCTTCTCCCTCTTATCTTCCTCTAGTAGTATTTAGCTATTCTTCCAGGCTGAGTTAGCCTTGATATTGTTAGACAGATTATAGTAGATGCTCATGACTAGTGACACCCGATGTCGGGCTTTTCTTTTCCGCACTTCTATTTTTCTTTGATTTGAACTCTTTAAATGGAGGTTTTTATGTTAAATAACCTTGAAATTATCTTTGAAATGAAAATATCATTTTGTTTTGGAAATGAGTCAGCTTGCCTAGTTCCACGATAGGCGCCATCACGACAGGGGGTTACTTTTGGGTCGTGACAGAGGTAGATGAAAATGATGTGGATGAGGTCAACCTAGAACCTCAAGTACAAAGAAAAGGCCGCGCGCTTCATGACAACGTGCCAAACCCTCCCCCACCTCCTCCAAGGGCAGCACATCGGGTGCTACCCAATGAAGGCTACGCAAGTACAATTGTCCCGCCCCAGATTCGGGCGGGCAATTTTCAAATAACCAATGTCATGCTGACACTATTGGAGTAAAGGGGTTTCTTCACCGGAGCTCCACATCAGAACGCATATAAGTATCTCAAAGGTTTTTTAGACACATGCTGGGGGAGGAAGCAGACGAATGTATCTGAGGACGCTTTGAGATTGAGGCTTTTCCCATTTTCACTTAGAGGGAAGGCTTTGGATTGTCTTGAGAGACTTCCCAACCATTCCATCACCACGTGGGATGAGTTGGCTGAGAAATTCATAGCAAAGTTTTTCTCTCCGGGTCATATGGCAACATTGAGGGATGAGATCTTAGCCTTTAAACAAGAGCCAAATGAACCTTTACATGAAATCTGGGAGCGGTACCGGACAATGGTAAAAGAATGCCCCAACAATGATATGACTGAAGCAATGATCCAGCAAACATTTTATAGGGGTATCAACACAACCAACCAGTTTGTGGTGAATCAGCTGGAATGGGGTAACTTCATGAACACGCCATATTCAGAAGCATGTGAAATTCTAGATGAGATGGCGGACACCTCCTCAGCTTGGCAAAGTCGGGCAAATGTACCTCAGGGTGACCCTAATGTCATCCAACTTCACAAGGAACTCCATGATCACGGACAAGCCATAGCAGAATTGACAACTACCATGAACTAGTTAGCAAAGGCTCAACTTCAGCAGATTCAGGGGCCAAATCAAGTAAACGCCATGGAAGGAGAGAATGTAATGGTCAACAAGAGAAGACAGCGTGGTCAACAAGTGCAAAGCAATCAAGAGCAATTTGAGTAGAGTGGTAGTGGCTAGGGGTGGGCATATTTCGGTCCGAACCGAAAGAACCGACCGAACTGAATTTTTTTTATTTCTGTTTCAGTTATTCGGTTTTTTCGGTCGGTTTCGGTTTAAAATTTTAAAATTTTAGTTTTTTGGTTCGGTTTTCGGTTATTAATTTATTTGGTTCGGTGAACCGAAAAACCGAATTATTAGCAAACCAACAAATTTTCGGTTGGTTTCAGTCTAATTTACCGAAATTTTGAAACAAAACCAACAAATCTGTCAGTCCAATTATTACATAGAGAGCCCAATATGATAATGTTCAAACCGAAAACTGAACCGAAATTAAAAAATAGAACTGAACCGAACTTATTTCAGTTCGGTTTCGGTTACTACTTTTACAAAACTGAAAACTAAATAACCGAACCGAATTTCTTAAAACCGAATCGAACCGACCGAACGCCCACCCCTAGTAGTGGCTACAATCAAGATGATTCTTATGATGATCAAAGTGAGGAAGTTTTATATGCTAATAATTACCAAGGTCAACGGAGCAATTCTCCAAATCAACAATGGAGATCACAAGGAAACAATCAAAATTGGGGAAACCTAGGCCAAGGGAATTGGAATAGTGGCAACAACAACAATCCGAACAATTGGGGGAACAACAACCAAAATTGGGGTAACCAACAAGGAAATTGAGGAGGAAACAATAATAGCAATTGGAGTGGCAACAATAATAACAATTGGGGAGGCAATGGAAACCAAGAGGGGTTGGAGCAACAATAACCAAGGCAATCGGGGGTCGGGATTTCAAAGGCCCCCGATGTATCAACAATCCAATAACCCGCCTCCATATCCGTCTCAAGGGCAAAGTTCTTCAAACAATGAGATGGGGCAGATAGAAAGTATGTTCAAGCAAATGATGGAAAGAAATGTCGACTCCGATGCCCAAATAGCCTCCCACAATACTTCTATCCGCAACTTGGAAGTACAAATGGGTCAAATTTCTCAAGCATTGAATACTCGCCATAAGGGGGCACTACCAAGTGATACGGTAGTAAACTCGAAGGATGGGAATAATACAGGCTATGCTATGGCGGTGAACACAAGAAGCGGTAGAGGTTGAGATGCAAGTGCCTCCAATCCAAGAAAGATTGTGAATGATGATTTGGTTGTGCAAGAAGATGATGAGATCCAAGCCAATGATGAGAATGTGAATGATGAAGTAAGGATAGACATTGATGACAACGTGAAGGAGACACAAAATGATGTGAGCCCATCTAGGGAACACATGATAGACAAGGCCCATTTGCCAAGGCCTCCTCCACCGTATCCTCAAAGGCTTGTAAAGAAAACCAATGAAAACTAATTCAAGAAATTCATTGATATGATGAAGAGTTTGTCCATCAATGTGCCATTGGTTGAAGCTCTAGAACAAATGCCGGGATATGCCAAGTTCATGAAGGACTTGGTAACAAAGAAGTGGTCAATGAATTGTGAGACGATCAAAATGACACATCAAGTGAGTGCCATTGTGCATTCCATGGCTCCAAAGCTAGAAGATCCCGGTGGCTTTACAATTCCATGCACTATTGGTAGTGCCAATTTTGCCGAAGCCTTGTGTGATTTGGGAGCGAGCATTAATTTGATGCCATATTCTGTGTTCAAGACATTGGGTATTGGAAAACCAAGACCTACTTCCATGAGGTTGCAAATGGCGGACCGGACAATGAAGAGGCCGCTAGGGATTATTGATGATGTTCTAGTTTAGGTCGACATGTTCATTCTTCTCGCAGATTTTGTGATTCTCGACTGTGAAGTTGACTATGAGGTGCCAATCATTTTGGGGAGACATTTCCTAGCAACATGGAAGGCATTGGTTGATGTGGAAGCTGGGGATCTCACATTCCGGGTGGGCGATGAAAAAGTTATGTTCCACGTGTATAAGTCAATAAGGCAGCCTAATAGCAACGAAGTATGCTCTTTTGTGGATCTTGTGACGGAGGTGATTGTAGATGACACGAGTGCTATGATCAATGTGGAAGACCCTCTGGAAGCTGTGTTGTTGAATTATGAGGATGATGAGAAGGCAGGCTTGATAGAATGTGCAAATGTTTTGCAAGGAATGGGATCCTACATATCTGGACCCCGTAAACTTTCCTTGGACCTTGAGAACTGGAAGACTCTGCCAACAAAGCCCTCAACCGAGGAGCCACCAACATTGGAGTTGAAGCCCTTGCCTTCACACCTAAGGTATGAGTTCTTAGGCCCTTGTTCCACATTACCTATTATTCTTTCTTCGTGCTTAACTAACGTGCAGGTAGATTCCACCCTTGTGGTGCTTCAAAGAAGGAAGAAGGCAATAGGATGGACATTGGCTGACATTCGGGGTATAAGCCCCGCCTTTTGCATGCGCAAAATCATACTCGAGGAAGATGCCAAACCATCTGTGGAACATCAACGGAGGTTGAATAAGGACATACAAGACGTCATCAAGAAAGAGATAATCAAATGGCTAGATGCAGGGGTTGTGTACCCTATTTCGGATAGTTCATGGACTTTGCCGGTACAATGTGTCCCGAAGAAGAGGGGTATGACTGTGATCACAAATAAGAAAAATGAGTTGATCCCCACCAGAACTGTTACCGGTTGGAGGGTATGCATGGATTATAGAAAACTGAACAAAGTGACCCGCAAAGACCATTTTCCATTGCCATTTCTTGACTAAATGTTGGATAGACTTGCAGGGCGTGCTTATTATTTCTTTATGGATGGGTACTCCGGGTATAACCAGATTCTCATTGCACTTGAAGACCAAGAGAAAACCACCTTCACCTGTTTGTATGGCACATTTGCATTCTCACGGATGCCATTTGGTTTGTGTAATGCACCGGCTATCTTTCAGCGGTGTATGATGGCAATATTTACGGATATGGTGGAGGACTTCCTCGAAGTATTCATGGATGATTTCAGTGTTGTAGGGGATTCATTTGAAGAATGCTTGGATAATCTTGACAAAGTGTTGTCCCGATGTGAAGAGACCAACTTAGTGCTTAATTGGGAAAAATGTCACTTTATGGTCGAGGCGGGCATTGTCCTCGGCCATAAGATCTCAAAGAACGGTATTGAAGTGGACAAAGCAAAAATTGAAGTGATTTCAAAACTCCATCCTCCTAATTCCGTCAAGGGAGTGAGGAGCTTTCTTGGTCACATGGGGTTTTACCGAAGGTTCATCAAGGATTTCTCAAAAGTGGTGAACCCCTTGTGCAAGTTGTTGGAAAAAGATGCAAAGTTTGTGTTCAATGATGATTACATGAAAGCTTTTGAGCTTCTCAAGTATAGATTGACTACCAATCCCATCATTACCTCACCCAATTGGAGCTTACAATTTGAGCTCATGTGTGATGCTAGCGACGTTGCGGTAGGAGCGGTTTTGGGGCAAAGGATCAACAAGATATTTCATCCAGTTTATTATGCAAGAAAAATAATGAACGACGCCCAAGTCAACTATACGGTGACCGAGAAAGAGTTATTATCCATTGTCTCTGCCATAGAAAAGTTCAGGCCGAACCTCATGGGTGCCAAAGTGATTGTGCACACCGATCACGTGGCACTTCGTTGCTTGATGACCAAAAAGGACTCTAAGGCTAAGTTGATGAGATGGGTTCTTCTTCTACAAGAGTTTGACCTTATAATCATAGACCGAAAAGGGAGTGAGAATCAAGTGGCGGACCACTTGTCCCGTTTGGAAGAGGAGGGGAGGCCCCATGATGGCCTCGAGATTAATGATTCGTTTTCGGATGAACAACTCCTCTTCGTGTCTTTGAATGGGATGCCTTGGTTTGCCAATGTGGCTAACTTTCTTGTGACCGGCATTGTCCTGAGTGAGCTCTCTTCTAACCAAAGGAGGAAGCTCAAATGGGACAGCTTGGATTATTATTGGGACGAGACATATCTTTTCAAGATTTTCAATGATGGTGTTATCAGGAGATGTGTTCCGGAAGAGGAGCAATTGAGTATTCTTGAAGCTTGCCATTCCTCGCCCTACGGTGGGCATCATGGTGGGGTGAGAACTGCTACAAAGGTCCTAAGCTATGGATTTTATTGGCCTACCTTGTACAAAGACGCTAGCGAGCTTGTTAGGCATTGTGATGAGTGCCAAAGAGCTGGTGGAATTTCCAAGAAGAATGAAATGCCCCTCACCACTATTCTTAAAATTGATATTTTTGATGTATGGGGCCTCGACTTTATGGGGCCATTTGTGAGTTCATGTGGGAACACTTATATTCTGGTTGTTGTTGATTATGTTCCCAAATGGGTTGAAGCTGTGGATTTTCCTAACAATGAGGCACGGAGTGTGGTGGATTTCTTAAAGAAAAATATCTTCACAAGGTTCGGCACCCCAAGGGCTATCATTAGTGATGGGGGTTCTCATTTTTGCAACAAAGCCTTCGACACTTTACTTTCTAAGTTTGGTGTCAATCATAAGGTGTCAACCCCTTATCACCTACAGGCTAGTGGACAAGTTGAGGTCTCCAACAGGGAGATCAAGAGCATATTATCCAAGACTATCAATGCAAACTGGACTGATTGGTCAAGGAAACTCGACGATGCTTTATGGGCCTATCGTACAACTTACAAGACTCCAATTGGTATGTCTCCGTACTAGTTGGTATTTGGGAAAACATGTCATCTTCCGGTTGAATTAGAGCACAAGGCCATGTGGGCGCTGAATAAGTTGAACCTTGAATGGGATGTAGTTGTCAATCTCCGGGTAGAACAACTAAATGAACTTGATGAGTTCCGGTTCGATGCTTATTCCAGCTTGTCCTTGTATAAGGACAAGATGAAGTACTTACATGACAAATATATCCGGAACAAAGAATTCAAGGAGGGTGACTTGGTTTTTCTATTCAACTCTCGGTTACGGATGTTTCCGGGAAAGCTCAAGTCAAAGTGGAGTGGCCCTTTTGAAGTGGTGCATGTAACTCCGTTTGGTGCTCTCGATTTGAAAAACAAAAATGGTGAAATCCTTAGAGTCAATGGGTACCGAGTGAAGCATTACCTTGGAAAGATTGATGATAGCCACGTGGTGGCCTTGATCCATTTCAAATGATGATGGTAACATGCGTCGTGCCGCGATGTTAAATCAGGTGCTTCTTGGGAGGCAACCCATATATTTTTCTTTCTTTTGATTTTCTTCTTAGATTAGGCATTATTTTGGATTAACTGGTTGTGAAGTGTATGTAGGAACTGGTTGTGCAGTGCAGGATTTTGACAAGGAAAAATTTGGTTAAGTGTTGGAAGTTTGCGGACCGCGCCCAAAATTTCGCGATCCGCGGCCAATATTGAAGCTGGTCTACATAAGGTAACATAGCGCAGACCACGATAGAATTTTGCGGCGGCGATCAGGTAAGGCGGTGGGTTCCACAGTTGATTAGTATAAATAAGGGTTCCTTAAACATTTTACACTTTTTGAACCCTAACGTTTCACCGCACAAAAAGCACTGTTCATCTCATCCTGCTCTCAATTTTCATCTATTTCACATTAAGAGTTCATTTCCTACTACATTTTTACAACTGGTATGTTCAATTCCATGATGTGATTTTATCTTTTTCTTTTCTTTTCTCTTTGTTTTAATTTTTCTTTTTAGTTAGGGTTAGATGCATGTCATGATCTCAAATTAATGCTTAATTGATACTTAAATACATGTGGGTAGTGTTTATATGCCTAATTGGGGCTGGGGTAATTAACTTTGCATGGTTAATTGAACTAATTTTTGCACACTTAGTAAAAACCCTAGTTATTAGTGTTCTTAATACCGATCTTCTTTGAATTTCACGTCTGCAGTCCATTATACGCGGTCTGCGATAGGGTAGGCGGCCGCGTTCATTTTTTTGTGGTCCGCGCTACCCCAGCTTTTAGTTACTGGGTGATTGCTAAGAGTTCGTGATCACAGTAACTTTTACGCGGTCCGCGGTTGGTCCTTCGCGGCTGCATTCAAGTTTTCGCGGTCCGCTCTTGTGAACTTCAAAGAGTCTGTTAATTGCTTTCGCGGTCGCGGTCGCATTCATTTTTTTGCGGTCCGCGATTGGTCATTCGCGATCACGTTCTCTTTTTCGCGGTCCGCGATGGGCATTCTGCGAGAGCGTCCACTTTTTTGTGGTCCGCGATGCCCTATTTTGAGAAACACTATTGTTCATTTCATCTGTACTGCTTTAAGGCATGATTGAACCCCAATTCTAATTATCTTTCACTAATTATTTATTGCAGAAAATGGTGCGATCTCGTGGAGGAGCAGACAAATCAAAAGGGAGGGCAGAATCCTCCCGAGGCCGGGGCAAAGGAAAGCAGGTTTTGCCCTTAGCAGCTCAAAGAATCATAAGCAAAAAAGCAAACCCTCGCTAGACCTCATGCCGAATCATCAGACACAAGTAAATATCTCCCATCCCAGGAGATTTCTGAGGGGGAGTCTACACAACCTCAACAAGAGGCCCAATCACAACCCTGTCACCTAATCAATGAAGCTACCTCCTCTTCTAGGTCGTTTGATGGCTCAGAGGGAGGTAGTGAGGCATCAAAGCCATCTTCCCCACCTGCTGCAACTCTGGCCTCAACAGCTGCTCCTATCAATGTAGATGAGGATGTCGAAGTCCCGGATGACAGAAGAGGGAGTGATACCAATGTGGATGGTCTTTCTAGATCAAGGAAGCCCGAGGTGTGGGTGGATTGATTCGTGAGCGAGAAAGCATACCTCAAATTCCGGGAATGGTATCCCCAAAGGTCGCTCACCCTCGAGCGACACTTTATAGAAAGAGATCTCCTTTCTCACAATCCAAATGCCAAGAGACAGTTTGAGGAGAGAAAAGGGTGGAAGTACTTCACCAGCAAGGTTCCGGATTCCAATGAGTACCTTGTTAAGGAGTTCTACGCAAATGTTGCCCACATCAAAAAGGGCACCACTATGACAAAGGTACGGAACTTGAAGATACGGTTTGATGGCGACACCTTGGACAAATATGCGGGTTTTGAGGATGTGGAAGTTGTACAGTATTTGGAAAAGATGGCCCTAGATGAAGCAGCCTGGCCTTGGCTAGCAGAAGTAATAGCCATCCCAGGGACAACACCGGCCTGGATCGTAGCTGGAGTCCCAATCCCCAAAAACACCCTCAGCTTTGAAGCCAAAGGGTGGTGCACATTTGTATGTAGCCGGCTTGATCCTAGCCAGCATGATAGTGTCATCCCACTCTCCCGGGCGATCCTAATAGCTTCCATCATGGCGGGGTATCCAATCAATATGGGGAATCTCATATCCCACCACATCTCCAAAGCAACCGAAAAAGAATAAAGGTCCTACCCCTACCCGAACATCATCACTATGTATCTCGAGGACCAACGGGTAAAGGGGAGGCACTATGACATGAAGGTGAAGCCGAAGAAACCTTTCTCCTAGTATCGCCTCCAAGGACCGGACAACCCTAAAGCAAAGGGTAAAGCCACTACCTCCGTTGGCCAGTCTGAAGAGCCAAGGGTAGAGACCACTGGGTCAGAGCCTTCCACAGCAGAGGGACCTTCAGCTGGCATGCCTCCTCCTTCATCCGGGCCATCCATCACTGTGCCACTATCTGTGCCCTCATCTTCTACTCACCCCCAGACTGCACTGCGGTTTTATCAGACCTTATCCAACATCAACAACTGGATGCAGGCGGCTACTTCAAAGCTATCTGTCGTATCCAGTGCATTAGCAGCACAGTCAGCCCCAGGACAGCTTCAAGTACCTCCATCAGTGGAGGATTCATTGAAGGAGATTCTGGACAACCATAAAAAGCTCCTGGACAACCAAATGAAGATTCTGGAGACTTTGGATACTCATGGCAAGGTGATCAAGGATCTGGGCAAGCAGGTAAAGAAGATGAGAAAGACTCAGGCCTCAAAGGAGTCAGTGGAGAAGCTGAAGAGGGAGGTAGAGAAGTTCACTTCTGCTAGAGATATCCCACTTGACTTTCTTATGGAGGAGACTGCCCCAGCAGCACACACAGTAGAGCATGCGGCAAACAAAGCTCCAGTTAGAGGATTTTTGGTCCCCCAGTTAGAGGATTTGGAGATCCAGTTAGAGGACCTGAAGGGAGCTGGTGATCCTATGCAGTCACAGGGCCCCACTCATGTGCCTGACCCCATGCAGACAGAGACCACATAGGGAGTTTTCTTTACTATCTAACCCTTCCCTGATCTTATTTTGATATTAGTTTTGAGGACAATGCTATCTTTTATTTGGGGGGGAGAGGTGGTCCATTTTGATTTGGTTATGATTTGATGACATTTATATGTAATAACTATGATACTATTTTTCTTTACCTTTATTTATCGTTATTTTCACTTTCGTTATTTTTCACTTTTGGTAGGAATATAACTTTACCATTCGATGTATATATTCATTTCCATTTTGTATATATTTGTTTCACTCCATTATTGTACATATTCATTTTACTTTCCGTAGTTTACTTCATAACTTCTTTTGTATTTTTCCTTAATAGCTTAGCTTCTTATTTCCTTTAGTAGCTTATTTTTGAGTTTTTAGCTTCTTTTTTACATTCTGCGTGATCAATAAGCCTTTTGTTTTCTTAATGCCACGATTCTTTCCAAAGGTGGATGTTGTGTGAACCGGGTGGCTCTTCCCAACGATGGATGGCATGAAAACCTTCTTAAGGGATTGAGTCCGTTTTTTTTTTCTTTGATATATTGTAGTAATGAATAAAAGTGTCTCAAGCAGGCTTCACTTGGTACTAACACATTTACCTTCGACCTCATGGCTAGAGACAAGTTGATTGACAAAGAATAGCTCTAGTTGTGACCTTTAGACTCTTGAGTTGACTAAACCAATCATCGAGTGGTTTCTTTGAGCCATTTGTGATCTTCAATCTTAGATAGGGTTGTTGTGGACCTTCGAATCTGTTCTCTTTAACAATCCAGTAGCTTGAGAGGTGAGGTATTGAATTGCAAGTCCAAGTCTTGTGTCAATAAGTCTAGAACTTGCCCTGAATGATTGTCTAGGCGAAATTCTAAGTATAGCTCTACTTGAAAAGTGATTGTAGGCTCTCCTTGGTCCAAATTGAACTTTGAAAGCTTCTGTAGCCTACCATTATGATATCCCTAGTCAACCCCTTTGAGCCTAAGCCTTTTTCATTCAATAGCCACATTACAAGCCTTTATCCATTTTATAATGACCCTCTCTTGGAACCCAATCTTTTCTTAGCATTCATGATGAACAATTGGCAAAAGCATAAGTTTGGGGGAGAGACGAGAAAATTGAAAGTGATAAAAGGTTAAAAAAAAAGAATTGATGAAAAGGAAAGGCAAAGAAAAGGAAGAAAAGCCAAAAAGAAAAATGTCAAAAAGAAAGAGAAGGTTGAAGGGATTCAAAGAACATAATGATAAAAGGCAAGGAATGATGAGAAAGGGAGAAAAATGATTGCATGAGTAAGAAAGAGTGACAGTTTGTCTCTCTAGTTCCCCTAAGGAAGAAGAAAAATGACTCAAAGATTCAAGAAAGTATGAGCCGAAATGAGAAAATGGAGTGCTTAAGGAAAGATGAAACCATCATAGTTCGTTATGCCCTACCTTGGTCCAAAAGCCTTCATTACATCCCTGCTAAAGCCCTATATGATTTCAAGTTGAGTGAGCTTACATTAGTGGTGATTTACATAAGGGGCAAGCTTATGGTACTTAGAGCCGGACTTGTGGCATTCTTTTGAGAGTGATAAGCCCACTTCTTTACAATCCTTGTTTTGAGTGTTACATTCTAAAAAGTGAGATTTGCTCATGGAGAGTAGAGGAGAATGAGTTTGGGATCCACAATGACCTACGTGATAGAGCGAGCTTCCTTGATGAATTGAGTCAACTCTTGATGCTCTAGTGTCATATTAGAACTATGGAACTCAAAAGGTAATAACATGACGTTGTTGATAATTCATTTGTGTTGAGGGTAATTGTTAGTCCCAATTGATGCTTGATAAAGTCACCTTAGGCCAACTGAAATATCTTTTTTTTTTCTTGTGGATGTGGGAATTACCTTATTTGCTTGAGGACAAGCAAAAGCTTAAGTTTGGGGGAGTTGATAAGTAGGGATTTTAGCCTATTAATTGCTCTCTTTTACTTGTGTTTTGGGCCAAAAATGCATGAAGGTATTCCCGGAAACTAACTTAATATGCTTGCTTGTAGGGATTGTTCAAAATGAGCCAAAAGAGCCATAATCAACTCATAAAGGAGTCAAAACTTGAACAAAACCCAAGACTAGGCCAAGAGGTGTGGAACGCGGACCGCGACAAAAAAGTGCAGCCGCGAAAGTATCAACGCGGACGCGGCCATTATTTCGAGGTCCGCGATATGAAGAATCAGAGAGATGGTTTTTTGGGCACAAACATGAACGCGGACCGCGACAAGAGGATGCGGCCGCGAAAGTAACAACACGACCGCGATGGGAATTCCGCGGATCGCGGTTGCTAAGGTTCAGAGAGTGCATAATTCAAGCAAAAATGAGAAGGGCGGTCCGCATCAAAGTTACGCGGCAGCGGAAGTCTCTCACACGGACACGGCGGAAATTATGCGGTCCGCGAAACAAGGTTCAACCCAAGTCCATATGTAAAGAAACGCGGATCGCGATCAGAATTACGCGGCTGCAAAAGCAAGTGTGCGGCCGTGGTCAGAATTATGCGGCCGCGAAACGTCCGCAGGGTATTTTTGTCCGAAAATTTTAGCTTAGTATAATTAAATCTTTTTGTCAATTTTAGGTTATGTTATGTTTTTTCTGAGTACGTGAGACGACTAGTTTTTCCCTTTTTATCAATTTTGTACAAGATTTACCTTATAACATTAGATTTTCATCTTTTAATTTAGTATTATGGATTATATCTTCTCTTTATCTTTGATTTTTGCTATTATTATGTGTAGCTAGACCCATAGCTAGGGTTGTGACCCAACCCTAGTGTGGGTATTTAGTGGGTCTTAAATTTTAGGGCTTGATTGTTTATGGGTTAGTGATATTTAGCCTAGTTCATGCTAGAATTGTAGAATTAGTGATTGCAAACACTGATTCATGCCTTTGTGACTTAGCCTCTTCTTGAGAAAGAGGGACTAAGTCTAGAAAAACTAGGCTAACAAGGAATTGGGGTGAACTCAAAAAATTGATAGCCCCAATAAAAGGGTTAAACCTAGAGATAGTAATACCCGACTTGAGCTAATATCACTTGTATTGCATGAATACCCATTTGGACTTGAGAAAGCCAAATTGGGCAAAATCACTCAAACTACCTAGAGGTATAGATTGAGTACTTGGGTGTGATAGCTATATTATGACCCCAATCAAATCAAACTCGCCCTAGATTACTGATACCCGTTAGATATCCACCTAGGCGGAAGTCACTACCCTAGTCCTTTTTAAACACTTGAAAGCTATCATCAAAAATATTGTACTTAGCTTTAATCTTATCATCCAATAGAAATAGAAATAGAAGTAGAATCAACACCATTATGTTTGGAAGTGAAATTAGGAACAACACACACATCTATATTTAGATAAATACCTAATTCCAAATCAATTAACTCCCTGTGAAAATCGATCCTGACCTTATTGGGTAAAACTGCATCGACCATCCTCGCTACTCAATAGTGGTGTAGGTTTGGCAAACGATCAACCCCACGGGCGATTTTTGAGTTACATTTCGGGTTTTTGTTGAAAAAAATCTGTATTTTCATATGGAATTAATTCCTATAATTTGTATTGACTGATACGAATTAATTGTGAATAGATTCGAGCCGATTGGAGTCAGAAAATCGAGGGAAAGGCATTCTTATTGACTGATTGAGCTTGGCTTGAAGTAAGTGACTTATCTAACCCTGTGTGGGGGGAAATCCCCTTAGGATTTGAAACTGTTGTAACATTTTGTGATATGTGAGCGCCGTGTACGCGAGGTGACGAGTGCGTACTCGGGCTAAATTTTGGAAATATCGGTTCTTGTTGAGTAGTTTTCTTTTAAATTCTTTAACTAAGCTACCTTAGCATATGTAGTGATCATGTTTAGCCTAGTATCACATGTCTACGTGCCTTAACTCTTACGTGCATTATGTGCAACATGCTTAGTTGAATTACCTGCTTTCCTTGATTTGATTTAAATCTTTAACTGTAAGATTTCTTTCGGAAAATTTGTTGTTCCTTCGACTACCTGCTGCATATTTACTTTTGGGAATACGAGGCGGTTCCTCAGAAGATCCCCCTGTACTGCATATTTACTTTTGGGACTACGAGGCGGTTCCTCGGGAGATCCCCTTATACTGCATATTTATTTTTGGGACTACGAGGTGGTTCCTCGGGAGATCCCCTTGTACTGCATATTTACTTTTGGGACTACTAGGCGGTTCTTCGGGAGATTCCCATGTACTACATATTTGCTTTTGGGACTACGAGGCAATTTCTCGGGAGATCCCCGTACTGTAGATTTACTTTTGGGACTACGAGGTGGTACCTCGGGAGTGACCCTGTTGTTTACCTCTATTTACTGCGCTGATATTTTCTGAAACTTCTTATTGTTTAAATCCTCAGTCATTTCAAAAATATTATTATATCTTTTGCCTTACTTTTCTTTTAAACCAGTAGGGACCTGACTTGACCTCGCCACTACTCTATCGAGATTAGGCTGGGCACTTACTGAGTACCATTGTGGTGTACTCATACTACACTCTGCACATCTTTTGTGCAGATCCAAGTACTTCCTATCAGACCAGGTACTTCCTAGAAGCTTGTGACTTATTTCTACCAGGTTTTGGGAGTTGAAATTATTGGATTGCAGTTTTATATTTATTTCATATGTTGAGAATTTGGCTTCACTTTTATTTTATGTATTTCCGCAAAAATTGTTAGGGTTACCTAGTCTTAGAGACTAGGTGCCATTACGATATCCTGCAGAGGGTGAATTTGGGGTCGTGACAAGTTGGCATCAGAGCTCTAGGTTCATAGTTGTTATGAGTCACAAGCAGGTTTAGTAGAGTCTCGCGGATCGGTATAGAGACGTCTGTACTTATCTTCGAGAGGCTATGGAACTGTTAGGAAAATGTTCACTTCTTTGATTCCTTATCGTGCGCATTTGTTGACTTCAAAATTTTAAATCCTTGTCTTTCTATTCTCTTACAGATGGTAAGGACACGCACAACTGGATCCGATGATCAGACACCCACACCCCCAGTTGAAGTCGCAAGAGGCCGAGGCCGGGGCAGAGGCTGAGCTAGAGCCGAAGAAGACCACGTAGTGCAGCCAGAGCACCTGCACGAGCTGCTGCAGCAGAGCCACCAGTAGCTCCAGTTGGAGAGCAGGCACCTGAGATGCCTGTTACTACCCCTGCACTTCAGGAGACTCTTGCACGGGTTTTGAGCATGTTTGGCACTCTAGCTCAGGTAGGGTTAATTCCACTTGCTCCTGCCACATCTCAGGCCAGGAGAGGAGCACAAACTCCCGCCGCCCGTACTCCAGAGCCACGGGCCCAGGTTGACCATGCCCCAGGGGTTATACCAGTACAGCCAGTTGTCCTAGTTCGGCCCGAGGTTATGGCAGTAGTTTCGGAGAGGGAACAACTCAGGCTCGAGAGGTACAAGAAGTACCACCCTCCCACTTTCAGCGGTTTGGCTTCAGAGGATGCTCAGGGTTTTCTTGAAGAATGTCACATCATCCTCCGTACTATGGGTATTGTGGATTCTAGTGGGGTTTCTTTCATGACATTCCAACTTAGAGGAGCGGCCTACCAAGGGTGGCGGGCATACGAGTTGGATAGTCCGGCTGAGGTAGCTTCACTCACTTGGACTCAGTTTTCAGAAATGTTCTTGAGGGAATATGTTCCTCAAAGTCGTAGAGATGCATGGCGTGCAGAGTTTGAGCAGTTGCACCAGGGTTTTATGACAGTGTCAGAGTATGCGGTCTGATTCAGTGATTTGGCTAGGCATGCACCAGCCTTGGTTGCTACTATTCGAGAGTGGGTTCGTCGATTTATTGAGGGGCTCCACCACCCTAGTATCAGATTCAGTATGGCTCGAGAGCTGGAGATGGACATCGTATACCAGCAGGTGGTGTCAATTGCTAAGAGATTTGAGGGTATGCGGACCCGGGAGAGATAAGAGAGAGAAGCTAAGAAACCTCGAGATTCTGGCATGTATAACAGTTCTCGTAGCCCAGCTACAGCTCGTCAGGGTAGGGGTTATGGGAGTCGCCCTATTTATTCAGCACTTCTAGCTGCCAGCGGTACTCTGGCCACTCCTAGGCCCCAGGATCCCTATTATGCACCGCCAGTGTCTAGTGTACCTCCTGTACGCGGTGCTTCTAGCGATCAGTCTAGTCGATCAGGCCCGAGCCAGTCACAACATCCATGTCCACCGAGAGCTTGTTTTGAGTGTGGTGACACTCGTCATATGGTGAGGGATTGCCCCAGACTTAGGAGGGTTGCGCCTCCACAGATCTCTTAGGCCCCAACTATTCCACAAGGCCCTCAGGCTTCTCAGTCCATGATTACTGCACCAGTTGCCATTCCACCTGCACAGCCAGCTAGAGGTGGAGGTCGGACAGGTAGAGGTCACCATAGAGGGGGAGGCCAGGCTAGATATTATGCCCTTCCTACTAGGACAGAGGCAGTTGCATCCGATTCGGTTATCACAGGTAGTGTTTCGGTCTGTCATAGAGATGCACCAGTCTTATTTGATCCAGGATCCACTCATTCTTATGTGTCATCTTATTTTGCCCCGTATTTGGGCGTATCTCGTAATTCTTTGAGTTTTTCTGTTTATGTATCTACACCCGTGGGTGATTCTATTATTGTTGACTGCGTGTATCGATCATGTTTGATTGTTATCAGTGGTTTTGAGACCAGAGCTGATTTATTATTGCTCAGTATGGCGGATTTCGATATTATTTTGGGCATAGACTAGTTGTCTCCCTATCACGTTATCCTTGATTGTTATGCCAAGACGGTGACGTTGCCTATGCTAGGTCTACCGTGGCTAGAGTGGAGATGTACCTTGAATTATGTTTCTAGCAAGGTCTTTTCATTTCTTAAGGCTCGATGAATGGTTCAGTAGGGGTGTGATGCGTATCTGGCCTATGTGACAGAAGTTAGTGTTGATACTCCAACCGTGGAGTCAGTTTCGGTAGTAAGGGATTTTCCCGATGTATTTCCAGTGGATCTTCCGAGTATGCCACCCGGAAGGGATATTGACTTTGGCATTGATTTGTTACTAGGCACTCAGCCTATTTCTATTCCACCAAATCGTATGGCCCCAGCAGAATTGAAAGAATTAAAAGAGCAGTTACAAGAACTACTTGATAAGTGTTTTATTCTGCCTAGTGTATCGCCTTGGGGTGCTCCTGTATTATTTGTGAAGAAGAAGGATGGTTCTATGCGGATGTGTATTGATTACCGCCAGTTGAACAAGGTTACAGTAAAGAACAGTTACCCATTGCCACGTATTGATGGCCTATTTGATCAGCTTCAGGGTGCCAGAGTGTTCTCTAAAATTGACTTGCATTCAGGCTATCATTAGTTGAAGATTCGGGAGCCAGATATCCCGATGACTGCTTTTAGGACTCGGTATGGTCATTATGAGTTCCTTGTAATGTCATTTGGGCTGACCAACGCCCCAGCAGTATTTATGCATTTGATGAACAGTGTATTTCAGCCCTATCTTGACTCATTCGTCATTGTGTTTATTGACGACATTCTGGTGTATTCCCGGAATCGAGAGGATCATGAACAACACATAAGGACTGTGCTTCGGACTTTGAGAGAAAAGAAGTTATATGCAAAATTTTCAGTGTGAATTCTAGCTTGATTCAGTGGGATTTTTGGGTCATATAGTTTTGTGCGAGGGGATCAAGGTAGATCCGAAGAAGATTGAGGCAGTACAGAGTTGGTCCAGACCATCCTCAGCTATGGAGATCCGGAGTTTTCTTGGCTTGGCAGGGTATTATCGCCGATTTGTAGAGGGTTTCTCTTCTATTACCGCACCTATGACCAGATTGACCGAGAAGGGTGCCCCGTTCACGTGGATCGAGGAGTGTGAGGAGATCTTTCAAAAGCTCAAGACTACTTTGACTACAGCCCCAGTATTAGTGTTACCTATAGGTTCAGGATCTTATACTGTGTATTGTGATACGTCATGTATTGGTCTCGGTGCAGTGTTGATGCAAGACGGTAGGGTGATTGCTTATGCGTCCAGACAGTTAAAGGTACATGAGAAGAATTATCCTATCCACGACCTTGAGTTAGTAGCTATTGTTCATGCCTTGAAAATTTGGCGGCATTATTTGTACGGTATCCATTGTGAGGTTTATACCGATCACTGGAGTCTACAGCATCTGTTTAAATAGAAGGATCTTAATTTGAGGCAGCGGAGATGGTTAGAGTTGCTTAAGGATTATGATATCACCATTCTCTATCATTCCGAAAAGGCCAATGTGGTGGTCGATGCATTGAGTCGTAAGGCGGACAGTTTGGGCAGCTTAGCATACTTACCGGTAACAGAGAGGCCTTTAGCCTTTGATGTTCAGGCCTTGGCCAACCAATTTGTCAGATTCGATATTTCCGAACCGAGCTGAGTTTTGGCTTGTGTGGTTTCTCAGTCTTCTCTTTATGATCGTATTAGAGAACGTTAGTATGATGACCCCCATCTGATTGTCCTTAAGGACACAGTTCAGCACGGTGATGCCAAGGAAGTCACTATTGGAGATGACGGTGTATTACGGATGCAAGGTAGGCTATGTGTGCCCAATGTAGATAGTTTGCATGAGTTGATTCTCCAGGAGGCTCACAGTTCGCGGTACGCCATTCATCCGGGTGCTACAAAGATGTATCAGGACTTGAGACAGCACTATTGGTGGAGGTAGATAAAGAAAGACATTGTGGAATATGTAGCTCGGTGCCTAAATTGCCAGCAGGTAAAGTATGAGCATCAGCGACCGAGTGGATTGCTTCAAAAGTTAGAGATTCCAGAATGGAAATGAGAGCGGATCAATATGGATTTTGTTGTTGGATTCCCATAGACTCAGAGAAAGTTCGATGCAGTTTGGGTGATTGTGGATAGATTGACCAAGTCAGCTCATTTCATTCCTGTGGTTACTACTTACTCTTCGGAGCAGCTGGCTCAGGTTTATATTCGCGAAATTGTCAGACTTCATGGAATACCAGTATCTATCATCTCTTACCGGGGTACACAGTTTAAATCACGGTTCTGGAGAGCCGTACAACGTGAGTAAGTACTCGAGTAGAGTCGAGTACAACATTTCACCTTCAGACGGACAGACAGTCCGAGCGCACTATTCAGATATTTGAGGATATGCTTCGTGCGTGTGTGATAGATTTTGGGGGTGCTTGGGATCAGTTCTAGCCACTTGCGGAGTTTGCTTACAACAACAGTTATTAGTAGAGCATTCAGATGGCACCGTATGAGGCCTTATATGGGAGGCGGTGCCGGTCTCCAGTGGGTTGGTTCGAGCCGGGCGAGGCTAGGTGATGTTTGGCTATAATTCCATACTTTTAGTACATTACTTACCTTACATTTTAGGTGCTTTAATGATAAATTATACTATAATTGTGCTTAATTGAGTCTATTTTATGTGTAGGTACATTGAAGATGAAATTTGGAGCAAATTAGAGATTTTATGTGTATTTTATACACTACAAGAATGAAGTATGATTATTTAATTAGTAGGATTTAATTACAAAGGAATACAAAAGTGTAACCAATGCAAAATAAAATAAAATAAAAAAAGAAAAGAAACAAGGCAAGGATTTTGGAAAGGAAAACAAAAAGAAACGTGAAATGCAAAAGTTAAGTTAAGCGAAAGAAAGTTGAAACAAATCAGCAAAGAAGCAGCAGGCATAGCGAGATGCAATTCTCGCGATAGAGCATACGACGCAAGCTTTCTAGCTCGCGTTTGACAATGCGACGCTAAGCCTAAAGCGAGGAGGAGCTCGCTACAGAGCTTGTGAGGCTCAGTGTATGACGAGGCCCGTGGCGAGCGTTTCCGGATTTTTAAAGCTTATTTCGTCTCCTATTTGGTTTTGGACTTGGTTATTTCGTTTAGGTCTCTTCCCTACACATATAAATAGTCATTAAATACCATTTTGGAGAAGTTTTGCGACTGGAGGCAAGAACACCATGCTTGGAGGAGGCTTTCAACTAATTTTTCTTCTCTTCTCTTCCTTTAATCGCATAGTTTATTAGTTTTAGAGTTTTGGGTGCTACATGAACGTTGTAGTTTGAAGCTTGAATTGTTCTTATTAGTTTATCATATTGGTTTATTTATTCAATCTTGCACTTAATTATTTGATTGCTTGATCACCAATTGAATACTATCTACGAATCTAGGATTGAACTCGGGAGAGGGAATTCTAGATTGCATATAAGATTGAGTAGAGCAAGATCTTAACTTTGAGGGGGGCGGATTTGCAGTTAGGATAGGAATATACCTAATCTCCTTGATTGGTTACTGTACATGAATTATTAATTCTAATTCCATAGGAATATAGGCGTTAGATTAGCTTGAATAGGCGAGTTGTACTTCGAGAGAAGGTTACGAGCAATATTAACCCTGTCAACCAATAAACTAGATAAATTAATTAGACAATTTAAGTGGAAAACTCAACGGGATTGTTAGCTAACCCATAGCTCTAGAATATTCACTCACATTGAATTCGTCTTTAAGCTTGTCGTTGTTTCCTTTAATCTCTTAATTTGTTACTCTGGATTAATTCTAGTTAAATATTCATACGTTAGGATTCGCTTGAATATATTAATTGTTTGGTTTAATTTAGTTGATAGTTAATCACAAGTCCCTGTGGGTACGATATCTGGACTTACAATCCTATATTACTTGTACGACCACGTATACTTGCGTGTGCGTTTAGGAGCAACACTAGGCTATTGGGTACAGACCTGGTTCAGGATGCTTTGGAAAATGTTAAATTGATACAGGATCGACTTCGTACTGCCCAATCTAGACAGAAGAGTTATGCTGATCGGAAGATTCGTGATGTTGCATTCATGGTTAGTGAGCGGGTCTTGCTCCGGGTTTCGCCCATGAAGGGTGTTATGAGGTTCGGGAAGAATGGCAAGTTGAGCCCTAAGTATATTGGGCCTTTTGAGATTCTTGAAAGGATTGGAGAGGTGGCTTACAGACTTGCACTACCACCTAGCCTCACTGCAGTTCATCCAGTGTTCCTATTTCCATGCTCCGGAAGTATAACGGCAATCCATCTCATATGTCAGACTTCAGCTTAGTCCAGTTGGACAAGGATCTATTTTACGTTGAGGAACCAGTGGCCATTTTGGATAGACATGTTAGAAAGTTGAGATCGAAGAGCATTGCTTCAGTAAAAGTACAGTGGAGGGGTCATCCGGTCGAGGAGGCGACTTGAGAGACCGAGCATGATATGCGTAGCTGTTATCCTCATCTTTTCACCACTCCAGGTATAATTCTAAATCTGTCCAAGGACGAATGTTTGTTTAAGAGGGGGGATGTAACGACCCGGCCAGTCGTTTTGAGAGTTGCAGTCTCGTTCCCCCATTTACTGCTCATTCTGTACTTTATAGTTGTTATGTGACTTGCCGGGGTAGTCAGTTCGGGTCCGGTGAGGTTTCAGAATGAATTGAGATACTTAGTTTCGAGGATGAAAACTTAAGTTGAAAACTATTGACTGGACGTTGACTTATGTGTAAACGACCCCGGAATAGAGTTTTGATGATTCCAATAGGTTCGTATGGTGATTTTAGACTTAGAAGCGTGTCCGAAAAATTATTTAGAAACCCGTAGTTAAATTAGGCTTGAAATGGCTAAAACAGAAATTTAAGCTTGGAAGTTTGACCGGGGAGTTGGCTTTTTGATATCGGGGTCGGAATCCAGTTCTGAAAATTTTCATAGGTCCGTTATGTCATTTATGACTTGTGTGCAAAATTTGAGGTCAATCGGACTTGATTTGATAGGTTTCGGCATCGAATGTAGAAGTTGGAATTTCTAAGTTTCATTAAGCTTGAATTGGAGCATGATTCGTGGTTTTAGCGTTGTTTGATGTGATTTGAGGTTTCGACTAAGTGTGTATGATGTTTTAGGACTTGTTGGTATATTTTGTTGAGGTCCTGGGGGGCTCGGGTTAGTTTCGGATGGTTAACAGGTCAAATTTGGACTTAGAACAATTGAAACTTGTTGATGCCTATTAATGCAATCGCACCTACGAAATTTGGCTTGCAAGTGCGAGCTCGCAGAAGCGAGCCTGGCATCGCAGAAGCACATAGTCCCCGGAAGCGGATGAGGCATCGCAGAAGCGCGACCGCAGAAGCGACGCAATGGTCGCAGATGCGGCCTGGGCTAAGGGGGCCTTGGACCGCAGAAGCGAGTCCGCAAAAGCGGACTCCTTCTCTGCAGAAGCGAAGGCTGTCGCAGAAGCGGGAGATTCACCGCAAAAGCAGAACCGCAGATGCGTTTAAAAATTCCGCAGAAGCGGAACCTCTGGGTAGTGTACAAAAATAGAGGGTTCCGAGTTTTTGTCATTTTTGGACATTTCCAACACGGTTTTGGGGCGCTTTTCAGAGCGAATTCACGGGAAAACTTGAGGTAAGTCATTTGTGATCATTGTTAGTTAATAATATTGGATTATCATTGAGTATTTTGACTAGATTACATGTTTTTGAGGTAAAATTAGAGGATTTGAGACTAGAGATTTCAAAATAAAAAATTGAGATTTGGAGGTCGAGTTGATGTCGGAATTTGGTAAATTTGGTATGGTTGGACTCGTGGTTGAATTGCCGTTCATATTTTATAACTTTTGTTGGGTTCCAAGACGTGGGTCCCATAGGCGATTTTTGAGTTAAATTTAGGGTTTTTGTTGAAAGAATCTGTATTTTTATATGGAATTAATTCCTATAATTTGTATTGACTGAACCAAATTAATCGTGACTAGATTCGAGCCGATCAAAGTCAGAAAATCAAGGAAAAGACATTTTTATTGACTGATTGAGCTTGGCTTGAGGTAAGTGACTTGTCTAACCCTGTGTGGGAAAAATTCCCTTAGGATTTGAAATTGTTGTAACATTTTGTGATATACGAGCGCCGTGTTCGCGAGGTGACGAGTGCGTATACGGAATAAATTTGAAAATATCGGTTCTTGTTGAGTAGTCTTCTTTTAAATTCTTTAACTGAGCTGCCTTAGCATATGCAGTGATCATGCTTAGCCTAGTATCACATGTCTACGTACCTTAACTCTTACGTGCAATATGTGCAACATGCTTAGCTGAATTACCTGCTTTCCTTAATTTGATTTAAATCTTTAATTGTAAGATTTCTTGCTGAAAATTTGTTGTTCCTCCGACTACCTGCTGCATATTTACTTTTGGGACTACGAGGCGGTTCCTCGGGAGATTCACTTATACTGCATATTTACTTTTGGGACTATGAGGCGGTTTCTCAAGAGATTTTTCTGTACTGCATATTTACTTTTAGGACTACAAGGCGATTCCTCGGGAGATCCCCGTACTGTAGATTTACTTTTGGGACTACGAGGCGGTACCTCGGGAGTGCCCCTGTTGTTTACCTCTATTTACTGTGCTGATATTTTCTGAAACATCTTATTGTTTAAATCCTCAGTCATGTCAAAAATATTATTATATCCTCTGCCTTACTTTTCTCTTAAATCAGTAGAGCTCCGACTTGACCTCGTCACTACTCTACCGAGGTTAGGCTTGGCACTTACTGGGTACAATTATGGTGCACTCATACTACACTCTGTACATCTTTTGTGCAGATCCAGGTACTTCCTATCAGACCAGGTATCAGTGAACTAGTTGTACACGGAGACTTTAAGGTACTTCTGCTAGCGTCCGCAGACCTCGGAGTCCCCCCCTATCCTTATTATGTTGTCTTCCTGATTTCTCTTTAGACTCTAATGTATTGAGACACTCAAAATAAATTCTTAGAAGCGTGTGACTTATTTCTACCGGGTTTTGGGAGTTGAAATTATTGGATTGCAATTTTATATTTATTTCATATGTTGAGAATTTGGCTTCAGTTTTATTTTATGTATTTCTGCAAAAATTGTTAGGCTTACCTAGTTTTAGAGACTAGGTGTCATCACGACATCCTACGGAGGGTTAATTTGGGGTCGTGACATTTATAGTGAAGCTTTCTAGTATATATTAACTACCACTGCAATTCATGCCTTTATGTATTTATGACCAGAAATTCTTTCTTTATTTTCGTGGTGCTTGATATAGGCCAAATAAAGTATAAGAATAGTCCTGAAGAGTACTAATTGTTGCCAACTTTAAAGATTCTGTAATGCGTGAATTCTCAGGCCAAGAACCTCTTCTTTTAAGAAAGAAGATGAATTTGACTATCTCAATAAGACACCCTTTTGGGTATCATCAACAAAGTTGGTTCTCAATGTATTAATGTGGATGATCTTCATTGCATAGGCTACTTTTCTTTTCTTATTGCCTTCGGCATACATGAATGAATTGCAAAAGAAATTTATTTGAGACACCCAAGGAACTATCTTTATGAAAACAGGTTTATTTCCAACTTGAAAAATTTCTTGCTCTTATACTGCATCAGTTTTTCCAATTTCTTATAAAGTAATCTCAGTTTCTGTTGAACTGCAGGAAGCAAATTCTTGATATTCAGTTTCCTAATTTTCATGATTACATTTCTTGCAGTTATTCGCCTCGTTCTCTCTGGTAAAGATGAACCCCAAGTGTATGTGCATCTACTAGCTTGATTTCTTAGTTCAAAGGAACTCCTTTAGAAGTTAGTGGATGTTCTGAACTTGTGTAGTTACCTGAATTTTAAGTTGCTGTAGGAAGAAGACTGCAAAAGGTCCAAGTTTTCGCTTATGGACATTCCCAGTGCTGGTGGATGGATCATTTGGGGTTGTTACAGCTGCAGAAATGATTGGAGTTATACTCTTCTTAGTGTACATCATCTGGGTTGTTATTATGTACAGTATACGGAGCATTGACTGCTTATCCTCGTTTCATGTACAAGACATGAAAGAGAAAATAAAGGTAATTATGTTACCATGATCATGTTACATTCTTTGTTCGGGTTTCACTGATTTCTCGTTATATTTTATATGAATTTAAAGAGAAAGTCGTTGTTTCCCAATGGCAATAACATTCACCATGTTCAAGATCATGCAATTTTTAACTGTACAGACTTAGGCCTACTGTTGTCTATTGTTTGGACCATGTTATTTCGGCTGGGCTAAAATATCATCATTTCAGCGATCTAGTTACCTTTAGTCCTTTCATAATTACATGTATGACTCAGCTATACAAACCATTATTCCGAAAGGACTACATGATATTCTTTCTCTAAAATTATTTGTTTTGAACTGATCTTCTGGCTCTCAACTGCTCTATATTTGGAAAGGTTTCAATCCATTATACTCTTAATTCATTTTTGGTCCTTCAAGTTTGTTCCTTATGTTATCTTATTTTTAAGTAGCAGTTAGTTCTCCAGATATGTGCAATGGCAGTAGAATTCTGAAAGTAAAACTACTAAAATATTCTTCCTGAAAGATTGATTACTCCAATTTACTGAAGCTCTTGCTAAACATGAGTCATTAGACTGTATTAGAGATTTCATTTTTATTCTTCAAACAGAATTTAGACTCCGCCTGGTGGAACAAATAACTATATCCCAGGTCCTCTTTTTCCAATTATAGGTTATGCGTCATTGACTAATATCCTCTTTTGTAATCTCTTCAGCGCTATATTGCTGGAGCTAACAGGCCGTCATTTTGGATTCATTGGATTAACCTTCTTAGCATTTTTGGTTATACCTGTTGCACGGGGTTCAGTTCTTCTTCGAGCTACAGATATCCCATTTGAACATGCCACTCGATATCATGTTTGGCTGGGACATATTACTATGGGTCTTTTTAGCCTTCATGGTCCATTCTATGTGATTAGCTGGGCAATGCGCGGGTGCCTTGTGGAGGAAGTGAGTTCTAGAACTGAAAATTCATTTGCCTAGCCCTTCATCACATGTATGCGTCTTTGTGTGTTTTCTTGGTAAAGAAAAAAATAAGATTTGAACTTTGCCGTTGTGCTTAATGCAGCTAATCCAGTGGAAAAATATTGGGGTAGCCCATCTTCCAGGAGTTATCAGCCTTGCAGCTGGTTTATTGATGTGGGAGTCTTCACTTCCAGGAGTAAGGAGGAACAACTTTGAATTATTCTTCTATACGCACCAATTATATGTGCTCCAATTTACTTCCAGCTAATCCAGTCATGAAATATTGTTGTCATACATTCAGCCACATACTTTCCTTGTGGAACCATTGAACTCGTTCTTTCAAAACCCGCAAGTAAAAGATAAATCTTTAAACTCAACTGATTTCCTCACCACTGCATTTTTCAGTGATTCTAATATTTCTTCTCTCGCGATGTAGATTTACATTACAACGCCCTTGGCTGGATATTCTTACAAATACGCGAGCTGTCCTCGCTGTAGTGGCACCCTTTCAGTGTCTCCTCCAATCCCCTTGATGGGAAACATCATCTTGCTATTCTTATAAAGGTTCTTGGAGATTGGACTGAAAAACTGAAGGGACATATCTTGAATCTTTCGGTTGAACAACCTGAAATGGAGCTCATTTTGCAGCATAACAGGATATTAACAGCATCTGTTGAAGGTCCTTATGGACATGAATCACCATATCATTTAACGTATGTCACCAGCATTATCTGCTGAGTATACAATTCTTTTGTTTCAGTACCAATTCATTGGCTAATCAATTGTGTTAACCATGTTTCTCCTCTCAGGTATGAAAATCTCATTTTGGTAGCAGGTGGAATTGGAATATCTCCTTTCCTAACTATCCTGAGTGATATCCTCCACCGTATCAACGATAGCAGGCCTTCCCTTCCAAGAAATATACTAATAGTATGGGCCATAAAAAATTCAGATGAGCTCCCACTTCTTGAGACAATTGACATGGAGGCAATCTGTCCACTTTATTCTGATAAACTGAATCTTGAGATTCAAACATTTGTGACTCGGGAATCACAACCTTCATTGGTATTTGGTTCTTCGTATTCTCATTTTGTTTATGTAACATCACTCCATTTTATATTGTGTGTAATTTTTACTTCTTTTTGGCTCAGGAGGAGGGCAAAAGACCGAAAGCAATGCACCCCTCAATCTCCCCTGGCTTCAGTGGATGTCGAATGTCTAGTTTGGTTGGTACTGGAAATGTTGGATGGTCTGGATTGTATGTCATAGTATCCACAATTGGGTTGGTGATCACTGTAGCATTATTAGACATCTTGTACATAAATCCATACGATGTAACTTACTGGTGGTACAAGGGGCTTTTGTTGATTGGATGCATGGCTGCAAGTGTTGTTATATTTGGGGGTCTCGTGATCGCTTTATGGCATCTTTGGGAAAGGAAAACCTCATTGAAGGAGGAACCAGAGGATAGCACAAAGAAGGTCGACAACCTGCAGCAGAATATTGAGTCCTCTTTACACAAGAATCTTGAAGAAGCTCGATCTGTTAATACTACTCGATATGGTGAAAGACCAGATTTCCAAGGTATGTTCAGAAAAGCATATGAACTTTGCAAGGTCTACTTCTCCTTTGTTTTCTTGACAGTGTGTTTTAACTAATTTTTCTGCAGAGATATTTGGATCACATGCAAAGAGTTGGGGAAGTGTAGATATTGGTGTGATAGTATGTGGTCCTCCTACTCTTCAGTCCAGTGTTGCTGAAGAGTGCAGAAGGCAGAACTTGCAAAGAAGAGGCCATCAGGCTATTTTCCATTTCAACAGCCACAGTTTTGACCTCTAAATCACCCCAGTAAGCATCCAATTTTCTCCTATCTTAGCACACAACTGGACGACATGTGTGCTTGCTACTAAAGGGTATTTTGGTCATTTCATATTACTCCTAAATTTTGCTGAAAGCTAACGCGTGTCAATCAACTTGACAGCTGCTGCAAATACAAGAAGTTTGCGGTACTTTTGTACGACAGATAGGTCACTCTCTGTCTCTATCTATTCATCTTCTTTGTTTTTCTCTGTCTGCGTTCTGCTTTATCCTCTGATTTTTGCTTTGTTTCAACTTTCAACTGACTGATGAATTTGTTATCACTATAATCGATGAGTTTGTTCTGAATTATTGTAAGCTCTTTGATGTTTTGATAGCAATTTGGTCGCCACTTTCGATTTTATGGAAAATATTTGTACATTCCCCTTCAATGTTGATTTTTATCGATCTCATTGCTGCTTGTTTTTTGGTGGTTTCCCAGGGTTAGCACAGTATCGTATGTTTATTAGTCAATTTTTGGTTTTCCTGATTATGCTTTTTGAGAAATTTTGGACTGTCTGTACATCTAAATCTCTTTGTGTGCTTTTCTCTATTGTTGCTTTGAATAGTATGTTATTTTTACTTCTGTTTGTGAACCAATTTACTAAGAATTTTTAGTGATAGCAAGAACAGAACTTCTTCCGTTTTTCTTCAAATAATAAGAATATTACATGTCGAGATGACATATAGTATGTCCAAATTACTGATGACATTTTCTTTATGTTTACTGGCAAAAATATTAAACTTTACTATTAGTGGTAAAATTACCTGCATTACCAAACTTGAATGAGAAGGCCATCTAAAAGAAAGAGAACAAGTAATATGCTTCTACTTTCTACCAGAAACTATTTACAAAGTATGATATGTTAAATTATTTCTTTGCATTAACTATATTGCCTAATGTCTTCCAAAGTTTTAACGCTTTCTTATCAGAATAGACCAACTTTTTTGTGTTGGTAGGCCATAATGCTTCAATATGCCTCTGAGAAGGGCAAACTAAATGAGATTTTCATATTTCCTAGGTTTACTTAAATATTTTTTTGTTCTTTTCTATGGTAGAAATTAACAATTCAAGTTAAAACTTATATTTCACTCTATGAGTAAAAATATTATGCTTTCTGTACTCTTTTTGACATTCAAAATATGACTTTGAGTTTTACTGAAACATGTGCTTAGAAGATAGCTATTTATGGTTGGTTTGGATGTTTCTGTACTTATTCGCTTCTTTATATACTGCCTCCCTCTACTATAAATATGTTATTGATGAAATCCTAGATCTAATCTGAGTTGTTAAGCTGAGAATGAAGGAGAAGCAGTTACATGCTAATGGAGAAGAAAGAGTTCCTTCATTTTCTGTTAATTTTCTGTTACAAACACTGTACACTAGCCATGTATATATACAAACAAGTTAGCTGCTAACTACCTGCTTAACAAACTAAACCTTCCACTAACTTAGCCTAGTTGGCATCCAGCTGTACATTCCACTACCTATACACCTAATATACTTCAACACCCTCCCTCAAGCTGATGGTTGAAACAAGTCTTTCAACTTCAGCTTGGACAGTAGATAGTCGTGCTGCACTTTCCCAAGACTCTTTGTTAGTAAATCAGCTTGTTTCTCCTTAGTAGGTACAATATGATTCTTGATCAATCCTTGCATATTTTTTCCCTCACAAAGTGACAATCGATATCAATATGTTTGGTTCTTTCATGGAATATAGGATTAGCTGCAATCTGAATTGCAGCTTTGCTATCATAGTGTAAGTCTATAGGCAGGGGCAACTCAACTCCTAATTCTAAAAACAGTCATGTGAGCCAAGTTAACTCTGCAATTGTTGATGCCATACTCCTAAATTCTGCTTCTAGCAATTGTCTCCTGCTTTTTTGACTTCCAGGATATTAATGCATCGCCAGACTTGACTACATATCCTGTAATAGATCTTCTAGTTTGCAAACATCCACCCCGGTCTGAGTCACAATAAGTTTCAAGTCTTCCTGAGCCTTCTGAGGGCATCAACAGACCAAGACCTGGAGCAGTCTTGATGTATCTAACTACTCTTAAAGTAGCATCCATATGAGATTGCTTAGGTTTGTGCATAAACTGGCTGAGCACCTGCACTACATATGAGATATCAATTCTAGTCATAGTGATATATAAAAGTCTGCCAATCAGTCTCTGATAAGGTCCAGCATTTTCTAGTTCTTTATCCTCTGCATTAGCTTCACTAGAAAAGTCTTTGTTCATGAAACTGTCAAACTCAACAGAAGTAAGCTTTGAACTGGTCTCCAAGGGTGTACCAGCAAATTTGGCACCACCAAGCCCTGACTTTGCAATCAACTAATTATGAGCCTTGCCTTTGTTGTGAGTAACATAATCCTTCAACTAAATTGGTGGTCTATTGTCCCTGTTAAATCTTATACTGGCAGCAGGTTCAGCAGTAGGCAATATAGAAGATATTGGCTCAGCAGGGATGACTACTGAATCAGCAGGAAGATCAACAAAAGGCTCTACAGCATCCTCATGGAGTGCAGAAGAGTCACTCTTTGAGTGATTGTGAGGAGTTGCATCATCTAGTGATGCAACATTAGGTGCAACATGGTGTGGAGTTAACTTGTTCTCAGAGAAAATAATAGGATTATTGAGATCCAGCACAGAAAATATAGAGGAGATAGTACTAGAGGCATATTTGAAAGGGAAGATATCTTCTTTGACAACCACATCTCTACTGACAGTAAAGCCTTTAGAGTAAAGATTATACAATTTTTAACCCTTTTGTGTCATAGAATAGACTAGAAATACAACTGGAACAGCTCTAGGAGCAAACTTGTCTGATCGTCTCATATCAGTAACATAGCCTAGACATCCAAACACTCCCATATGGTCCAAAGGAGGAACATGACCAATTAACGCTTCAAAATGAGACTTGCCTTGAAGGGCTGTTGAAGGTAGCCTATTTATAATATGCACAGCAGTGGTGATACATTCACCCCAGAATTTGAGAGGTACAGAAGATTGAAACCTCAGTGACCTAGCCACTTCCAAAATATACATGTGCCTCCTCTCAGCTACTCTATTATGTTGTGGAGTATATATGCAAGAACTCTAGTGAAATCCTAGATCTAATCTGAGTTGTTAAGCTGAGAATGAAGGAGAAGCAGTTACATGCTAATGGAGAAGAAAGAGTTCCTTCATTTTCTGTTAATTTTCTGTTACAAACACTGTACACTAGCCATGTATATATACAAACAAGTTAGCTGCTAACTACCTGCTTAACAAACTAAACCTTCCACTAACTTAGCCTAGTTGGCATCCAGCTGTACATTCCACTACCTATACACCTAATACTTTAACAGCTGTAAATATTGTCTTCTCATATGACTATGTGTACTACATTTTCTTTATGAAATTAGAATGTCTGATATACTGTTGTGTTTTAAATTCTTTATTTGATAACAAAATGATATGCCATCAACTGGATTATACAAAAAAGGTGATTGAGTAAATCTTCACTAATAGGGAAGTATGTCCTTAATCCTTTGTCATATTTGGAAGCTAGAAACTTGCCGATTTCTACGCTTAAACAGTTAAATAGTAGTATACATGTTTGAACAGTCTCAAATGTGCTAGATGTTAGGGTCATTGGTGTAAATCTCATTATCTTGAACAATGAACATGTGTGAACTGTTGAGTTGTTACTTCTCTGAAGTTGCTATATTCAATTGTTCTGTTATGACGTATGACGTATATCTTGACAAGTTATTTTTGTTTCCACAAAGGAATAGAGATTATAGAACGTGAAGCAGGGAGTTCCAGCACTTTGAAATATAGTGATTAAAAAGTTCACATCCAACTTTCACTAGGAATTCTTAACTGTTGGAAAATATTTCAAGTGTATTATATGTATATCTTTTGCCTTATATTTGTAATGTGAGATGGTTTGTTCTTGCAATTTTACGGTTATTAATATACAAGTTATATTGATAAAATGGAAGAAAGACGTACCATCAATGAAATTACACCGTCAACTATAGAATGGACTTGCAAAGTTCAGGCTGTAGACAAATTTCGGCCGAGAGAGAGCAGAGATCAGCGAGTTCGGTTTTAGACAATAATTGTGCAGGATGAAAACGTAAGGCAAGTTACAACTATAACTGTAACATAAGATCTTCTCACTTGTACTCTTCCAATAATTAGTGCATTATCATTTTAAATAACATTGTAGGAGGAACAAATTTGTGTAATACTCTATGGTGACGACATTAGATGATATGATAACTTGTACGAACTTTTCGAGACGTATCTGATTTCAACTGCCAAGGTTAGAAATCCATAGCCTTATTCACTACATATTGTCCAGTTTGAATGGGTCGTCGACAGGTTTACTATTGTGGAGTCTATTCCGAAGAATAATGAAAAGGAGACACTGTTACCTCCTCCGTCGAGACTGAGTACGATTTCCTTCCTCGATGTTGAACAACAGCCTTGCGGTGTTGAATTTGGTATATTTCAAATTAGCTTATGCTTTATAACAGCTTCATTACTTGGAACTCATGGTGAATGCAAAAATACTGGTTTTACCTACATTTTTTTTTTTGTTTATAATAACAGATCTATTAGTTGTGGTGGCAAACTGTGGGGCAATGCAATACACCGCTGATCAGACTAAGAGATTTCAAGAGGCCATAGTTATGGACAACAGGTGAGTCATTTAATCTTCTATTACATAACAAAATCTCTAGCTGGCACTTACAAATGTACAGGAAGAAACCTCTTTTCTTCACTATATGGCAAGACTTGGCAAGCAATGAAGGAACTGAGTTACTGAGACAAGCGAGGCAACTATAAGAATACCATGTTATTCTCGCGAAGCGGATAGCTACCACAAAATACCGTGGTGGTAAGCTCATGAACTTCCTTTTTCTATATATGGATAACGCTTTCACATTGTTTATTAACAAAATTTGCATACACAGTTTTCCGTTTGGCGACAAGATACAACTCGACAATCTTAATCAATCCCATGTATGTGCAAGCAATTGAGTTACTGAATTGGTACAATACAAATTGTGCTTAAAATGTATGACATCATTATTTAACTATTGTTACTTATATGAAAAAATAATTGCATGATATTTATTATGCGAATTACAGGGGAAATGAGAACAAACAAATGCTAATGGATTACATACTGAAGAGTTCAATGGAATCACCTTCATCTATTAATCTTGTAGCTGTTGATGATGAAATATTATCTGTTTCAGCTATTATTATACAAACCTCCATTGTGAGTTTATTAAATTACAAGATAAAATACCGATAACTGCCACGCCATACGCTGTCGTTGCGTATCTTTTATACAATATGGATAACTGTCCAATATGTTCTAATATGCTACTGTTCGTGTTGGCCCAATAACAGTATGGTCTAAACAATATTGGAGTATAAATTTTTGGAATAAAATCTTATGTTAGAGTTCAACTATAAAAAATCCTAAAGAAAAAAATATCAAACAAGCTATATTTGTTCACTGAAGTTATATATCGTTCCATTTAAAATTAGATTTATTTTGAAATTCTTTTTAAAACTCCTATCACTATATTACATCCTATTTGTATCCTACGACATCTTAATATTTGGGAAAGAGGCTTTTGAGACTAATAAATCTATTATAATATCAAACAGAATAGTTTTCGCAATTTAGTTTTACATAAAATTAGCTAAGTAATTTTTACATCTTATTGTCACAGCACACTCCTCATGAGGTTTTACTAACTATGCAGCTTTGTATTATTCCGCTGCTGAAAATTATATGCAATTAACAATTGATGATTTAGCAGCTTCCACTGCTTATGTTATGAACACAGAACTAACGTCTTGTTTCATTAATTACATTTTGCAGTTGGAAACTTTTTACGTCAAAGGAGAAATTTTGCTACCTGAGCATTTCCAAGAATTTTATGTGCTAGGTTGTTTAGAATGTAACCATCTTGTTCGGAGCAAAATAAAAAGAGAGGTTCAATGCATAAACTGCAAGCTGCAACAAATGTTAATTTCAAGGTAACAACTGCTACTAATAACATGATGCCATTGATAATATTTCATACTGAGTACCATCCATTCTACCTCAACTAAAATATTTTACATAATACCACAGGATAGGTGCCACTTTGAGGTAGAAATTACATACGAAACTGGCACAACTACGGTAACAGTGTATAAAGGCTTGGCCGAAAGAATGCTGTCAATAAGGACTGAACAGATATATGAAATCGTCAGTGTTAAGGTACATACACATACAACGTTGTAGTTAATATAACCCAACAAAGTTAATATAATACTCTCATGGTTAACACATAAAGGTAAGCTTTGGCGAGTCCATTGTTTTTGCTATCTGTTTGAAGCATGAGTCATTCCGTGTTGCCCATATCAATCGACAGCTTGCAGATAAACTGTTCAGGCTTCAGTTACAGAGGTCATTATCCAGAACACCGACGCAAATGCAGGTTCTCTGGTCCTTTTATCATACAGTGAAAAACCAACCATGTTTCTCCGAGAAGAGTCAACATCTGTGGTTGGTGCCGAGGGAATTATGGAAGAAGAGTCAATACATGTGACTGATGCAGAAGGAAGTAAGAAACAAAAAATGGAACCAACTACTACTCCACCAAAGCCACACTTAAGGTTAAAAATTCAAATACCATATTATAAAATATGCTAATTTTCTTAAAATGAATATTTTATTTCTATAGTTTGCCGAGGCTGTGATGTTCGCCCAGATGGTTTGCAATGTACAAATGCATTTTGACATATCGTACCGATCTTTTAACAAGGTTTAGATAGTTGACCGCCTTCACAAATTGTTCCACATTTTGTGTATAAATAGTTCTAAGTAGTGTGTGCCTATATCTGTGAAGGCAATTGGTATTACTTTTGGATATTGGAGTGGCCTCCTGATGTTCTACAATCAACAACAATAACAACACATCTTATAATTAGAATGCATGTATATTTCTGAAAGTTTACTGCATTTACCGTATGGCGTTTCCCTTTATATTACTAACGTCCACTCTTACTATTTAACAAAAGAATTACACATGTATCATTTACATAATTTTAATTTTAGTTCAGTTATAAAAATCCGTGGCAGCATTTAAACACAATTCACTACCGCTAAAATGTTGATATATAAGATTTTTTGGTTAGCTGAGGTGTTTATTATTAAGCATCACTAAATACTTTAAAGTTTATGTTATACAAACTACGTCATTGTGCGTAGGCTATACATGGGCAACGACCAGCTAGCCTCTATTAGAAGTGCAAATTAACGCGTGAAAGAGGCAGTCACTTTTCCTTCGGATTTGGCTACCTTCGTTTGTTATTCGTATAATATTTGTGTGTTCGTCAAAGCTACATTTTTAGATAGAAGTTTAAGGCCAAAGAGCATCAAAGAATCTTACGACATCTTATGATGGAGTAAAGGTAATGCCTAATAGATTGCCTTTATCTCAGGTTTGCTGAGAAAGTAAATTATTTTCTTAAATTATCTTACGATCAAGGTTTGTTAACTATGATTATAATCATATTTATCAGTTTGATATAAATATTTCCTGAATTTGTACGCTATTCGGATGAAAAACAAGGTTTAGGTGGACTCATTTGGTTATCTTTTGGCAATATTGGTGACGTCATCTTCCACCAGTTGCGTTTTTACTCTGTCAAGGTAAGTACATGAGTTTAAAAAGTTCTCACCCTACTACGTTGTGTCTACTACTATAATAAAATATCACGACCCAAAACTAACCTGTCGTGATGGCGCCTAACGTGGTACTAGACAAGCCAACACTTCAAAATACTTCCAACACTTTTAAATGAAAAAATAAGAATAACACAGGTTTAAATCATCAAAACTCTCAAAAACTGGATAGAAGGTCAAAACCCAATACGGAAATTTTCAACATCGGGGTGTCACTGAGTACATGAGCGTTTATACAACACAAGTCTAGAAATAATGTCTATGAAAGACTAAAACTAAATACATAAAGCGAAAAGATAGGGAAGGAGAGACAAGGTCTATGAATGCTAGGCAGCTACCTTGGAATCTCCAGCGATCAAGCTGCGAAAAGAAATCAACACCCACCGTGTCCAAAAATACCTGGATCTGTACACGAGGTGCAGGGTGCAGCGTGAATACAACTAACTCAGTAAGTAGTAAGACTAAATAATAGACTGAAAATAGTGACGAGCTTCACGGATATAGCTCAATTACAGAAATTACGACATAGAAAGATAGACATGCTTTCAAATTCGATAATTAAGGCCAAAAATATTAATTCATGTCAAGTTCGATTTAAACAGGATATAATATCTCTCAGAAATTACATGACAATGATATATGCCAGCTGAAGTACAATAGTAATGAAATCAAGTGCAAAATATCAGAGAAGCAGTCACTCAGTCCTCCCATGCACTCCAACTTCACAGTCACTCATTCCTCACATTCTCTCATTCCTCTCAATCGCTCGGCACTCAGTAGGTACCTGCGCTCACTGGGGGTGTGTACAGACTCCGGAGGGGCTCCTTCAGCCCAAGCGCTATAACAAGCCAATCATGGCATAAATCAATAAAACATGCTACGGCGTACAACCTGATCCCATAAATATCCTCACAATTAGGCCCTCGGCCTCACTCAGTCATCAACCTCTCCAGTCTCTCGGGCTCTCAGTAACCATGATAATCAGCCCAAACAACAATGATATAATGTATCAATAATGAACAAAATATAATATGCAAGTAAAATTGTGGTTGAGTACGAAACATCAATTTAGCAGATAATTCATCAAGTACACGACCTCAGTGGGTCCTTACAGTGCCAACACATAGTCTAAACATGATTTCTAACATGGTTTGCAGTTCAATCTCTATAACACATGGAGAATATACGGATAACAACAGATTATTCAAATACACAGTTCCTAGTAATTGACCAAGTCACCAATCCTACGGTGCATGCCCACACGCCCGTCGCCTAGCATGTGCGTCACCTCAAAACCAATCACATGTCACATAATACGAGGTTTCATACCCTCAAAACCAAATTTAGAACTGTTACTTACCTCAAGTCGTGCAAATCCCTACTCCAACATACCCTTGCCTCGCGAACCGGCCTCCAAATGCCTCGAATCTAGCCACAAAAATTTTGATACAATCAACACGTGCTAAAGGAAAATATTCCATAAGAAAATACTAAGTTATTAATCAAAAGTCAAAAGTCGACTCAAAAGCCGCCCCCCGGGCCCATATCTCAAAATCCGATAGAAGTCACAAAATCTGAAATCTCATCCAACCACGAGCCCAACCATACCAAATTTACCAAAATCCGACACCAATCACCACCTAAAACCCCAAATCAAACTCTCCAAATCCCTAGCCTCAAATTCCCAAATTCCACCTTATATACACACAAACTAGGTGAGAAATTCAATGGGGAAACAAGATTATTGATTAATAATGAACACAAGGGACTTACCTCAAGAACCCCCACGAAAATCCTCTCAAAAATCGCCTACTCCCGAGCTTGAAATGTTCAAAATGAAGAAAAATCCCAAACCCTTGAATTTAGATGTTCTGCCCAACCTTTTTGCTTCTGTGGTTCATTTAGCCGCTTTCTGCGGCACCGCTTTTGCGGTAAACCATCCGCATCTGTGAAAGTCACTAATGCCAACCAACCGCTTCTGCGGGTGCGCATCTACGCAAATCGTCCGCTTCTGCGGACCAGCCTCCCCAAGCTCTCTTCCGCTTCTGCGATCCTCCACGCGCATGTGAGAGTCCGTACTTGTGGAATTCTTTCCACACCTGCAATACACCCAAGGCCATACCAAATCTCGCTCCTGCGCCACTCTAGCCGCACTTGCGGCCAACCCCTCGCAGGTGCGATCACACTAGAGAACTCCCAGCTTCAGCAATGCACTAAGTCCCATTTTCGATCCGTTAACCATCCGAAATCAACCCGAGGCCCCCGGGACCTCAATCAAACATACCAACAAGTCCTAAAACACTATATGAACTTAGTCGAGCCCTCAAATCACCTCAAACAATATCAAAAACACGAATCGCACCCCCAATTCAAGTCTACTGAAACTAAGGGAATTTCAACTTCTACAATCGATACTGAAACCTATCAAATCACGTCCGATTGACCCCAGATTTTGCACATAAGTCACAAATGATACCACGGACCTACTCCAACTCACAGAACTCCAATCCAAGCCCGATAACCACAAAGTCCACTCTCAGTCATACTTCCAAATTTTCAGTTTTTGCCATTTCAAGCCTAATTCAACTACGGACCTCCAAATCACAATCCGGACACGTTCCTAAGTCCAAAATTACCCAACGGAGCTAACAGAACCATCAAAACTCCATTCCGGAGTCGTTTACTCATAAGTCAATATCCGGTCAACCTTTTCAACTTAAGTTTCCAACTTTGAGATAAAGTGTCTCAATTCATTCAGAAATCTCTCCGGACCCGAACCGACTACTCCGGCAAGTCACATAACAGATATAAAGCACAAAATGAGCAGTGAATGGAGGAAGGAGGCTACAACTCTCAAAATGACCGGTCGAGTCATTACATCATCCCTATCTTAAACAAACGCTCGCCCTCGAACGGGTGTAGAAATGTACCTGAAGTCTCAAATAGGCGTGGGTATTTGCTCCGCATCTCCCGCTCGGTCTCCCAAGTGGCCTCCTCAACTGGCTGACCTCTTCACTGCACCTTTATTGAAGCTATGTCCTTTGACCTCAACTTTTGAACCTGACGATCCAAAATGGATACCGGCTCCGCATCATAAGTTAAATCACCATCCAACTGAACCGTGCTAAAATTCAGAACATGAGATGTATCGTCGACATACTTCCGAAGCATAGAAACATGGAATACTGGATGCACACTCGACAAAGTAGGTGTCAAGGCAAGCTTGTAAGCCTTCTCTCCAATCCTCTGAAGTACCTCCAACGCCCCAATATACCGAAGGCTCAACTTACCCTTCTTCTCGAACCTCATAACACCTTTCATGGGTGAAACATTGAGCAGTACCTTCTCCCCAACCATGAAAGCAACATCACGAACCTTCCTATTGGCGTAACTCTTCTATTTGGACTGCGTCGTGCGAAGCCGATCCTGAATCAATTTAACCTTGTCCAAAGCATCCTGAACCAAGTCAGTACCAAATAGCCTAGCATTTCCATGCTCAAACCACTACTGGAAAATGGCAAAATTCTGACCGCCAAAACGGTAGGAAATTGGTTGGAAATCACGAATTTTCGACTACTTTCCGACCAAAATTGGTCTGTCGGAAAATAGTTAGTCGGAAAATAATTTCTGACCGAATCCGTCGGTGATTTCCGACCAAATAGTCAGAACGTTCAAAAGGTCAGACGACCAACGTGGTCGGAATTTACCAACTGAATCAGTCGTAATAATATAAATAAAAATAATTATTTATTTAAAATTAAATAATATAAATATATAATTTCCGACCGAATTGGTCAAAATTTAATAATTAAAAAATAAATTTTATTTAATTTCAGACAGAATCCGTCGAAAACCTCTAAATATTAATTTATGTTTTTAAAATTTCCAACCGAATCGGTCGGAAATCTGGGAATTTTTGGCAAAATCTAGGCAGCTGTTCGACTGTTTCCGTCGGAAATCAGTCGGAATTTTCTGTAAAACTAGGCAGCATTCTACCCAATTTTGAGCTACACCACATGTCAAACTATTACAATACAATAACGCCAACAACCAATCAACCATTAACGCAATCTAAACCAACCATTAACACAATATAAACCAACAATACCAACCATTAACACAATCTAAACCAACAATACCAATCATTAACATAATCTAAACCAACAATACCAACCATTAACACAACCTAAACTAACAATACCAACCATTAACACAACCTAAACCAATAATACCAACCATTAAACCTAACAATTTTGGGCATAAAAATTTTCAAATAGTAGCCCACATTCAAGTTTAAAAACAAAACATAAAGTTGTCTCTCACAATGAAGTTTACCAATCAACCAAAACACCATACCTAAACTACTACACATCAGATTCAGTTTGTTGATCCTCATCATCAGATAGATCATGCCCATGTTTCTCATGAATTTCTGCATCTTAACAAATATTCCAAATTGGGAGTCCAATTGTTGCTTCAAATCACGAATTTCCTTTCTCGTATCTTCCATTTGTTCTTGATTTTGAGAAGAAGAAGAATTGGCTAAGAGTGGGTTTGGATGACATGTAGGTCAATGTACTCCAAGTCCGTAGACTCTGCCTTTGTTTACTCCACCCGTTGCCTCTGTCCACAATAAAGCCATATCATCAGGTGTTGGTTGAGTTGAAGGAGGCTGAGTTTGTTGACATTCTTCCACCCTTATAATCTTCCTAAAATGAAAACATAACTATTATGTAAACAAACTAATACTAATAAAGCATAAATAATTATGAAGTTAGTATTTTACATATGTGTCCGACGCACGCGTCTCCATCCAGTGTTCTCTTGTACCATCCTTCTTTTTTTTCTTATGCGTCTCCTCGAAGACCTCAGCGTGACTCATATCTCGCCCTCTTTCCTTTTCCTTCATAACGAAAAGTATGAGTTAGACATTACAAACGTAAAATTCTATATGTAAAACTAAGAAAAATTTTATAAGTAATTACCAATCTTAGTTTATGGGCCGCAAACTAACCGAACCTCATGTGTGCAACGAGCCACCTTTACTGGAGGCACGGTTTGCCTTTTCTTGTTCACTCTTTGTCTTCCATTCTGCGGTATTCCATTTCTCAAGAATTTTATCCCAAACATCTTTTCTTAACCAGTCCGTCATTTACCGACATTTCGAGCAGCGAACATAGTATCTTTAATCCGCTTAGCAGCCTTCTTCTCGAAAATACTATTATTTCATTTTGATGCTGAGGATTCTATGTACACTTTGTCTGCAATATAAAAAAGTAACATTAGATGAAGACGATAATTATTAAATAAATATAATTAATTTTTACCCTAAATTGATTCCACATTTGCTCTCTGATGTTATACGGTATCTGTCTCCAAGAATTTCAGGCTCATGATAAAATGGCTTCATAGAATCCACAACCAAATGTGTAGACTTAAAGGATGGCAAAAACCTGCATTAAAGTTAACATATATATAATTAATAAACATCTTAAAGTTTCAAAAGTTTTAATTATAAATAAATATTTCTTAATGTTAACATATCTAAAAGTATATTCAAAACTTAAAAAATAGTATAAGAACCTTCTTACCCATCCTCGTAGGGGACGATTATCAATCGATTATAACTATCAAATTGTACATCCCCTCCAAGATTCTGCCTGCGTCTACTAGATGGTGCAGAAGTAACACTAGATGCAGCTGGGCGAGAGCCTCCAATATCCAGAAGCAACACTAGAATTTTCAATATTATGCTCCGCAATGGGGCTACCCTCACCACCAAAATAATTATGAAAGTTAACATCATCTAAACTAGCATGATTCTCGCCGTGAACAGTCTATATATAATAATTTTCTACCAACCCTTTCTTGTAGAGATGAACTTTAACTTCGTCTGATTTTAATAACTTAACACACTTACATTTCACACAAGGACACCTAATCCTTCCTCCAATAAGAAAATCATCAAGTGTTTGAGCCTTAGCAATAAATTCAGCAACCCCTTCAATAAATTCATCCCTCAACCCCGCACGATTAGGATGATTCATATTATATATCCATCTACGATGCACAAATTCCATCTACACAAATAGAAATCTAAAAATGAGATATTTAAAATAATTTGATTTATTTAAACTGGTTACAAAGTTATACTCTTTCAAAGGTTCGTTTTAAATATACACATATCATTGTGTCAAAGCACTTGAATTGATATATTTTATTTTTTAAATTAATATTTATTAACACTCGAAATCTCACATTAATCCCTATTCTAAATAATATAAGCCTTTAAATATAATAATTAAATTTGAATAGCTTCTTAAATGTTCATATAATCCAAATTAACTAATGATTTCTCAAACAAAAGAAATAGTCGTAATTAATAATTATTTAAACTATTTCAACATATAAAAATTAAAGAATTCAAATAGAATATAAAAATTAAGGCATTTAATTTAAAGAGCATAATTTTTTAATATAAAGTAAAATGAATTCAGATATTTGGGATCTACAATAACAATTATGCAAAACAAAAATGGACTAATCTACAACAACAATTTAATAATTTAATGGATGAAAATGATAATAGATTTCAATTAAGCTTAATTCCATGAAAGTCAAAAGATATTAAAACAGTTAGGAGTAAGACATATTGTCAAAAGTAGTCAACTAGCATTAAGAGTTTTAATAGATTCTTCATACTTTCTCCTCTTAAAATTAGTACCCTCCCCAATATAATCAAATGAGATGAATTGCTATATATGTAACAACTCTACAAATTAGTTAGCAAAATTATTTAGTAAAATTATCCCTAACTTGGTAATGTTATCCCCAAATTAATATGTAATTTACCAACATATAACTTTAACATATAAATTATAACTCTAAATTACCAACATATAACTTTAACATATAAGTTTAACATATAACCCTAAATTACCAACATATAACTCTAAATTACCAACATATAACTTTAATTTAGCTACTAACAATAGTCATAGATTTACTTTAGCTAACACCAATCAATTTTTACAAACCAAACTAGGAGAAATTAAACAAAATCAGTATATTTTAAAAAAAATAACAAAGGAGGATGAGGGAAACCTACCTAGCAGTGGAGGGTCGTCGACGGAGCTGCAGCGGGGCGGCGTCGCCGGTGAGTGTCGCTGGTGATGGCAGCGGTGGGTTGGGTGGGGGGAGGGAGAGGGGAGGTTTGAGTGTGAGAGAGAGAAGAGAGAATGAAGAAAATAGGGAAAGAAAAAAGAAAGGGGACGGGGGGTTTTAAAATTACATTCCGACCGATTCGGTCGGAAATTAGGTCAAATAGTCAAACCTCATTTTAATAAAAGATTCCTACAGAATCGGTCGCAATTTTTTAATTTTTTTTAATTGTTTTCGACCGAATTGGTCGCTAACAGTTACGCGGTATTTTACGCCAAAATTTACGACGAAGATAGACGGAATATCAGTCGTAATTATTATTAAAAATTTAAAAATATATTTTTATGCAATTTCCGACCGATTCCGTCGGAAATTTTTGACTACTTTTTCCGGTCGGAATATTTCGGTCGGAAATTGGCTGTTTTTTAGTAGTGAACCAACCCACCGGAGATCGACACTGTCTACCATACAAAGCCTCATACGAAGCCATTTGAATGCTCGACTGGTAGCTGTTGTTGTAGGCAAACTCCGCGAGCGGCAGAAACTGATCCCAAGAACTCCCGAAATCAATGACACAAGCGCGTAGCATGTCCTCCAATATCTGAATAGTGAGCTCGGACTGTCCGTCCGTCTGAGGGTGAAATATTGTACTCAACCCAAACTGGGTGCCCAACTCTCGCTACACGACTCTCCAAAACTGCGATGTAAGCTACGTGCCCCGATCTGAAATGATGGATATTGGCACACCGTAAAGGCGAACAATCTCGCGGACGTAAATCTTAGTCAACCGCTCTGAAGAATGAGTAGTCCCAACTGGAATGAAGTGCGCGGACTTGGTCAGTCGATCCACAATCACCGAAATAGCATCAAACTTCCTCAAAGTTTGTGGGAGCCCAACTATAAAATCCATGGTGATCCGCTCCCATTTCCACTCTGGAATCTCTAGCCTCTGAAGTAATCCACCTAGTCTCTAATGCTCATACTTTACCTACTGACAGTTAAGGCACCGAGTTACAAACCCGACTATATCCTTCTTCATTCTTCTCCACCAATAGTGTTGCCTCAAGTCCTGGTACATTTTCGCGGCACCCAGATGAATAGAATACCGCGAACTGTGGGCCTCCTCAAGAATCAACTCATGTAGCCCATCTACATTAGGCATACAAATCTGACCCTGCATCCTCAACACCCCATCATCCCCAATAGTAACGTCTGTGGCATCACCGTGCTGAACCGTGTCCTTAAGGACAAGCAAATGGGGATCATCATACTGGCACTCTCTGATGCGATCATATAAGGAAGATCGAGAAACCACAAAAGCTAGAACCTGACTGGGCTCCAAAATATCTAATCTCATGAACTGGTTGGCTAAGGCCTGAACATCAACCATCAACTGCAAGAGGTCTCTCACCAACAGGAATGAATGCAAGGCTACCCATACTCAGCGCCTTTCTATTCAAGGCATCGGCCACCACATTGACCTTCCCGGGATGATACAGAATAGTGATATCATAATCCTTTAGCAGCTCCAACCATCTCTGCTGCATCAAATTTAGATCTTTTTGTTTGAACAAGTGCTGGAGACTCCGGTGATCCGTAAATACCTCACAAGACACACCGTAGAGATAATGCCTCCAAATCTTCAATGCATGAACGATGGAAACCAACTCTAAATCGTGAACAGGGTAGTTTTTCTCATGAGACTTCAACTAACGCGAAGCATAAGCAATCGCTCTACCCTCCTGCATTAAGACACACCCAATACCGATCCTAGAAGCATCACAATACACTGTATAAGAAACTAAAGCTGAAGGCAAAACTAAAACTGAAGATGTGGTCAAGGCAGTCTTGAGCTTCTGAAATCTCTCCTCACACTCATCTGACCACCTGAAAGGTGCACCCTTCTGGGTCAATTTGGTCAAAGGCGATGCAATAGACGAGAAACCCTCTACGAAGCGATGATAATAACCAGCCAAGCCGAGAACGGTTTGGGCCAACTCTGAACCGCCTCTATCTTCTTTAGATCCACCTGAATCCCCTCACTGGACACCATGTGCCCCAAGAACGCCACTGAACAAAGCCGAAACTCATACTTGGAGAACTTGGCATAAAGCTTCTCCTCCCTCAACCGCTGCAACACAACCCTCAAATGTTGGGCATACTCCTCCTAGATACGAGAGTACATCAGGATATCATCAATGAATACTATGACAAACGAGTTGAGATAAGGCTAAAATACAGTGTTCTTCAGATGCATGAATGTTGTTGGGGCGTTGGTCAGCCCAAAAGACATCACAAGGAACTCATAATGACCATAACGGATCCTGAATGTTGTCTTTAGAATATCTGAATCCCGAATCTTAAATTGGTGATACCCTGACCTCAAGTCGATCTTGGAGAACACCCTCGCTCCCTGAAGCTGGTCAAATAGATCATCAATGCGCGGCAAAGGATACTTGTTCTTGATCATAACTTTTTTTCAACTGCCTATAATCGATGCACCTCCGCATAGTACCATCCTTCTTCTTCACAAACAGGACCGATGCACCCCAAGGCGATACACTTGGTCTAATAAACCCCTTATCAAGAAGTTCCTGAAGCTGCTCCTTCAATTCCTACAACGCAGTTGGTGCCATGTTACGGTGGAATAGAAATGGGCTGAGTGCCCGGCACCAAGTCAATACCAAAGTCAATATCCTTGTCGGGCGGTATGCCCGACAGGTCTGCAAGAAACATATCCGGAAAATCTCGCACCAACAGAACAGAATCAATAGAAGGAGTATCAACACCAAAATCCCTCACAAAGGCCAAATAAGATAAACAACCCTTCCTAACCATCCGCTGGGCCTTCAAATATGAAATCACTCTACTGGGAACATAGTCTAGAGAACCTCTCCACTCAATCCTTGGCAACCCCGGCATCGCCAACGTCACGGTCTTAGCGTGACAATCTAGAACAGCATGACATGGAGACAACCAATCCATACCCAAGATCGCGTCGAAATCAACCATACTAAGCAATAAGAGATTAACTCTAGTCTCAAGTCCCCCAATAGTCACTACACATGACCGATATACACGGTCCACAATAATATTATCGTCTGGCATAGATACATGAACAGATGAAACTAAGGACTCACGGGGCATATCCAGATAATGAGCAAAATACGATGATACATACGAATAGGTGGAACCAGGGTCAAATAATAAAGAAGTGTCCATGTGGCATACTAAGACAATACATGTGATCACTGCATCTGAAGCAACAATATCTGTTCTGGTAGGAATAGCATAGAATTGGGCCTGACCACCACCTGATCGGCCTCCCCCTCTAGGGCGACCTCTAGCTGGCTGGGCCCCACCCCGAGCTAGTTGGGCGGGCGGTGAACTAACTAGTGCGAAAGTCGTAGCCTGACTCCTCTGATGCACTGGACCTCCCAGGCAACGAGGACATTGCCTCCATATATGCCCAAACTCCCTGCACTCGAAGCAACTCCTTGGTGCTGGTGGTGGGGACTAAAAGGGGCCCCGAGTACCGGGATAACTACTAGAAGGACCTGGCATAGATGAATCCGGAACCGATAGAGCACGAGATGAACTCTGAGTTGGAAGGGCACTGAGAGATGACTGACCCTGACGAGCACTGTACGAACCATGACTGGATGATGCACCATGGTGAAATGGACGAGCCATCTGAGCGGGCCTATAAACACGACCCCTGCTGTGATAGGATTGGCCCCAAAAAGTAATACCACCGAAACAACCAGAACCTTGAGGCCTCTTGGCCTCCCTCTCCTCATGCTCCTGACTACGGACCATCTCTATCTGCTGAGTAATATCAACCACCTCGTCGAAAGTAGCATCAGATACCCTCTCCCGAGTCATAAGCAACTGCAACTGATATGTGAGGCCATCAATGAACCTCCTAATCCTCTCCCTATCCGTGGGAACCAATCAAACTGCGTGACGGGCCATCTCGAAAAATCTCATCTTGTACTGAGTCACAGCCATGACATCCTGACGTAGCTACTAAAACTGTCTTTACAACTCCTCTCTACGAGACTATGGAACAAATTTCTCCAAGAAAAGAACGGAGATCTCACGCCATGTAAGTAGTGCTGCACTGACTGTCTTGCGCCTCTCGTATCTGAAGGGAGCCCCAATAAACTAAAAAGTAGTAAATGAGATCCCACTGGTCTCCAGAATACCTGCCATGCAAAGAATCCGCTGGCACCTGTCCAAAAAGTCCTGGGCATCTTGAGACTCGGCCCCACTGAATGCTGGAGGCTGGAGCCTCCCAAATCTCTCTAGTCTCTTCTGCTCATCGTCAGTCATGACAGGACCCACCTAGGCTTGAGCAACTGCTACCGTCTAGGCTGGTAGTACCCCCAATGTCTGAAGTCCCTGCATCACCTGCTCTGTTGTACGGGTGGCGGGAGTTTGAGTACCTCCCCCAGCTTGAGAAGTGGCTGCCACGGCTAGAACAAAAATTGCCTGAGCAAGGCTGGTGCACGCCGTCAAAATCTGAGCCAAGGCCTCCTGAAGGCCTGGAATCACAATGGGCACTGCCGGTGCCTGTGTTAGCCCCACTGGCTCAACCATATCTGGTACCTGCTCCTAAGCTGGAGCAACTGGTGGATCTACAGGCGCTTCTCTAGTTGTTGTACGAGCTGCACATATGCCCCTTCCGCGGCCTCGGCCTCTCATGGCCCTAGTTGGTGGCACTGGTGGATGTCCATCCTATCCGGTAGCACATGTCCTCAACAACTGTGAGAAAATAGAATGCAAAAGTTTAGTTACCGGAATCAACAAGTCAGCACGACAAGAATACAAGAATATGAAGTTTACTAAGTGTTTGCAGCCTCTCGAAGATAAGTACAGACGTCTCCGTACTGATTCGCAAGACTCTACTAAACCTGCTCATGACTCGTGAGACCTATGTAACCTAGGCTCTAATACCAACTTGTCACAACCCAAAACTAACATGTCGTGATGGTGCCTAAAGTGGTACTAGGCAAGCCGACACTTCAAAATACTTCCAACACTTTTAAATGAAAAATAAGAATAGCACAGGTTTAAATCATCAAAACTCGCAAAAACTGGATAGAAAGTCAAAACCCAATATGGAAATTCCCATCATCGGGGTGTCACTGAGTACATGAGCGTCTATACAACACAAGTCTAGAAATAATGTCTATGAAAGACTAAAACTAAATACATAAAGCGAAAGATAGGGAAGGAGAGACAAGGTCTGTCAACGCCGGGCAGCTACCGTGGAATCTCCAGCGATCAAGCTGCGCAAAGAAATCAACACCCACCATGTCCGAAAATACCTGGATCTGCACACGAAGTGCAGGGTGTAGCATAAGTACAACTAACTAAGGAAGTAACAAGACTAAATAATGGACTAAAAGTAGTGACGAGCTTCACGGATATAGCTCAATTATAGAAATTACGACATAGAAAGATATGCATGCTTTCAAATTCGACAATTAAGGCCAAAACTGTTAATTCGTGTCAAGTTCGATTTAAACAGGATATAATATCTCTCAGAAATTACATGACAATGATATATGCCAGCTGAAGTACAACAGTAATGAAATCAAGTGCAAAATCTCAGAGCAACAGTCACTCAGTCCTCCCATGCACTCCAACCTCACAGTCACTCATTCCTCACACTCTCTCATTCCTTTCAATCGCTCGGCACTCGACCCTCAGTAGGTACATGCGCTCACCGGGGGTGTGTACAGACTCCAGAGAGGCTCTTTCAGCCCAAGCGCTATAACAAGCCAAACATGGCATAAATTAATAAAATATGTTGTGGCGTGCAGCTCGAACCCATAAATATCCTCACAATCAGGCCCTCGGCATCACTCGATCATAAACCTCTCCAGTCTCTCGGGCTCTCAGTAACCATGATAATCAGCACAAACAATAATGATATAATGTATCAATATTGAACAATAGAGACTGAGATGTAATATGCAAGTAAAACTGTGATTGAGTATAGAACAGCAATTTAGCAGATAATTCAACAAGTACACGACCTTTATGGGTCCCTACAGTGCCAACACATAGTCTAAACATGATTTCTAACATGGTTTGCAGTTCAATCTCTATAACACATGGAGAATATACGGATAACAACTGATTTTTCAAACACACAGTTCCTAGGAATTGACCAAGTCACCATTCCTATGGTGTACGCCCACACGCCCGTCACCTAGCATGTGCGTCACCTCAAAACCAATCATATGTCACATAATACGGGGTTTCATACCCTCAGAACTAAATTTAGAACTGTTATTTACCTTAAGCCATGCAAATCCCTACTCCAACACACCCTTGCCTCGCGAACCGGCCTCCAAATGCCTCGAATCTAGCCACAAAAAGTTTGATACAATCAATACGGGCTAAAGGAATAAATTTCATAAGAAAATACTAAGTTATTAATCAAAAGTCAAAAGTCGACTCAAAAGCTGACCCCGGGGACCACGTGTCAAAATCTGATAAAAGTCACAAAACTCATAAGCTCATCCAACCACGAACCAAACCATACCAAATTTACCAAAATCCGACACCAAATCACCACCCAAAACCCCAAATCAAACTCTCCAAATCCCTAGCCTCAAATTCCCAAATTCCACCTTAGATATACACAAACTAGGTGGTAAATTCAATGGGGAAACAAGATTATTGACTAAAAATGAACACAAGGAACTTACCTCAAGAAACCCCTCGAAACTCCTCTCAAAAATCGCCTAATCCCGAGCTTGAAATGTTCAAAATGAAGAAAAATCGCGAACCCTTGAATTTAAATGTTCTGCCCAATCCGGAAGAGGCGGCTAAAAGTGGAGATTTATCTCATATACATAGAGGAAAAAAGGTCAATCAAGGAATAGCACTCAGGCGACTCCCGATAAAAGCTGCAAAGCAAAAAGGGGCTGCCTCTTCCACATCTACAAGATCCAATCGATCAGAGAAGAAATGAAGAATTTTGAAGCTTTTTTGAAGATAGTTGAAGAGGATTTTAAGGAGCTACATTTTGAAGAACTCACAAGTGTGATAAATGAGGGGCAAGAATCCAATTTCTACCTTATTTAATTTTATCTTTTTCTAAGCATTATCATATGTAATATCATCTTAGAGTGTGTTATAAACTCTATGATGATCATAGAGTATTTACTACTTTCTAGTTCTTATTTTTTACATGCTTGCTAAAAGATGAGGTTATTCATGCCTTGATAGGAATTGTAAGGTAAGGTCTAGCTTAGTATGTATTTGCTATTAGAGGCAACACTAATGTAGCTTTTGCCCCCCCCCCCCCCCAACTTGTACTCTTCCATTGTGGTTTTTCTTTTACTATTAATAAATTAGCTACTGGGCAGGCCGCCTAGTAGTATAATTTGCTATAAAAAAAATGTTCAGCCCAGCCTTTTCGCTTCGGCGGTTCATTTAGCCGCTTCTGTGGCACCGCTTTTGCGGTCAACCATCCGCATCTGCGGAAGTCACTAATGCCGACCAACCGCTTTTGCGGTTGCAAATCCAGCTTTTGCGGGTGCGCATCTGCGCAAATCGTCCGCTTCTGTAGACCAGCCTCCCCAAGCTCTCTTCCGCTTCTACGATCCTCCACGTAGAGGTGCGAGTCCGCACTTGCGGGATTCTTTCCGCTCATGCGATACACCCAAGGTCATACCAAATCTCGCTCCTGTGCCACTCCAGCCGCACCTGCGGCATCGCACCTGCGGCCAACCCTTCGCATGTGCGATCACACCAAAGAACTCCCAGCTTCAGCAATGCACTAGGTCCCATTTTCGATCCGCTAACTATCCGAAATCAACCTGAGGCCCCCGGGACCTCAATCAAACATACCAACAAGTCCTAATACACGATATGAACTTAGTCGAGCCCTCAAATCACCTCAAACAACACCAAAAGCATGAATCGCACCACCAATTCGAGCGTATTGAAACTAAGAAAATTCTAAATTTTACAAACGACGCCGAAAACTATCAAATCAAGTCCGATTGACTCCAAATTTTGCACACAAGTCACAAATGATACCATGGTCCTACTCCAACTTCCGGAACTCTAATCCAAGCCCGGTAACCACAAAGTCCACTCACGGTCAAACTTCCAAATTTCCAATTTTTGCCATTTCAAGCCTAATTCAACCGTGGACCTCCAAATCACAATGCGAACGCGCTCCTAAGTCCAAAATCACCCAGCAGAGCTAACAGAACCATCAAAACTCTATTCCGAAGTCATTTACTCATTGTCACGACCCAAAATTTCCACCTTCAGACCGTGATGGCGCCTAACATTTCACTTGCTAGGCAAGCCAACGTTAGAATAATATTATCTATTTTTAAAATAATTTTTATATTATTAATAATCAAGAAAACAAAAGCGGAAGCAAAGTTTGAAACATAGTGAAATAATCCATAAAAATAACGGTGTCTAAATACCATCCCAGAATTGGTGTCACAAGTGCACGAGCTTCTAGAATAAATATAAATAAAGGTCTGAATAAAATAAAGTTGTCTGGAAATAAACACACAGCTAAAGTAAAATAGACGGGACTTCAGAACTGCGGACGCCGTGCAGTTATACCTCAAGTCTACTCTGGTAGCTAAAATTCGAGCAAATTTATAGTACGCCGTTGGGACCAACTCCAAAATCTGCACAAGAAGTGCAGAGTGTAGTATCAGTACAACTGACCCCATGTACTGGTAAATGCTGAGCCTAACCTAGACGAAGTAGTGACGAGGCTAAGGCGGTTCACTTACATTAACCTGTACGCAATATTAATGACAACAACAAATAATAGAAATAAAACAGGTAACTAATTTATAATAATTGAAGTCAACTCAGCAGTCACAATCCATTATTATTTTAACCAATTCTATTGCAGCGTGTAACCCGCTCTCACAATATATTCATATTCATTTCTGTTGCAGCGTGCAACCCGCTCTCACAATATATTCCTTTTAATCAAGTCTGTCATATATTTATTTCAATCAAGTTTATATATAGACTTTTAAATAAGTCTGTTGCGGCATGCAATCCGATCCCCCAATATTGACTTTTAGATAAGTCTATTGCAGCGTGCAATCCGATCCCCCAATATATATATATATATATATATATATATATATATATATATATATATATATATATATATATATATATATATATATATATACTTTTATTTCCGTTGCAGCGTGCAACCCGTTCCCCCAATATAATTTTAAACAACTCATAAATGTAATAAAGTTTACTCCAATAAACACCACGTCCAATGAGAAATTATTAAGCATCAAGGCACACAATAATTATAATTTATTTATGAACCAAACACTGACAAATAACAATTTATTATGAAAATCATAGAGAAAATAGACAGTTTAATATTTAATATGCTAAATGTCAAGTAACAATTAATGCACATAATTCAAATAAGCATGTAGCAATTATTACAGGAATTTAAGAATTAATATTTGACAAAGAATAGGAGAGAAATAATTATTATAATAATTAATTTATGATTTTAAACAATTTATGATTTTTCAAGTAAGCAGGCAAATAATTAATCTGACGACGTATAGACACTCGTCACCTCGCCTATACATCTTTCACATGCAATTCATATAACAAATCATTTAAGGGTTCTATTCCCTCAAGTCAAGGTTAACCACGATACTTACCACGCTTTGCAAATTCCAACCAATTACTCAACCACAGCTTTTCCTTTTAAATTTGTCTCCGAAAGCTTTAAATCTATTCACAAATAATTCGATATATTCAATACAAATCATAGGAATTAATTCCATATGAATTTACAAATTTTCCGGATAAAAATCTAAAATTCATTAAAATATTCGACAGTGGGACCGACGTCTCAAATCCCAGAAAAACTCACGAAATCCGAACACCCGTTCTGCTACGAGTTCAACCATACAAATATTGTCCAATTCCGATATCAAATTGACCTTCAAATCTTAATTTTTCGTTTTTGAAAGATTTTTATAAAAAGTCCAATTTCTTCCATCTAAATCCGAAATAAATGATGAATATAGACATGGATTTGTGAAATATAATCATTTTTGGTTAAAGAACACTTACCCAATTCAAAGTTGTGAAAATTCCCCTTGAAATCGCCCAAATCCGAGACTTGAAACTCAAAAATGAGTAAAAATGGCTAAGACCCGATTTCATGTATTCTGCCCAGCATTTTCGCATCTGCGGGCTATATTTTCGCACCTGCGGTCACGCATTTGCGAAGTAGGGCTGCCAGGCGAGGTTCCGCATCTGCGGACATTTCTATCGCACCTGCGACGACGCAGAAGAGACCGGCTTCTCGCAGATGCGGTTGCGCACCTGCGATCACCATTGCGCAAGTGCGATTACCCCAGGTTCTGCCAAGAACCTGCTGCTTTCAACATGCTCTAAACAATCCGAATTTCGCCTGAAACTCACCCGAGCCCCTCGGGACCTTATCCAAATATTCCAACAAGTCCCGTAACATAATACGAACTTACTCGGGGTCTCAAATCATATCAAATAACATCAAAATTGCAATTCACACCTCGATTCGGACTTTGAGTTTTAATCTTTTCAATTTGCAAACCTCGTGCTAAAACATATTAAATGAATCCGGAATGACTTCAAATTTGGCACACAAGTCATAAATGACATAACGGAGCTGTTCAATTTTCCAGAATCGGATTCCAGCTCCGATATCAAAAAGTCAACCCCGTGGTCAAACTTGGAAATCTTTAGCCTTTAAATTGCTAGTTCCTTTAAATGGTCAAAACTTGAGCTAAGGATCTCCAAATTAAATTCCGGGCATATGCCCAAGTCCCAAATCATGATACGGAGCTACCAGAACTGTTAAAACACTGATCCGGGTCCGTTTGCTCAAAATGTTGACCAAAGTCAACTCAGTTGAGTTTTAAAGCTTTATTTCATATTTTAATCCATTTTTCACATAAAATTCTGAAAAATTTTACGGACTGCGCACGCAAGTCGAGGAATGTTAAATGGTACTTTTCGAGGTCTTAGAATATAGTATTACTTATTAAATTTAAAGATGACATTTTGGGTCATCACATTCTCCACCTGTAAAACAAACATTCGTCCTCGAACGGAGTTAGAAAAAGTACCTGAGCTGGAGAAAAGGTGTGGATATTTACTCCGCATGTCCGACTCGGACTCTCAGGTAGATGCCTCTACCGACTGACCTCTCCATTCCACCCGAGCTGAAGAATAACTCTTAGACCTCAACGGTCGGACCTGTCGGGCTAGAATAGCCACCGGCTCCTCCTCGTAAGTCAAATCTTTGTCCAATTGGACTGAGCTGAACTCTAACACATGGGACGGATCACCATGATATTTCCAGAGCATAGACACATGGAACGCCGGATGAACCGCTAATAAACTAGGTGGTAATGTAAGCCTGTAGGCTACTTCACCCACCCTTTCAAGAATTTCAAAGGATCTGATATGCCTAGGGCTCAACTTTCCCTTCTTTCCGAACCTCATTACACCTTTCATAGGTGAAACCCGGAGCAATATTCTTTCTCCAACCATGAATGCAATATCACGAACTTTACGGTCAGCATAACTCTTTTGCCTAGACTGAGCTGTGCGAAGTCGATCCTGAATAATCTTGACCTTATCCAAGGCATCCTGTACCAAATCGATACCCAACAACCGAGCCTCTCCCGGTTCAAACCAACCAACTAGCGATCGGTATCGCCTTTCATATAATGCCTTATATGGAGCCATCTGAATGCTCGACTGGTAGCTATTATTATAAGCAAACTCCACAAGTGGCAAGAAATGATCCCAAGAACCTCCAAAGTCTATAACACAAGCACGAAGCATATCTTCCAATATTTGAATAGTGCGCTCTGACTGTCCGTCTGTCTGTGGATGAAATGTTGTACTCAACTCCACCCGCGTGCCTAGCTCACGCTGTACAGCCCTCCAGAATTATGAGGTAAACTGCATACCTCAATCTGAAATAATAGACACGGGCACACCGTGAAGGCGGACAATCTCACGAATGTAAATTTCAGCTAACCTCTCTGAAGAATAGGTAACTGCCACTGGAATGAAATGTGTTGACTTGGTCAACCTGTCCACAATGACCCAAACTGCGTCAAATTTTCTTTGAGTCCGTGGGAGCCCAACAACAAAATCCATAGTGATACGCTCCCACTTCCACTCAGGAATTTCTAACTTCTGAAACAAACCACCAGGTCTCTGATGCTCGTACTTAACTTGCTCACAATTCAGACACCGAGCTACATATGCAACTATATCCTTTTACATTCTCCTCCACCAATAATATTGCCGCAAATCTTGATACATTTTGGCGGTACCTGGATGAATAGAATACCTGGAACTGTGTGCTTCTTCAAGAATTAATTCACGAAGCCCATCCACATTAGGCACACAAATACGACTCTGCATTCGCAGAACCCCATCTTCCCCCGTAGCAACCTGTTTGGCATCACCGTGCCGCACCGTGTCCTTAAGGACAAGTAAATGAGGATCATCATACTGCATCTCTCTGATGCGCTCATATAAAGAAGACAGAGCGACTGTGCAAGCTAGAACTTGACTGGGTTCTGAAATATCTAACCTCACGAACTGATTAGCCAAAGTCTGAACATCTGCAGCTAAATGGCATCTCACCAACCGGAATATACGCAAGACTGCCCATACTCACAACCTTTCTACTCAAAGCATCGGCCACCATATTGGCCTTTCCGGGGTGATACAAAATGGTGATATCATAGTCTTTCAACAACTCCAACCATCTTCTCTGCCTCAAATTAAGATCCTTTTGTTTGAACAGATACTGAAGGCTATGATGATCAGTAAATACCTCACACGATACACCGTAGAGGTAATGCCTCAAATCTTCAGCGCATGAATAATGGCTGCCAATTCTAAGTCATAAACAGGATAATTCTTCTCGTGAACTTTCAACTGCCGCAGCGCATATGCAATTACCTTGCCATCTTGCATTAATACTGCACTAAGCCCAATGTGAGATGCATCACAATATACTGTATACGATCCTGAACCTGTGGGTAATACCAATATTGGCCGTAGTCAAAGCGGTCTTGAGCTTCTGAAAGCTCAGCTCACACTCGTCTGACCATCTGAATGGGACACCTTTCTGGGTCAATCTGGTCAATAGGGTTACTATAGATGAAAACCCTTCCACGAACCGACAATAATAACCTGCTAAACCCAAAAAACTACAGATCTTTGTAACTGAAGTAGGTCTAGGCCAATTCTGAACAGCCTCAATCTTCTTAGGATCCATCTTTATGCCTTCTGCCGATACAACATGCCCCAAAAAGGCAACTGAGTCTAACCAAAACTCATATTTTGAAAACTTGGCATATAACTGATTATTCTTCAAGGTGTGAAGCACACTTCGAAGATGTTGCTCATGTTCCTCTCGACTGCTGGAGTAAATCAAAATATCATCAATGAATACAACCACAATAGAATCCAAATAAGGCTTGAACACCCGATTCATCAAATCCATAAATACTGATGGGGCATTTGTCAACCCAAATGACATCACTAGGAATTCATAATGCCCATACCGAGTTCGAAAAGCTATTTTAGGGACATCAGATGCCCTAATCTTCAACTGATGGTAACCAGACCTCAAATCGATCTTCGAAAATACCTTGGCACCCTGAAGCTGATCAAATAAGTCATCAATTCTTGGCAGCGGATATTTGTTTTTGATAGTGGCCTTGTTCAACTGCCGATAGTCTATATACATCCGCATAGAGCCATCTTTCTTCTTTAAAAATAATACTGGTGCACCCCAGGGCGAGACGATGGGTCTAATGAATCCCTGATCAAGCAAGTCTTGTAACTGCTCTTTCAATTCTTTCAACTCTGGCGAGGCCATACGGTATGGTGGAATAGAAATGGGCTGAGTGCCCGGAGTCAAATCAATACAGAAATCAATATCTCTGTCGGGTAGCATCCCCGGCAGATCTACAGGAAATACTTTTGGAAATTCACGAACAACTGATATTGAGTCCATAGAAGGGACATCCGCACTGGGATCGCGAATATAAGCCAAATAGGCTAGACACCCTTTCTCTACCATACGCCGAGCTTTCATATAAGAAACAACCCTGCTGGCAGAATGGCCAGGAGTTCCTTTCCATTCTAACCGAGGTAACCCCGGCATAGCTAGGGTCACTGTCTTGGCATAACAATCCAATATAACATGATAAGGGAACAACCAATCCATACCCAAGATGACATCAAAATCTACCATATCAAGAAGTAGAAGATCCACACTAGTCTCAAGATTACCAATAGTAACCACACACAAATGATTAGACATGATCTACAATAATAGAATCTCCCACCGGTGTAGATACACACACAGAAACACTCAGAGAATCACAAGGCACAACCAAATATGAAGCAAAGTAGGAGGACACATAGGAATAAGTAGATCCTGGATCAAATAGAACTGAAGCATCTCTATGGCAAACTGGAATAATACCTGTGATCAAAGCATCATATGACTCGGCCTCAGGCCTAGTTGGAAAAGCATAAAATCGGGGTTGGGCCCTACCACTCTGAACTGCGTCTCTGGGACGGCCTCTAACTGGCTGGCCTCCACCTCTAACGGTCTGACCTCTACCTCTAATGGTCTGACCTCCACCTCTAATAGCCTGACCTCCACCTCTAGTTGCCTGACCCCTACCTCTAGCTGGCTGAGCAGGCGGTGAAGCAACCGGTGCCGGTATGATGGCACAAGAATCTTGCCGAGATCTGTTACTCGTCAATCTAGGGCAATACCTCTGGATGTGACCAATGTTTCCACACTCATAATATCCATCCTGATGTCGTGGCTGCTGAAGCTGAAGCTGACCTAGATAGGCCGGATAACCACTGTAGTAACTCTGGAGTGGTAGTGCACTGAATATTGGCTGCCCAGAGTAAGGTATAATAGGACCTTGACTCCCTGAAGCACCGTGAGATACATGAAGTGTAGAATGAAACGGTCTGGGAGGAAGACCCCTACCAAAATTACCTCTGCCTCCAGATGAGGCACCACTGAAACCACCGAACTGACGAGGCCTCTTATCGGACCTTTTCCCTCTCTCCTGTGCAAGAACCATCTCGATCTTCCTTGCGACATTAGCAGCCGCCTGAAAAGAAATCTCACTTCCGATCTCCTTGGCCATCTGAAGTCTGATAGGGTGAGTGAGTCCCTCAATAAACCTCCTCACTCTCTCTCCCTCCGTAGGTAGTAAAAGGAGAGAATGATAGGCCAAATCCACAAAACGGGACTCATACTGAGTAACAGTCATATTGCCCTGCTGTTGACGCTCAAATTACTTGCGGAATTCCTCTCTCAGTGCGATAGGGAGAAACTTCTCCAGAAATAGCTGAGAGAACTGATCCCAGGTAAGTGCAGGTGATCCGACTGGTCGGGTCAATGTATAATCTCTCCACCACCTCTTGGTGGAACCCGTCATCTGAAAAATGGTAAAATCAACCCCATTTTTCTCAACTATACCCATGTTCCATAGCACCTCATGGAAACGTTTAAGATAATCATGTGGGTCCTCATAAGGTGTACCACTGAAGTGAACTAAAAAGAGCTTAGTAAACTTATCCAGTCTCAATAAGGCCTCAAAAGACATGGCGGGCCTATCACCGGCCTGTGCCGCAACAACTGGCTGAACTACCCCAACTAGCGGGGCTGCTGGAGCCTGAGTCTGGGAAGCCATCTGCTCCAGAACGGGAGTAGTGGGAGTTTGTGCTCCTCCTCCAGCCTGTGAAACGGCTGGTGCCATTGGAAATGTACCATTTTGGGCCACACCCTCCATAAGACTTACCAAATGGACTAGAGCATCCTGAAGTACTATGGTGGCTATGAATTCTTCTAGGACCTGAACTGGTCCAGCTGGTACATTCTGAACTAGAACCTCCTCCTGAAGGTCCACATGAGGTTCTACAACAGGTGTAGCTGCTCGAGCTCTAGACTGAGCTCTACCTCGGCCTCTTCCTCGGCCTCTAGCATGACCTCGACCTCGACCTCTACCCCTGGCCATAGTTGCCACCGGGGGTTCTGGTCCCTGTCCATCGGTAGAGGTATTACGTGTTCTCACCATCTGCTAGACTGCGAGAGAATAAGGGTAGAATGGTTCAATCATCGATGAGAGAATTAATTCGCACGATAGAATAAGAAAGAAGTGATATTGTTCCTAAACTTCATAGCCTCTGAGAGATAAGTACAGACGTCTCTGTACCGATCCTTCAGACTCTACTAAGCTTGCTCGTGACTCGTGAGACCTATATAACCTAGTGCTTTGATACCAACTGTTACGACACGAAATTCCCACCTTCGGACCGTGATGGCGCCTAACATTTCACTTGCTAGGCAAGCCAACGTTAGAATAATATTATCTATTTTTAAAATAATTTCTATATTATTAATAATTTAAATGAAACAAAAGCCGAAGAAAAGTTTGAAACATAGTGAAATAATCCATAAAAATAATGGTGTCTAAATACCATCCCAGAATTGGTGTCACAAGTGCATGAGCTTCTAAAATAAATACAAATAAAGGTCTGAATAAAATAAAGCTGTCTGAAAATAAACACACAGCTAAAGTAAAATAGACGGGGACTTCAGAACTGCGGACGCCGTGCAGTTATACCTCAAGTCTACTCTGGTAGCTGAAATCCGAGCAAATCTATAGTACGTCGTTGGGACCAACTTCAAAATCTGTACAAGAAGTGCAGAGTGTAGTATCAGTACAACTGACTCCATGTACTGGTAAGTGCTGAGCCTAACCTCGACGAAGTATTGACGAGGCTAAGGCGGTTAACTTACATTAACCTGTACGCAATATTAATGATAACAACAAATAATAGAAATAAAACAGGTAACTCATTTATAATAATTGAAGCCAACTCAGCAGTCACAATCCATTATCATTTCAACCAATTCTGTTGCAGCGTGCAACCCGCTCTCACAATATATTCCTTTTAATCAAGTCTGTCATATCTTTATTTCAATCAAGTTTATATATAGACTTTTAAATAAGTCTGTTGCGGCGTGCAATCCGATCCCCCAAAATTGACTTTTAGATAAGCCTATTGCGGCGTACAATCCGATCCCCCAATATTGACTTTTAAATAAGTCTATGGCGGCATGCAATCCGATCCCCCAATATATGTATATTTATACTTTCATTTCCGCTGCGGCGTGCAACCCGTTTCCCCAATATAATTTTAAACAACTCATAAATGTAATAAAATTTACTCCAATAAACACCACGTCCAATGAGAAATTATTAAGCATCAAGGCACACAATAATTATAATTTATTTATGAACCAAACACTGACAAATAACAATTTATTATGAAAATCATAGAGAAAATAGACAGTTTAATATTTAATATGCTAAATGTCAAGTAACAATTAATGCACATAATTCAAATAAGCATGTAGCAATTATTACAGAAATTTAAGAATTAATATTTGGCAAAGAATAGGAGAGAAATAATTATTATAATAATTAACTTATGATTTTAAACAATTTATGATTTTTCAAGTAAGCAGGCAAACAATTAATTTGACGACGTATAGACACTCGTCACCTCGCCTATATGTCGTTCACATGCAATTTATATAACAAATTATTTAAGGGTTATATTCCCTCAAGTCAAGGTTAACCATGACACTTAACTCGCTTTGCAAATTCCATCCAATTACTCAACCACAGCTTTTCCTTTTAAATTTGTCTCTGAAATCTTCAAATCTATTTACAAATAATTTGATATATTCAATACTAATCATAGGAATTAATTCCATATGAATTTATATATTTTCCGGATAAAAATCTGAAATTTATTAAAATATTCGACAATGGGACCCACGTCTCAAATCCCGAAAAAACTCGCGAAATCCGAACACTGTTCTGCTTCGAGTTCAACCATACAAAAATTGTCCAATTCCGATATCAAATAGACCTTCAAATCTTAATTTTTCGTTTTTGAAAGATTTTTATAAAAAGTCCAATTTCTTCCATCTAAATCCGAAATAAATGATGAATATAGACATGGATTTGTGAAATATAATCACTTTTGGTTAAAGAATACTTACCCAATTCAAAGTCGTGAAAATTCCCCTTGAAATCGCCAAAATTCGAGACTTGAAACTCAAAAATGAGTAAAAATGGCTAAGACCCGATTTTATGTATTATGCCCAGCGTTTTCGCATTTGCGGGCTATATTTTTGTACCTGCGGTCACGCATTTGCGAAGTAGGGCTGCCAGGCGAGGTTCCGCATCTGCGGACATTTATATCGCACCTGCGACGTCGCAGAAGCAACCAGCTTCTCGCAGATGCGGTTGTGCACCTGCGATCACCATTGCGCAGGTGCGATTACACTAGGTTCTGCCAAGAACCTGTTGCTTTCAACATGCTCTAAACAATCCGAATTTCGTCTGAAACTCACCCGAGCCCCTCGGGACCTTATCCAAATATCCCAACAAGCCCCGTAACATAATACGGACTTACTTGGGGTCTCAAATCACATCAAATAACATCAAAATTGCAATTCACACCTCGATTCGGACTTTGAGTTTTAAACTTTTCAATTTGCAAACCTCATGCTAAAACATATTAAATGAATCCGGAATGACTTCAAATTTGGCACACAAGTCATAAATGACATAACGGAGCTGTTTAAATTTCCAGAATCAGATTTCGGCTCCGATATCTAAAAGTCAACCCTGTGGTCAAACTTGAAAATCTTTAGCCTTTAAATTACTAGTTCCGTTAAATGGTCATAACTTGAGCAAGGGACCTCCAAATTAAATTTTGGGTATACGCCCAAGTCCCAAATCACGATACGGAGCTACCGAAATTGTCAAAATACTGATCCGGGTCTGTTTCCTCAAAATGTTGACCAAAGTCAACTCAGTTGAGTTTTAAAGCTTTATTTCACATTTTAATCCATTTTTTATATGAAAACTTTCCGAAAAAATTTACGGACTACGCACGCAAGTCGAGGAATAATAAATGGTGCTTTTTGAGGTCTTAGAACACAGAATTACTTATTAAATTTAAAGATGATATTTTGGGTCATCACATTCATAAGTCAACATCCGGTCAACCTTTTCAACTTAAGCTTCCAACTTTGAGACTAAGTGTCTCAATTTATTTTGAAATCTCTCCGAACTCGAACCGACTACCACGGCAAGTCATATAATAGCTATAAAGCACAAAATTAGCAGTAAATGAGGGAACGGGACTACAACTCTCAAAACGACCTGTCGGGTCGTTACAAAAAATCAGACCTAAATTTGTTTGTGTACTAAAAAGAAGTTAATTCAAACGCAATATTGCTTCCCACTAAAAACCAATACAAATAGAAAGCCTTTTTTGTTGGTTGGGATCATTGTGAAAAAAAATTTGGTTGCTATTATACTAGAAGTACAGTGGAAGTAACCGACTTCCAATATGCTAAATTTTTTCCCATCTCTTTTGCATTTCTTAATTTTCTATTGAATATCTCAGTATATTGTAATGATCTTATCAGTTTTGGGATATTAGAAAGTATCTCAAACAGTTGTTGAAAGTATTTCTATTCATGTTACAACGCAAGCAACTCTCTCCTGGTTCATTCCTATCTTCATCATCTTTCTCAATTTATCTTCTACTCCTACTTCTAAGATTTGATCCCCGCCTTCTGTTTTTGTCAATGGCCTTCTGTAGTGATCATATTTGCTTAGTATAGTTTTTCATTATATAATTTGATGTGTTTTCTGGATATTAGAGCGTTCTTAATGAAACATGCCCAAACATTCAATGTCTGGAATTGCTTAGAGGTACCAACGACAATTTCTCCTTTTACTTCCTATGCAACGCTTAATTACAAATATTTTTTACCAGTATTGCTAAAAGGTTATGTATGTTTTTTTCGATTATTATCCTCTGTTGCGTTGCAGTTGTTCTCATACTTATACCATTTCTTTGCAAAACTGATTTCTTACTCTATCAGGAGTAATGATGTCTTACTAGCTCTTTGATTTTCCGATAGGTTCGAAGAATCATATAACTTAATTTCATAACTTTCTTTTATCATGCTTCAAGTATAATGCAAAGAATTATATTTCCAGTCTATATTTCAAAGATAGGATATTTCAGGACTAATTTTAAAAGTGATCACTTCAGCACATGTCATTACTAATTGGGAATTATTATACTGTTGAAATTATGGTAATTCTTGTTCATTTACTGTTGATGCTGGTTTGTTGCTTTACAATTAAACTCTACCTTGGAACTGATAATCACCCGTGTTGTTAACAATCAAAACTGAGGGAAGGTACTGCTTGGTAAAGTTGAAAGAGAGGTTGAAAAGAAAATACAAATAACATTCTATGTGCATCTACAGGAACAAGAATACTGATTAAATATGAAGTAAGAAACATAAGATTCTTCAAATATTTTTGGACACAACCACCTATAACATGGCATTTTCTCCTGGAGCATATACTTTAGTCTAATATTTTGTTTTCTATTTGTGTTATATGTATTAGTTTCCTTGAGTTCCTTACTTACCTTAATAAACTACACTACACGTGCTTCTGATAAAAAGCTTATGATTTTTAGAAGCTTTTGTATATATAGAAGTTGAATTTCTTTACATGAATATTATTGTGAGTTAAATGTTTAGTTGTTGAAATGTTATAAAAGATATACAAAAATTATTTCATTCCAATCTGTGCCTTCTTTACCTTAGCAACCAAGAAAGAATATTTTAGTTTTGAATTATTATGGATCCATGAAAAAGTTAAAACAAAAATAACAGAGTTGATGCGTAAACTTTAGGTGCCTTTTAAATCCAACATAAACTGGAAGAGTCATATCACCTTTATGTTGCTTTAGGGATATGTGATGGTTTCTGTGCCCACTTTTAGTCCTAAACTTTCTACTGGTTAGTCGTGATAAAGCATCAATCGATCTACCTTTTTCAGACAAGATCCTTCTACTTTCAATTCACACCCCTTATCTCAAGTTAATTTTATGTCTTAACTGCTTGTACACTGTAAAGGATGGAAATCGGTTTAGTTCCTACGGAACCGAAATTATTACTTATACTTTTATCTGCGGGATGAACACAAAAAAATAGAAAAAAGAAACATAGAATAATATATAAACCAAATATTGCCAGCTCTTATAGGAAAATCTAATTGTATACCTTTTGTTGCAGAATATTTCTGATATTGTGGGCCTTTAAGCCATGATTGCAGAAGAAAGTGGAATTAGAGGTAGAATGAGAGACGCCTAAACTATATTAGCATTCCGATCACAATACAACCATTGGTTTAATATTACCCATTGTCTTGTAGCAACAGCTCTATTTGCCTCAAAAGGAAAATTCCTGGAATTACCTGTGTCTACAACACTGGAAAGTTCGCTCTGCTGTGGACATACGGCATTGTTGCTTGCACCGTTTCAACATTGCAACAGTATGCCTCTATTCCTCGGGCAAACTAGAAATTATTTAACTTACACCTTTCTGTATGATTTGTCAATTTACAGGAAGTTTTTCTACAGCAAAAGGAAGTGAGCCAAAAAGCTCTAGAAATTTTCCTCTCCATTTGTGATACTATCAATATGTATGATTAATTTTACCGTTAATCTAGGTTACAAAGAATGGTAAGCAAAAGCTAAACTGTCGTTTGGCTCATATTTTTTCTTTTCAATATTTCTAGAACATAATAATTAATTAGATCTACGTTTCCTGCAAACCTAATCCGAAAGTGCTTGTATCGTCTCAGGAACAGATATTTCTTAGAATCTCGGCAAGTCATACACCTCTGAAAGGAAAGGCCTACAACGTCCAAATGACGGAATGCCTAGGAATTACTAATGTATTTCTTTCTTATGTTACCTTTAAGACTTGGATCAATGTGGTAATGTTTTGTCTTTTCTCTTAATAGACTGCTCTTTTTATCTTATGCATCACCTTTTACATCATGTATTATTAACTTCTTCTTTTTCTGATGCAAACAATGAAGTTATTCAGCATTACTCTAATGTAACGACTCGGACGGCCGTTTTGAGTATTACAGTCATGTTCTCCCATTTACCTCGCAATTTATGCTTTATTATTGTTGTATGACTTGCCGGGGTAATTGGTTCGGGTCCGGAGAGATTTCAGAATGAATTGAGACACTTAGTCTCTTTATTAGAAGCTTAAGTTAGAAAAGTCAACCGGATATTGACTTATATATAAATGATCTCGAATTTAAATTTTGATGGTTCTGTTAGCTCCATTAGCTGATTTTGGACTTAAGAGTGTGTCCGGAATGTGATTTGGAGGTCCGTAGTGGAATTAGACTTGAATTGGCGAAAGTTGATAATTTATCAATTTTGGTCGGCAGTGAAAAAATTGATATAGGGGTCGGAATGGATTTTCGGAAATTGGAGTAGGTTCGTGGTGTCATTTGTGACGTGTGTATAAAATTTGAGGTCATTCAGACGTGGTTTGGTAAGTTTCAACATCGTTTGTAGAATTCGGAAGTTTAGAAGTTCTTAGACTTGAATCCGAGGGTAATTTGGTGTTTTGATGTTGTTTTGAGTGATTCGAAGGCTCGACTAAGTTTGTATGATGTTATGGGACGTGTTGATATGTTTAGTTGAGGTCCCGAGGGCCTCGGGGTGGTTCCGGGTGGTTAACGGAAGGTTTGGAACTTGGAAAATGCAGCTAAACTGCTGCTGGTGGTATTTTCCGCACCTGCGGAGAGGGAGCCGCAAGTGCGCAACCGCAGAAGCACATGGAAGGTCGCAGATGCGGGCAGTGTTGAGAAGGGGATCGCATTTGCGAGCCCGCAGATGCGAGAATGAGTCGCAAATGTGGAAGTGAGGAGTTGGTCGATTTCAGCAGAAGCGGAGGGAGAGGCGCAGGTGCGCTATCGTAGGTGCGGTATTTGGCCACAGATGCGGAACCTGGGATTTTAAGTGAGTTCCACACCAGCGATGGAAATTTTGCATGTGCGGCATCGCAGAAGCAAAAAAAGGGGACCGAGGTGCGGTTTCACTGGGCAGAAAGTATAAATAGAGGACTTGGAGATTTTTCCTCATTTCCACCATTTTTAACTCGGACTTTGGAGCTTTTGAGGTGATTTTTGAAGGGGATTCAAGGAAATTCACTGTGGTAAGTCCCTTGAGCCTAAGTACCCTTAGCTATAGTATTTTCCCGTTGATTTCTCATCTAATTAGTAGGATTTTGAAGTGAAAATTAGGGATTAGGGATTGGGACTTTGGAGAGTGTAATTTGGGGATTTGAGGGACCAAATGATGTCGTATTTTGATAATTTTTATATGGTTAGACTCGTGAGTGAATGGGCTTCTGGGTTTTGTGATTTTTGTTGGATTTTGAAATGTGGGCCTGTGGGGGCAGTTTGAGCCGATTTCGGATTTTGGGCTATTGTTTTAGTAGTTTTCTTGTGGAATTGATCCCTTTAGCCTTTATTGATTGTGTTGTATTACTTGTGTCTAGATTCGGGATGTTTGGAGGCCGATTTGAGAGGCAAAGGCATCGCGGAGTAGGATTTTGCTCGGATTGAGGTAAGTAACAGTCTTAAATCTGGTTTTGAGGATATGAAATCCCGAGAAATTGTATGATGTGAATATTTGGAGGTGATACACATGTTAGGTGATGGGCGTGTAAGCGTACACCGTGAGGGATTGTGACTCGGTCCGTCCCGTGAGACTGTAAAGTCGAATGCCATTGTTATTACTTGTTTTTCCTTGTCTTTGAGCTATTGACTGTCTTTCATGTTGGAAACCATACTTAGGCCATATGATAGCATTATTGGGACCCGCAGCGGTCGTATACTTATTGAATTGACTGCTAATTGATGTCTTGTACTCAGTCACAGTCTTATTGTGTGTTATATCTCTGTTTTCTCTCATTTCTTGTTGATACTTGTTGTATTCTCTGTTTGGGATGGATATTATGATATTCTATGAGCCCGAGGGACTGGAGAGGTTAGTGACTGAGATAGGGCCTGAATGCCGGGTTGAGAGCTATGTGAGATATATATTGGATCGGGCTACACGCCGCAACAATATTGGATCGGGTTGCACGCCGCAACAAGACTTCGGGCCATATATCGGATCGGGCTGCACACCATAGCAATATATGGATCGGGATACACGCCGCAACAGTATTGGGTCGGGCTGCACGCCGCAGCAATATATAGCGCTTGGGATGTAGGAGCCCCTCCGGAGTCTGTACACCCTCAGTGAGCGCAAATACCTTTGATTGTGGGTATTGAGGCTGAGAGCCGAGTGATTGAGTTGTTGAGATAGATGAGTGACAGTAGCCCTGTGAGGATGTACTTGCTCTTATTTTGTTGTTGCACTTCGTTGCTAATTGTTGTTGTTGTGATGTTTTTTGGAAGGCTTATATTGTTGTACCTGAGCTCGAAATGTTTTGATTTAAAACACTGAATTGAAAGCATGCCTACTTTTCTTGCCGAAATTACTGAAATGAACTGCATTTGTGTAGATCATCACTGCTTCTCAGTTCCTTATTTAATTTTGTTACTTACTGAGTTGGAAGTACTCACGTTACTCCCTGCACCTTATGTGCAGATTCAGGTATGACTGGATGTGGAGGTCATTGAGTTCGTGCGCAGTTGATCTTCCAGAGATTTACGAGGTGGATGTCGTTCACAGACCTTGTGCTCCCTCCTTATTATCTTTCTTTCTTTGTATTGATATCTAGACATAGACTATTGTAGACATTGTCTTTCAAATTGAGAGTCTAGTTGCTCATGACTTAGTGACACCCCGATGTCGGGCTATTTTTCCGCACTTATATTTTATTTGGGTTTTACCCCGTATTTATGAGGAACTCCGGTTATTTTAAATGTCTTAATTCATTTTTGTTAAATTTTGAAAGGTTTTGGAAAGGTCGGCTTGCCTAGTACCACGATAGGTGCCATCACGACGAGTTAAGTCTTGGGTCGTAACAAGTTAGTATCAGAGCTCTAGGTTACATAGGTCTCACAAGTCATGAGCAGGTTTAGTAGAGTCTTGCAGATCGGTACGGAGATGTCTGTACTTATCTTCGAGAGGCTGCCGAACCCTTAGGAAAAAATTTCACTTTCTTGTATTCTATCGTGCGGAATTGATTAAGCTTGAAACATAACTCTTTGAATTCCTTCCACACATTTGTGTGCGCATGTGAGCGCTCTGTATCAGTTATGCATCACTAGCTTGTGATTCTATGAACGAGGTTCAAGATATATATTTTGTGTTTTGGTGATGGGCCAGTCTGGAGGACTTGAGGCCAGGTTTAGAACGCAGCTTAGGCTCGGTAGCTTCAGTTGTAACTTGTACATTTTGACTCATATGTCCGGTAATATCCCTATGAGTGGAATTTGTGGCTCGATGAGCGGTGGAATGGCTTTGTGATGAGTATGATGTAACTGTGGGATATGTTAAGACGATTTGAATGTGACGAGAAGTGTTTCCTTGAAACGTAAAAGAAGGCCATTGGGTGCTTGATTTTTGTTTTGATGTGACGTACGATCTCGAGTGTGAATGTTTTGAAGGATCTTTCACGTTGTTAAATTTTGGGACAAATAAAATTCTCATGTCTTGTCAATGAGTTTGGACTCAAGAAGAGTAAGTGATTGTATAGTAATTGTGGTTGCGAATGGGTATTTCTGATGTTAATGGCTCGAGAAAGATGATCTTCAAAGAGGCTTAGAGTCGGTAACATTTTATTTGTCCAGGTGCGACAGAGATGCATTTTGATTTGATGCAACAGCAGGGCAGCAAAGTGTGAGGGACGACATGACGGGAAGTGTTTCGCGGTGGTTGAAGTACTAGCAGGTCAAGTAGGAGAAGTAGAGGTTGAGAAGTTGCTTAAAGGAGATTGTTTAACCGAAGTAAGAGTGGCAGATTAGCATATGGATTCTGTGGAAGGGTAGTCGCGTGCCTTGAGAAAGTGTAGAACGATTTGGAATCATGATAGAGTGTGATTTGGCCTACAGACTTTATTTGGAGTGATGGTTACTGTACGGAAAAAGATTGAATATGGCAGGAAGGAGTTTGTTTGAAATGAAGAGGGATGTGAAGATCTGATTATCGTTTCAGGCGCAATATGACTTGAGTTCAGAAGGTATTGTTGAACTTTCAGTTGATGCCAATAGGGAAAGTGCAGACTTATACAAATGGTGGGCGAGCATGAGCTCAGGAGAATTTACTGATTACGTAGTCGTTTCACCCAGTACAGCGTCGTTGGAAGATGTCAATAAGGAATTCCACAGGTGGTTTATCTCCTGTGAGCAGTTAGTAGTGGCGTGATGTTGATGAAGCTTCTGCGAGGAATATTACTTGCTACCTGGTAAGAGGTCGAGTGTGTGATTATGGCCGGTGATTCAGAATGTTCATGAAAAGCTTAACAAAATACTTCGAGAAGTTTGGCGGGTTAACGCTGCGAGATCTTGGTAATAGAGAAGGAGAAATCCTTGCGAGTTCTAATTTTATATAATTGCAACTTAAAGCTAAGTGGGGGAGCCTGCTATTGATAGTTTGATTTCATGGTTATGTGTTAAATTTTAGTTTTGGTTTGAGGCATACTTGTGGGTTAGTTATGACTTACAGAGGTGGCGATCGAGAATGACTCGGGTAAGTAAATTCATGGATACGGGTTACATTGAACTTTATGAGTATATGAAAATCGTGGGATAAGTGAGTTGTTATTTGTGAATGATGTAGTGCGCACGGAGTATGAATTTGATAGGTGGTATTAAAGTAGAGTTACTTCTTTGAGTATTATTGTACTAATGGGGCACGTGTCTTTTGGCCCATTTGGGCGGTGTAATGTGGATTTTGAACAAAGGGGGTGAATCTCGAAAAAGTTCTATTGGATTCAAGATTAATATGTAACAATTGAGAATTTTTAGCGAATTTATTTATGGCTAAAATTTGAGATTTAAGTTGGATGGTGTCGAGACTTGTGGAATTTTTGTATATCATTATGAAGTTTATATTTCGGTATCAGGAAGGTGAATGAAACGGTCTTAGACTCAAATAAGGTATTTTCAGAGTGGGTGTTTTGGTTGTAGTATTTATAGGGGTAATTATGATGTGGTGAGACTCTACAGATGTTTTGGTGGCAATATTCTTGTGTTTTGGTGACCTACGTGGTTTGGTCGAGTTAGAGAAATTTAGTTCTAATAGCTTGGTTATGTGCAGATGGATTTCAAAGTATTCTTGATGGTTTCTACCATAGTTTGAACTTGATATTTTCTACTAGTGTGGGAAATGTGTTGTGTATTGTGATTTCCTCCTGGAAGGGAGCAAGAGGAAGGTTTCTAACTAACCGGGTATGTAACTTGCCGGTGACTCAGAGTTGATAATGGGATTCTTGTGCTTGTCACATAATGGCATAATAGATGTGGCGTGTTGTGCGGGATTAAGATTTACATGTACAAGGTGACAGTTCAGTCTTGAAGAGAAGGTAACGAATGTTGGACAGCATGGTCAGTTTCAGATATTTCGATGAATGTTATAACTGCTCGGTAATTCCTAAGAAGGGTGCACATTTCAGAAGACGCGTTGTGTTTTGACTTACGGATGTTCAACGGTATTGCAGTACTCACCTGGTTGATAGACTGTTGATATTCAAATTATTTCCATGTGGCACGAAAGAATTATGAAAGTATTCCTCATGGGATTATCGTGAATGGAAGATGTGTTAGTCAATTTAGTGTTGGAGTTAGGATCAGTTACGGTGATTCATGTGTTCGATGAATTTGGAGACTGGAGTTCTCAGAAGTATATTGTTTCGGGGTTGTGACCTATTTGAGGTGACTATTTTATTTAAAACTCAGTGGAGGCACTAGTTGCGTTAATTATTTGTGATAGTTATGCGCTATGAGTGCGCATATATGTGAGGTTTGAGCCCATGTGCGGGCATTAGAGCAAGTATTCATACTCGAAATAATGCTTAGGCTATAATATGCCTAGAGTTGTCTGTTAAGCGTAAAGTTATAATGTTTTCCGTATTCGTATCTTTGTTGAGAACTATCTGGGCTATACTTGAGGTTACAAAGAAGATGATTCCCTAAATAAACGGGGTAGTTACTAATTCTGTGTTAAAAAAATTACCGATTTGAAGTGTGATAGCATACTTTGCACATGCTTACACTATGGCGTGCTATTTATACCAGTCCAGGAGCATGAGAATCTTATTTCATTATCATATACAAGTATACTTGTTTAATTGCTCCTATATAATATGCTAGGACTGGAAGCTTGTGACCATGCCGGGCGATTCATATTATTGGCACGTGAGTTATCTGTGCCGTGAATGGGAATTTTATTTCTATGATAATTTATCTGATTCATTAATTTCCTTCCTCTACAATTATGCACATGCACCTACGGTTATCTTCTTCACGAAATTTGAGGAGTTGGTTGTAACATTATGGTTGTGGTGGTGCTTGTTGAACTTGCAATATGGTTCTCTTCCTTGAGACATCTCCCATATTTGGGTACACGGATTACGCAGTAGTGGCTGGAGTTATATTGATGTGGCGTGTCTGTGGGATAGTTGTGTTTAATAATATAAGGTCATTGGACCTAGAATGGGTACTATCATGTTTGATTACAGTATATTCGGAATGATAATATTGAAAGTCAGCTTAGAGATTTTCTATGGTTCTTGTCGAATGAGAGGGAGCTCCACAACTGGTGGATCTGATGAATGGTTACGAGTTTCTGCGTGTTTCTTTTATTATCAATAGTGTACGAAAGTGTTGGGATGAGGTTTGGTTCGATATGGGTTTAATACTAGTATTTGGTTAGTTTTGGAGTATTCACTGTGATCAGGAATGGTGCTACGGTCATGCGAGTTGTGTAATATGTTGGGTGATTATATCCGTGGTTATAGTTATAGCTCGATGCAGCTTGTTCAGACTTATACAGTGTGTAATTGTGAGATTCGGGTCTTGTACAAAAATCTAAAGGTTGGGAATTGAATTATAAGGTTTTAGGGCTAAGGTTAAATTAAGGATTTTCAGTTGTATTGTGTTGTTAGGCCTATATGGATAGGGTGACGTGGGATCACCCCCGGGTACGTGCGTGGTAAGATAGAATAGGGATGTGAGGGAATGGAAACAACTTTTGGCACGTTCGAGGACGAACGTATATTTAAGTGAGGGAGAATGTAACGACCTGGACGGTCGTTTTGAGTATTACAGCTTTTTTCCCCATTTACTGCTCAATTTATGCTTTATTGTTGTTGTATGACTTGTCGGGGTAATTTGTTCGGGTTCGGAGAGATTTCGGAATGAAGTGAGACACTTAGTCTCTTTATTAGAAGCTTAAGTTGAAAAAGTCAATCGGATGTTGACTTATATGTAAACGATCTCGGATTTGAATTTTGATGCTTCTGTTAGCTCTATTAGGTGATTTTGGACTTAGGAATGCGTCCGGAATGTGATTTGGAGGTCCGTAGTGGAATTAGGCTTGAATTGGCGAAAGTTGGTAATTTGACGATTTTGGTCGGCAGTGTAAAATTTGATATCAGGGTCAGAATGAATTTTTGGAAATTGAAGTAGGTTCGTGGTGTCATTTGTGACGTGTGTGTAATATTTGAGGTCATTCGGACGTGGTTTGGTAAGTTACGACATCGTTTGTGGAATTCGGAAGTTTAGAAGTTCTTAGGCTTGAATCCGAGGGTAATTTAGTGTTTTGATGTTGTTTTGAGTGATTCGAAGGCTCGACTAAGTTTGTATAATGCTATGGGATGTGTTGGTATATTTGATTGAGGTCCCGAGGGCCTCGGGGTGATTCCGGGTGGTTAACGGAAGGTTTGGAACTTGGAAAATGCAGCTAACATGTTGTTGCTGGTGTTTTCCGCACCTGCGGAGAGAGAGCCGCAGGTGCGCGACCGCAGAAGCGCATGGAAGGTCACAGATGTGGGCAGTGTTGAGTTGGACTAAAATCGCAGGTGTGAGAAGGGGGTCGCATCTGCGAGCCCGCAGATGCGAGGCTGAGTCGTAGATGCGGAAGTGAGGAGTTGGTCGATTTCTGCAGAAGCGGAGGGAGAGGCCCAGGTGCGCTATCGCATGTGCGGTATTTGGCCACAGATGCGGAACCTGGGAATTTAAGTGAGTTCCGAACCTGCGATGGAAATTTCGCATGTGCGGCATCGCAGAAGCGAAAAAAGGGACCGCAAGTGTGGTTTCACTGGGCAGAAAGTATAAATAGAGGACTTCGAGATTTTTTCTCATTTCCACCATTTTTAACTCGGACTTTGGAGCTTTTGAGGTGATTTTTGAAAGGGATTCAAGGAAATTCACTGAGGCAAGTCCCTTGGGCATAAGTACCCTTAGCTATGATGTTTTCCCGTTGATTTCTCATCTAATTAGTGGGGTTTTGAAGTGAAAATTGGGGGTTAGGGCTTGGGACTTTGGAGAGTGTAATTTGGGAATTTGAGGGACCAAAAGATGTCGGATTTTGATAATTTTTGTATGCTTAGACTCGTGAGTGAATGGACTTCCGAGTTTTGTAATTTTTGTTGGATTTCGAGACATGGGCCCGAGGGGTCGGTTTGAGCCGATTTCGGATTTTGGGCTATTTTGTTAGTAGTTTTCTTGTGGAATTAATCCCTTTAGCCTTTATTGATTGTGTTGTATTACTTGTGGCTAGATTCGGGACGTTTGGAGGCCGATTTGAGTGCAAAGGCATCGCGGAGTAGGATTTTACTTGGATTGAGGTAAGTAACAGTCTTAAATCTGGTTTTGAGGATATGAAATCCCGAGAAATTGTATGATGTGAATATTTGGAGGTGACGCACATGCTAGGTGATGGGCGTGTGAGCGTGCATCGTGAGGGATTGTGGCTTGGTCCATCTTGTGAGACTGTAAAGTCGAATAGCCATTGGTATTACTTAATTTTTCTTGTCTTTGAGCAATTGACTGCCTTTCATGTTAGAAACCATGCTTAGGCCATATGATAGCACTATTGGGACCTGCAGCGGTTGTATACTTGTTGAATTGACTGCTAATTGTTGTCTTGTACTCAGTCACAATCTTATTGTGTGTTATATCTCTGTTTCCTCTCATTTCTTGTTGATACTTGTTGTATTCTCTGTTTAGGCTGGTGTCACGACCCAAACCGATGGGCCGCGACGGGCACCCTGTACCTTACTCAGCCGAGTACCAGCGTAACGTATCTTTCGTATCATATTCTATCATAGGTAATTGAGCCGGAGAGGCTGTCGTGAGATAAGTATAATAAAACATGAGAAAATACTCAATATATGGTGACCCAACTTGATATACTGACTTATACATATGGCGTACTGGCCTATAAGGCCATACCAGTATTCGTATACATGATATCTGTCTACAAGCCTCTAAGAGTACATAAATATCATAAAGGTCGGGACAGAGCCCCGCCATACCAAATAATACACGTCTAAATCATACTGACCAAACAAGCAACTCCGGAGCAAATGGAGCGCACCAACACCTTCCGCTGAGCTGATAGCCTATTTGGAGGACTCTCGACCTGTCTATCGGGACCTGCGGACATGAAACGCAGTGTCCCCAGGCAAAAGGGACGTCAGTACAAATAAAGTACCAAGTATGTAAGGAATGAAAATCAGTAAATCATAGACATGAGAGAAACATAGAGTAAAAGACTCGACATATAAGTCTGAATAGATCTGTGAATCATTTAATATTATAATGTCATGCATGTGCGTATAAATGTCATACCATCCATAGGTATATGCGTTCATAACATCATCAAGCCTCTAAGGGCATCCCATCATATCATCTCGGCCACTGTGGGCAAATCATCAACGTATACCAGCTGATCAGGTGGGGGTGCGTATATAACGCCTTAACCTTTTCCCATATCCCATATACATATAATATATGCGTATATAACGCCTTCTGGTTATGGGTCAATATACATGTATAAATGCATGAAATACATAAGAAATACGTTAATAAGATTTCTCGAATATCATAAAATCAATATGTCTTTTGGACAAACTTTATCAAATACGTATTTTTCTGAGACCCATGAATAGAGGATATAATAATAATTCACATAGGGAATCAAGAATATATACACCCCTAGTATTTCTATGAATAGAATCATTTATGAAAGTTGCATATTTTGCTCGTTTCGTTTGTATCATTTGGATCATGCCAAAAAGAAAGAAGGGATAGCCTTAACATACCTTAACTTCGTTGAGTCCTTAATACCTTTCAAGAAATTCTTCAAACAACTCAATTCAATCTACCACATCACAAGGAGATTCAAAATCAGTGTTGAGTAAAGGCTAAGTCCACAACTTAAACTAGTCGCTCATTTACGTAAATTTGGGCAGCATCTCCCCTGTAACTAGGCCCTCCTCCAATACCATATACCAACAACAACAAGAACACGACAATAACAACATGTAATCACCATTTTTCAACCTTATCTCCATCACAATATACCACAAAATAGCCCACACACCCTAATCACTTCATACATAAAACGACAACCAAAGTAGTGTCAAACAACCTAAAACATGTAACAAAGAACGACCAACCTACTACCCCTACCACATGTGGCGTTTCTCCACTCCATTTTATCCTTCAAAACTCCATAAATCAGCAGCACAATAGACGGCCCAAAATCAACACGAAACAGCCCACAAAATAGTCCACTACAAGTCAAATAACTCGAACTCACGACTTCCGATCACCGTCCAGTGAGGTCTAACTATTAGGAAACGAATTTATCAACTTTTCTTGATATTTTAAAGCTTAAATACATAAATTAGAACTTTTTATTAACTATTAAATACATTCCAAAACTCAAACTACAAAGAAAAAGAGAGGCGATATAGCGATACTTACGACGTAGGGATCGTTTTAATGTTATCGCTTCTTGATTTCGTGTACGAGATGATAGTCTTGTTTGAAGCACTATTAGAGAGCTCAAGCACCGTTTTTATGGAGTTCTCTGGTCAGATGCTATGTAAAAATGAAGAGAGAGAGACGAGTTAACAAAATATATATCAACTTTTGAAAAGTCAAAAGGTGCTAGCTTGGCAGCTTCTGATTCGCTCATCTTCCGATGCTTATATCTTTTTATCCGGATATCGTATGAACGAACGGTTAAGAGAATTGGAAACTACATTCCAAGACCTTCAATTTGTTATATAATATTTCCCAAAAAGATCTCATATATTACATGAAATATATTTCTCAAAAAGCATTGTTACAGGGCAAATCCTTGGCCGGTGTTTCCGCAACTTTAATCCGATTTTTTCCAAACTTCATATTTTCTATCCAAACATCATATATAGACATATTATGAATTTAAAATTATTTAAATCATTATTAAAAAGTCTCATATTTATTACGTCGCCTTGGGACGCACAGGGTGTAACAGCTGGATATTATGATATTCTGTGAGTCCGAGGGGCTGGAGAGGTTAGTGACTGAGATACGGCCTGAGTGCCGGGTTGAAAGCTATGTGAGATATATATTTGATCGGGTTGCACGCCGCAAAAATATTGGATCGGGTTACACGCCGCAACAAGCTTTCGGTCCATATATCAGATCGGGTTGCACGCCACAGCAATATATGGATCGGGCTGTACGGCGCAGCAGTATTGAGTCGGGCTGCACGCCGCAGCAATATATAGCGCTTGGGTTGTAGGAGCCTCTCCGGAGTCTGTACACCCCCAGTGAGCGCAGGTACCTTTGATTGTGGGTATTGAGGCTGAGAGCCGAGTGATTGAGCTGTTGAGATAGATGAGTGATAGTAGCCCTGTGAGACTGTACTTGTTCTTATTTTGTTGTTGCACTTCGTTGGTAATTGTTGTTATTGTGAAGTTTTCTGGAGGGCTTATATTGTTGTACCTGAGCTCGAAATGTTTTGATTTAAAATACCGAATTGAAAGCATGCCTACTTTTCTTGCCGAAATTACTGAAATGAACTGCATTTGTGTAGCTTGTCACTGCTTCTCAGTTCCTTATTTAATTTTGTTACTTACTGAGTTGGAAGTACTCATGTTACTCCTTGCACCTTGTGTACAGATTCAGGTGTGACTGGACGTGGAGGTAATTGAGTTAGTGCGCAGTTGACCTTCCGGAAATTTATGAGGTGGCTGTCGGCATTTGGACCTTGTGCTCCCTCCTTATTATCTTTCTTTCTCTGTATTGATATCTAGACGCAGACTATTTTAGACACTGTCTTTCAGATTGAGAGTCTAGTTGCTCATGACTTAGTGACACCCCGATGTCGGGCTATTTTTCCGCACTTATGTTTTATTTGGGTTTTACCCCGTATTTATGAGGAACTCCGGTTATTTTAAATGTCTTAATTCATTTTTGTTAAATTTTTAAAGTGTTTTGGAAAGGTCGGCTTGCCTAGTACCACGATAGGCACCATCACGATGGGTTAGGTTTTGGGTCGTGACATCAACATAGCTACTTGATGAAATTTCTAATTTCTTGACTATGTAATCTCAAGACATATATATACAAACAGAATGTCATTCTTCCAGCAACTTTGCCCTTATTCGTTACTACAAACATATTGCACTCCAAGTCACCATGCAGATTTAGAGCTACCACTCTTTGCCTACTGCACAAATAGAGACCACTGATAGCATCGGCTACAAATTGTCTAGTGCTCGTATAAGGAGGACTTGTTACTGCTCTAATGGGAAAAAGGGATCATATCAGCTAGTTTACCTCTGATCCTTGTAGAATGTATCTATGCTTTATGGCATCTGCAGTAACCATATATCTTGTACATTTCCCATCATTGTAAATGCAGCTTTAACAATATAGCCTATACTGCTAGCAAGTGATAAAGGGATTCATAGAAATTTGTTTAAAATCACTTCATCTTTTTCCAACTTAGATGTTGAAGTTACATTAATTCTAATAACCTGCTCTTTTACTTATTTTATTTAAGTAAAAACGATCAGCACAATGATTAACTAACTCGAATGAAACCCGACATGAATTCTAACCCAATTTCGTGGGTTAAATGAAATTAGTCGACTACACTTGTCAATAGCATCCGCAATTCGCAAATCGCCAACTGATCGTTGTGGCAGTGATGGACTTTCCTCTAAAATACTAAGCATTTTTGGCTGCGGGGTTTTTTTTTTTCAATAAAGGAACACAAAAGATATGCAAAACTTTGTGACTTAAGAAGTTGTTAATACATAAGGTGCATGTGCGAATAGAAGGTGATGCGATTTATAAGTCGTATTTGTCAAATGAGATTTATAGCTTGAACGTAAGCACGGTACTTTTTGGGCCAGTTTCAGATGGACTTCAAACACAAATTTGACGTAAATAGCCCAGTGATATATATATGTCAATGTTAAACTTTGTATTATTCTTGTGAAACAATGACACTAATAGTCATGCATGTTGAATGTTGGGTATTAGTCTAGCAAATAACGAACACATGATTAAGTTTTTAGATACGGAAACAAAAGAACAAAGCGAAGTTGCATTCATTCTATCACAAGCACCTAAAATAGCAAGATCATATTCATTAGTGACTTAGAGCGCGCACAAGATGTTGATCAAAAGGAATCAGTTTTTCTTTTTTTTTTTGCCATAATTCAACTTGTATTTAGGCCTGGATTTGAGTTGTATTTAGGCTTGAATTAATTTTAATTTTTGTACCAAATTGATATTTTTAAAGCAATGGCGGCTTATGTATGTATGCAATGTTTCTAAAATAAATGTTACCACTCATATATATAATATATTCTCTGGCAAAATATTATTAGATTGCAGTGGCACTCGTTAATTTAACGTATCGCCGCCTCATAATATCGACTTTGAGATAAGTGCAAAGTGATATGTTCTATATAATTATGTTGGCATGTTGATCTCTTGGATGAAACCAGCTCACGAGTCAACACCAAATTCATCTTAGCTTTGCACTAATGTCTTGTGAATTTACATGTGAATATCAAATTTGTTGGTATAAAAATAATAAGTATATTACGATTTCATCCAAAAGTAAAAAAAATTCCCTTCAATATTATCGAGTGAATTTATTTTTGGAACAACTCTTGTCCACGTTAAATATGACAATTTAATCATAATAAGTGTTTTTATATTTTACAATTAAACCGATCTTTTGAGTTATTCAAGGCACAAATACTACAATATAATTCTCACACTTTATCATTACTTCCTACGTCTAGTTACTACTATTCTATCTTGTTCCCCTGATTTCGGTTGGTTGAGTGAGACTAATATATGTATCTAACAAATAACAATAGGCGAAAATGACGCTGAAAAGGATCACTAACATGGAATGCAAGCAAAAGACACAAAAAGATTCCTAAAATTGATAGTATGATTTTTTATACATATTCTAGGCTTTTCATGTTGTTGATGTTGTTTTTGGCTGAGGAATGAGTGACTCTGGTTTAGTTGTTGAGAAAAATGTCACAACCAATTTCCTCACATCACATAATTAAATTTGAGTAGATGTACGCTAATAATTACTACCCTCACACTTATGGTTTTCTGTGCAATTACTTGCACACTTCCAAGCATTTAGGGATCACAAAAATTCGCGGTTTTAGTAAATAATTATAGGATATCTTCAGGTCATGAGCCAGCCACGCCATTGGTTTTTATGATTTTATTTGGTTACTTCACAATTTGAAAATTATATGGGTGACACTTTTGGCCCTAGAAAGTAGTTTTTATAAAAAAAAAAATAATATTAGAAAATCATAGTGTGTGTTGATGAGATTTTGTAGTTCAAAAGATTAATAATAATCTCTAAGTGTTATTTGAAGCAAATTATATGAAGTTAAAAATATAAAATAGTTATAAGAAAAATGAGCCATTTTCCTTCTTTTGATGGATTGTTACAATCATATATGTACTAAAAATATAACATTCTTTCAAAGAATTTTTTTTTTTAAAATGACTTCCACCACCAAATACCTGAACGTAAATTACCTAGGACTAGAAATCGAAATGTCCGTCTACACTAGGACTAGGCCTTATTGTCTCTTCAATATACATAAAAACGAAGGAATTCAGCGGTAAAAGGAAATATCATCTTAAAATTGATTTAAGTAAGTTTATTTTAAAAAGAATATATGATTCATTAGAAAAAAATTTAAACTGTCTACTAATAAGATTTAACTCTTTTTTTGGTAATTAATACGATCTAACTTTGAAGTGTCAAATTTCAGCTACAATCAAATAATTGACCTATGCAGATTGCCATACCATTAGTTTCTTAATGTCAAATCGTAATTATGGGATTACTTTGTACGGAGTTAATTTGAGCCTTTTCTTTATTTTGATTTCTTAATTACGCAGTATTAGTAATTAATGGGGTGTGGAGTATCTTAATCATAGTTATGCAGTATAGTCAAACCACTTTATAACAGTCTCGTTTGTTCCGAATATTTTTTGATGTTATAGCGAAGTATTGTTATAGAGAATATATATTATAACATAACATAAAAATTGGTTCCGGAAAACCTTGGCTTTTATAGTGAAGTGTTGTTATATAGGGATGTTGTTATTGAGATGTCTGACTGTACTAGTAATTAATTGGTTGATCGAAAATCATATAATATGTTAAGATCGAGAATCCGGGTAGTGCAGAATTTAGCCAAACAACGGTATAATGACAATAACAAAGACAATGCAAGTTGATAATAACGGCAATTAAAGAAGATAAAGAAGACACAAATTTAACGTTGTTCGGTCAAGGTGACCTACGTCCACAAGCGAAGAGGAGCAATTTCACTACACCAGTCAACAAATTGGTATCAGAGTCAGATCTAACCGGGTTAGTTTAAATAGCCAAAATGACTTTAACAAAGTCTTATGTTGAGAAATTTGATCGAAGTGCAATCTTCGGAATGTGGCAATTAAAGATGGAAGCTCTCCTAATTCAGGATGGCTTAGATTTGGCACTGCAAGGAAAGGAGAAGATGTCGGATAATATGACGGACGGAGAGTTTGTTGTCGTAGACAAAAAGGCAAAAGCATGTATTATTTTAAATCTTTCAAATGAGGTTTTGCGTGAAGTTGCAGCAGAAAGCTCAGCCAAAGGCATATAAAAAAAGCTTAAAACCCTATATATGAAAAGAACAGTAGAAAACAGGCTTTACCTAAAGCAAAAACTCTATACTTTTCGTATGGCTGAAGGTACCTCTATACTTACATATCTTGATACTTTTGATTCTCTTCTTATGGATTTAAGTAACATAGATGCTGAAATCAAAGATGAGGATCAAGCTGTATTATTGCTTGTTTCCTTACCCCAGTCGTTTAAACATATAAGAGATACAATGCTATATGGAAAGTATAATATCTCTTATAAAGATATCAAATCTATTTTGAAACCAAAAGAACAAATAGATAGAGATATTACTGGGAAAACTAGTGGGAACCAATAGGAAGGCTTATTCATAAGAAGTAGATCCAATAAGAAAGATTCAAGTAGTGAGAAACCTAAATCAAGGTCAAAATCCAGATACAGAAATATCATGTGCAAATATTGTCATAAGAAAGGTCACATTAATTCTGAATGCTTTAAATTAAAAACAAAGAAAAGCATACACAAAAGAAAAATGAGCAAAAAAATACTGACACTGCCGAAGCAAGTGTAGCTGCTGATGAGACTGAGGGAACTATTCTTTTAGCAACTAAAAATAGTTTCAAATCTAACAATGAGTAAATTTTAGATTCGGATTGTTCTTATCATATGTATCCCAATTGGAATTTATTTACCATATATAAATCTATTGGTAGTGAAGTTATCTTGATGGGCAACAATGATGCCTGCAAAGTTATTGGAAAAGGTACAGTCCGAATTAAAATGCACGATGGTGTGATGAGAACTTTCACCGATGTTAGACATGTTCCTGACTTGAAGAAAAAACTTATCTCTTTGGGCACTCTAGAATCTCTTGGGTGCAAGTACGCAGGTGAAGGTGGAGTTCTGAAAATTTCTCATGGTGCTCTTGTGATCATGAAAGTACGCAGATCTGGTATGTTCTATACTCTTTTGAAATCTACTGTTACAGGTGCTACTGCAGTTTCAATATCAGATAAATCAGATTCTGACATCACCAAATTGTGGCATATGCGATTGGGGCATATTAGTGAAAAAGGTCTTACCATCCTCAGCAAAAGAGGTCTCTTATGTGGCCAAAGTACCGAAAATATGGAGTTGTGTGAACATTGTGTGTTCGGGAAGCGGAAAAGAGTCAGCTTCAAATCTCCAGCGATTCATAGAACAAAAGGTACTTTGGATTACATTCATTCAGATCTTTGGGGTCCTTTACGTACCCCATCAAAAGGTGGTGCCAGGTAAACGTTAACTTTCATTGATTATTATTCAAGGAAAGTTTGAGTTTATTTCCTGAAAAATAAAAGTGATGTTTTCTTAAATTTCAAACAATGGACAGTTTTGATTGAGAAGCAAACAAGAAAACAGGTTAAGCGGCTTAGAACAGATAATGGCTTGGAATTTTATAATGATGAATTCAACGAATTTTGCAAGAATGAAGGAATTGCTCGACATCGTACTGTGAGAATGACATCTCAGCAAAATGGTGTGGCAGAAAGGATGAATAGAACTCTTTTGGAAAGGTCTCGTTGTATGATTTCAAATGCTGGGTTGACAAACGTCTTTTGGACAGAAGCTATCTCTGCAGCTTGTTATATTGTCAACCGAGCTCCTTCTACACCTTTAAACTTTAAGACTCCAGAGGAAATGTTGTCAAGTACTTCTGCTAATTATTCTGATTTAAAGATATTTGGTTGTCATGCATACATGCATGTAAATGATGGAAAATTAGAGCCAAGGGCTAAAAAGTATATTTTTTTTGGGTATGCATCTGGGGTGAAAGGATACCGACTATGGTATCCTGATCCCACAGCACCAAAATTTATAATTAGCAGAGATGTAACATTTGATGAATCCTCTATGTTACATTCTAGAAAAGAGTCTTATAGTTCTTGTAATACAGAGAAAGGAAAGAATACACAGAACCAGGTGGAGATTGAGATTGGTATTCCTTCCGAGCCAAGCTCATCAACTTTGGAGCAAAATACAGTTGAAACTCCTGAAGTTGAGCCAGAAGCTGAAATTCCTAAAGTTGAGACTCCTAAAGTTGAACCAGAAAAATAGGAGTATTTTATAGCCAAACATAGACCAAGAAGAGAAGGTAAACAACCATTAAGGTTTGGAGATTATGTTGCATTTGCTTTTTCAGTTGCACAGGAAACTGAAGAAATTGGAAAACTATCAAAATATTCAGAAGCAGTTTCTGGTGCTGACCCAGCCAAGTGGTTGATTGCAATGAATGAAGAAATTGAGTCTCTCCACAAGAATGGTACTTGGTCTCTTGTGAAGCCCACATCAGAAAAAAAGAATTGTTGTTTGCAAATGGGTCTTCAAGAAAAGGATGGCATTCCAGGGGTTGAAGATGTGAGGTATAAGGCACGATTAGTTGCAAAGGGATATAGTGAGGTACAAGGAATTGATTTTAATGAAATTTTCTCACCTGTTGTTAAACATAGCTTTATTCGTGTCTTGCTTGCCTTCGTTGCCATGTATAATTTAGAATTAGAACAACTTGATGTTAAGACAGCTTTCTTACATGGCAAACTTGAGGAACAAATATACATGCATCAACCCGAAGGATTTAAAATTGAAGGAAAAGAAGATCATGTTTGCTTGTTGAAGAAATCCTTGTACGGATTAAAGCAGTCTCCAAGACAATGGTATAAAAGGTTCGATTCTTTTATGTTGGGTCATGGTTATTCGAGAAGCATGTATGATAGTTGTGTTTACTTTCGGAAGTTAAATGATGGTTCATTTGTGTACCTATTATTATATGTTGATGACATGCTCATTGCTGCTAAGGATTTAACAGAAATTCACAATTTGAAAGGTCAGCTGAAAAGTGAATTTGAGATGAAAGATTTGGGAGCAGCTAAGAAAATCCTTGGCATGGAGATCAAAAGAGATCGAAAAGCCAACAAGCTATTTCTGACCGAGAAGAAGTACTTGGAGAAAGTCTTGGAGGGGTTTTGGCATGAAAGATGCTAAACCAGTTAGTACCCCTCTTGATGCTCATTTTAAGTTATTAGTTGCTCAATCCCTGCAGTCAAAGGAAGAAGAGAGGTACATGGCACAGGTTCCTTATTCCAGTGCAATCGGCAATATTATGTATGCAATGGTTTGTACATGTCCAGACATTTCACAAGCAGTGAGCGTGGTAAGCCAGTATATCGCTTGCCCTGGTAAAGCACATTGGCAGGCTGTGAAATGGATTCTCAGATACTTGCGAGGTACTTCAAATACACGTTTGGAGTTTGGGAGAAATACTAGCACTTTGGTGAGTTTTGTACACTCAGATTATGCAGGTGATCTTGACAAAAGAAGATCACTGACAGGCTATGTATTTTGCATTGGTGGTTGCGCTATTAGTTGGAAAGCTACATTACAACATGTAGTAGCTTTATCTACTACCGAAGCAGAATATATGGCAGTGACCGAAGCGATCAAAGAAGCTTTATGGTTGAAGGGTCTATTTGCGGAATTCAGTTTACACCAATATGGTATTACTATTTTCTATGATAGTCAAAGTGTCATTCACTTGACTAAAGATCAAATGTATCATGAGAGGACGAAGCACATTGATATAAAGTATCATTTCATCCGAGAAACCATTGCCGAAGAAAAAGTCTCTATTCAGAAGATCAGCACTAGAGACAATCATGCTGACATGTTCACAAAACCTCTTCGAGTGCTCAAGTTCAAGCTTTGCCTGAACTTGATTGGCATTTATGAAGAATGATTTTGCCCATTGGGATTTTTGCGGAGAAGGTGTAGCAAATTTAATATATATATATATAAGCCGAAATTAGGTCAAAGTGGAGACTTGTAATATGGCCATTAATTTGGCTTCTTCTCAAGTGAGGGCCAAATTTTCATGACATTTGCCATGACATAATATCCACAATAACATAATAAATGTTTTTACTTTTATTTGATTAGCCTATTTTATTTTTCTCGAGGAGAAAAAAATCACACTAAAACAAGGAAATAGAAAGAAGAAGCACTAGAGTCAATTGTGCGATTCCCTTTTAATAGTGTTTGTGGCTACACTTTGCTTTGGTCCTTACCATTTTGATTTTTGAATGACTCGATACTCACCACTATAGTCTGAGAGATTGTATGTGTACATAACATGTTATACTATTACTATTCTTTCTACTGATGTAATGTCATTATTTTCAATTTTGAGAAGAATATGAACTCGAGAAAAAAGAAGAAGAATATGAACTGACCTTTCCTAGTATTAACAATGAGATAGACATATTCTGAAACTGTATTCATCCATTTCCCCGGGGGGAAAGGATAATTTTTGAGTGGTCCAATTTTTTGTGGCTTCATTTCTGCCAGATTTCTGCTTATATTCTGTACATAGCCTGATTGAATGTTGATGGCTTTGGTTTCTTCTGAAGCCTTTCTTGTATATATATTAACTACTACTTCATTGAGGATTCTCGACATAGGCCAAATAAAGTTTAAGAACAGGCCTGAGGAGTGTATTTGGTGCCAACTTTAAGAAGTTCTAAAATGGGTGAACTCTCAGACCAAGAACCTCTTCTTTTGAGGAAAGAAAATGAATTTGACTATCTCAATAAGACACCCCTTTGGGTATCATCAACAAAGTTAATTCTCAAAGTAATAATGTGGGTGATCTTTATTGCATGGGCTACTTTTATTTTCTTATTGCCTTCAAAATTCATGAATGATTTGCAAGGGAAATTTATTCAAGCCACCCGAGGAACTATTTTTGGGACAACAGGTTTGTTTCCAACTTGAAAGTTTCTTGCTTTTATGTTATATCATTGTTTCCAATTTCTTAGTAAATGATTCAGTTTTTGTTGGACTGCAGGAAGCACATTCTTGATATTCAGTTTCCCAATTTTCATGATTGCATTTCTTGCAATTATTCACCTCGTTCTCTCTGGAGAAGATGAACCCCAAGTGTATGTGCATCTGCTAGCTTGATTTCTTATTTCTTAGAACTCAATTAGAAGTTAGTGGCTGTTCTGAACTTGTGTAGTTACTTGAATTTTTAATTGTTGTAGGAAGAAGGCTGCAAAAAGTCCAAGTTTTCGGTTGTGGACATTCCCAGTTTTGGTTGATGGACCATTTGGGGTTGTTACAGCCGCAGAAATGATTGGAGTTATACTCTTCTCAGTGTACATCGTCTGGGCTGTTATTATGTACAGTATACGGGATGTTGACCTCTTATCCTTGTTTCATGTACATGACATGAAAGAGAAAAGGTATTGGGTTTTTTAATGGATACCGGTAATTAAAATTGGGGGTGGGTCTATTTAATCCTAAAGTGACGCGTGGCCCTCTGTCTAAATTAGGGGTATTTTTGAATAAAAGTATAACGGTAAGGGCTCAGACGACCAGATAGTGAAACGGAGGGTAAGTTTATACAATATTTTAAAGTAGAGGGATATATTTGGCCCTTTTCGGTTATAGTTATTTATACCCTTAATTCGAATTTTGGCATTTCAATTTTAGTTTGTTCTTATATTATCTTCTTATACAGTAGCTTCTTATTTCTCCAGAAATGTGCATGCATAGAATTCTGAAGGTACTGAAACATTGACAATTTCAATTTAGTGAAGCTTTAGCTAAACATGACTTTGGAGCCTGTTTAAAGATTTCATTTTATTCTTCAAACAGAATTTAGACTCGACTTATTGAAATAAAATGTATCCTGGTTTATGATGTTCATTCCTGTACAGGTCTAATGAAAACAAACAGATTTAGGAAAGTTGAGTACAGTTAACTTTCTGCATCATACATAATTCCAGGCTATTCTGTCTAAGCGTTTGATTTTACTAACTTCACTGATATTAAGTGAGGATCTTTTAAGTTCATTTGCTGCACTTTATCTAGTCCACCTGTGGCTGTGATTTTAAATTGGGAAAGATAGATTCATTTTCTCTTCTATTTATCTGTCCTCTCTTCTTTGTCACTTTATATATAAATTGTGCATCTTGTTAAATATAAAGAGAATTCCATGTGAAAAGGTTTCAAAGTATTGGGATATAAACAGTTCCAACCACATAGTTCTTATATCAGACTTTAGAACCAGTACATAGTTGTTGACTTGAAGGCTCCTTTAATAGGAGGATCGACTAATATCTGATGATGTAATTTTTCCAGTGCTCTGTTACTGGAGCTAACAGGTCTTCGTTTTGGATTCATCGGATTAATCTGCTTAGCATTCCTGTTTCTTCCTGTTGCACGAGGTTCTGTTCTTCTTCGAGCCATAGATATTCCTTTTGAGCATGCCACTCGATATCATGTTTGGCTGGGACATCTTACTATGGCTCTTTTTAGCCTTCATGGTCTGTTCTATGTGATTGGCTGGGCAATGCGGGGCCGCCTTGTAGAGGAAGTGAGTTATAAAACTGAATATTTATTTCCCTACCCCATAGAGATCCCTTGTATTAAGTTGTAATTTATATATTGAAGGGCTTCATCACATGTAATGCATCCTTGTGAGTACTCTTGGTAAAGAAATTGAAGACTTGGGCTTTGCCATTGTGTTTAATGCAGCTAATCCAGTGGAAAAGCGTAGGAGTAGCCAATCTTCCAGGAGTTATCAGCCTTGCAGCAGGTTTATTAATGTGGGTGACTTCACTTCCTGGAGTAAGGAGACAAAACTTTGAACTGTTCTTCTATACGCACCAATTATATGTGGTGTTCGTGGTGTTCCTGGCCTTGCATGTTGGTGACTTCATCTTCATGATAGCTGGTGCTGGGATCTTTCTTTTCATGCTTGATCGGTTCCTTAGATTCTTCCAGTCACGGAAGACTGTTGACATACTTTCAGCCACATGTTTTCCTTGTGGAACCGTTGAACTTGTTCTTTCAAAACCTGCAAGTAAAAAACAAATCTTTGACTCAACTGATTTCTTTTCGCCAGAATATCTTCCAGTGATTCTAATACCTCTTCTCTCGCAATGTAGATTTACATTACAACGCCCTTGGCTGGATATTCTTACAAGTACCCCAGTTGTCCTGGCTGCAGTGGCACCCTTTCAGTGTCTCCTCTAGTCCCCTTGATGGGAAACATCATCTTGCAATTCTCATAAAGGTTCTTGGAGATTGGACTGAAAAACTGAAGGGACACATCTTGAATATTTCGGTTGAACAACCTGAGATGGAGCCCCTTTTGCAGCATAATAGGAAGATAACAGCGTCTGTTGAAGGTCCTTATGGGCATGAATCACCATATCACTTAATGTATGTACATACTCAGCCATATCTGTTGAGTATACAATTTTTTTTAAATTAAAGTTATCAAGTCACTGACTAATTAATTGGCTTGATCATGCTTCTCCTCTCAGGTATGAAAATCTCATTTTGGTAGCCGGTGGAATTGGAATATCCCCTTTCCTAGCGATCCTGAGTGATATCCTCCACCGCATCAACGATAGCAAGCCTTGCCTGCCAAGAAATATACTAATAGTATGGGCTATAAAAAAGTCAGATGAGCTTCCACTTCTTGAGACAGTTGACATGGAGGCAATTTGTCCACTTTTCTCTGATAAACTGAATCTTGAGATTCAAACATTCGTGACTCGGGAATCACAACCTTCATTGGTATTCGGTTTTCCCCCTTATTTTTCATTTGTTTATGTATCATCACCCAATTATATGAGTTAATTAATACTTCTTTTTTCCTCAGGAGGAGGGTAAAACATCCAAAGCAATGAACCCCTCAATCTCCCCTGGCTTCAAGGGATGTCGAATGTCTGGATTGGTTGGTACTGGAAATGTTGTATGGTCTGGATTGTATGTCGTAGTGTCCACAATTGGGTTGGTGATCACTGTAGCATTATTCGACATCTTGTACATAAATCCACACAATATATATTACTGGTGGTACAAGGGGCTTTTGTTGATTGGATGCATGGTTGCAAGTGTTGTTATATTTGGGGGTCTCGTGATCGCTTTATGGCATCTTTGGGAAAGGAAAACTTCATTGAAGGAGGAACCAGAGGATAGCACAAAGAAGGTCGACAACCTGCAGCAGAATATTGAGGCCTCTTTACACAAGAATCTTGAAGAAGCTCGATCTGTTAATACTATTCGATATGGTGAAAGACCAGATTTCCAAGGTACGTTCAGAGCAACATATGAACTTTGCAAGGTCTACTTTCCCTTAGTTTTCTTGACAGTGTGTTTTAACTTCTTTTTCTGCAGAGATATTTGGATCACATGCAAAGAGTTGGGGAAGTGTAGATATTGGTGTGATAGTATGTGGTCCTCCTACTCTTCAGTCCAGTGTTGCTAAAGAGTGCAGAAGGCAAAACTTGCAAAGAAGAGGCCATCAGGCTATTTTCCATTTCAACAGCCACAGTTTTGACCTCTAAATCACCCCAGTAAGCATCCGAATAGCTCGTATAAAGAGGAGTTGTTACTGCTGTAATTGGAAACTGGATCATATCAGCTAGTTAATCTTTGATCCTTGTAGCATGTACTGTGCTTTATGGTATCTGTAGTAAGCTTCTTGTACATTTTCAGTCGTTGTAAATGCAGCTTTAACAATATAGTATATAACAGTATCACCTATACGGCTAGTAACTACATAAACCTGCAGCCTGTTATCAATGAGAGTTTCTGAATTCCATACCAGTGTCATAGTGTCTTGTAAGTTGTATCTAATTTGCTTCGATTTTTATTTTCCAACGACTCTACTCTAAAAGGATGTTGCTCTTTGTAAAGGCTCATTTTTACTTTAACAACTTGACCTTTATCATGACTGCACAGATAAGGGGGTCATTTGCACAAATGGCCTTTTTCCAGGCTACTAATTAAATTTTGTAGAAACTGCATTGGTGTTTCACACGTAGAAGTGTCCCGGAGTTTTTTTTTTAAAAAAAAGTGGAGAAGATGAAAGATGCACGCTAAACAAGCTTATATATAATAATATTATTTCGTGCCTTACTTTTTTTTTATAATATTACAGTCAAACCTCTCTGTGACAATCTCGTTTGTTCCAGATATTTTTGGATGTTATAGTGAATTATTGTTATAGAAAACATATATTATAATAGAACATGAAATTTGGTTTCGGAAAAACTTGGCTTTTATAGTGAAGTATTGTTATATAAGGATACAATTATACAGAGGTCTGACTATACAAGTTTATTTTTCATATTGTTGGTACATGACATCATGAAACGACGATAAACAATACAATATTTCCAAACATTATATACATCAAAACGATACGATACAATATTAGACGATACATAACAACCATCGAAACAAGTTGTAAAGTTTTGGACCTTAAACGAGTCTTTCAACCTACAAAAATGACGCTTGGGATAATTAATATCACTAGCCTCGAAATTTGATAGCACAAAAAAGAATCTCGAACAGCTGTCTAGTGACTCTAGTCTACGTCAAACAAAAGCTACTGGTCCGCGAATTTGAATTTTCTTTTTAAGAATTTTTCATAAAATAGATAGGAAATAAATGAGAGTGCTAGTCTCTTAATTAATATTTGTGGGTCTTTGTACTCATTGTGAAACAAAGAAAGCGAAACGGAAAAGTTATTTTGGGAGTGAACGTGGAAGTCTTTAGACCGCAACACTACACCTAAAAATGTTTTTTTTTTTGTTTATTATCAGTCTAGTCAAATGTTCTTTTAAAAATTCTTGACTTTCTTTCTTCAGCAGTAAAGTTTCGGCATTGTTGAGAATGAACATAATAGATCACATGAAACGTAACAATGTAAGCGTTATTTATAATGTGTAAATTTCTAATAAGTGTAGAACAGTAAAAATGAAGACTCCCTCTCTTATTTGTTCTTATCAACACGTTGCAAGTCAGCAAAAGCGCAGCATAGTTTTCCGATAAATAATTCAAGCTCAAGAAGCTGTGGCCATCATTCTTGTAGCAAAAATGTATGAACTTGTCAGTAGAACTATAAATCTACTACTATATCATGTAACATCATATTTCTCAGTTTTAAGAAGAACCATGTATTTGTCTACCCCTTCCAACAACAACAATAACCCAGTGGTAACCCACAAGTGTAGTTTGGAGACGTTAATGTGTAGCTTATCCCTACCTATGAAGGTAGAGACTGTTTCTGATAGACTCTCGGCTCGTGATTGTCTCCCCTTTACCGAATAATATAAACTGAGCTTTCCTAGTATATTAACAATGAGACAGACATATACTGTAACTGTCGGGGGTGGGGGGGAGGAATTAATTGTTGAGTGGTCCGATATTTTGTGGCTTCATTTCAGCCAAATTTCTGCTTAATTCTGTACATGACCTATGAATGTTGATGGATTTGGTTTATACTGAAGCTTTCTTGTATATATTAACTACTTTACTGGGGATGCTTGATATAGGCCAAACAAAGTATAAGAATAGGCCTGGAGAGTGTACTAATTGTTGCCAAACTTTAAAGATTCTGTAATGAGTGAATTCTCAGGCCAAGAACCTCTTCTTTTGAAGAAAGAAAATGATTTTGACTATCTCAATAAGACACCCTTTTGGGTATCATCAACAAAGTTGATTCTCAATGTATTAATGTGGATGATCTTCATTGCATGGGCTACTTTTCTTTTCTTATTGCCTTCAGCATACATGAATGAAATGCAAAAGAAATTGATTCGAGATACCCAAGGAACTATCTTTGGGAAAACAGGTTTGTTGCCAACATGGAAAATTTCTTGCTTTTATACTGTATTTGTTTTTCCACTTTGTTAGAAAGTAATCTCAGTTTCTGTTGAACTGCAGGAAGCAAATTCTTGATATTCAGTTTCCCAATTTTCATGATTGCATTTCTTGCAGTTATTCGCCTCGTTCTCTCTGGTAAAGATGAACCCCAAGTGTATGTGCATCTGCTAGCTTGATTTCTTAGTTCAAAGGAACTCCGTTAGAAGTTAGTGGATGTTCTGAACTTGTGTAGTTACCTGAATTTTAAATTGTTGTAGGAAGAAAACTGCAAAATGTCCAAGTTTTCGCTTATGGACATTCCCAGTGCTGGTGGATGGACCATTTGGGGTTGTTACAGCTGCAGAAATGATTGGAGTTACACTCTTCTCAGTGTACATCATCTGGGCTGTTATTATGTACAGTATACGGAGTGTTGACCGCTTATCCTCGCTTCATGTACAAGACATGAAAGAGAAAAGGTAATTCTGTCACCATGATCACGTTACTTTCTTGTTCGGGTTTCACTGATTTCTTGCTATATTTTGTATGTATTTGAAGAGAAAGTAGTTGTTTCCCAATGGCAATAAAATTCACCATGTTCAAGATCATGCAATATTTAACTCAACAGACTTAGGCCTATTAATTGCTGTCTATAGTTTGGACCGTGCTGTTTCGGCTTGCCTAAACTATCATCCTTTCAGAGAACTAGTTACCTTTAATCCTTTCATATATACATGTATGACTCAGCTATACAAACCATTATTCGTTTTCCGAAAGGACTACATGATATTCTTGTTCTAAAATTATTTGTTTTGAACTCTTCTGGCTCTCAACTGCTCTACATTTGGAAAGGTTTCAATCCATTATACCCTTGGTTCAAGTTTTGGTCCTTCAAGTTTGTTCTTATGTTATCTTCTTTTATATAAAGTAGCAGTTAGTTCTCCAGAGATGTGCAATGGCAGTAGAATTCTAAAAGTAAAACTACTGAATATTCTTCCTGAAAGATTGATAACCCCAATTTACTGAAGCTCGAGCTAAACATGAGTTGACTGTATTAAAGATTTTATGTTTATTCTTGAAACAGAATTTAGACTCGGCCTGCTGGGATAATAACTATATCCAAGGTCCTCTTTTTCTAATTACAGGTTCTGCGTCATTGACTAACATCCTCTGTTGTAATCTATTCAGCGCTATGTTGCTGGAGCTAACAGGCCGTCGTTTTGGATTCATTGGATTAACCTGCTTAGCATCTTTGTTTATACCTGTTGCACGGGGTTCAGTTCTTCTTCGAGCTATAGATATCCCATTTGAGCATGCCACTCGATATCATGTTTGGCTGGGACATACTACTATGGCTCTTTTTAGCCTTCACGGTCTATTCTATGTGATTGGCTGGGCAATGCGCGGGTGCCTTGTGGAGGAAGTGAGTTCTAAAACTGAAAATTCATTTGCCTAGCCCTTCATCACATGTAATGCATCTTTCTGTGTTTTCTTGGTAAAGAAAAAATAAGACTTGAACTTTGCCATTGTGTTTAATGCAGCTAATCCAGTGGAAAAACGTAGGAGTAGCCCATCTTCCAGGAGTTATCAGCCTTGCAGCTGGTTTATTGATGTGGGTGACTTCACTTCCAGGAGTAAGGAGGAACAACTTTGAATTGTTCTTCTATACGCACCAATTATATGTGGTGTTCGTGGTGTTCCTGGCCTTGCATGTTGGTGACTTCATCTTCATGATGGCTGGTGCCGGAATCTTCCTTTTCATGCTTGATCGATTCCTTAGGTTCTTCCAGTCACGAAAGACTGTTGACATACTTTCAGCCACATGCTTTCCTTGTGGAACCATTGAACTCGTTCTTTCAAAACCTGCAAGTAAAAGATTAAATCTTTGAACTCTACTGATTTCCTCACCACTTCATTTTTCAGTGATTCTAATATTTCTTCTCTCGCGATGTAGATTTACATTACAACGCCCTTGGCTGGATGTTCTTACAAATACGTGAGTTGTCCTGGCTGCAGTGGCACCCTTTCAGTGTCTCCTCCAGTCCCCTTGATGGGAAACATCATCTTGCTATTCTCATAAAGGTTCTTGGAGATTGGACCGAAAAACTGAAGGGGCATATCTTGAATCTTTCTGTCGAACAACATGAAATGGAGCCCCTTTTGCAGCATAACAGGATATTAACAGCTTCTGTCGAAGGTCCTTATGGGCATGAATCACCATATCATTTGACGTATGTCAAGTCCAGCATTATCTACTGAGTATACAATTCTTTTGTTTCAGTACCAATTCATTGGCTAATCAATTGTGTTAACCATGTTTCTCCCCCCAGGTATGAAAATCTCATTTTGGTAGCAGGTGGAATTGGAATATCTCCTTTCCTAGCTATCCTGAGTGATATCCTCCACCGTATCAACAATAGCAGGCCTTGCCTTCCAAGAAATATACTAATAGTATGGGCTATAAAAAACTCAGATGAGCTCCCACTTCTTGAGACAATTGCCATGGAGGCAATCTGTCCACTTTATTCTGATAAACTGAATCTTGAGATTCAAACATTTGTGACTCGGGAATCACAACCTTCATTGGTATTTGGTTCTTCGTATTCTCATTTTGTTTATGTAACATCACTCCATTTTATATTGTGTGTAATTTTTACTTCTTTTCGGCTCAGGAGGAGGGCAAAAGACCGAAAGCAATGCACACCTCAATCTCCCCTGGCTTCAGTGGATGTCGAATGTCCAGTTTGATTGGTACTGGAAATGTTGTATGGTCTGGATTGTATGTCATAGTATCCACAATTGGGTTGGTGATCACTGTAGCATTATTAGACATCTTGTACATAAATCCATACAATGTAACTTACTGGTGGTACAAGGGGCTTTTGTTGATTGGATGCATGGCTGCAAGTGTTGTTATATTTGGGGGTCTCGTGATCGCTTTATGGCATCTTTGGGAAAGGAAAACCTCATTGAAGGAGGAACCAGAGGATAGCACAAAGAAGGTCGACAACCTGCAGCAGAATATTGAGGCCTCTTTACACAAGAATCTTGAAGAAGCTCGATCTGTTAATACTATTCGATATGGTGAAAGACCAGATTTCCAAGGTACGTTCAGAGCAACATATGAACTTTGCAAGGTCTACTTTCCCTTAGTTTTCTTGACAGTGTGTTTTAACTTCTTTTTCTGCAGAGATATTTGGATCACATGCAAAGAGTTGGGGAAGTGTAGATATTGGTGTGATAGTATGTGGTCCTCCTACTCTTCAGTCCAGTGTTGCTAAAGAGTGCAGAAGGCAAAACTTGCAAAGAAGAGGCCATCAGGCTATTTTCCATTTCAACAGCCACAGTTTTGACCTCTAAATCACCCCAGTAAGCATCCGATAGCTCGTATAAAGAGGAGTTGTTACTGCTGTAATTGGAAACTGGATCATATCAGCTAGTTAATCTTTGATCCTTGTAGCATGTACTGTGCTTTATGGCATCTGCAGTAACCATATATCTTGTACATTTCCCATCATTGTAAATGCAGCTTTAACAATATAGCCTATACTGCTAGCAACTACATAAACTTGCAACCTATTGTTAAATGAATATTTCTGAATTCCATACCATTGTCATAGTGTCTTTTATCTGTTTCTTTTTTCATACAACAACTCTATTCTAAAAAGATGATGGTCTTGGTAAAGGATCATTCTTACTGTAACAAGTTGACCTTTATCAACAGTTAATACTCAAGAGGTGAATAAGTTATTAAGTTGTCAAGTTCGAAATTTTATGGTCAGAGAAAGTAATTATCTTGAAATAATTCCATTTTCTACCATAAATGTAACTGGATTTAACTAAGGTAAAATTGGTCAATGTTCCGAAATGATGAAACAAGTCGCTATATATCTGTCCAATAAAAGATCAATTTGTCACTTGAAAAAGACCTTTAACATGTCTGCAACTAAAGATACAGTCAGACCTCTCTATAACAACATCCCTATATAACAACACTTCACGATAAAAGCCTAACTTTTTCGGAACCAATTTTCATATTATGTTATAATATATGTTCTATATAACAGCACTTCGCTATAACATCCAAAAATATTCGGAACAAACGAGACTGTTTTAGAGATGTTTGACTGTAGCACTAAATGTTTAGTACTTGTAAATTGGACTTATTTTCCTCGAGCCGAGGGTTTATTGGAAACAGTCTATCTATCGTCACAAGGTAAGGATAAGGTCTGCATGCACACTACCCTCCTCAAACCTCGCTTGTGGGATTACATTAGGCTTGTTGTTGTTGTTATTGTAAATTGGACTTATTGGTTTGGGTAGCTAATGTTAATACTGGCAAAATATTGAGTGATTCTGGCGAGTCTTTGGGTTACATCAAATTTTTAATACCACAGAAATGTCAGTTTGTTGTATGTCTCAATTTGCAATCCTGTCACTTTGTGTTTTTCTTTTCGGACAGTTATTTGCAAGCTTCCAAAACACTGTAGGTATATAAGAATTTTTGTTCCCTTGTTAACTAATTTGAAGAGATATTCAGGTCAAGGTACAGATACAAGATGATGACATATAGTGTACCATTTGAAAACACAGACCAAGTGGTGTGATAGGTCCATGTTGGTCTGCCACATTTAATAATTTGAAGGAGGAGTGATGAAGATCTAAAATAAATTAATTAATTAATTAAATAAAAAAATTGTCGAAGAATTTAACTTTTTGATAAGGGGATTCTAGGAAATTTGCTTAAAATATATTACTTCATCTTTTTCCAGCTTAGATGTCAGAGTTAGACTGGACAACAAAACAAAGAGTTAAAGATCAAGTTACATTTTCAAGAATATTAAATTCGTTTCATGTAAAGGATGAGTCAATTTTGAACTTTTTAATATTAAAAGATTGAAGGAATTGAAGTTTTTTTTTCGAGTGCTCTATAATTCTATTGCCTTACTCTTTTACTTACTTTACTTAAGTAAAAACAATCAGCATAACGAATAAGTAACTTGAATGAAACTTGACTTACAAGTTCTAACTCAAAATTGACAAAACCAAATTAACTCTATCTTAAATGAAATGAGTCGACTAGAATTGCCAATAACATCCGCAAATTGCCTGGTGATCATTGTGATAGTGACGAACATTTTTTTCTCCAAAATGTGCATTTTTTTTGCTCAATATGTTTAGTGGCATGTTGTTTTTAAAGGAACACCAAAATTATGCAAAACTTCATCCAATACGACTTAAGAGTAAATTACAATGGAAAGAATAGTCCGGAGCTGTTAGTACATGTCATAACCAAATGTGATTTATAAATAATATTCGTCCATATCTTTTGAAAAATAATTTCATAAGTCGCAATTTCTGAATGCGATTTATAAGTCGTTTTTTGTAAATGCGATTTATAAGTCACGTATGCATAATGCGATTTATAAGCGATTATAAGTCGCGTATGCAGAATGCTATTTATTAGTCGAATACCCAATGCAACTTATTATCATTTGCCAAATGTGATTCATAAGTCGTATTTATTAAATACAATTTATCTTCTATAAAAATACCTCAATTTTTTCCATTCTGGATTTCACTTAGATCCTTATTCATTACATACCAAAAAACATAATCAAATTTTAGCTCTTCATTTATAATTCTGCGATAGAGAATGATCTTTTGTTTTAAAAACGTTTCTTTAGATAGAGTATTGAGTTATTCTTCAACGTAGCATAGCACGTATTCACTATAGGCCTAAAACAGATAAAGTACTATTGAGTATACACATACATCAATGAGTTTCTACGTTTATCATAAAAATTGACAATCATTGATTATATATGAGTGATTACCATTAAAGGAGAATTTTTTTAAAATAATAATTTGTTATCACAGAATTATAATTAAAAAATTAAATTTCTAAAAAGAAAATTTATATACAACTATAAGGATGTTCAAAACGGAAATCGAGAATGAGGAAAAGCTAACGCATATCTTATAAATTGTATTCACTACTTGTAAACCATATTCGAACTTATAAGTTATAACTCTAATCTTCAAATGCGACTTATTCTAGTAATGCGATATCTTTAAGTCGCGATTTCCACGATCACATTTCAGCTTCAGTGGAACGTGAGCTGTTCTGAGGCCCTGTTGAACAAAGAGTGATCTGGGCTCTGAGACATGAGTATGTAGGCCCATAAGGCCCACCATCTTGTCATATTTCCCTTACGTAATCTCTGGAAAGCTACTACAATGTCTTCCTTCTATGTAGTATAGAACTCTGACTAATGTAATATTTGGTTTTCAGTATTAAACTTTGCATTCCTAATATTAGCATAACTTGTAGGAAAATACATAAACAGGATCGAATTTGGAATAAGATTACTCATATTAGTATTGCTTGAATAAGAGAATCTAAAGACAAAATCACCTTTAGATAATCATCATGCATAATAATACATGTGTTATTATCAGTGTTGCATTTTATGCATTATTATTTGTCACGACCCAAATCCTAATTTGTCGTGATGGCGCCTATCGATGGTACTAGGCAAGCCGTCATTTTCAAATACTCCAAATATTTAACAGAAAAATAATTCAAGACATTTGAAATAAGTAAAATTTTCATAAACAAGGAGGGTAAAACCCAAAATATAAGTGCGGAAATAGCTCCCAATATCGAGGTGTCACTAAGCCATGCGTATCTATACATAATCAGTCTAAAAATGAAACGACTGTAACAGTTTGGATCCAAATACAACGAAAGAAGGGATAAGGAAGGAGAAACAAGGACTGCGAACGCCAGGCAGCTACCTCGGTATCTCCAACGGTCAGTTACGCGAAATATCAACACTCTCCACGTCCAAAAACTCCTGGATCTACACACGAAGTGCAGGGTGTAGCGTGAGTACAACCAACTCAGTAAGTAACAATAATAAATAAGGAACTCAAAGATAGTGACGAGTTACACAGTTATAATTCACTTTCAGTAGTCTCAATAAAAAAAGTAGACATGCTTTCAAATCCGGCAAATTAAGTCACATCAGTTTTTCGTGCCAAATTCAAGTAAAAATCAGATAAAAGTATCCTTCATAAGTTTTTTAAAATTAGTGATATATGGAAACTATGTACAACAACAATGAAATCATATACATCCTCTCAGGGGAAACAATCACTCAGTCCTCTCATTCACTCCAACCTCGCAATCACTCATTCCTCACAACCACTCATTCCTCACAGTCACTCAGCACTTGGCACTCGCACTTAGTAGGTACCTGCGCTCACTGGGGGTATGTACAAACTCCGGAGGGGCTCCTTCAGCCCAAGCGCTATATCAAGCCAAATTATAGCATGAATCAATGAAAACATATTGGGGCGTGCAGCCCTATCCCATAAATATCCTCACAATTAGGCCCTCGGCCTCACTAAGTCAGCAATCTCTCCTGTCTCTCGGGCTCTCAGAAATCAGGAAAATCATCCCAAACAACAATAATATGATGTATCAACAAGAATAATAGAGACTGAGATATGATATGCGAATAACATTGAGACTGAGTACAAATAGCATTTAGAAGGTAATCCAACATGTAACATGGCCTCTGTGGGTCCCAACAGTACCAACGCATAGCATAATTATGGTCTCTAACATGATTCACAGTCAAATTTCTATAATACATGAAGAGCATATAGTTAACAACAAGTTTATTCAACTTCTCAGTTTCACGGAATGGACCAAGTCGCAATTCCTACGGTGCCTGCCCACACGCCTGTCACCTGACATGTGCGTCACCTCCAAAACAATCATACAACACAAAAAATTGGGGTTTCATATCCTCAAGACCAGATTTAGAACTATTACTTACCTCAATCCGAGCAAAACTCTACTCCAATATGCCTTTGCCTCGCGAATGGGCCTCCAAACGTCTCGAATCTAACCACAAGCATTACAATACAATCAATACGGACCAAAGGAATCAACTCCATAAGAAAAATACGAAATTATAAGCCAAAATCCGAAATTGGTCAAAAGCCGACCCCGAGCCCACGTCTCCAATTCTAACAAAAGTCACAAAACCCGTAAGCCCATTCACTCACGAGTCTAACCATACCAAATTTACTCAAATCTGATAACAAAATCCCATTCAAACCCTCAAAAATCTAACTCAAGAACACTTCCTCTTTTTTTCCTAATTTTTCATCCCAAATCACAAATTAGATGATGAAATTAAAGACATAATCATAAAATTTAGTCAAAAACAAGTCAGAATCACTTACACCAATCAACTCCACGAAAATCCCTTCAAGAATCGCCCAAATTCGTGGTCTCTAGCTCAAAATATGAAGAATGGGTTCAAACCCTCATTTTTGAAATTAAATATTGTTGCCCAGATTTCCTTCTTCGTGAACGCGACTGTCCCTTGCGTTCGCGTAGACCAATTTGACTGCCTCTCAGTTTAACTCTTGGCGAACGCGACCAACGCTTCGCGAACGCGATGCTTTACCAACTCTGACCTTCGCGAACACGACTTATGCCTCGCGAACGCGTAGACCAAAAGGTTGGGGGTCCCCAGTTACCTCACTCCTCTTCGCGAACGCGACACCACTCCCGCGTTCGTAATGCACACACAGACCACACCTTCGCGTCCTCTTCTTAGCGAACGCGAAGAACAAAAATTTCCAGCTCACAAACACCCTTTGCAAACGCGAGGCTCCTCTCGCGAACGCGTAAGAGGAAACCAGAAAAACACAGCAGCAGACATCAGCCATCAACCAAGGTCCAAAAATGATCCGTTGACTACCCGAAACTCACCCGAGTCCCCCCCCCCCGGGACCTCAACCAAACATACCATCAAATCCCAAAACATCATACGAATTTAGTCGAACCCTCAAATTACCTCAAACAACATCAAAACACGAATTACACACGGATTCAAGCCTAATGAACTTTGAAATTTCCAAATTCTACAAAACGATGCCAAAACCTATCAAATCACGTTCGATTGACCTCAAATTTTGTACACAAGTCAAAAATGACCCCACGAAGCTACTACAACTTTCGAAATCGAAATCCGCCCCCGATATCAAAAAGTCAACTCCCGGTCAAACTTCTCAAAAAATTCGACTTTCGACATTTCAAGCCTAATTCTACTCCCCGACCTCCAAATCACAATCTGGATACGCTCCTAAGTCCAGAATCGTCCAACGGAGTTAACGGAACCATCAAAATTCTAATCCGATATCGTTTACACATAAGTCGGCATTCAGTCGATTTTTCCAACTTAAAAATCAATTAAGAGACTAAGTGTCTCAATTCACTCTAAATTCACTCCGGACCCGAACCAACTAATCCGGTAAGTCATAAAACAACAGTGAAGCACAAAAATGAGCAGAAAAGGAGAACGGGGCTACAAATCTCGAAACGACCGCCGGGTCGTTACATTATTCTTCATATAACAATTTTTATAATATTATTCATCCAATAACAATTATATATATATATATATATATATATATATATATATATATATATATATATATATATATATATATATATAATTTCTATATAACTAGTCCATGAATCAAATAACCCTGACGTGTTTACACTTAGACGAATAATAGAAAATCATGCTAACACCGAAAAAAAGAAGATGCAGCATACATACTAAGTTTTCTAGACTGCGTTTGGCCATAGATTTTGTCAAGTTTTTTCCAAAAAATTTTTGACAAAACATTTTTTATTTATAAATTGTATCCATGTTTTGGTGGATGTTTTAAAGTGGCCCAGTATATTAGTGTTAGATTTTTTAACAATTTCAAAAATAACCTCAAACTTTTATATTTTTTAAAAAGTCCACCATCTATTATGACACAACTAATCCACCAACTAATTACTAAGTATCATTTTCTTTTGGACTGATGGATCTTGTAATATTATTGCAATTTGACGAATTATAATGCCTAGTAATTGTGTTATTAGTAGTTGATATTAAAATATCAAGTTATATTTTTAGAATATTGTATTATGTAGTTCATTATAAAAATAATAATTTTGTGCTAAACTTATATATGTTCAGGACTATGGTTTGTGATAATGATAATGAATGGCATCGATGGAGGTTCTGCATATATAGGATTAGCAAGTTTGTTTATTTTGTATTGTTGGATATTTTTGATAGTTTTTAGAACTTATGAGTGTAAGTTACATTTCATATTTTTCAAAAAAAAAAAGTGAAATATGTTTTGAAAAATTATGTCCAAACATATTTTTAACTTTAAACCAAACTTCACCCAAATCAAATTTTTTCAAATAAATTTAGAAATCTATAACCAAACGCTAGCTTAGTTAGTGTCAGTAAAGAATAGTACACGTATCGTTTTAAAAAGATGGTATGTATGTAAAAAAGTTATTGGAAAACTATATTGTATAGCTGCTTTAAAAAATAATTGCCGGTAAAATATATACTTTTTGAATATTAATATATACTATACATATTTTATATACAATTAATGTATATTTTTTATATATTTAACTCATAAATATAATTATTTTTTATTGATCGGTCAAATGTGTAACTATTTTGTTCAATGTACTTGATTATTGGGAAAATAACTTGGAGAATAGACCAATAAATTAGGTTAGATAAGGGGAGGAGTAATTGACAAAACAACAAAGAAAAGTCCCTTCTAACTAAACAATACTTCACCTCAAAAAAAGACATCCTTTGCCGACACTCCACGTGATGACTTTGTTATTTTTTCTTCTCTCACTCTCTCTCCTATCCTTCACATGCAGCCTTGTGATTATCTTTAAGAAAAATGTCATTAACAAAATATTTTATTATTCTTCTAGAGGAAACCGTTGAGTTGGCAACATTTACTAACTAAACATAATGATAGGGTCCAAGCTGATTTGAGGGTTAACGTTAAGCATGTTATAGACTGGGATCTTTTCTTTTGGTTTTGTTATATATTTATTTATTTGTTTGTTGGGTTACGTTAAAAATGACAATATATACTTATCATAAATCTTGCAAGCAAAGCATTACGTTATGTCAAAGTTGTTTTAATCATATCGCCTACTTGTTTTAGTTAGACGCGTATGGAGGGTCAGGACTCGAAGTGGGGAACCCTCTGCTACTTGTGTATATCTCCTTTGAATTTCCAACATATAAACATGCCTTTTGCCTCGAGAGACTGTGTCTCGAGGGAAACAATCAAGATAGAGAACGTTTTTCTCTTTAATTGATTTTACGAGGGGCGAATTCAATTATGAAAAAGCTTAAATATAGATACCGAATAGCTTGTGGAAAGTAAAGGCCGACCCAGTAAAATTACGAGTACACTTTTGCATTCAACCAAATTAAAATATATATTGTATGAAGAGTGTCACTACGTACTAATATCTATATATCACTATTTCTTTAAAAACATATACAGATATACATAAAAATTTCGCCGGTAACCCCTCTCTATATAATATAGATCCACCTCTAAAAAACGAAAAACATATGTAAATTAAAAGACCTAAATTAAAAACCATTCGCCAATTTATTTAAGCTCGTCCTACACTGCAAAGAAAAAAATAATATTCAATTTCTCCCAAAAATAAATAACAATAATCGTGGCAGAAGGTCAACATATCAAAAATTTTGTGGGATTTTCAACATCAGTTTTTTAACTTTGAAATAAAGTTTATGTATTTAAAAAATCAAGAAAGTACATAGTATATAAATCAATTTATTTGTAATTTACATATTTAGTAGTCACATAAATTCTTTTATAAATCACAACTCATCTCAAGTTTGGGATAAAATATTGGAGAAAGGAGAGTTTTCTCTTTCCTTTTTTAAAGTACAACTACTACAACAACAACAATCCAATATAATTCTACTAGTAAAGTCTAGGGAGGGTAATGTGTACGCAGACATTACCCTACCCTGAGATAGAAAGACTGTTTTCGATAGACCCTCGGCTCCCCCTCCAAAAACTCCCCACATTACTCTGGGGTGACTCTAACTCACTAACCTATTGGTTAAGAGCTAAAGGTACTCTCACTAACCCACTCTTGTCTACTTTCCTTTTAAAAGTATTAAATGAAAATACTTTTTTAATCAAACTAGGGATTTGATTAGCCGCAAATCATTGCATGGCAATCGCACTTCTCCTCTGGAGATTCCAGAAACAGAAAAATCTGACCTCATAAATCATAAGTGTGGGATGGAATAGTATTTTTGTGTTGCTGTCTTTTTCCCAGCTGTAAAAATCATTTTTATATGTTCAGTCAAATAATTAGGAGTGTCATTTTTTAAATATTCAGACAATTTCATTTACTAGTACTACTATCTTTCATATTCTGTTGAACGCAATCCAATATGTCAGCTGGTTCCCTCTCTGATATTACACTTTAGCCCCTCACACTAGCTGTCTCTTTCATCTGCCATCTGGCATTGTTAGGTGTATGAAAATGATAGCAAAAGCCTTGTAGTGAAAGTCAACTATGCAACTCAAAGCAACCCCACTGAAAACAGTTTAGTACAAGAAAAAGAAAAAGAAAAAGAAAAAGAAAGAAGAATTAATCTAAATAGCCGATCGCTTACATTAAAAATAATCGATTAATATATATATATATATATATATATATATATATATATATATATATATATAAAATTATATATAATATGTATATAACTATAAATAATTTATGTATACTAAGGTAATGAATTTGGCTGACTATCTATCTATCTATTTATCTATACTATTAAAAGCACGAAAGTCCTTATCGAAATATCGTTCGCTTTTTTTACCCTTTAAAAACTTATTTCATATTGGACAAAATTGTAATTTTAATTATTTTTCTAATATTTAGGACTTCAAAATCAAATAAAAATTTAGTTATTAAATTTTTTTCTTATTTAAACTATATAAGAAATCCTTATATTTAGAACTTTAAATGAATAGTATTATTTTCCATATTTAAATTTTGTAGAAGTTGTAAAAATGTGTACGGCGGCAAATGTAGTACCAAACAAACTTTTATCATGGACAGATAGTTTATACATAAAATAGTGGCTAATACTTTAAAAAGTTATCATTTTTTTTCTTCAAAATCAACTAAAAAATTGTTATCTAATCATTGTTTTGATCCATGTAAACAAATTTAAACAAAAATTAACATCAATTAATATTTTAATTGTGTAATATAAATCATTTATTTATTTAGAAAAAATGTAACATAACTATAATGTGTTAATTTTATACGTAAAATAATGGTTAATACTTTAGAAAGTTATCCCCTTTTTAATTAATTAAATTAAAAATTAAATTATTCTTTATTTGAACTATATAAAAAATCTTACTATAGAACTTTAAATCATTATATATTTTAATTACATAATATAAATTATTATTTATTTAGACAATGTAACCTAAATGTAATTCTTTATATGTTACCTTTGAACTATATATATGAACCATAATACATTTGCATATCAAATTAGGGCTACTTTCCAACCAAATAATATTTTCTATATAATATTTAAAAATTACATTCAATAATTAGAAGAAACAACTACATTTAAAAATATATACTAAAAGATAGGGAGAAAGAGAGATCAATAAAGTAATTGGCAAGAGTCAATAATACTAATTATTCTGCAAGAACAAAGATTAAAAAGTGAAATATTATCAAACAAGATTTTTTTATCCCTTTGAGCATACAATTCATAGTGAATAAAATTATAATTATAGTTAAATACTTAAATGATGAGATGAGCTTTAAGAATTTGAATCAATAAATAATGAATTATTTATGTTACTATTGAGAATAAATAATTTACTCTCTGAAATATATAACTAATTAGCAAAAGAATCATATTCAATTCCTTTTTTTTCCAAATTTATCATATGATAAAAATAATTTTTCATGTTGATAAACTCATAATTAGGGTACATAAGTTTATTTTCATTGAAAAGGGCATGGGTAGTAAGCAATTAGAAAATAAAGCAAAACCAATTATAATATAGCATTAAGAGTCAAGTTAGTAAAATACAATCTTGAAATAGTAAAAGATAAGATATATTGTATTTGAGTTGTCATAAATTAATTTTTCTCTTTTCACATTTGTACCAACAAATGACTTGTCCCTACATTTTTTCATATATTAATTATTTATTATAAAATATTAACTAAATGTTAGTCATTTTAGACTTTAAATTGTCATTATCAAATTTTATGGGCTATAAGCTAAACTCCACATTCCCAAATTTCAAAAAGATCAAAAGATTAATTTTTTTATTTGTATTATTTGTTAAATCTTTAAAGAATAGTGGTAAAAGTATTTTTGTATTGTTTATTTTTAGTATTAGGTCATTAAAATATCTACAATTTTCTTAAATATTCCCTGAAAAATCCTCAAAATCAGAATACGGCAATTGTGAAATTTTGTGGGACATGATTACTTTCTTTACCGGGATAGGTTAATGGGGTCAACATTCATCCTTTTTAGAAATTTATAATTTTTTGTTAATTTTAATTTATAACTCAAACACATTATTTGATAATATCAATGTGATTTTTTAAAATTATATACTCATTAGTATGGGTACCCTAAAACTAGTTAATGTAAAGATCCGAAAATATTTTACCACAGCATAATCCCAAAAGTTAAATATCAATAACGAGCTTGGTACTTAATTCAACAGCATTAGTATGTGTCATTGAAGTGTATTTGTATTGTTTTTGTGACTCTTTACAATATTGTTTTTAGTTTTTTTTAACTTTTTTTTTTACACATGAAAAATTTACTTTTATACGTAAGATATCTTTTTTTTTTTTTACACATAATAGATCTAAAAAGATCATTTTTTTAAATTTAAAATTGTAAAGGGGCATGATGCACAAATAACATTGTATATTTGTCGTGCAGCATCCGTTATTTTCTTTTGCATGGATTAAAATGAAAATATGAGCAGTAATATACAATCATTTGTGTATTATTTTTATGCTCAAAGATAGTGGAAATTTGCCTATATTTTAAGAATGTTACTCCTCGTTTGAAAAAAGTTGCCTTAGTTGATTCTCACGGTTAAATTTTTTATTTTCTAAGCTAGTTGTGTAATAAGTAATTTAATTTATTTTTCTAAGTTAAAGCTTATACAACACTTAGTGAGTTTAACGTAATGGTCAATTATATCATACTACATGTTAAATAAATATTCTTTTGGAAAATCTATGGAGCCTCATTGAAATGATACTTAGCAAGTAAGTAATGATACTTTATTCTCCACTTCTCGTTATGTGAATTAAATCTTTGAAACGTCACAAACTCTAATAAAGTTTGAGACATAAGGTTCATTTTCTTTCTCTTAAGTCTTATCAACATAAAAAGCACACAGTAGGGAAAAAGAACGACACAATGGGCTTTTTGAAAGTACTCATAATTAGATCACATACTAAAAAAATACAAAAATGTATTTAAAGTAAAATCTTTCTTTTCTAGCTTAATATCCAACATGTTAAAAATCAATAAGACTACTAATATAGGAGTAAATGTATTTGGACTTTGTAGGTATTAAAGTTGATATTTATGATCTACCAATACGTAGTCGAGTAATTCTTATGCAAGCTTAATGCCCCGAATAATTGACTAAATTATCTACATCCAAAAAAAGAGAAAGTAAATTATTGGCAAATAGTCTTACCTAGAAAATAGAAAGTAACTTTATTTGGCCATAAATAATAGTATTTGTTTTTTGTGAAGAATGAAATTCACTATTACTTGAAATACTAATAAAATGTCTAAAAATTCATTTTAAGATTATTTTTTGTAAAATAATATATTGTGCAAAACGGCTAATTCAAGCTCACATGTAAGTAAGTAGTAAAACACAATTAGAGAAGGATTGGAATTAGACAGAGTGTCATTGTCCATTAGCTGTCTCGTCAGGGTCATCAACTAGTGTAGTAGTACAACTTTTTTCTAGTATTATATTATTTCTTCTGCATTACTACACTGTTTTTTTTTGAGTTCGGTACTAGTAATATAAAAATATTATTTTATACAATCAAAAAGCCCAAAATACAGCACCATTACAGCTTCATATCCATTATTGCCACTAGATTTTCTATCTCACTTTCCTCCTCCCTTCTCAATCCACACACAATTCTTGAACTAAAGTCGAGTCCTTAACTGAATAAAAACAGTCGATCAAGACTAACCCAGTTCAGCATTTTCTGAATCTTATAAAAAAAGATCCAAAATTTGCATGTTTTAAGTTTGTGGGTGTCTTGTTTCAGCTCTATATTGAGTACCCAAAATAAGTATGTACGGTAGGGATCCATGGGGCGGGCCACTGGAAATCCACGCCACGGATTCAGCCACAGACGATGACAGGAGCAGGAACTTGGGGGATTTTGATAGGGCGGCACTGTCAAGAAATCTGGACGAGACACAGCAAAGCTGGCTGTTGGGTCCAACGGAGCAAAAGAAGAAGAAGTATGTGGATCTTGGTTGTATTATTGTGAGTCGGAAGATTTTCAAGTGGACCGTGGGCTGTATTCTTGCCGCTGCGCTTTTAGCTGGATTCATTACTATGATTGTTAAGCTTGCACCTAGACACAAACACCACAATCCCCCACCCGATAATTATACTGTCGCTCTCCATAAAGCCCTCATGTTCTTCAATGCCCAGAAATGTGAGTCATCTGTTTTATATTTATTGTTTCCTTAAATTCTTCAATCTGTGTGCTTAAAAATGTCATTTTTACTTGACCATCTCATTGCATATTAGATCTTATTGCCTGGATTTGGCTTTTGATTGATTAATAGGGGGAAATGGTATGATTTTGAGGCATGCCTTAGTCCTCTGAAATAATCTTCTTGTTTTGGTTGCTTTAATTTGTAAATATTTGTTACTGAGTTATTTTCCCCAAATTTTGGGTATATTAAGATGATCATGGTCATTTTTTGGAAGGAAAAAAAATCTTTACACTTATTTTTATATGTGGTACGTGGAATGGCTATGTTCCCTTTGACTTAAGATTGGAAGATTACTGTATCACAGCTGCTGTATTTGAGATGCAAGTATATGATATTGCCTTTAATGATGCAAACATTAGACTCTTATGTATTTTAGTGGTTCATTTTTTTAATCTAGTGTTTGAATGCTATCTGTTGCTCTTTTTTTGGGTGGTTATAGCTCAACCCTTTGCTAATCTTTTATTGGTATTTACAGCTGGAAAATTGCCGAAGCACAACAATGTGTCATGGAGGGGGAATTCATGTTTGCAAGATGGCAAGTCAGATGATTCAACTATGTTCAAAAACTTGGTTGGGGGATACTATGATGCAGGAGATGCAATCAAGTTTAATTTCCCTCAGTCGTTTGCTCTCACCATGTTAAGTTGGAGTGTGATCGAGTATAGTGCAAAATATGAAGCTGCTGGTGAGCTCACTCATGTTAAAGATATTATTAAGTGGGGTACTGATTATCTCCTGAAGACCTTCAATTCCTCTGCTGATACCATAGACCGCATTGCTGCACAGGTAACTATCATTTATTTTGCATTGTGGAAATGTGTAGGTTGCAATTTTTCTCAACTAGAGAGTTATAGTTTGTTCTATCATCAGTAATTAGCATTCAACTGGAACAAGTTATCATCGCCTTGTTCGTTTGAGTCAGGAATCATGATTATTACTGTTATACTTCTCACACTTCTGACAACTGTAATCTCTTGGCTGTTTTTTTAACTTTCACCAAGTCTCATTCTGGTTGCTTCTTGTAAATCAGCATCAATGACTGCCTGTGATTTTATTTTCAGTGTTTGAGATCAAAACTGAACTTACTTGGACTGCTTGATCTCATTGGACGAATTCTGTTATATTTATATAGGTTGGAAAAGGGGATACTTCCGGTGGGAGTACTGATCCCAATGATCACTATTGTTGGGTGCGTCCAGAAGATATTGATTACGATCGGCCTGTGACAGAATGTCATGGCTGCTCGGACCTTGCTGCAGAGATGGCTGCTGCTCTGGCTTCTGCCTCCATTGTTTTTAAGGACAATAAGGCTTACTCACAAAAACTTGCACATGGTGCTAAAACTCTCTTCAAATTTTCTAGAGACCAGCGTGGTAGATACAGTGTCGGCAATGAAGCTGAAACCTTCTACAATTCTACCGGTTACTGGGATGAGTTTATATGGGGTGCAGCTTGGCTGTACTATGCTACTGGAAATTCTTCATATCTTCAGCTTGCTACCACTCCTGGTCTCGCCAAACATGCTGGTGCTTTTTGGGGAGGCCCTGATTATGGTGTGCTCAGCTGGGATAACAAGCTCACTGGAGCTCAAGTAAGTCAACATCGCCTCCTCTATTCTTTAATTATCTTTAATATTCTTTTCCAGTTATTGTTCTTGAGATTTGTAAACTAGGAGGTTTTATTTCTTAGAGGGTTCAATATTTTGCTGAAATGCTGCTTTTCATTTTCTCTTCAGGTCCTACTGAGCCGCATGAGACTGTTTTTGAGTCCCGGATATCCTTATGAAGAAATTTTAAAGACATTTCACAACCAGACGAGCATAATCATGTGCTCCTACTTGCCAATCTTCACTTCTTTTAACCGTACAAAAGGTAACCATGCTTTATCCGTTTTGCATGTAACCATGTAAAGTTGTGTAATTTGAAGTTCTTATTTCGAAATCTGAAACAAATCTTTTGGGCAATTCCAGGAGGGCTAATCCAGTTAAACCATGGAAGGCCTCAGCCTCTTCAGTATGTAGTCAATGCAGCTTTCCTGGCTACCTTGTTTAGTGACTACCTTGAAGCTGCCGACACTCCTGGATGGTATTGTGGACCCAATTTCTACTCCACTGATGTCCTGCGTCGATTCGCTGAGACCCAGGTAAATGAAACTCTGCTAATTTTAAGTTAACTCCTTTCTTACTCTCGGGTTTCTCTTCTACTCTATCTTGTCAATGGTTATGGTACATGCTATTTCCATAATCAACTTGATTTCTCACTGCACCATGTGCTGAGGATGAGTGGGCTACATTGGCCTCATATATGGTGTAGGGACAAATAATGAACGATAATTAACTGCTAGAGTGTGTAGATAATGAGAGACACGGTATAAGCAAGTTCTGTTCTAAGGTGTAAACCATTTCTGGGTTTAACTTGGTTGTTTCTTTGACTTTGTAGATTGACTACATCCTTGGCAAGAACCCCAGGAAAATGAGTTATGTTGTTGGCTTTGGCAATCACTACCCTAAGCGTGTTCACCACAGAGGGGCATCAATTCCTAAAAACAAGGTCAAGTATAACTGTAAAGGAGGATGGAAATGGAGGGATTCATCCAAGGCTAATCCGAATATCATTGTTGGAGCTATGGTTGCTGGACCAGACAAGCATGACGGTTTCCACGATGTACGTAGTAATTACAATTATACAGAGCCTACTCTTGCTGGAAATGCTGGTTTAGTTGCAGCTCTCGTGGCTCTATCTGGAGATAGAGACGTCGGAGTTGATAAGAACACAATATTCTCTGCAGTACCACCGATGTTCCCAACTCCACCTCCCCCACCAGCTCCTTGGAAACCATAATTCTTTTGATCTTTAAACATGTCAGTACCCGTCTTGTGTGAGTATAGGTTCCTTATTTTTGATACTGTGATTGATATTGGAGTCTGACCCCATGAATTTTGAAGTTAGATGGAAACAGGAATGTGCACCTTGAGCATATAAGCTTGGGCATGAATAGGACCAGCAACTGAATCTCTTGAAGAAATGCCCAATGGCATGTCTGTTTACTTGGAATGTATCAATATACAGTATGTATGTATGTGACCAAACTAATAACGTATTCTTTGAACACTAGAATCTCTCTCTCTCTCTCTCTCCCTCTCTCCCTCTCTCTCTCTCTCCCTCCCTCGCTCTCTCCCTCTCCCTCCCTCCCTATTGTAACTTTTATTCTGATCACTTGCTGATTCTCATTACCTATTCTCCACTTTACATTTTGGAACTCTTTTTTTTTTTTGACATGTAGGCAAAATATTTTATTAAATTTAACTTACTAAACACTAACATGTTGCTGAACATGTCTAAAAGATCAGCCCGAACTACAAAGCTTCTATATCTTGTAAAGATCTAACGAAATCTAAAATATTTTCCTCTTCGTGTACAGCTAACAGATCACCATAAAGCTAAGCTGCATAAACGTCTATAATTCAGCATATTGATAAGAAGAATCATTCCATATACAATCTTCCAATGGCATGAGGGAAAAATATTTGTAGCTAAAATCAGGTTTATAGCATCTTCCAACTTCCCAAAGAAATCCTTCTGAAACTGTAGTTACATTCATTTCACTTCTCCTTTGTGCAACAGTAGCTTCCTTATCATAAAAGAAGCTGAAAATATCAGAGTACCTTACCTTCCAAAAAAACATATACAAGGTCTTACACGCTTAGATGGTAGGGAATTATAAGGACATCATTTAGGTAGGTAGAGAACGCTAATCTTTATTTTTACCACTCTATCTTTAATTATGGTGGCTATTTTTTTTTTTTTTTTTAATAACCGTGGTGTCCGGGCCAGCTTGCGCGCACCTCGACTAATTCCACGGGATACCTGCCACCTCCCACCAGCAACATGTATCAGGTAACTCTATCCACCAAGGCTTGGATAGATAGGAAGAAATCACCTAGTATTTACCTCCGCTGGGATTTGAACCTGAGACCTCATGGTTCTCACCCACTTCATTGACCACTAGGCCACAACCCTTGGGTGGTTATGGTGGCTAATTTCTTCTCCACCTTTTCTATAATCCCTTGCCAAACTATAATATGTAGTCCAATGTTGCCTCAAAACACCAAGACCACTCTCAAGTATCTTAATTAAACCTCATTTGCATCACCCATTACTAATGTATTGTCAGCATACAGTGTATGGGATATTTCAAGTGCATGATTTCCTCCTCCGTTTACTTTGAAGCCATTGATATGATCTTAGCTATACAGAACAAATTAATTAGTGCAACATCTAACTAAAAGCTTCCATTACCAAAATAAACAAGTGTAGGACATGAAACTAAGTCACGATCAACTAAAACAACAATGAATTCGTCCAAACTTGGGATTGGAGTGGTAGACCAACGTCAAGCAAAGAGGGCCAAGAACACAAACGCATAACATGACTAAACTTATTCAAGAGTACACGAGACTATTTGAGCTACATTCATAACTCAGTGAAAAAACAATACGGGACGGACCATCAGTATCCTCCAGATTAGATTTATATGCATACAAGTATAAAAACCAGAAGAAAAAAAAAACGATTTAAGAGATCAATGCTAGTTAAAGCCTCAAAACGGCAAGGCTATATATTAAGAGGTACTACCTCTGAAAAATCAAAACTGGTATTCGTATTCTTGCTTACAATTGGTACATATATACATTTCCTCAACAGGAAAAGAAAAACAGAAGACAGTAGTGCTAAAAAATACAGTGTCTCTTTGTAAATGCAGCTAGCGCACCCAATCTCAGGCTGTAGTTGTGCTGCTGGATTGATGTTCAGTTAACCACTTCCAGACTCTAACCTGACCTGATTCATCACAGGTAAAAAGTAAACCACCAGGACCAATCTCAATGCGCCGGACAGCCTGCTTAGAGAATATTCTCCCCCTCTCCGAAAAGGAAGGCAAATCATAGATGCGTCACTGCAAGAGCACAGCAACACAGGCTTTGCTTCTGAATCATGCACACCACATAGAGTCAGCACACCACTTTCCTCTTGATGAGTATATGTAACCTCCAAATTCCTGCTCTCGTTAGCAACCCAAACCTTTATTGTTTTGTCCAATGAACATGATAAAAACAAAGTCTTCCCAACAAAGAATAGACATAACTGTACTTGTATGATCTGTCAATACTTGTAGGCACTGAAACGTTTCAAGGTTCCATACTCTTATTGACTTGTCCATGGAACCCGAATACAATCTATTGCCCGCTCCAGCAAACAACGATACCACGTGATGTGTGTGTCCTATCAATGTTGCAGCTCGTTCAAAACTACTCCCATTAACAAATCTCCAGGCTAATATCGGTCCCTCCTCTGTACCAGCAAAGAGCATTTGATTATTGTCATCAAAGGCAAGAGCATAGACTTGTCCAACTGGTCCATTAAGGCTAAGGACAGTTCCTGTTTGAGTGTTTCTTGCTTTGACAAAATTAGGTAACCCCCAAAAAATCCACGGCCCTTCAGTTAACATACAACTAATTTCACCATCTAAATTGATGACCCCTGCATCTGTTCCAGTATGATAATCCCACAATCGCACAGTCTTGTCCGTGCTCCCCGAATAAAGCTTATCGGAACCTGAGGGCAGAGCAATCCCCGTAACAACTTTTTCGTGCCCTTGGAGTTGCGCCAACAATTTGAAGCAATTCCCTGTAGTCCAGGAATGCAAATACTTACAGCTGTTTCCATAGGTACACTTCTCTTTAACCCAATATTTACAAACAGCTTTCTCCGTCTTATTATTATTCGTCACAACTACTCCACCACCACCAGCCGCAGTAGTAGCAGTAGTCAGGGGCGGATCTATGTATTGAGTTGGGGGTGGAACGCCACCCGGTCACTCGGATAAAGTTTTATATACATACTAGTATTTTCCACAACAACGCCTACATAACGAACAAGTGGCACCCCAAGTCATAAAATGACTAAAGGTGCCATGGTTGAAGTGCTGAAATTTCATGCACAACACCCGGGATCAAGACTCTCCTGATGCAATTGTTGTTCCCTTTTTATTCTTTTTGTTAATTTCTCTTATTTTCTTCATCTTAAATATTCATTTTTCTGGATGTTCGTATTTTATTTGGATGGATGTAATCATTTTCTTTTTATCCATATAATGTTATTTTATTAATTATAATTTTTTTAAATAGCGATGCATCAAAGACATAATATAATACTAATCAGCTACATGTAGATGGAAGGGGTGTATCGCATATTCGTTTATGCATAAAATAAATTTTAAATTGGATTGAATAAATTCAAAATGGATCGAACCGAACCGAACCGAAATAATCTAAAACGGATCGAATCGACTGAATGTACACCCTAATTCAATCTTCTTCACTAGTGGTCGTTTTACATTAAAATAGTGGCACCCGTAGCCATCAAATCCTGGATCCGCCTCTGGTAGTAGTACTGCTACTACTACTGCTCCGCCATGTATAATTGTTGTAATTCTTCTTCTTCGGGTTATGATAATCGGAAAACCGCTTTGCATCTTGCTGCTGCTGCTGCTTTGGCCGTAATGGTGCCACTAATTCTCTGCTATGTAGAAATTGACATGTAAACCTATTACAATTGCCAGCCATCCAATGTTTACATACTACTACTTTTTTAGTAGTATGTTGTTTACTGTAATCTTTTGAAGGACGACGACGACCCATCAGCCCCCGTTGTAACACGTCAGTATCCATTACTGACCTTTACAATACTCTGTTTTATGTGTGAGTGATTTCTCCGAGATTAGAGAGAGAGAGCGAAAGTGATCAATAGGGTTTGAGAAGCTCAATTAAAGAATGAACATATGATTTTTTGGTTTAATTAGGGCCTATTTAACGTTGGAATAACCTAGTCCTAGTCCTATAAGGAATAAACGAAACTTAGGTAGAAACTTAAGACGTACGCGTTCTTTAGTCAGCCAAAACGAAACTTATGTAGTTACTTGATGAGCACTGAAACTTAAGACGCGTTCTTTAGTTCCACTAATAGTATTGCGTTTAGATGACTTACAACAAAATATAAATGTCAATATATAGTAATCTTGGTAACATAAATATATAGCATTTCATAAATAATACTCCTATGTTGTAGTCTATTAAAGTAGATGATAGCGTAATAATTTACATTATAAGTAAATAAGGAGGCACACTTCGGCAAAATTAAAGCTCCATACTTTCAGAATATTCATATAGTTACAGGAGTACAGTGGCATCCATATTAAAACATAGCCAATGTTTGAATCACAATAAAATCATATTGGAATTATAATATGAGGATTATATTGTAGACATCAACGGATCAGCATAAATTCTAAATTCAAAATACTACAAGATGACTTTTAAAATTCTAGGAGTCTATTAGGGTTGTTTGTAGGCTACCCTACCAAAATCCTAACTTGAAGGCTACTCTAGCCTAACCCTAGGTCACTCCTATAAAAGGGGTTACATATTCCCCTAAAGAATATCTCGAAAATTGAGGTTATCTCAGCAATTCCATAAACTCTCGAAATATGCACAAAGAGATCAAATATATGACAACAACAACAAACCCAGTGCAATTCCACATGTGGGGTCTATAGAGAGTAGTGTGTACGCAAACCTTACTCCTACCTTATGAAGGAAGAGAGGTTGTTTCCAATAGACCATCGGCTCAAGAATAGTGGCAAAGACACAATAAACCAATATTAACAATTGCAATGAAATAAGATAAAAGAAACAAATAGCACATTATGTAATAGCAGAGAACTAGGGATACGAAGCTATAAGAGAAGTGCGAAAACTATTGGCAATAATGCCACATCGTTTAATCAGCAAGGAACTCGGAATAGGAGAATACAAGACTAGTACTAGTACAACTAATACGACTAGAAGAGACTCTCGACTACTTGTCAACCCACAATCCTAATCCTCGACCTCCACACCTCCCTATCGAGGGTTATGTCTTTGGTAAGCTGAAGTAGAGCCATGTCCTGCCTAATTACCTCTCCCCAATACTTACTAGATCTCCCTCTACCTCTATTTCATCCACCCCACTCCAACACAATGCGCAACATCCTCGTTCCCCTGAATAACAGGCCCAAGATATTTGAAACTATCTCTCTTGGGGATGACTTGTGTATCAAGCTTCACCTCCGCTTCTGTTTCCTGCATCCCCACACGGAACTTGCACTCCGAGTATTCAGTTTTTGTCCTACTCAACTTGAAACCTTTAGACTCTAGGGTCTGCCTCCACAGCTCCAGCCGATTATTAACCCCGCAACGTGTCTCTCGATTAGCAATTTGTCATCTGTAAATAACATACACCATGGCATCCCCCCTCCCTAAATGTGGCGCGTCAGCACGTCCATCGCCAGGGCAAATAAAAATGGGCTAAGAGCTGAACCCCGATGTAACCCCATCATCACAGGAAAATAGTCTGAGTCTCTTCTCATAGTCCTCACCCGAGTCTTCGCTCCATCATACATATCCTTAATCATCCTAATGTACGCTACCGGAACCCCACTAACCTCCAGACATCTCCATAAAATCTCCCTTGGGACTTTATTGTAAGCTTTTTCTAAATCGATGAACACCATATGCAAATCACTCTTACTCTCCCGATATTGCTCCACCAACCTCCTCACAAGATGAATGGCTTCTGTGGTCGAACGCCCCGGCATAAAACCGAACTGATTCTCTGAGATAGACACACTCATCCTCACCTTCCTCTCCACCGCCCTCTCTCACACTTTCATAGTGTGATTCAGTAGCTTGATACCCCTGTAGTTGTTACAATTTTGGATATCATCCTTGTTTTTGTACAACGGGAATATCAAACTCCACCTCCATTCCTCAGGCAGTTTCTTAGTCCTAAAAATGACATTAAACAGTCCAGTAAGCCACTCCAAGCCTACCCATCCCACGGCCTTCCAAAATTGTACTGGTATCTCGTCTGGCCCAGTCGCCCTGCCTCTACTAATCTTCTGCATTACTTCCTTAACCTTAATATGCCTACAAAACCTAAAATCATGTCTGTTCTCTGAGTTCTCCAACTCGCCAAGCACAATGTTCCAGTCCCTATCCTCATTCAAGAGTTTGTGGAAGTATGACTGCCACATGTGCCTAATGCACGCCTCTTCCACCAATACCTTGTCATCCTCATCTTTGATGTACCTCACTTGGTCTAGGTCCCAAGCTTTCCTTTCTCGAACCTTAGCTAACCTAAACAATCTTTTGTCACTGCCTCTTCCCCCAATTTCCACATACAGGCGTTCAAATGTTGTGGCCTTAGTCGTCGTGACCGCTAGCTTCGCCTCTTTTTTAGCCTTCTTATAACACTCCCTAAGCGTCCTCCTCTCCTCCTCCTCCTCGGCATTCTCTACTAGCTTTATATACGCCACTTTCTTGGCTTCTACTTTACCTTGGACCTCTCCATTCCACCACCAGTCACCTTTGTGACCCCCTGGAGAAACCCTTTGTGACCCCTAACACCGCTATAGCACCTTCCCTAATGCAGTTCGCTGTCGAAGTCTGTTGATACCCAATTTTATTCTCATATTTTATAAAGTATTCCATATACTTTTACATTATTTCTCAATTTATAGGGGTCAAATAAGTATTTTCTATTATTTTCCATAATTCTTTTAAGCTTTAAAATTGATTTTCTTGCATTTTAAATTATTAATTACCCCTTTAAATTATTTTGTGAGGCCTTAATCATCCAAATTTATTATTTGCATCCACATATATGTTTCATAATATTTTACTTTATTTTATATAATCATATTTGTATTTTTAAGCTATTTTACATAATTTTGCAGTAATAGCCTATATGATGTGAATAATTATATTTTATTAAATTATTTGTGCCCACATAGCATTTTTATATTTTTATAATGTTAAACTATTATTTTAAAGCATCTTACTATATAAATAATATTTTTACTATTTGTTAATTACTTCTTATAAATTTTCTTTTATAGTTTTTTGTGTATTTAATTTGTAGCCCAATTTGGAGCCAATACAGACCAATTTAATGGCCCAAACTCCCAAAACCTTTAGCCCAATCCCCCATCCCAAACCATACAACCCCTTTAATTAGGTCGGTACCCGTTTTAAACAGCTCACCCCGCTCTTTCTTTCTATCTCAGCCGTTGATCTCTGAGATCAACGACCCACAAGTCATCACCCATATTTAAACTACCCAACCCCAAACCCTAACACCCATTTCCCTGAGACCGTAGCCCTAAAATCCTCTCGTCCTCTCCTCTCTACAAGAAACCCTAGCCGCCCCCACTCAAATTCCAGTCCCAATCCGATATCATATGGAAATCTTCCATGATTCCTTTCCTTTCTTGCACACACGGAGATTCTTACCATCTCCTAAACATTACAAGTATTTGGTACTCGATATTTTATGGAAGCCGAGTCATTGGTGTTCGATCAATTCTGATTCTGTACTATCTTTATGTTCCTGACGTGATACACTCACTACCAGGCCATATGGGTCCAATTCAGTGAAATTGCTTACTATTTTTGTTCTCCGTTTTGAACTAGGATTTGCCTGATTCCTCCTAAATTGATTTTGAATCGATTTTGCATGTTATTCTTTCCTTTTTATGTTTAAATGACTGTTTTTCCTTGTTTGTGTATTTAATTTTGCCACTATATAAACCTCTCCCCTAATTCCACGAATGAGGGCGGAATCGCTGAAAATTACTACTACTCTCTTATTCTTATTTATCTTATACTACTCTAGGGCTCAATTTCTTGGCAGACGGAAAGCCAAGGCCGCCGGAATTCGATTATCGAACTTTTCTCAGTGTGAGCACTTGCCCGGGGTTCATTCGAAACCCTTGGGAACTCTGACGCACTGAGATTCATGGGTTCTACTGTTTCGTTTTTCTATTGACACTAGAGTATTGCTGAAATTATTCCTCGTGTTTACTTGTTCATTAATCTGTAACTGGTAAAGTGACCTTTGCAATTCCATTCTCTTTCGTTTGAGGTCTTGTTCTGCATATCTATGTCTCTGAGATTTTTATGAATCAACATGTTATTGTATACTCTGAAGCTCTTCTTGAGGCTCTATACCTTCTAGTAATCGAATTTGCCTATTTGTTACCTTGATTGTGTTTTCTTAAGCTTGTTTGCTCTAATGTGTGTGTTCGATTGCTTATTCTGAGTTTAGATTCTTGCCTTGTTTTGTACTCTTGTGAAGAGTCGAGTCATGCCCAGAACCTGTTTTAATTCTTGTTGAATCATTCATATGTAACTTAATACTTTTCTAGAGTTAACTACTGATCATGTTATTAGCCTAAACATGATTTCCCTACCACTTGTAAACTAATGTGTGTTCCCTGCCTTGTCTTATATCTTTATGATAAATTAATGCATATGTTTCAGACCTGTTGATTCATTCATGTCCAACCTGCTAAGTTTGTGAGATTGCATTAATTAGCTAAGGCCTATTTCCATACCATTTAAGTTATACTGTATGTTTTGACTTATGCAATCATGTGCTCTTCAGTACTGTTTGAGACCTTAGGGTAAACCCCATGCCTGGCCTTTCTCCTATGTGTGGCCAACTAGTACAAAGTTCGATGCTTACCTGTCCTGTTAATCTGAAATTGACATGTTGCTTGTTTACCATAAGTGCTCCCGGTATCGACTGATACTTAGCATGTTAAAGTTATCTCACATTAAGTATTTGCTCATGACTCTGTTATGCTATGCTACTCTCAATAGGGTTATATGTTAGACATGCTATTGTATCCCACTTGTTCTTGTCTATGACTCTGCCATGTTCTCATATTAAGTCTCTTAGCTAAAGTCTCCCCAACTAGTTCTAGATCATGCTTTAAGCTTTGTTTCTGAAACTTGGCATTGTATGTGTTCACCCTAAGTAAATATGCATATGAAGTTTTCTAGTGTTTGACTGGTTGCCGCATGTTACCCATATTCTTTTGTTGAATAATGGCTCATGCATGAACTTATGTTGTCTTCTGTGTAAAAAGCCCTTGTTGAAGATTAAGCCCTATTGATTCTCCTAGTTCTCTTGTTCTTTGCCTAATCAATCCGGTCACTCTTGCTTTCTGAAATGCCCATGTGTTTTAGGTGAATCTTGCTAAGTGTCATATAATCTTGTCTCTATGAGGCATTGCTTTGGGGGTGTTTAATTTATTTTCATGTGTGCTTCATTAATTGGTTTAAGTGGTCAATCTGTATTTGTTGGGCCTGGCATGAGTTCATGTATGGTTATAAAAAATAAAGTATGATTGTTAATTGTTAGAAATCCTGCCTATAAGATATTGCCACTCGCTTAAATTTGTTCATGAGGTCAATGTTATTAATGCTGGACTAGAAACCATGCCTATAGGACAATGTCATCTTCCTAGACACATATTTATAAAATCAGCGCTGATAATTCTGAGTTTACAAACAGTTTACTGCCTCCTCGCCTAAGCCATTGAGAGCAATAATGTCATACATACGATGCTGGAATTCAGAATCACCTAGAAACCATGTCTATATGACTCTAAGTCTTAATTTCGAAACCATCTACTGCCTATTCTGCCGCGTGCATTTGCTGTCTATGTGTGGAGGCTAACTTGGGCCTTTAATTGTCTTTACGTGAAGTCCTATCTGTTTTGAATGTCGCATAGCTTTCTCATTTTGAGTAACCTAAGTTAAGTTTAGAAGCACCTTACAGTAGGTCCAAAGCCTCCTGGACCATAGGTATGGGACGGGTAGCGCACGTATAGGATACAATTTAGAATTGAACTAGAACGCTTTAAGTAATGTTTGACTGGTTGCCGCATGTTACCTATATTCTTTTGTTGAATAATGGCTCATGCATGAACTTATGTTGTCTTCTGTCATCTGCCTAGACACATATTTATAAAATCAGCGCTGATAATTCTGAGTTTACAAACAGTTTACTGCCTCCTCGCCTAAGCCATTGAGAGCAATAATGTCGTACATACGATGTTGGAATTCAGAATCGCCTAGAAACCATGTCTATATGACTCTAAGTCTTAATTTCGAAACCATCTACTGCCTATTCTGCCGCGTGCATTTGCTGTCTATGTGTGGAGGCTAACTTGGGCCTTTAATTGTCTTTACGTGAAGTCCTATCTGTTTTGAATGTTGCATAGATTTCTCATTTTGAGTAACCTAAGTTGAGTTTAGAACCACCTTACAGTAGGTCCAAAGCCTCCTGGACCATAGGTATGGGACGGGTAGCGCACGCATAGGATACGGTTTAGAATTGAACTAGAACGCCTTAAGTAATGATTTCAACACAGTGATCGGGTAGCAGGAGATGATAGTTTGTGCCCGCTGAATAATATGAGCAACCCCTACCTTAAGGGAGTTGCGAAGTATTATTTATGTTGCACGGGGTGATCCTTTAGGCTAAAAAAACTTAGGACCCTCCCCCCCTTTCTTTATATACTTGTTATTCACACTTAGTCATTTAACATAGGCTAATACCGTTGTACCCTTATAACCTTTAAGATTTGTATTGATCATCTATTCTTATGTGTTATAATAAAGTCTTCAACTTTTATACCTTTCATCGCTTGTTTGATCGCCTAGCCTAATCATCTAATCCACATAGTTTAAATTTCGGCCGAGACCCACAGTTGTGGATCTTGAAGAATGCCTAACACCTTCTCTTTGAGGTAATTTGAGCCCTTACCCGATCTTTGGTGACGTAGACTGATCAAACAGACTTATTTGCAAATAGGTGCTCTAACGCACCTTAAAAATCGTTAGGTGGCTACTCTTCTCTTTTAATACCTCTCTTAAAAGAGTTGTCACATGTCGAAGCCCGCCTTCATGACAAAACGGGGCGCGACATCATGACGACTCTGCTAGGGAGTTATACTTAGGATCTTACCATAACGAAGTTGACTTATGTGGATTAACGGATATATTTGATGACATGTACATCCCTTCCTTTATCTTTCTTTATTTGTTTAATTTTCTATGACATGTACATCATTTCCCTTATCTTCCTTTATTTGTTTAATTTTCTATAATATGTACATCCCCTCCCTTATTTCCCTTTATTTGCTGTGACATGTACTTCCTCTCCCCGTTTCCCTCATCTTGTCTAAGACTGCTATATCATGACTCTCACATCCCTATTTCTCTATGTGCTTCATTAAATTCTCGCATATTTTCATGAGTTAAACTGACTTCTCTCTTTTTGCCTTTCTTTTCTTTTCTCTTCTTTTCTCTACTTTTCTCTTCTTTTCCTTCTCCTGTTCATATTTACCATATTATTTACTGTTTTATGCATTTTTATCGTGCAAATACTTGACAACTGGTTACTATTTCTGCATAAAGCATGCTCCACATCATACTCCACTCGTGCTTATTATCAACATAGTGGCGCTTGATGAGCGTCCGCACTTTCCTGAAAATACCATTTTAAACCGGAAAGGCTTATTTGCGGTAGGCTAGTCGATCAGCGGTGCAGTCGATGGTCCCGTGCCTTTCTCTCTCAAGTTGTCCACTTGAGAGTACCAGTATAGACTCTTCTAGAAACCACACTCCGATTTGAAATGTACATGCATCATGCTGAACCTAGTACGGATTGAGACTTCATTGACATAACAACCCACTTAGATAAAACCTTGTCCAAAGTCTGACGGGATTTCCATAATCCCAAAGGACACTATCATGTTATGTGCATTACTTGGAGAAAATGTGTCAACATGCTGATCGTAATATGTAAATAGTCGAATCTGGAAGGGGGAAAAGGCTAACTTTTTTTTGTTTGCAGAAAATAGCACGAAGTCTCTAGGTTCGGTATGGTCCAAACTATCCCGCCATTGCTAATTGACTGGTGAAAATACCTCGCACCTTGTGATAAAAATCATGTGAGGAGAGTATTGGGCAACCTCCCGTCCTTGCTGAACATTCAACCAAATAGGGAATTGATTGAGGCCGCTAATATGTTCTGGGTCGAGAAAAGAGTTATTTTTCGATTTGGCAATATAGAAATGACTCCTCTCCTAGAAGAAATAGGGGGTTTCGTCAAGTTACTATGGGATAGTCCGGGACTGCTAGTGTCAGAAAATCACACTCCCGTGATTTTCTGAAAATGTTGGGTTTTTAAGAAGAATGATGAACTACTCTGTCTAAAGAAATCATACATCCCTATTGAGTTTCTTTACGGGTGCTACGGGCACAACAAATCATATCGTCTTTATCAAGATGAGCTAGCCATTGCTTCTTTAGAATGGGTGCATCGCCGGGTTTATGTTTTTATTGTCTGCTTCTTGGGGTTGTTGATCTTTCCGATGCAAGGAGGAAGGATTCACACTCGCCTAGCCATAGTCGCCAGGACCTTAATGGATGGCATCGAGGAACAAGCTTATACTATCGTCCCAATGATCTTAGCTGAGATATACCGTTCTCTGGATCAGTGCAAGCATGGATTCAGGCACTTTGAGGGTTGCAATCTATTGCTACAAGTCTGGATGTTGGAATACTTTCAGAGAGGTGAGTATCATCAACAGCTTCTGCGAAGGCCACTGAATGACTACATAGCCAATCATCACCCGAAGAAAATGACGTTTATTCCAGACAGGTTTGCAAAGCCTGGAAATGCTGTGAGTTGGGTGCGTTTCTTCAGCAATCTAAAAAATGAGCAAGTGCATTGGATGTTTGAGTGGTTTCCTAGTAGTGAATTCATCATCAGGTCAAAAGAGACTACTCACTCGGTACTGATCGGGCTACGAGACATCTACCCTTACACTCCTATAAGGATAATGAGGCAAGCTGGAAGGAAACAAGTCATACCTTGGGTTTCCAACATGGTCCAGTACAAGGCTGATTTTGAGGGAGATGTCATCCCATTCAAGTTCGAAACGCAACACATGTGGAACCAAAAGATCATTGTGGAAGGAGAAACTATTGAGCCAGACAGGTATCACGCCAGCCATATGTACTACTATTTATCATGGCTGGAAGACGACATAGCTGAGGACGTCAAACCAGGAGTCAATCTAAACGATAGGATCATAGGTGAAGTGGCTGAGGCATAGGTGAAGTACAAGAGGCTACACAAAAGGGTGTTCGAGTCCGAAGTTAAGCATCTGGAGCAGCACAAAGTAAACATAGAGGCAATAAGGGAATGGAAAGAGATTGCCACTAAGTCAACACAGAGGTTAGAATACTTAGATCAAGGACTAATGGAGCTAGAAGAGAAGATGAGAAAGAGACTTTAGGATTGTCAAGGTATGAATGACAATGAAGGAGGAAAGCTGGCAAAGGCTTACTTATTGCTGGACATGCACAATCTGGGAAACATGATTGATGGGGTCAAGAGAGCCAAGCATGGAGAAGGTCCTTCAGGGACAAGGTAGATGATGTTCTTTACCGCTTTCTAGCTTAGATTAGAATTCGATGTAATAAGGCTTAATGTCACTAGTGATTTTATTATTTGTCGATTTAGTAAGAGATTGTTTCAACTTATTTCCGCACTAATGAAACGAAGCAAACGTTGGCATCAATTTTCTCCAAGTCTGTTTGTCGCTTAGACCTACCTCAGGCACAACGAAGTCCCCAAATTAGGAAGAGAATCATTACATGACTTTTTATTTCACCTTACTCACTTAATTACTTTTTTATTTTTATTTCTTTATTTATTTCCACTCCCAAAGGTTGATTCGTGCATATTGGCATCATCAGCATACCACACTAGATCTAGAGGTCCTCCACCTCCTCCTCCACCTAGCGAGCCAAAAAGCAAAGGCAAGGGAAAAAGGATGATTTAAGTGGTATCCGTAAAGATAATGCTACTATGGCGGAAAATGTTGAAACATCAGATGGTAGAAGCACCTCGGGGCAGAATGAATTAGCCTTACGTTTGGAGTAGAAAATCCTGGAGTTACAGGGCGAACTTGAGCATGTCTGAAATCTGGCAAACCTTTCCCTCACTCTCAATGTCCCCGACATCAACCAGCAAAATCCAACTACCCAAAACCAAACACCACCACAAAACACACAAAACAAGAATCCACTACCCATATCTCCAAATCCTGTCGCACCACACTAGTATCATAACCCTGCACCTCCCCAGAACCTTAACCCATAGCCAGTGCAAACCCCTTAACAATATCACCATTATCAAACTCAATACCCGCGAACCACTACTTACCACACTCCCCAAAATGCACCGCAACCTACTCCCCACCAAAACTCAACTAACGACCACCTATATACCCAAGTTCCAGGAACTCATCAAAGCAATCTGATATATGTGGAAACCTTACCCCATATCCCGCAGCAAACCCTATACATACCTAGACCGACTGAGAAGGACCTGCTCATTCGAAACATGGCAGAGGAACCCAAGAAACTTACAGGTAGAGTCCAGAGCATAGAAGGTGGGAAAAGCGTTGAAGGTCTGAATTATAAAGATCTTTGTATTCAGCTAGATGTGGAACTGCCGGAGGGTTACATGTAACTTATGCATTGGAAGCAGACTTATGCGTTGGAAGCATTGAGGTAGACTTATGCGTTGATAATTGTAGAGTTGGGGAGTTGAAGAAAAATTTTGGAAGTGTAGGGCATTTATGCGGTCCATTCTGCGATCACAGAACTGATCTGCGGACCGCAGATCTGTCGCAGACTGAAGCAGAAATTTGGGCAAACTTTTGGACCATTATGCGGCCGCGTAATCATTTCGCGGGCCGCACAACTTATCGCAAACCTAGCATAACAGCACATTATGCTACCGCAGAATAGATCTGCGGACCGCAGACCGGTCGTAAAGTGAGGCAGAAATGCCCAGATCCGGAGGGCCATTCTGCGGCCCATTTTGCGGACCGCAAAAGCATTATGCGGTCGCATATGCGACCGCAAATCTGCATCGGGGTTTCATTTTTTTGGTTTTATAAACCCGACCCCATTCTTATATAACAATCTTAAGGATCATTTTAGAAGGTTCAAACTTATATTTTAGAGAGAGAAAGGTGGTCTAGAGTGAGAAAAGGAATTTCTAAGTCATTGTTCATCAATCTTTGCTCATTTCGAGATTTAACAAGGGTAACTCACAAGGTCTTCAACCAAAAAGGTAAGATTCTAGCCCTAGCCTTCAATTTCGAGATTTATCTAAAAATAGGTAATAAGCCAAGCAATTCTTGTGTGTGGGAGTTGTTCATTATGCATGCATGTACTATCTAGGCTTATGGGAAGATTGTTGAGCTCAATTGGGTAAACTTTGGGTAGTGAAATGGAGGAATCCACCATAGGAGGACCTTGAACTCATAATACCACCTGGTATTTGATAAAATGCTCAAATGAGCTGGAACCATGAACTCCCTCCTAAATAGATCGAAGTTGTTAGGATTTTCGGAACTGTGTAATGAATTAAGAAAAGCTCAAAGCGAGGTATGATTGAAATTCTCGTGTTCTTACAAAACTCCATCATGTAAAGTTCGAATATGGAACGCTATTGATATGGGGTATTCAAATTAGTAAAATTGATTTGCGATTGGCATAACGTGTTAGAACCCTCGTAGGTTAATGATTCTCTATTTTTGACTTAATTAGGTTATACTCCTTTTGGGAAGAAGATCTTGTATGAAATCAATGTGATTAAACACTTATTTCTCATATGATGAAACCTTATGAACTTACACTTGCCAAGGCCAAATGTGCCAAATGGTTGATTTGAAAGGGAACTCTTTTGTACAAACTATTATCGTTTTGGGAATTCGAAGTGTAGCATTATGAATACACCTTCACCTGCATACGTTGGGTGAGTCGGCAGGGCCGCTTTGTGTAGAGTTGTGATATTGTGAATACACCTCCACCCGCATACATTAGGGTTAGGCGACAGGGCCGCTTTATGTAGGGTTTCTGGTATTGTGATTGCACCTCCACCAGCATTCATTGGGGTGAGGCGGCAGGGCCGCTTTGTGTAAAGATAGTTGTATAGGATCCCCGACTTAAGAATATATGAATGTTATTGAAAGCTCTTAATAAATTTGCTATGTCTTTAACGGCTAACTAAGCCTTCTATTGTTACCATGATTCATCATATTCATGTTGTATTTTCAAGTCCTTGCATAGGTGTTTGGTTTTCATACTAGTACTATTCGACATGTACTAACGTCCCTATTTCTGGGGGCGCGGCATCTTTTATGGATGCAGGTGGTTCTACAACGGAGGGCATTGACCAATGATAGCGGTGCACTCTCTTCCCGGTTGGCTTGGTGAGCCCCACTTCATTTCGGGGTCGTGCATCTTTTTGTTGTATGTGTATTATGTTTTGAGGTATAGCTTGAGCCTTGTTGCTGACTCTATCATTGTACTCTTTTGTATATATTAGAGGCTCCGTAGACATGGTGTGGGTTGTGTATTGGTATTGGAAAGGTCAAGATAGTAATGTCGTATGTGTATTACATAATCCACTTCAACTATGAAAGTGTATGTATTTTGAGACTTTATAAATGAAGTAACTAATGGTGATGGAATTAGTGTTGTTCATGAACCCTCTTGGTCTTAATTAATGAAGTTTACCTTCTCTTTATTTATGGGCGAGTTGGGTAGAAGGAAATCTAGCAGGCTTGCTCGGCCGGGATATCTCGGTTGAGCGTTAGTCGCGCTCCCCGAGGTCGGGGCGTGACATTACAAACCTCCCAAATTTGAAATGTTTGATGGCAGTGGTGATCCGAAGATTCATCTGAGAACCTATTGCGACAAGCTTGTGGAAGTGGGTAAGAACAAACAAATCAGCATGAAACTGTTCATGCAAAGTCTTAGAGGAGATGCCATGTCTTGGTATATCAGTCAAAACCTGAAGAAGTGGGCAAATTGGGTACGTATGGCATCAGATTTCATGGACAGATTCAGGTTCAACACAGAGAACGCGCCAGACATTTTCATATCCAAAACCTCAAGAAGTAACTGACAGAAACCTTCCATGAGTATGCTACTCATTGGAGGTCAGAAGCCGCAAAGGTAAGGCCAGCACTTGAAGAAGAACAAATGAACAAGTTCTTTGTTAGAGCTCAAGATCCGCAGTATTATGAAAGGTTGATGGTCATCGAGAATCACAAGTTCTTAAACATTATCAAGTTAGGAGAGAGGATAGAAGAAGGAATCAAGAATGGGATGGTGACTAATTTCGAGGCGCTGCAAGCCACAAATAAAGCCTTGAAACCAGGAGGTATCTCGAAAAAGAAAGAAGTGGGTGTTGTGATGGTAGCCCAAGGCCCTAAGTATCCCCTCACATACCAAACACCTCCACCCACATATCAACCCTCACCCCCAAAATACCAATGCCCTGCCACCACCTACCATACCTACAACACTCAAAAGGTATATTACCATTCACCTTCACCCGCCCGCCAAAACTACCCAAAGCCACGTCCAAATTTCGACCGCAGAACTCCTAGACAACACACCCCAATTGCTTAACCCATAGCACAACTGTATGAAAGACTGAATGTCGTTGGTTACGTCACTCAAATTCCTATTGTTGTTGCTGAGAATCCTTCCTAGTGGCTCAATCCCAACAAAATATGTGCCTATCATTCAGGAATGAAGGGTCATACTATTAAAGAGTGACGCATGTTGAAAGACAAGATTCAGACACTGATCGACACTAAGGTTATAAGCAAAGGAAGCTACACTGAATGTCCGCAATAACCCTCACCGGGGTCACAGGGGTGAAGGGGTGAACATAATAGAAAGTGATGAGGAATGGGATCAGGAAGGGTCCGTCGGACTCATTCTAGAAGGAGACACTCCCAAAACATCTTTGGACACTCTCACGCCAATTGTGGTACAAACCCAGGCACCATTTGAGGTTGAGGTAGCTACACCCTTCATTGTAATGGTAGCTCCCACACCATCTTACGAGCCTGATGTCATCCCTTGGGATTATGTTGCGGAAGCAAGAAGAAAGGGAAAATCCAAAATGGAAGAAACAGGTATCGCACAAGGTATGACTATAACTGGCAAAGTTTACACACCTGAGAATCTGGGGGGTAGTGAGAAAAGAAGCCGCACCTAAGCCTCTTGTTGTTGAGACTAGAACTAACGATCTTTGGAGGAAGATACAAGCAAGGGAATACTCCGTTGTTGACCACATGAATAAGACCCCCGCTCAGATATCCATCTTATCATTATTACATAACTCAGACGCATACAAGAATGCCTTGATGAAAGTGTTAAGTGAAGCTTATGTACCCGCCGGCATCACTAGTGGAGAGATGGCTAACATGGTCGGACAGGTACTGTAGAGTCATAAAATTACTTTCCACAAAGACGAGTTACCGCCAGAAGGGTTGAGTCACAATAAGGCGTTACACATCACAGTGCAATTTGAGTACAAGTTCATTGCCAGGGTCCTAATAGATGGAGGCTCAAGCCTAAACATATGTCCACTGACCACTCTGAAAAGATTAGGTAAAGGCCTGCACGAGATACGGATAGGAAGCATGAATGTGAAGGCGTTCGACGGATCCCAGAGAGCCATTATCGGGGAAATCAACCTTGATCTACAGATGGGTCCGACTTGGTTTGATGTTGAGTTCCAAGTGCTAGATATATCTGCTACTTACAACCTATTATTGGGACGACTATGGATACACATAGCCGGGGCAATGGCTTTCACTATGGACCAGGTTATGAAGTTCGAGTGGAATCATCAGGAGGTGATCATTCATAGAGACGGAAGAAACCCTATCTACACTAGCCAGACTGTTCTAGTCATCGAAAATATGAGGAAGTTGGGCGGAGAAACATATCACTGCATTGAGCGGGTGAATGCAATTGAAAAAGATTGATTGTGGAGCAAGAAAATAGAAAGCATATTGTTGTGGACAGGATATGAACCAGGCAAGGGTCTTGGAAAAAAGCTTCAGGGGATTACTAAACTCGTACAACCACAGTATCATGGCACGACCTTTGGACTCGGGTATGAATATACGGTATAAGAACATCAGGATTGGATACCGCCATGGCGCGCCTATTATTATCCGCTGGAACAACCCATATCACCTCTGCACCAGACATTACATCAGGCTGACATAATGTGGGGATCCGAGGAAGACGAGATTTTGGCCAGTATGAGGAAGCTGTTTATGGATGAAGGAGACATGGACTGCAGTGCAATTATTGAGGAGGATGAGGATCTTACCATTCCGATAATGAAAGAAGGAGTTGTTCTCAAGAATTGGACTATTGCACCATCCCGGGCTCGCCGAGTTCCTGGGTAGCTTGGTAAATTAGCATGACTTGTTTTCAAATTGTTTTGAGCATTTAAGACATTTTCAGTATTTTGTTTTGAAATAATTACTCGAGCCATCGAGTCGTATTTGTTAACATTTTTCAAAGTTTATCAATGCATTATTGTTTTTCGTATTTATTATAATCTTTCTACATTCTTTTCAGCATAATTATTACATATCCTGATGAACCTACGACTGTGACATAAAATGAGACAACGCAACATAAGGACAGTGATTCGGAAGATCTGGAAGATGACATAATACCTGAGGAAATTGTCAAAGAAGTAGAGAACTTTAAAAACAAACCAAAGTCTAATTTTGAGGAAACTGAGGCCGTTAACTTAGGGGATTCTGAAATAGTCAAGGAAACTCGTATAAGAATTCATCTATCACCATCAGAAAAGGAAGAGTATATCAGGTTCCTAAAGGAATATAAGGATATTTTCGCATGGTCCTACGATGATATGACTGGGTTGAACACATCCATAGTAGCTCACAAGCTACCTACCAATCCCATGTGTCCACCGGTAAAGCAGAAGCTTAGAAAGTTAAAGCCACATATGAGTCTGAAGATAAAAGAGGAGGTCACCAAGCAAATCAAAGCCAAGGTTCTTCGAGTGGTCAAATACCCAACCTGGTTAGCCAACATTGTGTCGGTTCCGGAGAAAGATGGGAAAGTTAGGGTATGTGTCGATTATCGAGATGAACAGAGCAAGTCCCAAGGATGATTTCCCATTGTCTAACATACACATACTTATCGACAACTGCGCCAAGCATGAACTCTAATATTTTGTGGATTGCTTCGCGGGATATCATCAGATCTGGATGGACGAAGAGGATTCTAAAAAGACCGCCTTTATTAGACCATGGGGGATATATTGTTACAAAATAATGTTGTTTGGTTTAAATAATGCTGGGCCACCTACATAAGGGCCATGACGACTATCTTTCACGATATGATACACAAGGAAATAGAGGTGTATATGAATGATGTTATCATCAAATCCAAAAGGAGCTTAGATCACATAGCAGACCCGAAGAAGTTTTTCGACCGACTTTGAAAATACAATTTGAAGTTGAACCCCGCAAAATGTGCCTTCGGAGTCCCTGCTAGAAAGTTGCCAGGTTTCATCGTCAGCCGCCGAGGTATTGAGTTAGACCCGTCAAAAATCAAAGTTATCCAGGACTTGCCACCACCAAAGAATAAGAAGAATATGATGAGTTTTCTAGGACGCCTCAATTATATCAGTCATTTTATAGCACAATCAACGGTGATATGTGAGTCGATCTTCAAGATGCTGAGGAAAGATGCTGCAACAAGCTACACTGAAGAATGTCAGAGATCCTTCGACAAAATCAAAGAGTATTTGTCTGAACCGCCCGTGTTAGTCCCGCCAGAACCAGGAAGACCTCTGTTGCTTTATCTGTCAGTGTTGGATGGAGCATTTGGCTGTGTTCTAGGACAACATGACAAAACTGGGAGGAAAGAGCAAGCGATATATTATCTGAGCAAAAAGTTCACGCCTTACGAGGCCCGTTACTCTTTGTTGAAGCACACCTTTTGTGCTCTAACATGGATAGCCTAGAAATTGAGATATTATTTATGTGCGTACACTACATATCGCATGTCAAGGATGGATCCACTAAAATACATCTTTAAGAAACCCATGCCTACGGGTAAGTTAGCAAAGTGGCAGATATTGCTAAGTGAGTTCGACTTCATCTATGTAACTCAGAAGCCAGTCAAGGGGAAAGCATTAGCCGATCACTTGGCGGAGAATCCCGTAGATAGAGAATACGAACCACTGAAGACGTATTTTCCCGATGAGGAGGTGTCATTTGTAGGTGAAGATATTACCGAAGCATACGATAGTTGGAGGATGTTCTTCGACATAGCAACAAACTTCAAGGGAGTGGGCATTGGAGCTGTCTTAGTATCAAAAATCGGTCAACATTACCCGGTATCCGCAAAACTCAGGTTCCCAGGTTGACATGAACATTCAGGAGTTATTGGTAATCGGGGATTCTGATCTATTGGTACACCAAGTACTAGGAGAATGGGCTACTAAGAAACTAAAATATTGCCATACTTGCACTGTGTACAAGAGTTTATCAAGAGGTTCACAAATATAGAATTCAAATATATTCTGAGGATTCAGAACGAGTTCGCATATGTATTAGCTACCTTGTCTTCCATGATACAACATCCAGACAAGAATTTCATCGACCCTATCCCAATAGGAATTCGTAAGCAACCAGCCTATTGTGCTCATATTGAAGAAGAGTTCGACAGAAATATATGGCTCCACGACATCAAGGAATACCTAGAAAAAGTAGAATACCCAGAGAATGCTACACACACTCAGAAGCGCATATTTCGAAGATTGACCCGCCATTTCTTTCAAAGCGGGGGAACTCTGTATTGAAGGACTACTGATTTGGGATTATTGCGATGTATCGATACCAAGGAAGCATCTAGATTGCTCGAAGAGATACATGTCGGAATTTGCGAACCTCACATGAACGGTTTCGTTTTGGCCAAGAAGATATTAAAAGCAGGGTATTTCTGTATGACTATAGAAACAGACTATATCAAATATGTTCAAAAGTGTCACCAATGCCATATACATGCTGATATGATACGAGTACCGCCCAACGAACTCAATGCAATGAGTTCACCATGGTCTTTCTCTACATGGGGCATGGATGTCATCGGACCAATTGAACTCGCTGCTTCAAACGGACACACATTCATTTTGGTGTCCATAGACTACTTCACAAAATGGGTCGAAATCGCGTCCTACAAGACTGTGACTAAGAAGGTCGTAGCAGATTTTGTCTGGGATTGCATTATTTGTCGATTCAGAGTGCCTGAGTCAATCATTACTGACAATGCCGCCAATCTCAACAGTGACCTGGTGAAAGGTATATGTGAAACATTCAGGATCAAGCATCAAAATTCTACAGCATACAGGACGCAAATGAATGGAGCCGTAGAAGCCGCCAACAAGAACATCAAGAAGATATTAAGGAAAATGGTGGACAACTATAGGCAATGGCACGAAAAGCTACCATTTGCTTTGCTCGGATAGCGTACCACAGTTCGTACATCAACTGGGGCAACTCCATATCTACTAGTCTATGGTACCGAAGTTGTTATCCCAGTGGAAGTAGAGATCCCTTTCTTACGAATTATACAAGAAGTCGAGCTTAACAATGTGGAATAAGTACGGAGCCGATACAAACAACTAGCTCTCATTGATGGTAAAAGAATGAGCGTAGTGTGTCACGGTCAACTCTACCAGAACAGAATGGCAAGGGCTTTCAATAAAAAGGTCTGATCAAGGCAATTCACACCAGGGAAATTGGTGTTGAAGCGAATCTTCCCACATCAGGATGAAGCAAGGGGGAAATTCTCACCCAACTGGAAAGGCCCTTACATGGTTCACCGAGTACTAACAGAAGCAACGTTTATACTTGCAGAAATAGATGGAGAGATCTGGCCAAAACCTATCAATTCGGACGCAGTCAAGAGATATTATGTTTAAGACTATGTTTGCACTTTCTATTTGATGTAACCTGAACTACGCTTGACCTGATTCCCATTTAAGAAGGGATACGTCGGCAACCATGTGGGTTCGGTCACATCATAATAATTTCTTCATTTCCCCTATGGTTAGAAACGGGGGTAAGATCTCGAGTTTGCCCGATCTTGTCATATTTAGAATCGCCAAGGAATGTACCGCAAGAAGTATGCATATAAACTGGGGCAAAATTTTGAGGAGGACCCTCAAAATTCCGAGTTAAGAAGGTTGCAGTGTCTCAGAAGCGCGTCACAATCAATTCGACAAAACTATTTGCTCTCATGTAATATCACAACCACATTTTATATAAACGATTTTCACAAATGCATGTTTTTCGAAAGTCTCTTTTTTTCCCGTAGTAGCCAGACGTTACCCGGTGTGACTCAAACAGGACCTCGAAATAGGAGCAAAGGCAAAGCAAGGAATCAAGAGCAGGAACCAACCTCCCCTCTCCAAAAAAACTCACGATTTTTCTTTAGATGGAGGCACAATGGAAATAATAAGCACGTTCGCAACTATATACATACAAATAAGATCACTATCTTCACACTGACAGAAGTTGCCAAGCACAAACGCGTCAAGCTAAGAATAATCGTCCCCTCTCATATTTAATCATTGCTCTTCCCGCATAGGGCTAAACACTACCCTCATTATTGCATAAGGCTAAGCACTGTCTCCATCCTTTGTATGAGGCTAAGAAATGCTTCCATTATTGCATAAGGCTAAGCACTGTCTCCATCCTTTGTATGAGGCTAAGAAATGCTTCCATTATTGCATAAGGCTAAGCAATGCCTTCCCTTGCACAAGACTAAGCATTGTCTCCATTCTTCACATGAGGATAAGCACTGCCTCCATTATTTCATAAGGCTAAGCATTGCCTTCCCTTGCATGAGACTAAGCATTGTCTCCATCATTTGCATGAGGCTAAGCATTGCCTTCTTCATTGCATAAAGCTAAGCACTGCCTTTTCTTGTATGAGACTAAGCACCGTCTCTATTCTATGCATGAGGCTAAGCACTGCCTCCATACTGCATAGGTATAAGAACTGCCTCACCATTGCATAAGGCTAAGCACTGCCTTTCCTTATATGAGACTAAGCAGTGTCTCTATTCTTTGCATGAGGCTAAGCACTGCCTCCATCATTGCATAAGGCTAAGCATTGCCTTCCTTGCATGAGACTAAGCACCATCTCTATTCTCTGCATGAGGCTAAGCACTGCCTTCATACTGCATAGGGCTAAGCATTGCCTCACCATTGTATAAGGCTAAGCACTGCCTTTCCCTACATGAGACTAAGCATTGTCTCCACTCTTTGCTTCGGGCTAAAACAATGCACTCATTTTATACAAGACTAAGCTTTGTCTCGTCTCGTTCTCGCATATGACAAAGCATCACATATTTCCTCTATCAAACAATCGATACTACCGCATATTTGCATTTCATGGGTTGAAGCATCGCCACATTGTCTGAAGGCGTCATAGTCCGAAGGCACCATCCTCATAGCCCGAAGACACCATGCTATGGCCTGCGAATCCCTTATCATATGCTTCATGACCCAGGACATCATCCTCATCGTCCAAAGACAACTCTCATGGTCCGAAGAGAATTTGCATTATGTTTAAATTTTTGCAATACCCCGTATATTCGTGTGCATCGTGTTTCAAGTTTTGCAGAAAACTCAAAAGGTAATCGTTCTACAAAGAGGAGCAATTCTTGCTCTGGTTTCAATTCACGACGTTCACATCCTTCAATCACCTCAAACGTAACCGATGATCAACAATTGATTACCCTTTGTTCTGAAACTGCTCAAGTATTCGCCTTGTACATTTGTAAAATTCAAACTCATATTCATAGCTCCACCCGAAATTGTCTGACATTGTCATATCCAAAATATCCTTTTTCGAAACATACGACCACTCTTATAACAACTCCATCGGTTTCGTTCACCGTTGGATCCAGAACTACACACGACCTTATTCTCGTAACACTAAGGATATGTAGGAAACTCAGGAACCAGGGTTCGGCCTCCATTTTTTCAAAAACACATCATTCCCCACTCACTTCGGACAAAATTGGTCATTATTTTCTTTACCCGACAACTCTTTCATTATTCCAGGATAAAGAGGGGCAGTTGTTGATACCCAATTTTGTCCTCATATTTTATAAAGTATTCCATATAATTTTGTATTATTATCCAATTTATAGGGGGCAAATAAGTATTTTATATAATTTTCCATAATTCTTTTTAAGCTTTAAAATTGATTTTATTGCATTTTAAATTATTAATTACCCCTTTAAATTATTTTGTGAGGAATTAATCATCCAAATTTATTATTTGCATCCATATATATGTTTCATAATATTTTACTTTATTTTGTATAATCATATTTGCATTTTTAAGCTATTTTACATAATTTTATAGTAATAGCCTATATGATGTGCATAATTATATTTTATTACATTATTTGTGCCCAAATAGCATTTTTTATATTTTTATAATGTTAAACTATTATTTTAAAGCATCTTACTACATAAATAATATTTTTACTATTTGTTAATTACTTCTTATAAATTTTCTTTTATAATATTTGTGTATTTAATTTGTAGCCCAATTTGGAGCCAATTCTGGACCAATTTAATGGCCAAAACGCCCAAAACCTTTAGCCCAAACCAAACAAACCTTTTAATTAACCCGATCGATACCTGTTTTAAATGACTCGCCCCGCATTTTCTTTGTATCTCAGTCGTTGATCTCTGAGATCAACGGTCCATAGGCCATCACCCATCTTTAAACTACCCAACCCCAAACCCTAACACCCATTTCCCTGAGAACGTCGCCTTAAAATCCTCTTATCCTCTCTTCTCTAAAAGAAACCCTAGCCTCCCCCACTCAAATCCCAGTCCCAATCCGATATCACATGGAAATCTTCCATGATTCATTTCCTTTCTTGCACACACGAAGATTCTTACCATCTCCTAAACATTACAAGTATTTGGTACTCGATTATTTATGAAAGCTGAGTCATTGGTGTTCGATCAACTCTGAATCTGTACTATCTTCATGTTCCTGACCTGATACACTCACTACCCGGCCATATGGGTCCAATTTAGTGAGATCATTTACTATTTTTGTTCTCCGTTTTGAACTTGGGTTTGCCTGATTCCTCCTAAATTATTTCTGAATCGATTTTGCATGCTATTCTTTTGTTTTTATATTTAAGTGATTGTTTTTCCTTATTTGTATGTTTAATTTTGCCACTATATAAACCCCTCCCAAAATTCCCCGAATGAGGGTGGAATCACTGAAAATCACTACTACTCTCTTATTCTTATTCATCTTATACTACTATGGGGCTCAATTTCTTGGCTGGCTGAAAGCGAAGGCCGTCGGAATTCGATTATCGAACCTTTCTCAGTGTGAGCACTGCCTGGGGTTCATTCAAAACCCTTGGGAACACTGACGCACTGAGATTCCTCGGTTCTACTGTTTCGTTTTGCTATTGATACTGGAGTATTGCTGAAATTATTCCTCGTGTTTACTTGTTCATTAATCTGTAACTGGTAAAGTGACCTTTGCAATTCCATTCTCTTTCATTTGAGTTCTTGTTTTGCATATCTATGTCTCTGAGATTTTTATGAATCAACATGCTATTGTATACTCCGAAGCTCTTTTTGAGGCTATATACCTTCTAGTAATAGAATTTGCCTATTTGTTGCCTTGATTGTATTTTCTTAAGCTTGTTTGCTCTAATGTATGTGTTCGAGCTTATTACTAAATTGCTTGTTCTGAGTTTAGTTTCTTGTCTTGTTCTGTACTCTTGTGAAGAGTCGAGTCATGCCCAAAACCTGTTTTAATTCTTGTTGAATCATTCATATGTAACCTAATACTTTTCTAGAGTTAACTCTTGATCATGTTATTAGGCTAAATATGCTTTTCCTACTACTTGTAAACTAACGTGTGTTCCCTGCCTTGTCTTATATCTTTATGATAAATCAATGCATGTGTTTCAGACCTGTTGAGTCATTCTTATCCAACCTTCTAAGTTTCTGAGATTGCATTAATTAGTTAAGGCCTGTTTCTATACCATTTAAGTTCTAGTGTATGTTTTGACTTATGCAATCATGTGCTCTTCAGTACTGTTTGAGACCTTAGGGTAAACCTCATGTCTGGCCTTTCTCCTATGTGTGGCCAACTAGTACAAAGTTTGATGCTTGCATGTCCTGTTAATATGAAATTGACATATTGCTTGTATGCCATAAGTGCTCCTGGTATCGGCCGATACTTAGCATGTTAAAGTTATCTCACATTAACTATTTGCTCATGACTCTGTTCTGCTATGCTACTCTCAATAGGGTCCCATGTTAGACATGCTATTGTATCCCACTTGTTCTTGTCTATGACTCTGCCATTTTCTCATATTAAGTCTCTTAGCTAAAGTCTCCTCAACTAGTTCTAAATCATGCTTTAAGCTTTGTTGATGAAACTTGGCATTGTATGTATTCACCCTAAGTAAATATGTGTATGAAGTTTTCTAGTGTTTGACTGGTTGCCGCATGTTACCCCTATTCTTTTGTTGAATAATGGCTCATGCATGAACTTATGTTGTCTTATGTGTAAAAAACCCTTGTTGAAGATTAAGCCCTATTGATTCTCCTAGTTCTCATGTTCTTTGCCTAATCAATCATGTCACTCTTGCTTTCTGAAATGCCTATGTGTTTAGGTGAATCTTGATAAGTATCATATAATCCTGTCTCTATGAGGCATTGCTTCAGGGGTGTTTAATTTATTTTCATGTGTGGTTCATTAATTGGTTTAAGTGGTCAATCTGTTGTTAGTCTTGGCATGAGTTCATGTATGGCCTCGGGCTGTGCAAAATGGGCATACTATCCTGTTTGAGATGCGTTTGGATCTAGGCATGTTATTCGTGTGAGAGAAAGCATGTTGAAGACCCAGTTAATACTGGATTACTTTGTTTGGGCCTGTTCCCAGGCCTGCAGTTGTTCTTTTATGTAATTGTACTCATTATTTAGGCCTGTAATAATTTGTAATAACAAATAATGGGGAGATTAATGAAAAGGGGGCTGGGGTATTCTAATATCTGCGTGAAATGATAGAAAACATGCCTATAGGGTCTGTGTGTTATATTTTCTATTTCAGCATGCCTTGTTCATTATTTTGTTCGGTATGTTGCACACTAATAAAAATCATGCCTATAAGAATCATGCACACCTCATTTATACAATATTCAAATATGTTAGTCTAAGTATCTACCATACTCATTTTCTTTGTTACTACGGTAAATTTAGACAGCACGTCTATAGGATGTATAACATATACTTTATTACCTAGATACTATGCCTATAGGATTTCAAATAATCAATTGGTCAATTGCTTTATTGTACTGTCCATCCAGATATCATGACTATAAAACTCTAATCTTTTAATCAACTACCTCTGTTGTTTTCATTACACTGCCCCGCCTAGATGACATGCCTATAGGAATAAAGCGTTATAAAAAATAAAGTTTGATTGTCAATTGTTAGAAATCCTGCCTATAAGATATTGTCACTCGCTTAAATTTGTTCATGAGGTCAGCGTTATTAATGCTGAACTTTCAAAACTGTTTCATTGCTTAGTTATGCCACTATTAGAAACCATGCCTATAGGACAATGTCATCTACCTAGACACATATTTATAAAATCAGCGCTGATAATTCTGAGTTTACAAACAGTTTAATGCCTCCCTGCCTAAGCCATTGAGAGCAATAACGTCGCACATACGATGCTGGAATTCAGAATCACCTAGAAACCATTCCTATAGGACTCTAAGTCATAATTCCAAAACCATCTACTGCCTATTCTACCGTGTGCATTTGTTGTCTATGTGTGGAGGCTAACTTGGGCCTTTAATTGTCTTTACGTGAAGTCCTATCTGTTTTGAATGTCTCCTAGCTTTCTCATTTTGAGTAACCTAAGTTGAGTTTAGAACCACCTTACAATAGGTTCAAAGCCTCCTGGACCATATGTATGTGACGGGTAGCGCACACATAGGATACGGTTTAGAATTGAGCTAGAACGCCTTAGGTAACGATTTCAACATAGTAATCAGGTAGCAGGAGATGATAGTTTGTCCCCGCTGAATAATATGAGTAACCCCTACCTTAAGGGAGTTGCGAAGTATTATTTATGTTGCACGGGGTGATCCTTTAGGATAAAAAAAAACTTAGGACCCCCTCCCTTTTTCTTTATATACTTGTTATTCACACTTAGTCATTTAACGTAGGCTAATGTCGTTGTACCTTTGTAACCTTTAAGATTTGTATTGATCATCTATTCTTATGTGTTATAATAAAGTCTTCAACTTTTATACCTTTCCTCGCTTGTTTGATCACCTACCCTAATCATCTAATCCACATAGTTTAAATTTTAGTTGGGACCTACAGTTGTGGACCTCGAAGAGTGCCTAACACCTTCTCTTTGAGGTAATTTGAGTCGTTACCCGATCTTTGGTGACGTAGACTAATCAAACAGAGTTATTTGTAAATAGGTATCCTAATGCACCTTAAAAATCGTTAGGTGGCGAATCTCCTCTTTTAATACCTCTCTTAAAAGAGTTGTCACACGTTGAAGCCCGCCTTCGCAAGAAAATGGGGCACGACAAGGTCCCCATACTATTCGCATCCCCACATCTCCTCCAAGCCCCCATTGTCACACCTCCTTTTTCCGAGAAATAAGGAGTTTTTTCAATTAAAGTGACGTAATTCGAAATGAGATTTTTAATTAATTAGAGTCGCCACTTGGAATATTTATTATGGTGTCCCAACTCACTGATTTATTTTAAAATCCCAAATCGAAGAAATTGACTCTGTTTAAGTCCGCGAAAACCAGAAGACCGGGTAAGAAATTTTGTTAACCCGGGAAAAGGTGTTAGACATTCCCTAATTCTGTGGTTTTAACACTATCGCTTTAATCATACCTGGCTTAATTAATTATTTAATTACGTATTTTAGAGCCTATGTGTATTTTACCGCTTACCGCTTCTAATTACGACGTTATGGATTTAACCTTTGAAACTGATCACATGTGCGTAATTCCGTTTTTATTTAGCGCGCTAAAAAATATGTCACGTGTATGTGTACATAATTAATAATAATTTATTATTATTAAGATGGGTTGGCCAAAGTCGCGCGAACGCGTACCTTAATTCATGTTTGGGATCATAATTATATCATGCAAACATATACATAATCACGATAATAGGTTATAAGCGCGCCTAAAGCAACTACGAATATTTGAAATCGTTTAATTTTCTAACAGTTCTTCGAAGTAGTCCGCAAAAACCATGGATTACGGATAGAGAGAATTATGGTGTAAGAGATGCGTGGTCTTTAATTTTATTAAAGTAGCATTGAAACTAGCTATATGTCGTGTGGAAACATCATGACTTATTGGCTCATAATAGTTCTATTTTTGGGGATCAATTTATAGCCGAAGTTCAGTTCTGGTTTTGCTATTATATAGTAAAGTGCCTTATTTATTCTAAAATCACTAGAATAACTGTTTATTTGGGCGTAATAACTGGGACAACGTTTGGGTATTATATGTTTAATTCCAGAGTAACAAAACTGACTCGAATATGAGCCAATATCAGCCCACAATGAGGGTTACCCATCTATCTACTAAATGGCTCATCTAAAGCCCAATGACAGCCTCAACGCATGGGCCTGGTACGATTAAATTGGACCAGGCCAGTCACGTCCCAAATGCCATACGTGTGCAATCAATAAACTTTTACAATTAGTTTACAACATTGTTATAATAAAACCAAATAACATTAGAAAAAAGAGGAAATAATGAAACTGGTGTGAAAATAAATTGTTATAATATTGTTCATTCTAATAGAATTAATACTATAGCTTATACACTCCCAATCTGACTTTGCCATATCCAAACTTAATTACTCCATGCTTGAAATACTTATGATGTGTTAATTTTAAACGAGCAAAGTAATCTATTAATAAACCAAATCTGCCCGATATAAACAATTCCTATGTGACAGACAATCAATCAATAATTAATCATAAAGGGGCATTTAATATTAGAAGCAGGCTTACTACTGCAATTTCAACATGTCGTATGGCATGTTTTAGGCATACAATGAGTAGGAGATTAAAGAAATATATACAATATATTCAACTTATAACTCGAAAATAGATTCCAAACAATAGTCAAGCAGACACAACTTGAGGAATATCAAACAAATTAACAACAATGAAACACAACAAAGCAGTCAACAACTCTATGCTTCAAATAAACTGAATGTACAGTATTTTATCAAGAATGGTACCTGGCTTACAGTAGAATAGACAAAAAGAAAATAAATCTCTGAAGTTGGAAAGGAGCAACAGCAAGAGCAAACGCAGCAGCAGAAAACAATACAAAACATCTTTAAACCCCACTCCCAAAAATTCACAAAGAACCCAAAACTAATGAAACAATGTTGATGAATTCGATAGTTCTCTTCTTTTGTTTTAGATCTGATTCCAACTTTTAGAGTGTTTTCTGTGAGAAAAATGAGTGAGGATGAGGTAATTTGCAGAGAATCAGTGTGTGTCTAGTGAGGGGATGTGAGGTCTGTTATATAGAGTATAAGTGTGTGCCTATCTGCAGAAAAATCAGAGAATGTGTAGGAAAATTTGTCACTTGTAAAGGTGGGAAAAGGCATCTTTTTCAACAGAGTTTGTACAATTGTCCCTTTCCAATTATTCCTCCTTATTTTCCAGCATTTTTACTCTTCTGTATTTCCCCTTTTAACCCAAATTATACGATCTCCCTTTTTTTATATTAGTTTATTGCTGTTAGGTCCCTTACATACTCTAGAAATTTCTAAATCAATAACAGAAAGAGATTCTCTAAGCCTAAAATCCAAAACTACCCCTCCATACTTCTATTTTTTACTTAACATACCGCCTTCTAGAACTTCAATCCTTCCGACCCCAAATTCAAACTAGCGGGCCTGCCTCTTGAGCAGAACAAACCCAATACAAAATTGAATTAATGGACTCCCAAGCTAAAAGCCCAAATCCAAACATACCTCAATCATAATTAACAAACAAACCAAAGATGCAACTCAAGTGTTAACTAAACATGGACTTAATCTAGACATGAAATGATTTATTGACTAATTCAAGCATGTAAACAAAATCAATAATTAGCTGAGATTAACTAATAGTCAAGAAAACCAAATGAACAAAGAAATGAAAGAAATTAGAAAGGGATTACCTATTGGAGACATCACTGTCGGTTTCAAACAATCTGGGCAGTGGTCGATATCATCACACGAGCATTGGTTTACGCTTTAAAAAGCGGAGCTAGTGCTACGTATATTGATATTAACCACGACCGGTCATAAAACTGAATGCAAGATGATGATGAAAGGGGTGGAGTTCTGGTGGGTCAGTTGGTGATCGATCGGAGTCCGGCCGTCGTGAAATGTCATGCAACCAACATCACTCGTAAGGTTTCAAAAAGACCAATTGACTGATACAATATGATGCACATTGGAGCTCAAGTCATATTAGAAATCAAAAAAGGAAGAAAAGAATTTAGGGTTCAAATCCTAGATTTACTAATCGAGCAGTTTGAGGCGGACTTAGGGGAAAATGATGGTAGATCAGAGTTGAGGGGAAGATGAGGATTGTAGGGTGAAATTTTGAGGTTGTTTGGAGCTTGGCCGCCGGTCAGAGATGGATTTGGGGGTAGTATGCGGCTAGGGTTAGAGAGATTTGAGAGAGATGAGAAAATGAGGGGTCTCCAGGGTTTGGGGGTCGGGTTAGGACAATTTTAAGGGGCAAGGAAGTGAGTTCACAACCGTTGGATCATAGGAAATGAAGGGTTGAGATTGGTTAGGTCTGAAACAACGTCGTTTGGTCTTGGGGTGGGACTGGACTGGATTCATGTGGGTCTGGGCTGGGCAAATTTGAACCTTGCATGGGTATTGGTCTGCCAGAACTTGTTTGGCCCAATCCAACAAAATGCAAGCCAATATAATCCCCATTTTCATCTTTGTTACGCTCTTTTGCAAAATTAACCACTTCAAACTCAAACTCTAATTAAATCCAATTTTAACCTACTCAATCTAATTTACCTAATCCTTAATTAACATTTCAAAACATCGTGCAAGAAATGTCTAAAGTATTTTTGGTATTTTATATTTTAGTAATGCAATAAATATGCAACTAGATGCTAAAAATTCAATTAAAGGAAATGTAAGTAAATGCCATAAAAATGTAAGTAAATGCCATAAAAATGCAAACAACAAAACAAAGAAAAATCTCTAACAATTCTATAAATCTTAAAAACAAATAATTAGAAAACTATTTTGGGACTTAAGGAGCGCCTTTATGCAGGGCAAAAATTACGTGCTCACAGCTGCCCCTCTTTGCTCGGAAACATGAAGAGTTTTCGGGCAAAGATAAAGTGAGCAATTACGAGCAATTTTTGCCCGCTTGGTGCTCCATAAGAAGTATTTTGAAAGAGTTTGACCGAACCTTACTTCTGAGGTTGCCTACATATCTTTGGCTATAAAGGAATCAGGTCAGTGTAGTTCTGGAAGTTTTTGTAACTGGACTACCGAAAAGCTGTGATTTTACTGCTATTACTACGGTTGCTCCCTGCTAAACTCTTTATTACACCAAAATCAGTATAAAAAGAAGCTAAACAAGCCTACCAGTTATGAATTACAAGATTCCTATCTATAAGATTTATAAAACTTGATCTCGAATCTTGACTGGTTCTTCACGCAAACTCTGATCTGAACCTAGATGCTTGCTAACTGCAGGTGTTAGTTCATTCTTCTATGGCTTCTTCTGATCAAAACGGGAAATGTAATGCTCGTGACTTCAGCCCTATCTTGATCAGTCCACATCTTTTTATCTGCTTCTGCATTTTGGATTCACTTCCTTTTTCTTTTCTTTTCTTTTCTCTATTCTGGATTAAGACTTCTTCTTTTAATCATCTCGAATCTTGTGTCTCAAGGTAAAACCTGCTTAGACATCAAAACAAACAAACGAACAAATTTTTTTCTACCCCAGTTTTTACTAGAAAAATTTTGTGAGTTATTTGTAACAAAAACTCTAAACTACTTCATTATTAAAAGCAATAAAAAGTCGGGAATGGTGTACCCTGGGAAAATATGGTTCTTTACAATGGTGTACCCTGATTGGCTAAATGGTGCCTCAACTAAGGATTGGTGTACCTTATATTGGGAAACATCAACTAGGAAGTGGCGACCCGATGTTGGAAAAGGAGACTAGGGAGTGGAGACCCTATGTTAAAAAAGAAGACTAGGGAGTGTAGACCATATGTCTAAAATAACATCAACTAGGGAGTGGAGACCCTATGTTTGAAAATGAGACTACGGATTGGAGACCCTATGTCTAAATTAAAATCAATTAGGGAGTGGAGACCCTATGTTGGAAAAGGAGACTAGGGAGTGGAGACCCTATGTCTAAAATAAAATCAACTAGGGAGTGGAGACCATATGTTGGAAAAGGAGACTAGGGAGTGGAGACCCTATGTCTAAAATAAAATCAACTAGGGAGTGGAGACCCTATATTGGAAAGAATACTAGGGAGTGGAGACTCTATGTCTAAAATAATATCAACTAGGGAGTGGAGACCCTATGTTGGAAAACACAGTTAGGGATTGGTTTACCCTATACTACCATGATTTTGAACTTTTTTTTTTTTGATTAAGAGAATGAGTAAAACGCGGGAAATAATTTAGATAAGACTTATATGTTTGGAGTTGTTGCTGTTGCAGAGCTATTTTAGTCTTCGCGCAGTTTCTTTTGGTTGCACCTGCTTCTTGCAAGGTTACTTTTGGATCACACCTTTTTCCTGTTTTTCAAACAAAGAATAATTGTTAGTTTGAAACAATGGTTGGTTTTGTGGCCTTGAGTGTTTCAGTCGCTTGATCTTGGCCAGCTTCTTTGATGATACTTTCACTTGCAACTGGTTGTTTCCTGAATACCGATTACATTTCTGGCCCCGGAGAACCTTTGGCTTTTCCAAAACTTTACAATGACGGTTGGTCGCGTGGGACTTAACCTTTTTCAGCTTTATTTTGCCTTTGTGGGCATTTGACTTATTTCTTTCAATTTTTAACTTCAGGGCATTGGGGAACCTTTGACTTTTTAAACTTCGCAAGATGGTTAGTCGTGCGGGACCTAACCTTTTCAACTTCATTTTTCCCTTGTAAGCACTTCGATTTGATTTCTTTCTTCCTAGAGTTTTTGATCTCGAAGCATCAGCCACCATGGCCAGTCGAGGTCGACTTGATGCCCCTGCCGAGGCTAGGTGCATTTTTTGCATATTAGCTTGTATTAAATGAGAGCCTTATAAATCAATCTTGACATCCCTTCTTTGCCTTAGTTTTTGGAACAAGGTTAGACCGAAAAGGGATTCAAAGAAAAATAAATAACGGAATGGAGAATGAGTTTAAACAAGAGGTATCACTTTCGGGGAAAGGAAAGAAGGACTTATCTAGATTACATGCGGATTTCAATGAACATGACATACCCTTCGGACTGGATGCCTGATCTGTATAAACCGTCCGGCTCTCACAAATTCATCACAGCTTTTGCCTCAAAACCGAGAAACCTTTCCCAGGACTGTGTCGGTGCCAATGGCTGTGAGTATCCTCTTTTTCGATCAGTGGCGCCCTTTGCGGGTTTTCACCAACTGACCTCTCTCATTTCTCTTCTCACCATCGCCTTATAGTGCTCTTTGCGAGTTTTCACTAACACGATTCTCTCATTTTTAATTTCTCTACTTACCATCATCTTACGGTGCCCTTGAGGGTTTTTACCAACAAGACTCTCGCATTTTATTTCTCTCATTTGGTTATATCAGATCTAAGTGATTGTATCATCCAATTCTTGAACATTTTCGTTGATTGATCGGAAGGACTTGAAAATGATTTGGGTAAAAAGGATTTGGATTGAATTACAACTTTGGAACCTTTCAGGTGAAACTATTGCCGAACCATTATAACATCTGCCCTAGTTTTAATTTTTTGGGGAATGTGGATTTTTATTTTGGTGTGACTGAACTCCAGAGAGAGGTTGCCTATGTATCCTTTCGAAATCAAGTCGAACGTAGTTCAATGAATTTTGTTTTTTGATTTTTTTCTTCTTATTTTTTTAAAACATACTTTCCACGTTCCAAAGAGGGTAATCAAAGAAAGGTAACTAGCTCAAAGGGTTGGCAAAAAGGGTTAATGATATTTGAGTAGCAAGAATGAAAGCCTCCGTCATCCCAATCGGAGAACATTAATGTTGCATAGAGGGTCAAACATAGTACCTTTTGACTATATCCGTATTGACAATTATTTCATGGATATTTTCTTTGATACTTCCGAGGTACAACGCTCTCTTTTGGCAGTACTCTCGTTACAATGTATGGACCTTTCCAATTTGGAGCCAATTTCCCTCTAGCTTCTTCATGAAGTGGGAGAATACGTCTTAGAATGAGTTGTCCCGCTTCAAATTTCTGGGCCACACTTTCTTGTTGAAGGCATTGACCATTCTTTGTTGGTACAACTGTCACTGACAAACTGCGGCCAATCATTTTTCATCAATCAAAGTTAATTATTCCAACCGGGTCTTGATCCATTCTTCATCCTCAATCTTGGCTTCGACAATGATCCAAAGAGAGGGAATTTCAACTTCTGCAGGTTTCATTAGGACTTGTCTTAGGCTCATTCTCATACTATTCTGATTCTCTATTTTATTTCCTTAACCGTATCTTCATTGTATTATGCTTCCTGATTCATTATTTCGAAGTCTGACGGCGTTTTAGGATCTAGGCATGAAATCCGCAAGTATGTCATATTATTAAAATCTGCATTTAAGCGAATAAAAAGAGAATAAGAAAATTGACAAGATTAAGAGAAGAGGTATTCACGGACGATGAAATATTAATTTCATTTCTTTGATTTTTTTTTTAAACGATAGAAGGGTTTACATCAGAAAGTAAAGACAATAAAGTAAAACATCCGAATTACACCCTGAAATAATCCGGACGCAAAAAGGATAACAAGACCGGCTACCGAGACTCCCATCTGACAGAGAACTTTTCATGGTTTGGCGATTGTTTTAGGTTTATCTTCTACAACAGCAATAACTACTATGGCTTTCAGTGCTAGATCAAATTCTCTATCATCACAGATCATTCCAACGACTGGCCCAATATTGTGAGTAGGCAATAGATTGTTCGTCATACTAGAGGCCTCTTCTTCCTTAAGAACTATTGACTTGACCTCAATAAGGTCCCCCACTGCTCTTTTGAGAGTCCAACAATCATTAGTATCGGTCCCACTGCTCCAGAGTGGTATTCACATGGGGACCCGGGGTTCGACCGGTTCGGGGCCACTGGATGCAGCAGACCTAGCCTGATTAGATTTTGAAATAAACTTGAATATGACTCACCAATAGGGGTGAACTGATTCCTTTTGAGGGGCTCTCTAGGGTGAGGATTGTATTGGGGAACATTTGGTTGGGGATTATATGGAGCTTGGTAAGGACGGGCATTTCTGGGAGGTGGAGCTCAGTTTTATGGATAATGCTGTGGGTAAGGTTGCATCTTCATCACTGCATAGTGAGGCATTGCCACGCCGTATGCAGCATCATGATGATGGTAATAATATTGTGGGGTTCTTGGCGGCACATATGATTGGTTGAATGACCTGCAGACCCCCTTGAGCTTGAAGCTATCATGGCTCCCTTTTCTCTCATGTTTCTGTTTATCAAACCCTCTGAACCATTCGGAATGGCTTGTGATGTGGCCTTAAAGGCACCATGACTCAAGATTCGGCCCATTTTTAAACCATTATCAACCATCTCCCTAATTTTGATAGCCTCAGCGAACCGCTCACCCATAGCGGACATCATGTTCTGGAAGTAGTCTGCCTCTTGGGCCTGTAGGAAGACCGTAACCATTTCTGCTTCGTCCATTGGAGGCTTTACCCTGGCGGCTTGCTCGCGCCATTTGACGGCATATTCACGAAAACTTTTTGCGGTTTTCTTTTTCAAATTGGACAAAGAGTTTCTGTCGGGAGCGATGTCCACATTATACTGGAACTGGCAGACAAAATCTCGGGCCAAATCGTCCCACACAGGCCAATGGGTAATTTCTTGGTCCATGTACCACTCTGAAGCAATTCCGGTGAGACTTTCTCCAAAATAGGCCATTAACAACTCCTCTTTTCCACCAGCGCCCCTCAACTAGTTACAGTATCTTTTCAGGTGAACGATCGGGTCTCCGTGCCCATCGTACTTTTCAAATTTTGGCATCTTGAAGCCAGTTGGCAAGTGAACATGTGGAAATATGCATAAGTCAGAGTAGGAGACACTCTTTTGGCCTCTCAGGCCCTACATACTCTTTAAGCTCTGCTCCAAGCTTTTCATCTTCCGAGCCATTTCCTCTTGATCGGGATTCTTGACAACATTTTCTTGCTCAACAGAGAAGTCACATTGCGGAGGTTGAGTAAATGAGTATGGGATCACATATGTTATTTCTGGTTGAAACTGTGGACCTTAAAAGGTGAACGTTGGAGGCTCAACATACGGCTGTGGTATAGTCGGTTATGCTGTGGTGCAAATCGGTGCTATAGAGAACATTGCTGGTCGTGCCTTTAAACCCGGCGCCTGGGGGCGAATCACACAAGGCATGCCAGGACCGTTAAATGGCATTGGAGGGTACCCGTACATGATGAACATGTTGGACACTGGCACGTTGGTAGCCCCGCCTGATCTTGGGATCAACCCAGGGAACCCAGGGATTGCATTCAGCAATTCCCTACCATTAGACCAGGCGTCCCACATTTCCATCATGTGGAGACACAACATCCTATTCTCTTCAACAGTTTCTGATTCGTTGTGGAATAGCCAATGTCGGGCAATCCTTAGGATCGATAATTGATAGGTGACTTTTGGAGGTCATAGGAACCTTGCCTTTAGATCTTGTGAAGTATGGATGGGAAGGCGGATTACCAACAAAACCAACCACCTGAATAGAACCTTGCTAATGGCATACACAACAACCTTGTTAGTTTGAGACATTTAACAGATAGGAAATCGCACGTTGGGATGCAATGCACCTAAACAGTTAAACACTTCTACCATATGATTGATCGGTCGCGTGTTTCATCACGGCTTTCATTATCCCTTGCCACTCTGCAACTCTTTTCTTCCATTTTGTGTTCTTTGTTGGTTTTACCGCTCTCTTTCTCTTGATTTTCTCATCCTATTTTTGTTACTCTTTATTTCCTTTCTTCTTCTTCTTCTTCTTCTTCTTCTTCTTCGTCTTCTTCTCATTTTTTCCTATTTTTTTCTCTTTTTTTTTGTTTATTTTTCCATTCGGTTTGCTTATGGCTTTGATCGTATTCGATGGGGATTGCCTACGTATCATGACGCCACATGAATCAGATCATCACGTAGTTTAGGGGAATAAATGCAGAATGAAAGCAAAGAAAATTTTAGGGTTTTTCAATATTTCATTAATAATATCTTTTTAGTTTTTTCATTACAAAGACTCGAAGACATTGATGACTGACTTAAAGAAAAACATACAAACTCGAAGCAAAATAACAACAGACTCGAAATGGACGAAATGGACGAAAGGACAAACAGACTTGATGCGAGGAAAAAGTAAATTACAGACTCAAAGACTGAACAATCAAGAACACAAATGAGCCTCAAATGTTATTCCAAGGGCCCGAGTGGCTTCAGCTGGTCTTGGTGCGGGCCTGCTTGTAAGCTATTCCTGAAGGAACTCGAGGTTGGCCATGACCTGATGAGCAAAAGACAACACTGAAGAAAAGAACATAGCTCGAGTCATATTTTCACACTCATTGAATTTTATTGCAGTGTAGTGAGTTATTTCTTTGATTCTAAGCTTGATGCTTCCCTTCTCTTGGAGCATACGTCCAATCTGTTATTTCAGAATTTCCACTATTTGCATGGGCTCGTTATTTTGATTTTGCAAAATTAGCACGCTCTCTTCCAATTTGTTGATTATGTCATAGCAATGCCCCATTTCCATCCTGAAGTCCTTCACTTGTTGACCCATTTCGTTTTCAACAACGGCCAACTCTTTCCTTAAGATCGCGACTTCTCTGTCATAACTTTGCTTCACCTGGCGGGCTAACCTTGTCTCTTCTTCTGCATATTTCCCCAGCTGGACAATCCCTGCCTGGGCTTTTGCCAAATCTTTCTCGGCTTTGTCAAGTCGGTCGCATAGTCATGCACTTTTTGCCTCAAGTTTCTCATGATCTTTTCGTCCCGTTCACTCCTCACAGGGCTTTCAGCGGTTATTCTCATTTCCCGGAGCTGGGCTCGGAGCACCTCGTTCTCACCGGTCAAACTTTTCTTTTCACCTCCAGCCTATTGCGCTTGTAAGTCATTCTTAAATTTGAGGTTTCTCAGCTTTTCTTCTAAGGCGTGAATGGTTTCTTGGTATCCCTTTTCCTTTTCTCCCCAGGCCAGCCGTTCTCGGATTTTATCATCAAAAGCCTGAACATGAGGCCTTTTGGCGGGCCTTTCGGACTCGGGCCTTGGCTCATCATCCACTTGAGACCTTTTCTCGAACCATATAGCATAACCTGGGTCTACCTCTCCTCTTGCGGGATTTGGAACCTGGGTATCATCTTTCAAGTACCAGCGGCCATTCCAAATTTGTTGGATTAAAGTCTGGGGGAGTGGAGCTTCTGGGTGTAGCTCAATGACTTGGACACTTAAATCTTCATCCTCGGGCACCACTTGGTACCTTTCCAGTTGTCTTAGAACTCTCTGTGGTGCATACGGTTGGATACTTCTCAAACCCAACAACAACATATAGCTTTTCAAAGCCGACATGTGTATCACTTCCCTTACCGGGAGCCATCTCAAAGTCTACTCAATCTGACTCGCGTTTAAAGATCTTAGATGGGATATCCATGCCTCCACCCCCTTCCGGAGAATTGTAATCTTTTACTCTTTCCTCATAACTCTCGATAAAGTTATTCTTGCTCGAGCCATAACTCATGAATTTGGGGTGATGACGGAGATGCTCGATCAACCACATCTGCAATAAAAAATTGCATCCTTCGAAGAACTTTGCCTTGGATTTACATAATGTCAATGCCCGATAAATGTCTGATAGTATAATCGGAGCAAGCGTGTGATTCTTTTTGCTAATGAGGACCTGCGCAATTATGAAAATGCGGATATCAATTGTCCGCTCTTCATTTGGGAAGACCATAATTCCCAAAAATGCCACTATGAAAGCAACGCAACGATGAATTTGCCATGTGTCCTTGTTCTGCTTGTTGTTTAGGCCCTTTTCATGCACTTCAAAACCATTTGAGTACCCAAACCTCGAGTACAAGAAGCACAAGGAACACTATCCTCTGTCTACATTATTTTTTCTGATTTGCTTACTTATATTCAAAAGATCAAAGAATCGATGCACGGATAGAGTCCTTGGGAATATGAGTTACTGGTTTCTCAAATCCCTGTCGAAACGTGAATATCCAACTATTTCTTCTAAAGTGGGAGTAAGCTTAAAATTCGAGAAGCGGAAGACGTTGTGAACGGGATCCCAGAAGGTCACTAGTGCCTCAATCAAATCGTCATGTGGTTTAACTTTCATAATATCTGTAAGGGCGCCCAAGTGCTTAGTTACCCCATCCTGACCATCTTTCCCTAAGTTGTACCACCACATTTGAAGCTGTAGTGGAGCGTGATTTACAACCATTAATGATGGGTTTTGGACAATGCTCATTTTGTACCCTTGGATGGTTAGGGTTAGGGTTGACACTAGTTCCAAAAGACAAACCAATGGACTCTTTTTGCAAATCAACCTTTAATTTTCTAAGGAAAAACCAAATGGAGGTTCGCTAATTTATGCAATATTAGCCCAAAGCAAGGATGGATATTTTTTGCAATAAGGACCCCTTCACACTTTCAAGGAAAGTTTTAAGGCCGGGGAAAGACACTTATGGCAAAGTGATGCCAAATTGACAGACATGCATGTTCTTGCGAGAATAGCCCTTCGACAATTTTGGAGATGTTCTAAGGCTATTCCGACAAAAATGGCTCGTGATGCAACCGAAGCTGGGTCGGCTTACTCATCTGACCAAAACACTGGACACATTTTATTATTTTTGGTTATTTTTGCAAAAATGAGGCCGAACCCTATGGAGGTTGCCTACGTATCTCACATCCGGTGAGAATCAAACCTGCGTAGTTCGGTCAATTTTGACAGAATGATACTTGAAAAAATTTGGCTCATTTTGAAATGATTTTTCTTTCTTTTTTCTTCAAAATTTCGACAAAGTTTCAGGATTTTTCAAATACCTATGTTTTTCAGAACCAGGTGAATCTTCTCTTTCCTACATCACTCTTGTTTTTTTCTTGATTTTCTTTCCCTATTCTAGAAGCCAGTCAATATACAAGCCGAAACAAACAAATGCACAAATATCACGTAGGATGCATCAGGATGGTCTTTTATTTTTGGTACACCTGTCCTAGACAGACCCACCCCTATGTTGAGTCCCCAAAGTCAAATGCACGTGATGCAAACAAACGTTCCTACTAGGGATCCGACATGGGGCTATGTTATTCTAGGTTTAAATCCAGAGGGGAGTGTTTAAGACCTGACTTACCCAAGCAGACAACTCGAGCCGAGGTGGGGGCAACGTACCGGGAGAACAAAAGTCTACCCGACCTAGTTACTGATCCAGTCTTGTTCTATTTGGTATGACCTATAACAGAAAAGTGGGCCACGCGCACGTGTGCACCATAAATTCATAAGACTGGGAAGGGGGCGTAAGAAGACAGTTTATACAATTCAGATAATATCAAAGCGATAAATGAGCGGTAATTAGCACGTTAGGCCCACAAATATAATACTATCATACACTCAATAAAGCCAAATATAGATCACATTACAAGCTCGAGTTCTGAACCCTGAACCAAAGATTCTGGGTTCTTGTCCCCAACAGAGTCGCAAGAGCTGTCACACATCTTTTTTTTCGAGGAATATGAAAATTTTCTAATTAAAGTGACATTATTCGAAATGAGATTATTTAATTAATTAGAGTCGCCATTTGAAATATTTATTATGGTGTCCCAAGTCACCGGTTTGTTTTAAAATCCCAAATCGAGAAAATTGACTCTGTTTAAGCCTGCGAATACTAGAAGACCGGGTAAGAAATTCTGTTAACCCGGGAGATGATGTTAGGCATTCCCAGATTCTGTGATTTTAACACGATCTCTTTAATCATACATGGCTTAATTAATTATTTAATTACATATTTTAGAACCTATGTGTATTTTACCTCTTACCGCTTTTAATTATGGCACTATGGATTTAACCTTTGAAACGGATCACATGTGCGTAATTCTGTTTTTATTTAGCGCGCTAAAAATCATGTCGCGTGTACATGTACATAATTAATAATACTTTATTATTACTAAGATGGTTTGGCCAAAGTCGTGTGAACGCGTATCTTGATTCATGTTTGGAATCATAATTATGTCATGCGAACGTATACATGATCACGATAATAGGTTATAAGCGTGCCTAAAGCAACTACGAATATTTGAAATCGTTTAATTTTCTAACAGTTCTTCGAAGTAGTCCGCAAAAACCATGGATTACGGATAAAGAGGATTATGGTGCAAGAGATGCATAATTTTTAATTTTATTAATGTAGCATTAGAACTAGCTATATGCCGTGTGGAAACATCGTGACTTATTGGCTCATAATAGTTTTATTTTTTGGGATCAATTTATGGTCGAAGTTCAGTTCTAGTTTTGCTATTATATAGTAAAGTTCATTATTTAAACTAAAATCACTAGAATAACTGTTTATTTGGGCATAATAACAGGGACAACGTTTGGGTATTCTATGTTTAATTCCAGAGTAACAAAGCTGACTCGTCTATGAGCCAATATCAGCCCACAATGAGGGTTACCCCTCTATCTACTAAATGGCTCATCTAAAGCTCAATGACAGCCTCAACGCATGGCCCTGGTACGATTAAATTGGACTATGCCAGTCAGGTCCCAAATGTCATACGTGTGCAATCAACAAATTTTTACAATTAATTTACAACATTATAACAATAAAATCAAATAACATTAGAGCAAAGAGGAAATACTAAAACTGTTGTGAAAATGAATTGTTACAACATTGTTCATTCTAATAGAATTAATACTATAGCTTTTACACTCCCAATCTGACTTCGCCATATTCAAACTTAATTATTCCATGCTTGAAATACTTGTGAAATATTAATTTTAAATGAGCAAAGTAACCTATTAATAAACCAAATCTGCCCGATCTAAACATTTCCTATGCGACAGACAATCGATTAATAATTAATCATAAAGGGGCATTTAATATTAGAAGCAGGCTTACTACTGCAATTTCAACATGTCGTGTGGCATGTTTTAGGCATATAATAAGTAGGAGAATAACGGAATATATACAATATATTCAACTTATAACTCAAAACTAGATTCCAAACAATAGTCAAGCAGACACAACTTGAGTAATATCAAACAAATTATCAACAATGAAATACAACAAAGCAGTCAACAACTCTCTGTTTCAAATAAACTGAATTTATATTATTTGATCGGGGATGGTACCTGGCTTACAACAGAATAGACAAAAAGAAAAAAAATCTTTGAAGTTAGAAAGGAGCAACAACAAGAGCAAACGCGGTAGCAGAAAATAATACAGAACATCTTTAAACCCCGCTCCCAAAAATCCACAAAGAACCCAGAAATAATAAAACAATGTTGATGAATTCGACAATTCTTTTTCTTTTGTTTTGGATCTGATTTCAACTTTCAGAGTGTTTTCTATGAGAAAAATGAGTGAGGATGAGAAAATTTGCAGAGAATCAGTGTGTGCCTAGTGAAGGGATGTGAGGTGTGTTTATGGAGTATGAGTGTGTGCCTATCTGCAGAAAAATCAGAGAATGTGTAGGAAAATTTGTCAGCTGTAGAGGTGGGAAAATGCATCTTTTTCAACAGATTTTGTACAGTTGTTCCTTTCAAATTATTCCTCCTTATTTTCAAGCCCTTTTACTCTTGTGTATTCCCCTTTTAACCCCAAATTACACGATCTCACCTTTTCTTTATCTATTTATTGCTATTATGTCTCTTTCATACTCTAGAACTTTCTAAATCATTAACAGAAAGAGATTCTCTGAGCCTAAAATCCTAAACCACCCCTCCATACTTCTGTTTTGTACTTAACATGCCGCTTTCTAGAACTTCAATCCTTCCAACCCCAAATTCAAACCAGCGGGCCTGCCTCTTGAGCAGAACAAACCCAATAAGAAATTGAATCAACAGACTCCCAAGCTAAAAGCCCAAATCCAAACAGACCTCAATCATAATTAACAAACAAACCAAAGATGCAACTCAAGTGTTAACTAAACATGGACTTAATCTAGACATGAAATGGTTTATTGACTAATTCAAGCATGTAAACAAAATTAATAATGAACTGAGATTAACTGACAGTCAAGAAAAGCAAATGAACAAAGAAATGAAGGAAATTAGAAAGGGATTACCTATTGGAGACATCGCTGCCGGTTTCAAACAATCCGGGCAGTGGTCGATATCATCACACGAACACTGGTTTACGCTTTAAAAAGTGAAACCAGTGCTACGTATATCGATATTAACCACGGACGGTCATAAAACTGAACGCAAGATGATGAAGAAAGGGTTGGAGTTCTGGTGGGTACTGGGTAATCGACCTGAGTCCGACCTTCGTGAAATGTCATGCAACCAACATCACTCAAAAGGTTTCATAAAAGACCAATTGACTGATACAATATGATGTCCATTGGAGCTCAAGTCAGATTAGAAATAGAAAAAGTAAGAAAAGAATTTAGGGTTCAAATCTTAGATTTACTAATCGAGCAGCTTGAGACGGACTTAGGGGAAAATGATGGTAGATCAGAGTTGAGGGGAAGATGAGGATTGTAGGGTAAAATTTTGAGGTTGTTTGGAGCTTGGCAGCCGGTCAAAGATGGATTTGGGGATAGTAGGCGTCTAGGGTTAGAGAGTTTTGAGAGAGATGAGAGAATGAGGGGTCTCTAGGGTTTGGGGGTCGGGTTAGGACAATTTTAATGGGCAAGGAAGTGAGTTCACAACCGTTGGATCATAGGAAATGAAGGGTTGCGATTGGTTAGGTCTGAAACGACGTCGTTTGGTCTTGGGGTGGGACTGGACCGGATTCATATGGGTCTGGGCTGGGCAAATTTGAACCTTGCATGGGTATTGGTCTGCCACAACTTGTTTGGCCCAATCCAACAAAATGCAAGCCAATATAATCCCTTTTTCTTCTTTATTAGGCTCTTTTGCAAAATTAACCACTTCAAACTCAAACTCTAATTAAATCCAATTTTAACCTATTCAATTTAATTTACCTAATCCTTAATTAACATTTCAAAACATCATGCAAGAAATGTCTAAAGTATTTTTGGTATTTTATATTTTAGCAATGCAATAAATATGCAACTAGATGCTAAAAATTCAATTAAAGTCGAAAAATATAAAAGATGAAAGATAAATTATTTTTGACTTTTTTCATGATTTAAAATGCCTCTAAAAATGCAAGTAAATGCCATAAACATGCAAACAACAAAATAAAGAAAAATCTTTAACAATTCTATAAATCTTAAAAATAAATAATTAGAAAACTATTTTGGGACTTAAGGAGCGCCTTTATGCAGGGCAAAAATTGCGTGCTCAGAGCCATATCCAACAACTTCTCACTAGAGCCTTAGCTTTGTCCTCTGTCGAGGCTCCCCACTTGATCTTAGGTTGACCAAACACCGCTCTCTTCTTGTTCTCCCTCTTAATCAAAGAGATCAAATATACGATCTCCGAAATTTCATAAACTCTTGGAATATTCATTAAGAGATAAAAAATACGTCAAATATGTTTTGCTCAAAGTTCTTGCAACATTCAAGATTCAAATGGAGTGCTGCTACATACTTCTTGATCATTAAATACATCAAGAAAATGCATATCATCTTACATTCGAGAAATACGTCGCTAAGGCCCTCGAATTACGAATAACAAATCAGAGGGAAGAATAAAGGGACAAACAGATTTGTACTCACATTGTTTTATCAATAAAATTATGTTTTTTCATATTTATATTGTTGTTGCAATTTATTGTTGTATCACCAAAGAATTTATTGCAAACATATATAATAATAAAATTATTTTAATAAAGATATTTGGTTCATCGGATTGAAAATAGGATATATAAAATAAGAAAAAATATATATTTGATTTTACAGTAGATAAACTTGAAGAAATTTTTTATTTCAATTTATAACCTTGGTCTTCTTAAAAGACTTTGAGTGAAGAGTTATGAAGATCGGTTTATGTCATTTGATTATTATTTTTTTACCAAAATAATTAATTTCAATATTATCATTTCATACTCCATTAATTATGATATTAAATTAATATCAAAATTATAGTATAACTAATCCAAAATTACTCATACCGGAAATAAAATTTTATCCAAACACGAAATTAAATAATTCACATTGTAGACAGTGATGATGATATTTCAAAATAAAAAAAAAATCACATCGTATGCGGGATTATTTTTCTTTTCCTATGAACCGAAGGATTGCAAATGATTTCCTATTAAAGTAAATTTCCCCTAAAATTTCCCTCCTCCGGCGTTCCACTAAAACCCAGTACCAAAACCCCCCCGTCAGTCTCCTGTGGCACTTTTCAGTTCTCACCGCCCTATTCTCTTCAACCCAAGAATTGATACGGTTATATCAATATCCCAAAACCCCATTTATCAATTTCGTATGCTTCACAGCAACAATGGGAAGTAGGTCGCGTTTAGCAGGTATGGAAGTTCCCATTATTGGCAGCGATTCGGTCAAGTTCGTTCAACTCTCCCTCGCTTCTTCTACTTCTACTTCCGCTTCTGCTCCAACTCCTTTCACAAGAGATGTCGGTTCTTGCTCCATCATTGGGAATCCTCCCGCTTATTTCACTTGGTACACTCCTTTTGCTCTTCATCTTACCTTACTAATATGATTACAAGTTTACCCTTTTGAGTGTGGGTTGGAATAATTGAATGTGTGCATTCTTTCCTAATGTAGTTTATTTATTTTGCACATAAGTGTACCTTCCGGAGTGGGTTTAAAATATTAAGTGTGTCAAGTGATTTATGCAATTCATATGTATGCAGGTGCGCCCTTTTGTGTGTGGATTGAAATATTGGAGCCCGTATGTTGTTAAAATATAAATTAATTTATGCATGTCATGTGCATGCAATTGTGCAGTTTTGAGTGTCTATTGAGGTGGTGTGTGTGTGTGATGTTAAAAAGACCAGTGATTGTATTTCTTGAATGGTGAAACAGTCAATCTTGTTTTAGCTTATTCGAAGAAATTTCTTTCATACTTGTAATTGGAACTCATATTTGTGTGATCCAATTGGTGTATTTTGAGCCTAGCCTGATGCACAGTGGGTTTCCAACATGGATAGAGAGGAGGGATAAAAGTTTTGTTTGCGTTTGAGGACCTAAAGGGCAGCCCGATGCAATAAGCTCCAGCTATGCGCGGGGTCCGGGGAAGGGCCGGACCACAAGGGTCTATCATACGCAGTCTTTGAGGATCTAACATATTAAAAAACGCTAGAGGACCTGTCTTGTGTGACATGAGCTATGTCAACCGGGGGATAGACCTTAGACCTCAGATAAACTTGATGATTGAAAAATTCAGTTATTAATTTTCCAGAGATACATTAGCATGGATGAGTATGACTCCTCTGCAAAATTGTTGTATGTGGAGTTTTCTTTTCATTTTCCTGGGTGAGGGATGTTAGTTAGTTCCTTCATCCTTGTGTTAAGAAGATAAAAAAATTGAATTATTAAATAGTGTTATAAGAAAAATAAATAGTGATGGAGCTTCTATCTGATCAGCCCCCAATTGTGCTTGAGCTTTGCCTGCTTTTGTAGTAGGAGTTAAGAACATCTCATTTTATTCTTCTCACATATCCGTCTTGTCTGGTTGTTATTTTACTTGTTTTCTTCCTTGATGTGTTCGCTGTAGCATATTGGTTTGATGACCCTGGTATTCTTCTTGCACAGACTAACTATAACTGCTGAATTTTGCTGCTACAGGAAAATTTGCAGAAGTCAGCCAAATGTGCTGGAAATAATGGAGTTCTGTGGTTATAAGGAGTTCCCCAAAACTGGATTGCAAATTGTATTCCCAGAAGAACTTTTTCCATTTGCGCTGATCTGCAAAAATGAAGTATGCCATTTTTTGCTGGCTTTGTGCTGATAATAGTCTTGTTTGTTTTAATGGTTGGCAAAGATTTTCATGGATCTTTAACAATTGTTGATGCTCTCTTGGTTCTTGCAGATGACGTTTTCTTCTGTCAGACCGTATCTGCTTCATGCCATGACAGTATCTGGGGTTGCTTATCTTATTAGACTTGAAAACATCTCCAATTATGTATCTAGCTCCCGTTTGCAATCCGACGACTTTGTTGAGTTCAACACTCTGACCCATCCTCATCAAGGAGCAACAACAGCAGTGGCAGGAATAGCAGAATTGATGGTAGTTGGAAGAAGTGATGGATCTGTTGGATGCTTCCAGCTTGGCATCCTTGACCACCGAGCTCCAGGTTATCCTTGTACATTTTCCCTTCAATTTTCATTTTATGTTTTTTGAATGTGTTTTTGGCTCTGGAACTTTTGCATTTTGGCTGTACTTTATGTTTTGAAATATGGATTCTCTTGTCCTTTTATCTTGTCACTACGGTTACTTTAACATAGGAGTGGCAGCTAGATGTTTTACTTTTTACAATCTTGTTGCACTTACGCTTTGATCTCATCTCTTTTCTCCTGTCCGTGCTGACACTTTGTAAGTTGATAGGCTTTGTGCAGGAGCTGCGTGATGATGGTGGTCTTGGTCGTTTGTGGGGCGTTTTGTCAAGGTATTTACTATTTCATATCAGGAAATGTAGTTAGACATGGCCTTCTCGTCTTGTACTGCAGCTTCAAGGGCTTAGGCTGCAGCTACTTGCTGGAAATTGCAACTCTTGAGCTCTTTGAATGCTTCAGCTTCAACTGAAGTTTTCAATTATGGCTTGCAACTACAAACAAACTGTAAAAACATAAATTTCTTGGAATTCCAATCAATATTTAACCTAAATAACTCTAAAATTAGCAAAAAATCAATTATAAAAACTACTTGTACAATTAAATCATAAGCAAGTAAGTAACATGGGCCCTACTACTATTTTCACTCAAACTATAGGGCTTAGTATTCAATTAGCGAAGTAAGACAACATAGTTTAATTGATTCGATAACATAACTCTATTCCTTAAAGTTATCAGTCCTCCCTCTCATATATTGGGCAAAAAGTGTGTTGGAGCAATAGGTGAGACAAAGTTAGAGAGGAACTAAAATATCTCCAGGTGGGTAGCAAGAGATGCTGTAAATCAATGCTTTGGCTTTTGATGATTTCTAGAACTTCACATACCAAAACTAATGGCTTTACTTGAAAAACAGCATTTGATGCCCATTCATATGAAGCATGTGGAACCCACCCCAACCCCCACCCAAAAAAAAACCCCAAGAGAAGTGAGCTCAATCCGGCTAATGCTATTTCATATCAGGAAATGTAGTTAGACATGGCCTTCTCGTCTTGTACTGCAGCTTCAAGGGCTTAGGCTGCAGCTACTTGCTGGAAATTGCAACTCTTGAGCTCTTTGAATGCTTCAGCTTCAACTGAAGTTTTCAATTATGGCTTGCAACTACAAACAAACTGTAAAAACATAAATTTCTTGGAATTCCAATCAATATTTAACCTAAATAACTCTAAAATTAGCAAAAAATCAATTATAAAAACTACTTGTACAATTAAATCATAAGCAAGTAAGTAACATGGGCCCTACTACTATTTTCACTCAAACTATAGGGCTTAGTATTCAATTAGCGAAGTAAGACAACATAGTTTAATTGATTCGATAACATAACTCTATTCCTTAAAGTTATCAGTCCTCCCTCTCATATATTGGGCAAAAAGTGTGTTGGAGCAATAGGTGAGACAAAGTTAGAGAGGAACTAAAATATCTCCAGGTGGGTAGCAAGAGATGCTGTAAATCAATGCTTTGGCTTTTGATGATTTCTAGAACTTCACATACCAAAACTAATGGCTTTACTTGAAAAACAGCATTTGATGCCCATTCATATGAAGCATGTGGAACCCACCCCAACCCCCACCCAAAAAAAAACCCCAAGAGAAGTGAGCTCAATCCGGCTAATGACTATATTTTTCTACACTACATATTTTGACTATGATTTTCTATTTCTTACCGTTTATCAGTTGTCTTATGCACTCTGGTTCCCTCCCCCCCCCCCCTACCTTGTCTCTAATTTCCAGGGGCAGGTCGATTGCAGCAGTGCAGGATCTAGTAATATCTGAGTTCCACCAGAAAAAGCTTTTATTTGTGCTTCACTCTGATGGGAGCTTACGTGTGTGGGACCTTTCAAATCATTCCAGAATTTTCAGCCATTCTTTGAGTGCTTCACCATCTGCAGGCAATTTATACCTTCTTTTGCATTTCCATTATTTTTTCTACTTGAACTTATTATTCAGTTGCTCTTGTGAACATTCTTGCCTAAGCATTTGGATTTTGTCTGTCCAGTGTTGCCAAAGATTCATTTGAGGCGTGCATAAGCCCTGAAACTCAGAGAAGCCCAATCACTTAGGCCGCGCTTTAGTGTAAGCAAAGCACTAAGGCGTGCGTCTCATTGCCCATAAGTTCTATCTTGACAATACTGTGTCTGTCTTCGATTCAGTTGTTGTGGGGGGGGGGAGCCTTCCCGGTGCCCCCAAAATACGATCAAATTTTTCTTTTTTGGGCAAGGGCGTAGGGGGATGTGTCTCACGTCCCATCCGTGGTGTCAATCTATGGGAAGACATGTTATAGACTACATTTAGTAAGAAAACATTACTGTACATACTCAACGGAGCAGGGTTTTATTTTGGATGACTTATCAAAGAATATGTTAATTTGTGGTCATTACTGTGAGGTTTAAGAATAAATGTACTGACGATCTGCCGGTATCCATTTATGTGTGAATACTCCTTTAGGTATATTTGATTGTAAAGAAAGCAAAATGAGGTGTAGGAAACTTAACTTTGCTCCTTTTTGTGTGTTTGATAAGTAAGCAAGCTATGTGAGAAGTGCCAAAACCTTCCCACTAGCAGACTTCACTCCCAACTAAGCCTTGCACAACTTTCAGGGTTCTTGAAGGGAGGTCAATTTTTTCTTATTTTAGACCTTCCTTTCCTTCCAAAAAGCACATACAAGAAAAATTTGGTCCTTTTCTTTACATTGTCAGCAAATTTTCCAAGAAATATTTTCAACCTGTTTATGTGCTATAACGTGGAGAATTTGGAGGGAGAGGAACAGGAAGCTGTTTAAAGGATAAGGTCCTTTCATTCCAAATTGCGAACATGATGCTATTTCATATTTATTTGGAACAGTCACTCCATTATTTTCATTATTACAAAGGGTTCCTGGCAATGCTTTCAGATTTATGTAAGGTTTTCTTTACTTCATTTTGCATGTAGGCTCCAGTTTTGTAAGGATATGGGTGGGAAACGACCACAACAATCCTGATGCAATTCCTCTGGCAGTACTACGAAAAGATGATTCGGTAAGTCCATTCCTAGTTTATTCATGTCTTTCTGTAGATTTTCATTTTTCTTTGTACTTTCTTTTGTATCAGTTGGGTACATTCTGCGTAGTAGTGTAGATATGTCGGGAAAAATATGTTGCAAAGAGTACACTCATTTTTCCTGTCTTATATTTGCCTTATTGCTTTGTGCTTGTCATTTCCTTATTTGGCGAATCTCATAGCACGTATAATTCTGCAATAACCTCCAACTTACATCAGATATGTGCTTGGTAACTAAACAAGAAGACGATATTGTGATTTGTGCACTTGATGTTATTTTTCTTTTTCTCGTGGAAACCGAAATTGTTCATATTTACTTCTTGGGTTGTAGGGGGGCCTGCCTTCAATTCTTTTCAGCATCTTTGCTCTGATTTGGTGCATAGTCACCCTTTTGGCCACACAATGTTCATTCATTTTTTAAGTTAGTTTCTTGTAGCTATATTGTCATCTCCACGCGATTTCCTTTCAGTGGCACCTGCTTTTTGCGAGGTTGTTTTTCCTGCATTGTGCGCTTCCTCTTTTTCAACAAAGAACAATTGTCAGTTTAAAACAGTGGTTGGTTTTGTGGTCTTGAGTGTTTCAGTCTCTTGATCGCGGCCCATTTTCTTGTTGATTTCAACTGCAACTGATTGTTTCCTGAATACCAACTGCATTTCTGACCCCGGAGAACCTTTGGCTTTTTCAAACTTTGCCATGTTGGTTGGTCGCGTGGGACTTAACCTTTTTCAACTTTATTTTGCCTTTGTAGGCATTTCACTTTTGACTTATTTCTTCCAAAGTTTTCAATTTCAGAGCATCGGGGAACCTTTAACTTTTCACATTTTGCCATGACGGTTAGTCGCGTTGGACTTAACCCTTTCAACTTAATTTTGCCCTTGTAGACACTTCCATTTGATTTCCTTCTTCCAAAGTTTTTGATTTCAAAGCATCGGCCATCATGGCCAGTCGGGATCGACTCGATTCCTTTGCCGAGGCTGAGTGCCTTTTGAATATATATATATCAGCTCGCTTCAAACGAGGACCTTGTAAATCGGTCTTGCCGTCTTTTCTTTGCCTTATTTTGGAACAAAGTTAGACCGAAAGGGATTTAAAGAAAAACAAGCAATGGAATAGAGAATGAATTCAAACAAAAGGCGTCCCTTTCGGGGAACGGAAAGGACTTATCTGGAAGTACATACGGACTTCAATGAACATGACATGCCTTTTGGACTGGATGCCTGATCTTGATCTCTGTAAACCGTCCGACTCTCAGGAACTCATGCTTGGTTACAGTGATGAGATTGCTCATGCACCACACATATTTTCATTTAGCCAAAAATAGCAGCTCCTTTTGTAAATTGCAATATCATATGCGAAAAAGTATTTAGGTGTCTTCTAGCATAATACCAAAACATGTATCTTGTTTCCTTGAGCTTTTAACAGATGTAGATGAATTTAGAGGAGTTCCATCATTTCCAATGGTAGTTAATAAAATATTACCTAGTTTTCTTGCAGTTAATACCTGATGTAACCTTTTGTCAATGTGAAATTATTTGGTAGTCGTCATGAGCTCTATATTTGCTTAGTTTTACTGCCAAGTAACAAGTAGCTTGAAATTAGATGGTAGTTGTTGGAGATTGCTACATTTGTCCCTCATTGGTTGTGGGTTTCCAAAGGAGTTTAAATGGTCTTTGGCTACTCCACCCATTGTCTTAAGGTTTTGGGTTGAATTCTCAGATTCTTTTAAATGGTATCAAAGCCAATCTTTGGTGAGGCCGTTTGCACAGTGCTTTCCAATATTCATGTGCTGTTGCTCTATGTTTTTCTCTCTCAACTCAATCCATAGAGCTGCTCTGGACTTCTCTCTCTTTCTCAATTCAACCCATCGAGCCACTAATATTGCTCCAGGCCTACTCATTAGCTTGTTGAGCTTTATCTCTCTCCTCCTACTCGAGGCCTATTCCTGTTGAGCCCCCCCTCTCTCTACTTGCAGAAATAATAATAGTAGTTATAATAATAAAAAAATAGCAATAGTAAAAGGCAGCATAAAAAGAAAAACCAGTCCACATGTAAACCTTAGAAATGGATTACACGCGAAGGGTGTTAGAAATGCTACACCTGTTTCTCATTAGTTGTGTGATGGTTTTTAAAGGAAATTAAATGGTCTTGGCTAGATGATCACTGGGTGATAGAGGATTTAGATGGACCATATGGCTTAGAGGTGGCTCCCACCACCTATAAATGGAATTTGTTCCGATACGTTCGAGCTGATTTCTTTGGCATTCTCACCTTTCATAACGTCATCAACCAGCCCAATGACTTATTAGGTTTGTACTTGCTCATCATGACTAGGCCTGATTCTTGTTTCTTGTAAGTTTTCTTTAGTGTTTTCCCCTCTTTTTAGCTTCTCAAAATTGGATGTTTCGAATGCAGATTGTTCAGTATGGTCACAGTGGTTTTGATTGACTTGTTTTTATTTTTTGATAAGGATTTTGATTGATTTGCTATGTGCTCAATTGTTGGATTTTCACTTTTTGCCCTTTGTATGCCTATTACTTTAACTTTAACTTTGACTTATTTCTTTGGGTTACTTAAGGAAGTTGGCACAGCGATGATCTCTTTGTATAGCCTTTATTTCAGTCCTGGGGATAGAATTAACTTGTTACTGGATCCTTCCACAAAAAGCATCTCATTGGTAGAGGTAACAGTTTTTTGTAGGTTCTTTTTTTGACAAAGAGCAGCTTGCTTTAGATATCTTGATTAATCTAAGTATTCATTATTTTGGGAATCGTTATTGCAAGTTATGTTTGATTACTGTTTTTTGGCTAGCCTCAGGGTGAAGTCATTGATGTAAAACTTACTCCAAATAAGCTGTGGATACTCAGCGAAAATGGATTGGTCATGAAGGAGTTGTTTTGTCAAAGTAGGAAAGAGTAAGTTTTATGATGCCTGGTGTGAAATAGTATTTTATAACTTTCTTAGCATGGTATCACTATACATCTTGACGGGTAGATGATTGGGTGTCTTTTGTAGAGGATTATGTTTTGACTGGTAGATGATTGGGTGTCTTCAGTAGTTGAGGAGATTGTCATCAGTTGAGCAGTTTTATGGATTCCTTAGGAAGAAATAGTGTTCAGCCTTGTGTTGATTTTGTGTCTCTCACCATTTCATTAGATTTTATGTGCGAAGAGTGCTTATTAGTTTTGCTTAAAAGAGCCGAGTTTTTTGGGATGGGGCTGTTGGGAGGAGAAGGATCAGTTGCTGAAGCGATTATAGTTTCTACTTTTTCTCTTAGGATTATCATCTTTTATGCATTCATAGTTTCTTTGGCGTTAATAAAGACACATGCTGGTTCCTTTTCATTTTCTGCTGCTTTCAATGTTTTTGGCAATTTAGACTGTATTGGTGATTTAGCTGCAAAGGTTAACTTAAGTTTTGTATTTATTCTTTGTTTGGATTTATATACTCTGTATCTTGTCTCGAGGGCAACTAATAGTCTGAATTTTTTTGTCAGGGAATTAGCTTATTGCTATTCTTTACAGGATACATTTGTTGCTGAGCAGCTGTTTCAAGGCTCTGAAAATTCTTCAGATGATCTACTTTGGCTTTGTCACACAGTTTTGTCATCTTCAAAGGTACTCTATACATGCTGTTTTAGTATCTTTTCTATTTATTGTTGTTTCTCCTTGTTGATATGTTCCATTTGTTTACATAGTCATTTGCCTTTTCCTCCCCAATTTGGTAAAACTTCTTTTGGATTTTTTTTTTCCTGTATAAACATTGCGGCTCAATTTTAAAGGCAGTATCTTGATGTCATCAATTAATGTTATTGATCTGTCAGATTAAGCATGAATATTATGGCTAGTGAGCTATTTTCCTCTCCCCCCCCCCCCCTTTTTTTTTTTTTTTTGATAAGGTAAATAATTTATTAATAAATGGGAGAAACCCCGCGTACAAGCCATATACTAAAAAGAAGAGAACCTATACCCCTCTTTTTATCTCTGAGTTTTTGATTGTTATTTTGTTTAGTTTTTCTGCTATCCTGGGGCAGGGGGGGAGAGGGATCTTGTGAAACCGGTTGACAGCTCTGCAGCTGCTAACCGGCTTGGTGGTATTGTTTGAGTATTAATGAGTCAATTAGGCTTACTTTTGCGTGAATGGAATACTACTTTTTATGAGTCAAGTGAGTAAGCTGCTCACTTTAATATTGGTATAACCTGAAGATTCTCTTGAGGTGCTATAGAACTGCTTTCATGCTGACCTCTGCATGCTCTTGCGTAATTGATTCAGTAAGAGATTTGATCATAAATGATATTTCACTGAAATTGCTCCCCTTAATTTTTTTTGCTAAGTTGAGAACATATTTTGATTCCTAAGTTAAGCATATACAAATGAGTGATCTCATGATCTATTCGAATAAGCTAGCAAAACTAACCCAATTAAAAAAAACAAATTAAGTGCTAAACTAAAGCTTGTTGAAAACCTGTCATTCTAGTTTTGCCACTCAAGTACTTTTTAGCTTGGGCTACTTTTGCTCCGGATTAGTAAATTCTTGAAGTGCAACTGACTTGAAAAACAATCTAGGCATCTTCTTTCTTGATCAAGAAGTATTCTTGCTTTTGACTTCGACGGATAACTCAGTGGATGAGTTTTAGAATAATTAGCTCATTGGACGAGTCTAGACAATGACAGACTAATTTGTGATATATAGACTCTTGCATCTTGAGACTATCAAAACATTTGCCTACAAAAAATATACTTAACTCTAGTTCTCGCAAAAGTCTGTCATTTATGTTGCAGCAGATGGTACCATAACACTATTTACCCTAGGTGAAGAAGTTATCAGTGAATTGGGAAGAATTTGCTTGCCACATTCTAAATTCCATGAACTCTTAATCATGTCATTGGTTCAAAGTTGAGGTTATACTATCTGTAAGAAGATGTAGTATAGTTGGTACTGCAGCATACTCCTTAGATATTCCAATAGTGCATGTTATTGGATATTGCCCTTTCCGATTTAGGTTCCAAAATGGAAACCTTGGGCATAAAATTGTTACTACTTTTTTTTCTTTCCTTTTGTGTACAGGATTATTAAATAAACCACCTGAGGAGTTTGAAGATGCTAACTAAGTGGAGTGAAATTGACTTCTCATGAGATGGAAAATTATTGTGTAGCCCTAATATGAAAGTCTCAAATTTCTAAAACTTCTAGCTTAGACGGCATAGGCCATGTTATTACGTTGTGTGAATCATTGCTGAAGTAGTTGAAATATACTTTGCTTAAAATCATTCTTTTTCGGTTCTCTTGTCAGACAGGCAAAACCGTGTATTTAATTGCATATTCACATCAAACTTTTGGTGAAATATATTCTTCTCTAAATATTACCAAAGGAGTTAATCGCCTCTTTCTGTAATTACTGCAGGATCAGATTTCTCCATTTGTATCTTCTGTTTTCTTACGTAGGTTGCTCCTTCCGGGTGTTTATCATAGAAATGTTCTTCGGGCAACATTACGAGATTTTAGCAAGCACTTCACTGATTCCGAATTTGATTCTTTGACTGTGGATGGACTGAAAAATGAAATTCTGTCAGTCATTCAACATGAGGTATTTTCAGTTGCATGTGGATTTGTATAGTGCTTCTATTGATATTTCCAGGTTTCTATTCCATAAATTTCAGGGTAATTCAGTACTTTTTTCTCCTTTTTCAAGGTGGGAGCTGATAGTCCAATTTCAATACTTCAGAGCTGGAAAACCTTTTGTACCTGCTATTTCAATAATTGGTGCAGAACCAATGTAGCGTGTGGTTTGCTTATTGATTCAGCCACACAAGCTGTGGGTGTTATTAGAAAAAACTCAGTCTCCATTTGTCGTAGTCTCGAGGACATAGAGCTTCTTGTTTCTAGTACGTCAAACATTTTTTTTTGAGATCTTATTTTCTTACTTGATTTGTCTTTCTCTTGTACGGTCGTTGCAATTTTCCTTATTCAATTGCTCTTTAATTTATGCTCTCAGGATCTTCTGATGAACATGGAAATGTAATAAGCTCTGGGTTGGACTCCTCTAATAATGATCTTGAACGGGAAATTCTTTCAGAGATACTGCAGTGTGTTCGTAATCTCAGTCAACAGTTGAGCAAAGCTGCTCCTACCATATTTTATGAATCGCTTCTTAGAACACCAAATTTATCATCTGAAGAGGTCATTTCACGGTTGCTTAAAAATTTAGAAAGTGGTTATAGCTCATCAATGGCAGCTCTCCATGTATCCGAACTCGGAACTGATGTAGCACTGGATAAGGAAATTTCCTACCACAAAAGACTCAGAAAATTCTCAGTAGATATGCTTTTATCCCTACACAACTTGTGCAGTAGAGCTACCAAATGGGGGAGAGTTTTGCATGTTATTGAGAGCTACTTGAAATTTCTCGTGCCTCGAAAATATGAACATAACTTGGATTCTGATGGACTATTCACAGTCAGCACTGCCCTTACAGTGCAGGCGACTTCTCAGGTTGCTAAAGTGATGTTTGAATCTGCATTGGACGTGCATTTGCTTCTAAGCTACATGGTTAACAGTAGCAGTCAGGTGTGTGTTACTTTTGTTATCAGAGATCATCAATATCCAGAATTGGCTGTGTGGTACAAGTTAATAATATCCTAGAATTGTTGTTACTTCTTGTTCTATGCTCCATTTTCTATTGTCTTGGTTTTGCAGTACATTAAATATTGAAATATCAAAAACTACTGTTTCAATACCATTTTCTTGAATGCTAACGTATCTTTCCGATAGTTGGGGCGTGCATGGTGTTGTTGACTACCTGTCTATTTTAACTTTGGCTATTGCTATTCTGTGTAGTGGACAAGTTGCAGATATCCTTATGAAGTAAATTTTAGAATAGTTCTTTGTCTTAAAATTGACAAGAGTGGGTTGCTCTAGTGGTGAGCACCCTCCACTTCCAACCAAGAGGTTGTGAGTTCGAGTCACCCCAAGAGCAAGGTGGGGAATTCTTGGAGGGAGAGAGCCGAGGGTCTATCGGAAACAGTTTCTCTACCCCAAGGTAGGGGTAAGGTCTGCGTACACACTACTCTCCCCAGACCCCACTAGTGGGATTATACTGGGTTGTTGTTGTTGTTGTCTTTGCTCCCGTTGAATAAAAGGTCATATCAGTGAATATGACTTAAATGTTTGGAGCAAGTGATCTAGAGCCCTCAAACCCTTTTAAGATAGAGATTTCCCTTTTTAACCCTTATATTATTATGATAATATCAATTAATCAGCTCTTTAAAGAATTAATTGCATTATTCAATCTCATATTCAATTGCTTTAGCAATTTTGCTACTGATAATAAGCTTCAATTCCAATAGTCATTCTTTTTTGTACGAACAATCGGTCTGTAGATAAAAATCGAAACTAAAAACATAGTTGAGGGTGTAGAAGGAAAGGAAAAAAGTACTCCCTCTGTTTCAACTTATGTGACATTCCTTATTAGTCCATTCCAAAAAGAATGACACATTTCTATATTTGGGAATAATTAAACATTAAAGTTCCCATTTTACCCTTAATGAGAAGATTTTATAGCCACACGCATGTTATGATCCCGCAAAGCTTTTACCCTTTAAGCTAAGTGACCATAAGTTTCAAAAGTCTTTTTTTTTAAAACTCCGTTCCGAGTCAACCTACATCACTTAAATTGAAACGGATGGAGTATCATTTAACGCAAGATAGTGTAAAAGAGAAGTCCAAAGGCAGAAGTAGCAACAAAAGAGGTTGGCTACTACCAAGGAGGAGTTACCTTGAGGAAAAGAAACAGGAAAAACAATATCTAGAGAAGTAGAGAGACAGAAGTAGTGGAAGAAGATTTGTCCCGAAACAGATTTTAAAAAAGAAGAAAACGAAGAAGTCTGAAGTGTGCCCTCAGAGGAATCTTTGTACCAAAGTATCATAAGGCTTTATCTTTCTCATTTTTTCCTCTCATTTTTTTCATCTCTTAAAGTCTGATTCAGTTAAGTGAGGAAAAGCAAAACAAAGAAAAGAAGTTAGAAGGAACAAGGCAACCTTTAGGAAGTTAATGGGCTTATAAAAGAAGTGGTGATGTATAGTTTTTTTTTTGTGTGGATAAAGATCCCTCATGAGACTTGGTATGATTTCAATCTGATAGAAGTACTGAAAATGCACTGGATTTCTCAATTCTTAGCTCATACAGTAGTAAATATGGGATGCTCATACGTACAAGTATACTGTGATGTTTGCTTTATTGCCTTTTTGTGCAAGCATAATGTATATTTCTTCTTATAACACTAGATACTACTGATCACTATAATCATGGAACAATTAATGTTTGCGGAAACCGTTGCAATCCGCATATGAAAGTCACTACATAAAGTAATGATTTAAAAATACCTTTAGGAGTCTTAAGTAATAATTAGACGGAATTAATTGTGGTCTTTGAAGCTCCATATATCTGTGTTTTTAGCTTAAAAAATAATGAACTGGATGAATTATTTTCTATGTTAGATAATAATCTGCCAGATTACACTATTTCCGCAAAGAAGATAACAATTCAACAACATCATTTTTGTGTTTATACTGAAATTCTTGTTTTCTTTAATGAGAAGTTGAAAAAAAAAGGCCAAATACATAAGTGGCCCCTTAAATTTGTCCGGATTTTTTTATTTAGACACTTAAACTAAGCTTTGTTCCTATTGAACCCCTGAACTCGAGTCAAAGTGTGCCAATTAGACATATCTTGCTGACATGGCAAAGTATGTGTGCAACAATCATTTTGAGCGCGTCAAGCCAATATCTTTTAACAAAATATTTTGCTCTCCTTCTTCCTCACTCTCGTTCCCTCTCACCATCTTCCGCCACCCTTGCTCTCCCATCTAGTAGGGAGAAAAAGGAACGACTGTAGAGCCACAAAAACAAAATATAAAACACTCTTTCATTCATCATTTCCTTCTCTGAGTTTTTCTATTGTTTTGGTGTCAAATCCTTAACAATTAAGCTTAGAATTTTTATGTTCACGCTGGAACATCCATCATTTATCTTAATTGCAACTTCTGAACAATTGTCACCGTCCAGTGATTTCTTTCCCAAGTTCACATTCACCATCGGAGCAATTCCCAACACCAACTGTGATACCTCCATCACAATTCTCGATGTTGGCGGTTGGTGATACCGTCAACTGAAAGCTCAGATTCCTTATCTCTGGCAATACAGAAAATCCAACATTCAACAAATTCATTAGACTCGGTTGTCACACCGCATTCTTATTCTTAGAGTTGGGAACTCAACAAAGATGAAAGCTTGTGGATAAATACCGTACCTAGTTCACATAATTCTTGAAGAACTGATATGAACCAATTTTCTTTCTTTTTGCTCTATTTTTGTTATCTGATCAAAATCAAAACTTAGAAAGTAACTTTCGGTATGGAAATGGAAGACAAAGAAAAATAGAAGTAAGGGATAGGAGAGAGAAGTAATGAAAACAAGAAACAATGTGTCGGAGAAATCTCCAAAAAATTTCCATTACCCAATATCTTATCACTGTAATTTGGGGTCATCTCCACAAAATTTTCATTACCTAATTCAATATGGTAAAAGTGATCACTGATAAGGATCACAAGAAGAAGAGCAGGGGACCGGGGGTAAGAAGGAGAGAAAAGGGGGAGGATGGGAGATCCGGAATTTTTTTTTCACGTGTCACATTCTTATTCTTCTATTTTGCCATGTAGGAGGAGTTTGACAGCATGCTCCTAAGCTGTTTTTGAGATTGTGCCATGAGATTGTGCCAAACGTGTCTGATAGGAACATTTAGACTTGAGTTTAGGTGTTCAATAGGAACAAAGCTTAGTTCAAGTGTCTAAATGGAAAAAAACGGACAAGTTTAAGGGGCTGCTTATGTATTTAGCCAAAAACTAAGTTTATGAAAGCTGTTGGAAGCTTTTAGTATCAAATAGGATTTTGGTGCAATTTGTCTTTGACTATCAGGATCTCAAATGTTCTCTTCTTGCAGATTGGCATGTCAGAGGATGAGGTTTCAAGAGTTAAAATTGAGTTAGTTCCAATGATCCAAGAGGTTCTTACTGAGTGGCATATCATCCATTTCTTCAGTACCACACCATCTGAATCTCCTCTTCTTGAAGACTTCAGCAGTCAACTTTCATCTTTACAGCTTGGTATGTACCACTCTATTGTGATGAAGAGCTATTATGGACTATCCTAGGTCGGCTGCTTATTGCATGTCAGTTGATGTATCTAAGCAGACTCAATTAAACTTTTATGATCTCTTCTGTGGCTCTGGTAGTCATAACGGAAATTTGAAGGACCATCTTCTGACTGAAAAGCGGTGCGGGTATTAATCACTAGTGGACACTGTCTAAAATTGCAAAAAAGAGCTTTACAGTAAGGGTGTAACATCTTGAGGAGCATTGCAAAAACTAGAGGGAGACTGATACAACCTAGGGGAGAACCACACCCCAAAAGCTAGTTATTAAGGTGGGAGAGTGAAAGGCTATATAAACCCCACATCAGCACTTTGTAGTACCGATGTGGGACTCTAGTCCCATTCCTTGCAATAGACCATAACAAACCACCACGCTCCGCATTCGTCGTCCTCGATGGCTATGCGCAGCAGAAGCGTGGTGGTTTGTTATGGTCTATTGCAAGGAATAGGACTTGAGTCCCACATCGGTACTACAAAGTGTTGATGTGGGGTTTATATAGCCTTGGGCTCTCCCACCTTAATAACTAGCTGTTGGGGTGTGGTTCTCCCTATGTTGTATCAATGGTATCAGAGCCACCCTCCGTGCCCACCATGCCTTGGATTGTGACGCCGGTATGCAGTGTTCGCCCAGGGCGAGAAATGTCTAGCGCACAACCGTCAAGGACGACGGATGTGGAGCGTGGTGGTTTGTTATGGTCTATTGCAAGGAATGGGATTTGAGTCCCACATCGGTACTACAAAGTGCTGAGGTGGGGTTTATATAGCCTTGGGATCTCCCATCTTAATAGCTAGCTTTTGGGGGTGTGGTTCTCCCTAGTTGTATCAGAGGCCTTCAGTGGGAAGGTTGTTGCAACTAAATTGGGATTGCTTCACTTATTATTTTAGTATTAGCTTCTTATCTTGGAATCGAATGGGTAGAACGGAAAGAAATCTAGTCAGTGTTACAATATAAATAAAGCGTGTCATTAATTTCTATTTTTTCGAGTAATATTTGTGACTGGTGCTGCTTATTCTTTTGCAATATGTATAATTATTGTAAGTTAAGTCGAAAACTAGGGATGCAAGTGATGGAGGTTTCGAGTTTTGCTTTTTCTTCTTTTTTCTTTGTGTTTTTCAGATTCCCTTTCTGTAATTGTGGATTAGAGGTAACTTTTTTGACACTTCTAGATTGATTGCTATGGTTTTGTATGTTTATCTATGTTGTCAGATGGCAATGTTGATCGGAGATCATGGAATGAGAAACTTGGTAAATCTGAATTCACATTGGCCTTCATTCTGTTACTTGGAGGTCATAGCAGTCCATCTTTCAGACATCTTCCTGATCCCAGCAGTCTAAGTAGTTCAGTACAAGAATTTGCTAGCTGGATAATATGGGGGAGAACAGGAGCAGAACCGTCTGTTTTCTTCAGTCATTCGGTTGGCCTTGCTCTAGTGTTACTTAGACATGGGCAATATGATGCTGTTGAGGTAGGTTGCTGTCATTTTCATTTTATGCTCCCCAAAATAATTCTTAAGATCTTACTGAAACAATTTGTTCTTTCATCCAGTATGTACTCGGTTTGGTGGATACGTATTCGCGCAAGGAGAAGATCTTCCAAAGTCTTCAGAGCGATGGTGGGGAGTGGTCCACTCTGTTGCATCTTCTTGGTTGTTGCTTTATTGCACAAAGCCAACGTGGCTTGCATGGAACAATGAAAGAAAGAAAAATTTCTGAAGCAGTTCGGTGTTTTTTTCGGTATGTGTAGGCTTTAATGCGAAGTATCTTGTTACTTTTACAGTCACAGCTATGAACTGGATATCTCCAAGAAGATATTTACAGCTGCAGGTCAGATTTAGTGTTTAGTCTGGAAAGAACTGGTATATCGAGGATCAAAAAGTGATCTTTTGTGACTGAAATAGGAGAAATTTGTGGGCACATAGCAAATTGAAATGAAAATAGAAGACCGAAGGTTGAGGCATGAGAGTGAGATAAAATCAGAAGGAGATTGCAGCATCTCAAATGGTAACTTTGATACTGACAGTAACTGTATTGAGGCTTGTTGCTGCTTGGTAAAATATGTCCCAACAGATTTGAGATTGTTAGAGACATTAAAGTTGCTTTGATGCATCACTGTAAAAACTGTTGGAGAGCATTTTGATTGAGAAAAGAACAGATAGGAAATAGATAGTATGGTCTAACAGCGAGAGTCTAGACTTTTATTCGTTATAGTAGCCTCCACAGGTCTTGTCAGACAAAAAGGATAAAAAGAAGTCTTAACTAGGTTCCTCTTTTTATTGGACATATTTTTTATGTCTACTAGCTTCTGTAGGTTTGAATAAAAGGAACTTCAAGTCCACGTCTCGATGGTAGCAGCATAGGTACTGGTTGTGAAGTGATATAGTTAACCATATACTTTTCACTCGGACATCTTCCTTTATTGTGGCTGGATTCACGGTTCTTGGTAATAATTCTTCATCTTTGTTGTTCCTTATCTTGTTCCAAAAGTTGAAGAAGCAAAAAATAAAAGAAATGACACACAGTCACACAGTAAAATTAGAGCCTTATTTCAATTTGGATTGCCATGACTTCTGTATAAAGTCTCATGTTCTTGACTTCCTGTGTTGTAAATATTCTTGAAATGGTACTTATAATATTTTTTGTTGAAGTGGTTCTTTTGTGAACATACTGGTTATGCTTATGCTTGCAGAGCTGCGTCTGTAGGAGGAGCTGCCAACTCTTTGCAAAGCTTGCCAAATGAAGCAGGATGGATACACCTTGGTTTCTGTATGTTTTTCCGCTGAAGCTTCTTGTAATTCTAGAAGAAAGCTCTCACTCATTTTCCTCAGTATCTTTGATTCTTTAACTAAAAGGACGTCATCTTACTTCATACTGTTATGTATCCTAGCTCAACATGTCTCACCTGCTGCTTGGAAGCTTCATTACTATCAATGGGCAATGCAAATATTTGAACAACATAACATGAGGGAGGCTGCCTGCCAGTTTGCTCTTGCTGCACTTGAGCAAGTTGACGAAGCTCTTGGATCTGGTATTCTTGATGAATCAGCGACTGCTGTCAAGGGAAGACTTTGGGCTAATGTCTTCAAGTTCACGTTAGATCTCAACTATTACTATGATGCATATTGCGCAATCATTTCAAATCCAGACGAAGAAAGCAAAACCATTTGTCTGAGGCGTTTTATAATTGTTCTATATGAACGAGGAGCTGTGAAGGTTCTGTATCCTTGGTCTTTTTTCTTTCCTGTTGCAGCCTTATATGACCATTCTATTTTACCTGTTGTCTTCCCTACTTTCTATATGTGTTTTCACTACATTCTTTCCATTTACCCTGTAAATAGTTACTGGATAACTTATGCTTGCTGTCTTCACTTTTCCTTTCATCCAGATTCTTTGCGATGGCCAGCTACCATTTATTGGCTTGTCTGAGAAGGTGGAGCGAGAACTTGCTTGGAAGGTTTGTAATCATTTCATGAACTATAAATGATTTAATACAGTACACGGTTTGCAGCTTCACAAGGCTCACGTTAAATCTGAAAAATTGTAGGCTGAGCGTTCAGATGTTTCAGCCAAGCCAAACCCATTCAAGTTGCTCTACGCATTTGCAATGCAGAGACATAGTTGGCGGAGAGCAGCGAGCTATATTTACTTGTATTCAGCACAATTAAGAATCCACGGTGCATTGAGAGATCCCCAACGGCGATCTTTTATTCTGCAGGAGAGGCTAAATGGGCTTTCTGCTGCTATCAATGCTCTGCAGCTGGTTCATCCTGCATATGCTTGGATTGATGCTCCACTTGAGGAAACTTGTTCTAATATGTATCCAAGTAAAAAGGCTAGGATAACCGTGGAAGAACAGTGTAAATTATACTTCAAGATTTATTTGATTTTTTCAAAATCATTTTCTTTTTTAAACTATCACTACATTCTTTTGTTTGGTTATGTCACATCCATTTTCTCCTTTTCCAGCTCCTGGTACTGGTGCTCAGTCTCAAAGGCAAAGGTCATACTTAGATGTTGAAAAACTTGAGAATGAGTTCATTCTAACGTCAGCTGAGTATTTGCTATCATTGGCAAATGTCAAGTGGACTTTTGCGAGTAAGTTTGATGCTAAGTTAACATGCCTTTCCCTTGTTTCTAAGTTCTAAATTAGCTGTGTTTGTGCTTAACTCAATATTTTCAAATTTGAAATTCTGGGTTTTGAGATACTCTCTGGTTTACACCTTGGTATTTTCATTTGTTTGCTACTGGCTATTATGTCATTTTGGATAACATATATCGAATTGAAAACTTTCCTTAGAATTGTGCTTCGAACAAAGAAGATTGTGTCACTCTTCAGCTTATGTGAAATGGAAGGTCTCAACTCAATGAGATTCAAAAATTAAGTTTCCCTTTGCTCCTTCTACTTTCCTTTAACAAATGCTTTTCTTCTTTCAGGAATTGAGGCACCCCCAACGGATGTAATTGACCTTTTGGTTGAATCAAACTTGTATGATATGGCTTTTACATTAATTCTTAAATTTTGGAAAGGGTCAGCTTTGAAGAGGTATGTTGTTTTGGGTAGCTCCAAGGGAAATTAGTAAGCCTCCGTGATTCCTAGGTTTCTTGACTTGCAATTCTTGTGCTGTCTCTCAGGGAACTTGAAAGAGTTTTTGCAGCTATGTCATTGAAATGCTGCCCAAAAGGACTGCAAGCCCCATCAGTTGGGTAAGATATTCTTGATTCTGCTTTTTATATGCATCATTTCTCATTCCCCTCGATGCAAGCTGTTTTTCTTAGCATGTTTCTACCATTAAATTTGTGATACCTATTACTCAGGAATGGTCAGAGGATGCACAGTCTTCTTTTGACTTCATCGCAGGATGAGATTGTTGTCCATGAATCGCCTAATGTTGGTCCAGCTGCACATGAATCTAAAGGCAGTAGCCAGTGGGAGACACTTGAGCTCTATCTTGTCCGTATCTTCCTTCTTTCATAACTAATTTTAACTGTTTAAAGCAAATATACCGTTCTTTCAATTTTTATCTCCATAACGTCAATGCAGGAAAAATACAAAAAGTTTCATGCTAAATTGCCTGTTGTTGTTGCTGATACTCTTCTTGCTGCTGATCCTCAAATTGAGTTGCCTCTTTGGTTGGTTCAAATGTTCAAGGTAACTACACCATCATTTAATTAATTGAGGGCCTAAGCCCAAATATTCAAGGTTGTATAAGTGTCATGGAAAAGAATTACACAAAAATTATTTATCAAGATAAAACAAAAAATATGTCAGACAAGAGTTGCTCATACCGTCTAGTCTCTGCATAGAGTGTGAAATGCTTATTCCGTTCTTTTCTTTGTTGATGTCTACTTCAGCCCTATCATCTGGAGGATGTAAAATTATTGACCTTGCAAAATATTTTGGATTTTCTCTTTGTGGTAAATTCAAGGAATTAGAAGATTTTTTTTGAGAATGGTAACAGTATATTTATCAGCATTAAGGAAAAGCTGGGCACCATATTTACAAAGTAGAATATAAGAAGTTTGAGAGCTGATCTACTAAAAGTTCGAGGAGAGTGGTTCTGGTTAAGGCCACCACTGTTGAGCATTTGCGCTTACTTTATGACCATATTTATACCCCCCCCCCCCCCCCCCCAAAAAAAAAAAAAAATCTCTGCCTCAGTAATCTCTGATCAAGGAGAGAACAAAAGCCGTTTTGCATATCTCTGGATTCCTTGGTTCGGGCCAATCAAATCTTTTTACCTTAGTTTCTAGAAAGAAAAGAATTTGGAGAAATCTTAGGTCTCACCGAATCACACATAGAGATATTGATAACACACATAAAGCTAATGGTATTTCATAACTAATTGATTGAGCAGCTGCCCGTAGACCACCCCTCATCATATTATGTTTACGATTCAACATGCCAACTGATAAACAACTTATTAGAAATACAAGACAGCATCATACGACATCACAGAGAATGAAACAGCATAAGAAACTTGGTTTGAATGGGTGGAGAGAAGAAACCATCTGCTTAGAAGAATGACCTTAAGCGGGAAGGCACTTTCATGGGTTAGTGAAGTGCCGCAGAAAGCGTCAAGGAGAAGGGGAAACACGTACAACAGATGGAATATCAGAGACAATACCACCACCTTTTATTGCACACAAAAATACAACGTATATGGCAGATTTATCAGCCTTATAGCAGTGCATGGAACTAACCGATCAGTCATTATTATCCTAGAAAAGGCCTTTAATGTGGGACGGGGAGAGCTAGCTATTAAAATAAAGAATTTCATGAATAGAAGAGCAGTTATTACAGATCCACCGTTGCCTTTATTACATAACACCTATGCTCATACAACTCGTGAATGCAAATGGTCCAAAATGAATGGGGCCCAGATGATCAATCAAACTGAGGAGGGCATTATTAAAATACAGGGGACAAAAATCTCGGATGATAAACTCTTGAGCAGGTGTGGTTGGTAGATTCTCCAAGGAACTTGATGAAATTTCCACTAGAAACGAAGTCCGAAAATGGATCAGCAACAAGTGGAGCAATGCTATTGGGGTATACGAATTGAATGGATGTCAGTTCCTGTTCGAGTTTCCAACCAGATGAATGGCGGAACAAGTATTAGAAGGCACGTGGAGATGGGGGAAAGCAAAATTGAATCTGAAATGGTGGACTCCAACGACGGCTTGTGTTCCAGCAGAAATTAAGCCTGCTTGGGTTTGGGTCAGAATACTCGGCCTTCCTCTACATCTCTGGTCTGCTGACACCATGAAAGCCATTGGTGACAAATGCGGAGGTTGGATTGAGACAGAAGAGGAAACAAAACTAAAAAACCACCTCCGTTGGGCTCGTATCAAAGTCAAAGGGCCACCGACAATTAATCAGAAGGAAGTGGAGGTGGAGAACGACGGCTTAATCTTCCAATTGCTACTGTGGAGTGAACATCCGGTGGCAGTTAAAACCCAGCGGATATCGATGAATGATGTTGATGGAACAAAGACCATAAAAGGCCAGCCTAGGTCTGCTGTAGCTGGGACTGACAGGGCAGAGCACATGGAGGCCAAAAAGTCTCCTATAATTCAAAAAAGGGACAACTGTATCACACCATCTGTTGAAGTGGGGCAAACTTCTGGGCTTGGAGGAAATAAGGAAAAGGAGAGCAAACTATTGGGCCTCCCTCAAGGGGCCCAAATTTTAAAAGAAGTTGATAGCCTAGTAGGTCTTGATATTATTTCACTTGCTTCTGTGGAAGACCCAAAATGTTTTGATAACATTTTATATGCATCTGACGAAGGCCCATCTCCAGCTGGACTAAGACACGATCCAGTGGGTCTTGAAATTGAAGCGAACTCATCGCCTTTATCAATCTGTTCGATGACTTCAAAGGCTTCAAAGGTAACGCCTGCTGAATACGTATCCAAGGGGGAAAACTCATCAACACCTGTCCAAATTCAGAGCTCTATGCATGAGACACAACACGATGATTATGTTACTAACCAGGAAGAGGAATTATGTTTGGAGAATCAACTGGTACAAGTACAAAATCAATAACAGCCTCTACTGTATGATGGCACACAATGTTGGGAGGGAGAAGAGGTCATACCTCTAGACATACAAAATCAGATGGTAGAAGAAGACACATCCTTATGGGTACATAAGAATGTTATCAAGATGAGCAAACAATATGGGGTTGATTTCCAAGGCTGCGAATGGGAGGCTCTCTCTCTATTTATGAAAACTGACAAAAGAAGACTGCAGAACAGAGGAGAGGAGGCACTTACAATCTGTGATACACCAAAGCCAAAAATCAATAGAGAAGTTAAGAACGTAGAAATTGGGATGAAGTTCAAGGAGAGTGGATCGAGTAGCAGGGGGAAAACAACATCACTGTTATCCAATGAAGGTCAAAATTATATCGTGGAATGTTAGGGGATTGAATAAGAGGAGAAAAAGAAGGGTTGTGAAAGCACTTGTTCATAAATGGAATGCTGATGTCTATTGCTTACAAGAGACAAAGCTGGAAGGGGACACGACGAGGGAAGTTAAACAATTATGGGGGAGAAGATGGATCGATTGGGCTTGTCTAGAGTCTAACGGGAGAAGTGGGGGGATTTTACTACTGAGGGACAAAAGGGTTTGGGAAGGTTATGTAGAAGGTTACGGGACACAGAGCATATCTTGCAAACTATCCTCTGTTTTTCAAGACTTTACATGGTTTATCACAGGGGTGTACAGATCAAATAGCAGAAAAGAAAGGCAAGATCTTTGGTGGGAATTAGCAGCTTTCAGGGGGATTTGCGAGGGTCCATGGGTGGTTTGTGGTGATTTTAACACCACCAGATACACACAAGAAATGAGAAGTAGGGGGTGATACAATAGTGCTATGCATGAGTTCTCAGACTTGATAGGGGAACTGGAACTATCCTCTGTTTTTCAAGACTTTACATGGTTTATCACAGGGGTGTACGGATCAAATAGCAGAAAAGAAAGGCAAGATCTTTGGTGGGAATTAGTAGCTTTCAGGGGGATTTGCAAGGGTCCATGGATGGTTTGTGGCGATTTTAACACCACCAGATACACACAAGAAAGGAGAAGTAGGGGGAGATACAATAGTGCTATGCATGAGTTCTCAGACTTGATAGGGGAACTGGAACTGATTGATCTTGGCAAAATACTTAAGTTGCCACCTGACCTATGGCCCAAATTCCCCTTACACACTTTTTGCGAACAAAAATTACTTTACATACGCAACCTTTCTAAAGTGTCTAAGACACACTACTTTTGTCAGATGGGGCGCGCATGTTTAACAAATAAAAGTGAGCGCGTCAGATCTATACGTGTTTTGTCAACATGGCCATCTGCAACTTTATTCGAACGGCTCAGATTTAATAAAGTTGATCTGATGGCCTACATAATTCTTTTCTTTTTATCCTTTTTCTTTTTACCAAAAAATGTCTCTCTAGCCTTCATTTTCTTTTCTCAAGGTACTGTTCAATCAAGTTTTCTAAGTTTTTTCTTTTTCTTTTTTCTTTTCCCTTTATAATGAGAGGAGCGGGTGACCGGAATAAAGGGCCAAATAAGTTTGACTATATTGGAGGTACTATCATCTTTTACTTTTTCTTTTCCTCCGGCAAAGAGCTAGCATTTTTGTGCATTTTAAACTTGAAATAGAATCTAAAGTTGCAGATTTTGATTTTGATTTTGGTAAATAGAAATTTCAAAATTTGATAAGTTTGGGTGCTTCAATAGTATGGATATGAAGATGCTTGATTCATGTTAATATTTTGTTCTGGTGGGAATTTGCCATGGCTGTTGGAGTTTAGAGGAGGAGGTCGACGGGTATGGGGGGTCAGAAGAAGATGAGAAACGTGGGGGGGGGGGGGGGGGGGGCTTTGTTTCTTTTTTGTTTGTTTTCTTTTAAATATTATCAATTGGTGTAAATTTAGTAATTTTTTTTTTCTTGAGTTAGGACACGTGTCACGACCTTATTGGCGCGTGACCTTACATATATTTTGAAAAGCTGGTCAAGAAAAAAATGGTGTGTACTAGACACTTTAGAAATATTGCGTGTGTAAAGTAATTTTTGTTCGCAAAAAGTGTGTAAGGGGGATTTGGGCCATAGGTCAGGTGGCAACTTATGTATTTTGCCATTGATCTTCCACTGTCCGGAGGTATTTATACATGGTATAAAGAAAATAATCATATTGCAGCGTCAAGAATAGACAAATTCTTGATATCGACTGAATGGGATGAAGAATTTAGCAACATCAAGCGGTCCTTATTGCCTAGGCTAGACTCTGATCATCTACCTGTCCTGCTGCAATGTGGAGAATGGGAGAAGAAAAAATCTTACTTCAAATTCGAAAACTGGTTGCCGGAAGTACAAGGTTTCTCTGAGATGATTAATGGGTGGTGAAGCTCTTTTGATGTCACAGGTGCACCAGACTACATTTTAGCAGTTAAGCTAAAAATATTGAAAGGGAAACTAAAAGAGTGGAATCTTAACAACTATGGTAGTTTGGAGAACCGGAAAACAGAAAATTTGAATGAAGTTCAAAACCTAGACAGGTTATAGGAGCAGAGGAACTTGATTGAAGATGAACTTGTTCTCAAGACAAGCTTAGAGATGGAATTTGAGGAGATGTCAAAGTTTGAGGAGATTGCTTGGAGGCGAAGGTCCAGAATACTATGGCTAAAAGAGGGAGATAGGAACACAAGATTCTTCCACAGAATGGCAAATTCACATAAGAGAGCCAACAACTTGGACAAACTTGAGATTAATGGCGAGCAGGTTTCTGACCCTGAGGTCATCAAAGATGAAATTCTGCAGTATTACACCAGCCTCTACACTGAAACTGAGACATGGAGACCAGATTTCAACTATCTTGAAAGCCCAAAATTGACTGTTGCGGAGGCTATATGTTTACAAAGACCTTTTGAGGAAGAGGAAGTTCTGGCTGCTTTTAGAATTTGTGCCTCTGACAAGGCACCAGGCCCTTATGGCTACTCTATGGGATTCTTTCAGAAATGCTGGGCAGTAGTGAAGGAAGACATCATGAAAACTATTGAGAATTTTCATTCAAAGGAATTCTTTGAAAAAAGCATTAATGCAACTTACATTGCACTAATTCCAAAGAAGAAAGGAGCCAAGGAACTGAGGGACTTCAAACCTATCAGCCTAATTGGGAGTGTGTACAAAATTATTTCTAAGATGTTAACAGAAAGGCTCAAGTCTGTAATGATCAAGCTAGTGGATGAACAACAAATGATATTTATCAAGGGAAGACAAATTGTAGATGCAGCTCTAATAGCAAATGAATGTGTGGATTCTAGACAGAAGGGGCAAAAACCTGGAATCCTATCTAAACTTGATTTAGAGAAGGCTTTTGATCATGTTAATTGGAACTTTCTGATCAAAATAACGAAGGACATGGGATTCGGGAGCAAATGGCTGAAATGGATATTGTTCTGCATTAGCTCTGTCAGGTTCTCTATTTTGATTAATGGCTCACCTGAAGATTTCTTTCCCTTAAAGAGAGGCCTTAGGCAAGGTGATCCTCTCTCCCCCTTTTTGTTTATCTTAGTCATGGAAGGTCTAAATTGTATGATAAAAAGGGCAAAGACAAATGGTTGGATTAAGGGATTCAAGGTATCCAACAAACCTGACTGTGCGATGGATATTTCCCATTTGCTATACGCAGATGACGCTTTGATTTTGTGTGACGCTAAGGTTGATCAACTGAGGCACATCAGACTGATCTTAATTGTGTTTGAAGCAATTTCTGGGCTCCATGTCAATTGGACGAAAATTCAGCTTTTCCCCATTAATGTGGTGCCTCATATGCACATATTAGCCGGAACTCTGGCTTGTGAAATTGGCAGCCTGCCAACTACCTACCTGGGTATGACTTTGGGGGCTAAAAATAAAGCATTGGAGATATGGGATAGGGTAATTGAAAGAAGTGAAAAGAGATTGGCCAAGTGGAAAACTCAATATCTTTCGCTTGGTGGCAGAGTGGTGCTAGTAAACAGTGTGTTAGACTCTATACCAACATATGTGATGTCTCTGTTCCCTTTACCAGCTAAGGTGGAAAAGAGAATGAATACTATCAGAAGAAATTTTATCTGGCAAGGTAACAAGGAAACAAAAGCTTTTCACCTAGTGAAGTGGAAGAATGTCATCTCAAGCAAAGTTAATGATGGCTTGGGCATCAGAAATCTGAGACTACATAATAGAAGCTTACTATTTAAGTGGCTCTGGAGATACAACCATGAGCAACAGGCTTTGTGGAGAAAAGTAATAGAAGCCAAATATGGTCAAGACTCCCAATGGTGCACTAAGAGAGTTACTTCCTCCTATGGGGTTAGTAACTGGAAGGCAATTAGGAATCTGTGGCCTAGTTTCTTCTAGAACACTGAAGTCAAGCTAGGAAACGGTAGGAAGGCTGCTTTTTGGGATGACAACTGGATAGGACATGGTCCTCTAAAAGACCAATATCCTGATCTATATTTGTTAGCTTCAAATCCTCATGCCAAGGTGGAAGAAATAAGGGGACAACAGGGCTGTAATTTAAACTTTCGAAGACTGCTGAATGATTGGGAAGTGGATAGAGTTGCTACATTGATAAACCAAATTGACCAACTGCAAGGCCTCTCAGATTGCGAGGACTCTTTGGTATGGAAGGGGTCAAGAACCAGATATTTCTCGGTGAGCTCTGCTTACAAAAGCCTAATGGGCAACGCTCATTCTGATAGGAGTTGGCCTTGGAAACAAATTTGGAAGGTAAATGCATCCACAAAGGTGCTGTGCTTTGTATGGTTGGTGGCCAGAAAAGTTTGCTTGACTGATGAAAAACTTAAGAGAAGGGGATATCAACTGACCTCCAGATGCTATCTCTGTGGAAGGGAAGCAGAAGACAACTCCCACCTGTTTCTTCACTGTGTTGTTACCTCTCAACTGTGGCACATGTTTCTAAGTATTGTCAGAATGAACTAGGTCATGCCAAAAGATACATCCGACCTCTTGAGATGCTGGGCTGGTGTGACAAGTGGAGTCAGACAGAAGAAATGGTGGCAGAAGATCCCAGCCTGCATTTGGTGGTCAGTCTGGAACGAGAGGAACTCCAGATGTTTTGAGAATGTTAGCAACTCCATTCAGAAAATCAAAATGAACTGTTTAGTACTCTTTCTTTTTTGGTGTAAAGAATGCCCTGTAAATGATTGTGACTCCATACTTGATATCATAGAATCCTTGTAAGCTTTTTGTAGTGGGGGGATTATTTTACTTTTTTGGGGATGTATTCTGTCACTTTTAGCAGCACAAACTTTGTGTTGTTTTATATTTATAAAATGTTATCATTCTCAAAAAGAAATACAAGACAACCAATCAGAAATATCACGAAATCCTCCGCTCTTCGGGGTGCCCTTAGCGTCGAGGAACATGTACTAGGGTGTATGCACGATCTTTTAGATCATGAGCTGGCACAAAAGCAAGAAAATGACCTACCACTATTGCTATTATTTTCATTAATAAGCTAGAGAAATTAATGAGAGATTTCTTTGGGATGGGATGGATAGAGGAAAAAAAGAATATCTGATTAGTTGAGAAAGATCACTGCTCCGGTCAAACTAGACAGTTGGTTATACAAAGGTTTGTACCTATAATTGAGCTTTTCCAAAAGGAGGTATCAGGGTTTGCGTGGGAGGAAAACTCATTAAGGAAGATTTTGTATGGATGCTATGTATGGGATGATTTTGTAAAAAGGGATCATCAAGAATCAAGTTTAACTCCTCAAGGTTCATTGGCTTCTCAATAAGGAACGTTAAAACTTGTACAGTTTTGGCTTGATGTCAGTGTTTTGGAGAGCGAGAAGCGGAAAAAAGCGAGGAGGCCTCGCTTCACCGAAGCGAGAAGCGCGAAGCGAAGCGCGCGCTTTTTTCATGTGAAGCGCAATTTAACACATAAATAAAAAAAATTAAATAGGCATAGATAAATGACCAAGAACTCAATAAAAATAACATATTAAGCAAATGTTTCAATTCTTAAATCAAGAAATAAATAATAGATACTAAAACTAGATAGTCAATAATCCTCAAAAAGTCATAACATATTAAGCAAATGCAAAACAAAACAAAATCACAAGCTGGATCTCTTTTTTGGCTTGATGCCATTGAATAATAAGATTGAATTTACTACAATCAACAACCAAAAAAAAAAAAAAAAAAAAAAAAAACAGAACAGTTAAACAATGAACAGAGAATAACAGCAGAAATTTGGAAAAAACAGAGCACAAGCATAAATTAGAAAACAGGGCTGAACAGAGAAATGAGTTCTGAAAAAAATAAAAAAGAAGAAGAGAACAGAGTAGAGGAGTCGAACCAGTGAACAGTGAAGAACAGAAAAAAAAAAAAACAGAGTACACAGAAAAACAGAGCATAAATTAGGGCAGAACAGAGCAATAAAAACTGAAAAAAATAGAAAGAAGAAGAGAAAAAGGAGTCGAACAGTGAACAAGCAGAGAAAATCAGAAAAGGAAGAGAAGAGAAGAAAGAACTGAAGAAGAAGAGAAGAAGAGAAACTTACTCGAACAGTGTAGTCGTCGCTTGCAGCAGAGAAGCAGATGTCTGGAAGTATTGTGCGTAAGTGTATTTGCAAGTTTTTTAAAAAAAAACCCTAGCAGATGGCTGGACCTCGCTTAAGCGAGCTTTTCTGCGCTTTTTTTATCGCCTTGCTTCTCGCTTTTTAGGGTAAAGCGTACGCTTATTCATGTGAGTCGCGCTTTAGGGCAAAAAAGCGCAGGTCAGTCGCCTCGCCTCGCTTCTGCGCTTTAAGCGAGAAGTGTGCGCTTTTAATGTGGGGAGGCCACCTTGAAAGATGACTTTCCTCATCTGTTTTCTATTTTAATGAAAAAATATAGCAGCGCATGAAGTACTTAAAAGAGAGATCAAATTTCATTGAATGTGTCATTCAGAAAACAATTTCGCGAGTGGGAATATGAGTAAAAGAACATGAAATTTCTTGACATGTTCCATTCAGAAAGCACTTTCAACACTTTCAAGATTGGGAGTATGAGGAGGTGGAAGTATCACTTATGGCTTAATGGATCCAAGCAGTTGGGGAAGCTGTTAATACAGAAAGGCTCTTCTAAAATTTATTCAGTTATATCCTATTACAATTACTTAGTAAAAGGAAGAAGGCACTTAATAAGGCATCTTGTTTTCCGATGCCTAAGTTTGCTATGTTGGCAGCAAACTAAGAAGGAGAAGACTCGCTGTTGTTAGTTTTGTGTAGCAGAAAATTTTGCAGTTACTATTGCTTTTGATGCATTCTTAGCAGCAGGATTTGGAATTGGCTTTAATTTGCTCAGTAATTTGATGTAATATGTGTTGTTATCTTCTAGATTTCTTCAATGTCAAGTCGAGGTTGTGATATTTTTTTTATCATCCTATGTTTGACATAGGGTGTGCCAGCAAAAAGTGGTTGGGGAATGGCGGGAAGTGAGTCAAATCCTGCTTCTTTGCTTCGACTATATATTGATTATGGTCGTTATACTGAAGCGACTAATCTGCTTCTCGAGTACATTGAATCCTTTGCATCACTGGTAAGTTCTCATCCTTATTCCAAAGCATTTGAATGTCAATGGCTGCTGTTAGGGGTTTTTATTCTGTCTTCTGGGAAATTTGTCTACTGTTTCAGTCAAGCCATCTGCTTAGGTTCGATATAAAACTGTAGCACTTTTGGACATTTGTTGTACTTAGTGATGACGGTGAAGAACATTGTGCTGGTATCATCTCTCTGAGAGGACTTCTCTGTCCTAATGGTTTCTGTTATTTATACGGTAGTACAGTCCAGAGGATAAGATAGGGTTCCCATCTTAGGGCTTTATTCAACCACCCATTCTGTATATTGTCTATCCGCATTCTTGTGTACATAATATCCAAATTATCAAATGCAGTTAGTGGATAAATTTAACTGAAGTTTTAACATGTACAGATCTGTAGATCTCCTAATGTTGATACTTCTCGTGTCATGGATCTTGGGTCGCACTTTATGACATTTCAACTATAAAAATAATCCAGACATTTGTCGTGTACCTATTATGGAAAGCGTTTGGACTCTGTCTCTTTTGCTTTCTTCCGAATGGCATAATTGTCCGACACTACGTTCCTCAATCTTCAAAGGGTCATGATGTAGTGGGATCGTTTGGATTGTTACAACCTCTAGCAGATGGTTTGAAATTGATTCTAAAAGAACCTATTTCACCAAGTAGTTGTAATTTCTCCCTTTTTAGAATGGCTCCAGTGGCTACATTTATGTTAAGTCAAGTGGGCTTATTCTATTTCTGAAGTTAGACTTCCTGCCTTGACCTAGGCCTCACATCGATTGTTCTGTCCGGCTCCACACCAGATTTTATCTGGGATGAAGGACATTCTGATCGACCCGATTGGCTCTCGTTCTGGTTTGGCGGAAAGGTGAAAAGCTCAGTCTTTTTGGTTCTTGAGAATGGTCGCAGTCTAACCAGCTTTCTAACTTTAGGGGGGCTTGAACCTTTGGGTAGACTCTGCAGTCCTCACTGACCTCAGCGATTTCGATCGCGTCCAAAAGTTGAGGATGCAACTTTACAGTCCCAGTAGCTTCTCTTTAAGCTTCTTAACCGCGTGGGGCCTTTGGAGAAGCAAGTAATCCATTTCTATTTAATTGCCCTTATTCCGAAAGTCTAAAGTCCTTCCAATTTTCACCAATTCCGACCTACCTTTATTTATGGGATATTTGAAGGAGAGCATAATACCTGTTTCTCAACCACCCGCTTACTACAAGAATGTATCATGATGAGAATCAAAGCAGTCTTGTGAATGCCCTTCCCTTTATCATACTTCAGGAGGAAGAAATGGTGAATTGAGGTAGGAGGAAAAAGCTGCTGAGTAAATGACAACATCCAAAGTTTTGTCTGAGTACAACGAGAACACGATAGATAAGTGTTGGGGAAATGATTCATATGGTTGATTTCTTGGAGATTCTGGTTTACTTCATAGATCAAACCGAATGCAGATAATATTAGAAAATAAGTACTTACTAGGGAGTTGTATGATGGTCGACATTGACTCGATCTCATGATATCGAGTCAATCTCGACCATCATACAACTCCCTAATAGTACTTATCTTCTCACATTATCTGCATTCTGTTTGATCTATGAAGTAAACCAGGATCTCTAAGAAATCTGCCAGTTCCATTTACATTATGCAATTTCCAACTTATCTCCCATCATAACTTACTCTGCTATCCTGTCTGTTAGGTTCATGCTTGTGCTAGACTTTTCCCATCTTCAATTAATACTTGTTTACTTTTTTGCTGCTACAAATCTTCATCTGTGGCAGGCTAGCATGGAAATAGAAGGATACTGATACTTCATATTTGCTCTGGCCATTGCCTAATAGCCTGTTTGGCCAAGCTGCAAAAATCAGCTTATTTGAGAAGTGCTTTTTCTCAAAATTTGGCTAATTAATTTGAAAAGCACTTCTGAGCAGCAATTAGTGTTTGGCCAAGCTTTTAAAAACTGCTTCTAAGTGTATTTTTCTCAAAAGTGCTTTTCAAAAAAGTGCTTTTGGAGAGAAGCTATTTTTTTCTGCTTCTCCAAAATTCCTTCTGCTTCTACTCAAAAGCATTTTTCTTTTCTTTTAAAAGCTTGGCCAAACACTTCAACTTTGAAAAACAAAAGCACTTTTTTTGAAAATAAGATGCTTTTGGTTTTGGAAAAGCTTGGCCAAACACTTCAACTTTGAAAAACAAAAGCACTTTTTTTGAAAATAAGATGCTTTTGGTTTTGAAAAAGCTTGGCCAAACAGGCTATAAGTTGTGGTGTGTGATGCCAATGAATCTTATATCATCACAAAAGTCTTGGACACTTATCACAAACCTCCATCCCTCACCTCCAAATGAAAATGAAAAAACCCTATTGGTACCATATGGAGGACATTTTGAATCTTATTGTCCAGCTGATATCATGTTTGTGTACTTGTGGCCTGTATCGACAACTTTGTCATGGCACTCTTTTGTGCTTTACATCATTTTATTATTTATTCTGCTATCATGCTTCATTCCTACAGGTCTTTAGTAGCTATTCAATGTTTTTCAAAGTAGTCCAGTTTTTTGGTGCCCGTTTTTGGTTTTCTGTTTTATTTCTTGACATCTCTATTAGCCTTTTAATCAGATACAAGTATAACACAAGTGTTTGATGCATTATTTACTGATTGCAAGATCAACCAATTTTATTCTTGGCTATGTGCACATTTCTTAACAGCACTATCTGTTGCCATTACCTGCAGAGACCAGCTGATATTATTCGTCGTAAAAGGCCATTTGCAGTTTGGTTCCCATATTCTTTGATTGAGCGTTTATGGTGTCAACTTCAACAATCTATCAAATTAGGCCACATGGTTGATCAAAGTGAAAAGCTGAAAAAGTTGTTACAGGGTGCTCTAGTGAACCATCTACATCAAGTATGCTTTACTCTTAAAACTAGCTTTTTGAGATTGAATCTCCTTTCACTGCTTCGATTAATTTCCCTTTTGTTTCTTATCCTCAGCTTAAAGTGGATTCAGATGATGTGATGTCTTCTGCAGTCTAGTCGTTACTGCCAGTTCTCCAATCTGTTGGCTTCCATAGACTAGGCAGGATTAAGGAGCCATCGCTATCCCAAAAAAAGCAGGATGATGGTGTCTATAGTTTTGGATTTGGGTGGCACACAAACTTTTTAAGAAATCGAAGACAGTAGTTTGTTTTCCAAGTACTACTGACCTCTCCCGGCTCCTCCATCTGCAGAAATGTACTGTTCACATTGGAAGGTGTGTTTTGAAATACAAGGCACCACCTCTAGAACACTTTCCAACCCTCCCCTAAACCATGGGATAACAGGAAAAAAATGCGTATGCACTCTTATCTGGAATATCCCCTAGTTGATAATGAGTTATGGGGGATGTTTTTCTTGTTGTAACTCTAACATGGGTAGGTATGTAAATTCCAATTTGGGGCAGCTGATCGGCCACTTATAGCCAAGTCAATGAATGTATCAGGTGTAATTTTGTAGATTTAACTTGGAAAGATCTAATGTATTGTTCAAGTGCTTGAGTTTCTTTTTTATATAATGATTTATTTCCTAGTTTACTTAGCTCCACCAGCTAGCAAAATTTATGCGGTTTAAATTCTGTCCTCCGGAACATTGTGTTGTCTCCTTTGGTACAGTAAAGATATGCGATCAAATTGCGTTTGTTAAACAACATTCAATCGGTTTTGCATCTTTTAAGTAGGAGTAAACCGAAAACCAAACCAAATCGACCAAAAAAATTGATACTTTTTTGGTTTGGTTTGGTTTTGGTTTTGAATTTTAAAAACCGATCAAATTTGGTTTGGTTTTGGTTTTAATCAAAAAGTAACCAGAAAAAAAATCGAATCAAACTGACTATAGAAGTAGCTATTTATAATTTATTATTTCACCTAACTATATGTATATTTTTATACAAAGTTTCTAAAATTTTATGGTACATATTAATCGTTTGCACTTTTAGTCTACATGTTATATTTTTATACAAAGTTTCTAAAATTTTATGGTTTGACAGTGTTACATTAAAAATGTAGCCGTCGGAATATGTGTTTGGTAATGTATGTCTCGTATATTTAAGAAAAAATTGATAAATAACCGAAAAAATCTAAAATCTGACATAAACCGAATCGATAAAAAATCGACTTAATTGATTTGGTTTGATTTCAATATTTGAAAAATCGACTTACTTGATTTGGTTTAAAAATCGATCCAAACCGAACCACAAACAGCCCTGCTTTTAAGCATTAGAGTTTTCAGATTGTTGAAAATAATGAAAAAAATTCAAGTGCAAGTCCCAACAGCTCTTTCATTATCCTGTATTTTGTATAAGATCAAATATTTTACTATGCTTGAATGTTTGTGAGTTGTGGAAAAGTCCATTAATGGTGGCATAATTCAACTTCTAGAAGTATATTCAATGCAAAGTCAATGAACGAAATCTTTAATCCCTTCGCAGCTTTTTACACCATATTTAAATATCTATCAAAACTTTCTGCCCCGCGGAGTAATTAGTTTATTACGGTTTATTAAGTAAGAATCCCTGTCAAGATAAACATGAGGTATTATAAAAGGTTGGGAAAAAGTGACCAAATGAAATAAGTTTGGGAAAAAATATTTAATCTCTTAGCTCCTATGGATGCCAAATCTTAAAAGTTAAAATGCCAGACTAATATGAACGCACACACTAATTCTAGTTGGTCGCATTTTTACTAATAAGATTATTTTATTTGATCAACGCCATAAATCTATTATTACTATATAATTTGGTATAGCAATTACCATATAAAATTATCTGAAATTGGGCAAATTCAATTATGAGTCACTTCTCCATCCATGAACTAACCTATTTCTGTTATAACCGTGGTGTCCAGGTCAACTTGCACATATTTTAACTAATTTCACGGATTATTTGCTCCCTATCTATCAATAGGGGTGGGCGTTCGTGCAGTTCGGATTTCATTTAAAAATTTCGGTTTAGATTTTCAGTTTTCGGATTGAAGAAATGACAATCCAAATCCAATCCAAATAAGTTCGGATTGGATCAGATTTTTTAAGTTCGGTTTCAGATTAATCAGTTTGGATATTTTGAATTTTCGATTTTGAGCTTATAAGTTGAGATGTTTCTTCTTTTTATAAAAATGGATATTCAAATGAAGTAGTCATATTAAATTGTCTGAAAAGTTCCTCATTCTCACCGCAATCATCCAAAAAACGTATTAAAGTAATGAAATTATTATCAAAAAAATATAATAGAGACATTAATACGACCGATAAGAAGTAGAAATAGTAAAACCATATCCAAATAGAAAGTATTCTCATAGTAACTTAGTAATTAATATTGAATATATGAGATAATATCTAATGGGTAGGGTATTGAACTTATTACTATTGACATATGGATAATGGACTAAATATAAAGTATAAGAATTTCGAATTTTCGGATATCCAAAAATTCGAAGAACCAAATCCAATATCCCATCCGAAATCCAAAAATTTTAAAAATTAAATTCAAAATCCAATCCGAAATCCGAAAATCCAAACTAAAAATCCAAAAAATTCGAATTTTTGTTTGGATTTCGGGTTTGCTCAAACTATGCCCATCCCTGTCTATCAAGGCTTGAACAAAGAAGAAATTTCAGGTTCTCAAACCATTTCATTGACCACTGGTAAACAAACCTATATTGACAAAAAAAAAGTGTAGGCCACTAATGATGCAAAATTGAGTTGATTTGTCTATAGCATATGCCCATTTATATGCCATTCAAAAAAGAAGCACTATCCCAAAAATAAAATACCAAGCAATCAATTTGGAAGTCGCATTCACAACATGATCAAGTTTGGTTAACCAAAAGAAACTTCTCTAATTCACTTTCATGTTCTCATTTTCCTTCCAAACTCAGTTCCCAAGCATAAAGAAACTACTTATTACTATTCCTTTAAAACTCTTATGTATTTTGATTGAATTAGATCATGTTTCTAAGCTATTAATTAATTCTAAACTATCTTGTGTACCAAGCTATTTGAAGATCGAACTTCTTGCATTATTTTTTTCATTGTCCCTATACTTATAGCCTATTTAGCCAAGCTGAAAAAATCTGCTTATTTTGATAAGTGCTTTTTTCAAAAATGCTTTTCGAAAAAGTACTTTGGGAGAGAAGCCGTTTGTGTTTGGCTAATCAATCTGAAAAACACTTTTGAACAATAATTTGTGTTTTGCCAAGCTTTTCAAAAATTACTTTTAAGTATCAAATTACGAATAAGGACATGATTAGATTTACTTAAGAGTTAATATTATATGAATAAATAAAAAATTTCAAATATTTATTATTAAAGATAATAATTAAGTTTTTTTTTTTTAAGTAAAACATGAAAATAAATTTAAAAAGTACTTTAATTCTTTCAAGATGATTTAAATATATCAAAAAATTATTTAACAAATATAAAAACATTCATCTCAAAAGTCACCATATATTAGAAATCTATCCTAAAAATAAAAAGAAATATTTATACATTAGGAAAGTTCAATAATATAATCTCTAATTCTAATTAGTATTAGGTTTAAAATAAGTAAGATTATTTTGACATATACCATATTTTGCTAAGAGTATTTTTGGTAAGAAGAATAGTCAAAACTACTTCTGCTTCTGGGGAGAAGCTACTTTTTTCTGCTTCTCTAAAACTGCTTCTATTTCTTCCCAAAAATACTTTTTTTCCCAAAAAAACTTGGCCAAACACCTCAAGTTGAGAAAAAGTGCTTTTTGAGGAAAAAAATACTTTTGGTGTGGGGAGAAGCTTGGCCAAATAGGCTATTATTCTCACACTTTCCATCCATAATTGTCAAAATATTTAAAACACGAAATGTAATTCAATTTTTTACTACTATTTATTATCCTTATAATTACACTACTTACTTTAAGAGATAAAATCAATACCTTCATTAGCAAGGAATAAGTCGTCATCCTTTATTTGAAAAATATTTCAGATTTTAAAATCTTGACAAAACCATAAAAGGAAGGAAAAAAAGGAAGAAAAATAGTCGAAGGCAAGTTAGGGAAATTCTTCACGGAACGACAATATTCAAAAAAATAAAATAAAAGGAAACCAATTTATTGACGAAAAAGGAAAAGCAGCAGAAGAAAAAAGCAAAATTAGAAAACCAAGAAAGCGCCTGGGAAAGCACTACACCTTACACATTACCAACTACACTGAATATTCTCTAATTAGTGGTACTCGCCGGGAAACTTCTTCTTTTCCGGTCACCGGTAATTTTTCTTGAAAACCCTTTTACTGTTTTTATGTGGTTATGGGTTCACTTTGATCATCTTCTGACTACTGCTAAAGCTTTGATCTTTTGGTTTCTGCTCATTTACATGGTGAAAATTAGAACTATAAATTATAAGAAAACAATGATAAAACCTACAACAGCAGCTTATAAAAGCATGATTTTTTTGTTTGTGGGTTATGGTTACAATGTATTCTTTAGATAGAAAGTGGGGTTTCATATACTTTCCTTATTGTAGATTTATCAACAAAAAAAAAATTGCTTTATTTTGGAAAATTTCTTTTTCTTGGTATGTTTTGTTTGAACTTTGATGAGTACAGTGGAGCTCAGGAATTATATATTGTTCAAGTGTTAAGCCTTAGTTTAAACCCCACCTGGTTTAAGTGTTCAGCAATTTGAAGTATCATTTGTTTGTAGTTTCAGTTCTAGAGTTCAATTTGATGAGCATTGAGCTTGTTCAAATGGGAGAAATGCTGTTGTGTTTTGCCTTCTGTTTCCAATTTTTCTTTGTTGATCGATCTTTCCGCTTACATGCATGCCTTTGGTGGTATTACTTCTTTATGTACTCAGGACCAAGAATGGTACTAGTTTTTGTTGGAACTACATATGCAAAAACTACTAATATCTAAAAGAAATTCCTTTTGTTTTTTGATTTTTTTAAATTATTATCATATTGGGGGTTAGGGAGGAGGGAGGTGGAGAATAAAATACGGCAATATGAACCTTCACCGACATGGTAAAAGGTGCGTAAACTCATCAAGTAAACTATACCCTAATCCCCCTTGACGGAATTCCTTCACTTGGTGTAAGTGAAGCATGTAGCTGGACATTAACAGCATAGTATTCAATTATATCAATGGAAAATTCCCTAGCTCATTGGCTGACTAGCTTATTACCTCGTGTCAAACTGAAAATGAGTTCCGTCGCAATTTTAACTTTAATTTTCTGCCTGTAAAATTCTTTGTTGGATCAGTTGTTTAAACTATAGACACATTACTTAGACAGTTTGACTGTTGCAAGCTGTTGTTACCCGAAGATTTGCTGCAAAGAGAACTTTCTACTAGATGGTGTAACATAATCTGACAGTTCAAAATGACGTCTTGCTCCTAATATCTGAGCTGCAAGCTTTAACTTGAACGTTATTGAGCTACCTAAGAATTGGCATGTGAGAAATAAGTTGATATGTCCAGTTGGAAGCTACTAGTAGTCCAGTGTATCTGTTAAAAATATATCTTCGGTCCTTTGCTCAGAGGAATTTCAGGATCTTGGAGCCATTGACTCTAAATTCTGAGAGGTTTAGAGTTTTTAATTGTTGACCTGTCATAGCTTTTAAATAGGCTGTTGTGTATATTCTTCCTCCTAGGAAAATTGTTATCACCTTTATCATGCTTCTTTAGTACCTTTATTAGGTTATAGGCATACAGAATTTGGAGTCCCGAATTTTTAGCTTTGTCTAGATTGATCCTTTTCAGGACAGAGACTCTGGGTAAGGAATTTTACAACTCAGCAAGTCATTTGAATCCATCATTTTAATTTGTTGAGAAGTCTGAATTATAATGATACTTGATATAAGCTAAGTTTGGTGTTATCAATTTCCTTCTTTCCATTATTTTGGCATGTATTGGGGTAGGATAGTGGGGGTGGATGGCTCAAAAGTTGAATCTCATTATGTTAAGAGGAATCAGTGTTATAAATTACTTGGTCTCCACACTCCACAGTTTCATTGCTTACCTTATGCAAGACCAATGATGAAACTGTACGCTCTAGGTTCTTTCTTGAGTAAATTTTAGCAGGTCTGTGTAACTGTAACACCATAACTTGAAGGTGCTTGAAAGGGAAATGTCAAACCAAAATTTTTGCCTCAACTACTTTTAATGTCTGGTCCGTGGTGCTGCTACTTATTCTTGGCCTTCTAAGGAAATAGGAGCACAACTTATCCCAAAAGTGGGGTTGAGGCTGTTAGGACATGGCTCCTATCTTGGTGCTACTGTGAATTCTGTTAGGGGATTCTTTTTCTGGATAATTTCCATTAATGGATTTTATGGAGAAGAATACTACTCCCTTTGTTTTCTGTGTCGAGATACGTGTCTGTCTCTTTTGTCAGGTATAGATGTATGCATGATTGTTGGTGGAATGGAGTTGTTTATATTTTCAGCTATTGGCTAGTGGTTCATTTTTTGGGGGTTTATTGCAAAAAGCAGACTAGGTTTGGTATAGTTGGGCTAATCTGAACCAAGTTCAGTAACAAATATGCTCATATTGCGGTTTTAAATAATAGTTACCATTTCATATGATTATCTTGATAAGTAATGGAACTTTTTTTCCTCTTCATCCTTTTTATCTTTCATTACGATGCAATATGGCCCGCGGAATTCTGAATAAGTATGAGAATATCTTCAGTGTCTATGAGTAGATATTTGAATTTGTTCATCTGTCTTTTCATCTGACAGCTTTCTGGTGTCGAACAATGATGCCAGAGTCAACTGATGATTCAGACAAAGCCCACACTAACCGCGAGGGTCAAGTAAAGGAAGACAGCGAGTATGCGAGGCTTGTTATAAGAAATGAAGGAACAGCTGAAGTTGAAACTTCACAATGCCAATCACTGTCCAGAAGAGAGTCTATTGTATGGTGGATCAAGGCCATTGTTGGTTGTATTTTCACTGTGATAATACTACTAGTTTTCATAAAATGGGGAGCGCCCTTCCTTTTTCAGAAGGTACTCCTAATTTTTGTTTAGCTCATATTATCTATATACTCCCTATGTTCCTGTTTGGTCGGTGCTCTTTCATTTTTTTCCCATCCAAAAAGATTGACGCATTTCCATCTTTAGAAACTCGGTACTTTAACATTCCACTTGATATGGACATGACTTGTAGGCTCACTGAGTGTAAAACAAATTGTTTGGTACAAGGGTATTTTTGGTATTTCATGCATGTGTAGCTTATGCTTCAAAGTCTCTCTTTCTTTCTTAAATTTTTGTCCAGTCAGACAATGCCATGGTTTTTGCTTGACTTGTAAGCATATGTGTGTCTTCCTATGTTGATTAAAATTCAATGGATGGCTTGAAATTCTGGGAGATTAGATCATGTTATGTTAACAGATGTTACATTGCAGTGCATATAGTATTTCTAGGCACTAATGAATATGTGCTATTTAGTCCTTTAAATCGGGTATCTGCCTATTAATTTGATTCGTTTTGTGAGCTGCACCAAAAATATTGATAATGAATATGGAGGTGGAGAAAGCTAACACCTTTCTCGTTATTTGTCAAAGTAGAAAATAGTGTGATTTAGCTCAAGATTCTTAGACACGGGACTCTATCTGTAGCTTATAAGTGCATTACTCTTGCAATAGATATTTTGTTTTTCTTCTTCTGTTTCTTAGTGTAGAAGATGTATAAGGTTTCCTTGTTAATCATTGCATTCTTAAATTTACAGATTCTAATTCCAATCCTACAATGGGAAGCCACTGCATTTGGCCGTCCAGTGCTTGCTCTCGTACTTGTAGCTTCTTTGGCACTGTTTCCGGTATTCCTAATTCCTTCTGGACCATCAATGTGGCTCGCTGGAATGATCTTTGGATATGGTCTTGGATTTGTTATTATAATGGCTGGAACAACAGTTGGGATGACCCTGCCATATTTCGTTGGTTTGCTTTTCCGAGATAGAATTCATGTGAGATACCTTCATGTCTTGTCTAGTTTATTAGTTCATTGGTCTTGTGGACTGGTAATAGTAATTTCCTGTATTGTGCTTCATGCTGTTTAGTTGATTGCATCTGCAGCAATGGTTAAAGAGATGGCCTCAGAAGGCAGCCATGATTAGACTGGTGGGAGAAGGGAGTTGGTTTCATCAATTCCGTGTGGTTGCAGTATTTAGGATTTCACCATTTCCGTACACAATCTTCAATTATGCAGTGGTAGTGACAAGGATGAGGTTCTGGCCTTATTTTTGTGGATCTATAGCAGGAATGATTCCCGAATCCTTCATTTATATCTACAGGTAAATACCCCACACTGCACCCCTCCCTTCTTTTCTATGTTTATTTGCTTATGTTGTCTTCCTGCAATTTGTATTCAGTGGTCGGCTAATGCGGACATTTGCGGATGTGCAATATGGGAACCATCACCTGACTAGAGTTGAGATTGTCTATAATGTTATTTCATTCATTATAGCAGTTATCATTATAGTGGCATTCACAGTCTATGCCAAGAGGACACTGAGTCAACTTGAAAGTGAAGAAGAAAACAATGAAGGCTCTGCCTCTAACCTTGGGAGGTTAGAAATGGAACCTCTCCCGACTGAAAACTCCAAGCATCCTAGTTTTTGCTCAACTTTGTAGTAAGGAATGTTAACCCTCAACTGTCTGGGGAACTAGTGTAAATAATTTGAGTTGGAGCGGCATGTTTTATATATCCCTCCATATTTGTATCTAGAAATCGAAAGATGCTTATTGAGAAAAAAAAGTGTTATGTAACTAGAGCTGATGCCTGACTAATTGATCCTGGAAAATGAAGACAACACTTGATTGTGGAGCATGAACATCTCTCCCTCTCTCTCAGCGCAAAGACAACCACGTTTACTCTTAAAAGAATAATTAATTGTTCATTCTTATTATGTTAATCAGAAATGCTAATAACTGTATAATTAAGGAGTTGTGTGATGATTGTTTAGATAAGAAAGCTCAACAGTTGATGAGATGCCTTCAATTGCAGGTCTCTTAGAAACACAGATGCTTTCTAATGTTTCCATGGCCATTTTATTTTGGGTTGATGAACCAGCTCTACCACCTGTTGCCCAGACCCTGAGAAGCCCTTCTGTTTGCTGATCAAATATTCCTTTCTTAAATCTGCTTCCCATCTGTGTGCATGTCAAATTTGCATAAATCACACACAATTCTTATTCAGGAATCAACAGTAACAACAACAAACCCAGTGTAATCCCACTAGTGGGGTCTGAGGAGGGTAGAGTGTATGCAGACCTTACCCCTATCTTAAAAAGATAGAGAGACTGTTTTCGGAAGACCCTCGTCATCATTGTAAATTATATATATATATATCCTTAGAGACATGGTGTAGAACTCTTTACCTGTGTGACAAGAGCATATAAGGGCAAAGTACTGTAACTGCAAAGAACTTGAACAATCACCCTGACACACAACAAAATGTACATGGTTACTTTTTAGCCAAAAGCTAACTAGTGTTTCTTGAAAATGAAAAAAAGACTATGGGATCTGAGGGGTTTACCCAATAACAAGTCTTGGAATGATGAAACCCAACTCTTCCATGATACATGATTTGAATCCATAAGTGCACTGGAGAATTGAAATAACATGGTTTCATATTAGAGCACTCAACTAGGGTGAGAAAAGAAAAAAAGTGATTGAAGTTAAACTTAGAAAAAGAAGTGAACTTACCCAAATCCAGACGAAGAATGCAATTTCAAAGGAGTTTTGGAACAAAATGAAGTGAATGAGGTAAAGGACAAGAGTTGGACTGTGAAACCAAAACAATTCATCAGAAGGTCTAACTGGTGTGGTTTCATCCACTACTGACGACCTCTCTGCAACTTCTTGAGCCAATTCTGTTATTATGTGTTCCAATTTTGTTCCCACTAGTAGTAATAGCTGCACAAATTTTTTCACGTGTCATAATATGTATTGTTAAATAAAGTAACTTGACAATGAGGATCCATCCCAACTTGCTCGAGATTGAACCATAATTATATGACATGTGTCTCTTTTTGGAGTCTCTCAATACTCTTGTTTATCATAATTATCTTATCGTTAATTGTATAACTTGAAGTAAACTTTAATTAGCACTCAGCTTTTCACATTTAAAACAAAAGAAGTCAGATTTCAATGGACTTGTAATTCAGTGGCATATTTCTTTAAAGTCTAAGTTTGAAATTGAATATGATTTAAGTTTTACCCAAAATGGCTTCTTTTATTCTTTTCTTTTCTTTTTGTGTTCTTGGCATTAAAAAGGGGGTGGGGAAGAAAAGATTAGTCACTTACAACCAGGGGTAAAAATGATAGCCAAAAGTAGGTGTGCCATCCTGCAAATTTGAACCATACATTAATAGGAGAGTTTCATTGTTCAAAGTGAAATACATAATTCCAGAAATGGGAAGAAAATAAAAAAGCAAGATTAGTACTATTAAGATTCATAAACTAGGATAGAAAAATACCTGCAATGTTCATTAACAAAAAGAGAACGACAAAAAGCCACAAGTACCAACTGTTCAAGATCATTTTCCAACATTTAGCGTGATTATACATAATTGAATCTAAATAATCAAGTTATTATCCTAGCTATAATTAGTATATGTATGCTAATTTACCTGATTCCGACAATCTTTTTGAAATCATGCTCTAGTGTCCGCATCATATATTTGTGAAAATCAAATTTAAGGTTGGTTGGACAATGTTCCTATATACATAAACGAATGTATTGTAGTTAAAAAACTGTAGTTCCAATAAAAACATAGAATTGACACAAAGGAATAATAAATGAAAGATAATGGAAAGAATTACTGCTTACTCTGATAAATGCAGACCGCAAGACAATATAGTCTGACTTGGTTACTGAACCATAAAATTGTTTGAAAAATGCCACCTATTTATATACACATGAAAAATGTTAATTCTCGTACCAAGAAAAAAATAAAAGAAAAGTTTTATATCTTACTGTTCCACATTTTTCTCTTAAGAATATCTGTTTCAAGGAATATTTTTTAGAAAATAAATCATTTTTTCCTGAAAAACAGTTTCTGACATTATTATTATTATTATTATTATCAATATTTAATAGCTTATTTTCTATATAATATTCTTCACTCTCCAACCAACCAAATACTGATCATTTTTCAAAACAAAGAAAAACAATTTCTGAAAGATGTTTTCAGTCATTCCAAATACGCCAGGTCGATCAACTTACCGTCCAACTCACGACAGTGTATTTCCTCCAACGTCTACCAGCTCTATCCATGAATGATTTAAGATGGAGAATATGCACTACACATAGAGGAGATATCATGGTAATATAATTTATTAAAATTCCTATATTGACTTCAGAAAAATCGTAGACTTGTCGAAATTTGGAAAAAGGAATATAAACAAATACCAAATAATAACCAACATAAAGTTTACCATGGTGTGGCCTTGGTTCCCTTTGAATTGAGTGCTCCCAATGTCCCCATTGACGTTGTATCTATTTTATTTAAAGAAGGAGGTGTTAAGTGGTAAATTTTACATTACGCAAGAAAAATGTTACAAATTACAAGTAAATAAAAGGTCAACACTAACGTAAAGTCATGATATTAATGAGACAATATAAGCTAATTTATAAGCTTTTGAATAATATTAATTATTATGCTGCATAATATATCCTTTTTCTACTTTCAATGTGATATTTGCTCAAAATGTTCCCTTCCAGAAATTATTTGAGAAGAAATTAAAGAAGGTTCTAATTTTCTTTCAAAAAGATTTAAAGGACACCTACCTTAGCAACTCCAAGAGCCATGGTCGTGGCACAAAAGACCACATGTGTGAGTGCCAACACAAATATGAAAATGTGCAGTTGATGCAATGCCTCCAACGATAAAAGTGGAACTTGTCCCTACACCAAAATTAAAGATCAATAAGATACTTAAAATAATTAATGTGGATCGCACTCTATATATATGTATACAAATTGACTTAATTTGAATCGCGCAAAGTACTATCTAAGAAATTATTTTAGCAATGCAACAACATATACCTTATGACGGCTACAATGGTCTACACCGTTACCTCCGGCTAAAAGGTGTCGCCCAGTTGTTGCAGTGAGATGATTAGAAGTACCAGATTCTTTCAGCGTACATGGAAGCATTATTATGGATATATTTTCAGGAATGCATAGTTGGCTTACTAGCCCTTGGAACACCGTCAATAGTAAGGAAATAAATCCCAAAAGCATCAATTCTGGAAAATTCAACAGCCAAAAGTTTACCAAAAAAAAAGAAGAGGAATTATGAATTGATAGTCTGGATTTCCTCAAAATATTGTAACGAAAATGCAAGTGTCAAACCTTCTTTTAATTTCTGCAGGGCCTCAAATAATGCATCTTGTTTCTTGTCCCGGAAGAACTGTGTTATGCAACATGATATCATTAAAACAATAATACAAGACGAAACCTTTCCAAAAATATATTAATAAAGCAATACCTTTCCAAGACGATGAAGGCCACGTTCGGCAATAAGGGAAATAAGAACAATGACGAAACAGACGACGGCGATCACCCATGTCGGTGTATACTCCAGCGACCGTGACTCTTCTTCCGCCATTTTTATTAATTACTAAAGCTTAATTAATACACGCATGCCCACTTGATCTGCAAATTCCAGAACCATTCATTGTATATATATAAAAGGAAAAAGTAGAGAAACAGCTGCCATGTCTGAAGCTAAGGCAAAGCATAAGTGTGAGAGAGGGAAAAGTATGTAAGGGTGCGCAAGCAAAGAACAAATGTTTACATAGCGCTATCACTGTGCTTGTGAGAGTTTTCCAATTAAAAAAGACTTGGTATTTGATTAATTAATTAAGTTTCTTTGAAAATTTAAAGAGAAAAGTCTCATCAGAAATATGTTTTTGTTATTTAGATATTTTTGGGATACTCTCAAAAAATAACTTCCACTAGCCGTATTACTTCAAAAGTACATTATATTGTCCAAATGACACCTTTGTTTTGCTTAAAACAAAAGGCTTAAGGTACTACTCCCGTCATCTCATTTTTGGAGCTTTGGGATGCTATATCTTGTAAAGGTAGATTTTAGAAAGACTGACATCTTTGGATTGAAACATTCTCAAGATTTGGCATCACACAAAATTCTTGTCGATGGGTTCCCTTTAGACTCGCACACCTTTATAGAGCAGTGACAAATAATTGTATGTGAAGACAATTGCTTTCGCTACGGTTCCTTGACCAAGTCACTGCGTATGAGTCGCCGGATCATTCTTCAACAGGAACGCGGCCAGAGTGACCACCTAAGTTAGTGATGCTTTCTGCTACTGGACTTTCGCCATCTGAGGTGTAGCATTCGGACCGCTTCACCTAGCTGCACGACGCTTCTATTGCTCTCCCACAACCTCGTTTTCACGATTTAGGCAGCTCCCATTTCGCCTCCTGCTACTATAAGAATGGCATTTGCTTTCTTTTTCTCTGGCTACTAAGATCTTTCAGTTCGCCTTGTTTTCTCTTGCCTGCCTATGGAACAGCAACAGTTCGAAAGATTACCCTATTCAGAAATCTTAGGATCTATGTTATTTTTAAATTCTCTGAAACATTAATTTCGTACTATGTGTGAGTGATAGCATTTGCTTCAAGACTTACTAATCATGGTCTAGCCTAAGCTATCCTTTAGGAACGTTTATGAGAGACGAAGGGGAAGTCAAAGGGTGAAAATGAAGGGGTAAATAGATTTGGGCAATTTATTTTCACATATATATGTATACATAGTGAAATAGTTTGTAAAAAGAATCCAAAGAAACATGCATATGTTTTAAACGTTACATCTTCACACCCTCAAACAACGTAGCATAATCAAAGAGTTCGTATCATTGGGTTACAAATATGTTTTTAGTTTTATGACCCTATTTTTTTTTTTACATATGAGAGATTTACTTTTACACATAAGAAATCTGTATTTCATACATAAGAGATGTAAAAATATTATTTTCTTAAATTATAAATTGTAAAAGGATATGATGTGCAAATAACACATATTTTATATGTCCTACAACAGCCCAGTTAATTAAAGGAATACTTCCTTATCAAAGGACTGCAACCAGGGAAATTCGAGGAGATTTGCTAACCCAAGCTCCTAAAAATATTCAAAACAAAGCAAAGGATCTACTACAAAAACAATAGAAATATAAGTCAAAAAGGTAAACTTATCGAGTAATACTAACAAAATTTACAAACAACTAGAAGAAAAGTAAAATAATTAACTTAAAAAGTTAGCTACTATTCAAACGTTCTGAACATTCAAATAATATTTACGATGTGATTGATACGAAGGGAAATAATTTCATAGAAAAGAATTCTTAGAAAATATTATTTTAGTGTCTATATATATGGGAGATGGACGCGAGCGCATAACATCATAAGTATCAGCACTATATAGACATTATCAGATGCAAGAAAACGTATAATAATCGGGCCAACAAGAGCAATTGTCTATAAAGCCGTGATAACAATCTTTTGATAAAATATGAAATTACTAATCTCTTGGTTGGATTTTGCGTTAATATAAGCCTAGAACCAATCATAACTTCACTATTATTTTTATATCACATTCATGTGAAATAATGACCACAACATCTCTCTTAATTCAAAGTTCTTTAAGAATACCATAATTAAAATTGAAAATAGAAGTTCCACTTTTGTAGCTCTTCTATAAGAGAGCGGGACTTTTTCGGGTTCTATTATTTTCTTTTAAGTTTATTTTGGAACACCTATATTAGGACGTCTGCACTTCTTTCTATTTTGAGACGAACTCGAGTTCCACCAATCCCTCTCTATCCCGTTTGAGGTCCTATAAACTATCCAAACTTGTTTATTATAAATTCAAATATATATATTTTATTATAATCAGTGTATCCTTTTTTTTTTATAAATTTAATGAATCTATCTATCCAAGAATACATCTACTAAATAATCCGATTATTATTTATTTATTTATGCAAATTTTTTACGGAGAGCACAGTTAAACGGTTGATTTTTCTTTTTCAAAAATAACACTCGCTGTCCATCTTCATCTCCTTTCTCGCTCGCCGGTCCAAGGCGCCTTTTAATCCGCCCTTTCTAAACCCATAGTTAACCATTTTCACTGAACCGGCCAAACACTCCAGCAACCACCAGAACCCGCCGGAAAAGTTCCGTCATTATCATCTGAAATTGGGAAGACAGACACTTAGAGAGAAAGCGCGATTTAGTTCCTTGCAGCACCAAAAAGCAAAAAATACATGTATTTATAATCGGATCCATTTCTTAGCTGCTTGCATTTTCATAAAGTATTGATAAAAATGCTGCGCCTAAGGGCATTTCGTCCGACTAATGACAAGATCGTGAAGATTCATATGCATCCGACGCATCCTTGGCTCGTCACCGCTGATGCATCCGATCACGTCTCCGTTTGGAATTGGGAGCACCGCCAGGTTTGTCTTTTCGTCAAAAAATTTCGGTATTATGCTTTCTGTTTGTTGGATTAACAAATAATAGCAAATTGTGTTGCTAGATTATTTATGAACTGAAACCTGGTGGTGTTGATGAGCGGCGTTTGGTTGGTGCTAAACTGGAGAAGCTTGCCGAGGGTGAATCAGGTAGGTCTGCGTGCTTATTAATTTATGTTAATTATTGTTAAATTGGCATTTCAGTAACATTAGCAACATCTATTACTATGCCTCAGTCGCAGACTACTGGGAGTCGGGTATATGTATCATCTTAAATTGACATTTAGGCGGAATTTAGATTGATGTTAATGTTGTATGCAGAGCCTAGAGGGAAACCTACAGAAGCCATACGAGGTGGGAGGTAATTGATCCTCACCTTAGACTTCCATATTTTTACAGTTTCTTTAGTGTCTTTGTTGAATCTTAGTATGCCACTCTGGTGCATGGCTCAAGTGTAAAGCAGGTTAGCTTTTACGATGATGATGTACGCTTTTGGCAACTCTGGCGTAATCAGTCTTCTGCTGCTGAGTCCCCAGCAGCTGCTGGTCATGTCACTTCAACTTTTACTTCTCCTGCTGCATCAACCAAAGGGCGCCATTTTCTTGTTATTTGTTGTGAAAACAAAGCTATCTTCTTAGACTTGGTGACAATGCGTGGCCGCGATGTACCAAAGCAGGAGCTTGACAACAAATCACTTCTATGGCAAGTCTTAAATCTGTCAATATCTTTTTTGTGTTATCTAATTTTTTGGACTATTTTTGTTCTTAACGAATTAAATCTTTTTGAATCTACCTAAAAGCTAAACTATCTTGCTGCACTATTTTTTAAGACTACCATTTCCCTAGGAAATTAAGTTTTCTATGCCACTATTTGATAGAATCAGCGTTGCCAACTACCACCCAAGTTAGAGCATCTCATGTTTGTCCCACTTAATCAACACTTCACTAAGTGTGCTTGCTATTTCTGACTGCTTTTACTCATTACAACAACCACTCTTCATTCCTTCTCTCCAGTAGACTCCTTTTGTAGTCTGGAAAAAGTAGATTTTTGGGACCAGCATCCAGACGATGCAAAAGCAATACAAAAACAGGGGGATCCTGTACACTCCTTTCACTCCTATCTAAAATTCAAGTGAGCTTACAAAATCCAAAAACATTAGAGCATTATTTACATTATAATGGTTACACCAAACAAAAGGATTCAATAAGCATCTTGTCATCGATACATGAATTGGAATTGAGACTCCATCAAAACACCTCAGGTTCCTTTCCTTCCAAATGCTCCAATGCAACAAGATGGAACCACTTGCCATGTATTTCTGATGGATTTCCCAATTTTCCCCAGCTAATAAATGCTTCCTTCAGCCTCACTGGTAGTAACCAGTGTACTCCCAAAATGCAGAAAAACGTGTCTCACATGTTCTTTGTTACAGGACAATGCAAAAACAGATTATCTATGTTCTCATTCTTTGTCAAGCATAAGTAGCACCTGTTTCAGATTGCTATACCTCTTTTTGTTAAATTGTCTAGAGTTAAATAAACCCCCAAATTGCCAACCAGCTAGAGATGCCACTTTTCGTTCCTCTCCACTAGACTTTATATATTGAAGTGAGGAAAAGTCTCAACAACAGTTGGGAAACCGAAAGTGAGAAAAATTACTATGTTTAACAAGATCTAAGTTGAATTAGGCAGATATGTCTTCAACACTTCGTTTTGTTTAGGCTAAATGAGATTACGAAATCGTGAGTTGGAAAGAACCTTTCGAGATGACAATGGAGATAACTAAATCATATATCAATGACTTATCACACAATCACAGTGCAACCAGAGGGGGGTGAACATGATGTAAACTGGATTTTAATGGGGTGTATTGACTTGGTACAAGGAAAGACGGAAAATTCTATAGGAAGAGCCGTCTACGTAAAGAGGGCTTTGGGATTGTTCATAGGTGATTGGTAGAGATTTTTTAATGTTAAATTTACCAAATTCATAAAAGAGTTTGTGGAGATGACACCAGACCTGTCTTTAGTTGATTTGCCTCTTCATGGGACCAATTTACTTGGTTTAGAGACAATTCTGGCAATAGAGCTTCAAGAATTGAGTCAATAACGATGACTGGGACGAAACATTCAAGTACATGAAACAGAGAGTTCTTCCCAGAACCATCTCAGATCATTGCCCAATTTTGTTGAAATGCGGAGTGGGATAAATCGAGAATGACTTCAAATTTGATAATATGTGGCTGGATGTCAAGGGTTCATTGAATTGGTTGAAAATGGTAGAATTCCCACCAGTTGAATGGCAGACCAGATGTTAGAATTGCTAAGGAGCCAAGATTGCTAAAAAAGGATGACTAATTATATAAATGATAGAGTTTATTGGTTTTTGGTTTGAGCTAAAATGGATACTTACTTCTTTTTCATACTGGTGTTTGGTCTTCTTGCTTACAAAAGTTGTTTTCTGGGTCAGGGAAAGTTGAAAGATCATATCTGATTATCTTAATTTGCTTGTTCTTTTGAATCACTTGCAGTATGGTGTTCCTCTCTAAAACAACTGCTGCTGATGGTCCTCTTGTGGCTTTTGGAGGATCAGATGGTGTAATTAGAGTTCTTTCAATGATAACATGGAAGGTCTCATTTTAGGATATATGGAAAGTCTTTCTGATATTGTTCCATTCATTGTCAAAATGAGTAGATGAATAAGACTTCTTCTGCAGCTTGCACGAAGATACACAGGAGGTCATAAGGGAGCAATTTCTTGTTTGATGAATTTCATGGCTGCTTCTGGCGAGGTACTTGTTATGCTTCCAGTGGATGCTTAGATCCCTTTTATCACCTTACACTATGTAGTGGACTTGAAATTTTGATCTAGAACCTAGTATCTCCATGTATAATTCTAGAGATAGATTGTGTTTGAAAAATCTCTCCTTGATTTATGCTTGGCTAAGGCGATGAACATGACTTGGTTAAAGTTTGAAAAAAGAGAGTATTTGAATTTGAAGTTGAAAAAAAGTTGAAGTTTGTGAGTTGAAACTTGAAATACTGTTGAACGTGTTTTTCAAACTTAAAATTCTCTATTTCAAGTTTGAAGTTGAAATAATGGACCAGATTGTTAAAAAAAAAAAAAACTTACTTCAAATATTTGAAATATTATCTATGGCCAAGCGGTTAGTGCTGCTGCCTGGAAGCAGCAAATTTTGGGTTAATCTGGTTTCCTTTTTTGATGTGCTTGACATTTTCCTCTTCTCTCTTCTTGAAGAAGGTGAGATGTGTTTTTCGAGAAAGAGATGGTACCATATTATGCCAAGATATGGTGCATCTTTGCAGCTTTCGTATAAGCTAAACCTGCAATTTGTTTGAAATTGATCTTCTGTGTGCAGAGGAATCAGCCAGTAAAGATTTTGAAGCACTTCTCTTTTAGATTTTGAAGGCTTGTTAGAGCCTCAGAAAATAATAATAGATCTTGATTGTGAAAAGTATGTTTTCCAGTTTGTATGATTAAACACAGAGAGCTTAAAGAGGATTTTCAACCTACAATGTAGCTGTACTTCAACTTAAAGAATGGTGTCCTCTCTCTAACAGTTTAAACTTTTTTTTTGATAAGGAACAACTTAAACTTTAGATGTGGTGGTTCACACAATTCCATAGAAGGCGAACTTAGGTTCTTCTGAAGTATTTCTTGCCTCAGCAATTCATTTACTGTTGGATAGAAAAATCTTAAATGAAGCATATAATTTGTTAGGACAATGTCGGTTTCTCTGTTAGAGAGAAGTAAGGGGAAAAAGGGAAACATCTATCTGAGGTTCTTCGCTTGCGTGGTTGTGTACCTAGTTCACTTTGTATTTATACATTGTTAAATGAAACTGGATTACAGAAGTATATATGCTTGTTGTCCATCCATTCCCCATCTGAATGTCCCTTGTCTTTCCCTCTCAATATGTAAACTGAGAAAAAGAAATTGAAGTTCCGTAAAAGAAAATGAATTGTTGTAATGAAGAACATGGACATTTTACTCGGAGATTTTTTACTTTAAACAGAACTGCTGAAAGTGACAATTCTGTGTTCTTATATAATTTACATTAAAAAAATTGACTAGGTTCACCTGGCAGAAACTGTTATACTTTTAATATTTTTTCTGTTTGATATCTCATTGCCATTTTCTTTGCTATCATGTGTATGCAGTCTCTTTTAGTTTCTGGTGGTAGTGATGGATTGCTTGTACTTTGGAGTGCAGACAACGCTCTTGATTCGAGAGAGCTTGTTCCTAAGCTCAGCTTAAAAGTATCTTCTTATTCCTTCAGTTTTATCTCCTTTTAAATTTCTATTACAACTTAATTTCACACTAGTAAGATTTTCATTTGCCGTTGCTAAAAGCAAAAATGAGAACGATTAAGCCCATGGAATGCATCTGGAAAATCACCGATAGATGAAATTTGATAGAACTGCAAGTCCTTAACTGCTTCTATCAAATCCTTGAAGCTTTTCTTCACCTTCCAATGTTATATTTTATAGGCTCATGATGGTGGGGTTGTTGCTATAGAGCTCTCTAGAGTGATCGGTAATGCACCACAGCTCATTACTATTGGTGCTGATAAAACATTAGCAATCTGGGACACTGTCTCCTTTAAGGTATTGTGCAAGATCTCTTTGATTTGTAGCTTTACTACGTGGGGATATATTCTGATAATAATAATTTCAACCCAATTGTAGGAACTGCGTCGAATAAAACCTGTTCCAAAACTAGCTTGTCACAGTGTAGCGTCGTGGTGCCATCCACGGGCTCCCAACCTCGATATCTTGACCTGTGTCAAAGATTCCCATATATGGTAGGCTTACTTCACATGCCTCCCTTGGTTGGAACATTATTAACACTGCTTAAAGTTTTCCCTCTTCGGACAGAACGTGATATTCTGTTGCAACTTTGCAGGGCAATCGAGCATCCTACCTATTCTGCTCTTACAAGGCCATTGTGTGAACTTTCTGCACTAGTTCCTCCACAATTACTTGCTTCTCACAAGAAGCTGAAGGTGAAACTACTTTAGATAAATAACGTTGTTTATTTTAATGTTCTCCTTGCTGTATATCTTGTCTTTCAAATTCGACCTATTTTTCCTTATGCAACTTCTTAGGTTTAGGAAGATTGATTATTTGAAATGTTAAATCTACATTATGATGGCTGGAAAAATGAATAACCTTTAAGAGTTTAGTGTTTTAAGACGAGCAAAGCCTTCGTGTATCAAGTCTGGCAATTGCAATGGGAAAGTAATTTTTATAGTAGTTTCCTTTTTGTAAGAAGAATTTCCACTAGTTTCTTCTGCTAGATAATTTTGAGGATTGTTTACGCACTCTATCATATCGTATAGGGTTAAAATTCTACATTGAGAGGCATCTACTTTTTTGACTTTTTGAAGATGAATTGACTAATCTTTTTCATGTTTTCTCTCTGGTCTTTTAGGTTTATTCTATGGTTGCACACCCTTTACAGCCACACCTTGTAGCTACTGGAACCAATATTGGCATTATTCTGTGTGAATTTGATCAGAAGTCTCTTCCTCCTGTAGCAGCACTGCCAACACCAACAGGAAGTCGCGAACATACTGCTGTCTATGTAGTTGAACGAGAATTGAAGCTGTTGCAATTTCAGCTATCCAACACCACTCCTCCAGCACTCGGAAGTAATGGCTCTTTGAGTGACACAGGAAGGTTTAGAGGAGAGATACCTGAACAACTCCATGTCAAACAAACCAAAAAGCATATTACTACTCCAGCTCCACATGATTCATACTCAGTTCTTTCTGTCAGCAGTTCTGGGAAGTAAGTGATTCACAGACGCTAGTGATACTCAATCCCCATATCAGGCTTAGTGTAGCAGGCGGCATTTAGTATCTTCAACATTGTCATGATTTGTCTTATTGCCTCATATTGTTAAAAGCCTCATCCATTATCTCTATTATGCCTTTTCTTCGGTTGTACCGGACAGTTTGTGAACTGTAATGTTTTGCAGGTATCTAGCAATCGTATGGCCTGATATTCCTTACTTCTCTATCTACAAGGTCAGCGATTGGTCAGTCGTTGATTCTGGAAGCGCAAGGCTGTTGGCTTGGGATACTTGTCGAGATAGGTTTGCTTTGTTGGAATCTGCACTCCCTCCTAGAATTCCCATTATTCCAAAAGGTTCATCTAGAAAAGCTAAGGAAGCTGCTGCAGCTGCAGCACAGGCAGCAGCAGCTGCTGCTTCTGCTGCTTCTTCTGCTACTGTTCAAGTTCGTATATTGCTGGATGACGGGACATCAAATGTATTAATGAAGTCAGTGGGAAGCCGAAGTGAACCAGTTATTGGCTTGCATGGAGGGGCATTACTTGGTGTGGCCTATCGAACTTCTCGAAGGGTTAGCCCTGCTGCTGCTACAGCAATCTCAACAATTCAATCTATGCCGTTATCAGGCTTTGGAAGTAGTTCTGTGTCTTCATTTAGCACTATGGAAGACAGTTCACAAAAATCTGCAGCTGAAGCAGCACCACAGAACTTCCAATTATACAGCTGGGAAACATTTCAACCAGTGGGTGGTCTTCTTCCTCAACCAGATTGGACCGCGTGGGATCAAACAGTTGAGTATTGTGCTTTTGCTTATCCTCAGCACATTGTCATATGTTCCTTGCGTCCACAGTTTAGATACTTGGGGGATGTGGCAATTCCTTATGCGACTGGGGCAGTTTGGCAGCGAAGGCAGTTATTTGTTGCTACACCAACTACCGTTGAGTGTGTTTTTGTGGATGCTGGGGTTGCGCCTATTGACATAGAAACAAAACGAAGAAAAGAGGAAATGAAACTTAAGGAGGCACAGGCAAGAGCTGTTGCTGAACATGGAGAATTAGCATTGATAGCAGTCGACAATCCACAAACAAATCCACAAGAGAGGATAGCATTGAGAACCCCAATGTTACAAGTTGTGCGGTTGGCTTCTTTTCAGCATGCACCCTCTATTCCTCCATTTCTGTCATTGCCTAGACAGTCAAAAGTTGATGGTGATGCATCGAGTGTGCTCAAGGAGATGGAAGCTCGTAAAACTAATGAGGTGGCAGTTGGTGGTGGTGGGGTTGCAGTTGCTGTCACTCGTTTTCCCGCAGAGCAAACACGACCAGTTGGACCTCTTCTAATTGTAGGTGTTCGAGATGGTGTTCTTTGGCTAATTGATCGATATATGTGCGCTCATGCAATATCCCTCAGCCATCCTGGTATCCGTTGCCGATGTTTGGCAGCTTATGGAGATGCTGTTAGTGCAGTAAAATGGGCCAGTCGACTTGGCCGAGAACATCATGATGATCTAGCGCAATTTATGCTTGGGATGGGTTATGCTACTGAAGCACTTCATTTACCTGGAATATCCAAGAGGTTGGAGTTTGATCTGGCCCTGCAGAGCAATGATTTGAAAAGAGCACTTCAGTGCCTTCTAATAATGAGCAACAGCAGAGACATTGGGCAAGAAACTCTTGGATTGGATCTGAACGATCTTATGAACATGACAAAGAAGAAGGAAAATGTTGTTGAAGCTGTTCAAGGAGTCGTTAAATTTGCCAAGGAGTTTATGGATCTCATTGATGCTGCAGATGCTACAGCACAAGCTGATATTGCTCGTGAAGCTCTTAAAAGACTAGCAGCTGCTGGTTCCATAAAGGGAGCTCTACGAGGTCAAGAATTAAGAGGTGTTGCTTTACGGCTTGCAAATCATGGGGAGTTAACACGACTCAGTGTATGTCACTTGCTTTGTTTCTGCTTTTGTTTCCAACTGGTTTTGTTGACACAACTTGGAGTATGTCACCTGCTTCTTTTCTGCTTTTGTTTCAGATCCTCATATACGTAGAATTTTACTAACTGGCTCTTGACTGCCTTTATACCTTTGCCATTGATAATAAACTTCCCTTTGCCATTGATAATAAACTTCCCCAAGTCTGAATTGACCATCTATGTTATCAGATTTAAATTGATTTGACCTTCAGATTAACCATTGATTTGCATTTCTACATTATATTATTTTCCCATGCCTCTGGGTTTAAAGGAATAAAGGAAGTAGTCAAACTCTAAGGATACATTCAGTTTTTTCTGCTTCTAGTATATTTTGTCATCCCCCTTTACTCGACTCTACTAACATGATATGGGTTTTTTGTGAAATTTGAGATCGGCCGAATCAGCTGCATGTCAGGATTCAGAATAACTGATAAATCTTTTGCAGAACTTGGTAAACAATTTGATATCAGTTGGTGCGGGACGGGAGGCTGCATTTGCAGCTTCACTTTTGGGAGACAATGTACTTATGGAGAAAGCATGGCAGGAAACTGGGATGCTTGCTGAGGCTGTACTGCATGCACATGTAAAATTTCATTCTCTAAATGTTGGATTTCAGTCTATTGATTTAGTAGTTGTTATTAATGGTCTCATTATTTTCAGGCTCATGGGCGACCTTCATTGAGAACCTTGGTCCAGGCATGGAACAAAACGTTGCAGAAGGAGATGGAACACACTCCATCAACGAAAACTGATGCAGCAGCTGCATTTCTGGCCTCTCTCGAGGGACCTAAGCTCACAAGTTTGGCAGATGCTGCAAAGAAGCCACCAATTGAAATACTGCCACCCGGTATGGCATCTCTATATGGTCCTAATCCCGGTCAAGCCAAACCTCTTTTGGGGAAACAGGGCCTTCCACAACCTGGCAAACCACTACTTTTAGAAGGATCTAAAACGACAGCACCAATTGCTTCTGTTCCTGCTGGAAGTGATACAACTGCAAAATCAGAATCAGGTGTTCCTCCTAAATCAGAAAATTGGGCTTCAACTACACCGGAATCAAGTAATCCACTTGTGGCGGACTCTGGTGCTGCACCTGCGACAGAAACTGGTGCGGCACCTGCGACAGAAACTGGTGCGGCACTTACGTCAGAAACTGGTGCTGCACCTGCTCTAGAAACTGGTGCTGCACCTGCTCCAGAAACTGGTGCCGCTTTTGCAGAATCAAGTACAACCCGAGCATCAAACTCAGATGCTTCTGTTGCAGCTGAATCAGTTGTTCCTGCGGCACCAGCATTGAATGAAAAACCTTCAGACAATCAGGCCTTGGTCTTATCAACGTCAGCTGTTGTAGAACCAACCACAACAGGTGAAATTGTTCCATCGACTTCAACCACGAGTCAACCTCCTGCACTAGATAATAAGAAACCAAGTGTTCCTGGTGAACTTTTGATGATTGATTTTTCTTGACGTGCTCTTGTATTCTCACCTCCCCTCATGCAGATTCTCTACATATGAGCGGTACGGTTCCTTGCATTACATTTCTTATAATTGTGGAATAGAATCTCTTTACTCTTTCTATTCTTTTAAAGCACTATGCATGCTGCAGCCCGAAGCTGCGTGTTCATTGATAGGAATGTTATCTTAGGTGTTAGATCGGTTTTGTTGTATATTTGTTTGTCCCGTCTGTTCCTTATTCTTTGATTTGGTGAAATTTTGCCATTCACATTATTTTGTGCTCGTCTTCCTTGATTTTATAACCCTTTTTAAAAAAAATTCGACTATACCCCTAATTAATTTTTGCTCCGCCTTCCTTTTTTCTTTTTCCTGTTTCTTTTGATGGATGGAATTAATTTTGATTTGGTTCAAATTCTTAGGGGTAAACATGCTTGTGAGTTGTGACGCTTCGTTTTGGGGCTTGGCATGCTTCTTTAATCACTCTCTATTTCGTGGTATTCAATGTGATCTAAAGGCTTCGAATGTATCACTCATCAGTTTCCTTCTGAATGTGGTTTGTGATTCAAACCAGTCAGATAATAAAAAAAATTCTCATTTCATGCTTGATATACGGAAAAAAATGAAAAGGAAATAAGTTGGTGAGACCTCGTCAAAAATTCGTAAATCGGATGGAGAAGTTTCTACTTAGGTTCAGAACTAATCAACATTTTGGCCTTTTATCAAGTTTGACCAGTAGTTGTACCAAAAAGCAGCAGTAGGGCGAAGTTTCAAAATGGCCTTTGGCGTTCAATTCACATGGTATTTCTGAGTTCCAACTTCCAACTAACATTGCACTAATTGTTATTTCCTGCGCATATATTTTAAGTGCACATGAGAATAGACGTCAAACGTTGAATACTTGAACGCGAATAAGACTTTAATTTGAACCAAACAATCAAACTTTGATCCTAACATCATTGATTAGTAGGATTTGAAATTTATCTTGCACTAATTTAAGGTATTAATTTGTCCATGCGGGCTATTTTTTCTTTTTTCTTGTAACTACTTTAAATAAAGTTATATTGATAACAGTGATCTTATTTTCTTATTGAAGTAATTCAAATATCGTAGAATCAAATCTCTCAATTGTCTTTGGGCTATAAAATAAAAAGTAGATTTCTTGAAAATGATGAATGCTGATCCCATTTAGCTAACTCAATAAAGAAAAAATCCTTCTTTATAAAAATTCGTAAATGCTTTACTCTTATTTCTAAAGATCTCTGTGAGAATATCTTATGAAATTTATTGTTATTTCTGTGACCTAATACTAAAAACAAGCAAGTAATGCATAAATATTATTATCAAGATTTGGTAAGGATTTGTCAAATAAAACCTATTGAGAATTAAAAGATTTATCTCTTAAGGAATTTGGAATGAAGAGGTTGTCTCTATAGCTCAAGGAAAATTGATAACTACAGTTTAAAGTCCAAAAATAACTAATATTGAGTTGATATTTTACAATAGATAAGTTGTCATTTGTTAGAATAAATAAAAAATGAAGAAAAATAAATGATAAATTCATTTAGAATATACAATATTATCTTCTGCTATCTTATCCTTATTGTTTCAAGTACATATTTTTACCAATTTGATTTTAAATATTATACTTTAACTAAATTTTTTCTATTGCCTAATTGTTTTTAGTGCCAATTTTCTCCTTTATAAAAATAAATTTATGTACCCTAACGGGTCTTTTAATTTGCAAAAAGTTATATTGGGATAATGCGAAAATTATAACACGACAATTAAATAGTAGCAAAAATATTTATTGGATATACTTTCAATTGATAAATATTTGATTCAATGAATTCAAAATTATGGAGTATAATATAAAAAATATGTTTTATTTTTTCATATATAAACTTGGATAAAATTTTATTTTTAAATTTAACCTAGGTCTTCTTAAAAGATTTTGGAATTAGCGTTTTGGAGAAGAATACTTTGGTAATTTAATTATTTTACCTGGGATAGCTAATTCTCAAATATTATCCCACATTGAATGTAGAATAAGAATAGTAGCTAATTAAGATTGTGGTATGACTATTCTAGAAATTTCTTATACCAAAAAAAATAAATTAACCAAACATGAAATTGAATAATTCCATATTTTATCCCAAGATTATTATCCTTCAATTTTGTCTAATTCTAAATTTGTAAATATTTCCTTAGTTATTTTTTTCTAACTATGGAGTGTAATTTGAAAATATCACACATAAAATCGATGAAGGGAAAATACTTAATTATTTATTCTAATAGTTGAGTGTAATATTTAAATATTATACTAAAAATCAATGAAGTTTTTTAAAAAAAAAAATTGAATATGAAGGGAGTTCAAGTATTATATGGAAGTGTATTATCTATTATCTATTATTTATTTTTATTTGTATTAAATGCTAGAAAATTCCTATAAATTTAGAAGTCAAATAATTTGTACTTGACTTCAAAGTAATTCCATTATTGTCGGGAGCTATAATTTTCATCGAAGACAATATGCTGTGTAATCGGATTGTTTACTTTGTTGAAATCTTTTACATGTTTTCCTTTTCTTATTGTATTTTTACTAAATCCTAAATGTTAGGACTTCATACATAATTTAAATAAGGAATGATTTAATAAATTAAATTGTAGTATAAGTCTTAAATATTAGAAAAATAACTTAATTTACAATTTTATCCAATATAAAATTTATTTTTAAAGGATAAAAAAGACGAACGACACTTCGCTAAGGGCATTCGTGTTTTTAATATAGTATAGGTAGTCTATCAATATTGTGGATTATCTGCCGGCTGTTATGTTTCATTGGCGTAGGGAATCAAATCTTTATTTCTATACACCAAAAAGAGAAAAGAATCATCCATTTCTACGGGAATGTAATATATAGTGGTCTCTAATTCCCCCCACTTTTAATTCAAAAATTGCCGAACCATCTTTGTAGAAATAAAAATTTATCTCGTCATTAACGTGGAAATAGAATAAAGATGTAGGAGGATTTTGCTTTCAAGTTTGATGGAGAGGGAAGAGGGAAAGATCACAATGGGAAAAGAAAAGTTATACCATCAAATCAGATAAAGCACTTGATTCTAGTCTGTCTTATCCCATTCCTTTTAAGGGGCAGAGAAAATGATGGAATACTAATCGTATTTATTAATAATAAAATAAAATTTCTAGGCAATTCCATCAATTACAACATATACCCAGTAATTAGAAGTTTATTTTCTTCAAGAGATAAATAAATTAATGTACCTAAGGTGTGAAAGTGGCCCTACTGTTGCGGACTAAGTTATTTTGTACAGGATAAATAGCTCATCTAAGGTATAGTTTTACGTCGAACGAAATTCAAATTTCAAAGGAAAAATTTGTGGTCCCTATTTCTTAAAAGACGGTGACACATATTAATAGAAGTTTCTATTTTGAAATTTTCATTTGAAAGAAAAAAAATAAAACTGGAGACAGGAGTACCAGTCTGGATTAGTTTTGCTTTAATTTTTTAACAAGTCCTCGAAAAAGAATTGAGGAAATGTCGCATAGTTAATTGTAGTCCTAAAGAATATATTTGTGAAACTTTACTGACTTAATTTTAATTCAGAAAAATTATTTAATTCAAAAACAAAATTGTTTTTCACAAAATATCTAATGGGATCCTTTAAAAAAGCGTAACTTGTTCTTCAAGAAGAAGCCAAATTAATAAATACTGACAACAAACCAAACGTGTTCCCATAACTCCAAAGTCGCTGGACTTGAATCGAACGCCATATAACACGTTGCTTCCCTTTTCACCTTTATTGTTCCGTCATTTTCCTCTTTCTTCCACAAAACAAACCCTCGTTGCGGCGGTGAAAGAATTTCTTTTTCTTTTTCTTTCCCCAAAATCTCCGATGTCCAAAACCTAGCTATTCTCCTCCGCCGCTGTCGCCGAACAGGGAGCCGAAAATTTCGGTTTTCTTCTGTTCCGTTACTATTATGCCGACTTACACAGCAATAGCCTTAGAGAATCTACTCGAACCTCGTGTTCGTAAATCCTACGGAAAGCAACAGCTAAATGACCAGAAAAAGGAAGAAGAAAAAGTGTTGGAGAATATTCAGCCACCACCGGCGCCGGTGAATCACATATACATATCACCGGCTTTGTATATAACACCTGAGCAAGCTCCGATTCCGGAAACTTCTTCTGGTTCGCTGTCTCCTTCTCCGTATGTAGTCAACCACAAGCGACGTGGCGGTGGTGGAGAAGCCTCCTTTGCGAACCGGAAACTTGATGATAAATTGGAGGAAGCTGAGAAAGTTAAGGAGAGGACTGATTTGGATTTGAAATTGAAAGAAGAGGAGTTAGCTCAGGATAATTTGTTTGAGGCAGAAGATGAAGATGAGGGTTTTTTGGATCCGAGATGTGATGTGTTCAGTGTTGGAAGTGTTAATAATGAGGTGAAAGGACTTGATTGCCGCAGCTTTGTTTCTGTTCAAGGCGAGTTCTTTGATGCTGATGAAGGTATAAATATATTTGCTTCTGCTTTGCATTTTAATACTTTTTTGTTTCTATGGTTTTTATTCAGCAAATCTATGATGATATCCTGTTGTTAGGTTAAGAGGTCTAACTAATTGTCACTATGCATCTGATTTTTTTTTTGTTAAGACCCTTGAGTTTTTTTTATATCTTATTGACAGCATTTCTTGAGGCTAAGTGTGCTCCTTTTTGCAGAGTCAGTTTGAGCAATTTGTCACATATAAGGCTCTAGTCTATAAACAGGGTGTAAAGAAAGAAATGGTTTGCCCGTTTAGATCTGACTTGTTGACTAGAATAGCTCAAACAACCCCCCCCCCCCCCCCCCCCCACACACAACCCACCCTTTTTAGACAGATTTTTATTGCAGAAACATATCAAAGTTTTGTAGAAATGAGAACATTTCACAAAGGGTGCATGTGGCACGTAGAGGATAAAATAAAATAAGGTTTTCATACATGGTTTGGCCATTTCCTTCGTAGGCCTGCATATACACCTTTTCAGGGTGTGGCAATATATTTAAAGTGATGAAAGGCTATGAGGTAGATCTAAGCTTACACAGAGAGGAATTGTCTCCATAGACTTTGAATTCTAAAATTATAGCTAAGAGCAGAACAAGGTGGAAGGAAAGGATAGATATAGGCGAAACCAATTAGTTGGCTTCAAGGTTTAGTTGTTGTTCTTACTCTTAGATTAGGCGTGATTTGGGATTTTACTGGGTCGTTGTTGTATGTCAGGAGTCATTCATTTTGATTAGAGACTTGTACGCTGTGTAGGTATAATTGTTATATTAGAGAAGTTCTTTTGGCAGAACCCCTAATGTGACTTAATAGTCAGATTGGAATCGGTATACTTTATCAAAAAAAGTCAGATTGGAACTGGAATGAGAATAGGGCGGGATGGATCGATTACAACTACTTTGGAATTAAGGTATAGTTGATTGATAGTTGTCGTAGAAGCATAGCAGTTAATATTGTCCAATATTTGGACTAGGGATTTCTACTAGGAGAAACAATACCTGTAAAAAAGAAAAGTTGTATGCAAGAAATTCTTATGATTTTGGCTTAAAGTAGTACTGTTTACTAAACATACTCGAAGGTATGGTGATGAATGACAGCAGGATATTCTATTTTGATGGTTGCTCAGACAAAACCTTGTCATGTTTCCTCGATAATTCCTGTAGTACAATGATGAATGTAATTGTTCTTTTATGATAGCTGTCAGAGTCAGACAAAAGAAGTCATGTTTCCTAGGTTATTCCTACAGTATTATGCTTGATTGTAATTGTTCTGATATTATTGCTGTCAGATAAAAAAAAAAGTCGTGTTTTCTAGGTTATTCCTACTGTACTATGCTGATTGTAATTGTTCTTTATATGGTACCTCAGATTTCTCCTCAGAAGGGTCAGCGCTGAACTCATACGGCGCTAATATTGAATTGGAACTGCGCGCCACAAGGCTCAAACTCCTTGAGGAAATTGACAGGAGAAAAACTGCAGAGGATACTCTTAATATGATGCAATGTCAGTGGCAGAGCATCAGTAATGTTCTATCTCATGCAGGGTTAACACTCCCGTCACCTTCGGATGTCATTGGTGGTATGCAGCCTGATAATGCTTCAATTGAGCAGCTCTCTCAGGAAGTAATTGTCACAAGATTTGTTGCTGATGCAATAGCAAAAGGTCAAGCTCGTGCAGAAGCTGAACTAGCTGCGGAGGCGATACTTGAATCAAAAAACCAGGAGATTTCAAGGTTGAGAGACCGGCTCCGATACTATGAGGCTGTAAATCATGAGATGTCCCAGAGAAATCAGGAAATTGTTGGTAGGTCTTGCTTCTCTTACTACTTAGTTGCCAATTATAACAACTCTGATAAATGGTCTTACCATCCAAACATCACCCTTCTGCCACGAGTCTATTTAACTTGTACAAACAGTGGCACTGTTATTTGCAACATTGATGTATCTGAATGTTTTGATCAACCATTTTCAAAAGATCTACCTCATCAGTTGCCAAATCTTGGTTTGAAGACCCTTGGTCAGGATTACTTTTCAGTTAAAGTCTGTTGTAGCTTTGAGAAAACTACCTTATTTTCATCTATTATTGGCCTAAAGACCCTTGGTCAGGGTTATATGTGGTCAGAGTCTGTTGTAGCTTGGGAAACCTCCATTTTTATTTAGTGTAGTTTAAACAATAATCCCCAAGTACTTGTTTTAACTCTCTCTCTCTCTCTCTCTCCCCTATAATTTAACTATGATAATTGAATTATATGCTTATATGCCACTAGGAATGATGTCATTTCTTTATCAGTTGACAAATTTCATTTCAAACATTCTGCAGATGTTGCTAGGAAGCAGCGACAGAGGAAAAGAACACAGAGGAAGTGGCTATGGAGTTGTATAGGGCTCTCTGCTGCCATTGGCGTTTCAGTGGTTGCTTATAATTACCTGCCACAAACCAGTAAACATCAACCAGTTTCAAACCCCTGTGATTCAACAGGTGCTGGCGCTCCCGAAACTGCGTAACAATATTGGTTAATTTGCTCAGCCAACACGCACACACTCCAGGGTTTTAAGAAGAGTTATACATAGGTTAGGTATTGCGGCAGTTTCACGCTGCAGTTTTGCTCTAATAAAAGTTGGACGAGCTAGTTAATCTTGTTGAAGATGCAACAGTGTTGCTGGTACTAAATCAAGAGGGTTTGCTTAGAGCCTGTGCAAATCAGATTTCAAGGTTGTTAGCTATCTTGCAATTTGCTCACATAATAATTAGTGTCCTGAGTTTGTACTCAGGTCTGTTGGGCATTTGAGAACATAAATGTCTTTCAATGTTGATGTCTGTATTTGGTACTGTTGCAGCTTGGTAGATGATCAGATCAGTCATGTTTGTATACCATTAGCGTGCAGTAGGCTTATTCTACCTTCTTTCGATCTGCGATATAAAGTTTTTCATCATTTTTTCTGCGCAGTGATTGAGATCTATATAATGTTGTTGCCAGTGCCGCCACTGAGATATTTAAATGGTTTTTGAAGAGGACCAGGGTATGAGAAGTATTAGTTGTAAAGATAACTAGATACACTAGGTGGTAAGAACGAATAAAAGAAGTCTTCTTTGATACCAAGAGGAGCCTGCACATATCTTGTTTTTCTTTTTTATTGGTCAATGTGAAAAGTATTTATCTGAAAGCCGAACAAGTTACCTGTGAATTCGACTCCACTGTCAAAACGAGTTTGGATTTTAAAATGTGAAAAATATCTTCTGTAGGTTAGTAAAGGTGGGACTGTAGTTCAGTAACAATGTAATAGAGCAATCAGGTACTAGTATCAAATGTCAAAATTATATGAGGACAATAATTAATACGTATATATGAGGGACAACTATCATTTGTCAATCGCTTTCCTTTGGTGTTCTCAAGACATGAACATTGCGGAACCTATTAGTTTTTCTGGAAGTTGTTACAAAAAAGGATAATGGGGTGAGAGAGGCTCGAACTCTCGACCTCAGGATTACTCAGAAGCTATGAGACCTACGCGCTAGCCAACTGCGCCACCACCCCTGTTGTTTACATCTTAGTAGACAAATATTATTATTATTATCTTTTTCTCAGAGGAAATGAAAAATAATAGTAATAATTGAATGTTGAGTGCTCTAGTCAAGACAAACAACTTGTAGTACCCAAGTCGAAATAGATGAGGGAATTTAGAAGTACAAATATATGAAAAGTAATATAGACCATTGTATTATGGGTTTTAGAATTAGATTGATGAACAAAAAAAACTCTCGCAAAAGCAGTTGACTGGATTAATATCTGATACAAAAGTAGCTTTCCCGGTTAATGCCAGATAAAAGTATACAATTGGGCAAGTGTAAAGTATATATGCCAAAGGTGTCAACATATGTCGCGTTGATACCCTTTCACTTTCTACTCGACGTCCTATTGTTTAGGCTTACAATGCGAAGGAGCTATTTTCTCAAGAAAGATAAGAGAAAAATAAAAGTGAAATGCTAGTTCTTGGTTGTAATTTTAGTTTTCCTTATCGGTTTGTAATATCTACGGTTTGACTTCGAAAGGAATATTGAGCAATACTACACTAGGTGGAGATCGTTTCTGGAATCTTTTGAAGAAACAAGAACAAAAGTAGCAAAGAGAACCACAACTAAATCTACCTTCATTCATTCCATTAGTGAACCATAACGGAGTCTAATTCAGGCTTCAGCACCCAATTCTTCAAGTGCTTTGACAAGCTTGACTTGACGATAAGTATGTAATTTTTAGCCTCGATGATGAACTAGCTAACAAACTCTAATTACCAAATATACGTATACTTCTAGGGGTCAGATAATCCAAATTGTATGAACATTAACAATGAGACCCGGTAAAAGAACTGGAGAAAACGATAAACAAGAAGAGCATATGTTGAGTGAAAACACACTTGGACAAATGAAAAATGCATATGCTGAGCTTCTAATACAACTACAGTGCTCAATTTCAAATGATGAATGTGTTACCAACGCACAATACTCGTCATCTGCCACAACCTGATTAGTATCTGTATTATTTCTCATGTTTCCTTAAAATGCACTGTCAATCCTCTATATGCCAAGGTCCAATCAAAATGCAACACATCTGAAGGAGTTACAAGTTCAGGCTTCACCATGAAACAACCAAATGTGAGCAAAATCTGCCACCCTGGACACACTTTTCATCACTTGGTGGCAACTTCTAGTAATTCTTGCCAAGTGGTAAGTTTTTCCCTGGGTTTGTTTTTCAGATTCCCTCTCCTTTTCTCTTCACTGTCGATCTTTTCCCAGCCACCAAATGGAACGATTTTGACATTCCTGCTATCTAACAGTTGGAGGAGGCCCTCCCTTCCGGGCTTTGATAAGCTAGAGCTTGATGTTACCAATCCTCTCTCTACGTCTTCTGATATGCTAGCGACCTGTTATGTCTTAATTAGCAACGCCAACTATACATTCTAGACTTAACCCAATTAGCTTTGTAAGAAAAATCCTTGGTCGTGATGATAAGAATAATAAAGCAGCAGATTTTGTGAATGATTTGTACTTACAGTTTCTTCAGCACAGTAAAGATTTGTAGCTATTATCCCAGTTGGTCCTCTCTTCAACCACCCACAAACATATAAGCCTTTCTCTACTTGTGCATCTCCAGAAGCTTCGCTTAAGACACGTCCTCGAACGTTTGGAACAATTCCTGGAAAAGCAGCCTCAGACCATTTAATTTGCAACAGTGATGGACCACACAGCAATCAAAGTTTTCATGCAATTGATGTGAATGCTGAAAACACTAATCCATGGGATGGAATAAAGAAGGGAAGAAAATCATTAATGAGAATGGAAGTATTTGCAATCACTATAATAGATATACAAATGATGAATTGGAAACTTCAACTTATAGAGATATCTATCCAAGCGATGAGCTTTAAGGGCAGTCAACACTTATGACATGATTTAGCACATACCTTTATGGTGATCAAAGGGCAAGCCATCAACAGGTATCGACTTGTAACCAACGCTCTTCAATACCAGCCTACAAACAATTCAGTAAAACACATTAACATTCAGTACAGAACACCAGACTGCAGATAAGAAAAAAGGAGCCCACTGGTGCAGTGACCAGTGACTGGCCCAGCAATATATATGACGTTGCAGGGCTGAAGCAAAGGAAGATTACACCAAAATAAAAGTTAAAAAGCATCTTTCTTGGTCTATGAGGACGTGCCCATCGTAGCGTATTGAGTCATTAGTGCAATTAAATTTAGTTGAGAAATATATCAAAAACATGGACTTATCTCATTTCTTTAACTTAAAGGTTTTTCTACTCACTAGTCACTATTATGTCACAGAACCCTACTGGCCGTTCAACTACTCTGCTCACTAGTTGTATCTCCTCAGAGATTGCTTTATCATTCCAATCTCACCACTTCATCTATTATATTCTTCTTCCCTCTTTCGTATTCTTTTTATTCTTTTAAATATGATGGGAATCCATCGAAAGATAGGTTTAGCTGCAAATAAAAAAGGCTTTTCCTCCCACAGCAATATGAAATAAAATCTAGAGCTGATGGGTTTCATACAGGTTATGAGAGTTGGTAAATCATTTAAGGAAGAAAATTTGTGGGAAACAAAGGAAACTAAACCAGTGTACCCGCATTCCATTTCATCAAAAAGTCCAGTACCAACTGCAATCTGTCGCCCAGAGCCAACATCTTCTGGAGGTAGACAGAAGTTCAGAGTTAGAAGTAGTTATCTCTCATGAACAAGATCTGCAACATGCACATTTACTAAAATATAATTGGTGACATATGCAAACACTAAGTCAAGTCTTTCACATTTTTTAAACCAGTTTTATGCTTGAATTACACAAACACACAAAAAATTAAGGGGTTATTTGGTTTTCAACCAAGTTTTGTAGATCATGTCTTTATAAGTGAAGTTAATGTCCATATAAACTTATACGCACCTCGACTAATTCATAGGTAGCACCTAACAAAACATAAATCCTCATCAAAAGATCCTTTTGTATACACATCAGTACGCGGGATTCCCCCATCATATCAATAAATCTTTACAACATTAAAAGTCCTCACTGGACAATGTCAACTCCATGCTAAAACCATTAAATAGAACAAAAAGAAGTGCAGAAAATTCCTAGTGAAGAAAATAACCCCCCCCCCCCCCCCCCCCCCACACACAAAAAAAAAAAAAGGGCAAGAAATTTTTTGTAAGCATGTAGTCTCTTTAACACGCTTTAACAGCATACAGTTACCTTTAAGAATTGTCCTCTCCAAGCGCAAACCAGCAACATGGCCACTTCTACAATCTGATTCTAGAAACCTGTCTGGTTTCCTGAAGAAGACAAAGTGCAGTTCTTTTTGACCTGGACTACATACGGAAGCTGCAGAAGTGGCTGCCTTGGAGAGCAGTTCATGAATTCTCCTTTTAATCCGGTTTCTCTTTAGTTCTTCCTTTGCATACAAAACAAAAGAACAGAACACTCAACTTGGGGAGAGTTAAGCATAAAAATAGTGCACTGAAGCAATAGTGAAATTAGTTTTTTGCTTTTTCGATGTCTGAAGCAATAGTAAAATTCTTGGAGCAAAGCTCATCAAATTCCTCTTAACTTAAAGTGGTGTTTGCTTCAAAAAATTGAAAAATAGTTTTTGGTTCAAACACAGTTAATGCAGAAACTGGTTTTCATATTTTTGACTTGCACCATCGGACGGTAGTGAAAAGTGAAAACTGTTTTAGTCTCTACCAAGATTGAAGACACCCAAATACCATGTGAAGAAACATGGACCTTAGTTCTAACTCAACCTCGAAAGCTAGCTCATGAGGTGGGACTTTCCCAAAACTATACAAGTAGACAACAACTCACTCTGTCAACCAATTTGGACTCTAACACATCCGATCAGCTTTCTCAGCCAGATAGGCTTCTCTTTTCTCAACAAGACCCATCACCACACATTATTCTCGTTCTTGCACTTTATTTACTCATCTTTTACTTTCTTCGTTTAGAGAGACAAGTCAGAAAGAATTTTCATATTTTACTACCAAACCATTGGGATATCATTGAAGGATCAAATTTAAACTTACCCTTGTAGTTAGCCGACCATTTAGGTATTTTCTCTCAATCATGTGATTGTATCCTCATTTTCTTTTTCTTGTTTTTATATGGTAGTTGAAGCGCAAAGGAGGGGCAAGTTACTTCCCTACAAACGGTCGAAGGGTTTGTCATTGAAGAAAAGTAATGGAAGCTATTACGCTACAAAAGAGTAAAGTTTAAGGGCTTCACATTTATACATCATTTCCTTAGGAGCCTGAATTAGTAATACAGATAGCAGGTGTACCTCATCTGCTGGGGTTTTACTTAAATCTGCTTGCTGAATTTCAATGAATAGATCCTTAATACCTGAAACAACACAGATTTCATCTAAGAAGTTAATTACTTTTGCAAACAATATTTGGATCTAATTATCTTGCAAGGTAAAGTTAAATGAAGATGGTGAATGAAAGTGGGAGGAACGGGAACCAGCAATCCTAGACAGACAAATAGTTCTATGAACTCACCCAGAACTTCACGCAGCTCTTTTGCCGTGAAGGCTGCTTGTGCTGCTCCACGTCGTCCAACCAAATATACTTTTCTGGCAATATTCAAGCATAAGCTCATCATTTAACTACAACACATGACACTTAATTGCAAAAGCAGAAGACAGAAGACAGAAGGCAGACCTAATGGAGCTCTCTTCTAAAGCTGCCAAGGTATGGGATGCGATATCAGTTGTTGCCAATTCTGAAGTTGGTCGTAAAAGGATACGGGCCACGTCAAGAGCTACATTTCCCTTAACAGAAGTGCAAAAATCACTTAGCAAAGAGCTATATTCCCCTGTGCCTATTCATTTACAAAGTTTTAAGCAAATAATAAGTTCTAAGGTGATTTCCTAGAGAAGACTTTGCTTCAAATAAAGCCAACATGTCACGGAAAAGATACCTTATCTGACGAAACAATAATGCATTTGCCAATATCCCCATAGACAACTCAGACTATAAACTGATGAGTTGATGGGCATATTAATGTAAAGCATCCAATTTGGAGCAAGATACAGTCGTTATCAACTAAACACCAGAAACTATCCCTTAGCCCCAGTTCTAAACATTAGCAGATATGATGTCTACAAAATAAACTTTGGCTGTGGTTGAATTATACAACAGGACAAAGACAGACCAACAGGCACAGAGATAGAGGAAAAGATTTGGTAGGGCAATTATTAACCAAAAAAAAGAACTTGCCATGCTATTTAAATTTAAGCAAATAGTGGTTTATTTTCTTGTAGTGAAATCCGCATGTCATTGAAAGTTCAATAAATGGCAAAAGAAAAACAACCAACTTATCCAATGAGATAATCTATAGCAACAAATTCTAACTAAAAGCATCGGTAGTGTTCCTTAGAAGTACAATTTTACCATAATTGCGCCGCTGCTAACACATGTAACAGTATTATGGGCATTATAGACATACCTGACCAATAATTACAGCAGTATCAGAGCTCTTCAAATCTGGTGCCAGATTTCTGCAGTCTGGGTGGCCATTATACCACCAAACAAATTCTCTGGCAGCATATATCCCAGCCAACTCCTATAGATGGATAAAACAGAAACTATGTTTCTTCAAAAAATAACAGAAGCAAAGTAGCAGAAGATTGATCAAATGACACCATCAGTAATATTTATTCCCTAAGACACTAATTATAAAGGAAAGAAACCCGTTGTGTACACATACCTCTACTGGTATTCCTAGAGCTTGATCACTTTCAGCTCCATAAGAAAGCACCACCTGTGAAATGATATATTAACTTCGAATCTCGTGATTAATACATACTACACTAAACAAGTAAAAAATGTCAGAGAATCAAATGCATCCTCATCACTATGTAAAGTCTTACCACATCATATAATTCACGCAGCTCAGCCAAGGATATGGAGGCTCCGAGCGACACATTCCCGATGAATGAGCAACGTCCATTTTGAACAACCCGAGAAAACTGGTTTGTCACAATCTGTTGCAAGTGTTCTGGTAAACTAAGCACAAATAAGAGCAGTACCTCATGAAGTTTTAAACTTAAAAAAGTCCAAAAGGTTATTGTACAACGCTCCAATTCGTGTGGCATTTTGTTTCGTTGGTTATTACTTGAAAGTTGCTTTCATTGTCTCAAATAGATTAATAGAAGCATTCTGTTAATTACTCAAAAATTTCTTTGATTTTGCGTATAGTGAAATACAGGATTGGAATTCGTTATTGAAAGTAATTGGGTAATTCTCAATCTTTTGGAGATAAATATTTACATATTTGGTTTATATAAAAGGTACTATAAATAAGAATTTTTATCACTTAAATATTTAAGAAATAACTGAAAACAAATATGGTCACAGCAAAATCTGTGTCCTTCTCCAAATAGTAATATGTCATACTATACTACTATAAAATAGAGGGAGTACTATTAGAACTGCGCAAATAATATAAACAAGATGCAAACTTGTGCATTTAAATAAAAAATTAAAAAATTAAAAATTTCAAGCAGCTAAAGCTAAATTTATTTCCCATAAAGTGAAAGACCTTGGTATCAGGATGATCAGGAGCGACTCCGGACCTGACTAATCCAAATGGCGTCGGTAATCGATCCACTATATCAACTTCAGCACCCTCGTGAGCTTTCAATATCTGTTATAAAGTAGTCAAAAATAAAAATTCTCTAAGTTCCTAACTTCAGTTGCAATAATAGGAAAATGAGAATTTGTAGAAAATTCAAAGCAGTGATAGAGGTACGGTACCTTATCAGCAGTGTAGAAACCGGCAGGTCCGCTGCCGACGATGCAAAAGCGTAATCGCTCCGACGAAACCGTTGAATAGCTTCTCCAGAACCTTCTGAGTGCTCTTGAAACAGCCATCTCTCCAGATTTCTCTATTCCGGTAATGGAGAAAATTTCTGTCTGCTTTGGCAACGGGTTAAGCGCACTATTAGCCACTTTTAGAGGCTACTGTTTAAAACATAGCCTACATTTGTAATGCATTTAAAATATAGACAGATATGTTTCTTCCAATTTCATAGTAATAGTAACTTTTAGACCACTGTCCTAAATTTCAATTCTTAAAAAGATGTCTGATTTCGTTTTCCGGCAATGGGTAATTTGGATTCAAAGTTAACATTAGAGATAAATTAGCAAAAGCTAAAGAAGGATAAGGAAAGAAGAATTCAAGTAATAATCATTAAACTCGGCCAATACACAATAAAACTTGTTTTGTATATACTTTGACTGCCTTGTTTTCAGTAATCTCATATTAATCTAAATTTAATAAATAATGCGTTTCTATTTGAAAATAAAAGTCACAAGAATTTATTCATTTTCTTCGTACACCAATTCTTATTGTAAGCTAATTACTACTCCCTCTGTTTCAGTTTATGTGAACTTATTTACTTTTTGGTCTGTTCCAAAAAGAATGACCACTTTCTAAATTTGAAAACAATTTAGCTTAAACTTATAATTATATCCTTAATGAAAAGCTTTTATAATTACACAAATACTCTGGACCCACTTTTGACTTGTTTAGGATCATAAATTTCAAAAATTTTATTTTTTATTAAACTTCGTGTCCAATCAAACAGATTCACATAAATTGGAACGGAGGGACCGAGGGAGTACTACTTTTTGACATGTGCTTTGTATTATCATGGATGTTGGTGGTATTCGTGACAATTATAATTATAGAAACTTAATAGAACTTTAAAAAATGGATGTACTTAATTCCATTATAAGGTTTGGTTGAATGCTTCTTAACGGCGGTCACGTTTCAGTTCATCATTAGACTTACTATAGTAATAATTACTTTGCCTCTGCAATTTCAAATTAATTATTTTATAAAGATTCATTCATAACATGACAAGTTTTAAAACGGATGTTAACCAAACAATGTATTTCTCCTTAATATGAACAAGTTCACATAGGCAAAAATCACAATTGAACTTTTATTGCGGCAAACTTCTTTCATATTCTTCATGCAAAGTTTAGCAATTTCTTTTTATATGTAATGACTTTTATTACTTAAAAATAATTTTAACTTGTGTCAATATTTTAAAGAGCAACACTCTCACCTTTGTGCAAATAGCAAGAAAAATAATCGGCTGATTAATGCAAATGTTCCTTTTTAGGTATTGTTTAGATTTTGTCCATGTTTTAAAAAGTTGTGAAAATATAGCCCTTAATAATGCAAAATTATTTGCTCATATGATTTTCAATTGCTCAGAAAATATTAAAATGTGATCAAATATTTGCAATAACTTACACAATTTTAGATTGTGGTCTACCGTTTTCTCATGAAATTTTCAATTTGCACAAACATTATTTTTAGATCGTGATCTAAAAATTTTATTAATTGTAAATTTGCAAGAAAGAAAAATAAAAAGAGGAATATTTATTAAACAGTTGATACAAAAAGGGACAATTGGCGAAATTCTTACAAAATAATGAGCAATTTATGCAAAATACCCATTGAGCTTAAACCAATTACCCTTCTCTACCCATTTCAAAACTAGTTACAATATATACTTGCCCAGTTAAAACTAATTACCCAACCTACCTACCCATTGACGAGCACAAAACATAACACAAAATTATTGCTTGCTAGTCAAAGATAGTATAGTTAAATTATTGTATCCACAGGAATTGGATTTAAATAGTGGTCGAATATTTTTTAATTAATTACTATCAAGGAAAATTAACACGTGATTGAATGATTATAAACTACGGTTGATTATTAAAATTAAACAATTAACAATTGATCACGAAAGACAACAGTCGATCAACAAAGAAATATCAATGAGAGAAATAAGGGTAATTGACTAGACATGTGCAAGATAATTGACTCAGGATCCAATTTATCATGACCCAAACCGATGGGCCGCGATGGGCACTACTCAACCAAGTACCGACGTAACGTATATTTCGTATTATACTATCATAGGTAAATGAGCCGGAAAGGTTGTCATGATATAACTAGAATAAAACATGAGGGAATACTAGACATAGGATGACCCAACATGATATAAAAACTCATACAGGTGACATACGGCCCTATAAGGTCAATGTGATCCATTATATACTTAAAATATAGGCCGACAAGGCCATACAAGTATCTGTATACATGACATCTGTCTACAAGGCTCTAAGAGTACATACTTATAATAAAGGTCGGGACAGGGCCCGACATACCAAACAATTCACGTCTAAATCATACTGACCAAACAAGCAACTCTAGAGCAAATGGAGCGCACCAACATCTTCCGCTGAGCTGATAGCCTGATAGCCTACTTGGAGGACTCTCGACCTGTTTATCGGACCTGCGGGCATGAAACGCAGCGTCCCCAGACAAAAGGGACGTCAGTACAAATAATGTACCGAATATGTAAGGAATGAAAATTAGTAAATAATAGACATGAGAGAAACATGGAGTAAAAGACTCGACATCTAAGTCTGAATAGCTCTGTGAATCATTTAATATTATAATGTCACGCATATGCGTATAAATGACTTACTATGCATAGGTATATGCGTTCATAACATCATCAAGCCTTCGAGGGCATCCCATCATATCATCTCGGCCACTGTGGGCAAATCATCAACGTATACAACTGATCAGGTGGTGGTGCGTATATAACGCCGTAACCTTTTCACATATCCCATATACATATAATATACGCGTATATAACGCCATCTGGTCATGGGTCAATGTACATGTATAAATAAATAAAATACATAAGAAATACGTTAATAAGATCAATATACCTTTCGGATAATCTTTATCAACTACGTATTTTTTTCTGAGACCCATGAACAGAAGATATAATAATAATAATTCACATGGAAAATCAAGAACATAGGCATCTCTAATACTTTTATGAATAGAGTCATTTATGAAAGTTGTGCATTTGCTTGTTTCGTTTGTAATGTACGAATCATGCCAAAAAGAAAGAGGAGATAGCCTTAACATACCTGAACTGATTCTCTTGACAATCCATTTAACACCCGTTGATTGCGACAACACGTAACGGCGGATCGAAGTAGGAAAAAATCTGTATGATATTCTTGAGAAAGATTGCACCGTACTCCCTTAGAATCGTAAAATACCGTTGCTATTACGTAGTATAATTTTGTATGAATTCCTTTGCTAATCTAAGAACTCCCGCTGCTATTACAATATGGAGTCTCGTATGAATTTCAAAATCCCTTGCCATTTCGCCCTTGTCTTTTCCCTTTCTATAACTCTGCCCAAGTGAATTCTTGTGATCAATGGAAGATAAAGTGTAAGGATGACTCATATAAACTTCCCTTTCTACGTGTTTGCAAGGGATGACTAAGAATATTGTTGAATCAATTTACTTTGCCAAAGCAGATCCGTATGACATTCTTTCTTATAAAGAATGAAATGAATCAGAAAGGTCCCTTTTTGTAGTGGTTTGGAGGCCCCACTTATAAGGCTTACTTTAGCCACTTAAAAATCTCTTAAAATGTCACCTTTCATATAAATTTAAGTGTCATTAAATTGGCTTTAACTTGCTGCCAAGTCTTCATAAACCCACGTGAAGGTTGTCCCCTTAGAATGATCCAAAATCTTTACCTAAATAATTATCCACAAAATCTAATTTATAAATTAATCTCCCACTTAAAAATTCATAATTACCTAATTATCCACATAATTAAGAATTATCTCAAATTACATAAAATACTACTCACTTTTAATACACTCTATATACCTTACTATCATGGGCATGTGGTACCTTGTATGGTACTAGTCCATAAATACCGGCTATTTTAGCTCGGGCCATATTTTATCCCAAATGTCAAACTTCAACGAAATTTATTTTTTTCGATGTGCTTACCCTCTCACCTTCATGAATTTACTCGTCACTTGTTTGAAATAGCATAATACTTATAATCTCAAAATAATCTCATTCCCGAACTTACAACGATTAACTTACGACGAAACTTTATCGTACAAAAATGCGGGATGTAATATCTCATTTCAGAGATTTCATCAATTTACTCATGGCATACTTTTATGTACGAAAACATGGGGTGTAACATCATTCCCCCTTTTGGAATATTCGTCCTCGGATGTTGACTGATGCATTTATCGTTCTCATAACCTATAGCTCTTGCGAACACTTTAATACTCTTCTTGCCATTTAGGCAACTGTTCTTTGAATAAATCCAAAGGCCAGGGAATTACCCCTTTAGGCCTCTTTCTCACACCATGGTATGTGATCGAAATTCTTCCAATCTCGTAACTCTTGCTACCTTCTGTCATGGAGCCTGTACGACTTTTTCCTTATATGTGCGCCTATGCGACTCTTCTCTCCTTTTTCCTCCAGTTTTTAGCCAATCTCTAGGCCTCACTTTGTAAGCATATACAGAGCTTGATAAGATGTCTATTTGGGCATCTCTAGGTATACTAAAGTTCTTTGCTCGATACTTTGTTGAACTTACGAATATTGCTATATCTTATTTCATAGACCCGGTTATCCATTCGTATGACTTTACTGCATCTAGGTAGGTCATACTATACCATAACTCTTACTTCGATTTATCGTTACTGAGGTCTGCTATCGAACTCCAGGTTACTTTCGTTTTTTATCCCATATATATAAATCTAAGTCCTTTAATATTTTCTCATTTTTGTTCATCTTAAGAATGACGGCCTAATCTCACCTCATACTTTGTTACTTTTGTCCATCCATTTTTGATTCACCTCAATACTGATCTACAATATACCACTGATTACTTGAAACTTCTTGCGTAATACCTTGCCACTAGGGCTTACGTTGCATCGAGGAGTATTTGAAGTGATTTTCCTGATCCACTTAGCGGCGATATTGTACTTCAATAACTGTATTTTGTAGCATCCTAATGTGATTCACTTACGTGGGTATTTTAATCCCGTGCAATTCATGATATCCTCTTCAAATTATTACTCAATCGAAGGCCCAAACGTCATCCTTTATCTATCACAATTACACCCTCATTGTACTATCATGGCAGCATTCCATCTCTTCTAAATTCCATTAGTCTTAGACTCCTTTGAGTTCATTCAGGCTATACTGAGCCTTGTATAACTTAGATAAACCATTAGCTCTTCTTGTTTTTATGGGCTTAATCCTGAGGACTTATCCATTCTCGTCACCTTCTCACTCGCCCTTTCTTATCCTTACTCCTGTCTTCCTAAAACCTTGTCGCTTTACCATACTTTAGCTTGCGACTTACATGTATCTATTTATATTATTCGCCACCTTTCTTCAACTTGCTTGCACCATAGATTTTCTTATGTTATTCTGGAACATCAAGCGAGACATCATATTGTCTCCAACTCATCTTTGCTCTCTTGACTAGATCTCTCAATACCTAGAAACCATAGGCTGGAAGATATGCCACTGACGATGCCACTATCATTCCTGGATACTGAATCCTCGCGCTTCTAGCCTTTTATCCGAAGTATGAATTGTTCACAACCTTCTGCATTTGAGTATCTCGTACATTGTTTACCTTTGCCTTAAAATCTCGCATCATATCTTCTATCTCTTTCATGATCTCCCTTCCACATAGGTACAATTCACATCCACAACTTGAAGCTTTTATTATAACATTTGCACCTTTGGTACATGCACAATCAAGTGGGAGCTTCATACTGACTTCTTATGAGGCTGGTACTCTTCTGACTGGCTTTATCGTATAGCCATTATAGAATATGGCTATTGTACTATCTCTCTCGTACCTCTGATATCTAAGAGTAATCCTGCAATATTCTCAATCACGAGGTCTATAATTATTTTGGGTCCAATAATCAGATTCCTGATTTACTTCGTTGATGCAACTCTTTAGTTTTCTCCTCCTTCTGTCAGCCTTTATGCTTAAGCTATCTTCCGATATGTGGCTCAAAGTATTACTTTAGCCTTTCATGGACGCTATGGAATATCCTGGATACAATATTTTAACAATTCATTTCCTTGTCTACGACCGGAGTCTTCTATGGCTGTATGATTGGCAACATATATGCTGCATGAATAATACTCCGAAATCTTAAGTGCGTTCATAATGTAACTAACTCTGGATTATTGATCGAATAATTCCTTCCGTTCCTTCTCAGCTTTCTTTAAATGTAAGCAATTACTTTTCCTGGTCGTTCTACCGCTCATTGCATGAATATTTGGCTTATCTTAGTGCCTACACATATTCGAATTCCGTACAACCCATATGATTTTGAATATCACCTTTTGATTTTTTTTTTTCCCGTTCATAGCCACGATAGGGGCCACTTTCTTATGGAGTACATACAATTTTGTAGTGAGACTGTTATTACACGACCATTTTCTCTTTAGGTCACTGTGCTTAGGTTGAAGCCTTCTTCCCTATTTTCTCAGCTAGTATTTCATTGTAGTACTTAGGGAGGATCCTCTGACTCTTGTAAAACTGTGAGCTTATTACATCGTATACTCGACGGAATTTTTGATGCCTTTCTTCGCCTATAATTATCCGTAGCTCCACGCCCTTGTGCTTGTAGGGTTGCTTATGAACTTGATATTTGCCCGTCTTCCCAGTGGGACTCTCTTTTATTTCCATAATATTCATACGGTATCTTTAACTACCCCAACTCCTATCTGAATATTTCTCAAGGTCACGATGTCATATCTGTGAGATTGAATTCCTCATGTTGGGGTTTACCCTGTTTATCTTGCACGTATATTGATTTGTCTGTATCCTTTTATCTAGCCATAACTAGGCTCTTCCTGAATCAACTACTAACCAATCATTGGTCCACTCTCATATCAATCTTCCGTGTAATATTTCTTGGGATATTTCCTTTGTCTTAACTTACCTATCGCACTGGCTCCTTATTTATCAATAACATCTTGGGCAGGAACCCTTAATTCCTCTCCTTGACATCGTGTTTGCATAATGTTCTTGAATCACAACATATCTATAGGATTTGAATGAGTGCAATCTCATCCCTTTCTCATTTTTATCGTATTCTTCCTTTACCATTCCATAGTTACTAGAACCACTAAATTCTGACTTAATGCCACATCACACTATATTTCCCCATTTAGGGGAGCACTGAGATTTAGTGCTACGATGATCTACGTATAGATGTTTTACCTTATCATCTTTGGCATCTTTTCACATCATCGATGATCCTTAGTCGCTTTGCGGTAATCCTTATGTACCAAGGATAACAAAATTCCTCACTCGCGAGGGTGACACTTGGTGTAACTTGCTTTAGGGAAGCGTCTTCCTGAATGACCTTTCAAGGATATTCTTCTGTCGTCCATTCTATTATCGTCGGGACGCAATCTCTGAAATTCTCAAGATGCCGATTATTATTCAGTCCCTAGTTCATGTTTAGTTTATCTTGTTCATCAATCCATACTGATTTCTATTACTCTGGGGTCTAACTTTTCCTTTTGGCAACCACATTAGAGTCATGAACTTATTTCTTGAAATAAGGGTATGACTTTATTGCCTATACTCTTTTGTTGTCTCAGGGCCTGTCACCTCTCGTCATTCCCTTCACTTGACTTTAGACTCTGTAATACTGTCATTTTTTTGATCTACCATTGTCATCCATGTATCACATCTTACTCATAATACTTCATTAACTCTCTTCTTATTTTCCTGCTAACATTTATGTTTATCACTTTATTTTGAAACCTCAACAAGACATTCTTTTGTTTTTAGCTCTCCTTGCTTCATCCCATGGCTCTTCGAGTTGCCTAACATCCTCGCTCTACTAGGGACGGGACCATACTAAGGTAATAGTTATCCCTTTCAGGTTTTGAATGTCTATCTTTGTACTACTCATATCTAGTTGTACTATTTTAGAGTGCACCATATGGGTGTCTCACAAGGAGATCTATTAGCACATTTGCAATATCCTTCGAAAATGTCAACTGACGCAAACAATCAATCCATCATTTTGGGTTACTCAAGCCCCAGCCGGATCCTGATATCCTGTCCTTCTCTTAAACCATATCTGTTAGTTTCCATAGGGCATAGCTGAGATGGGTGTGGCCAATTATACATACCTCAGTTAATGTTGAAGGTAACTCAAAATGCTTATATTTTTCTGCGTGACTTGTAAATACCGATAATCTTCATTAAATGGGTACCTAGTACCCTTCTCACCTTGCTTCTTTTACTTGTTGAAGCTTGTATCTACCTTCTGAATTTCTCGTTACTTTTTACCATATGGGTGGATAGATATTCATGCCTTAGGGCTCCTTTTCCAGAAGCGCACACGTCTTAGTACACACATGATCTGCTGGAGACCTTACATTTACTCAGCATAAGCATGATGCAAAATCGAGTTCCTCTAACTCAGCTCTTCCACAGTTGCATTCAATCCCTTACCAACCGTCTTTCCAGACGTAGGTATCGTTGTATTATGAATAAGATAGAGTTTAGGAGATTGAATTCCTACAACTGAGCTCTACCACACGATCTAGAGTAAGAAGAAAGAGTGACAATCCTAGATGCCCTGTAGCCTCCTGCTTATAAGTGTGGTGCACAACACACTCATAAACAAAACTCTACTAGACGCGACTTGTAGACTCTCTAGGACAGAACTACTCTGATACCACTTTTGTCATGACCCAAACCGATGGGCAGCGACGGGCACCAAGTACCTTACTCAACCGAGTACCGACGTAACGTATATTTGGTATCATACTATCATGGGTAAATGAGCCACAAAGGCTGTCATGATATAACTAGAATAAAACATGAGGGAATACTAGACATAGAATGACCCAACCTGATATAGAAACTCATACAGGTGACATACGGGCCTATAAGGCCAATGTGATCCATTATATACTTAAAATATAGGCCCACAAGTCCATACAAGTATCTGTATACATGACATCTGTCTACAAACCTCTAAGACTACATACTTATCATAAAGGTCGGGACAGGTCCCCGCCATACCAAATAATATACATCTAAATCATACTGACAAAACAAGCAACTCCGGAGCAAATGAAGCGCACCAACATCTTCTGCTGAGCTGATAGCCTACTTGGATGACTCTCGACCTGTCTATCGGGACCTGCGGGCATGAAACGCAGCATTCCCAGGCAAAAGGAACGTCAGTACAAATAATATACCAAGTATGTAAGGAATAAAAATTAGTAAATAATAGGCATGAGAGAAACATGGAATAAAAGACTCGACATGTAAGTCTGAATAGCTGTGTAAATCATTTAATATTATAATGTTATGCATATGCATATAAATGCCTTACCATGCATAGGTATATGCGTTCATAACATCATCAAGCCTTTGAGGGCATCCCATCATATCATCTCGGCCACTGTGGGCAAATCATCAACGTATACTAGTTGATCAGGTGGTGGTACGTATATAACGCCGTAACCTTTTCCCATATCCCATACATATAATATATGTGTATATAATGCCATCTTGTCATGAGTCAATGTACATGTATAAATGAATGAAATGCATAAAAATACGTTAATAAGATCAATATACCTTTCGGATAATCTTTATCAACTACGTATTTTTCTGAGACCCATGAACAAAAGATATAATAATAATAATTCACATGGGGAATCAAGAATGTAGGCATCTCTAATACTTCTATGATTAGAGTCATTTATGAAAGTTGTCCATTTGCTCGTTTAGTTTGTATCGTACGGATCATGCCAAAAAGAAAGAAGGGATAGCCTTAACATACCTGAACCGATTTCATTGACAATCCCTTTAACACCCATTGATTGCGACAACACGTAACGACGGATCGAAGTAGAAAAAATCCGTATGATATTCTTGAGAAAGATTGCACCGTACTCTCTTAGAATCGCAAAATCCCGTTGCTATTACGCAGTATAATTTCGTATGAATTCTTTTGCTAATCCAGGAACTCCCGTTGCTATTACAATATGGAATCTCGTATGAATTTCAAAATCCCTCACCTTTTTGTCCTTGGATTTTCCCTTTCTATAACTCTACCAAAGTGAATTCTTGATATCAATGGAAGATAAAGTGTAAGGATGACTCATATAAACTTCCCTTTCTACGTGTTTGCAAGGGATATCTAAGAATATTGTTGAATCAATTTACTTCGCCAAAGCTGATATGTATGACATTCTTTCTTATAAAGAATGAAATGAATTAGAAAGGTCCCTTTTTACAGTGGTGTAGAGGCCCTACTTATAAGGCTTACTTTAGCCACCGTAAAATCTCTTAAAATATCACCTTTCACATAAATTTAAGCGTTATTAAATTGACTTTAACTTGCTGCCAAGTCTTCATAAACCCACGTGAAGGTTGTCTCCTTAGAATTATCTAAAATCTTCACATAAATAATTATCCACAAAATCCAATTTACAAATTAATCTCCCACTTAAAAATTTATAATTACCCAATTATCCACATAATTAAGAATTATCTCAAATTACATAAAACACTACTCACTTTTAATACACTTTATACACCTTACTATCATGGCCGTGTGGTACCTTGTATGGTACTAGTCCATAAATACCGGATATTTTAGCTCGGGCCGTATTTTATCCCAAATGTCAAACTTCGACGAAATTCATTTTCTTCGATGTGCTTACCCTCCCACCTTCATGAATTTACTCGTCACTTATTTGAAATAGTATAATGCTTATAATCTCAAAATAATCCTATTCCCGAACTTACAACGATTAATTTACGATGAAACTTTAACGTACGAAAATGCGTGATGTAATATCTCATTTCCGAGATTTCATCAATTTACTCATGTCGTACTTTTATGTACGAAAACATGGGGTGTAACACAATTCTTGAGTTATGTCACTCTATAATACTGTTGAAACTTATGAATTCAACAGATAATCAGATTACCCTTGAAGTTAATGTTCCTATTTCGATTAAATGTTAATTTCAGTAATTAATCCAATTGAAGCACGATAAACAATTGCAACGATAAAATGATAGTTATGGTCCAAAAGGAAACTTTTCATGAATATTTTCCTATTTTCTAGTTCGATTAATAATTCAAGAGGCTTTTTCGATTACCTTTTTGAATCATGAAATTAAACAAGAGCATAAAATGTAAAGAAATTCAATATCAAGGTTCTCTTTCGATTAAGCAAAATAATAAATAACTTCACAATACGAATTAAAACTCTACCAATTAATTTCAACAATTGTCAAGAATCGAATCCCTAATCAAGTTATCAATACACCATATATGTTAACATCCTAAGGGAAATTACTCCATAGCTATGGAAAAAGTCATCTTAATAAAGTTTAAAAACATAGAAAACATCAATGCTAATGATTCGATATCCCGTATTGCACTGATTGTTGGTTGAAATCTTGATGAATTCTTATATCTTCTTGCCTTAGTTGCTTCTCAAATCTTTCGTAGGTCAAAAGTCCCTTCAAAACGTATTTTAGTGTATTTATACCGTATAGAAGTGAGTCCCGACGAAACTACCCTTTCTAAGTTGAAACAGAAAATACACCAAGGAAAATGCACAGGCGCCCCGCGCCCCGCGCTGTGCCATGCGACATGCCTATGGGGATTTATAGAGGACTTGAATTTTGTATGTCAGGCAAGTTTTACACTATCGCGTTGCGCCTCGCGGTGCCCCATGCGACGAGTCATTGTATTTTTTTCCAGAGTAAGTTGTTTCTTTCACATTTTGATATTCGGACTTGGTCCTCGACCCCTGAACGTAATTCCCGTTTAATTCTTTGGGCTTTTACTCATACTTCAAAGCTCCAAATTATTCGATTTAGCTCCAATTTATCTTTTTAACTTGGAATCACTTCCTGCAACGCATAAAACACGTAATAAGTACAATTCACTATCATTTACGCTCAAACGCACGTAAAAAAAATAGTAATTAGAGTGTAAACTACGGCTAAAATATGGGTTTCTAGGGGCTGGGCTGGTAAATAATTTGCTGAGTGGGTATTTGTAAAAGATCCCCGAAATAATTGGAGGTAATTCACCTGAAATTGGGCTTTTGAGAGTCCTACTATTTCATGGGCCAAAACAGCCTAATCTCATGTCTTAAGAGCGGGAAAAGGCATTAACCCGTTCCAGCAAATCAAAACGGAGCTGCTACTATCACATTTAACGTTGTACTCCGTCACATCGCCGATGGCCGGAATAACCATTACCCGGTGGCTCACCGTCTCTCCAGCGTTTTCCACCTCAATACTTCGCCGTCTGCTTTCCTCTTATTCCCTTCGTTACCACTACTCCTCTTTCCCAACCCAAATCCCCAAAACAGTGTCCTCCTTTTCAGTTTCCACAATTAGCTCATTCAGAAGCACACCATTTTCCACCACTACTACCACCCCAGAAACACCCATTTCGAATACCCCAACTGCAGCTCCACCGAAGCGAAACACATTAGTCAATTTCTCATTATCTGATTCAGAGGACTCCGATTCTGAGGCGGATACGAAATCGTCGACTAAACAGATAGACAAATCCAAATTACCACCACCATACGATCCATTTAATAAGAAACCCGTAATTGAGGAACCTGAAGACCCGACGAATTTGCAAGAAGTGTTTCAGGAGATGCGCTCAGATGGGCTGATCAACAATGCAGTGAAGATGTTCGACGGATTGTCAAAGGACGGGTTGACTCACGAGGCATTGGAACTATTCTCTCAAATCAAGGACAAGAATCAAATGCCAGATGTTGTGGCTCATACAGCGGTGATCGAGGCATATGCCAATGCGGGACAGCCCAAGGAGGCTCACAAGGTCTACCTGCGGATGCTGGCAAATGGGGTGCTTCCCAATGCGTATACGTATAGTGTTTTGATCAAGTCGTTAGCGGAGAGTGGAGAAGGGAAGTTTGTGAAAGAGGCGAAAAAGTATGTGCTGGAGATGGTGGAGAAAAGGGGGATGAAGCCCAATGCAGCTACTTGTTTGGGTAGTTATGAAGGGTTGGTGAAGGCAGGAATGGAGGAAGAAGGAAAAGAGTTATTGGAGATAGTGAAGAGCAAAGGAGCTGTGCCTGAAGAGATTAAGATGAGGGAGGTGTTGAAGAATAAAAGAGGACCACTTCATAGGACCATAATGCAGGTTTTCTATGGCAAGTAAAAGATGTTTTTTTTTTACTTAATAGCTGTTTGCTGTGTAAATTGTTGTACTAGGGAGATTCTTGTTTATTGTCATATGGAAACAGATTACTAAAACATGCAGAGAACTTTGTGCTTGAGGAAATTTGATTTTCTAGTTCTTGGCAATTACTTCTTTCGGATGAACTTCATATAATATTTGGAATCAACAAAATCTTCTACCCGAAAGACTCATGAAAGCTTCATCCTAGTTCCCAAAATTCACATTGATCTTGCGGTATCTGGTAATGACCAAAAATGATGCTACTTTTTTATGAAGTTATTTCTATAGTTTGACGAACTCCACCAAGCATGGCGACCACTTGCTCGGCTGGTGACTCCAAAGCTCCTTAACAGATGTAGGACTAACAAATTCCAATTTGCACCCCAAATCACATTTGGGAGATCTGATAGTTAACCTCTGGCTAATAGCACTGCCATCCTTTTCTGCGAGTACCGTTCAACCAGAGCGATGAACAAAGTCTCTGGATTATAATCCTATAAAGTGGCCCTCTTTTAGTCTTTGGTGCTTCTGCTACCCTTTTCCCTTACAAAGCCTACAGAATTTTTCTAATGAGAAAACCTTTGGTTTCTCACATCCTAAACATGCAGCTGTAGTAGATCATTAAGCACGAGGGTCTTTGTTCTTTTATCAGAAATTTACCACCAAAGGGAAAAGAAAAGAAGAAAAGAAGTCGTAGTGTACAATTGATACTCGTCTAGTATGTCCTGTCTTTGTGTCCTATCGTGTTCTCTAAAGAGACATTTTCGACCTTTACCAAATATGATGGTCTATAAATTTTAACTGAATGGTGTCGTCTGTATTTTTGTATAGACACAGAAAAAATGTGCTTTGAAAAAGATAAATAAAGAAATAGTGTCAGAATCAAACAGGATTGTGATTGTTATGCAGCGACAAGTTCTAGATGTTAGAAAAATATTTGAGAATGTCCAATGGATTAGTGCAACTCGTCTTTGACCTCTTAGCTTGTCTTCCTTGTTGAATACAGTGGTAGTCTTAACAGCCATTTAACAGTTAGTTTTATACAGATCTATGTTTCTTACTTGCGTTTTATCTTATCAAAGAATGCACTATATGAATATCCCATCTGTGACTTTTTTAAAACCTATCCTTATTACCACTTCCCAAAAAGCTTATTATGTATCTTTCTCACGTATAAATGCTCATTCTTCATTTCCAAGGCAAAATAGAGAAAGCTGCCTTTACAAAATTGTCAAGTTTGGTATCACTTTTTCAATGCACATCTTTGTGATTATAATCCCTGAAATAATGTGTGTGAAAAATTACAATCCTCTATATCTTGTTTTATTACAAGTAGTCTGCTCTTAAAATGGCTATACAATTATAGTAAGCAGTTCTAATTTTTTCACACATATTATCTTTGTCTTTGATTTAAGAAGAAAACATTATCCTTGTAGTTTGACCGAGTACAATAATTACGATGCATAGTGCAAATTTATCAATGGAAATGCTGCTAAAGAAAAAGTCAACTCCAATTCTAAAAAATATCTCCTTTTATTTTAAAAAGTATAAATGTTTTCCCCAAATTCTATGCGTATACACGCAATTTAAATAGAGTAAAAAGCAAGTGTTATTTCGAATATGATTGAGAATCAAAATTTAAAAAGGAAAAAACAAAATGTTAATGATTAGTGATTGTTACTAATTGATTTAATTATCTGAATAGTCGAATCAGAGACAACTCAACGAATATCTCTTAAATAAAAATTGAATGCCACCTGTCTCTTTTTACGAAACAAGAATTACAGTTAAGAAAAAGAAAAATGAAGGAAAAAGATTTTATCCTTTGCTGGCAAGTTTTGTTGAAGCGATATCTGTTTTCCCATTCCAGCAAATAAAATACGTCTCTCCCTGAAGCCGCCATTATTGCTCCCCCTTGTCCCACAAGCCCCCACAATTCACTTACAGCGCTTTGGCCAAACCTTTTTTTTTCTTTTGATTTATTAAATCGCAGATCTATATAGTTCCATCGTCTTCATTGAACTTTCACTTTCTCCGACAATTCCCCAATGACCCAGTTTTGCGCACTTCTTTAATATCTTTCCCCCCCCCGATTGCATCGATAAGGTGAGTATTGCTTTACCCATTTCTGATTTTCTTTAAATATTTCGCGAACATATCCATTCTCTTTTTTATATAGGGAAAACCCCAGTTAGAATTTGAAGTTTTGTTTAATTTCTTTGATCATTAAATGAATTATGTACATTTTTATAGAATTACACATTGATTGATATGTTAAATCTTAACATTTGTATTTAATTAGGGTTTCCTGAGCCCCGAGGTCGGTGTACTCCCAATTAAAGTTAAACAAGCCCAAGTCTTGAATTGTAGCAACAGTTTCTTCTATTTGGTGAAGGAAAGAAGTTCTCAGCTATAGGGGGTTTTGAGCTCTTTCTTTAGTTCTGTAAGTGAATTCTTGTTTTTCCCCCTATTTTGTTGGATTTATTTATCTATTTATTTCATAAATTGTTTCAATGGTACTGATTTGGTTATATTTCTGAAGTTTCAGAGAAGGGTGTTTATGTTTGATTGTTGGTAGCTTGCCGAACAAATGGCGCCGATATACTATATCCTCATTGCATTGCCTTGCACCGTTGGTGCTATTGGACTGGCGCTTTTGCACATATACAGACACCTTTTGAATTACACTGAGCCTACTTATCAACGATACATTGTCCGCATCATCTTTATGGTTCCTGTGAGTCTCTCTCTCTTGGCCTTTATTCTTCTTCCCCGTCAAACCTGCAAATGTAATATTCTAGACTACTTACTGTATTTGATCATCTGCATAATCAAAACTTGTTTGTTTATGTTTTCTAAAGAAGTTTTTGCAAAAAAAGATTTTAAGAATTTGGGCTTTGATACCAAGGTTATCCAAAAAAAAAATGTTTTTCTTTGACGACGTGGTTTGAGTAGTTCTTCTACTCACTAAATACTCATAATCTTCAAAAATTACAACTATCTAAACATATTTTCCTTTTGCCTGCAGCATGCACTTCTTTTCAAAAACAATTCTTAAAAAAGTTGACTAAACAGCTGCAAGTTAATTCATTTGGCTGTATGTAGGTATAAGATGACCAATAGACCTCATTACTATAACAACAACAAACCCAGTATAATCCCACCAAGTGGGGTATGGGGAGGGTAGTGTGTACAGACCTTACCCCTAATTAATGAAAGTAGATAGGTTGTTAACGATAGACGCTCGGCTTGACCAATAGACCTCATTGTATTTAAAATTTTGTAGGTCCAGAAGTAGGGATCAAGTTGATTTTTGAACGGGTTCATACTGCCGTTTTGTTGATATTAGATAAAACTTAAAAGAATTGTAATCCCACTGGAGGTAGGATGTCCACAAATTTTGACAGGAACTAAATTGGAAAGTTGGTGAGTTTAATCTGGGCAAGCTGGTGTAGAAGATATAGAAACTGTGGTATTTGTTAAAAACAGAAGTAGGAGGAAATATGTGCATGTAGGGATTTCAAATTCATTGACACTTAATGCTGTTAAGTTTATAGATCTTTGTCCATTAATGGAAGAACTAGTTTCAAAGTTGTCTATGACTGGAGGTTAAAATCTGGATGTGGTGTTCAAATGTGCAATTGTCCTATGACTCCTGTCAACAGTTTGCCATTGACTAATAAATAAAAAACCCTGCGTTCTAGACTATTTTCACAATGATGGTTACATTTTTCAACTGCAATTTTCACAATCCTAGTAGAATTTTATAATTTTTTGTTTTAGATAATACTAAGTAAAACTAAATTAAAGAAAACACATGCATTGAATGTACCCCAACAGGTAGGTGAATATTAGAGTTATGAATCTTTATGGAACTTGAAATCAGGTATATTTGCTTTAGTCTGGTTGTTATGGTGTTAATTTTTGTTAATAACATGGGAATGCAAATTTTGTATGTATGACCATGACAAATATGTTTTCAAAACTAGCTTGACTCTGGGCTGTATATTACATTGTGCGAAATTTATAGCTATGTTCCAACTCTTTTATTTTTTAAAATTCTTCTTGTTTCCTTGACAGGTTTATGCACTAACGTCATTCTTGTCACTCATCCTAAATGAGAGTGCCATCTATTTCAATTCCATTCGTGAAATGTAAGTATTGTTCAAGTTTGTATTTTCGTGGTGTAATTCTTTTTCTTGATGGTGGTATTATAATATGACTGCTCATTGTTTGCTCCATGGAATGGTACCCTGTTTTTTCCCTCTGTGTTCTAAACTCATGCAATAAGTAGCAATCATGAATACAGATGGAATGGTAGTTTTCATGAGAGGGCTTTGTCGTGTGAAGAAACATGTATTTATTCTTAAAAATATCCTTTTTTACGATTGTGTTTCTATGTCGACCTTTAAAGCTTTGCATCATCGTAGATGGGTTATAGTCAAAAGTTTTGTGGGTTCAATGAGATTGCTTTATGTCAAAAACTCTGTTGTTTTATCCTATGCTAAATGGGGACTGGATGCCACTGTTGAGCTCGACTGCATGCAAAATTGTTGAGCTTCCAGTGCGCTAGAGATTTTATGAAATATGGATACGCATCTTCCAGTCGAGTTGCTTGACTTGGTATACGTGTCTATACTTGCATTTTTGCTTTATATGTGCAATATTACCTTTGCAAAAAATATGTATAGATTGAAGATTTGAAGTTACATCGGTTAATTGCACAATGCTGTATTCTTCTATAAATTGAAGAATAAAGATCACTCCATGCTTCGTTCAACCACTAATGCACGGATGTATTCTGATATGTCATTCATACACCAAAGATTATTGAACTGTCAAGTTAATTACTCAATTTGTGGACTGCTACTGAATACTGATTTGTTAAGTCAAAAAAACCAAAGAAGCTTATTGTTAGTCTTTTTCGTCTTTTTGTGGGCTGAGAATTTCCTTCTTTTGTAATCCTTGCATCTTCTTGATGCCTTTGTTAATGATATCCTACTTACTTCACCCCCCCAAAAAAAGAAGAAGCTTGAAGCATATCAAACCTAGAACCTTGAAGAATGTCGAAGGAAGCCTTAAAATTTGTCAAACGGCGTAAAACATTGTTGACATACACTTGCTGAGATTGTAAAATAATTGCAAGTTATAATAGGTGATATCCCTCTGACTGAAGATCGACTGAAATATCCAAACCCTGAGATACAGATGTCCCGGATGTCTAAGAATCAATATAGTGAAAACTATTCGGAGAGAGACCTTTTCGGGGAGAGGAGACTCTTAGCTGAAAGTTTAAGATTTACTTAAAGACCCACAAGGAACCTTTATCCAACCAACCTCAGTTATGACATAGGCATCTTCTGCGATCATCATCATCCACCTAGACTTTCTGTTCAAGAATTTCGGAAAACTACACTTCCTCTGTCATACTGACCTCATCCAACTAGACCATCTCTTCAAGTTCTGAAAACTTTCAAGCTGTCTAACCCAACCTCTTTAGATCACCACAATTCTCAGACATCAATCTTCAACATATTCCGAGTTTTTAGTTCCTTTTTAGAGCGGTCCTCTGTGTTACCTGGCCTATTTTTCTATTGCAGTATTGTTTATGATTGCAGTTATTGCTAAAGTTTTGATTCACAAAATAACTTAAGCCTAGTATATAACAATGAGACATCTGAATGAACCATCTTTGTGCAAAAATAGGATGGAGAGAATGTTTTTCTTGCTGTCTAAAGTTGTCTGAAATAGAAGAGGAGGCTCATATATTTAATGCGGGAGAACGACATTAGAGGAGGCACAAACTGTTATTTAACTTTAAAACGTACTTCATAAAAAAAAACTGTTGTTTGACTGCTGGGCATCAGTAGCGGCATTTAGCAAGTAGGAATTTATAGGTTAAGCATCTGTGGACTACACTTTGTGGTCGTCAACTACATCTGTGGTGGAAAATGCTTTAAGATCATTGGTGACAATTGTGGAGGATTATGGAGCTAGATGTAGAGACAAGGCACAAATTGCATTTGTGGTGGGCTAGATTATGTGAGATGGATGAAAAAGTCGGTTCCAGCCACAATCGACGTAGCTGCATGAGGTATATACATGGTTCCGACATGGGAAATATCGGCGACGTGGGTGGAAGAAGCCAGAAATTCGATGGAGAACCTCAGTGATGTAGATATTTGAAGTCGGTTTTATTTTGATGGAGGGTCTTAGCAATTTGTTAAGTAGCCATGTAGATGAGGGTTTGTGTTGGAATGGAAGAAAAGTAATTGGGGGACATATCTCATGTGATCTATGTGCTAGTGACAACTAATTTTTTTTTTCTTAGTGATTTAGAGGGCAGACAATTGTTAATTTGCAAGAACTGCACCCCAATCCCATATTAGTTGGGATTGTTGGATGGCACCTCTGTATCCATTTGACATGATTTAGACAATTTTCATTCCGTTATTCAATAATACCGAAGGTAATTTACACCTCACACGTTTCTCTATACTGATTTACAAATCTGTAAACGAGCAAAAAGGATTCTTGTCAAACACTTGATGTGATGTAAATGTCCCAACACAACCTGTTTTAATAGCTTTGCTTTTTTTTATTTGACATCTTCTAACAATACTCCTAACTTGTACACATTTCTGGTCTTAAAATCAATCATTAAGTTTTAAGTCTCTCAAATATGCCGGAAAAAGTTCAACCTTTTCTTTTTTAATCTCTGTGCTAGTAAATTGACACAACATATATTTCTTAAGATCAATCATTAAGTTTGCATTTGCATGAGTTTGCATCTTTCATATGCTTATGTTTAGACATCTCTTATGGTGAGATCTTTTCATTAATTTGTGAATATTTACTTTTAATTTCAGATACGAGGCTTGGGTCATATATAATTTTCTATCACTGTGCCTGGCATGGGTTGGCGGCCCAGGGTCTGTTGTTCTAAGTTTGAGTGGCCGAGTTCTAAAGCCAAATTGGTGTCTGATGACCTGCTGCTTTCCTCCACTTCCTTTGGATGGGTAAGTTGCGCTTATGCGTAGAGCTTTTTTTATTTTGTCAATTACGAGCAACTCCTTGAGGATTCTCCAGCATGAACCATTCTTAAAATTTATATATTACTCACACCTCTATGTAGGAGACTCATATTGATGGTTATATGATTGGTTGCAGTGCGTTTCTTCACTTGAATTTGAGATGACTGAAAAAAGTTTCAATGGATATTTTGAATAGTCTTGGTGCTGTTGAATTTACGATTCCCTTGATTTCTGTGACCAAATTATTATTACCATGTTTTACATTTCAACTATGTAGGTTTCCATGTTGCAATGTAGTTAATTAATTTCATGTATTGACTTTAGGTCTCTTGTTTATTTTTTGTTTGAACTGTATTTCTGATAATGTTCAAGAAACTCAGGCGCTTTATTCGAAGGTGCAAGCAGGGATGTTTGCAGTTTGTGATTCTCAAGCCCATATTAGTGGCAGTTACAATCATACTTTATGCAAAAGGAAAATACGAGGATGGAAATTTCAGTCCAATGCAGTCGTACCTCTACCTCACAATTATATATACTATCTCATACTCGATGGCACTTTATGCCTTGGCTTTGTTTTACGTGGCATGCAAAGATTTGCTCCGGCCATTTAATCCAGTTCCGAAGTTTATCATTATAAAATCTGTCGTATTCCTTACATACTGGCAGGTATGTTTTTTTTTCCTAATTTTGATTTGGAATCATATATTTTCACTCACCTGGTTTGCTTAGTTACATCCTATTTTTCCCTTTAGTGCTAAGTAAGCAAAATTGTTCCCTTTTTAAAACTATTAAACTTTTTTTGCTTTCATAATTGCGGCATAATTTGGTGCTTTTATTACTAATTGATTCTGTTAACACAAAAAATATAATAATAATTTTTTATAACATTTGCCCTATGGGGAAATCAGATAAAATTGGAACGATATGGAGAAGATTAGTATGGCCCCTGTGCACAAATAACTTTTTCATGATGTTGCTGTCAAGGTCAGCTTGCGCTATACCAATGTTACTTGTAGTTAATTGTTTGGTCCTAGTAGAGATTGGCAGTTATTTGACTCATTATAACAAGCTGAAGAATTGTTGTTCTTACAAGGTGCTAATTGATACACGTGGGTAAAACTGTTCTATACCTAAAATCTTTTGTTTTCTGTGAACCAGCTATATGCCTTGATCTTCATTTTTTTTTGGTTTTTGGTTCACAAGTTGAGCTATTTGTTTTTTTTGGTTCACAAGTTGAGCTAAAAAGGTGACTTGACGTAATTTTGACACACTTCAACATTTTCTCCTTTCAAGCCAAATCTAAACAGGGAGGAACAAATAGTTTTTACCTGTTTAGTTAAGATGTGGTAATTTGCTTGCTGTTGAAGTGATGCTGCCTTATTGATATATCTAAATTGGTCATATTTTTTTAATGGGGTTCAACTAGCTGAAAGATGGACTATCTTATCTTTATCTGCCTTTAATTTTTGTTATGTGATGCTGTATAACAGAGCTTTTACTGAAATAATAGCAATTGGCTGGCTCTTGTTTTTTGAATTACATTTTTGCATTGAATTATGTGTCAAGTTTTCATGATTCTTCTTAACTTCCTCTCCCAGGGTGTTCTGGTGTTTCTTGCTGCAAAATCTAGACTTATTAAAGATACCGAGGAAGCTGCTGAATTTCAGAATTTTATAATTTGTGTTGAGATGCTTATTGCAGCTTTTGCTCATCTTTATGCCTTCCCATATAAGGAATATGCTGGTGCAAACATTGGTCCTTCTCGTGGTTTTACTGCTAGCCTTGGACATGCCCTTATGCTAAATGACTTTTACCATGACACGGTCCACCAGGTAAGACAGTCACTTGCTCATTTTCCCCTGTGCTGTATTTTTACTCGTGTCCTAACAGATTCTATGTTCTACCATGGATGCAGTTCGCTCCTACTTATCATGATTATGTTCTCTATAATCATGGTGATGGTGAAGAGGGGGGTGCAACTAAGTACAGGGCAAGGACATTCGTCCCAACTGGCCCAGAGATGGATACTGTTAGGAAAAATAAGCACATATTTGGAAACAAACAGGAAGATGTACAATTATCTAGTCTCTCTCCCTCTGCTAATAACAACAATCCACAAAATCCTGGTGCAGGACACCAGACAGGGAAATCCGAAGCAATGAATTGCTCGCTGCTTATGGATGCATCAAATAATGTTTCAGCGCCCTATGACCTATCACTGATTGACGTAGACATTTCAAATTATCCATCTAAGGTACCTGCAGCCAATTCTGGGACAAGATGATAATGACATTGGATTTTCATCCGTGTGTGAATTTTTCTTTATTTTTTGTTGGGAATTAGATGTGCACTAGCGATCCAGATTGTGTTGCTATGGAGCTCAGAGTTGTAACTTAGTCTGTAAATGTAGGCAAAGCTAGTTTTCAGCCATTTCTTTTTTATTGTTTGATCCTATTTCCATATGTAGTGTAATTAGAGAAACCTCAGTTATGTTTGCACTCGAATGATTTAACTCTAGCTCATTATATATTACTAAGGGAACTTTTATTGGAGTTTGCTGGAGGTTGTGTTTATAGAAAGCCGATGTTACGCCTTCTATATTTTCCATTCACATTTTTGTTTTTTAGTTAAATATCTGAATGATTAGCTCCTGTTGGTTGACTTAACAGTGTTGGTCTTGGTCATTAGATCTGTGGATGCGAACTTGTGTAGTAATGATTAGCTTCTATTGGTTGTCAACGCAAGCAATACTTAAAACTTAAAAGGGTTCTTTTATCTTAAGGAGATGAATTTTTTGAAGGTGAAATTTTGAGAATTTTTAATTCCAACAAATTCTCTTTTAAAAAACAGATGTGGATATCATTAAACAGTAAAAGAACATGGATTAAAATGTTTACTTCACCAAGTCTAAGAACTTTATTACTGCACTTTATTCATTTTAATGTTAGGCATGCCCTAATTGATACTCCCTCCGTTTAAGTTTAAATGATATACTATCCTTATTAGTCCATTTGGAAATAATTTAATTTTAAACTATTCATTTTATCCGTTTTACCCTTAATGAAAAGCTTTTATACATGACCTTACAAAACTTTTACCCCTTATCTTTTAGAACCACATATTTTAAAAGTCTTATTTTTCTTTCTTAAAGTCAAACTATAACATCTAAATTGAAACGGAGTACGTGAAAGGTGTGAGGCATGTACAAAAAACTTTTCAGAAACGTGATTAATATAAAACCTATGCCATCAGAAACATGATTAAAATAAAACATACGCCATTAGAAACATGATTAATATAAAACAAACGCCATATATATACTTGAGCGTTCTGCCCACGCCTTTTATGTGCTATTTTAATGTCTGTAAGTAGGTGCAGCCAAACACGTCTGTTGGAGGTCTCGCAACGCGTTATTACATAACACTGAATTAAGCGTTGTCCCTTTGTTTTTGTAGTTGCCATATATCAAAAATATTGTTCATCAGTTTTATATATATATATATATATATATATATTTTATTTTATTTTCACATCTATGATGGGCCATTTTATAAGGTGGGAAATCACGAAACATTTTGGTTTTTTTAGGTGAAATAAGATAAGGGAAAAAAAACAAAAAGGGAAGGAAGGAAAAGACATATTTTAAATGTGATCGGTCATTTTTGTTTCCCTCGTTCTCTTTGTTTGACCAACAGTTTCATTCCGCGTATCTATTCAAGAGGATTTATCTGTTTTATTTATTTGGTTCTGTACAGGACTTCAAATCAAAGATATATTATTTTTGTGAAAAAAGTAAGTTAGAAGATACCACTCTAGCACGAGAAAAGATTATGAAAGTATTTTATGTATCTTCGATTGTTGTGGCGTGGTGTTTTTCTACACTTGGGACAAATAAATCACCTTGCTTTTTGGTTGAACAAAAGACTGACAAACAAATTAAACTAGCTATAACACTAGAATAAAATCATTACATGATTATCCTCCTACTTGTGATTGTTCAATTAGTCGTCGCTTGCAATATTAATGAATAACTCAAGATATCTTCTTTTTATAACTTTTAATTCGCAATCGTATGGTTCACGCTTAAGGAAGCTCTAACTTGAGATCTCAACACTCTTATTATAATTAGATTTTATTAATAGATATAATTAAGTTAATCTCAATCTTGATTCTTCAAATTAATGGCCAATGTGGATGGTAATAATTAAGGGTTGGAGGACTATGCATGAAGTGCTTGCTCAGGTTTAGGATCAACAAACTATGATGTCTTTTAATTTAAAACACAACTGGGAACATCAAGAAAATTATGGATATTTTTATATTAAAGTACGTGAATTTAATTGAAGAAGATATTCTTAGAAGTTGAGAACGGAACAGCATGTAGCTTATATGGTAAAATAATTATTATGGATAAATGCCGGTTTGTTTATAGTATAAAGGTGGAGATAAATTAGAAATTAATAGAAGATGAATCATTATTTTGATAGTTTTTCTCTCTTTAGCTATACTCCAATAATTTAGGGTAAGTGGCGCCTGCAATTCTTGGTGTAGAAGTAAGTAATTTGTTTGCTGTAAATACTTGTATTGGAAGACATACACAAATGTAAGGGATTCGTTACACCTATTATGATAAAATCTGAATTCTGTGATTTATTTTCATTGCTAACGTTTGACTTCTTTATTTTTCCAACCTTTCTTTCTTGAATATCTATGTGATTCGTATTAAGATAATTAATGACATTTCCTGGCGCCGCCTTATCTTTATGTAAGATTATTTTTGTAAGAAACTTAGGAGTTCAGTGGGTTTAAGGAATCCCTTTGTCTCTGATTGTTCCTTAAGATTCGTCTTCTTATCATAATTGGATTATCTAAAGCTCTATGACTATGTAATTTACAATTGACTTGATAAAAGACATTTATAGGATTCAATTATGTGGTTTGGTTTATACTTTATACCGCTAATTATTTGAGATAAACTTTGTAAAACTTTATCGTATATGATATAGTTTGGGAGCTTTATGTCTGGAATTCTGCACGTAATGCTTGAGCTTTGTAAGTAAAATTTGGTTATCTAGTAAAAACTAGTATCATAAACTAAATTCGATTTTTTCTAATCTAGTAAAATTCATTTCCTGTTTAATTCTTTAACGTCTTTAGCGCAAACAATTAGGGCAATCTGGATTTGCATTATTATAATACGAGGGGAGATCTTAATTTGCTGGCATATGTACTTCGAGTTATTGAAAATAAATAACACGATATATTTATTCGTTCTTAAATCGAAAAATAAAGAATTTATCCACAAAAAACAAAGTTTAAATATAATATCAGATAAAAAAGAAACTAGAGACTTAATTTGGAAGAGTAGACCATTTATTGTCTAACAAATATAAATACTAGAAAAATCGTGTGACATCCTCAAATTGCATGCTTGAATAAATGATGAATGAAGAAAATTAAATGGGAGAAGATCCTATCATGCTTACATTACTCTTGCAATAAATCAAAACAAGGAAAATATATAATCAAATTTTTACATTTTTCCCGAAAATTCCAAAAAGGAAAAAGAAGAAAGTGCAAAATCAAGAAATCAAAAATAACTGACGTGGGTGAGTTATCCCACGTCTCAAATATAAAAAACAGATCCTAATTCCTAACTGCTTAAATTGCCAAACATGCAAAAACTAACCAAAAAAAACCCCTTCCAAGTCACGTGATTCTCTCTCCAAAACTTGATCTAATTTCTCACGACACCCACAAATTCACGTGACAACTTAAAAGCAGGGGGCAAAATATAGTAATAAAAAAAAGGGAAAACGAAGACTAATTTGATCGAAATTTTCCTTGTGTAGCACCTAAGGCACAACCTAAAGGGTAATGAAATAGACGAAAAAAATGTAATATTAGGGTTCAAATTCTAGTAAAAAAACAAAAGGTGATTTTTCATTTGTTTAAATTTTGATAAATAATATTATCAGACACTTAATAAGAGCTAAAGCAGATATCAAATCGAATTTTTGTGGAGATTCTAAGCCGATTCAAAATATGCCACCATTATTTAAAAAGAAAATCACTTGTTAAAAATTCAATGCAAAACAAAAAATAAAAGGAGAGAAAGAAAAAAAAAGTCGATTACATTTAAAATGTAGGCACATCCCCACGATGGCATTAAATTAATTAATACAGAGCATGGCCTAAAATATAGAGAGCATTCATACTCCAACTAACCCTCTCTCTTCACCTATATATCACGGCCATTATATACCACTACCCTGTAATTCTTTCTCCCACTGCAAATTAAACTCCTATTTCTCTCTTAACATATATATATACAGAAGACCAGTATATCTGTATATGTATAATATGGACAATATGGTTGTAAAACAGATATCTTATGGGGCCGTAAACATGTTCAGAACAGAAACAGGATACACTGATTTAGAAAAGAGGCAGCTTTTTTTGAGAAGCTATCAATTTAGCAGGAAGCAGAGTGTTACTGAGAAGATGAAAAATTCTTTCTTTAGAGTGAAAAGGGTGATATGGGTAAAGCTCAAATCAGCAAGAAAAATCAGAAAATTGGTTTGGTTGAGGCTCAAATATGGCATCTTTGGCTATAGAAGAAGAAGGGTTTTTCGCCGACTTCACAATTCCAGTAATAATTGTTATACTACTGGGTGTTCATCTTCTTGTTTCTGGTAGGGTGGACCTTTTTTATATATTTATTTTTAGTATTCTTTTGGTTTATTTGGGATTTATGTAGTAGTAAATTGGGTGTGTTTCTACTATAGTACTGAAGGAGAAAAAATAAATGGGAAGTTCTCTGCTGACTAATTGATTTTTCTCCAGTTACTTTTTAAGTATGTAAACATACTATATTTCATTAGTCTAGTCAAAGCTTTGATGGTATCTTAGTTCTATTTTTCTGTTCTTGACAACTTTTTGGATACTGATTCTAGTAATAAATTCAGAGTTTTATTCAGATTAGGGACTCAAGAAGTGAATAATTTGGTCTTTGGTGTGTTAGAATAATATGAGTAGATTTCATTCTTGTGTACATGTATTGTTCTATAGCAGTGTTGGTTGCTCTGGAAGATGATACTACCATTAATTATAGCAAAACAACTTGAAAGAACAAGTAGGTAAAGAATGAGAAGAATCTGAAATTTACTAAAATGCCTAACACTCTGGGGCCACAAATAATAAATGTACGTAATATTTTTTGTGGTTTACAGATCATCTGTTAATACATTAACATTAGTACAGTTTCTTTTTTGGGATGATATCACATAATTTTGACTTTTGAATGGGAAATGAAATTAGGCTGTAAACTCGTAACAGTAACCTTGCTTTAGATGCTCATTTGCATAAGGTATGTATATTTACAATTTTCCTAACCTAAAATTATTGACTTTTGTGTTTACGTTTGACTAATTTTATTTCAAGAAATTGATGGGTAGTTGTGGTGATTATTTAATCATGGATGTGGAATGTCATTCTATAGAATTGATAATTAGTTGTAAAAGCTGAAGAATCAAGAAAAGATTGATGCCAACTGTTAGTTCAATTTGGCAGGTTTCCTGCATTAATTACTCTTGGAAGTTTGCACATGAATCTAGGTTTTTTTTTAAACGTTTCTGTAATTTTTTAGTGTAAACTTGGGGAGAGCTGCCATGGCAAAAGCCAAAGGAGACATTCATCACTCCCCCTTCTTTTCTGGCATTTTGTTTTTCCACTTGGGAAGTTGAAAAAAGTGGAAAACGAGATGCATGCATATTTTAAAAGAACTTTCTTAAGAAGATAAGACTCAAATGCGCATTGGTTTACGGAAGTAAAATTTATAATATTGGATCAAGAAAGGTGGAAAAGAGTTAGCACTAGAAAAAATAATATTCGGTGAAATAATTAAGGTCTGTTCATGTTAAGATTTTCAATTTTTGAATGTCTTTTTTTTTTTTGTTGTTGCTGATTTCTTGGCATTTATTTGCGTCAGTCCATTTTTGTCCCAGCAGAAAAGAAACTCTAATAAGGACAATAAGTGAGGCTTGTGTCATGATTTAATGATTTGTCTATATTTGGCGTCCTTTTTCTCATCCAAATTGCGTGTGCAACATTGTTCGCTTTTACTTCTATTTCCTTGCTTTGACCAGACATATTTACGTGATTTAGATTGGATAAGGTATTGAAAATAAAAAATTTCCCATCCCATATTCAACCATCTCATTTCAGTGATTTCACCATATAAGGGTTGATTTGACCAATATCTAAGAGGACAAGTCGACAACAAACCCAATATGATTTAATTTAATTTTTTATTCTAGAACACAGTGCCACGACTTCAGTGGACACTAGTTCATTTGGTTTTCGTCTTAAGAAATTACAAGTAGGAGTCCTAACAAAAGGAGAATGCCTTTGGAGAAACACGAATCATGTAAATGAATGCGAAACTTATAGTATTTTGTATATAAATTTTTGTTAACTGTCATCAAGTAACATGTATTCTTTAGATTTTTACTATGTATAAATTATATGATTTAAATAAATTATATGATTTAAGATAAGTATGGATTATGGTTAAGCCCTTTTTCATTTGAATATAAAGCGAAATCGTAATCACAAAATTTGCAATTTCAATCTTAGTTCCCTCTTTCCTAATAAATATGTACTAGGATTTAGGTTTAATTATTATCATCAATTCATCACTAAATTTGTTGAGTTAGTATATTACTCCTTTTATTTCATTATAAGTGATGGTATTAGTCCCCACGAACAAGATTTTACTTATATATCATATGAATAACAACATAAAGAAATCTCAAAACAATAATTTAAAAATTAGTGATATAGAAAATCTCACAAATAAAACGAAATCTAATGGTTAGATGAATTTGAATTCTAGACACATGCAAAAGCTATGTAGTATTATATTATCAGTGCAATCCTGCCAAATATTTTCTACATTCTAAATAAAAAAAATGTTATTCTATAACTTAAGACAAAAAGTGTGTGGAACCTTTAAATTGTATACGTATAAAAAAGAACTCTTAATCCAGTGTACTTCCGTCGGGTGCTACAAAGTGCCTAAAAAGTGGTGGGGATTTAATAATAACTTTTTCAAATAATAAAATCATGTTTAGTCAAAAAATGATTACTGGTACTTCGTATAGAAATTTCTGACTTCATGAATTTCCAGATGATAAAATGAGTAGTGTCAGAACTATAGTTGTTTTCGATATAATCCATTTCTCAACGTAAGTTAAAGCTTGAGGTCAATGTCAAGTAGGTTTCGGGTATTAAATAACTGTTGGTTAGTAGCTGTAAAAAATTAACTTTTTATGCAACCACGTACTATAATTAGTTGTTTATGATAAAATTGATTAAATCAAGAAATTACACTATCATACTCTTTAATTTTTCAGTCACACCTAATCGTATTTCCAATCTTAGCTTCCTTAAAACAAGGTTTGAGATCAGGTGCCACTCTTATTATGTCTTGGGGCCAATCGGACTTCTCTCGTGGCCTAAAATATGCGATGTTTTTCTCAAATTATATTGCAAGATATATATACAACCTATAAAATTAAAGATGATGAATAACCCATTGGAGTTGGGAATCATATTAAATCTGTAACTACTTTATTATATCCTCCATTATGAATTATAACTACCAGTCGTCTGATAATTGAGAAGAAGTAAATAGTGTAATTCTCAGATGTGCACATGACTATGTATCAGGACAGCAATAATATCATGTAGTAAATAATTAGGTTTGAGTTTTGACCTATCTCAATTATTATTATCATGGACTTCTATGGCTTATACCAAACAGTTCCACGTACAAAACATTGAGTGGTGATGTTGACATTCTTGTGTCAAATTTCCATTGCGTTGCCATTTGGAATCATCATGATAGTTCATTATATATTTACCACAAGATCGACTAGATACCTAACCTCTCTCTTTTTCCCTAACATTACTTTTTAATCATGTTTATTATTTTCACGAATTATTTGTTTTGCTGACATAATACTAGGAATTTGATTATTATGTGATTAAGACAATAGACGTGCGACGAATTTGAAAGCTGGTAAAGAAATATAGGCTTGTCACCGATGGTCAATGTCTGATAATTTGAACCATGTTGACATGACTCATCAGTCTGAATCCAGTTTGGTTTTTCTGCTTTTATATCATTATATCTGTGAAAAAGTTGAGAATTAAATAGGCTAACATCTTAACGTAATAGTCTAAATTAATTAATTAAGAAAATCGCACAAAATTGACCTTTAACGTGTACTAATTGTAAAAATAGCACGTGCAAGTCAGTTTTCGGACTGATAATTCAAAAATAGGCATCATTTACAAAGTCATTGAAAAATAGCCACTATTTTGCTGCAACACGCATCAGTCCAGCATAATATATTAGAGATTGGTGCATATGTGTATGAACTTCCAGCATATTATGCTGGAACTCCAACACGCGAAAAGTTTCAGCATAATATACTGGAGATTGGAGCACCTATGTATAAACTTCCAGCATATTATGCTGGACCAGTATATTTGTCACGACCCGAAATTTTTCACCGACGGGACCGTGATGGCACCTAACATTTCACTTGCCAGGCAAGCCAACGTTAGAGAATCATTAAACCAATTCCTTATTTTCATTTATTAAGTAACAATAATTAACTAAAATAAAAGATAATAAGTGCGGAATATCATAAAAACTGTATTAATTACTACCACCCGTATCTGGAGTCACAATTCAAGAGCATTCTAGAATTTACTACAAGTAATAGTCTGAAAGAAATACAACTGTCTGAATAAAAGAAACAATAGAACAGAAATGATAGACGGGGACTTCAAGGTTTGTGGACGCCGACAGATCTACTTTGAGTCTCCGGACAATGGACCAATAGCAAAATCTCGATCAACCAGAGCCGGTATCAAAATCTGCACAGAAAGTGCAGAGTACAGCATCAAGACAACCGACCCCATGTACTGGTAAGTGTCGAGCCTAACCTCGACGAAATAGTGACGAGGCTAAGGCAAGGCACCTACAATCAACCTGTATAATTTAACAGTGTATACGCAAATAACAGGAATGAGGAACTAAACAGAAAATATCGGGAGGGAAAAATATACTGAGGGGGAATACCAGATAAAGAACTACAACAGAATGATCACCGGAGCAGTCAATATACCATGAATCAACAGGAATAGTGAATACAGTAAGGAAAAATACACGGCATCACCCTTCGTGCTTTTACTCTCAATCTCACCATAAAATTAATAGAAACGGCACGGCATCACCCTTCGTGCTTTTACTCTTATATCATGGCACGACATCACCCTTCGTGCATTAACACTCAAACTATAGCATGGCATCACCCTTCGTGCATTAACACTCACAATATGGCACAGCATCACCCTTCGTGCATTAATACTCACAATATGGCACGGCATCACCCTTCGTGCATTAACACTCACAATATGGCACGGCATCACCCTTCGTGCATTAACACTCTCCCTTACCATAATGCAATGCATAAATAACAACAGGGAGATAGAATAACAAGTACAAACCGTACTTCAACATTTGGTTCCATAATATCAATCTCAACTTGAAATAAAAACTCAATTATCACCAGAAAATCCGTAAACATAATAAGAATGATAATTTGGATAACACTAGTATAACACGTAGCAATTTGGCATAAGAATGAGACAATGTCAGAAAAACAGAGAAAACATGAAAAAACAGGTAAATTGGTGTCGTATAGGTACTTGTCACCTCACATACGCCGCTCACATGAATTTCACTTAGCAATTAATCTAAGGTTCCTAATTCCCTCAAGTCAAGGTTAGACACAACACTTATCTCGCTCCGAAGGCCAATTAATCCTCAATCACAACTTTTCCTTTGGAATTCACCTCAAAACCACTCGTATCCTTTCAAAAATGACTCAATAATATCAAATATTGCTAAAGGAATCAATTATATTGCATAAATTAAATTTCTCAAATTTTCCTCCAAAAAGTAAAAAAAATTGACCTCGGGCCCGCTTGGTCAAAACTCGAAGTTTGGACCAAAATTCTTTTACCCATTCACCCCCGAGCCCGAATATGTAATTAGTTTTGGAATCCGACCTCAAATTGAGGTCTAAATACCCAAATTCTCGAAATCCCTATTTTTTACCCAAACCCCTAATTCTACCATAAAAACTCTAGATTTTTGGTTGATAATTCAAGGAATGTAATGGGTAATTGAAAGAAAATGGTTTAGAATCACTTACCAACACTTTCGGGAAGAAAATGACTCTTGAAAATCGCCTCTACCCGTTTGGTTCTTGAAAAATGTTGAAGAAATGGCTTAAACCCGTGTTTAATTCTGTTTTATGCACTGGGCGACAGTGTGCATCGCGTTCGCGAGGCCACTGTCGCGTTCGCGAAGGGTACTGGCTGCCAAGTCTTCGCGTTCGTGAAATGTTGCTCGCGTTCGCAATGGTTACGCTCCCCTGGCCTTCGCGTTCGTGAGATGTTGTTCGCGTTCGCGATGAAAGAACGACCAACCCTCCCCCAGGTCCCCAAGTGCTTCGCTTTCGCGATGAGCAGGTCGCGTTCGCGAAGGGTAAATCCCCCATCACTTCGCGTTCGCGACCAGGCCTTTGCGTTCGCGATGAAGGATTCTCCGCCTCACCGGATTACTCTTCGCATTCGCGAGAGTACCTTCGCAAACGCGAAGAAGGACATGCCAGAACACAGATTTTGCAGAAAAACCAGATTTCCAAAGTCCAAAACATCTCGTGGCCTATCCGAAACTCACCCGAGCCCTCGAGGCTCCAAACCAAACATGCACATAAGTCTAAAAATATCATACGAATTTGCTCGAGCTATCAAATCGCCAAAATAACACCTAGAACTCTAAATTTAGCACCAATTCAAATAAAAATTCTCAAGAACACTTTAAAATCCATAACTTCTTAACTGGACGTCCGAATCACGTCAAATAAACTCCGTTTCTCACCAAATTTCATAGACATGTCTTAAATATCGTAATGAACCTGTACCGGGCTCCGGGACCAAAATACGGTCCCGATACTAACAATGCCAAATATCAATCAATTCTTAAAAATAAATAATTTCCAAACTTTTAATTTTCATCAAAAATTCATAACTCAAGCTAGGTACCTCCAAATTCGATTCCGTGCATATGTCTAGGTCCCATAATTCGATACAGACCCACCCGCATTGTAAAAGTACGGATTCGGTCCCGTTTACCAAAAATATTGACCGAAGTCAACTAAAATTAACTTTTAAGGCAAAAATTCTTATTTTCATTAGTTTTCAACATAAAAGCTTTCCGGAAACCTGCCCGGACTGCGCACGCAAATCGAGAAGGGTAAAAAAATAAGATTTTTAAGGCTTAAGAGCGCCGATTCGAGTTCTAAAACATAAGATGACCTTTTGGGTCATCACATTCTCCACCTCTAAAACAACCGTTCGTACTCGAACGGACATAGAAAAATACTTGGGCTGGTGAAAAGGTGGGGATATCTACTCCGCGTATCAGGCTCGGACTCCCAAGTAGCTGCCTCAATAGGCTGACCTCTCCACTGCACTCGAACTGAAGGGTAACTCTTTGACCTCAACTGACGAACTTGCCGGTCTAGAATGGCCACCGGTTCCTCCTCGTAAGTCAAATCCCTGTCCAACTGGACAGAGTTGAAATCTAACACGTGGGACGAGTCACCATGATATTTTTAGAGTATAGACACATGGAATACCGGATGAACTGAGGATAACCCTGGAGGCAACGCAAGTCGATAAGCTACCTCCCTCACTCTCTCGAGGATCTCAAATGGCCCGATATACCTAGGGCTCAACTTGCCCTTCTTTCCAAATCTCATAACATCCTTCATGGGCGATACCCGAAGCAATATTCTTTCTCCAACCATAAATGCAATATCACAAACTTTATGGTCAGCATAATTCTTTTGCCTGGACTGAGCTGTACGAAGTTGATCCTGTATAATCTTGACCTTGTCGAAGGCCTCCTGTACTAAATCTATACCCAATAACCGAGCCTCCCCGGGCTCGAACCACCCAACTGGCGACCTATACCGTCTACCATATAATGCCTCATAGGGAGCCATCTGAATGCTTAACTGGTAGTTGTTATTGTAGGCAAACTCCGCTAACAGCAAAAACTGATCCCAAGAACCTCCAAAGTCAATAACACAGGCGTTGAGCATATCCTCCAAGATCTGAATAGTACGCTCGGACTGCCCGTCTGTCTGAGGATGAAATGTTGTGCTTAACTCAACCCGCATACCCAACTTACGCTGAACTGCCCTCCAAAAGTACGAGATAAACTGTGTACCTCGATCAGAAATGATAGACACGGGCACACCGTGAAGACGAACGATCTCACGAATATAAATCTCTGCCAACCGCTCCGAGGAATAGGTAACTGCCACGGGAATGAAATGAGCTGACTTAGTCAGCCTGTCCACAATGACCCAAACTGCATCGAACCTTCTCTGAGTCCGTGGGAGTCCAACAACAAAGTCCATAGTGATACGCTCCCACTTCCACTCGGGAATATCTAACCTCTGAAGTAAACCACCAGGTCTCTGATGCTCACACTTTAGCTCCTGGCAATTTAGGCACTGAGCTACATAGGCAACTATGTCCTTTTTCATTCGCCTCTACTAATAATGCTGCCTCAAGTCTTGATACATCTTGGCGGCATCCGAATGAATAGAATATCGGGAACTGTGGGACTCCTCAAGGATTAACTCACGAAGTCCATCCATATTAGGCACACAAATACGATCCTGCATCCTCAAAACTCCGTCATCTCCAACAGTAACCTGCTTGGCATCACCGTGCCGCACTGTGTCTCTAAGGACAAGTAAATGAGGATCGTCATCTTGCCGATCTCTGATGCGCTCAAATAAAGAAGACTGAGCAACTATACAAGCTAGAACACGGTTGCACTCAGAAACATCTAACCTCACGAACTGATTGGCCAAGGCCTGAACATCCAATACAAGCGGTCTCTCACTAACTGGAATATATGCAAGGCTACCCATACTGACTGACTTTGTACTTAAAGCATCGGCCACCACATTGGCCTTTCCGGGATGATACAATATAGTGATATCGTAGTCTTTCAATAGCTCCAGCCACCTCCTCTGCCTCAAATTGAGTTCCTTCTGCTTGAACAAATATTGCAAGCTCCGATGATCAGTGAATAACTCACATGGCATGCCGTAAAGATAGTGCCTCCAAATCTTCATCGCGTGAACAATGGCTGCCAGCTCTAGATCATGAACAGGGTAATTCTTCTCGTGAACCTTCAGCTGCCGTGACGCATATGCAATAACCTTGCCACCCTGCATCAATACCGTACCCAGACCAATACGAGATGCATCACAATATACTGTATAAGATCCTGAACCTGTGGGTAACACCAATACCGGTGCCGTAGTCAAAGCTGTCTTGAGCTTCTGAAAGCTCGCTTCACACTTGTCTGACCACCTGAACGGGGCACCCTTCTAGGTCAATCTGGTCAACGGGGTTGCTATAGATGAAAACCCCTCCACAAATCGACGGTAATAGTCTGCCGAACCCAGGAACTACGGATCTCTGTAGCTGATGTGGGTCTAGGCCAGTTCTGGACTGCCTCAATCTTCTTAGGATCCACCTAAATACCCTCTACTGACACAACGTGACCCAAGAAAGTAACTGATCTCAACCAAAACTCGCATTTTGAGAACTTAGCATATAACTGGTTGTCTTTCAGAGTCTGAAGAACGATCTGAAGATGCTGCTCATGCTCCTCTCGACTGTGGGAGTATATCAAGATATCATCAATAATCACAACCACAAAGGAATCCAAGTAGGGTTTGAACACCCGGTTCATCAAATCCATAAAGGCTGCTGGGGCATTTGTCAACCCAAATGACATCACTAAAAACTCATAATGCCCATACCGAGTCCGAAAAATTATCTTAGGAACATCGGATGCCCTAATCCTTAACTGATGGTAGCCAGATCTCAAATCAGTTTTTGAAAACACCTTGGCACCCTAAAGCTGATCAAATAAATCATCAATCCTCGGTAATAGATATTTATTCTTGATGGTGACTTTGTTCAACTGCCGATAATCTATGCACATCCTCATCGATCCATCTTTCTTCTTCACACACAACACAGGTGCACCCAGGGCGAGACACCAGGTCTAATGAAGCCCTTATCAAGCAAATCTTGTAACTGCTCCTTCAATTATTTCAACTCTGTCGGGGCCATGCGATATGGCAGAATGGAAATAGGCTGAGTGCTCGGAGCCAAATCAATGCAGAAATTAATATCCCTGTCGGGTGGCATCCCGGACAGGTCTGCAAGAAACACCTCTAGAAACTCACGAACAACCGGAACTGAATCTATGGAAGGAACCTTCGCACTAGAATCGTGGACATAAGCCAAATAAGCTAGACACCATTTCTCAACCATATGCCGAGCCTTTACGTAAGAGATAACTCTGCTGGTAGAATGGCCGAGATTCTCTCTCCACTCTAATCGAGGCAACCCTTGCAAGGCTAAGGTCACTGTCATGGCGTGATAATCTAATATAGCATGATAAGGTGACAGCCAATCCATACCCAGTATGATATCAAAATCAACCATGTCGAGAAGTAGAAGATCTACACGAGTCTCAAGACTCCCAATGGTGACCACACACGAATGATAAACACGATCTACAATAATAGCATCTCCCACTAGCGTGGACACATATACAGGAGCACTCAAGGAATCACGGGGCACAATCAAATAAGAAGCAAAATAGGATGACACATAGGAGTAAGTAAATCCCGGATCAAATAGAACTGAAGCATCTCTACTGCAAACTGAAACAGTACCTGTGATAACAGTGTCAAATGACTCAGCCTCAGGCCTGACTGGGAAAGCATAACACCGGGGCTGGGCCCCACCACCCTGAACTACATCCCTGGGACGGCCTCTAGCTGGCTGGTCTTCACCTCTAACGGTCTGACCTCCACCTCTAACTGTCTAGCCCCTACCTCTGGCTGCCTGACCCCTGCCTCTGGCTGGCTGAGCAGGTGGTGCAGCAACTGGTGCCGGAACTATGGCGCGAGAACTCTGATGCTGTGTGCTGCCCGTTGCCCGAGGGCAAAATCTGGCAATGTGCCTCGGATCACCACAAGTATAACATAACCTCGGTTGCTGTGATTGCTGACCCTGAAACTGACCCTATCGACCTGAATAACCACCCTGATAACTCTGGAGTGGAGGTGCACAAATAGGAGCTGGTGGTGCACTGTAGGCTAGCCGGTCGGAATAATGCATCTGAGGCCCACGACCACCTGAGGCATCGTGGGATGCCCGGAGCGCTGAATGAAATGGCTTGGGAGGATGGCCTCTACCAAAAGTACTCCTGCCTCTAGATGAGGCACCGTTGAACTCACCGGAATGACAAGGCCTCTTGTCAGACCCCTGACCTCCCTGAGTAAGAACCATCTCGACTCGTCTGGCGACATTAGCAGCCGCCTGAAAAGAAATCTCACTCCCAGTCTCCTTAGCCATATGCAATCTGATAGGCTGAGCAAGTCCATCAATAAACCTCCTCACCCTCTCTCTCTTGGTGGGAAGCAGAAGAATGGCATGACAGGCCAAATCCACAAAACGGGTCTCATACTGAGTAACCGTCATACCGCCCTGCTGGAGACGCTCAAACTGACGGCGACGCTCCTCCCTCAATGTGATAGGTAGAAACTTCTCTATGAAGAGCTGAGAGAACTGGTCCCAATTAAGAGCAGGCGACCCAGCTGGTCTGGTCAACAAGTAATATCTCCATCATTCTTGGCGGAACCAGTCATTTGAAATGCAGCAAAATCGACCCCATTGGTCTTCACTATACCTATGTTCCGTAGAACCTCGTGACAACTGTCAAGATACTCCTGGGGGTCTTCTGAAAGGGCACCACTGAAGTGAATAGGAAAGAGCTTGGTAAACCCGTCCAATCTCCATAAAGATTCAGAAGACATAGGTGGCCCATCTCCGACCTATGCCGCAATAACCGGCTGAACTAATCCGATTGGCTGAGCTGTTGGAGCCTGATACTGGGGAGCCTTCTGCTCTGGAGCGGGAGTGGTAGGAGTCTGGGCTCCTCCTCCAGCCTGAGAGACTGCTGGTGCCATGGGAAATGCGCCAGTATGGGCCACACTCTCCATAAGGCCTACCAAACGGACCAAAGCGTCCTGAAGTATTGGGTAGCAATGAACCCCTCCGGAGCCTGAGTTGGTCCGATAGGAACAATCTGGGCTGGAACCTCCTCGCCAATCTCCATTTGAGGCTCCACTGCTGGGGCTGCTACTCGGGCCCTAGGCTGAGCCCTGCCCCTGCCTCGGCCTCTGGTACGACCTCGGCCTCGACCTCTGCCCCGCATAGGAGCTATCACTGGAGGCTCTGGCTGCTGCTCAGCTGAGGAAGCGGTATGCGTTCTCTCCATCTGCGAGAGGATAAGAGTAGAAGAGTTCAATCAGTATTGCGAAAGCAAAAATCGCACGACAAGGAAGAATAGAAGTGAAACTTGTTCCTAAACTTCATAGCCTCTGGAAGATAAGCACAGATGTATCCGAACCGATCCTCCAGACTCTACTAAGTTTGCTCGTGAATAGTGAGACCTAGGCAACCTAGTGCTCTGATAACAACTGTCACGACCCGAAATTTCCCACCGACGGGACCGTGATGGCGCCTAACATTTCACTTGCCAGGCAAGCTAACGTGAGAGAATTATTAAACCAATTCCTTATTTTCATTCATTAAGTAACAATAATTAACTAAAATAAAATATAATAAGTGCAGAATATCATAAAAACTGTATTAATTACTACCACCCGAATCTGGAGTTATAATTCCCGAGCATTCTAAAATTTGCTACAAGTAATAGTCTGAAAGAAATACAACTGTCTGAATAAAAGAAACAGTAGAACAGAAATGATAGACGGGACTTCAGGGTTTGTGGACGCTGACAGATCTACCTTGAGTCTCCAGACAGCAGACTAATAGCAAAATCTCGATCAACCAGAGCCGGTATCAAAATCTGCACAGAAAGTGCAGAGTGCAGCATCATTACAACCGACCCCATGTACTGGTAAGTGTCGAGCCTAACCTCGATGATATAGTGACGAGGTTAAGGCAAGGCACCTACAATTAACCTGTACAATTTAACAGTGTATACACAAATAACAGGAATGAAGAACTAAACATAGAATGTCGGGAGGGAAAAACATACTGAGGGGAATACCAGATAAAGAAATACAACAGAATGATCACCGGAGCAGTCAATATACCATGAATCAACAGGAATAGTGAATACAGTAAGGAAAAATGCACGACATCACCCTTCGTGCTTTTACTCTCAATCTCACCATAAAATTAATAGAAACGGCACGGCATCACCCTTCGTGCTTTTACTCTCATATCATGGCACGACATCACCCTTCGTGCATTAACACTCACAATATGGCACGACATCACCCTTCGTGCATTAACATTCACAATATGGCACGGCATCACCCTTCGTGCATTAATACTCACAATATGGCACGGCATCACCCTTCGTGTATTAACACTCACAATATGGCACGATATCACCCTTCGTGCATTAACACTCACCCTTACCATAATGCAATGCATAAATAACAACAGGGAGATAGAATAACAAGTACAAATCGTACTTCAATATTTGGTTCCATAATATCAATCTCAACTTGAAATAAAAACTCAATTATCACCAGAAAATCCGTAAACATAATAAGAACGATAATTGGATAACACTAGTATAACACGTAGCAATTTTGCATAGGAATGAGACAATGTGAGAAAAACAGAGAAAACATGGGAAAACAGGTAAATTGGCATCGTATAGGTACTCGTCACCTCACATATACGCCGCTCACATGAATTTCACTTAGCAATTAATCTAAGGTTCCTAATTCCCTCAAGTCAGGGTTAGACACAACACTTATCTCGCTCCGAAGGCCAATTAATCCTCAATCACAACTTTTCCTTTGGAATTCACCTCCAAACCACTCGTATCCTTTCAAAAATGACTCAATAATATTAAATATTGCTAAAGGAATCAATTATATTGCATAAATTAAATTTCCCAAATTTTCCTCCAAAAAGTAGAAAAATCGACCAAGGGCCCGCTTGGTCAAAGCCCGAGGTTCGGACCAAAATCCTTTTACCCATTCATCCCCGAGCCCGAATATGTAATTAATTTTTGAATCCAACCTCAAATTGAGGTCTAAATCCCCAAATTCCCGAAATTCCTATTTTCTACCCAAACCCCTAATTCTACCATAAAAACTCTAGATTTTTGGTTGATAATTCAAGGAATGTAATGGGTAATTGAAAGAAAATGGTTTAGAATTACTTACCAACACTTTGGAGAAGAAAATGACTCTTGAAAATCGCCTCTACCCGTTTGGTTCTTGAAAAATGTTGAAGAAATGGCTTAAACCCGTGTTTAATTCTGTTTTATGCACTGGGCGACAGTGTGCATCGCGTTCGCGAGGCCACTGTCGCATTCGCGAAGGGTACTGGCTGCCAAGTCTTCGCGTTCGCGAAATGTTGCTCGCGTTCGCGATGGTTACGCTCCCCTGGCCTTCGCGTCCGTGAGATGTTGTTCGCGTTCGCGATGAAAGAACGACCAACCCTCCCCCAGGTCCCCAAGTGCTTCGCTTTCGCGATGAGCAGGTCGCGTTCGCGAAGGGTAAATCCCCCATCACTTCGCGTTCGCGACCAGGCCTTCGCGTTCGCGATGAAGGATTCTCCGCCTCACCGGATTACTCTTCGCGTTCGCGAGAATACCTTCGCAAACGCGAAGAAGGACATGCCAGAACACAGATTTTGCAGAAAAACCAGATTTCCAAAGTCCAAAACATCTCGTGGCCTATCCGAAACTCACCCGAGCCCTCGAGGCTCCAAACCAAACATGCACATAAGTCTAAAAATATCATACGAATTTGCTCGAGCTATCAAATCGCCAAAATAACACCTAGAACTCTAAATTTAGCAACAATTCAAATGAAATTCTCAAGAACACTTTAAAATCCATAACTTCTCAACTGGACGTCCGAATCATGTCAAATCAACTCCGTTTCTCACCAAATTTTACAGACATGTCTTAAATATCGTAGAGCCTGTACCGGGCTCCGGGACCAAAATACGGACCCGATACTAACAATGCCAAATATCAATCAATTCTTAAAAACAAATAATTTTCAAACTTTTAATTTTCATCAAAAATTCACAACTCAAGCTAGGGACCTCCAAATTCGATTCCGGGAATACGCCCAGGTCCCATAATTCGATTCGGATCCACCGGGACCGTCAAAGCACGGATCTGGACCCGTTTACTAAAAATATTGACCGAAGTCAACTAAAATTAACTTTTAAGGCAAAAATTCTTATTTTCATTAGTTTTCAACATAAAAGCTTTCCGGAAACCTGTCCGGACTGCGCACGCAAATTGAGGAGGATAAAAAAATGAGATTTTTAAGGCTTAAGAGCACCGATTCGAGTTATAAAATATAAGATGACCTTTTGGGTCATCACAATATTATAGTGGAACTCCAGTATATTATACTAGAATATTTTTTGAATTTTGAACAGTGTTTTCGTTCAGATTTATCTTTACATGAAAAATGGCTAAATTTCGATTACTTTTGAAATTATGGCTATTTTTCAATTTTCAATTGTAAATTTGATTATTTTGAATTTCTCCCGTATTAATTAAGTCAACCAGTAACCCGAATTCTTAATAGAAAAACATCCATTTCTTGTATCATTTTTTACCCAATAAATTAAAAAATGAAAAAATTGTTTTCGGTTTGCACAAATGATGTAGCAAAATACGTATACGGAGTTTGGTTTAGCAGAAATTAACATATACAACTTCTACTTTGCGTACTTTCACTTGATTTTCTATCCCTACCATTAACAAAGTTTGCATAATTACCCCAATCCTAACGCTGACCCCTTTAATATTTTGTCAATGTCAGCAGCCAAGTTAGCAGGTCCCACCAAATATTTTGTCCATGTCCATTGTGGCACCCATGTCCCTCGAATAAATTGCCAGGTCACTAAATTAGCTGGTCCTACAAACAAATTATTAGACCCATCCCCGTTTCCAACAACCCATTGACCGTAACTGTCCCATGAATAAATTAACAGAACAAATTAAATTTGTTTCCCTTCTAGTAAGATCTATTAGAAAGAAGTAGAAGATAATTTCTTCATCTCACTAACTTCAAAATCAGAACTAATCTTTTAAGCAACCAGTGTTGGTTTCTTTGATGTTATTTCCATTAGCACCAGGACCTATTAGCAAAGTCTTCCTTGACAGCAGGTTATATATATTTTCCAAGAAATTCAAGAAGGCTGACTCCACATTGTGGCCGCTAATTAAGAGTTGATGAAGGTCAATTCTTGAGCATGCTTCTTAAACTCATTAATGCCAAAAACTCATTAAACTCTTGTTGCTACTGCCATGGCTCTTCCCGATGATGGCAAGGTAATTAAATTTCACCAACTGCTTCTCATAGAGGATAATTGCAATTTATAAATTTGTACTAATTTACTAAATTACTTCAGATTCTAGCTATAGACATCAATCGGGATAATTATGAGATTGCATTCCAGTAATTGAAAAGACTGGAATAGCTCACAAAATTGATTCAGAGAAGGCCCTGCACCTCCCGTTCTTGACCAAATAATTGAAGACGCGAGTACCTAAATTTCAGATGCTGTGGTGCAAAAGTGGTGGAGAGGTGGTGTTTCCGTCTGGAGAAAAGGATGAGGGGTGGGAGGGTTCTGGTGGAAAATATTGCAGAGGAGATTTTAGGAACAAACAAACAACAACAACAATAACAACAACTCAGTATAATCCACTAGTGTGGTATGAGGAAGGTAGTGTGTACGCAGACCTTACCCTTACCCTGGGATAGAGAGGCTGTTTCCGATAGACCCTCGCTCCCTCCCTCCAAGAACTCTTACCTTACTCTTGGGTGACTCGAACTCACAACTTGTTGATTGGAAGTGGAAGGTGCTAACAACTAGAGCATCCGACTCTTGTCAAACAAACAAACTTCGAAATAAATGTTCTGTAACTCTGGGCACATGGGTATTGTCTTTGACTTTAAATTATTGTGTTTCATAGGAACCCAGATAAAGCTTATTAGAATTTTCAGAGATGCTTGTCTCATATCTCATCTTTACATCGTCTTCAGAGTTGTCTAGTTTCTTGTGGTGATGGGTGCTTTCCGGTAGGTTGCAGGCGGATACAACAGGAGAGAGATGAGGGTGGAGAAAAAGGGTGGGTTAATTAGTGGGACCTGCTGACTTGGCTACTGACATGGATAAAATATTAGAGGGGTCAGCTGCCACAGTGGAGGGACGTTAGGGTTAGGGACAATTGTATAAACTTTGTTAACGGTAGAGATAGATTTGAACGAAAAGTATAACGGTTGGCAAAACTAAACAATATACCACAGTAGAGAAGCAATTTTGGATCTTTTCCCTAAAAAGTAATGACTTTGAAATGAACTATAATTTTCAATTTTGAAGGTTTGGAGAACAATATATAAAATTATATTTTGCTCTTATGATTAGGCATGCTCAAAATTTGATTATTAGGAGTTGCTTTTTGATTATTACTAAGAGTCACTTGGACTAAACGAAATACAGATATTCAAAATAATATGAAAATTAGAATTGTCTTTAGATATGAATATAATTCCAAAATTCATCTTCCAGTGAAAATTGAAAGTTTTATGACTAAACATTAATTTCGAAAAAGTGAAAAAAACCCTATGGCCAAACGGCCCCTTAATGTGTGCGGAGGTGTTATAATATTGCATAGATCATAGAGGGATTTGTTTTTGGTGGGGGGGGGGGGGGGGAGGGAGGGGAGGGGGGATTGATATTCTTTTCATTTTCTTTTAAACTAGCTAAAATAAGTAGTATAATTTATAACAATGTATCTTTTCACAGAAGATATCACTGAACAATCCGTATGATTAAAATATTATTAGTCTATTTAAGTATTTGGCTTCAGGCCCAAAATCGAGAACATGAGTGTTTGGCTTCTGGCCCAAAATATTTATTTGTAACAGAGTTTTTCTTAATAGAATAGTCATTCTTTTCTTTTAGTTTTGGGTTGTGAACTGATATTTGTAAAAGGTATTAGACCGGGTTGTCGGGTTGTGTATATAAAAAAGTAGGCCCAACTCTAATGAGGGGACCGATTCATTTTCATTCTTCCTCTGTTTCTTTTGGTCTTAGTCTTCTCTGATGAGAAGCTTCTCAAACCCTAACCTTCATTAATGAATCCTTCAATCACGCTTAATTTTGCAAAGTTAACATGGTATCAGAGCGGGATTTTCGTTGATCCCCGTTCTCCCACATCGTTCGATGTTACACTCATTTGGTTTTATTGAGTTTTTCGCTTTCGTCGGAAATGTGCACTTCCATTGATTTGCTGGAAAATTTTCAAAGTTTCCGGCGTGATTTCTCTTATTCATCAATAGAACTGCCTTGATTTGATGCTCTATGCTGTTTCTCTCGAAGTTTGCGATCCAATCGAAGAATTTAGATTTCTCTGTCGGACCTAGTATTTATGCTGCTAAAGGCCTTTGCTTCTTCAGGTTGCGAAGAAGTCTGGTATGCTCGTTCCTTAGCTGATTCTTTTCTTAACTGTGTGGTATTGTACGCTATTACTCGCTGAAATTTTGATTAGCAGTCTTCAATTAATCTCTTTGAACATCTGGTTATTACTGTTGTTTGGTTGATATGGGTAGTCTCGATCCTCCTTTATCTTCCTCATCCTCATCATCTGCATACACATTTGAACCCTCTTTCCCTTTATTTATTCTTTCTTCTGATGTACCTGGAGTTTCTCTTGTTGCGGTACTGTTCTCGAAAAATGGGTTTGAAGGTTGAAAGCGTAGTATGATAGTTTCATTGTTTGCTAGAAATAAGATCGGATTTATTGATGGGACTTGTGTTAAGCCTCCTGAGAATTCTCCTCAGTTTAGGCAATAAGATCGTTGTAATAATATGGTCATATCATGGCTGGCCAGCTCACTCTCACCAGATATAGCTGAGATTGTACAATATTCAGATACTGCGAAAAGTATGTAAAGACAACTTAATAATAGATATGGGATAGTAAATAGGACCAAAGTGTTTGAATTAAAAAGAGAACTGCCATCCACTTACCAGGGATCTCTTGACATTGCTTCCTATTTTAACAAACTTAAGAAAATATGGGATGAGTTAGGAGTTATGTGTAGTAGTCATGCCAACTCTTGTAGTTGTGCTGTTAAGAAAGGTTTGCAAAATAAGAAAGAAGAGGACAAAGTCCATCAGTTCCTCATGGGTTTAAATGGGGTAATTTTGTTAATGATGCATCATTTACCATCTCTTGACTGTGTTTATAACATCCTTCTACAAGATGAAAAACAAATGCAAGTCATTACAAATTCTTAGTTTCACCTTGAATCTGCTTCCTTCGATGTCAATTCTAATAGTCAAGTTCACTCAACCTCAGCCACAACGGAGGCAGTATAATCAAAGGGTGGTTTTTGATCAACCTAAGTCTAGTCTCATATGTAAATACTGTAAGAAGTCAGGGCACTTGATTAATAAGTGCTACAAACTCAATGGATTTCCTCTAAACTTCAAATTCACTAAAGACAGAAAGACAGCTGGAAATGTGGTTGTAGACTTTGACTTCTCTTCTTCTCAGAATGTTTCTACCAATTCTCTGTCAAATCCTACTGCAAATCAGACTGATCAAGGGTCTGTAGTGCATGGATTGACACAGTAGATGTATGCTCAATTGATATCCTTACTTCAGAAGACTCATGTTTCTAATTCTGGACCTCAACTTAGCACCTTAAGTTCTGCTAATTTTGCTGGTACTTTATTGCCTAAAAATATTGTGTATAGTTTTAATTCTTCTTTACTGAGTAAGTCAGATTCTTTAACCTGGATAGTTGACTCTGGTGCATCTGACCATATGATATCTAACAAAGACTATCTCATTAACATAACACCATTACCTATTCTTTTTCTTGTCTCTTTTCCAAATGGATACAAGGTTAAAGTTACTCGTACAAGATCTTTTGCTTTAACTAAGTCCATTATCCTTCACAATGTTCTTTAACTGCCTTTATTTAAACATAATCTCATTTTGTACATAAAATTACTGAATAATTTGACTGCATAGTTCAGTTTACCAGAATCTCGTGTATTATACAGGGCCCTTCTCTGAAGAAGCCTCTGAATGTTGGTAAACTGGATAATGGCTTGTACTAGTTTGTTTGGGAACAATCATCTCAACTTTAGCACTCTTTGACAAATGTTTCAAACTACAATAACTTTCCATCTTTGTGTAACTCTAGTTCTTTTCCTTCTTCTTCTGTACATATAGATTCTTCCACATGTAATAAGGCTGCTATGAATAAAATGGATGTTGTTTGACATAACAGACTAGCTCACGTTCCTTTTTAAAAAAATGAAAATCATTTCAAAGATTTTCTCCACTATCTCATCTACACAATCTTTTCCTTGTACTATTTGTCATATGGCTAGGCAAACTAGACTGCCTTTTCCTGAATGTTCCATTAACACTTCCAAATCTTTCCTACTCATTCATGTTGGCACTTGGGGCCCATATCATACTCCCACTTATTCTGATTCTAGATATTTTCTTACTATTGTTGATGATTTTTCTAGAAGCACTTGGACTCATCTCATGGGGTCTAAGAGTAATGCTTTTTCTTTGCTTAAAGCTTTTGTTGCTACAGTAAAAACTCAGTTTCATGTCACAATATAGAATATTATATCCGATAATGCATTAGAATTAGGCTCTAGTCTTGCAGCTATTTCTTTTTTCTCTGAACATGAGATTATTCATCAGACTAGTTATCCCCACAGCCCTCAACAAAATGGTGTGGTGGAAAGAAAATATATGTTACGACCCAAACTAACCCCTATCGTGATGGCGCCTATCGTGGAACTAGGCAAGCCGACTCATTTCCAAAACAAACCGATATTCTCATTTCAAAGATAATTTTAATGTTATTTAACATAAAAAAACCTTCGTAAAGAAGTTCCCAATCAAAATAAAAGTGCGGAAGGAAAAGTCCGACATCGGGGTGTCACTAGTCATGAGCATCTACTATAATCTATCTAACAATATCAAGGCTAACTCAGCCTGGAAGAATAGCTAAATACTACTAGAGGAAGAAAAGAGGGAGAAGAGCAGGGCTGCGATCGCCAGGCAGCTACCCTGCTATCCTCGGGAAAATCTGCAATCAGAACAATCAACAACCGCTACCGTGTCCAGCTACACCTGGATCTGCACACAAGGTGCAGGGAGTAACGTGAGTACGCCAAGCAGTAGTGACGAGCAATAAAACATATAATATTCATATCATGAAATCTCAGTAAAATACAACATGCTTTAAAAATCAATGTCTGAATCAAATCATCTCGTTTAAACCCGGTCTCAGTAAAAATCATTTAAAGATATTTTTCCAACAGTTTTGTTTTTTTTCAAACAAAGGCTCAATGCAAAGGTGAGCAAAATGATGAAATCATAAACAGCTCCTCGGGCAAAACATCACTCATATACAGCCCGTCGGGCAAACCTCACAGTCACTCGTGCCACTCGGGCATACCTCACAATCACTCTTGCCACTCGGGCATACCTCACAATCACTCTTGCCACTCGGGCATACCTCACAGTCACTCGTGCCTCCCAGTCACTCAGCACTCGGCACTCGCACTCAGTAGGTACCTGCGCTCACTAGGGATGTGTACAGACTCCGGAGGGGCTCCTTCAGCCCAAGCGCTATAATCTGCACGGACAACTCACGTGCGATAATAATAAAGTATGCTGCAGGCGGGCAGCCCCGATCCACACTCATCCTCACCAATCAGGCCCTCGGCCTCACTCAGTTACAAGTATGCTGCAGGCGGGCAGCCCCGATCCACACTCATCCTCACAAATCAGGCCCTCGGCCTCACTCAGTCATAAGTATCTCAAGCCACTCGCGCATTTCAGTAAAATAGGGCATTCAGCCCAAAATATTTATATGCATCAAAATAGAGTCATAAACTGAGTTATGCGGTAAACAAGCATAAACATGACTGAGTATAGATTTTCAATCGAAAATAATGAGAGGATGGTAAGAAACAACCCCTAAGGGTCCAAACAGCATTGGCGCAAGGCCCAAACATGGCATTCAGCCCAATTTACATAAATCTTTCTAAATCATATAAGTATCAATGGTTTCAACAAAGTATGCAACTTTACAATTGCTATGGGGCAGACCAAGTCACAAATCCCCAACTGTGCACACCCACATGCCCGTCACCTAGCATGTGCGTCACTAAAAATAGTAGAATGATACAAAATCCGGGGTTTCATACCCTCAGGACTAGATTTACAATCGTTACTTACCTCAATCCGAGCAATTCTTTATTCCAATAAGCCTTTTTCTCGCGATTCGGTCTCCAAATGCCTCGAATCTTAGTCAAAATAATTTGATACAATCAACACGAGGTGTAGGAATCAATTCCATATGAAAATGCTAAATTTCACAAATAAATCCGAAATTAACTCAAAAATCAATAGTGGGTCCCACGTCTCGGAACCCAACAAAAGTTATAAAATATTAACGCCCTTTCAATCACGAGTCCAACCATATAAAATTTTCTAAATTCCGACTCCGATTCGGCCTTCAAACCCTCAAATCAATTTTTGAAACATTTCTATTCTAATCCCCCAAATCATGAAATAAGTGCTGGAAATAATGTTAGATTCATGAATAACAGACCAAATCAAGTTAAGATCACTTACCCCAGTCCAATTTGTGAAGTTTGCCTCTGAAAATCGCCCAAACCGAGCTCCCCAACTATTTTTATGTCAAAAATGGCCAAAAGACCCGTTTATAGAGCCTCTGATATTTTTGAGCGTCACAGGTAGCGTGGGGCGCTGCCTGTGGCGCAATTTCCAGTACCCTTAAATATCCCAGCGCCAGGGCTAGCGCCCCACGCTACCCTGGGCGCTCGCGGCGACGAAAAATTCTTTCCGATACGGAAATGGGAATAACTCTCTCATACGATGTCCGAATTCGACGATTCTTTTTGGTATGGCTCCAAAATTTTAATACGGATCTAATTATTCAATCAAATATTAATTTGGAATACATTTGCTTAATGTGATACCACTTATTCTCGAAGTAACAACGTCGAACGTTCTTGAAATGCCAAAATTAAATTTCGTTGACCACCCGAAATTCACCCGAGACCCTCGGGTTCTCAACCAAATATACCAACAAGTTCTAAAACATCATACGGACTTACTCGGGGTCTCATATCATGTCAAACGATGCTAAAATTATAATTCACACCCCAATTCGATCTTTTGAGTTTCCAAACTTTTTAATTTACAAATCTTGTGCCAAAACATGTTAAATGAATCCGGAATGACTTTAAATTTGGCACACAAGTTATAAATGAAATAACGGAGCTATTCCAATTTCCGTAATCGGATTCCGACCCCGATATCAAAAAGTTAACCCCGTGGTCAAACTTCTCAAAAATTAAACTTTCCGCATTTCAAGCCTAATTCCTCTACGGACTTCCAAATAATATTCCGTACATGCTTCTAAGCCCAAAATTATCATACGGAGCTATTGGAATCATCAAAATTCAAATCCGAGGCCGTTTACACATAGGTCCATATCCGGTCCACATTTCTAACTTAAAATTTTCAATTATGAGACTAAGTGTCTCATTTCACTCCGAGTTCCTTCCAGACTCGAACCAACTAACCCGGTATATCATAATATAGCTTAAGAGGATAACGGAAATAGAAATGGGGGAAACAGGGATATAACTCCCGAAATAATCGGCCGGGTCGTTACAATATAGAACACTACTTGAAGCTTCTAGGGCCTTATTGTTCCAATCCAAAGTTCCTATAAGATTTTTTTTTTTGGGGGGGGGGGGGGGGGATTGTCTTTTAACAACTACCTATATTATGAACAAACTTCCTTCCAGGTTACTCAACAACAAGTCTCCTTATGAGTTGTTGTATGGTAAGGCACCAAGTTACTCTCACCTTAGAACCTTTGGGTGCCTTTGCTATGCCACTGTTCTAATTTTCCAAAGAGACAAATTAAAGCCTAGAGCTCTTCCCTGTATATTTTTTGGTTACCCTTTTACTAAGAAGGAATATAAACTATATAATTTGCAGTCTAAACAATGCCTCATTCTAGAGATATGGTTTTTCATGAATATATACCATTTTCCTTTTCCCTATGATTTCTCTTTCCTTGTTCCTTCCGAGTCTTCTTTGCCAATAACATCACAATCTCTACCTTTTGTTCCTAGTTCTGACCCTATTCCTGATTTTCCTGTTGCTACGTCTTATCCTGGTACTAGTACTGTTCATTCTCCTGCTCCTGTCCTATCTGACCCTATTCCTCATGTTCCTATTTTTCCTACTCCTTTCAATCCTGATATCATTCCTGCCATTGTCCCTCCTACATCTCCTGATATCACTTCTTCTTCATCACCTCCTTTGAGAAAATCCAGTAGAGTCCATTCTCATCCATCTTATCTGAAGGATTATGTTTACCAACTTCCCTCATCTCTCTCCTTTTCTATTACTCAACATGAAGCCTTTGAACCTTACACATATTTCCAGGCAGATCCTATCCCAGCCTGACAGGATGCCATGAGGAAAGAATTTGAAGCTCTAGAAGCAAATCAAACTTGGGATATTATTGAGTTACCACAGGGTAAGAAGTCCATTGGGTGTAAATAGGTCTATAAAATTAAGTACAGTCAAATCTCTCTATAACAGCCTCGTTTGTTCCGAATATTTTTGGATGTTATAGCGAAATATTGTTATATAGAACATATATTATAACATAATATGAAAATTGATTCCGAAATAGCTTGGTTTTTTAGTGAAGTGTTGTTATATAGGGATGTTATTATAGAGAGGTATGACTGTATAAGGCTGATGGTAGTGTAGAGAGATACAAAGCTAGGCTTGTTATTCGAGGGGATACACAAGTTGAAGGGGTGAACTTTAATGAAACCTTATCGCCTGTCGTGAAATTATCTACTGTTAAATGCCTTATTGTTGTTGCAGTTAAGAAAAAGTGGCCTTTATTCCTACTTGATGTTAATAATGCATTCCTTCATGGTGACTTGGATGAAGAGGTCTACATGAAACTGCCTCCTGGCCTTTCTTTTTCTTCTGCTCCTTCTACTTCCACTTCTGCTGTAAACTAAGGAAGTCCCTTTATGGGTTAAGTCAAGTTTCAAGACATTGTTATGCTAAATTATCTCATGCTCTTTGTTCTATGGGGTACAATCATTCCCTTAGTAACTATTCTTTATTCATTAAAGGGTCTCCTGGTCATCTAGTAATTTTAGCAGTGTATGTTGAGGACATAATCCTCATAGGTCATGACTCGCATGAAATTACTACTTTGAAATATTTTCTAGATAATGAGTTCAAGATTAAAGATTTGAGGTTCTTACATTATTTTTTGGGGAATTGAAGTTAGTGTTTTATGTGGGTGTTGTCCTTAATCAATAGAAGTTTGTTACTGATTTGTTAAAGAAGTCTAACTGTTCAGAAGTGAGTACTGTGGTTAGCCATTTGGGATTGAATAACAAATTACATGCTGATGTTGGTAATGTTCTGCCTAATCCAGAAAAGTATAAAAGTCTTGTTGGCAAGTTACTTTTTTTGACACACACAATTTCTTTTGGAGTTTAACACTTGAGTCAATTTTTGAAGACTCCTAGACTTCCTCTTGTGGTTGTTGCCCTTCACTTGCTTCGATACCTCAAGGGTACTATTGATGTTGGCTTGTTTTATTCTGATTCTTCTGATCTTTCTGTGCATGACTACTCAGACAGTGATTGGGCTGCCTGTCTAGACACACGCAAATCTGTCGCTGGTTTCTGCATCTTCCTGAGTAATAGTCTTATTGAGTGGAAATCTAAGAAGCAACCAGTGGTTTCTCTGTCTTCGGTTGAAGCTGAATATCGTGCTGTTAGCAAAGTAGTTGTTGAACTAACATGGTTATCCAGATTGTTGCATGATATCGATGTCCCTGTTTCATATCCTATTCCTGTTTTTTGTAATAATTTAGCAGCCATTCACATAGCCAGGAACCCAATGTTTCACGAACGTACCTAGTACATCGAGGTGGATTGTCACTTCATCTAGACTAAGTTGCTTGAAGGGATGATTCAATTACATCATGTGCCCACTGCTCACCAACTTGCGGATGTGTTTACCAAACCATTGCTTAGTGCTCTCCATCATTCATTTCTGGGCAAGTTGAAGGTGGTCTCCCCCTTCAACTTGAAAGGGGTGTTGGGCTTTCTGAGTATTTGGCTTCAGGCCCAAAATCGAGAACATGAGTATTTGGCTTCTCGCCCAAAATATTTATTTGTAACAGAGTTTCTCTTAATAGAATAGTCATTCTTTTCTTTAGTTTTGGGTGGTGAACTGATATTTGTAAAGTAGTGGACCGGGTTATCGGGTTGTGTATATAAAGAAGTAGGCCCAACTCTAATGAGGGGACCGACTCATTTTCATTCTTCATTTGTTTCTTTTGGTCTTAGTCTTCTCTACTGAGAAGCTTCTCGAACCATAATCTCCCTTAATGAATCCTTCAATCACACTTGATTTTGCAAAGTTAACAAATATGAATGAAGGTGCTCTATAATAATCTAATATTTTAAAGTTGATATGGACTTAACAAGTTACAAGATGCAGGCATGCAGTTTTTAATGATTCATATAACAATATCCATATAGAGTCTCAATAATGATGATCTAACCATAGACTCGTGTCAGACTGTCAGTGTGCTATTCAATCTTTGATTAATCATATTTATTCCTAAAGTTTACTTTAGCTCATAATAATAGAGCAAGTTCTCCTAATTTAAATGGTTTTGGATAAATCTTCAATCTTATCAGTGGTTACGAATATTTTCAATTCTCGAACCAGGTTCAGACAATCAAATGAGCTGAGGTTTGTTTCTGACTTCAGTACAGCTCAAATAATTGTTAAAAAAAGATAAGTCTCTTATATTTATAATACGGCAAAGGGCCAAATATACCCATCTATTTTCGAAAATGGTTTAAGAATACCCCTCGTTATACTATTGGGTTATCTATACCCCTGCAGTTATACTTTGGGTTCAAATATACCCCTCATTTAAACGGAGGGACACGTGTTATCGTCCTGTTGTTCTATTCTAAATATCTCCTAATTAATTAAAAAGACTCATTTTCCATACACGAAAAATATTTTTTTTGTTGTAAAAACTAGAAAAGATTGAAATTATTTTTACTAAAAACTCAAAAAAATGAATATATATATATTTTTTTCAATTTTTACAAAAAAAACTGCTTTAAAAATACTGATTTTTTCTTTTCTAAAACAATATTTTTGTAAAAACTGGAAAACAAAATTGAAAACCAATTTTCTAAAGTAATTAAAAACTGAAAAAAACTGAAATATTTTTATCTAAAAACTGAAAAAATAAATAAATTATTTTTTCAGTTTTTACAAAAACATTGCTTTAGAAAATTGCTTTTTAGTTTTTTTTTCAGTTTTTACAAAAATATTATTTTAGAAAATATTTTTCAGCTTTTTTTAAAGCAGTGTTTTTTGTAAAAACTGGAAAAAAAAATATTTTCGTTTTTTTCAATTTTTAGTAAAAATTATTTCAGTTTTTTTTCCAGTTTTTACAAAAAAATTGCTTTTGAAAATTGATTTTCAGCTTTTGTTTTTTTCAGTTTTTACAAAAATATTATTTTTGAAAATATTTTTCAGTTTTTTCTAAGGCAGTTTTTTTATAAAAACTGAAAAAAAAATATTTTCGTTTTTTTTTAGTTTTTAGTAAAAATAATTTCAATTTTTTTCTGTTTTTACAAATAAAAAAAAATCGTATATGAGTAATGGGTCTTTTTAATTAACCAACAGGTAGAGGCGGACCCAGGATTTGAGCAACAGGTAGAGGCGGACCCAGGATTTGAGCACGACAGGGGCACCACTGTATGCTAATCACTAGCGATAAAATTCGGCGTGCAACTCTTTGAAAACTTAACGATTATGATAACTTATCATCCAAGTATTATTAAGAAAAAAGTTCTAAAGAAAAAAAGGGAATCGCACAAATATATATATATATATATATATATATATATATATATATATAGAGAGAGAGAGAGAGAGAGAGAGAGAGAGAGAGAGATTTCTTCGCAAAATGGGTGCTATGGGAAGAAAAGGAATAAAATTAATTAAGTTGACTATTGTGTATTAGTACTAAACTATAAATAAATTCAAAAAAAAAGAGATAAAAGTAAAAAATAAAGCAATTTGCTATTAAATATAAATTACATTGTATTCAAAGAACTAAAATATTAATTAAGTTGACTATTATATATTAGTACTAAATTATAATTGAATTCAAAAAAAGAGATAAAAGTAAAAGATAAAGCAATTTGCTATTAAATATAAATTACATTGTACTCAAAGAATAAAAATAGAAATGAGGAGGAAAAAGTTGAACATGGGTTTCGAACTTGCGTCACCAGCAAAGTTGGGAATTTAAGTGCTCAAAGCAACCAGTTCTCCTATCTGCCTCTTTGTTTCTGGGGGCACACTTAAAATATTTAAGGGGTCCCATATAAATGTACATATATATATATATATATATAATACTATATACATGCTTTTGGCAGAGGCTAACGAGGTCACGTGACCCCTCAACCCTTAACGTAGGTCCGCCTCTGCCAACAGGACGATGCCGCGTGTCTCTCTGGGGTATATTTGAACCCAAAGTTTGACTGCAGGGATATAGATAACCCAATAGTATAACGAGAGGTATTCTTAGACCATTTTCAAAAGTATATTAGTAAATTGGCCTTTGGCGTTTATAATAACTAGACTCTTAAATGACCAAGATTTTATTTACCGTTGAAATTTATTTGAGGAGGACCATGTACACAGTGTTACTTTGACCAAATATAGCTAGTATACAGACTTAAATAATCAAACCAAACTAGTTGACTAAAAACATGGTAAAGGCATAAAAAATACTCATTGCTTAGGTTGAAAACTTAACTGCGTGTTTTATCATGTCAAAGATGTGTAAATTAAAATCCTATTACTAGATGCGTACTGGGGAAAAATATAGGAGAACAATCGTGTTTATTTTTACTTTATGACATAGATCGTCCAATGGAAAAGTATCTCCCTCTGGGATGCTGAAATATCGAAAGTCAAATGCGTTAGAAAAAGTAAGTTGCGTTCCTACTTCCCAAATAGATTTAAAAATAAAAAATGAATCCTAACATACTTCCAAAAATACTTTGGCACGTGAATCATCCTGTTAAGATGTTGACTGGGTTCAAAGCTTTTCAGTATATTAAACGATTTGCTAATGGTAAGCGTATCAATGACCTGAAAATATATTAAATGATAATTTAAAAATAGTCGGTAATAGATCGAGTAAATATTTTACTTTTTTCCATTCTTCCTAGAAAAAAGTAGAATCCGATATAAGAGAAAAATTAAGTAGATCCAATCATTTGTTTTAAACTTTGTATGTTACATTAGCTTCAGAGTTTATTAATGTTGACACAAACTCGGTCCGTAGGATCCTACTCTTCTCTAGACAATACTGTTAGGAGCTAACTTAAAACCATTTTTGATCCCCGTAGGCCGTAGCTTGTATCTTAGGATTTTAAATCTTTACATCTAATTGCCTTTGATTAACTAAATTAGAATAGTGAAAGCACTGATCAACAAGACAAATGACTTACCCTTTAGCCAAATTAAGACAGTTTAAATACTTAATGACCTCTTCTAAGCCATACTTAGCATTCGTAACATAGACCTCAATTATGTCATTAGCCTTAGCTAGACGTGAATCCCTTAGACTAAACAACATTTAGAACATTCGTTTTATCGAAAATAGACAATTTAGACTGATTAGCTCCTAGTCCTTGACCAATCTCTGTCCATAGACGAAAGTTTCCAAACTAATCTCTGTCAAATACATTAAAAATGACTATAAATTTGTATTGTTTCAGAATGGAAAGCTGCAAAAAGTCCACATCTTCCAAACAAATCATTGGCATTCCATTTTTTAAAATTTTCACATCAATCATTGCACATGACAATAATATTCCATTCCACTCATCATCTGCTAATTACATTATCAAAGGAAACAAACAAAACTCTGTAACAGAGGAGAGCGGCAATGCAGAATATTGAGCTGGTAAGTCTGTTTAAAGCTTGAAATCCATTGTGCTAGCCATGTGTCCAAAAGAATAGGAGAGCATCTTTTCTTGTTTAAATACTCGACATGTTTTAGTACTCTGCTCTCTAACTTCTCCTTTAATTTTTCCCCTTATATGCAATGCACTTGTTCTATAATATGATCCTAGCCATCTAGCTACCTCTTTGAAGTAATACAAAGAGCAAGATTCTCCATGTGCTAACTGACGGCACATGCATTCTTTCTCTTTTAACATCTTCTTTTGCTTCTTTCTTCTATAAATACTTGATTGGAGAATGTTATTTTCTGCAAATAGTCCAAGAATCATTTAAATTTTGAAGATATTATGTTGCCGGAGATGGGGTTTCAAGGAAGATATGTGAGACTTGGCGAAGTTGAAGATCTGAAAGTTGCAAGTAGGCCAAGAAGGTGTTGGCTAATCAAGAAAATGAATGGAAGATTGAAAGGTATCAAGTTATCCCGGTCTAGAAAGCTGAATTGGAAGGCATTTTCTATGGTAATATTGCCAAGGAGGATTGCTAGAATATATGGGGAGATAGTGAAAAGAATGAAGAATATGGAAGATGTATGTCCTGCCATTGTATTTTCTTGTCATTGGGGATTTCCTGTCCTTTCTCATTCCACTGTTAAATCCCGAAGGAATACCTTTTGATATTGGCTTTTACGCCGACTTTTAATCAGAAGAGTTTTATTGTTTATCAATACTACAACACATTGGAAAGTTAAAAGGTTCAAAAGGGTGTGCGTGTGTGTGTAATTGGAGTTCCATGTTTCTGCTCACAGCAGGTTATGGATACATTTACACCTCGATATGTTTCCTTTTTATTTTTTACTTTTCTTGATATCTTCAATGAATTGTTAAGTGGCTAACCTTTAAACTCCGTTCAAGAAAAGAAGAGGGAATAAACTAAAAATCAGTAGTTAGCCAATAATTGCGATGAGGATAAACTTCAGTTGGTTCAAAAGATGTGGATGCGGATTTAGATATTGAATGATTTAGTAGGCGTTTGGACATAAAAAAATGTGAGATTTGAAAAAAAAAAAAAAAGTTTTTGAAGTTAAATTAGAAAAAAAGTATTTGAATATTGAAATTGTGTTTGGACATGCATTTTACTTGAAAAAATATTACAGTTTTGTGAGAGAAAAACATTGTTTACTTGAAAAAGACGTAAAAATCACCTTTTCAAATCTGAAACTCATCTTCAAAATTTGAAGCCCGTCTTTAGTACTTCAATTAAATATATAACCAACTGCTAATTTGAAAATATTTTTGGAAAATAGGAAAAAGAAAATTATGTCTAAACGGTTTAGTTTGTTGTTGAGCTACAAGAAAATGAGTACTTGAGTATAAAGTATTTTGTGACAATTTCTTTTTGTAGCTCATTAAGATAATCGTAGTTAAAAAGGTCATTATTACCCCTGTACTATTGTAAATAATATACACTTGTCCTCCGTTTCACTTTACGTCGAGAACCCACCCTATCATTAACAAACTTGATGGAATTGTCCCTAACCCTAAAGGATGGTCAATGTGGCAGCTGACCCACTCCTTTTTTTCCATGTCAGCTGCCAAGTCAGCCTAGTCTCCACTCAACTATTCCCCTTCTCTTTCATTCTTCTTGAGTTACGACAAAAGCAGCGGCCAAAACGGTGGAACCTCTATCACTGGAAACTCCATCTCGTTGAAGGTCCATCTGAAACCATGGATCTGGTCGAATCTGAACGGATGTGACCGGTATGTCATTTGGTGGCCTTTCTTTTCTCTTAATCTGGCCAGAATACACAAACTCCAGTGACTGCTAAGTTTTCGGTGACTTTGTTGTTTGGACGTCGCTCGTTAGCCTACTACTGTGATTTTTCTGTTGTGAAATTAGTATGCTTCGTCGATTGCTTGTGATTGACCATGATTTGGTGTCGCTCACACTTTCACTGTTTCTCCGTCTCTGGCCCATGATTTTCTCGACTGCTCTTATTTGTCAGATGCTACGTCTTTGATGGTTGAAAATGTTGTTACTAAATTTTCAATTGTGATGTTGCTATAGTAGTCTGGACGTGCATTCTAATCTTGTGCTTAAATAAATTGTGGGTATAGTTTTTCCTAAGTCTCTATCTGATTGAATGATTATGAAAAAATACAATATTTTGAGGCCACCTGTGTTCGCCGTTGGAGAATTTTCTGATCTTTTATGAAGTTGTTTGGATTCACTGGTGCTATCACTCATCTCTGTTTCAAGTTTGGAAATTTAGTGGTGAGAATCTCGAAATCAACTATGGTGTGTTCTTTGGGTGTCGAAAAATTGAAGTTGACAATTCGATCCGTTGATTATATATGAAGGAAATCAGATGGGTGTTGTTGTTTGGAGCTTAAAATCGTGAATCAAACATTAATTTCGTGGATTTAAGTGAAGAACAAATTTTTACTCCATTTTTTGGGTTGCCGAAATTTGAAGTTAAAAAAAGACTCAAGAATCTGAAATTCTTGCTTGTTTCCTACTGAAATCGAGTGAAAAAATTAAAAATTGGAGCTTGAAACGGGAAGAATAACATTGATGTGTATAGATTTGAAAAAAAATTACCATTGAAGGATTTGTAAGAATGCTTGAGAACATAAAATGGGTATTCTAATTTGCTGAAGTTTAAGCAAAGTGTTAGTTGGAATTTGTTGAGAATATTAATGTTGAGAAGTTATGCTTACAACTTGAGTCAGTTTGATGAAAAACGTGGCCTAGTTTGGATTGAAAAATTTAAAGCAAAGATGAAGAACTCATGGAAGAAGAAGAAGTAGGGAGTCCGGGGGGGGGGGGGTTGGGGGATATGTTTTAATTTTTTTTTAATTGAGTAAATAAGTGACGTGGCAGCTGACATGGAAAAAATAAAGTGGGTCAGCTGCCACATTGGCCATCCGTTAAGGTTAGGGGCAATTTCATTAAGTTTGTTAATGGTAAGGTGGGTTTTGGATGTAAAGTGAAACGGAGGACAAACGTGTAATATTTGCAATAGTACAGGGGTAATAATGGCATTTTCCCTAAAATATATATGTTAAAGGTTCCCTGGTGAGTACAATAGCCTCTCTCTATATACTTACTAATAATAGAAAAAATATAGCGGCGGGTTAGGAACATTTTGTAGCATTTACACGTTACTACTTCAAATAGATAAATAGCAACGATTTGGATACGTTTAGCAACGGTTTAAGACCAAATCAAGTAGAAACAAGAGATGTATGTGACTCAGGTTTGTTTAAACCATTAGTTCTTCATCTTTGCTTCAAATGTTTCAAGAGTATTTTACATCTTTGCATGAGTTAAAAATGTAAAATACATAGGATACATAGGAAACATTTAATTTGTTTAAACAAGAGTACTTTACATCTTTGCTTAAAAATGTAAAGTGTTTAAACCATTAATTGTGTTTTTGCAATAAAATAATTAGTCATACAAATGTCTCTAGTTTATAGCATGTATATTTACAATAGGAAAAGTTAATTTAAGGAAAGAATACACAAAATGTTTGGAATGATCCCACTTATTAGAAATGACATTACCATATGATATATCGATGAACCCCCATAATACATGACAATATCTTAAATATACTGCTCAATCAATTTTTAATATCTTCTCTAGAGAGTCAATTACTTACTTGACAATTCGTGTATTATATAAACTTTTCATACTTCAAATTGTTCAACCTCGGAAAATAGAAAAAGTATAGAGACAAAAATAGCTGGTTTTGCTTTATCGTACTGCCAAAGCTTGTTTGCGAAAGATTTTTAAGAAAACTGTAAAAAATAAGCTGAGCGAAAAGCGATCGAATTATAGAAGTAACTAATCTTATTAAAAATTAAAATATCGAATGTGATGCTATGTTGCAAATGGAAGAGATCAAGTTTTGGTCTTAAATTCATAGTGTTTATAGAATGAACTCTCCCTAAGATAGTTTTTTAATATCTTCTATCTTCTCCTTATGCTTGAGTTGGAAGAATCCAGTTAGATTTTCAAAAAAAACTAAGATGGTTTTAACATGAATAATGACAAGTGATTGTGAGGCCACTCTCTAATGTTCCTAATTTCTTCTGCAAAAGTTTAAAGCAGAAACAATTGATTTAGTAGTTACTTGGCCCATGTTGTCAAGATTTTATGGATCAATATGTCAGACCAATGGGCAACAACAACTGATTCGTGTTCATATGTTTAAGACTTTAAAGCTTGTCTTGGTGCTCCCACCATTTTTTTTCTATCTATTTTTCCCTTCCTTGCAGATACGAAAAGCAGGGAACATTAAAGCATAGCAGTATGGACAATGGACCTAATTCTTACTTTACTGAATTATATGTTCCACTTATTTTTTGTATTTTCCTCCATTTAATACTGTGACAAATCCGACCTGTCTTGATTGCAGATATGCCTGCAGATTGAATGTTATTGCTGAACATTTTGTGACCAGAACATAAGGTTTGCATTTGAAGAACATTGAGTTATAATTGAAAAAAAAAAAGAATATTTGAAGCTGAAGATTTTTTTTTTTAAAAGTTAGAAGTCGTGTTTGAAATTGAACTTCACTTGAATAAAATTTTGCTGGCCTAGAAAATTTATATATGAAAGTTAAAAATACTTCATCCCGAAATAGTATTTGCAAATATAATTCAAGAGCTTGTAACTTTTTTTCAAAACTAACGAGGAAGAGTATAAAACACGAAGGGTGATGCCGTTCCATTTCATATACATTATCATGTGAGAAAGAGTGTAAAGTACGAAGGGTGATGCCGTACCATTGTGTGTATATATATATATATATATATATATATATATATATATATATATATATATATATATATATATATTATCATGTGAGTGAGAGTGTAAGGCACGAAGGGTGATGTCTTGCCATTTCATGTGAGTGTAAAGCTATATATATATATATATATATTATCATGTGAGTGAGAGTGTAAAGCACGAAGGGTGATGTCGTGCCATTTCATGTGAGTGTAAAGCACGAAGGGTGATGCCGTGCTATTTTATTTGAGTGTAAAGCACGAAGGATGATGCTATGCCATGTCATGTGAGTGTAAAGCACGAAGGGTGATGCCGTGCCATTTTCCTTCTGTTGTAGTTAGTACAATCCTTCACTCTTATTAATGAAGTAAGAAGTCTGCTATGCGACGGGCCACGGCTTTTTGTCACGGTCCAAAATCCAGCTAGTCGTGATGGTACCTAACCCAACCGCTAGGTAAGCCAATTAACAACTATCCAATTCCAATGATATTTAATAAGACAGTTAAGTAAAGATTTTATCTGAGTCTTATACATTTTTCAAGGACTGGTAGTTCAAACCATGAGCCTCTAAGAATAGTGTTTACAAAGATGAAATAAAATAAATATATCGTCTGCTTGAAAAGTACATAAACATAGTTTTATAGATCTAAGGCTACCACGAACAAGAGACAGCTACAACCGGGACGCAGGTACATCTTCAAATCCAGCTCCCATCGAACACATTTAGAAATAATTAAATCTTGGAAAATGACATGAAAATGAAAAAAATGATTCATACAAAATTGACTGAATAAAACTTCAGTACTTTTTTTTTTGGTCAACGGGAAAATATATATATATATATATATATATATATATATATATATATATATATATATATATATATAGTCAGGAATTACAATGCAGATTACTCACTAAGTGGGGGTACTGTAGTTCCTCTAAAGCAGCCATATTTTGTTCAATTGCATCAATATTACATGCCAAAAAATTTCTAACTACTTCAGTTCCTAGGATGTTTGTCAAAAATACATCATTTGCATACATCGGAGAAACTGATAGCATGGTAGTTCTACCCAAAAAAATTGAATTTGCTGCCTTCTTTTGCCAATGCATCAGCCACTCTATTCTGCTCCCTGTAGCTGTGTCTCACCACCACCATGTCCATCATTTACATCAATCATTTGCATTCACAAATCATATGATCATAAGTTATATTGCATATGAGTAGCATTTTTATTACTTCAGCCGAATCTATAGCTCTGTCCAGAGGAACCCATCCATTTTGTTATGTTTAGTTGGAGACCTTTTAGCAGTGATTTTAATTCTGCCATGGTATTGGTGGTGTGTGGTATATTTTTCATATACCCCATATTCCAATCCCCATTATAATTTCATAATACCCCACCAATTCTCCCAATGCCTGGGTTGCCCTTGGCAGCCCCTTCCGTGTTGAGTTTATAGTGTCCGCTCCTAGGGGGCTCCCATTTAACTCTGGTATGGAATGACTTCCTGACAACACCTTGTTGCGCCAGCATATAGTACTCTATTGATTTGAAGATGGTATTTTTTGCTGAGATGTTATCTTTCTTACTATTGGAAAGGTTGTGGTTTCTTGCTAGCCAGATGTGCTAGAAGCAAAAAAGGAAGGATATTTTCCTAGGGGATAATATTATTAAAAGATAGCTTCTTTAGCTTATTCCAGGTTGTTGGCCAAAGCTGTGCTGAGAAGCTGGGATTCAATTGCTTGCTTTTAGTAGTTCCCTTGACTAGTATTTCCTACCATAATTGGGTTGCATTGGGGCATTCAAAGGTAATGCGGTTATTGATTTCAGGCATTGTTGAGCAAAAATAATATTGAGGGTTGCAATTAACCCCAATTTTGTGCAGGAAAGCTCCAGTTAGCAGCCCATCTTGAGCAAGCAACCAGATGAAGTTTTTTATTTTGTTAGAAGCTTTTAACTTCCATATCCATTTGAAGTTACCTTCCTCCTCTTTCAACAAATTCTCTTTGTTGTTGCTAAGGAAGGTATATGCTGATTTGGTGGTGAAAGACCCGTTTGGAGTCAACCCCCATATTAGTTTGTCTTCCTTGGCAGAGTTAGTAGGGATGAAGGTTTATTTGATCAAATTAGTAATTTTCTCAAGGATGTCTATGGAGATGGATGAGGTATCGTAGTTCTCAGAATTGTGGATAGTGTCTACTTTGGTAGCTATGTCATTTGGGGTTAATGGGCCCTCAATCATGTCCCTATTTGCTGATTGGTTTGGGATCCAGACATCGTTGATGAAGCTCACCCCGTTTTTCTTGTGGACAACCCCTCTACTGGCCTTATTGCATGTATCCCAATCTTAGAGAATACATTGCCAGGTTGGAGATTTGAGTTTTTTGGGGGATATGATTCCAGTTACAGTGCTTAGAGATCAGGACTCTAGCCCATAAACTGGAGGTGTTATGGTAGATCCTCCAGGCCATCCCAACATGGGAGGCTTTATTTATATACTTAGATTTCTGTAAGCCCAGCCCACCATGTGACTTCTACCTAGTGACTTTGTCCCAGCTAACCAGGTGTATTTTTTTCTTATTTGGAGTGGTGCCCCCGATAAAATTCCTCTGAATTCTATCAATTTGGTTTGTAGTCTTGGTGGGCAATTTGATGTATTGCATAACATGGTTTGGGATGCTGCGAAGGGAGGCTTTGGCAAGGATGATTCTTCCAGTCATATTTAGACAATTTGTTTTCCAGCCAGCTAGCTTGGATTACATATTGTCTAGTATGAATTAAAAGTCACTAATGGTGGGTCTCCTATGGAACATAGGGAATCCTAGGTACTTTTCATAAGATGTAGTAGCTTGGATTGAAAGAGCATTTGTGAGATATTTCATTGTGTCAGGATTTGTTTTAGAGGAGAAGAGAACCCTGGACTTGATGAGATTGATTTTTTGCTCAGAAGCCTCATTGAAGGATTGCAGGATAAAGTATATTATGGTGCAGTTCCTAATATTTGCTTTTGCAAATAATGTAAGGTTATCAGCAAAGAAGAGATGAGAAATGTTTGGGCCAGACCTACTGATACTGATAGGGAGCCATTGTTTATCCTGGACAACTTTATTAATTGACCTGGAGAGCCTCTCTATGCACAGAATGAACATGTAAGGGGAGATTGGGTCCTCTTGTCTGATACCCCTAGAAGGCTTGAAGGTGTCAGTTTTGCCACCATTCACTAGGATAGAGATATTTGATGAGCTAAGTTGAAGGCATGCATTGTGTCCCTAATGAAGGACCACTCCAACCTGTCAAAGACTTTCTCTAAGTCAATTTTGAGAATCATATGAGCCTGGTTCCCTTTCATTTTTTCCAAAATAGGTGATGTATTCTTGGACAATGATTGTATTATTTGAGGCCATTCTATTAGATAGAAAACTCGCATGGCTAGGGCCAATTATAGCAGGGAGAAGGGGATTGATCCTATTGACAATGATCTTAGTGATGATCTTGTAGATGGTGTTACAAAGCCCTATTGGTCTGAAGTTTTTGAGCATAATGGTTTGGGGACACTTGGGGATGAGACAAAGGAGAGTTTGGTTCATGGTCTCATCCATGGAGTGTGTGTTAAAATATGACTTGCATCATTCAACTACTGAATTCCCCACAATACTCCAATACCTTTGGTAAAAGAATAGGTGAAGCCCATCAGGGCCAGGAACCTTGTGTAACACCCCAAAAATTTTTGAAGTACTTAAGTACAATTAAGAAAGTTGATGTGTGCTAATTATATTATTTTATGTACAGACGAGTACTATTAATATGATGGATATCAATTGGATATGATAATAAGTGTACGAGATATATTATAAGTGGTGTGGGGTCTAAAGTTTTAAATGAGTATGCACAAGGCCAAACTTTGGACGAGCATATCTATATTTATATAAGGCGTTATTAACAACTTATAAAATGAAAGATCCTCGAGTGTAGTTTCTAATGCTTCAAATCGTTCGTCATTTGGACACACCTACAAGAAGTTATAACCAAATTACTAAAGGCTGGAAGAATGTGATTCTGCGGTCAGATGTGCGACAGCAGAATCATTATGCGAACTGCAAAAGTGGTATACGAATTGCAAAATGGTCGCAGACCTGACCAGTGCAGCCGAGTTTCGGGCATCAGTTTTGCTGTCCATTATGCGACCCGCATACCCATTGTGCGGTCCATTGTGTGACCGTAAACCTGAGTTTGCAGGGCCCATTTTCCTATTTTTATAACCCGACCCCATTTTGATAAATAGCATTTGGGGCTTATTTTGGGGCTATTATCTGATGATTTTAGAGAGAAGGGAGTGTTTTAGAAAGATGAAGAAGCTTAAGTGCTATTTATCAAGTCCATGACCAAATCGAACTACCAGGCAAAGAGAAAGTTGTCGGAGATGCACAGACCAATTGACATTCACCCCGAATGTCGAACTCAAACTCGAGACCGAGGGCTCGACCCAATACCGAGCTCGAGCCAGTATCGAGCTCACAGACAGGAGCCGTTGCAACCGCACTAGGGGAGGAAATATTGGCAGGAATCGAGGACGAGACAATTCATCATGGGTTCTCCACTATATATTTTTTATTACGAATAAAGTAAGATCCCTCTACTATAAAGGGGGAAAATCCTTGTAAGCACAGGCAGGTTGACACATTGTAAGAAAAGACTACTTCTATTTATTGAAGAATAAATCTCTTAAGCTTGTTTTACTCAGCATACTCACTCTTCTAGTCCAATAATTTATATCCAATTTCTATAGCCAAGAATCTAAATATTTTCACTTCTACGTACGATTTATGTCAAGCTATATCACATATCCTTAGAACTACTTATAAATTCAACTATATCCGATTTTTCGGGTAAACAGTGAATAAGTTAAACAATTAACACTATTAGCTGTGTTTAGGTATTCCTTTTAAGGACAAGGATTGAATGCAAATTTGACTTTCATATTTATTTTTGTAGAGAACTTTCCTTAAAATTTTCAAGACAAGAGACCACTCAAAAATTTCATATGGCTATTTCAGCTCAAGTTTGATCGCATAACTAAAATGAATCACATTTGACAGAACTATGTGGTTTTATGCTATCAATAGAAAAAGGGTTCATATACTTAGTCTGATGCCCCTCACTGTCCAATCAGAAATATATAAGTATCAAATTCCCATCGTCGATGAAATTCAATTTAATAGACTGAAATATTGAGTGTCAAAAAGATACTCTTTCCTATCCTCTTTGTTTTCTGATAAGTTACTCTTTACGGTCTTTGCACTTAGTGGGTTTTGAATGTCTTACAAATTGAATTAATTAAGTCCCTTTTCGTGTGAGTGATTTTTTAGTGGAATTATGAAACAATATGATTGAGAGCTATTTGTTCACATTGTTAAACGGGGAATCATGTTAGTTTGAGTGTAATTGAAATAAGTTGTATTGAGCCTTGCAAGAATCTTAACAATTGAATTTTTTTTCATGCTTTCAAAACTGAAAAAATAAACTTCCAGTAGGTGATTTTATTCATGATGTTTTGTAAACTTTCATAAAAAGGTAAATTACTCTAAGATGGAGGTGGTTATACGTATTTTCTTATGCGAATTCTCTATTTTGTGTGAAGTTTTCTTTACTTAAAATCTAAATTACTAGTATATACATGTTAGTTTGCATTGATGGTAGGGCATAGTTGGGTGTGACCACCTATCTGTTAGAAATGGTTTGCCGTCTAAACGTTTAGTGACATGCGTATTTCTGATGGTCTCTTTCCCGCCAATAATTCACTTACTATTCCGATGAATTTCCGGCGGATATGGCCCTAAGAATTTCGTGTAACTCCAATATTGAGGCTAAATATTATTGCAAATATTTGTTACACAAGTTACTAATATTTTTCAGAATTAAAGAGGAGAAATTAATGAGTTCATAACTTATTTCACTAGGTGCTTGAATGTGTTTATTTGAGAATGATTTTATCATTTGAGTTCTTGTCTTAGCTTAACATTTTCATTTGATTTTCATTGTTTATAGGTGTTTGGTTATTTAGCGGTCGAATGTGAGAGAATCTGATTTTGATCGAAGGGTCATGTTTTATTTGAGAGAATCTGCCACTTGAATGACATTACAAACGAACGGATTCATCGCGACTTCGGAAACTGAAAACCCAACATCAAAAAGGGTCTATAAAGGCGAACCATTCTTCTATACCCGTTTAATTTGTTTGACGCATTGTAAGGCACCATTATTTAGGTCGTTAAACCGAAAGATTTCAAACATATATACCAACTATAAGAACAACAATCACAACAAAGTACTCATTCCTACTTACAGAAAAATTCATGACAATCTCATAAATCAAATTTTGTCGTCAAAACCGAAACCAAATAAAACAAACTATGGAATAAGAATAGTAATTGACCATGATTACTTTGAAAATGTGGTTAACATGTTAACAAACATATAAGAATAATGTGAAACCTTCCAATATTAACAGGAACGACAACAGTTAAACTGAAAATTAAATCAACAGCCGGTCCCGACAATAATCACACGAGTTCGGAACCAAAATATGGTTCTTTTGGACTCAAACGACCGAAATGTGTGAAAAAAAATCATAGTAATCAAAATATGTATAACGCCCTTTTAAAGGGCGCTATACCTTAACGGCCGTTTGCCCATTAACGTATAGCGCTCTTGGGCAAGTATAGCGTTGTTTATTAAGGCGCTATACATATTTTGTGGGCCGACAAATAATTCTTCTGGACTTAACTGACATAACAATAATTCAACTGGGTATAGCGCCCTTATTTAAGGCGCTATACCTAAAAATAATCGTACCCCAGACTGGTTTTTTGCCCTATTTATGGAGGTAAAGAATTTTTTAAAAATCCATTCACAAATATTCTCAAGTCTTCTGAAATATTTCTTTGTTAAGTTGTTTTGCATTTTGTTATAATGTCTCAAGAGAGAAAAGTAAGGGTTTCTGTCACGACCCAGAATTTTTTACCGACGGGACCGTGATGGCGCCTAACATTTCACTTGTTAGGCAAGCCAACGTTAGAAAATCATTAAACCAATTCCTTATTTCCATTCAGTAAATAACAATAATTAACTAAGATGAAATATGATAAGTGCAAAATATTATAAAAACTATATTAATTACTACCACCCGAATCTGGAGTCATAATTCACGAGCATTCTAGAATTTTCTACAAGTAATAGTCTAAAAGAAATACAACTGTATGAATGAAAGAAACAGTAGGACAGAGAAGATAGACGGGGACTTCAAGGTCTGTGAACGCCGGCAGATCTACCTTGAGTCTCCGGACAGGGGACCAATAGCAAAAACAAAATCTCGATCAACTCGAGCCGGTACCAAATTCTACACAGAAAGTGCAGAGTGCAGTATCAGTACAACCGACCCCATGTACTGGTAAGTGTCGAGCCTAACCTCGACGAAGTAGTGACGAGGCTAAGGCAAGTCACCTACAAATCAACCTGTATAATTTAACAGTGTATATACAAATAACAGAAATGAAGAACTAAACAGGAAATGTCGGGAGGGGAACATGCTGAGGGAAATACGAGATAGAGAAATACAACAGAATGATAACCGGAGCAGTCAACATACCATCAATCAACAGGAATAGTGAATATAGTAAAGGAAAAATGCATGGCATCACCCTTCGTGCTTTTACTCTCAATCTCACCATAAAATCAATAGAAACGGAACGACATCACCCTTCGTGCATTAACTCTCATATCATGTCACGGCATCACCCTTCGTGCATTAACACTCACAAAATGGCATGACATCACCCTTCGTGCATTAACACTCACAATATGGCGCGTCATCACCCTTCATGCATTAACACTCACAATATGGCATGGCATCACCCTTCGTGTATTAACACTCTCCCTTGCCATAATTCAATGCATAAATAATAATAGGGAGATAGAATAACAAATATAAACCTTACTTCAACATTTAGTTCCATAATATCAATCTCAACTTTCAAATAAAAACTCAATTATCACTTGAAAATCCGTAAACATGACAAGAACGATAAATTGAACAACACTAGTATAACACGTAGCAATTAGGCATAGGAAAGAGACAAAATAAGAAAAACAAAGAAACATGGAAAACAGGTAAATTGGCGGCACCTAATTACTAGTCACCTCACGTATACGCCGCTCACATGAATTTCACTTAGCAAGTAATCTAAGGTTCCTAATTCTCTCAAGTCAGGGTTAGACACAACACTTACCTCGCTCCGAAGACCACTTAATTCTCAATCACAGCTTTTCCTTTGGAATTCACCTCCAAATCACTCGTATCTATTCAAAAATGACTCAATAATATCAAATATTGCTAAAGAAATCAATTATATTGCATAAATTAAATTTCCCAAATATTTCTCCAAAAAGTCAAAACATCGACCCCGGGCCCGCTTGCTCAAAACTCGAGGTTCGGACCAAAATTCATTTATCCTTTCACCCCCGAGCCCGAATATGTAATTAGTTTTGGAATCCGATCTCAAATTGAGGTCTAAATTCCCAAATTTCCGAAATCCCTAGTTTCTACCCTAACCCCTTATTCTACCATGAAAACTCTAGATTTTAGGTTGATAATTCATGAATGTAATGGGTAATTGAAAGAAAATAGTTTAGAATCACTTACCAACACTTTGGAGAAGAAATGGCTCTTGAAAAATCGCCTCACACCGTTTGGTTTTTGAGAAAAATGAATTTTTTTGGCTAAATCTCGTATTTGGATTATGTTAAGTGTTGGGCGACAGTTATCATCGCGATCGCGTGAACACTGCCGCGTTCGCGAAGAGCAGCCTCCTAAGGACTTACGCTATCGCAGGAGGCTTTACGTGTTCGCGAAGGCTTAGCCCGCCATGCCTTCGCGTTCGCGTGAAATCGCGTAGAGCTTCCCCAGGTCCCCTGCCCAGCCTAGCTAAAGCTACGCGTTCGCGTTAGACGGGCCACATTCGTGTAGAGCAACTCCCCACAATGCTCTGCGTTCGCGGCCATGGTCTCGCGTTCGCGTAGAGTAAATCCTCCCCAGCCCAGTTTCCCCTTCGCAGTCGCGAGAGTGACAACGCGATCGCGAAGCACAACATAGCAGACACAAGATACAACAAAAATATCAGATTTTTCTAAGTCCAAAACATCCCGTAGCCTATTTGAAACTCACCCGAGACCTCAGGGCTCCAAACCAAACATGCACACAAGTCTAAAAATATCATACGGACTTGCTCCACCGATCAAATTGCCAAAATAACACCTAAAACTACGAATTTAGTACCAAATCAAATAAAATTCTCAAGAACACTTTTAAAATTTCTATCTTCTCAACTGGGCGTCTGAATCACATCAAATCAACTGCGTTTCTCACCAAATTTCACAGATAGGTCATAAATATTATATTTAACCTATACTGAGCTCTGAAACCAAAAATACGAACCCGGTATCAACAAGGCCAAACATCAACCAATTCTTAAAAACAATAAATTTTTAGACTTTTAATTTTCATCAAAAATTCATAACTCGAGCTAGGGACCTCCGAATTCGATTCTGGGCATACGCTCAGGTCGCATAATTCGATACGGACCCACCGGGACCATCAAAATATGGATCCGAGCCCGTTTATAAAAAATGTTGACCGAAGTCAACTAAAATTAACTTTTAAGGCATAAATTCTTATTTTTATCAATTTTCAACATAAAAGCTTTCCGGAAACATGTCCGGACTGCGCACGCAAATCCAGAAGGGTAAAAATAAGATTTTTAAGGCTTAAGAGCACAGATTCGAGTTCTAAAACATAAGATGACCTTTTGGGTCATCACATTCTCCATCTCTAAAACAACCGTTCGTCTTCGAACGGACATAGAAAAGTATTGGGCTGGTGAAAAGGTGGGGATATCTACTCCGCATATCGGACTCGGACTCCCAAGTAGCTGCCTCAATAGTCTGACCTCTCCACTGCACTCGAACTGAAGGGTAACTCTTTGATCTTAACTGGCGAACTTGCCGGGCTATAATAGCCAGCGGCTCCTCCTCGTAAGTCAAATCCTTGTCCAGCTAGACAGAGCTGAAATCTAACACATGGGACGGATTGTCGTGATACTTTTGAAGCATGGACACATGGAATATCGGATGAACAACTGCTAAGGTGGCAACGCAAGTCTGTAAGCTATCTCTCCCACTCTCTCCAGAATCTCAAAAGGTCTGATATACCTAGGGCTCAACTTGCCCTTCTTTCCGAACCTCATTACACCCTTCATGGGTGATACCCGAAGTAACACTCTCTCTCCGACCATGAATGCAACATCACGAACTCTACGGTCGGCATAACTCTTCTGCCTGGACTGAGCTGTGCGAAGTCGATCCTGAATAATCTTGACCTTATCCAAGGCATCCTGTACTACGTCTGTGCCCAACAACCGAGCCTCTCCCGGCTCGATCCACCCAACTGGCCACCGGCACCGCCTACACTATAATGCCTCATAGGGAGCCATCTGAATGCTTGACTGGTAGCTGTTGTTGTAGGCGAACTCTACAAGGGGAAAGAACTAATCCCACGATCCTCCTAAGTCTATAACACATGTGCGGAGCATATCCTCCAAGATCTGAATAGTGCACTCGGACTGCCCATTCGTCTGAGGATGGAATGTTGTGCTCAACTTAACCCGCGTACCCAGCTCACACTGTACTGCCCTCCAGAAGTGCGAGGTGAACTGCGTACCTCGATCAGAAATAATAGACACAGGCACCCCGTGAAGACAGACGATCTCACGAATGTAAATCTCTGCCAACTGCTCCGAGGAATAGGTAACTGCCACAGGAATGAAATGCTCTGACTTAGTCAGCCTATCCACAATGACCCAAACTGCATCGAACTTCCTCTGAGTCCGTGGAGGTCCAACAACAAAATCCATAGTGATACGCTCCCATTTTCACTCAGGAATCTCTATCTTCTGAAGCAAACCACCAGGTCTCTCATGCTCGTACTTTACTTGCAAACAATTTAGACACCGAGCTACATATGAAACTATGTCTTTATTTATCCTCCTCCACCAATAATGCTGCCGCAAGTCCTGATACATCTTGGTAGCTCCCGGATGAATAGAATACCGGGAAATGTGGGCCTCCTCAAGAATTAACTCACGAATTCCATCCATATTAGACACACAAATACGATATTGCATCCTCAAAATTCCGTCATCTCCAACAGTAACCAGCTTGGCACTACCGTGCCGCACTGTGTCTCTAAGGATAAGTAAATGAGGATCGTCATCCTACCGATCTCTGATGCGTTCAATCAAAGAAGGTCGAGTAACTGTACAAGCTAGAACATGGCTGGGATAAAAAACATCCAACCTCACGAACTGGTTGGCCAAGGCCTGAACATCCAATGCAAGCGGTCTCTCACTAACTAGAATATATGCAAGGCTACCCATACTGACTGACTTTCTACTCAAAGCATCGGCCACCACATTGGCCTTCCCAGATGATACAATATGATGATATCATAGTCTTTCAATAGCTCCAACCACTTTCTCTACCTCAAATTGATTTCCTTATGCTTGAACAAATACTGCAAGCTCCGATGATCCGTGAATACCTCACATGGCACGCCGTAAAGATAGTGCCTCCAAATCTTCAGCGCGTGAATAATGGTTGCCAGCTCTAGATCATGAACAGGATAATTCTTCTCGTGAACCTTCAACTGCCGCGAAGCATATGAAATAACCTTGCCACCCTGCATCAATACCGTACCCAAACCAATACAGGATGCGTCACAATATACTGTATAAGGTCCTGAACCTGTGGATAACACCAATACCGGCGCCGCCATAGTCAAAAGTGTCTTGAGCTTCTAAAGCTTGCTTCACACTCGTCTGACCACCTGAACAGGGCACCCTTCTACTGGTCAACAGGGCTGCTATGGATGAAAACCCCTCCACAAATCAACGGTAATAGCACGCCAAACCAAGGAAACTACGGATCTCTGTAGCTGATATAGGTCTAGGCCAGTTCTGAACTGCCTCAATCTTCTTAGGATCCACCTGAATACCCTCTGCTGATACAACGTGACGAAAGAAAGCAATTAAACTCAACCAAAACTCGCATTTTGAGAACTTAGCATATAACTGGCTGTCTTTCAGAGTTTGAAGAACGATTCGAAGGTGCTGCTCATGCTTCTCTCGACTGTGGGAGTAGATCAAGATATCATCAATAAACATAACCACAAAGGAATCCAAGTAGGGTTTGAACACTCGGTTCATCAAATCCATGAATGCTGCTGGGGCATTTGTCTGCCCAAATGACATCACTAGAAACTCATAATGCCCATACCGAGTCCGAAAAGTTGTCTTAGGAACATCGGATGCCCTAATCCTCAACTGATGGCAGCCAGATCTCAAATCAATCTTTGAAAACACCTTGGCACCTTGAAGCTGATAAAATAAATCATCAATCCTCGGCAATGGATACTTGTTCTTGATGGTGACTTTGTTCAACTGCCGATAATCTATACACATCCTCATCGATCCATCTTTGTTCTTCACAAACAACACGGGTGCATCCCAGGGCGAGACACTAGGTCTAATAAAGCCCTTATAAAGCAAATCTTGTAACTGTTCCTTCAATTCTTTCAACTCTGGCGGGGCCATGCGGTATGGCGGAATGGAAATGGGCTGAGCGCCCGGAGCCAAATCAATGCAGAAATCAATATCTATGTCATGTGACATCCCCGGCAGGTCTGCAGGAAACACTTCTGGAAACTCGCGAACAACCAGCACTGAATGCATGGAAGGAACCTCCGCACTAGAATCGCGGACATAAGCCAAATAAGCTAAACACCCCTTCTCGACCATATGCCAAGCCTTCACATAAGAGATAACCCTGCTGGTAGAATGGCCGAGAGTCCCTTTCCACTCTAATCGAGGCAATCCCTGCAAGGCTAAGGTCACCATCTTGGCGTGACAATCTAATATAGCATGATAAGGTGACTGCCAATCCATACCCAGTATGACATCAAAATCAACCATATCGAGAAGTAGAAGATCTACACGAGTCTCAAGACTCCCAATGGTGACCACACACGAACGATAAACACAATCTACAACAATAGCATCCCCCACTAGTGTGGACACATACACAGGAGCACTCAAGGAATCACGGGGCACAACCAAATATAAAGCAAAATAGGATGACACATAGGAGTAAGTAAACCCCGGATCAAATAGAACTGAAGCATCTCTATTGCAAATTGAAACAGTACTTGTGATAATAATGTCAGATGACTCAGCCTCAGGCCTGGCTGGGAAAGCGTAACATCGGGTCTGGGGCCCACCACTCTGAACTACGTCCCTGGGACGACCTCTAACTGGATGGTTTCCATATCTAACGGCCTGACCTCCACCTCTAACAGTCTGGCCTCTACCTTTGGCTGCCTGACCCCTGCCTCTGGCAGGCTGAGCAGGTGGTGCAACAACTGGAGCCGGAACCATGGCACGAGAACTCTGATGCTGTGAGCTGCCCGTTGCCCAAGGGCAAAATCTAGCAATGTACCTCGGATCGCCACAAGTATAACATAACCTTGGCTGCTGTGACTACTGACCCTGAAACTGACCTTGTCGACCTGAATTACCACCTTGATAACTCTGGAGTGGAAGTGCACTAATAGGAGCTGGTAATGCACTGTAGGCTGGCTGTTCGGAATAATGCATCTGAGGGCCACGACCACCTGAGGCACCGTGGGATGCCTGGAGTGCTGAATGAAATGGCCTCGGAGGATGGCCTCTACCAAAAGTACTCCTACCTCTAGATGAGGCACCGCTGAACTCACCGGAATAACGAGGTCTCTTGTCAGACCCCTGACCTCCCTGAGTAAGAACCATTTAGACTTGTCTGGCGACATTAGCAGCCGCCTGAAAAGAAATCTCACTCCCAGTCTTCTTAGCCATCTGCAATTTGATAGGCTGCGCAAGTCCATCAATAAACCTCCTCACCCTCTCTCTCTCGGTGGGAAGCAGAAGAATAACATGACGGGCCAAATCCACAAAACGGGTCTCATACTAGGTAACAGTCATACTGCCCTGCTGGAGACGCTCAAACTGACGGCGATGCTCCTCTCTCAATGTGATAGGCAAAAACTTCTCTATGAAGAACTAGTAGAACTGGTCCCAAGTAAGAGCAGGCGACCCAGTTGATCTGGTCAACAAGTAATCTCTCCACCATTTCTTGGCAAAACCAGTCATTTGAAATGCAGCAAAATTGACCCCATTGGTCTCCACTATACCCATGTTCCGTAGAACCTCGTGACAGCTGTCAAGATACTCCTGGGGATCCTTTGAAGGAGCACCACTGAAGTGAACTGGAAAGAGCTTGGTAAACCTGTCCAGCCTCCATAAAGCCTCAGAAGACATAGCTGACCCATTACCGGTCTATGGCGCAACAACCGACTGAACTACTCCGACTGGATGAGCTGCTCGAGCCTGATACTGGGGAGCTATCTGCTTCGGAGCGGGAGTATTGGGATTTTGGGCCCCTTCTCCAGCCTGAGAGACGGTTGGTGCCATGGGAAATGCTCCAGTCTGGGCCACACTCTCCATAAGGCCCACCAAACAAACCAAAGCGTCCTGAAGTACTGGGGTGGCAATGAACCCCTCAGGAACCTGAGCTGGTCCGGCAGGAATAGTATGAGCTGGAATCTCCTCATCAAGATCTATCTCAGGCTCCACTGCTGGTACTGCTGCTCGGGCTCTAGGCTGAGCCCTGTCCCTACCTCGGCCTCTGGCACGGTCTCGGCCTCGACCTCTGCCCCTCGTAGGAGTTGCCACTAGAGGCTCTGGCTGCTGCTCAGCTGAGGAAGCGGTACGTGTTCTTGCCCTCTGCGATAGAATTAGAGTAGAAGATTTCAATCAGTATTGAGAAAACAGCATCGCACGACACAGAAGAATAAAAGTGAAATTTATACCTAAACTTTATAGCCTCTAGAAGATACGCACAGACGTCTCCGCACCGATCCTCCAAACTCTACTAAGCTTGCGCGTGAATCGTGAGACCTAGGCAACCTAGTGCTCTGATACTAACTTGTCACGACCCGAAATTTTCCACCGACGGGACCGTGATGGCACCTAATATTTCACTTGTTAGGCAAGCCAACGTTAGATAATCATTAAACCAATTCCTTATTTCCATTTAGTAAATAACAATAATTAACTTAGATTAAATATGATAAGTGGAGAATATTATAAAAACTGCATTAATTACTACCACTCGTATCTGGAGTCATAATTCACGAGCATTCTAGAATTTTGTACAAGTAATAGTCTGAAAGAAATACAATTGTCTGAATAAAAGAAATAGTAGGACAGAGAAGATAGACGGGGACTTCAAGATCTGTGAACGCCGACAGATCTACTTTGAGTCTCCGGACAGCGGACCAATAGCAAAAAAAAATAATCTCGATCAACGCAAGCTGGTACCAAAATCTGCACAGAAAGTGCAGAGTGCAGTATCAGTACAACCGACCCCATGTACTGGTAAGTGTCGAGCCTAACCTTGACGAAGTAGTGACGAGTCTAAGGCAAGGCACCTACAAATTAACCTGTACAATTTAACAGTGTATATACAAATAACAGAAATGAAGAACTAAACAGGAAATGTCGGGAGGGGAACATGCTGAGGGAAATACGAGATAAATAAATAAAACATAATGATAACCGGAGCAGTCAACATACCATGAATCAACAGGAATAGTGAATACAGTAAAGGAAAAATACACGGCATCACCCTTCGTGCTTTTACTCTCAATCTCACCATAAAATCAATAGAAACGGTACGACATCACCCTACGTGCATTAGCTCCCATATCATGGAACAACATCACCCTTCGTGCATTAACACTCACAATATGGCACGGCATCACCCTTTGTGCATTAACACTCACAATATGGCACGACATCACTCTTCATGCATTAACACTCTCCCTTACCATAATGTAATGCATAAATAACAAGTACAAACCTTACTTCAACATTTGGTTCCATAATATCAATCTCAACTTTGAAATAAAAACTCAATTATCACTAGAAAATCCGTAAATATGATAAGAACGATAAATTGAACAACACTAGTATAACACGTAGCAATTAGGCATAGGAAAGAGACAATATAAGAAAAATAGAGAAACATGGAAAACGGGTAAATTAGCGGCGCATAAGTACTCGTCACCTCATATATACGCCGCTCACATAAATTTCACTTAGCAAGTAATCTAAGGTTCCTAATTCCCTCAAGTAAGGGGTTAGACACAACACTTACCTCGCTCCGAATGCCACTTAATTCTCAATCAAAACTTTTCCTTTGGAATTCACCTCCAAACCACTTGTATCTATTCAAAAATGACTCAATAATATCAAAATTGCTAAAGAAATCAATTATATTGCATAAATTAAATTTCTCAAATTTTTCTCCAAAAAGTCAAAACATCGCCCCCGGGCCCGCTTGGTCAAAACCTGAGGTTCGGACCAAAATCTATTTACCCAATTTACCCCCGAGCCCGAATATGTAATTAGTTTTGGAATCTGACTTCAAATTGAGGTCTAAATTCCCAAATTTCCGAAATTCTTATTTTCTACCCTAACCCCTAATTCTACCATGAAAACTCTAGATTTTAGGTTGATAATTCATGAATGTAATGGGTAATTGAAAGAAAATGGTTTAGAATCACTTACCAACACTTTGGAGAAGAAATGGCTCTTGAAAAATCGCCTCACACCGTTTGGTTTTTGAGAAGAATGAATTTTTTGGCTAAATCCCGTGTTTGGATTATGTTAAGTGCTGGGCGACAGTGCTCATCGCGATCGCGTGAACATTGCCGCGTTCGCGAAGAGCAGCCTCTAAAGGACTTACGCTATCGCAGGAGGCTTTACGCGTTCGCGAAGGCTTAGCCTGCCTTGCCTTCGCATTCACGTGGAATGGCTCGCGTTCGTATAGAGCTTTCCCAGGTCCCCTTCCCAGCCAAGCTAAAGCTAAGCGTTCGCGTTAGACGGGTCGCGTTCGCGTAGAGCAACTCCCCCCAATGCTCTGCATTCGCGACCATGGTCTCGCGTTCACGTAGAGTAAATCCTCCCCAGCCCAGTTTTCCCTTCGCGGTCGGGAGAATGACTATGCGATCGCGAAGCACAACATAGCAGACACCAGATACAACAAAAATACCAGATATTCTTAGTCCAAAACATCCCGTAGCCTATCTGAAACTCACCCGAGCCTTCGGGGCTCCAAACAAAACATGCACATAAGTCTAAAAATATCATACGAACTTGCTCACGCGATCAAATCGCTAAAATAACATCTAGAACTACGAATTTAACACCAAATCAAATAAAATTCTAAAGAACACTTTTAAAATTTCTATCTCCTCAATTGGATGTCCGAATCACGTCAAATCAACTCCGTTTCTCATCAAATTTTACAGATAAGTCATAAATATTATATTGGACTTATACCGGGCTACGGAACCAAAAATACGGGTCTGGTATCAACAAGGCCAAATATCAACTAATTCTTAAAAACAATAAATTTTCAGACCTTTAATTTTCATCGAAAATTCATAACTCGAGCTAGGGACCTCCGAATTCGATTCCGGGCATACGCCCAAGTCTCATAATTCGATACGGACCCACTGGGATCGTAAAAATATGGATCCGGGCCCGTTTACCAAAAATATTGACCGAAATCATCTAAAATCAACTTTTAAGGCATAAATTCTTATTTTCATCAATTTTCAACATAAAAGCTTTCCGGAAATATGTCCGGACTGTGCATGCAAATCGAGGAGGGTAAAAATAAGATTTTAAGGATTAAGAGCGCATATTCAAGTTCTAAAACATAAGATGACATTTTGGGTCATTAGAGTTTTATTATATTGGGGAGTGAGGTTGTGGTGGCGAATAACTCAGTAACCTATAGTTTATCTCCACAGTGTCATGTTAAGTTGCCACCTATGATGGAGTACGATAAAATTGGTATCGTTGTTATATAAAAAAAATGAGTGTGAGCAAACGTTCGATGAACCTTAAAGTAACCGGAAGATATCTGTATTCTGTCACTCCACAAGGGGTTGCTTGTTATGCTGAGTTTAACATCGAGGACGATGAAACTCTAAGAAATTTTTTGAGGACTCCGGATGAATATTGAGAATTTCTTATAATAAAAATATTGGAAATGTACGTCAAGGTTGAAGACGTTCGCAATAATGAGATTGCGCAAAGCAGAGATATCCCTCAGTCATCGGGTGGTTATTTTGGAGCAGTTTTAGCTGAACAGGTTCCGGCTGAAAGAGTTTGACCTGATCTAAACTTATCTCCACGGGCGAATGAGGAACGCGAAAATAATTTCTCTCCTAGTTTACATAATCCACAAGACGAGTGGTAAATTTTAATTTTTCTTTGTGTTACGATGTTTATTTTTGTTATATTGAATTTGTATTAACACTCATACGCTAAAGGGCACTACATTTTACTACGCTAAAAGGGCACTACATTACAAATACAAGCACTACATTAGGCCACAAGATACCGCTAGAGGGAACTAAAGTAACAATTTATCTATTTTACTAGTCTTTAAGCAAATAAATAATCTAAACTGGATAAAAATAACAAATAAATTTAATCACAAAACATTCACAAAAATACATATACCACAGTAAAAAGTAACTAATTAACATTTTTTTTAATAACTAATAATAATTTCTCTATTTTTCACTAATTTTTTTAGCATACTAATATCATAATAGGGATAAAAATAACAAATTAGTTAAATCGCAAAATAATCACAGAACAACATAGAACACATTAAAAATAACTAATATGCATTTTTTATACGAGTTTTAACAAAAACTAAGTTGGAATACCTCGATTTAAGGTTTTTGGAAAGTTGAAGATTTGGTGATTTGGAGCCGAAACGAGCAACTCACAACGAGATAACGCCTTAGCTAGGATGTGGGACTAAGAATCTTTACTTTTTGTGGGACGGGTGGGCTCCACTCAAGTTTGTTTGGTCGTTAATGGGGGTGGGGACTGCCTGATCTTTTAAGTTTTAATTGGGGGGAGGGGGAGTTCTCGTTTGGTGGGGAAGGGAAGGGGACGATTTATTATGTAGGTATAGTGTCGTTTATTAAGGCGCTTTTATTATGTAGGTATAGTGTCGTTTATTAACGCGCTATACTATAGCGCCTTATAAGGCGCTATAGTATAGCGCCTTAATAAACGGCGTTATACTTGCCCGTCTTTTCAAATTCAAATATAACGCATTTTTAAAGGGCGCTATACGTTACCGAGCAAACGGTCGTTAAGCTATAACGCCTACATATTTTGATCACTATATTTTTTTCACACATTTCGATCGTTTGAGTCCAAAAGAACCACATTTTGATTCCGGACTCTATTCACACGAACCACAAAAGGAACTCGGTCGGAGTCTTTTACGGCTGCTAATTCAAAACCCAAATTCTAGAATCCCATAGAATACAAAGGAGATTTATTTTACAATAGATTTAAACGAAATTAAGCCCAATGTGATATACCCAGATTTCAGAATTGATTTTGCAGTGTCATGAAAACGGGCAAACGGGAAAATTGGATACCTTATGATTATTTCCTTTGGATAGAAATTCATGTATAAAGGAGATACAATCAAAGTTTGATTCAAGACCAGATTCTGAAACTCTTCACAAATGATTTGCATCGTTATTTTCGTAAGCTTTTGAAGGATTTTGATTATAATTTGGAAATTGAGAGACTGATTTTGGTGGATTCCTTTTTTGATTAGGGTTATATTAGAATTTTAGAAATTGAGAGAGACAAAACTACTTCTTCATAAGTCAAAAAACTGAGTTGTGCAACTTTACGGAAACGTCAAATTAAAATTTGCAAATGGTTGCCGAGTATAATGTAAGTGGATGTTGGAAGTTTCAATCGTAATGCGTAGTGGTTTAGATAGTTGAGCGACAATTTTAGGTTTTGTAGAGGGAATTTAGGGAAAGTGGTATCTATATATACAATTTATAAATAATAATCTAAAATTAATTTTCTTTTTAGAGAGGATAAAAACGTGTCCTTTAATTATTCCATGCAAATTCAGTTTATTTTTTAAAAAATTTATAAATTTTGGAGGGAAAAAAACGCGTCCTTTACATTTTAAAAAAATAGATTTGAAACTCAAACAAAGTTGGAGAATTTTCCAAAAATTTGCATGTGTCAATTAAATGTTATGCCACTTATCATCATAATATTTTTTTGCCTCTCCTATTAAATATAAAATAGATATTTTAGGGAAAGTACAACAAATTAAAGCACAACCTTCTACGTACTTCTTAGAAAGTAGAAGGAGAAATCCGCACCTATAATAAACACATCCAAAGCTCACTGTTTAATTACTAGCAAAACATGTATAAACAAAAATGGGATGCGGAAAATGGAGAAGAAGAAGAAGCAGCACCGCGGCTTAGTGAAAATGATGAAAGGTATTGGAATTCCTTCTGGACCTAATCGATCGAGTGCACACCTTTGTATTGTTTTTTTCTCACTTTCGCTACAGGCATAACTTATCATTTTGTATGTATGCATGGAGGAGTTTCTAGGTGACTCTGTGTTGGTATGCTCAATTCCAATTTTGCTTTTGTTTTTTCCTACCTCTTAACAGACATGTTTTAATTTTTCTTGAGTGAATCAATAATATTAATTATTGTTTATGTATTGACTCAAATACTCTACCTTATACATGAACAAGATAAGCTCAATTTATATGTAATTAATCAATTTGAGGTATTCCAAATTTTGGGTGAATTTAAAATGAACTAGAATTAAAAAAATAAGATTTTACATATAAGGAATAAATTTAAAAAATAAGCCATGTATAAATTCAAGTGACCTTTTTTTAAAATTTAAATGATCTTTTTGTAGGTGTTTGCTTGCAATTCAATCGAGGGATTGAATTGATCATAGAAATGTAAGTTTAATTAGTCCATTTATATACATACTTCAATATTCAAAAGTTATTAGCCATTTGTTTTAATATGATACGTTAGTTCTTATTGTCAAAAACCTTATTGAAAAATATGAAAATTTAAGTAGCTTAATTTAAAATTCTATAAAGCAAAGTTCTAGCGTCAAAATTTATTTTTGATTCAAACACACATGTATTTGGACAACACTTGAATAGAAATTGGGGTTGGGTGGGGTGGGGATGGGAGGAGGAATTAATGTCGAAGTTTGACGAATATTTTTTGAAAATTGAAATAGTGTTTGAAATTGAACTTCACTTGGATGAATTGTGCTAACCTTAAAGATTTATAAGTGAAAGCCGATAATTACTTATCCCGAAGCATTTGCACGTACTAATTTTAGTACTTGCAATTTGCAAATACTGTCCTGGCCAAAGGGGAATCCCTCTATAAAAGATATCTTATAGTAGTACAAAAATAGGGTAAATTTCATAAATGGTTATATATTTACGATTTTTTTATCAAAGTCATATAATTATGTTTTTTAATACAAAGATTTTTACCAATGCAAAGTTGTTATCACATAGAGAGGAGTTATTAAAAAGCAATATGTGTTCTTTTGATTGAATCAATATTAATTAGATTGAAAATAAAAAATATAGAGTAAAAGAGTATTGCATTGAAAAGTTGTATTTTCTGGCAATTATAATTTTTATGTAAGTTAGTCAAAGTCTTGTAATTTTTGTGTTAGAAAGCATAGTTGTATGAGTTTGGTGGCAAAAAAAATCATAATTATACGGTCATTGGTTAAATGTACCCTACAAAAATAACTGTTACCACGCCTTGATGGTTCCTAGTGTAATTGGGATGCGCACACTACCCATCTTTAGCAGAAAAAAGAACTAATCCTGATTAATTGACAACAAATGTAACTAAATTGAAGGCTTGGTGAAGGGTAAATTAAAAAGTGGCAAAGTGATAACAAATTCACTATGTTAATGACATCAGTAATCTATAAAACCAAGATTTACAGATACTAATTAAAAAACGAAAGAAGCAGAAATTATGTTAAACTATTCATCCACTTAGAAAGATACAGTGTCTTGAATCACCAAAATATTCAGGTGGATTATATTAGTACGAACTTAATTAATATCTAGGAAGACCATTTAACGCACCTTTGGTAGCCAAACCAGTCATGAACAAAACATACGATTCTTTAAGGCTAAATTGAGGTGAAAAAATGCGACCTATCTTGACTTTGAGCTGAATCTTTTTCACTATAAATATCTTGCTCATAGTATTACTTCGATGCGCCTTCCTCAACTTGCCATTTTCTTCACAGATTTCTGCCTCTTCTTTAATGGTTTCGAGTTTCATCTTCAGTATCTCTTCAATGTCCACTATTGGTTCTGTCTTGAAGCTCTTTGATCTGCTTGTACATGGCACCACCCACCACATTTTTCTTGATCCTTTTCTCATTAATTCTTGTCTGTTTTTTTTATTTTTGACAACTCAAAGATGATAAGGCACTTAACTCCACAGACAAAGCTCTTATGTTTGGTGAATTTTAAGTATTTTCTTTATATATATATATGATGAAGCTGAGGGAAGGAACCAGATCAGAAGGTGGTCAAGATTTTTTTTTTATTGGTTGAAAAAGTAGACAAAACAGGGGACCAGTTCAAAATTCAAAAACTAATAGTAGTTGGTTATCTTTACAACTTGCTGTGATCATAACAGTGCTTTGTTTAATACATTTAGCTTAGCATATTAGTTTTTCTTTTGTAAAGTGACACTGTTTAATTTTCTTAAACCATCCGATAAGGATCATTTACCTACAACATAAGTTAACAGTTTAATTTATTATACTTGTTCTAATTAACCAAAAAATACAGTAATAACTTGCTATATATATTGATACTATAGAATTTCTTTACCCTTATTGTGTATATAATTAGTTAAATCGTATTCACTATCAACACAAACATGCATTTTATTAAACACAGACACGAGACAACACTATCATGGATAAGATCGTGCTGCATTTCTTATATCTCAACACATAATTGTTAGTTTTTCTTTCTTTCTTTTCAATTCTCTCTTTTTCCTTTTTTGTTTAACTAATTCTTATATGTTATTATTATCCAAAATGGAGGCGTACGTCAAAAGTAGAACAGTCGAAATAGCAATAATTAAGGATGAATTATCCTTATAAATCCGCGGTAGTTTCTATAGAAGATGTCAAGAGAAAATACACGGAAACATATATAATCAGCTCTCTCTAACATATATAGATATTAACTTCTTTTGAATTCCACGTTGACATTAAATAGTATATTGCAAAAAAAAAACACTTGAGTGTTAGGTATTGAAGCCACCAAACTTTGAAGGATGATGCTGTTATTATAGATGTCGGATTTAACGTTAAATTATGCCCAGCTTCAACTTATTCAAATTTTATTACAAAGCACACGACTTGGTAATTCTTTGAACCCATCAAACATATTTTAAAGATTTATATTTAATTTTTCACCAGTACTTATTTGAGCATTGAGAAAGACATATTCTGAAATGAGTGTTCGAGTGGCTAATTATTGGCCGAACAAGTGTGTAACGATTCAAGATGAAAAGCGGGAACCGTGGTTCCTGTCGCAAATTGACATAGAAATAGGTCATAATATAATGTTTTTAATTGTGTCCCATTTTATTATATGACCCTTTTTTGGTCAATTTAATCAAAACTGATATTCAGGTAAACTTCCGATCTCCTAATAATAAGTCAAGAATTGTTTTAATTGTAGATGTGAAATATCAAGTCTCAACGTCTTTCCTGATGATTTGCTTATAAAATAATTGATTGGTTGAGAGAAGATTAACTTTGTCTCTTTATTTTTTAAATTGCATGTCTAATTTAATTAATTAAGTTATACTAATCGACATGAACGGAGTTTAAAAAGGTTTCAACACGAAAATTTGACCTTTATATTTGTACAATAATAAGAATGTCAAACAGTAAAATTAGATGATAAATCAACTTAAGTCCAAGTTATTGCGAGCCTAGCATAACACATTCAAGATTTTAACCCCTCTTGATAGTTCATATGGAAAAATCGAATTTTCTCTTTCTAAGTCCATTTCCTTTCTTATAATATATTGTATGGCAATGAAAAATTATAATTGTCTGATATGGTCAAATATGTGTTCTAGCGTGACCGTGATAGTGTCATAGGCTTATTTACAATGGCAAGGTTACCAAAGTGATTTATTTTATTCAATATAAAACAACACTGTGTTAAATAAGTAGATAAAGAGATTAGTTCATCGATAAGCTGGGTACCTGTAAAACAAGTCCACAACCTTTTTTTATTTTGGTTAATCAGAATCCACCACTCAAATTGTCAACGGAATGTTCTACAAAATCTTTCTTATAAATAATGATGTGAATGGTTTCTTTAATCAGGTAACTTTGTAAAAATGGTCTTTTTTTAGGCCACTACTTGAATCTTTTCCTCGTTAGTACAATGGATTAAATTTGTCTATGAAAGTAAAAATTAATTCTATCTTTAAAGGCTGAATTATCATATTTAATTAACGGGAATAAAATTTAAAGAGTGACATCATAAAAGGCTATGCAGTGCAAAATAATCCCTTTGATCGATAATGAGAGTGGGAGCATTTCCATAAATAAATACCCACTTTTGGCACCATAATTGAAATTATAAAATTTTATAAAGTGTACCCGCTCGTATCTGAAGTAGTTCAATCTCTTCAATGCAACTTCAGAAATCAAGTCTGAAGTTCTTTTATCTTTCAAATGCAACTTCAGAAATTCTAATATGAAGTAGTTCAATCTCTTTAATGCAACTTCAGAAATCAAATATGAAGTTCTTTTATCGTTTAAATGCAACTTCAAAAATCATGTTACGTTTCATGTCGAGACATTGTTTGTCATGAAATAACAAAGTAACTTCCTTTGCACCGAACTTGATAATCATCACAGATACGTTCAATGATAAAGCCCCCCAGTATTCGAGGTTGATTTTAAAGAGGCCTCGGATACTCAACAGTAGTATCGTTTTAGGCGTTACACGTTCCAATTGCTTGGTAGTTGATTGCCATTTTATCAGACCGGGTTGGAGGATTTTCGCTATATGGCTGGTATCGATCTCTGATAGACCTTTGCTTGGTAGTTCTTTTAGTAACGGTCCTAGAAATCAACTGGTCATCTTCGACTCTTATTTTGGATTGATATCGATTGTGCACATCGGTCCAAGTAATAGCTGGGTACTCGATCAGATTTTGCTTCAGCCGCCGTGAAGCCATCGAGCTCCGCTCGTTTAGACCTTGAGTGAAAGCTTGAACAACCCAATCGTCTGTGACTGGTGGCAGATCCATTCGTTCCATTTGAAAACAAGATACGAACTCCCTTAGCGTCTCATTATCCTTTTGTATTACCTTGAATAGGTCCGACTTTCTGGTCTCGACCTTTATGGCTCCGGCATATGCTTTCACGAAGTAATCTGCAAGCATAGCAAAAGAATCAATAGAGTTAGATGGTAAATTACGATACCATACCATTGCCCCCTTTGACAGAGTTTCACCGAATTTTTTCAATAATACAGATTCGACCTCATCATCTTCCAAATCATTGCCCTTGATGGCACACGTGTAAGAAGTGACGTGCTCATTGGGGTCGGTCGTTCCATTATATTTGGGTATTTCGGGCATACAGAATTTTTTGGGGATTGGTTTTGGAGCCGCGCTCGAGGAAAAAGGTTTTTGTACGAATTTTTTGGAATCCAACCTTTTTATCATTGGTAGAGCCCCCGGGATATGATCGACCCTAGAGTTATATGTTTTTACTTTTTTATCGTTGATTTCGACTAGCTTTGTGAGTTCCTCGAGCAATTTAGCAATTTCGGGTGTAGTCCCCGATTCTTGCTCATTTGACTTCACTATGGCTGGCTCCGTTCTGTGGGTGATTTCTCGGGGTGGATTGGGCTCCGGCCTCCTTTGTAGCTGGGTTTGGCTCTGCAACTGAGCTATTGCTGCATGTTGGGCTTGCAACATTTCAAAAATCATACGCAAGCTAACGTCGTTTTTCTCGACGTTATGGGTATCTCGAGCTGCAGACCGAGTACCACCATGGACACTATTTTCGGGTTCAGCATGTAAGTTAACGTCAATAGCTACATGCGAATTAATATCTATTGGCGCTCCGATTCGAGCTCCAACGACGTTTACAAGCGGTCTTTCGGTACTGGGTGTCAAGTTATTATTTTCGTTTTAAAGACCGGCTCCGTTGTTGATTGGTGAGGCCATTTGATTGGCGGTGAGTCGTTGCTAATCCGAAATTCAAGATATTTTTGGAAACAAGCACAAAACACAATGGCGTATTTTTTCAGATTTCCATCAAATAACCATTGTTATCCTTAACCCCACAGTGGGCACCAAACTGTTTACCCGAAAAATCGGATATAGTTAAATTTGTGTATGGTTCTAAGGACACGTGATATAACTTGATGCAAATTGTAGAGTGAAATATAAATATCTCTATTCTTGGCAAATGGAATGAAATATAAGGTAGAGAAAAAGGAAATGTTGATGAACCAAGCAACTCAATTCCGCTCCAAATGTGTTAAAATCTCCCTCTTATATTAGAGGAATCCTACTTTATCTATAATAAAAAAATATATAGTAGAGAATCCACGATAAATTATCTTTTCCTTATTTCCGCCAAGATTCTCTCTCATAGTGCGGTTGCAACGGCTCTTGTTTGCGAGCTCGATACTGGCTCGAGCTCGGTATTGGATCGAGCCCTCGGCCTTGGTTCGAGCTCGATTCTGACTTGGGGTTTCGATATTCGGGGAGAGTGTTGGTCAGTCTATGCATCTTCGATAATCTCCGCTTTGTCTCGTAGTTCGATTTGGATATGAGCTCGATAATGATACCGAGCTTGTTATTGATCGGTCTTAGAGCTCGAAGCTCGACGCCCTTACTTCGGACCTCGACCGAACTTGTCATGCAGATACCCTTTGATCGAAGTGTTATCGTCTCGACCAGTCCGTATGGCTGACTCAATCGGTTTTGACCGTACACAAATTGTTTTAATTGTAGATGTGAAATATCAAGTCTCAACGTCTTTCCTGATGATTTGCTTATAAAATAATTGATTGGTTGAGAGAAGATTAAATTGTGTCTCTTTATTTTTTAAACTGCATGTCTTATTTAATTAACTAAGTTATACTAATCTACATGAACGGAGTTTAAAAAGGTTTCAACACGAAAATTTGACCTTTATATTTGTACAATAATAAGAATGTCAAACAGTAAAATTAGATGATAAATCAACTTAAGTCCAAGTTATTGCGAGCCTAGCATAACACATTCAAGATTTTAACCCCTCTTGATAGTTCATATGGAAAAATCGAATTTTCTCTTTCTAAGTCCATTTCCTTTCTTATAATATATTGTATGGCAATGAAAAATTATAATTGTCTGATATGGCAGAATATGTGTTCTAGCGTGACCTTGTCATAGGCTTATTTACAATGGCAAGGTTACCAAAGTGATTTATTTTATTCAATATAAAACAACACTGTGTTAAATAAGTAGATAAAGAGATTAGTTCATCGATAAGCTGGGTACCTGTAGAACAAGTCCACAACCTTTTTTTATTTTGGTTAATCAGAATCCACCACTCAAATTGTCAACGGAATGTTCTACAAAATCTTTCTTATAAATAATGATGTGAATGGTTTCTTTAATAAGGTAACTTTGTACAAATGGTCTTTTTTTAGGTCACTACTTGAATCTTTTCCTCGTTAGTTCAATGGATTAAATTTGTCTATGAAAGTAAAAATTAATTCTATCTTTAAAGGCTGAATTATCATATTTAATTAACGGGAATAAAATTTAAAGAGTGACATCATAAAAGGCTATGCAGTGCAAAATAATCCCTTTGATCGATAATGAGAGTGGGAGCATTTCCATAAATACCCACTTTTGGGATCATAATTGAAATTATAAAATTTTATAAAGTGTACCCGCTCGTATCTGAAATAGTTCAATCTCTTCTATGCAACTTCAGAAATCAAGTCTGAAGTTCTTTTATCTTTCAAATGCAACTTCAGAAATTCTAATATGAAGTAGTTCAATCTCTTTAATGCAACTTCAGAAATCAAATATGAAGTTCTTTTATCGTTTAAATGCAACTTCAAAAATCATGTTACGTTTCATGTCGAGACATTGTTTGTCATGAAATAACAAAGTAACTTCCTTTGCACCGAACTTGATAATCATCACAGATACGTTCAATGATAAAGCCCCCCAGTATTCGAGGTTGATTTTAAAGAGGCCTCGGATACTCAGCAGTAGTATCGTTTTAGGCGTTACACGTTCCAATTGCTTGGTAGTTGATTGCCATTTTATCAGACCGGGTTGGAGGATTTTCGCTATATGGCTGGTATCGATCTCTGATAGACCTTTGCTTGGTAGTTCTTTTAGTAACGGTCCTAGAAATCAACTGGTCATCTTCGACTCTTATTTTGGATTGATATCGATTGTGCACAACGGTCCAAGTAATAGCTGGGTACTCGATCAGATTTTGCTTCAGCCGCCGTGAAGCCATCGAGCTCCGCTCGTTTAGACCTTGAGTGAAAGCTTGAACAACCCAATCGTCTGTGACTGGTGGCAGATCCATTCGTTCCATTTGAAAACAAGATACGAACTCCCTTAGCGTCTCATTATCCTTTTGTATTACCTTGAACAGGTCCGACTTTCTGGTCTCGACCTTTATGGCTCCGGCATATGCTTTCACGAAGCAATCTGCAAGCATAGCAAAAGAATCAATAGAGTTAGATGGTAAATTACGATACCATACCATTGCCCCCTTTGACAGAGTTTCACCGAATTTTTTCAATAATACAGATTCGACCTCATCATCTTCCAAATCATTGCCCTTGATGGCACACGTGTAAGAAGTGACGTGCTCATTGGGGTCGGTCGTTCCATTATATTTGGGTATTTCGGGCATACGGAATTTTTTGGGGATTGGTTTTGGAGCCGCGCTCGAGGAAAAAGGTTTTTGTACGAATTTTTTGGAATCCAACCTTTTTATCATTGGTAGAGCCCCCGGGATATGATCGACCCTAGAGTTATATGTTTTTACTTTTTTATCGTTGATTTCGACTAGCTTTGTGAGTTCCTCGAGCAATTTAGCAATTTCGGGTGTAGTCCCCGATTCTTGCTCATTTGACTTCACTATGGCTGGCTCCGTTCTGTGGGTGATTTCTCGGGGTGGATTGGGCTCCGGCCTCCTTTGTAGCTGGTTTGGCTCTGCAACTGAGCTATTGCTGCATGTTGGGCTTGCAACATTTCAAAAATCATATGCAAGCTAACGTCATTTTTCTCGACGTTATGGGTATCTCGAGCTGCAGACCGAGTACCACCATGGACGCTATTTTCGGGTTCAGCATGTAAGTTAGCGTCAATGGCTACATGCGAATTAATATCTATTGGCGCTCCGATTCGAGCTCCAACGACGTTTACAAGCGGTCTTTCGGTACTGGGTGTCAAGTTATTATTTTCGTTTTAAAGACCGGCTCCGTTGTTGATTGGTGAGGCCATTTGATTGGCGGTGAGTCGTTGCTAATCCGAAATTCAAGATATTTTTGGAAACAAGCACAAAACACAATGGCGTATTTTTTCAGATTTCCATCAAATAACCATTGTTATCCTTAACCCCACAGTGGGCGCCAAACTGTTTACCCAAAAAATCGGATATAGTTAAATTTGTGTATGGTTCTAAGGACACGTGATATAACTTGATGCAAATTGTAGAGTGAAATATAAATATCTCTATTCTTGGCAAATGGAATGAAATATAAGGTAGAGAAAAAGGAAATGTTGATGAACCAAGCAACTCAATTCCGCTCCAAATGTGTTAAAATCTCCCTCTTATATTAGAGGAATCCTACTTTATCTATAATAAAAAAATATATAGTAGAGAATCCACGATAAATTGTCTTTTCCTTATTTCCGCCAAGATTCTCTCTCATAGTGCGGTTGCAACGGCTCTTGTCTGCGAGCTCGATACTGGCTCGAGCTCGGTATTGGATCGAGCCCTCGGCCTTGGTTCGAGCTCGATTCTGACTTGGGGTTTCGATATTCGGGGAGAGTGTTGGTCAGTCTATGCATCTTCGATAATCTCCGCTTTGTCTCGTAGTTCGATTTGGATATGAGCTCGATAATGATACCGAGCTTGTTATTGATCGGTCTTAGAGCTCGAAGCTCGACGCCCTTACTTCGGACCTCGACCGAACTTGTCATGCAGATACCCTTTGATCGAAGTGTTATCGTCTCGACCAGTCCGTATGGCTGACTCAATCGGTTTTGACCGTACACAAATTGTTTTAATTGTAGATGTGAAATATCAAGTCTCAACGTCTTTCCTGATGATTTGCTTATAAAATAATTGATTGGTTGAGAGAAGATTAAATTGTGTCTCTTTATTTTTTAAACTGCATGTCTTATTTAATTAACTAAGTTATACTAATCTACATGAACGGAGTTTAAAAAGGTTTCAACACGAAAATTTGACCTTTATATTTGTACAATAATAAGAATGTCAAACAGTAAAATTAGATGATAAATCAACTTAAGTCCAAGTTATTGCGAGCCTAGCATAACACATTCAAGATTTTAACCCCTCTTGATAGTTCATATGGAAAAATCGAATTTTCTCTTTCTAAGTCCATTTCCTTTCTTATAATATATTGTATGGCAATGAAAAATTATAATTGTCTGATATGGCAGAATATGTGTTCTAGCGTGACCTTGTCATAGGCTTATTTACAATGGCAAGGTTACCAAAGTGATTTATTTTATTCAATATAAAACAACACTGTGTTAAATAAGTAGATAAAGAGATTAGTTCATCGATAAGCTGGGTACCTGTAGAACAAGTCCACAACCTTTTTTTATTTTGGTTAATCAGAATCCACCACTCAAATTGTCAACGGAATGTTCTACAAAATCTTTCTTATAAATAATGATGTGAATGGTTTCTTTAATAAGGTAACTTTGTACAAATGGTCTTTTTTTAGGTCACTACTTGAATCTTTTCCTCGTTAGTTCAATGGATTAAATTTGTCTATGAAAGTAAAAATTAATTCTATCTTTAAAGGCTGAATTATCATATTTAATTAACGGGAATAAAATTTAAAGAGTGACATCATAAAAGGCTATGCAGTGCAAAATAATCCCTTTGATCGATAATGAGAGTGGGAGCATTTCCATAAATACCCACTTTTGGGATCATAATTGAAATTATAAAATTTTATAAAGTGTACCCGCTCGTATCTGAAATAGTTCAATCTCTTCTATGCAACTTCAGAAATCAAGTCTGAAGTTCTTTTATCTTTCAAATGCAACTTCAGAAATTCTAATATGAAGTAGTTCAATCTTTTCAATGCTAACTTCTGAAATCAAATATGAAGTTCTTTTATCGTTTAAATGCAACTTCAAAAATTTGAATCTTAAGTAATTCAATCTATTGAATGCAACTTCGGATTTCGAATCTTAAGTTTTGAAACATAAATTTATTCTTCGAATTTTAATAATCCAATACACGATTCAATGTCCAAATCTACTCCAAATGAACTCAAAATTAAAACATAACTTTCAAATATCATAAAGAACGAATCTCGATCATCAAATTGTCAAAATAATAACAAATTTAACAAACTCATTTTGCAAAGAAGAAGAAGAAGAAGAAACTCTAAGCACAATGAAGAAGAAAAGAGCAGTAAAGAAGAAGAGAAAAGTATATGTATTTGAAGTTATCTAAAAATTAAGTATCAATTAAACTTTTTTTTAAAAGTGAATACAAATTCAATCTATGGGGTAAAAGTAAAAGTAAAATTGGGTGCCACATAAAATTTTTATAGCATTTTACATAACTGTCACAGTTTAAAAGATATATAACAAATTCTTAGCATGAAACTCAATATTACAGTTATGGTAGGAAAATATTTATATTTGTAGCACACAGTTCCATTAAAATAGGAATATTAATTATTAATTCCTAAACATAAGCAATTTGAATGAAAAGTCAATAATTCTTTGTACAAAATCATATTTTTTTCTCTTTATCTATTAGCTTTCCTTCTTCTTCTTCTTAATTTTGTTTTCTGCCGAAGCCAATATATTTTCTAAATTTATTCCATTCATTTTCTTTTTAATTATCTTTCTTAAATTTTTCTCTTCCTTCTTTCTTCCTTTCTTAACATAAAGATCTTACTTCGATAATAATATATGTTAATATATACAAAACGTATATATAAAAAATATACATTGAATTAACACATATAAAATATATAAAAAATATACCTTCAATTAAGATGACACTTAGACATGTGAAATATACATAAAAAGATATATCTTAAAATTAATTAATATGGCATATAAATATACATAAAAAAATACATCCTGAATTAAAAATGGCACTTGAAATATAAAATATATTTGAAATATACATTAAAAATATATTTTAAAATAAGATGACACTTTACAAATAAATATACAACAATAATATACATAAAAATATATTTTGAATTAAAATGATACTTGATATACAAAGTATAAAAGACGTATAAATCAATACATCTTGAATTTATGTGGCATTCACATATGCATCAGATTTTCAAAAATGGAGTGAAGAAGATGAATGTTGGAAAGGGAGAATGGAGATGGACAAAAGAAGTATTTTCGATAATTAATGAGTCAGTTAACTTATTAAATAATGAGCTTAATTTTTATAATATGCTAATAATAAAAAAAAATATTTTTTATGGAATAAATAATAAATGATACTATTTTTTTAAATAACAGTTAAAAAAGGATTATGCGTGTAAAAAAGCAAAATTTTACGAGTAAGTTTTACAGTCCAACAGCCTTATCTCATACCAAAACTAAGGTGAGCTCCCAATCACTTTTACATTTGTAGGTATAAATATGGCCCAGTAATCATTAGCCGACCCAGCTAATTCAGCTAAGTTGGCATGGGTTCACTTTAGAACCCATATTGGGCCCATACCTACCAAACATGCTCTCTTATTAGGGTGATTTTGATTTTTTGAGCTGTTTGCGCATAAACATTATTTCAAGTTTAATAAGTGTTAGTATTTCGCTTGTCCTATGGGTAATACTTTTATTGTTAAAAGTTTAACATTATAAAAAAAATCAAGATCATTCATTTTCAAATTCTTGGGGCGTAATTTCCTCAATTTATTTCATCTTTTGAATTTAGACGGGGCTGCTTTACGAGGGACCCAACCAAAAGGAGGAGGAAGGAGAAGGACCTTCGTGATAGAAATTTGTAGTGGCTAAATCGAATAAAAAAAGACTTTTTCATACTCGATATTTATATTAAACCATGATAATATATCATAAAATTGTAATAAGTAACATAAAATATATATTATTTAACTAGGTGATAAAAGTTTATCTAAGAAACGCAAGTCATGTATGTACTAAATATTGGACGGAAGTGATTTTTTTTCCATGAGAGAACGGTGAGGTAAATCACTATGCAGTGAAAAATACCTGCGTGTTAACATAATAGTTCTCATTTTTTTAAATATCAGCAAAATTATTTCTACTAAAATTTTAAATATATTTATCTCACTTTAATATAAAATTAGTTATAAGCTCCTAGGCAGAGGCGTACCCAGAATTTTTGGTAAGTGGTGTAAATTTGAAAAATTGAATGAATGAATAAATCAATTTAATGAAAAGTGTTGTCATATTTTATATTTATACCCAATTTTTTTATTTTGTATATACTATCTATATATAAATATTTAATAAAAATTTCGACGACACTTGCCGCGAGGTGTATCAGCCCCTGCTCCTATTTACATGTCAAATTTATTACTATACTTAATTCCCCTAATATATATATATATATATATATAAAATAAAATAAAATCTGAACCAGTGAAATTAAATTAATCAGACAAAACAATCCCTTTGTCATAGTAATAGCGTTTAGCTGTGAGAATATGGTCTGTTTTAGTTTTTATGTGCTTGAATTCCGTTTTGGGAAATTGTTAAAATTCTTACAGAAAAAAATTAATATAAAATATGTTGGAGCAAACAAAATCATTTATTCGTCACAAAACATATCTCTGAAAATTCGAAAAATAAACAAACTTATTTGTCATGCTACCTTTCAAAATTTAATCATATATATATATCTCATATATATTAATTTCTTATTAGGTATGTATGAAACATGCCATTTGGTACACTTCGATTATTGCGTAGCTTAAATGCATAGTTAGGGTTCCTTTGACTTGCATACTTGTGTGTTAAAACAATTGCACGATAAAATAGAACAAAGATTCTTACGTGCAAAAAATGGCATCATCCAAAGTTTGATTTCCATCACACTTTATTGTAAGTTCGAGTGAATTTGATTTAATTCAGCATTTATTTTCAACTAAAATTTATTGCCATGGCCGACTCTAACGTTATTTCACTGTCCTTAAAAGTTTGGCCAAAAGGTGGCCACTTAATTTAGGATGATAGGAAAGTGCAAGGCAAGTGGCAGCTCCTTTTTTGTTCCGTCAATAAAAAGTGAAGTGGAAGGGAGTAAAAAGGACTGAAATTGCATTTCTACAACATTAATAAATAGTAAAAATAAGCAAAACGGAAATAAACGAGTATCTTGTTTATTTCTCGTCTAGTCAAATCAAACAACTGGAAGCTTGTTTATATCACGAATCTCTGTCCTATAATATTATTATTATTATTATAAAAACATAATGTTGTACAGTTAGTAGAATTTTCTTTAGAAAAAAAGTTTTATAGGTGCAATCAAAAGTACTATAGTCAAAGGACACGGTCTTTCTAAGCTGTTTAGAATTTCAGGGAAAACGTTACTACACCTATAAGATACGCCAAGCAAACTATAAGTTAGAAAATTTTGACTCTTTTCATAAATGAATTGTACCCATTTAAATATTACAGTTTATTTGGTTATACAACTTAATGAAATTTAAATTTATACACATTGAGATTCTGAACTTAACATATTGTTTAAATGTTATTAATTTAACGTATAGTTCTTATTTTCTACCAAACACTATTATTTTGAATAATCTAAGAAATATGTGTGTTACTAATATATTGTTTATTTCCTACTTAAAACTTTGCAATACCAATATAGTAATTGGTTAAATGTTTTGTTTCTAGCACAAAAAAATACTCATATAATTTACGTGGGTATTTATCCATTATTATGTGAAATTAAAATATGTGTGATAGCTACTTGAATAAGAGCACATGAAATAATAAAAGTATCAATAAAAGAAGAATGCTATATTTTAGTAAATAAAAATAGAAGGCCTTCATATAAAAATAGAAATCATGAAGGTATTCTTAATTTTTGATATTTTTTTCTGCACCAAAATCATATAAGTAAATTGTCAATGAAATTAATTCCTTATGGTTCAGCTCATATCAAAACTTATCTTTTAGTCCACGAATTAAACTATCACTAAGTGAATCAATTATTCCTAATTGAAATAAACAGGACTAGTTACTGTCTATCTCTCTAGGAAGTTGAATAAGTACCTTGTTTTATTTTGACAGTAGGTGTAGTTTGTAAATACTTTTTTTATTGAAATTACATTTTAAGTACCGAAATATATGTATATAAGAAAGGAAATTTATATGAATCTACTTTTAGTGAACCGTATATAAATAATGTACCAGTAGCAAAAATCTCCAAAAAGAAAGAGTAAAAGGAAAAAGGAAAAAAATAAAAAGAAACTTAATGTAGGCATTAGGAGTATTGTATAAGGTGCATAAACTATTGTATCCAATACGAGAATGCAAACTAATCGTAGATGTGTAGGCAAACACGTGGCACCAATGCATCTGTACAATCTATTATGATTGACTTCTCCACAGGTAATAATAAAACTACTAAAGAAACAATCTCCGTCAATAAAAATAGATAAATACCTACCATAAAAAGATAAAGAAAAATAAAAGGAAAAATGAAAAAACACGTAATAGAAGTGGACCACCTGTCAAGTAATTAAAGGGTTACCCGTGAGGGAATCCGACAAGTTTGGCGTCAATAACCATATCCATCCCTTCTCTCTCTCTCTCTCTCTCTCTCCCTCCTGTGTTGTTGTTTCAGAAATTCAATTCCAATTCAATTCAAATTCTCAGTTATCTCACACTTTTTCTCTTTCTCTCTGTACTCTCACTCTTTTCATCTGCAGCAACTGTACTTACTAGATGCTTTGCGTCATATCCAAATACACTACAGGTCCCCCCCAAAATACATTCATGGTTCTGTGGTCCAATCCTTCTTTGTAATTTCCTGATATAACTTTTTACTTTTTTATGTCTGTTTCCACCAATAATCCACCCAGAACTGGTGGTGGCGCTGGACAAAGCGGCGGCGATGATGACGATGACGACGCCGGTGCCGGTGTTAGTGGTAGGTGTAAGGAGATGGATGATTCAGAAGAGGAAAATGATCAGAGTAAGAAGATAAAGGGGAAAAAGGTATCTTGTTTTCGGTTCAGGAAGGTTAAAGGGAAGTTTTTGTGGAGGAAACAGAAAGGGGTTTCTGTAAATTCGGAGAGAAGAAGGGAATTATATGGAGGAGGAGGGTGTTATTTGTGCTTGAAGAAACCGCTGACTTCTGATTCAGGGGGTGAGTCACAGACGAGTGATCCTAATAGCCCCACGTTTACTTATGAGATGCTTAGAGTTTTTATTGAAAAGAATGATTTTTATTCCAAAGAATGCAACCCCCATTTGGATGTAGTAGAATCTAAGCCTTGCTCTATTCAAAATAATAAATGAAATGTGATATCAGAAATATTGGATGATAAACGTTACAATTTGATTCCCCTGTGCTGCGCATCGGTAAACATTGGGGTGATAGAACTTAGAGGCTTCAAAATGTTCATAATAATGATCATGGCCTAGTAGTTCTTGATATCATTTCTATCAGATTGAGAGGATAGCTAGTAGAAATTTGGAATTGCAATTCGAAGGAAAGCTACGTTTGTGGATAAATTTTTTTACTTTTAAGGCATTTCCCAATTTGGAAGAGAACTTTTTCAGGAAATGGGGCATACTAAATTTAAATTTGAAAAAGATTGAGGAGAAGCCAGAGAAACCGTCCTCCAATTGCTCTAAGGTGGATGGCAACTCGAGCACAAGGTATAGAACTTGATGGAATGAAACTATTCCTTATGCAAATGAATGACATTTTGGGGTAATCACCTTTTGTAGCAACCATAGCCTTGTAATGTTCTACTTCAATTGCATTCTTCATTCAATTTTTGGAGCCATAATTTGTATAGAGTACCGGCCACAGTTCACATTGTATATGAAGGTGGAAATATTGCTTATCAGTGAATTATGTGATTGAGTTTGATGTTATACTTTCCTTTGAGATACTCCACCAGTTCTATGTTCTGTTATGTCTTCTTTTGTTTGTCTCTACTTGATCAGATGCCAAGACTTAACTTGCTTAAACTTAAAAAAACACACTGATGGATTTAAATATTTATCATGGTGAAGCCAAATATTTGGCCTTACGGCACCCCAAGTGATTACATTACTTTGTGTTAGAGCTGTAACCTACCATGATGGCAAGTATATCTAAGTTTATAAATTTGACGATAAACATGGACTTTGCTATGCCATATAAGACAGATTTCTGAATAACTTGGTGTTGGGACCTTGACGTGAAAAGATCTATTTTTTCTGTAACACTTCATGGGACCATTACCTCCTCAAACAAGAGTTAGAATTGACAATTTCTCTGAGTAAATTACCTGATATGGATGCTGATCTTTTGCAGGAACCTGTCAAAATTCTTGTACATTCTTTCCTCTCTTTATTTTGGCATTAGAGAATATGTTTAAAGCATGATTGCTTACTGCACTGGCCTTTGCTTCTCTACCTTATTGGGGATACCGGGTTTAGTATGTTTAGAGCAACCACTGCATTGTGCTTATATTAAGAAAATTTGGCAACCCCATGCTCAGTGTTCTAAATTTGACAGATAACATAATTGATGATAACTTCAAATTTTGGACAAGGGCATGGGTAGAAGAGTATACCAGAAATAAGAATGCTTAGAAGGTAAAATAGCTTGCGGGTGGTACTTGGCTTGAAGGACATTACTTGCAACATATAATACTGATATCTCACTCAAATTTCCTTAATTTTGTTTTAATGCGATCTATATGATTTACCTTTTTAATCTCCACTTCATTGTCCATTGTGGCTAATGTAAGAGGTTTTTTACTTCCTTTCGTGTGTGTACGAGTAAATATCTTGGTATTGACTTGAAATTGCCATGTTTATCTTATTATTCCTCAAATTTGTCACTGGATAGTTCTGAAATACCTTTAGTTTCATCTTGTCGTTTGACAGAATATATGGTAAAGCCTGTTGCAGGAATTTGGGGAAACAACTGTAAAAGGGATCTTGATTGAGTCAATTTTTTCCCTCTATATAATTCATAATAGAGGTGTGTGCACTTCAGCTATCCATTCTTAGGACCCTTGTAATGAAGCCATTGTGACGGATCAAATCGTGGTTGAGTCATTTAAGAGACAGCCCAATCGGAGGTGTTTGAAGTTTGAGAAAAGACGTTCTTAGCAAGATGCAGTGTTTTTGAATCATTTCATCTTTTTCAAGAGAAGTATGCTTTCAGTCTCTCTCTTCTTCCCCATGTGTTGTGAAGTTGCACATTGTCTTTCATCTTATTATCCCAAGTTGCCTGGCAATGAATGTGAAAGCAGAAAGAATAAGATATTGATTTTGCAAGCATAAAGGTCTTTTGAATAGCACCTAGTTAGGTCTTTTGAGGCCTTATGTTCATTTTGCTTCTACTTAAGTTTAGATCAATTGTCTTCTGTAGTGCGTATCAGCCAGTTAAATTTCTGTTCCTATAGGGTGAAATGTGAATTTACTCACACGATTGATTCGCAATCTACTATTGTTCATCTGGTGTTATACTATGTTTAGCTTTCCTTTCCTGTTAACAATTTCCTTTGTGTTATAAGCGAATTCCTAATCCCCAGGTGCTGCCTGCGATCTGTAATCCAGTCATCCATTTTATTGGACATGAATTACAACGTATGTTTATATGGCCTTAAAGCATAAGAAGTACAAAGCTATATCATAATGCAATAAAATCACGCCTTCAAGTTTTGGGAATTGCCTACAAAAATCACCTTTGTTTCTTTTAGGACAATAAAATCACTCAATTATCACTATTTTCCTCAAAATATGCTAAACACCTCAAGAGCCTCTTTCTCTCCTAGTTGTCATCACATCTTTTTTTATAATGAACTTATTTAACTCATTGAATACATTTAACCAAGCTCATGTCTTATGTTCGATCAAACATGAACCGGTTAAAAGCGGCAAAAGGAATGAACTAGCATGTAATCTGAATGAATTTGAATTAAAAGATGAAATTTTTAAATCTATAGGTAAAGTTTTAATATGACAAGTTGGCATATCTATATCTTAACATGAAATAGACTAGGTAAAGTTTTCACATATTCAAAGGTCGAATTATTTCTTAAAACGTATTTCATTAGTAATTAAAAAAAAATATAGTTTGAGGTGAAAATATTTCACATTTTAAAAACCACACAAAAATCTGGGTGGTTTTCATTTAATGCGAACGATAAATAACGTTGGATGAAATTTATTAATTTCTATATGATACTATTTGATGTTCTGAATAATTTTTCATTAAAAACATACAGTAATCCATAATTTAATAATTTAAAATTTTATGTAACGACTCATTTTATTTGATCTTAATTTATAACCGTGGAAGATATAAAAGGGCTTTTGACAAAGTTAGCCGCTCGGCAAAAACTATAAACAACCGTCTAGCCCACTATTGCACATTTCAACTTGTAGCCAAAAATAAATAAAATATATTAACCAGCATATATGTGTCGCCCCGCCCTCCCTAGTTGCCAAAGTCCAAAATTTTCTTGCATTCTTTCCTCTTCTTCCAATTTATCTCGTTCAGTATAGCTCTACCAATCTTCGCTTATTGGAAACAAATCATTCACTAGAAAGAAAAAAAAATTGTAGTAAAAATCAACTATACAACTTATTTTCAGGCCAAAACTTTCTTTATTCTGCCACTTCCATTCTTATTTATAAAAAAATAATCATCTTGCCTTACCAAATTCACCTTATTCAATTTATATATTTTCCCACAGATTCTATAATCTTCACAACTCAATTCTTCTGTTTAATTCACATTGTTTCTCCTTCTTCGCAATAACAATCAGAATGGATTGTGACACTGTATAATCAGTGTATACTGACAAAATATATTGTATAATAAGTGTATACTTAATGTAAACTCACTGAACATATACTTGTTATACATTATACATTAAGTATTCATAAATGATACACTTTTTATACAATACTCATACATGATATGTTCTATCTCTGCCTTCAGCACCATTGCATATAAAGTGTAGACTAATTATTTAAGAAATGTATACATAGTGTATAACAGCGCATATACACTTTTTATATACTATTTACAGTTATTATACATTGTACTAGTATTAGCACCCGTGCGGATGCGCGGATACTAACCATGTTAAATATTTGAGTTATTTGGATTATATGTAAATAATCTTAAAATTTAAACCTTCTCGATAAAATATAGATAATCATTAGATATTAATTAAGAAATACTAGATGAAATTAACAATTTCTCATATCTCCTAGTTATAATTCTATTTTTCTTTTTTGGTAACATTCTCGTCGGTGTCGTTGGATCCTAAAAATAGTCAGAAAGCAAAATAATAACTCATATATATGGCAAAACAATCAAAAGTTAAGACTATGAAGGACTCTTTGGATACGACTTGGCTTAATTAAATACTACTAGAACTCTTATTTGGTGTGTTGATATCTATTAAAAAATATTTCTATTTTAAAATCTCAGTTTCTAAAACTTTATTTTTCAATAATAATTATTTTTTTATCCTTAATTCAAAACTCATTTTAGTCGGCTATCTACAAATATAAAAAATTCTTTAGCCAGTGAATTATTTTTTCAATATGACTCCATTTTGATATTTGACATTAACCATGTTAAATATATGAGTTATTTGAATTATATGTAAATAACCTTAAAATTTAAATCTTCTAGATAATTATAGATAATCGTTAGATATTAATTAAGAAACACTACATGAAGAAAGACTAACAACAACAACAACAACAACCCAGTAAAATCCCACTAATGGGGTCTGGAGAAGGTAGTGTGTACGCAGACCTTACCCATACCCCGAAGGAGTAGAGAGGCTGTTTCTGAAAGACCCTCGGCTCAAAAAAAGACAAAAAGACAAAAGGACAAAAAGGGAGACAATATTAGTATCACAACAATACTCATAGGATAAATAGGAACACCATGAAATCCAGAAGAAAGATGTAAAGCAAAGGGAGACAATATTAGTAAATATTAGTATCGCCACAACAATCATAAGAAAAATAGGAACACCGTGAAATCTAGAGGAAAGATGCAAAGCAAAAGCGATAGCTAGTAAATAGGACATGCACTAAAAAGTGAAATAGTAAGCCACAACATTGCCACTAGCTATCTTAGACAAAAATTCTGAATGGCTAGTCCCACAATGGTACGAAGTAAGGCACGACTCAACTACCTTCTAACCTACAACCCTAATACTCTACCTCCACATCTTCCTATCAAGTGTCATGTCCTCAGAAATCTGGAGCCTCGCCATATCCTGCCTGATCACCTCTCCCCAATACTTCTTAGGCCGCCCTCTACCTGTTCTCGTGCCCTCCGCAACCAGCTTCTCACACCTCCGTACCGGAGCATCTGGGCTTCTTCTCTGAACATGTCTGAACCATCTAAGCCTCGCTTCCCGCATCTTGTCATCAATGGGAGCCACATGCACCTTCTCTCGAATATCATCATTCCTAATCTTATCTATCCTAGTATGCCCGCACATCCACCGCAACATCCTCATTTCTGCTACTTTCATCTTCTGGATATGTGAGTTCTTAACGGGCCAACACTCAACCCCATACATCATGGCCGGTCTAACCACCGCTTTATAAAACTTACCTTTGATTATCGGTGGCACTCTCTTGTCACACAAGACTCTAGATGCTAACCTCCACTTCATCCATCCTACCCTAATATGGTGTGTGACATCCTCGTCGATCTCCCCTCCCCCTGGATAACCGAACCAAGGTACTTGAAGCTGCCTCTACTATGGATGACCTGCAAATCAAGCCTCACATCCACGCCCACTTCCCCTGGCTCAGCGCTGAACTTACACTCCAGGTATTCCGTCTTCGTCCAGCTCAGCTTGAAACCCTTAGACTCAAGTGCCTGTCTCCAAACATCCAGCCTCTCGTTAATACTAACTCGCGACTCATCAATCACAACTATGTCATCGGCGAATAGCATGCACCATGGCACATACCCTTGAATATGGTTTGTTAACACGTCCATCACCAGGGCGAATAAGAACGGACTAAGCGCAAAACCTTGGTGTAACCCCATTACAACCGGAAAATGCTCAGAGTCGCCTCCTACTGTCCTAACCCGGGTCTTAACCCCATCATACATGTCCTTATTCGCCATAATGTAGGGAACCGACACACCTTTTGCCTCCAGGCATCTCCAGAGAATTTCTCTAGGAACCTTGTCATACGCTTTCTTTAGGTCAATAAACACCATGTGCAGATCATTCTTCCTCTCTCTGTATAGTTCCACCAACCTTCTAACAAGGTGTATAGCTTCTGTAGTCGAATGACCCGGCATGAACCCGAACTGGTTGTCGGATACAGACACTGTCATCCTCACCCTCGCTTCAACCACCCTCTCCCACACTTTTATGGTATGACTCAGTAATTTGATACCCCTATAATTGTTACAACTCTGGATATCACCTTTGTTCTTATACAATGGAACCACTGTACTCCACCTCCACTCATCCGGCATCCTCTTCCCCTTAAAAATAATATTAAACAACCTAGTCAACCACTCCAAACCTGCTCTCCCCACACACTTCCAAAATTTCACCGGAATCTCGTCTGGACCGGTTGCTCTGTCCCTACTCATCTTACGCATAGCTCCCACGACCTCCTCAACCTCGATACGCCTGCAGTACCCAAAGTCACGATGACTCTCGGAATGCTCCAATTCGCCTAGCACAATATCCCGATCCCCTTCTTCATTCAGAAGTTTATGAAAGTAAGTCTGCCATCTCTTCTTAATCTGGGCATCTTCCATCAATACTCTACCATCTTCGTCCTTGATGCATCTCACTTGGTCCAAATCCCGAGCCTTCCTCTCTCTCAACTTGGCCAGCCGGAATAACTTCTTCTCCCCACCTTTTTCCCCAATTCTTCGTACATACGACCATAACCCGCAGTCTTAGCCTCTGTGACCGCCAGCTTAGCCTCCTTCCTAGCTGCCTTATACCTCTCTATGCACACTTGCCTCTCTTCCTCACTTATGCTCCCCAATAACTTCAGGTACGCCGCCTTCTTTGCTTCCACTTTACCTTGGACCACTTCATTCCACCACCAATCTCCTTTGTGCCCACCAGAGACGCCCGTCGAGACCCCTAACACCTCTCTCACAGCCTCCCTAATACAGTCTGATGTCGCTAACCACATAGTGCTCGCGTCACCACTGCTTCTCCAAGCTCCTAGAGCAGACAACCGCCCCTCCAACGCTTGGGCTTTATCCTTAGTTAAGGCTCCCTACCTAATTCTTGGTCTTCCTCGAGTAGACCTTTTCCTCCTCTTCAATATAATACCAACGTCCATCACCAAGAGCCTATGCTGCGTCGTGAGTATCTCACCCGGAATCACCTTACAATCCTTGCACAACCCTCTGTCACACCTCCTGAGGAGGAGATAGTCAATCTGGGTCTTCGCCACCGTATTTTGAAAAGTAACCAAATGCCCTTCCCTCTTCCGAAAGCTAGAGTTTGCAATCACCAACCCAAAAGCCTTAGCGAAGTCCAACAACGATGTAACTCCTCCATTCCTCTCCCCAAAATCGAATCCTCCATGCACCTCGCCATAACCACCTGCGGTCGACCCAATATGCCCATTGAAATCCCCTCCTATGAACAGTTTCTCAGCAGGCGAAACCTGGCGCACAATCTCATCTAACCCTTCCCAGAAGCGCCGTTTAACCTCCTCATCTAGGCCCACATGCGGCGCATAAGCGCTAACGATGTTAAGGGTGCACTCTCCAACCACCAACTTAATAATCATCAATCTATCATTCACTCGTCTAACCTCAACTACAGACTCTCTAAGTTCCCTATCCACCAGGATGCCCACTCCATTCTTACCTTTCTGGACTCCTGAGTACCAAAGTTTATACCCGTCCACATCCCTCGCCTTCGACCCTACCCATCTTGTCTCCTGGACACACGCTATATTGACCCTCCTCTTCTGGAGGATCTTCACCAACTCTATAGATTTACCCGTCAATGTACCTACGTTCCACGACCCAATTCTCAACCTACAGACACCCTTGTTCCCTTTACCTCTATTGCCTCCCGCCCCACCCCCCGTTCCCCCCGAGGACATGACCTCACTCGACCATCCCAGACCACAGCTATTATACGTACGACAGAGTAAGGGGAATCACTATCACACAAGGCAACAGACCAAACCAGAAGAATACAAGTTGCAACAATAGGCACACTAATACGGTAAATAAAGTAGTACGAGGTAAGATGCCAGCAATTTAACTCACACAACAAAGGAAAACTGGAAAACGGGAGGTACCAACTCCCGCGAGTAGAATAGTAAATTCAAAGAAAGAACAATAGAACCTGAAGTCACCACGAGTGCTGAGAAAGGTGTTGTCCACAACAACTATGTTTTGGAAGTTCCCGCCCGCTTTGCCCAAGGCTCGCCGGAAAATTATCTCAGCCGCCACCACCGCTAGGCTAGATCAGTACGCCAGAAAATAAGGGGATGGGGGTGGAAGAGACGAGGTATAGGGAAGAGAAAGAAAGGAGAAGAAGAAAAGGAAAATATACAAAGGGGGGAGGCAGATCTGAAAAGCAAAAAAAAGCGGTGGGGGGGGGGGGGAGGGGAGTAACGGGGAAGAAGAAGAAAGCAGGAGAGAGAGAGAGGAAAAGAAGACAGGGGTGGGGTGGGTGGTGGTGGGCTGGGTGGGGGTCTTACCTGGTCCGGTGGTCGCCGGAGGTCCGGTGAATCAGAGAGACGTTAGAGCTTTTCAAATCTCGCAGTGATAATTTTAGTTTTGCATCATTCTTATTGGTGTCATTGGAACCTAAAAATAGCCACAAAGAAAAATAATAACTCGTATTTATGGCAAAGCACAAAGGTTGACACAGTATGAACGATTCTTTGGTTACAATATGTCTCTTTTACTGCGACTTGAACTCTTATTTGATATGATGTTATCTTTCGAACAATATTTCTATTCTAAAATATCAATTTCTAAAACTTTATATATTTTTCAATAATGATCATTTTTATAATGATGCAAGTGAAGATATTATCCTTAATTTAAAATTCACTTTAATCGGTTATCTAAAAATTTAAATGATTCTTTAGCCGAAAAAAATTATTTCAGTATGACTCCATTTTGAATTTATCGATATCTCTAGCCACAGATTTTGAATTTTGAATACCTTGTATATACAGATTTTTTGTTCGTTGAATCATTAAATGTTAAATTAGTTGATTGTTATTATATAATATTGCATATATTATCTTAAAATTGCAAAGTAGTTTTTTCTCGACATCATACTTGGCTTAATCTCAATGCAAACTACTCAAATTGCATTTAAATTCAAATTCGTATATCATATCAGTTTGTTAGTAATAGTGATTTTTAAAAAATGACATACAATATAAATTAAAAAAATATTCTAAGATATCCTTGTCTTATAATCTATGTATTTGCGTTGAAAAGAATATTTGAAATCGGTGAGATCAGTTTCCAAAATTTGTATACTCAACAAAGATAAAACATAAGAAGATATTCGTTGTCATCTCTTACTTCTAGTTTTTAGATTTTTCATACATTTTTTCTATATTTATTTTATTTTATCTTGTTTTTTATGTCTTTTTTTTTTACGAACAAAATTAATTTATTTCGCTATAAAAGGATGAGTTTGAATAGAAATTGTTTACATAAGAACTTTATTTATATTTTTAGTCTTTGGTTTAAATTCTTTCATATTTTCTTTTGGCTTTATCTAATCAACCTAAATAGGTGTTCACCCAACCAGTTAAATTAAAAAATTGAAGGATGTATAATTTATATATAATTTATATATAATATATGTATAATCGTGTGTTATCGGTATATTAGCTATAAAAACTAAACAATAAATTTGACCGGATATTTATATAAATATTTCATAATATTTTGGTTTCTTGATTTTATCCATGATATGACTTCTATTATAATAATTTAAAAAACTCTCTACTAAAATTAAAAAATATCTTATCTTTTTATTTTTAAAATTACATTATATTTTAAAAAATAATCTCATTTTGAAATAATTTATTTACATTTAAAAAAATTCACGTCATACCAATGTTGTTTTTTAAATATACTTTTTGTTACACATGAAAATCGATATAGAAACTATCAATTAGAAACCAATATCCCTCTTGTTAAATTCGAGAAAAAAAAACCTTTCACATAATCTAATGATTCAAAACTAATATTTTTTAACGAAAAAAATATTATACACTTGCAATGTTGACTTGACTACAGCTAAATGAAAAGGTTTCACCTTATATCATTAAATTCCTAAAAGTTGCTAAATTGAATTTAATGACAACAATTGTATAGCCAAAGTTTTGTTATTTGTTTGATGTCCATTTATACAAATTGACTCTTGAAACAAACATTCTTCAAAAAAAAAAATTATTATAAAATATAACTCAAAGTAACAATATAGAACAAGAAAAAATAAGCTAAGAGATATAGAGAGAAAGAGAGAAGATATTCTTATTTCTTCTTCAATTGTGTGTATTTTTCTATCTATTACAAGGCCTTTATATAGGCATGAAAAGTGAAGAAAATATGTCATTGAATATGTCATTAAGCATTTGAGATGAATATCATGGAGGAAAAATAGACATCCACCATAATTTGATATTTTTTATTACACCCCCCCTCCCCTCCAGATGTCTATAGATAATGTGCATCATTAAAACCTTATTAGAGAAAAACAATCCTAGTGAAGGAAAAAGAGTACACATGTTTTGAAATACGCTTTTTCGTTGCCTCATTAAAAACCTTGCAAGGAAAACCCAGTGGGACAAAACCTTATAAGGGAAAAAGAGTATACCGCGTATTAACTCCCCCTGACGAGAGCATCAATTCACATCCTTGAGCCTTCGCATCCCAATATTGCACACTAGTTTCTTGAAGATTGACGTCGGTAGAGATTTAGTGAACAAATCAGCCATATTATCACTTGAACGGATCTGTTGCACACTTATATCACCATTCTTTTGAATATCATGTGTGAAAAATAACTTTGGTGAAATGTGCTTTGTTCTATCTCCTTTTATGAATCATCTCTTCAATTGAGCTATGCATGCTGCATTGTCTTCATACAAAATTGTGGGTAGTTTGTCACATTGCAAACCATATTTATCTCGAATAAGGTGTATTACAGACCTCAATCATACACATTCTCGAATTGCTTCATGAATAACAATTATCTCAGCATGATTAGATGAAGTAGCCATGATTGATTTCTTAGTCGATCGCCGGGATATTGCAGTGCCTCCACATATAAACACATAGCATGTTTGAGATCGAGCCTTGTATGGGTCAGATAAATACCCAGCATTGGCATAACCAACAAGATCAGGACTGCAATCATTGCCATAAAATAAGCCCATATTGGTAGTCCTTTTTAGATACCGCGATGTGTGTTGATTCCATTCCAATGTTTCCTTGTAAGAGCAGAGCTATATCTTGCTAAGACATTCACTGAAAAAGTTATGCCAGGCCTTGTAGTGTTAGAAAAATACAATAGTGCACCAATTTCACTAAGATATGGTACTTCAGGACCAAGAAGCTCTTCATTCTTTTCTTGAGGTCGGAACGGGTCCTTATTCACATCAAGTGATCGAACAACCATCGGAGTACTTAATGGATGTGCTCCATCCATGTAAAACTGTTTCAATACCTTTTCTATGTAGGTAGATTGATGAACAAAAATCCCGTTTGTCAAATGTTCAATTTGCAAACCGAAACATAATTTTATCTTTCCGAGATCTTTCATCTCGAATTCCTTCTTTAAATAATCAATTAACTTTTGGAGTTATGTAGGAGTTCCAATAAGGTTTATGTCATCAATATATACGGAAAGTATAACAAACTCCGATGTTGTTTTCTTTATAAAAACACATGGACAAATGGAATCATTTATATAAACTTCCTTTAATAAATATTCACTAAGACGGTTATACCACATTCTTCCTGATTACTTTAGACCATACAAAGATCTTTGCAATTTGATTGAAAACATTTCCCTGGACTTTGAATTATGTACGTCACGCAATTTAAATCCCTTGAGAATTTTCATGTATATCTCATTATCAAGTGAGCCGTAAAGGTAGGTTGTAACCACATCCATTAAATGCATGTCAAGCTTTTCATGGACAACAAGATGATCGGGTCCAAACCTGCACTACTTTTGAGTAGCGAGGATGGTCGATGCAGTTTTACCTAACAAGGTCGGTGTCACGACTCCAAATTCCCTCCGTAGGATGTCGTGATGGCACCTAGTCTCTGAGACTAGGTAAGCCTATCAATGCGGAATAATAATAAATATCTGAAATAATAAAACTACAATTCAAACAATTTCAACTCCCAAAACCCGGTAGAAATAAGTCACAAGCTTCTAAGAATTTATTCTCCATGTCTCTATACATCAGAGTCTAAAACAAATAAGGAAGACAACATAGTAAGATAGAAGGGGACTCCAGAGTCTGCGGACGCTGGCAGATATACCTCGAAATCACCTCGTATAGTAGGGCTGCTTATTGGGCGGATTGGGCGGTTATTTACTCTTAGCGATTTGGCTTATTGGTTATCGGCTTTTAAATGTATTAATCCGCTAGCCACCCGATAAGATATCGGGCGGATTAGTATCGGTTTAGCTCTTATCGGGCGGTTTATCGGCCTAATTCAATCTATATTGCATGCATTAATTGTTTGCTAACCATTGTGACTCAAACTAAAATTTCTATGCTCAGCAGACTACATTCCAGTCTATAGAATACAATAGATGAGTCCATTACATCCCAAAGCAAACTACATTACAGATGAGTCCAAAATATATATGTCTTTCCTCCGCCCACAACTGCAAAGGAAAAGTCAATGCTCCCTGATTAATTCTGAAATGATAAAATTCCAGTCTATATTCAAAGTGAGTCCAGAGTACATACTTCAAAATGATTAATCCATAAGTGAGCAGACTACACAAAAATGTTTGTCATGCAGCTAACGCCTAATAGTGCTTGAATTTCTGTAGCTTCAAAGTTCAAACAACAGCTTTATCCATAAGTGAGTAGATCTCTGTAAAAAATATGCATACACCAAATTTCAGCATTAGGCAACGAAGTAGAGACTGTGATAAATACTACTGTTAACTAGTATGCATACACCTAAAGCCCATTAACAACTCCGGAAAATAAAATAAAAAACTAATCTCAATTAACTAATATTTAATAAGACTCCAATGGTCTAAACTTAATTGAAATGGGCAGCCATCCCTTTGGTTCATTAACAAAATCATATATATATAAGTCGAATGAGCAATTTATTAAGAAAAACAGTCACATAAATGAAGATGGAACATCAGAAACAAATTCATTAATACTTGACAAATAGAGCTTGAAACAGCTGATAAAGGGCAGAAATGGAGATGAAGGAAGTTCAACTACGATTTTAATAGCAAACAGCAGAAGAACAACAATGTCAACCTCAACTTCAATCCAAAAACAAATGAGAAACCCATAAATTCTCCAAGTAACACAACAGAAATCAGAAAACCTTTTTAATCTTTTTTTTTCGTTTTTCTTCTTCAGATCCGGATATAGAAAAATGGGAATTCAGGGATTTTGTTTTAACTTTTTTCATAGGTGAGATGTGTGTGCATGATGGTGAATTCTCGGCTTCCTTTTGCGTGAAAGGGAATGGGTGAGTGAGGAAGGAGACCAGGCGGCTAGAGTTTTCAAAGGGGGATCCGTCTGTCTTTTTCTTAGGGTTTGGGAAAATGAGTGTTTTAAAGAGAGGGGAGATCCGGTTAGGCCAGGCGGGTCATGAAAATTGGGCTTCTAAAGGGGTGGGCTTGAAACAATTACAAAATTAGTCACTTCGGATTCAAATTTTAATTAAAACCAATTTGTATGGCTAAACTATTATATATATTTTTGGCGTTAGATAGAGTACTGGAAGTCGAAGAGATAGAGTGTTGGTGGCTACTGGTTGAAATTTAGGCATTAGAGTTTCTAAATGTCTAATAGTAAATTAGTAATAGAGAATAAAGATAGAGTACTGGAAGTGGAAGAAGGATTTTTGATTATTTAATATATATATATATATATATATATATATATATATATATATATATATTCTTAATGGGTTAACGGATTATCCGTTAAGAAAATTGAATAATCCGCCCCCAAACCGATAAGTCGTTAATAAAACAATTTCAATCTGTTTCCCGTCCGTAAAACCGTTAACCCGGTACCAATAAGCCATTAAGCTTCAGTTTTGGTACGGTTTTCGGTTTTGGTTCCTGGTCTGATAAGATGTACCTGGGATAAGATGTACCTGGATCTGCACAAAAAGATGTGCAGAAACGTAGTATGAGTACACCAAATTGGTGCCCAGTAAGTGCCAAGCCTAACCTCTGTAGAGTAGTGACGAGGTCAGGTCAGGCCCTACTGGAGAATAAATAATGACATGGAAAAATAATGGCAATTAATATCTCGTGGAAACAAAATAAATTTTCCTTTCAACTTCAAGAAAATCAAAACAAATAATCAAAGGCAACTGCGACCATAAAATCAATATCAACAAGGGTACTCATGAGGTACCTCCTCGTAGTCCCAAATCATAAATAAATTCAAAATATCTCATTTTCTTATCTCACCGCGGGATCCTTCATAATTTATTTTAAAAAAAATATTTTTTTCGAAATAGCATCCCGCGTTTTAGCCATCCTTTTCACACCGCATGACTTCTAGTAGTTCTCCCTACTAGCCACGCGTATCAAGCTACCCTTATCTCACCGTATGCGTTTCAATACACAGACCTTGTATCGCCGCATGCGTATCAATATAACAATATATCACAATTTGCACCTCAAGTGCTCAAATAATTTAACTTGTCAAAATAATTCAACAACAATATTTTTCCACAATAAAAAGCTCGCGGCTCATGCCAAAATAAATCATCAATAATATTTTTTCACAATAAAGAGCTCACGCCTCCATCACAATGAGTACGAAATTCTTACAAAAATATTCAAGAATAAATAATTCAGGAAAATAGTATTTCAAAATCTTTAATATGTTGCTTCAATATTAAATTTAAAAATGTCAAATACTTCATATTAATAATATTTAATTTTAAAAAAATCAACCTTCAAATAATGCACAGAATAAAAGAAACTAAGTTTCAACTAAACAGGCAAAACAATTATGAGGAAAAGGTCAAACAAATTTAAGGTATATATTTCAGATCAATGATGAAGAATATAACAAGATAAAATAATTTAATAAATGTGCAACATTGATCTACATAATTTAAAAATATAATCTTTCACAGTTAGCCCGTGTACACACTTATCACCTCGTGTACACGACTTTCAACACATTTCAATAATCACATCTATACCAATCCTAGGGAAAATTTTTTCCACACAAGGTTAGACAAGTCACTTACCTCGACTTGCTCCAATTTAACCAAGTATTATATTTTTTCCTCGATTTTCCGACTCCGATCGACTCGTATCTAATCATAATTAATTCGATACAGTCAACAAAAATTATAGGAATCAATTTCATAAACAAATACTACATTTTTCAATAAAATCCGAACTAGTTCAAAAATCGCATGTGGGTCCCACGTCTCGAAATCGGGCAAAACACACAAAATTCGATAACCCATTCAATTATGAGTTCAACCATACCAGTTTCACTCAAATCCGACTCCGGATCGACACCGAAATCTCAAAAATTCATTTCTATTAGATTTCTAAAAGTTTCTCTAAGTTTTTATCTCAAAACACTAATTAAAAAGGTGAAAACAATGATATATTCGTGTATATTGACTAAATCCGAGTTAGAATCACTTACCCCAATATTTTTCCTTAAAAATATATCATAATCGCCTCTCCTCAAGCTCTAATTCGTCAAAAATGGCAAATGGGACGAAGTCCCCTGTTTTTTTTATAACTTACAGATATGTGAGGGAGCCCGATTTTGACAGGGAGTCCGATTTTGCCAGGTAGCCAGATTTTGACAAGGAGTCCGATTTTGATAGGCAGTCCGATTTTGATAAGGAACTCGATTTTGACTGGAGTTCGATTTTGACTGGGATTCCAATTTTGACAGGCAGCCCGATTTTGACAGGCAAACCGATTTTTGACAACATTTCCACTAGAAAAATTGCAGCAACTTTTGTAGCAGCTAAGTCCCAATTTTGATCCGTTAACCATCCGGAACTCACCCGAGGCCCTCGGGACCTCAACCCAATACACCAACAAGTCCTAAAACATTATACGAACTTATTTGAAACCTCAAATCAAATCAAACAACGTTAAAATCACAAATCATACCCCAATTCAAGCTTAATGAAACTCAAGAATTTCCAACTTCTACATTCGATGTCGAAACCTATCAAATCAAGTCCTATTGACCTCAAATTTTGCACACAAGTCATAAATGACATAACGGAGCTGTGAAAATTTTCAGAACTGGATTCCGACCCCTATATCAAAAAGTCAACTCCCCGGTCAAACTTTCAAACTTAAATTCCTATTTTAGCCATTTCAAGTCTAATTTCACTACAGACTTCCAAATAAAATTCCGATCACGCTCCTAAGTCCAAAATCATCATACGGAGCTATTGAAATTATTAAAATTCTATTCCGAGGTCGTTTGCACATAATTCAATATCCGGTCACTATTTGAACTTAAACTTTTAATTTTTCATCAAAATTTCATATCTCGGGATAGGGACCTCGGAATTTGATTCCGGGCATACGCCCAAGTCCCAAATCATGATACGGACCTACCGAAACTGTCAAAACATTGATCCGAGTCCGTTTACTCAAAATGTTGACCAAAGTCAACTCATTTGAGTTTTAAAGCTCTAATTCACATTTTAATCCATTTTTCACCTAAAAACTTTCCGAAAAATTTTACAGACTGTGCACATAAGTCGAGGAATGATAAATAGTACTTTTCAAAATCTTAGAACACATAATTAATTATTAAATTTAAAGATGACATTTTGGGTCATCACAGTCGGGATCGAATCCACAGGGAGTTAATTGATTTGGAATTAGGTTTATATCTAAGTTTAGATGCGTATTTTGTTCCTAATTACGCTTCCACACATTTGGGTTTTTGATTCTACCTCTACTTATATTCTATTGTATGCAATGATTAAAGCTAAGTGCGATATTTTTTATGTTGGTTTTCAAGTGTTTAAAAGGACTAGGGTAGTGACTTCCACCTAGGTGGATATCTAACGGGTAACAAGAATCTAGGGCAAGCTTGATTGATTTGGGATCGTGATATAACTATCTCACCCAAGTACTTACTTTAAACCTCTCGATAGTTTGAGTGATTTTGCTCAATTTGGCTTTCTCAAGTTCAAATGGGTATTCATGCAAGTTCCGTGATATTAGCTCAAGTCGGGTATTACTATCTCTAGGTTTAACCCTTTAATTGGGGCTATCAATTTTTTGAGTTCACCCCAATTCCTTATTAGCCTGGTTTTCCTAGACTTAGTCCCTCTTTCTCAAGAAGAGACTAAGTCATAAAGGCATAAATCAGTGTTTGCCAACCACTAATTCTACAATTCTAGCAAGAACTAGTCTAAATATCACTCACCCATAAACTTTCAAGCCCTAAAATTCAGTACTCATTAAATACCCACCCTAGGATTTGGTCACAACTCTAGCTATGGGTTTAGCTACTCATAGAAATAGCAGAAATAACAGATAAAATGAAGATAAAATCCATAATATTAATTTGGCGAATGAAAATCTAATGTTAAAAAGTGAATCTAGTACAAAGTTGCCCAAAAAGGAAATTATAATCGTTTCACGTGTTCAACAAAATACACCATACCCTAAAAATGACAAAAAGTTCTATTTATACTAAGCTGAGATTTTCGGACAAAAATACCCATGCGGAGGTTACGCGGCCGCGTAATTCTGACCGCGGCAGTATTCTTGCTTTAGCAGCCGCGCAATTCTGATCGCGGTCTGCGTTCTTCACTTCTGGATCTGGGTTGAGCATGGTTACGCGGACCACGTAATTTCCATCACGATCGCGTAGGAGATTCCGCGGCCGCGTAATCTTGACGCGGACCGCTCTTCTTGTTTTTGCTTAAAATGTTAGCTCTCTGAACCTCAGCACCCGCGGTCCGCGTAATTCCAATCGCGGTCGCGTAGGAGATTCTGCAGCCATGTAATCTTGACGCGGACCGCACTTCCTATTTTTGCTAAAATGTAAGCTCTCTGAATCTTCTTTTTGCGGACCGCGAAATAGTGTTCGCGACCGCGTTGTAGCTTTCACGGCCGCACAATATTTGTGCGATCCGCGTTTCACATCTTTTGGCCCAGTCTTGGTGTTTGTTCAAGTTTTGACTCCTTTATGAGTTGATTATGACTCCTTTGGCTCATTTTGAACAATCCCTGCAAGCAATCATATTACATTAGTTTTCGGGAATACCTTCACGCATTTTTGGCCCTAAACACAAGTAAAAGAGAGCAAATAATAGGTTAAAATCCCTACTTATCAACTCTCCCAAACTTAAACTTTTGCTTGTCCTCGAGTAAATAAGGTAATTCCTACCTCCACAAGAAAAAGAAAAAGATATTTCAGCTGGCCTAAGGTGACTCTATTAAGTATCAATTGGGACTAACAATTACCCTCAACACAAATGAAATATCAACAACATTAAGTTATGACCTTTTGAATACTATAGTTCTAATGTAACACTAGAGCATCAAGAGTTGATTTAATTCATCAAGGAAGCTCGCTCTATCACGTAGGTCATTGTGGATCCCAAACTCCTCCTCCTCTACTCTCCATGAGAAAATCTCACTTTGTAGAATGTACCACTCAAAACAAGGTTTGTGAGGAAGTGCACTCATCACTCTCAAAAGAATGCCACAAGTCCGGCTCTAAGTACCATAAGGTTGCCCCTTATGTAAATCACCACTAATGTAAGCTCACTCAACTTGAAATTATATAGTGCTTTAATGGGATGTAATGAAGGCTTTTGGATCAAGGTAGGATTTATCGAACTATAACGGTTTTATCTTTCCTTAAGCACTCCATTTTCTCATTTCGGCACATACTTTCTTGACTCTTTGAGTCATTTTCTTCTTCCTTAGGGGATCTAGAGAGACACACCGTCACTCTTTCTTACTCATGACAATCATTTTTCTCTGTTTCTCATCATTTCATGCCTTTCATCATTGCGTTCTTTGAATCCCTTCAACCTTCACTTTTTTTTTCTTTTTTGACGTATTTCTTTTTGGCTTTTCTTTCTTTGACTTTCCTTTTCATCAACTCTTTTTCTTCTTTGAACCTTTTATCTCTTTCAAACTCCTCATTTCTCCCCAAATGTATGCTTTTGCCAATTGTTCATCATGAATACTAAGGAAAGATTGGGTGTCAAGAGAGGTTCATTATAGAACGGATAAAGGCTTGTAATGTGGCTATTTAATTAAAAAAGGCTTAGGCTCAAAGGGGTTGGATATCATATTGGTAGGCTGCGGAAGCTTTCAAAGTTCAAATTGGACAAAGAAGAGCCTACAATCATTTCTCAAGTCGAGCTACACTTAGAATTTTGCCTAGACAAATATTCAGGGAAAGTTCTAGACTTATTGGCACGTGACTTGGACTTGAAATTCAATACCTTACCTCTCAAGCTGTTGGATTGTTAAAAAGACCAGAGTTGAGGGCCCACAACAACCCTAGCTAAGATTAAAAATCACAAATGGCTCAAGGAAACCACTCGATGATTGTTTTAGTCAACTCAAGAGTCTAAAGGTCACAACTAAAGCTAATCTTTGCCAATCAACTTGTCTTTAACCATGAGGTCGAAGGTAAATGTGTTAGTACCAAGTGAAGCCTACTTGAGACACTTTTATTCATTACTACTACTATATACACCAAAACAAAAAGAAAATGGACTCGATCCCTTAAGAAGTTGTCACGCCATCCATCGTTGGGAAGATCCACCCGGTTCACACAACATCCACTTTTGGAAAGAACCGTGGCATTAAGAAAATCAAAGGATTATTATTCACACAAAATGTAAAAAAAAGCTAAAAAGAAGCTACTAGAGGAAATAAGAAGCTAAGCTATTAAGGAAAAATAATGAAAGAAGTAAACTCCAGAAAGTAAACTGAATATATACAAAATGGAGTAAACGAATATATGCATCGAAAGGTAAAATTATATGCATACCATAAGTAAACATAACGGTAACTAAACATAAAGAAAAATAGTATCATAGTTATTGCATACCAAATGTCATCACAAATCAAATCGAAATGGACCACCCCACAAATAAACAAAATAGCATTATCCTCAATGCTCATAACAAATAAGGACATGAAAAAGGGGTAGAGAGTATAGAAAACTCCCTATGTGGTGTATCCTCTAACTGGATCTCCGCATCTTCTGACTAGGGACTACAGGGTTGCTGAGCATCTGAATCAGCTCTACAACAGTGTGTGTAGTGGTAGCCGGCTCCTCAGTCTGGCCAGTTGTTGCATCTGAAGCCTCATGCTCTGTTTCCTGTGCTGCTGGGGCTGTCTCCTCCATGAGCAGGTCCAGTGGGATATCTCCAGCAGTGGCAATCTTCTCTAACTCCTTTTTCAGCATCTTCACTGACTCCTTTGATGTCTTAGTCTTCCTCATCTTCTTCACCTGCTTGCCCAGATCCTTGATAACCTTACCATGTGTATCCAAAGTCTACAGGATCTTCTTCTGGTTGTCCAGGAGCTTCTTCTGGTTGCCCAGAAGCTCATTCAATGAATCCTCCACTGATGGAGGTACTTGAAGTTGTGCTGGGGTTGACTGTGCTGCTACTGCACTGGATAGGACAGTCAGCTTTGTGGTAGTTGCCTGCATCCAGTTGTTGAGGTTGGATAGCATCTGTGAAACCCACAGTGCAGTCTGAGGGTAGGTGGAAAATGAAGGCACAGATAATGGCAATGTGATGGATGGCCCGGAGGAAGGAGGAGGCATGTCAGCTGAAGAACCTTCAGCTGAGGAAGGCTCTGACCCGGTGACTACTACCCTTGTCTCTTTAGATTGGCTAGTAGAGGTAGTGGCTTTGCCTTTGGATTTAGGGTTGTCCTCTCCTTGGAGGCTATACTGGGAGAAAGGCTTTTTAGGCCTCATCTTCGTATCAAAATGCCTCTTCTCTACCCCTTGGTTTTTGATATACTCAGTGAGGAAGTTGGGGTAGGGATAGGATCTTTCTTCTTTGTTAACCGCCTTAGAGATATGGTAGGACATCAGGTTCCCCACATTAATGAGATACCTGCCATGATGGACGCTATCAAGATTTCCCGTGTGAGTGGGATGACATTATCATGCTGGCAAGGGTCAAGCCGGTTGCATACAAATGTGGTCCACCCTTTGGCTTCAAAGCTAAGGGTGTTTCTGACTATTGGGACTCCAGTTGTGATCCATGCCAGTGTTATCCGTGGAATAGCTAATACCTCCGCTAGCCATGGATGAGCTGCTTCATCCAATGACAGCTTCTCCAAGTACCGCACTACCTCCACATCCTCAAATCTGGCATATGAGTTTAGAGTGTGGCCATCAAACCGGATCTTTAAGTTCCGGACCTTTGTCATAGTGGTACCCTTTTTGATGTGGGCAACATTCGCGTAGAACTCCTTAACAAGGTACTCATTTGCATTCACCACGTTGCCAGTGAAGTACTTCCACCCTTTTCCCTCCTCAAATTGTTTTAGGACATTTGTATTGTAGGGAAGAAGGTCTTTTGTTATGAATTGTCGCTCAAGTGTAAGCGATCTTTGGGGCCACCATTCCCGAAATTTTGCATAGGCCTTCTCACTCACGAATCGATCCGTCCACACCTCAGTTTCCTTGACCTGGCCAAACCTCCCACATTAGTATCACCTCCTCTACCGTCATCCGAGAACTCGTCATCAGCATCAACATTTATTGGGGCAGTTGAGGCAGGTGTTGTAGCAAGTGTGGAAGGTGGCTCTGATGCCTCACTACATCCCTCCGAGCCATCAGACTACCCAGAATAAGAGGTAGGATCGTTGACCAATCAGAATGTTTTTGAATGAGCCTCTGATTGTTGTTGTGCAGATTCCCCCTCTAAAGTCTCTCGGGATGGGAGGTATTCACTTGTGTCCGAGGAGTCGGCAGGAGGTCTAACGAGGGTAGTCTTTTTGCCTACCACCTTTTTGGCTGCTAAGGGTAAGGTTTCCTTTCCTTTACCCCGACTTCGGGAAGATTCTGCCCTCCCCTTTGAAGTGTCTCCTCTCCTACGAGAACGCACCATTTTCTACAACACACAAGTAGTGAAATACAGTTAGAATTGGGGTTCAATCATGTGTTAAAGCAGTAGAGATGATATGAAAAACAATGCTTCTCAGAACAGGGCATTGTGGACCACACAAAAATGAGTGCGGCCGCTAACTACCCATCGCGGACCGCATAAAAGTGAACACGGTCGCGCAGAGGCCAAGTTCAGACTACTGGCTCTCTGAACTTGATCAACCACGGACCGCACAAAAATAAGTGCGGCCGCAAAAGACCAATCACGGATCGCATAAATTTGAATGCGAGCGCGAAGGTAAATGATAGTCTCTAAAGTTCAAACTCGCGAACCGCAAAAATTTGGGTGCGGCTGCGAAAGACCAATCACGGATCGCATAAAAATGAACGCGTCTGCTAAGGCAAATGATAGAGTCTCTGAAGTTCAAACTCACGGACCGCAAAAAATTGGGTGCGGCCACAAAAGACCAATTGCGGACCGCACAAAAGTGATCGCGGACGCAAATTCTAAACAACCATCAGTGCCTTGAAGCTACACGGTCCGCAAAAAAATGATTGCGGCCGCAAAATTCAAAATAAATCGGCACTGCTGAACACTTAAAACTAAGGTTTTCACTAATTACCCAAGAATTGTAGCAATTAACCATGCAAAGTTACTAACCCCAACCCCCATTATGCATACAAACAATACACATATGTTGTTAATCAAAATTAAGCATTAATTTGACATTTTGGCATGATTCTAACCCTATCTAAAAAGAAAAATTAAAACAAATAGAAAAGAAAAGAAAAAGATAAAATCAAGTTATTGAAATGAACATACCAGATGTAAAATGTGGTAGGAAATCGACAATTGATGAGAATAGGCTGATTTTGAAACCAAGTAAGGATGCACAGTGCGCTAGATGAGTTTGAGAGGTTAGGGTTTGTAAAGTGTGAATAGTTTCAAGAACGCCTATTTATACTCAGAACCCAATGACCTCACCGCCTTACCTGGGTGCGGCCACAAAATTTTGTCGCGGTTCGCACTCCTTACCTTTATGTAGATCTGCCTAGGGCTATGCATGGATCAGATCGAATTTAGCACATTTCGGATCGGATTTTCGGATTTCGGATTCAAGAAAATGCAATCTGAATCCGATCCGAATTAATATCGGATTGGATCAGATTTTAAAGTTTGGATCGGATCGAATTTTTGAATTTCGGATCGGATTATTATGCCTCAAATTTGCAAACTCATATGTATATTTTCTTTGTAAAAGAGGAAGTACAGTACGAAATATTCATGTTTATACAATTATAAAAGTACTATGGTTCCAATTGAGCTAAATTCATAAATTGTAAAGGTAATAACTTGAAGAAAAATGTAAAGGAAGTACTAATTATCCGAATTAAAGTTTAGAATTTCTACATGCCCTAATAATTTTGGATTTCGGATCGGATCAGATCGTATTAATAAACACAATCTGAAATCCGATCCAATCCGAAATCCAAAATTGAACGGATCAATTCGGATTTCGAATATCCAGTCCAAATGAACAGCCTTAGATCTGCTTCAAATGTACAGGCACGGTCCGCGAAAAACTGGACGTGATCGCACAATTTGTGCGGACCGCAAATATGTGAACGCGACCACAAACTTTGAAGGAATTTTGACAGGCCAACTTCAGAGAGTTGGCATTTTACCCATTTACGCTACACGACCGCGCGCAAAATTATGCGGCCGCGAAGTGTTCATGCGGTCCGCGAAATTTTGAGTGTTGTCCGCAAAACTTTGCCACTTAGCCAAAAAAAATTCTTGTCAATTTCCTGCACTGGACAACCAAATCCTACATACACTTCACAACCAGTTAGTCCAAAACAATGTCTAATCTAAGAAAAAAATCAAAAGAAAGAAAAACACATAGGTTGCCTCCCAAGAAGCGCCTGATTTAACGTCGCGGCACGACGCATGTGACCATCATCATGTGAAATGGATCAATGCCACGATGTGGATATCATCAATCTTGCCAAGGTAGTGCTTCACTCGGTGCTCATTGACTCTAAAGATCTCACCATTCTTGTTTTTCAAATCTAGAGCACCGAAAGGAGTCACATGTGCCACTTCGAAAGGACCAATCTACTTCGACTTGAGCTTTCCCAAAAACATCTATAACCGAGAGTTGAATAGAAGAACCAAGTCACCTTCCTTGAATTCTTTTGTTCCGGATATACTTATCATGTAAGTACTTCATCTTGTCCTTCTACAAGGACGATTTGGAATAAGCATGGAATCGGAACTCATCAAGTTCATTTAGTTGCTCTACCCTGAGATTGACAACTATAACCCATTCAAGGTTCAATTTCTTCAGCGCCCACATGGCCTTGTGCTCTAATTCAACTGGAAGATGACATATTTTTCCAAATACCAACCGGTACAGAGACATACCAATTGGAGTCTTGTAAGAAATTCTGTAGGCCCATAAAGCATTGTCAAGTTTCCTTGACCAATTAGTCCGGCTTGCATTGACAGTCTTGGATAGAATACTCTTGATCTCCCTGTTGGAGACTTCAACCTGTCCACTTGCCTGGGGGTGATAGGGGGTTGACACTTTTGATTGACATCATACTTGAAAAGTAAAGTGTCGAAGGCTTTGTTGCAAAAATGAGAACCCCCATCACTAATGATAGCTCTTGGGGTGCCGAACTTTGTGAAAATATTTTTCTTTAAGAAAGCCACCATACTCCGTGCCTCATTGTTGGGCAAAGCCACAGCTTCAAGCCATTTTGAAACATAATCCACAGCAACAAGAATATAAGTGTTCCCACATGAACTCACAAATGGTCCCATAAAGTCGATGCCCCACACGTCGAAAATATCAATCTCAAGGATGGTGGTGAGAGGCATTTCATTCTTCTTGGAAATTCCACCGGCTCTTTGGCACTCATCACAACGCCTAACGAGCTCGCTAGCGTCTTTGTGTAAGGTAGGCCAAGAGAATTCACAGCTTAAGACCTTTGTAAAAGTTCTCGCCTCACCATGGTGACCACCATAGGGCGAGGAATGGCAAGCTTCAAGAATACTCAATTGCTCTTCTTCCGGAACACATCTCCGGATTATACCATCATTGGAAATTTTAAAAAAATAGGGCTCGTCCCAATAATAATCCAAGCAGTCTCGTTTTAGCTTCTTTCTTTGGTTAGACGAGAGCTCATTCGGGATAATGCCGGTCACAAGAAAGTTAGCCACATGGGCGAACCAAGGTATCCCAGTCAAAGACACGGAGATGAGTTGTTCATCCGGAAATGAATCATTAATCTCGAGGCCATCATGGGGCCTCCCCTCCTCTTCTAAGCGGGACAAGTTGTCTGCCACTTGATTCTCACTCCCTTTTCAGTCTATGATTTCAAGGTCAAAATTTTGTAGAAGAAGAACCCATCTCATCAACCTAGCCTCGGAGTCCTTTTTACTCATCAAATAACGCAGTGCAGCGTGATCAGTGTGCACAATCACTTTGGTACCCATGAGGTACGGGCGAAACTTTTCCATGGCAAAGATAATGGCTAATAGCTCTTTCTCGGTCACCGTATAGTTTATTTGGTCATCGTTCATTATTTTGCTTGCATAATAGACCGGATGAAATATCTTGTTGATTCTTTGCCCCAATACCGCTCTTACCGCAACGTCGCTAGCATCGCATATGAGCTCAAATGGTAAGCTCCAATTGGGTGCGGTAATGATGGGAGTGGAAATCAACCTATACTTGAGTAGCTCAAAAGCTTTCATGCAATCATCATTGAACACAAACTTGGCATCTTTTTCCAACAACTTGCACAAGGGGTTCACCACTTTTGAGAAATCCTTGATGAACCTACGGTAAAATTCCGCGACCAAGAAAGCTCCTCACTCCCTTGACAGAAGTCGGAGGAGGGAGTTTTGATATCACTTCAATTTTTGCTTTGTCCACTTCAATACCGTTCTTGGAGATTTTATGGCCGAGGACAATGCCCTCCTCGACCATAAAGTGGCACTTCTCCCAATTAAGCACTAAGTTGGTCTCTTCACATCAGGCCAAAACTTTATCAAGATTATCCAAGCATTCTTCAAAGGAATCCCCCACAACATTGAAATCATCCATGAACACCTCAAGTAAGTCCTCCACCATATCCGTAAATATTGCCATCATACATCGCTGAAAAGTGGTCGGTGCATTACACAAACCAAACGGCATCCTTGAGAATGCAAATGTACCATACAAACAAGTGAATGTGATTTTCTCTTGGTCTTCAGGTGCAATGAGAATCTGTTTATATCCGGAGTACACAACCCCTGCATCTAGCCACTTGATGATCTCTTTCTTGACTACCTCTTGCATGGCCTCGTTCAACCTCCTTTGATGTTCCACGGAAGGTTTGTCATCTTCCTCCAATATGATTTTGTGCATGCAAAAGGCGAGGTTTATACCCCGAATATCCGCTAATGTCCAACCTCTTGCCTTCTTCCTTCTTTGAAGTACCGCAAGGGTGAAATCTACATGCATGTTAGTTAAGCACGAAGAAATAATAACAGGTAATGTGGAACAAGGGCCTAAGAACTCATACCTGAGGTGTGAAGGCAAGGGCTTCAACTCCAATGTGGGTGGCTCCTCGATTGAGGGCTTTTTTGGTGGAGTCTTCCGGTTCTCAAAGTCCAAGGAAAGTTTTTGGGTTCCATATGTGTAGGATCTCATTCCTTGTAAAGCATTTGCATATTCTACCAAGCCTTCCTTCTCATCCTCCTCATGATTCAACAACACAGCTTCCAAAGGGTCTTCTACACTAATCATAGCACTTGTGTCAGCAACAATCACCTCAGTCACAAGATCCACAAACGAACATACTTCGTTATTATTAGGCTGCCTCATTGACTTGCACACGTGGAACATAACTTTTTCATCTCCCACCCGGAAGGTGAGCTCCCCAGCTTCCACATCAACTAAGGCCTTCCCTGTAGCTAGGAAAGGTCTCCCCAATATGATTGGCACCTTATAGTCAACCTCACAGTCGAGTATCACAAAATCTGCGGGAAGTTTGAACTTGTCGACCCGAATTAGCACATCATCAATTATCCCCAACGGCCTCTTCATTGTTCGATCCGCCATTTGCAACCTCATGGAAGTAGGTCTTGGTTGCCCAATACCCAATGTCTTGAACACAGAATATGGCATCAAATTAATGCTCGCTCCCAAATCACACAAGGCTTTGGCAAAATCGGCACTACCAATAGTGCATAGAATTGTAAAGGCACCGGGATCTTCTAACTTTGGAGCCATGGAATGCACAATGTCACTCATTTGATGTGTCATTTTTTTCGTCTCACACTTCATTGACCTTTTTTTTGTTACCAAATCCTTCATGAATTTGGTATCCCGACATTTGTTATAGAGCTTCAACCAAAGGTACATTTATGGACAAACTTTTCATCATATCAATGAATTTCTTGAATTGGTTTTCGTTGTTTTGCTTTGCGAGCCTTTGAGGATATGGTGGAGGAGGCCTTGACAAAGGAGCCTTGGCTTTGGTCACTACCGGATCCGGTATGTCTGTCACATATTCCCTAGACGGGTTCACATCATCTTGTGTCTCTTCCACGTTTTCATCAATGTCTATACTCACTTCATCGTTCACATTATCATCATTTCTTGGCTCATCCACTTCTTGCACAACCACATTATCATTCACAATCTTTCTTGGATTGGAGGTACTAGCAACTCCACATCTACCACTTTTTGTAGTCACCACCATAGCATGGCACATATTGTTTCCACCCTTCGGGTATACTACCGTATTACTTGGTAGTGCCCCCTTAAGACGAGTATTCAAGGCTTGAGAAATTTGACCTATTTGGACTTTCAAGTTGCGGATAGAAGTGTTGTGGGAGGGTATTTGGGCATCGGAGTCGGCGTTTCCTTCCATCATTTTCTATCTGTCCCATCTCATTATTGGAAGAACTTTGCCCTTGTGACGGATATGGAGGCGGATTGTTGGGTTGTTGATACATCCAAGGCCTTTGAAAGCCCTACCCTCGGTTCCCTTGATTATTGTTGTTCCAACCCCCTTGGTTTCCATTGCCTCCCCAATTATTATTATTGTTGCCACCCCAATTGCCTTGATTATTTCCTTGATTCCCCCAATTTTGATTGTTGTTCTCCTAATTGTTCGGATTATTGTTGTTGCCACTATTCCAATTCCCTTGGCCTTGGTTGCCCCAATTTTGATTGTTTCCCTGTGATTTCCACTGTTGTTGATTTGGAGCATTGCTCTATTGACCTTAGTAATTGTTCACATATTGAACCTCTTCACTTTGATCGTCATAAGAGTCATCTTGGTTGTACCCACTACTACTTTGCTCAAATTGATCATGATTATGTTGAACTTGTTGACCTCTTTGTTTCCTCTTGTTAACCATTACATTCACTCCTTCCATGGCATGTACTTGCTTTGTCCCCTGAACATACTGAAGTTGTGCCCTGGCTAACTAATTCATAGTAGTTTTCAACTCTGTTATGACTTGTCCGTGATCATGAAGTTCCTTGTGAAGGTGGATAACATTAGGGTCACCCTGAGGAACGTTGGCTCGACTATGCCAAGCTGAAGAGGTGTCCGCCATCTCATCCAATATTTCGCATGCTTCTGAATATGGCGTGTTCATGAAGTTACCCCTTGCGAGTTTGTTCACTATACACTGGTTAGTTGTGTTGATACCCCTATAGAAGGTCTGTTGGATCATAGCCTCGGTCATATCATTGTTCGGGCATTCTTTGACCATGGTGCTATATCTTTCCCAAATCTCGTGCAATGGTTCTTTTGGCTCTTATTTGGAAGCTAAAATTTCATCCCTTAGTGTAGTCATGTGCCCCGGAGAGAAGAATTTGGCAATGAATTTCTTGTCCAACTCATCCCAAGTGTGGATGGAATGATTCGGCAGTCTCTCTAACCAGTCCAAAGCCTTTCCCCGTAGAGAAAAAGGGAAATAACCTTAACCGCAGTGCATCCTCCGTGACATTTGTTTGCTTGCTCCTCCAACAAGTATCAACGAACCCTTGAAGGTGCTTATAGGCATTTTGGTATGGAGCTTCAGTGAAGAAACCTCGCTGCTCAAGAAGTGTAAGCATCACGTTGGTAATTTGGAAGTTGCCCGCCCTAATCCGGGGCGGGATTATTGCACTTGCATAGACCTCATTCGGCAACACCTGGTGCGCTACTCTTTATGGAGGCGGTCGGCCTCGCCTGTTTACTTGAGGCTCGGGATGAACCTCATCCACTTGATCGTCATCTACCTCCTCCCCCGATCGTATATGTTTGAGGGCCTCGTTAAGAGCCATTTGGTACCTAAAAGCAATTACCACACAAAAATTAGAAAACAGAAGGAAAGAAAAACAAAACACACAAATAGTTAGATATATAGCTAAGACTGTCTAACTCCCCTGCAACAGTGCAGAAAATTGATAGGGTCCAAACCTGCACTACTTTTGAGTAGCGAGGATGGTCGATGCAGTTTTACCCGACAAGGTCAGCATCGAATCCACATGGAGTTAATTGATTTGGAATTAGGTTTATATCTAAGTCTAGATGCGTGTTTTGTTCCTAATTACGCTTCCACACATTTTGGTTTTTGATTCTACCTCTAATTATATTCTATTGTATGCAATGATTAAAGCTAAGTACGATATTTTTTATGTTGGTTTTCAAGTGTTTAAAAGGACTAGGGTAGTGGCTTCCGCCTAGGTGGATATCTAATGGGTAACAAGAATCTAGGGCAAGCTTGATTAATTTGGGGTCGTGATATAGCTATCTCACCCAAGTACTCACTCTATACCTCTCGATAGTTTGAGTAATTTTGTCCAATTTGGCTTTCTCAAGTTCAAATGGGTATTCATGCAAGTTTCGTGATATTAGCTCAAGTCGGGTATTACTATCTCTAGGTTTAACCCTTTAATTGGGGCTATTAATTTCTTGAGTTCACCCCAATTCCTTGTTAGCCTGATTTTTCTAGACTTAGTCCCTCTTTCTCGAGAAGAAACTAAGTCATAAAGGCATAAATCAGTGTTTGCAATCACTAATTCTACAATTCTAGCAAGAACTAGGCTAAATATCACTAACCCATAAAATTTCAAGCCCAAAAATTCAGTATCCATTAAATACCCACCCTAGGGTTGGGTCACAACCATAGTTATGGGTCTAGCTACTCATAGAAATAGCAAAAATAACAGATGAAATGAAGATAAAATCCATAATATTAATTTGGGAAATGAAAATCTAATGTTAAAAAGTGAATCTAGTACAAAGTTGCCCAAAAAGGAAGCTCCAGTCGTTTCACGTGTTCAACAAAATACACCATACCCTAAAAATGACAAAGTTCTATTTATACTAAGCTGAGATTTTCGGACAAAAATACCCATGCGGAGGTTATGCGACCGCGTAATTCTGTCTGCGGTCCTACTCTTGCTTTAGCGGCCGCGTAATTCTGATCGTGGTTCGCATTCTTCACCTCTGGATCTGGGTTGAGCATGGTTTCGCGGACTGCGTAATTTCCATCGCGGTCGCGTAGGAAATTCCGCGGCCGCGTAATCTTGACACTGACAGCGCTTCTTGTTTTTGCTTAAAATGTAAGCTCTCGGAACCTCAGCACTCGCGGTCCGCGTAATTCCAATCACGGTTGCGTAGGAGATTCCGCGGCCGCGAAATCTTGACGCGGACCGCACTTCATGTTTTTGCTAAAATGTAAGCTCTTTGAATCTTCCTTTCGCGGACCGCTAAATAGTGTTCGTGACCATGTTGTAGCTTTCGCGGTCGGTCCGCGTTTCATATCTTTTGGCCCAGTCTTCATGGTTGTTCAATTTTTTACTTCTTTATGAGTTGATTATGACTCATTTGGCTCATTTTGAACAATCCCTGCAAGCAAGCATATTACATTAGTTTTCGGGAATACCTTCACGCATTTGTGGCCCTAAATACAAGTAAAAGAGAGCAAATAATAGGTTAAAATCCCTACTTATCACAAGACTAATGAGATAATGGAACGTTGTAACATTCATAACAGGAGAATACGTCTCTTCATAATCGACACTAGGCCTTTGTAAAAATCATTGTGCAATAAGGCGTGCCTTATATCTTTGTACCTTATTTTTCTCACTCCTTTTACGTACCAAGACCCATTTATAGCCAACAAGTTTAACATCATTAGGTGTTTGGACTACATACCCAAAAACTTCACGTTTCGCAAGTGAATCCAACTCAGATTGGATTGTTTCTTGCCATTTTGGCCAATCAGATTGAGATTCAAGATCCTCATTATCTTGCATAATGCTAGATGCAACATTGTATGCAAAGACATAATCCACCACTATATTCATTCGATTCAAATTTGTCTCAATATCGATTGGATTTATTGATAGTTCCTTATTTTCTTAAGTCTCAGGCTCATCGATATCCTCATGAATCTCAGGATTGGTTAAATCATGGGTTTCTTTACGAGACTCTTTCGTAGTGTCATCTTGATCAATTATTTTCCTTTTCTAGGATTTCGATTCTTAGAACCCAATGGTCTGCTACGCTTTAGGCGTGCTTTTGACTCATTAGTTATGACGCTAGAAGATTTTCCAACATGGACATCAATACGGATTGGAACATTCTCTGCAAGGATATGTGATTTCGTTATCCTTTTCAGATCCGTAAATGCATCTAGCATTTGATTTGCTATTTTTCTGCAAATGGATAATCTTTTGCACATGTTTTTCACAAATAGAGGCACGTGAATCAAGATGATACAATGATGGATTTTTTCACACAATTTCCCGTTTGATTTCACCAATTTCTCCCCCTAATTTTGGAGAAAATGCCTCATCGAATCGACAATCTGCAAATCGAGTAGCGAACAAATCTTACGTTAATGTTTCGAGGTAGCGAATAATTGAGAGCGATTCAAACCCAACATATATTCCTAACCTTCTTTGGAGACCTATCTTGGTGAGATATGGCGGTGCTATAGGCGCATATACAGCGCATCCAAAAATATTTAGATGGGATATATTAGGTTCATGACCCAAAACTAATTGCAACGGGGAATATTTATGATACTTTATAGGTCTGAGACGAATTAGCATTGTTGCATGCAAAATGGCATGACCCCAAAGAGAAGTGGGTAATTTCGTTTTCATGAGTAACGGTCTTACTATCAACTGCAGACGTTTAATCAAAGACTCCGCAAGGCCATTTTGAGTGTGAACATAAGCTACATGATGTTCCGCTTTTATCCCAATTGATAAGCAATAATCATTAAGTGATTAGGATGAAAACTCAGCAGCATTATCAAGTCGAATAGACTTAATTGGATTATCGGAAAACTGTGCCCGTAATCGAATTATGTGTGCCATTAATTTTGCAAACGTCAGGTTGCAAGATGACAATAGGCACACATGAGACCATCTAGAAGATGCATCTATTAAGACCATAAAATATTTAAACGACCCACTAGGTGGGTGAATAGGTCCACAAATATCTCCTTGAATACGTTCCGAAAATGCAGGGGACTCAATCCCAACCTTTGTTGGTGATGGTCTACTAGTTAACTTGCCTTGATAACAAGAAGTACAAGAAAACTCATTATTTAAAAGAATCTTTAAATTCTTTAATGGATGCCCATTTGAGTTCTCTATAATTCTTCTCATCATAATTGATCCAGGATGTCCCAATCGATCATGCCAAATTACAAAAGTATTGGAATTAGAAACCTTTTGGTTTACGAAAAATGAGCCTCAATTGCACTAATTCTTGTCCAATACAGGCCACAAGATAAAGATGGGAACTTCTCAATAACCCTTTTCTGACCAGAGACATTCTTGGTAACGATGAGATATTCAAGATTATTCTCATCTATTGTCTCAATATGAAATCCATTTCGACGGATATCTTTAAAACTCAACAAGTTCCTCTTGGATTTGGAGGAGAACATCGCATTATCTATGATAAGTATTATTCCCTTAGGCAGAGTTATATTAGCTCTTCCAGAGCCTTCAGTTAGATTACTACTACCATAAATTGTAGTAACATCTGTCTTACACATACTTAAATGAGAGAAATATTTCTTCTCTTTCAATATTGTATGTGTTGTACATGAATCAATTAAGTAGATATTTTTACAATTGAACTTTGATCCAACTTTGCTTTGAAAGATATCCATATTTGCTTCCCATGGTTTGACATACAAAAGAAGTATATGAATAAATATTAGTATTTTTAGAGAAAAAGGAAAAGAAATAAAGTTAAACCAATAATTCAATAGTGACCTTTTAATGCATTTTCTGACTAATTCTAATTATTATACAAATAATTACGCATCAAAAATAATACAATTATAAGTACATTACACATATGACTAATACAACTATAACAAATTTATTTACATGTATAAGTTATTTGTATTTTCCTATACACTGTGTGAAAAATAATTGATCTGTGTAAGAAAGAACATACTTAGTTGCTTCTCTTTTCTTTATTCATAATATTTCATCCATGTACATGAAAAGAATTAAGGGTAAAGTAACAAAAGTTGTTCCAGGGTGCTTGTAAACATCTTCTTAAAGAGAATTAAAGTAACGTAAAGGAAAATCAAAAAGCGTTAAAAGATTAGTGAGACTAGGATACTAATTACTTAGATATTACTCCTTATTTGTGAAATTTATGAAATTTCGGAAATACATATATTTTTAAAAACTACATAAGAAGTATTATTAAGTGGAATAAAAATTACAAGATGTTTATTCATTAGATACTATGAATAGGAAAACATAAAAATCAAACTACTCAATCATCTTTAATCACAGATCCATCACCGATCGAGTGATTTATTTGTCCATCACGGTGCTCAAAAAAATCGGCCGCATCCAAGTAGGTGATGTCAAATTTATTTTTCTAGACAAAATTAGCGCCATGGGCTTTATTCTATAGAGATGCTTGATAAAGCTCAACTAAATATTTTAGTATGCGACAAATATTTGCCCAATGCCCTTTTCCGCCGTAACGATAACATTCAGTTTCTGAACCATTTTCCCTTGGCCTTTCTACTTTTGGTGGTTATTTTTCTTTGGGGGTGATTAACACCAGAAAAATTTCTTCCTTGGTCACGGCCACGACCTTTTCCACGCATAGAATAATGGGAATACACCTCATTCACTTCAGGTAATGGTGTAGACCCAGTGGGTCGATTTTCGTAATTTCTCATGAGCAAGTCATTATTTCGTTCAGCCACAAGGATAAGAGAAATTTACTCAGAATACTTCTTGAAACCTTTCTCTCGGTACTGCTGTTGCAAGACTATATTGGAGGCATGAAACGTTGTGAACATTTTTTCAAGTATATCATAGTCAGTGATAGTATCTCCACAGAGTTTCAATTTAGAAGTAATTCTGAACATCGCAGAATTATATTCAGAAACAGACTTAAAGTCTTGGAGCCTCAGATGAGCCCAATCATATCGTGCTTGTGGAAGAGTGACCAGCTTTAAGTTGTCATATCTTTCCTTTAAGTCATTCCACAAAATAAGTGGATCTTTGACTGTGAGATATTCTATCTTCAATCCTTCATCAAGGTGATGGCGCAAGAAAATCAAGGCCTTAGCACAATCTTGGGTAGATGCTTTATTTTTGTCTTTAATGGCGTCTCCAAGACTCATTGCATCTAAATGGATTTCAGCATCCAACACCCAGGTCATATAGTTCTTGCCCGAAATTTCAAGAGCAACGAACTTTCTTTTCATAATATCAGTCATAATTAAAAGAGGAGAAAAGTTATACCTTAGTCTTCTCAAAAAGCTTCTTGAGACGGTAGAGTCTTGTCACGACCCCAAATTTCCTCCGTAGGATGTCGTGATGGCACCTAGTCTCTAAGACTAAGTAAGCCTATCAATGCGGAATAATAATAAATATATAAAATAAATAAACTACAATTTCAAATCCCAAAACCCGGTAGAAATAAGTCACAAGCTTCTAAGAATTTATTCTCCATGTCTCTATACATCAGAGTCTAAAACAAATAAGGAAGACAACATAGTAAGATAGAAGGGGACTCCAGAGTCTGCGGATGCTGGCAGATATACCTCGAAGTCTCCTTGTACAGTTAGTTTACTGATGCCTGGTCTGATAAGATATACCTGGATCTACACAAAAAGATGTGCAGAAGCGTAGTATGAGTACACCACGGCGGTACCCAGTAAGTGCCAAGCCTAACCTCGGTAGAGTAGTGACGAGGTCAAATCATGCCCTACTAGAGAATAAATAATGACATGGTAAAATATTTAAACAATATAATAAGATAAAATGATAATGGAAATGAATCAAGTAGTATGTACAATTTAATTACACCAAATAATGGCAATTAGTATCTCGTGGAAACAAAACAAAATTTCATTTCAACTTCAAGAAAATCACAACAAATAATCAAAAGCAAATGCGGCCATAAATCAATATCAACAAGGGCACTCCCGAGCTACCACCTCGTAGTCCCAAATCATAAATAAATTCACAATATCTCATTTTCTTATCTCACCGCAGGAGCCTTCACAATTTATTTGAAAGAAAATATTTTTTTCGAAATAACATCCCACGTTTTAGCCATTCTTATCACACTGCATGACTTCTAGTAGTTCCCCTTACTAGCCACGCGTATCAAGCCACCCTTATCTCACCGTATACGTTTCAATACACAGACCTTATACCACCGCATGCGTATCAATATAACAATATATCACAATTTGCACCTCAAGTGCTCAAATAATTTAACTTGCCAAAATAATTCAACAACAATATTTTTCCAAAATAAAGAGCTCACAGCTCATCACAAAATAAATCATCAATAATATTTTTCCACAATATAGAGTTCACGGCTCCATCACAATGAGTACGAAAATCTTACAAAAATATTCAGGAATAAATAATTCAGGAAAATAATATTTAAAATCTTTAATACATTGCTTCAATATCAAATTTAAAAATATCAAATACTTCATATTAATAATAGTTAATTTAAAGAAAATCAACCTTCAAATAATGCACAGAATAAAAGAAATCAAGTTTCAACTAAACAAGTAAAACAATTAGCAGGAAAAGGTCAAATAAATTTAAGGTATATATTTCAGATTAATGATGAATAATATAACAAGATAAAATAATTTAATAAATGCGCAACAGTGATCTACACAATTTAAAAATATAATCTTTCATATTTAGCCCGTGTATACACTCGTCACCTCGTGTACATGACTTTCAACACATTTTGATAATCACATCAATACCAATCCTAGGAAAAAATTTTCCCACACAAGGTTAGACAAGTTACATACCTCGACTTGCTCCAATTTAACCAAGTATTATATTTTTTCTTTAATTTTTTGACTCCGATCGACTCTTATCTAGTCATAATTAATTCGATACATTCAACAAAAATTATAGGAATCAATTTCAAAAGAAAATACTATATTTTTCAATAAAATCTGAAATTAGCTCAAAAATAGCATGTGGAGCCCACGTTTCGGAATCCGGCAAAACTCATAAAATCCGATAACCCATTCAATTACGAGTTCAACCATACTAGTTTCACTCAAATCCGACTCTGGATCGACACTGAAAGCTCAAAAATTCGTTTCTCTAAGATTTCTGAAAGTTTCTCAAATTTCTTTCTCAAAACACTGATTAAATGGTGAAAACAATGATATATCTGTGTATATTGATAAAATCCGAGTTAGAATCACTTACCCCAATATTTTTCCTTGAAATTACATCAAAATCGTCTCTCCTCAAGCTCCAATTCGTCAAAAATGACAAATGGGACGAAGTCCCCTGTTTTTATAACTTACATATATATCAGGGAGCCCGATTTGTCACGCAGCCCGATTTTGACAGGGAGCCCGATTTGTCACGCAGCCCGATTTTGACAGGGAGCCCGATTTTCACAGGGAACCCAATTTTGACAAGGAGTTCGATTTTGACAGGGAGCCCAATTTTGACAGGGAACAGGGAGTCTGATTTTGATAGGGAGCCCGATTTTGACAGGGAGTCCGATTTTGACAGGGAGTCCAATTTTGACAGGGAGTCCGATTTTCACATAGAGCCCGATTTTGACAAGGAGTCCAATTTTGACAGGGAGTCCGATTTTGACAGGCATCCCAATTTTGACAGGGAGCCCGATTTTTGACAACATTTCCATCAAAAAAATTGCAGCATCTAAGTCCCACTTTTGATCCGTTAACCATCTGAAACTCACCCGAGACCCTCGGGACCTCAACCCAATACACCAACAAGTCCTAAAGCATCGTACGAACTTATTTGAAACCTTAAATCAAATCAAACAACGCTAAAATCATAAATCATACCCCAATTCAAGTTTAATGAAACTCAAGAATTTCCAACTTCTACATTCGATGTCGAAACTTATCAAATCAAGTCTAATTGACCTCAAATATTGTACACAAGTCATAAATGACATAATGGAGCTCTGAAAATTTTAGAACTAGATTCTGCCCCCATATCAAAAAATCAACTCCCCAGTCAAACTTTCAATTAAAATTTCGATCACGCTCCTAAGTCCAAAATCACCATACGGAGCTGTTGTAATCATCAAAATTCTATTTCGAGGTCGTTTGCACATAATTCGACATCCGGTCACTATTTGAACTTAAACTTTTAATTTTTCATCAAAATTCCATATCTCGGGCTAGGGACCTCGGAATTTGATTCCGGGTATACGCCCAAGTCCCAAATCACGATACGGACCTACCAGAACTGTCAAAATACTGATCCGAGTCCGTTTGCTTAAAATATTGACCAAAGTCAACTCAGTTGAGTTTTAAAGCTCTAATTCACATTTTAATCTATTTTTCACCTAAAAACTTTTTAGAAAATTTTACGGATTGCGTACGCAAGTCGAGAAATAATAAATAGTGCTTTTCTAGGTCTTAGAACACAGAATTAATCATTAAATTTAAAGATGACATTTTGGCACTCTTGACATCCATCTAGTGAATGGTGAATTCCATGTAAGCAGCAAAGGCTATGAGGAGTCTTATTGCTTCCAATCTTGCAACTGGAGCAAAGGTTTCATCATAGTCTATGCCCTTTTCTTGGCTATTTCCTTGAACCATCAATCTTGCCTTGTTCCTCGTAACTGTTCCATCCTCATCAAGCTTGTTTCTGAAGATCCATTTTGTGCCAATTACTGATCCGTCCAAGGGTCTTGGTACCAGATGCCAAACCTAACTCCTTTCAAATTGGTTAAGTTCATCCTACATTATATTTATCAAGTATGCATCCTGCGAAGCTTCAGCAATATTTTTAGGTTCGATAAGAAATAAGAAAGCATCAAAAGTACAAAGATTCTTTACTGAAGATCTGGTTTTGATTCCAGAGGCTGGATCAGTAATTATGTTTTCAATGGGATGAGAACTTTGATACTTGTACGATTTCACAACCAACTAGTTTCCCTTTGATGTTCCTTCAGTGTTTTGTTGTTATGGAACAGGTTCATGGACAGGTTCCATTGAGATTTGAGGATCATTTCCTCTTTGTTTTATTCCCCTTATTAGGTTGCTTTGGGTAGAAGGACATGTTCCATCACATGTTCCTTCTTCCAGTGCAGCTTCAGTCTGGGCTGTGGTTTCATTTAAGTTTCTCACCAGCCCAATTGCTTCATCATCATATTCATGTCTCTCAGAAAGAATGTTAGTTTCATCAAAAACCACATGAACACTTTCTTCAACACACGTAGTTTTTTTGTTATAGACCTTATAAGCTTTACTATGTGAAGAATATCCCAAGAATACTCCCTCATCACTTCTAGGATCAAACTTGCCTAGGAAGTCCTTACCATCGTTGTGCACAAAGCACTTGCATCCGAATGCCCTAAGATGGGATATATTTGGTTATCTCCCTTTAAGTAACTCATAGGGAGTCTTCTCAACATGAGGCCTAGTCATTCACCTATTTATGATGTAGTATGCAGTATTTACAGTTTCTGCCCAGAAACTATGGGGCAGTTTACTAGAAAGAAGCATAGTCCTAGTAATATCTTCAAGTGTCATATTCTTTCTTTCAACTACTCCATTTTGTTATGGAGTCCTAGGAGCATAAAAATTATGATTTATGCCATGTTCATCACAAAATTCAGCAAATTTAGCATTTTCAAATTCAGTGCCATGATCAGACCTAATTGATGCAAGTTGATTACCTAGTTGTTTCTGAGTTTTTCTAACAAAAGAAATGAACATGTCAAATCCTTCATCTTTAGATGTTAAAAATAATGTCCAAGTAAACATAGAGTAATCATCAACAAGCACCATCATATATCTTTTACCGCATCTGCTTAATGTTCTCATTGGACCACAGAGATCCATATGGACCAGTTCCATCATTATGGTGGTATTTATCACTTTCTTGCATTTAAAGGAGGATCTTACCTGCTTCCCCCTTGCACAAGCCTCACAAACTTTGTCTTCCTTGAACTTGATGTTAGGCAATCCTATCACCATGTCCTTGGAGGCTAATTTGTTGAGTTGACTCGGACTTGCATGTCCAAGTCTCTTGTGCCAAAGGAGGGGATCATTGTCCAACACACTTAAGCAAATGAGTTCATTTTCTGACAGTGTGGACAAATCTACAATTTATATATTGTTTACTCTTTTTTCCTACAAAACAATCTTGAGTGTGGTAAGATTAATCACAAAGCATATAATAGAGGTGAATACTACCAAGTTATCTCTATCACACAGTTGTGATACATTAATTAGACTGTATTTTAGGCCGTCTATCAAATAAAAATTCTCAATCGAGTGAGAGTCAGTCTTACCTACCTTACCAACCCCAATTATCTCATCTTTCTTCCCATTTTCAAAGGATACATTACCTCATTTGAGGTCCTCGAGTGAAAGGAACTGGTTCTTGCTTCCTGTCATGTGCTTTGAGCAGTCACTATCCATGTACCATATTTGGTTGCTCCCCTTCATTTGGACCTACAAAAGAAAATTAGGGGTTAGTCTTAGGAACCCAAACTAGTTTGGGTCCCTTTCTATAGACAAAATGATGAATCAAATTCTTTTTAGCCCAAACTGACAGCCTATTTTTCCTTTGAACAAACTCTTTATTCTTTTGACTAGCCTTTTTTTTTACAGTGCATTCACTTTTATAGTGACCAGTCTTACCACAGTGTGTGCAAACTTTATTTTCAGGAAGTGTGAGATACTTGCTTTTGGGATCCCATTTAGATGGCAGATTCCCAAAGCCAATTCCTATTCTATTACTACTATGATGATCCTGTAGCCATGACAGTGCATCAGAGGACCTGTTCCATTTACAAGTTCTGTCTAGTTCATGCTTGACCTTGCCTAGATCCTCTGTCAAAATTCTTACTTGCTCATTCTTTTTATACAACTCATCTTTTAGTTTACCTATATTTTCTTCTAGAGTGAGTTGTGTGCAATCAACTGTCTTCTTACTTGTTCCCAATTTCAGTTTTAGGTTTTCAGATCTAAGTTCTAGGACATTTGATTCAAATGCATGAACTTGGTTCTTTAGTGCTCTAGTTTCACTTACAGTCTCGCTAACTCTAAGTTCCAGGTTCTTACACTTTGCTTTTAAAATCACACATTCCTTAGACAATTGTTCCTTTTCATTGTTTATATCCCCAGATTCATCAATGAAATCTAGAAGTAACTCAAATAGACTTTCTTTAGACAAAAACTTTATCTTGTCTTTCAGATAGATTATACTTACTTCAGATTCCTCATCGGATTCTCCAATTGCCATAAATGCTTGTTCATCTCTATCTTCATCATCTGAGTCCTTATTTGAGCTTTCTCCCCAAACAGCAACCATAGCCTTTGTGATCTTGTTCTTCTTGGGATGAACATGTTCTTTCTTTCTGTTTCTCCGTTCAGCTCTTTCCTTCTTCCATTCAATTTTCCATTGAGGGAAGTTTTTGATGTGGTGATCAGTCTTCCCACACTTGTAGCATCCCTCATTGGTATATTTTTTAGGAACCCTTGATTTGTTGTAGCCTCCATGTCACGACAAAATATTCTCACCTTCGGACCGTGATGACGCCTAATATTTCACTTGCTAGGCAAGCCAACGTTAGAATAATATTAACAATTTTTAAATAATTAATAAATTATTAATAATCAAAGAAACAAATGCTGAAACAAAGTTTGAAACATAATGAATAATCCATAAAAACAACGTTGTCTAAATACCATCCCAGAATTGGTGTCACAAATGCACGAGCTTCTAGATAAATACAAATAAAAGTCTGAATAAAATAAAGTTGTCTAGAAATAAATACACAGCTAAAGTAAAATAGATGGGGACTTCAGAACTGCGGACGCCATGCAGTTATACCTCAAGTCTCCTCTGGTAGCTGAAATCCGAGCAAGTCTACGGTACGCCGCTGAGACCAACTCCAAAATCTGCACAAGAAGTGCAAAGTGTAGTATCAATACAACCGACCCCATGTACTGGTAAGTGCTGAGCCTAACCTCGACGAAGTAGTGACGAGGCTAAGGCGGGTCACTTACATTACCTGTACGCAATATTAATAACAATAACAATAATAGAAATAAATCAGGTAACTCATTTATTCAAATTGGGTCATCATTAATCATTTTTTTTTATTTTATTAACTAAAACCTCATTGCAAGGGTAATATTGTAACCTTTGACGAAAAATAAATTAAGAAGGCATAAGATTCAATTCTTCAGTTTGTGTTATTTCACAAAATTTTTAGAATCATAATAAAAGTATAGCTAATTCTATTTTTGTCTTCTCAGAAAAACTTAACAAAAATATTTTCAGAAAAGCTCTTACATCTTCAAGAGTGATGTGTTATTACACAAACTAACAAGAAAGTATAATAACTTGTGAATTTAAGCTGATATAATTATAAAACTGCAACAAAATTTAAGTAGTGAATATAATAGAACGATGATTGAGGACCCTATGAGACATAGTTTCTTGTTTTATTGAGTTCGCAATATAGGATGAATATCTTTCAATTTCTAGAGCTTAACCTTTATTTTATAACTAAAATATGTTTTTAAATAATTTTTATATAATTGTTTTTAAAATATTATTCATTGAGTTAGGATTCGCACGCAAAGCGCGTACTCTAAGACTAGTTATATTAAAAGCATGAAACCCTTAACTTAAAAGTTAAATTAACAAATTATCCCTTTTATTAAACTAAATATCCTAATTAATTTTGAAAAAGACAAAGTATGTGTGAAGAAAAGCCAACGCTGCAGCCTTCAAACACTTAACAGCCACAACGCTTCAGATAAACTTGTCAGGCTTGTGTGCTAAATTACTTTATTGTTTTTCGTTTTTGACTTGTGAAGTTGTGATACAACAAGGGTAATACATCAAGTTGGCCCGAACACCACGGTTATCAAAAAAAAAAAAGGGCAATACATGCCTTCAGGTAACAAAATATTATTGTAATTACTTATGATCTATCCCATATGACTGTTTATTTTTTTTCCTGTTCTTATTTTAACCCATTGCTCTGGGTTAATTCGATTATGTATCCAAATCTTCCAACTATGATTTTCATGTGCAGTCACAATTTTTTTTTGTTTTTTTTTTCAAATCTTTAAACTTTTGATGTAATAACATGTCATTGTATCCATAGTAGCATGAGATATAGTTCTGCTTTAATCATACATAAACATGTACGAGTTTTTGTTCAAAGCCTTAAATTTTTTAATAAATTAAAATTTTTAACCTCGACAAAAAAGTCATTGTACGACTGTCCATATTGATCATTTAATTGGACTTTATTCTTTCACGTATAAATATGAATTACTCAATTTTTTTATTATATTAATTTTTAAAAAATCGTGTACTACATGAGTAACGACTCGGCCGGTCGTTTTGAGAATTTAAGTCTTGTTCGGCAGCATAAGGCCCTGAGCAGCTTCGTACTATGTGTATTGACTTGCGTGCGTGGTTGAATTCAGTTACCGGATGATTCGGAGTGATTTGGGACACTTGGTCCCTAAAACGAAAGTTTAAATCTTAGGATTTTGACCGTAGTTGGAACTGTGTGAAGATGACTCCGGAATGGAGTTCCGTCAGTTTCGTTAGCTCCGTTGGGTGATTTTGGACTTAGGAGTTAGCTTCGTTGGGTGATTTTGGACTTAGGAGCGTGTCCGAATTGTGAATCTGAGGTCTGTAGCTGATTTAGGCTTGAAATGGCAAAAGTCGAATTTTTGGAGTTTTGGACCGAAAGTGGACTTTTTGATATAGGGGTCGGAATGCGATTCCGAGAGTTGGAACAACTCCGTTATGTTATATGGGACTTGCCTGCAAAATTTGACGTCATTCCGGGTTGGTTTGATAGGTTTCAGCACGAGTTTTAGAAGTTGAAAGTTTTGAAAGTTCATAAGTTTGATTCGTGGAGCGATTTGTATTTTCGGCGTTGTTTGATGTGATTTGAGACCTCGAGCGAGTCCGCGTTAGGTTATGAAACTTGCTTGTGTGTTTAGACGGGGTCCCGGATGCCTCAGATGTGTTTTGGATGGGCTACGGACCATTTCCTTCTATTTTTGAACTCCTGGTTCTAATCTGATGTCCTTCTTCGCGATCGCGGAGATACTTTCGCGTTCGCGAAGTGTCTCTGCCGACCGCCTCAATTTCCTTCTTGGCGTTCGCGTAATACGCCTCGCGATCGCATAGCTGTACACATTTCCTTTATCGCGTTCGCGTCCCCCAGTCCGCGTTCGCGTAGTAGAAACCATGCCCTAAGCACTGGAGGTCGTTACTCTTCGCGTTCGCATAACTCCTTCCGCGATCGCGGAAGCCTATCTTCCCCCTTCTTCGCGTTCGCGTGCCGTTTCACGCGTTCGCGTAGCCCAGTTCCTGGGCCATTATTTTTTTCCCTCTTTACGATCGCATCTCCTCTTCCGCGATCGTGATGCTTTCAGGCCTGGGCAGAATATAAGTTTTCCAAATCGAGAGTTAGGCCATTTTTATCACATTTCGTTTGACTTGTAGAGCTCGATTTTGAGTGATTCCTTGTGGGTTTTTCAAGCAAATCGATTGGGTAAGTGTTATTCACCTAGGATTTATTTATTTCCATGATTCTATCTTTATTTTTATCATTTAATTTGTGTTTTGAGTTGAGAAAAATGGTGGTTTTTGAAGAAATATTTAGAATGAAAAATTACGATTTGAGGAACGAAATTGTATCGGAATTTGATGATATTAGTATGGTTAGACTCGTGAGTGAATGAGTGTTCGTATTTTGTAACTTTTGTTGGGTTCCGAGACGTGGGCCCCACGAGAAACTTTTGGGTTAAATTTCGAATTTCTTGTATAAAACTTGTATTTTCATATGAAATTTATTCCTACAATTTGTGTTGATTGAATCGAATTAATTATGACTAGATTCGAGCCGGTCGGAGTCAGAAAATCGAGGAAAGGGTATACTACTTGACTGAATGAGCGCAGTTTGAGGCAAGTATCTTGCCTACCCTCGAGTGGGGGAATTAACTCTTAGGCATTGAGTCTTATGTGCAATTTGTGCAATTGAAAATCATGTACGCGATGTGACTGTCACACCTCCTTTTTCCGAGGGGATAGGGAAGTTTTTCCAATTAAAGTGACATTAATCGAAATAGGATTATTTATTTAATTCAGAGTCGCCACTTGGAATAATTTTAAGGTGTCCCAAGTCACCGGTTTATTTTAAAATCCCAAATCGAGGAAATTTGACTTTTATTTATGGTCTGCGAACACAGAAGATCGGGTAAGGAATTCTATTAACTCGGGAGAAGGTGTGAGGCACTCCCGGATTACGTGATTTTAGCACGGTCGCTTTAATCATACCTTGTTTAGTTGTTTGTTTTAATTACGTATTTTAGAACCTATGTGCATTTACCCTTTTTTACCACTTTTAATTATGGCGTTTTATTGATTTAATCTTTGAAACGGACCACATGTGTGTAAATCCGCTTTATTTGGGGCGTTAAAATTGTATCACGCGTACGTATACACAATTGATCATGCTTTATTAATCTTAAGATTGTTTGGCCAAAGTCGCGCGAACTCGTACTTGGATTTATTTGTGAAAATTAAAATTATGTCACGCGAACGTGTACATAATCACGATAAAAGATTAAAAACGCGCCTAAAGCATTCTAGCGTATTCAAAGATTGTTTATTTTTCTTTCCCTGTTTTCCTAAGGTTTGAGATTGTGTGTGGAGGTCCAAAGTCATGGAATCATTATGATAAAGACACATTGATGCCAATATATAAAACGGATGTATGGGAAATTCAAAAAAATACACTAAACTTGTTCAATATTAACTACGGGAGATATTGGGGAGGAAATGACTTTAATTTCACTTTTTTCATCCTTGATTTCTTAATTCTTTATGGTCAGCGATTGGACAGTAGTGCTAGAGGTCACGTTTAATTAAGGAATTGCACTGGACTTCTATCAAATAACGGGTGAATGCCATTGGGCTTGCATTGAAACTCAGGCGCGGGCCTGCATGCGCCTACAGTAATCCCAAATCAACTTCGTAGGCTTCAAAAGAGTTTGGGCTTCTGGAGCAAGCCCACAGTACTGGGTACTGGCCATGGGCACCAAGACAAACACAATTCATGGTCTAAGAAACTCTATTCAGCACATAATTACGGAGATTCAACAATTGGTATTCGCGAATTATAAGATTTTCTAATCTAAAAACTAATTTCATGCTTCTGTTACATGCTAGATGAAACTCTAGTTGAATTTAGGGAATATACACAAATAGCAACCATTCACATACTAATTTTTGCTAATCAAGAGTCCAGTTCATATTAGGTTTATTTCAAATATTCCATTCGAATTTATAGTTAAACAGTGAAGGAGTATTCAATCGAACATATAGATGACCAAAATTTAGGCAGATTTTATAATGCTATGATATATGTATGGCGGTTACATGATTTGAGATTAAAATCAGTACCTGAACAGCAGCGAAACAGTCCACAATTAGACAAGTAAAGATAGAGATGAAGATGAACAGAACTTAACAAAACAGAAGCAGCAAGTTCAGCAACAAACAGTCCTTTAACAGCTCGATTTAAACTTGAAAATCACAGGGATTACACAGTAGATCAGCTGAGAGAAGTAGTGAATCTGCGTTTCTGTTCTAGATGGGAGTGAAGGGAGAGAGAGCGTGAGGAAGAAGGGGCACCAATCTGAGGGAGTGAGATCAGAGAGTCCCCACTATAAGTGCAGTGTGTATTGTCTATAAAAATCCCTAGAAGTGTGGGCATGGGGGGATATTTGTTGCATATTGGGCTTCAAAATCTGGCCCAGTTCGGTTTGTTAAGCCAACTGGGCAGCCCCAATTCCTCTCTAATTTCAAACTAAACACTTAATTTGTTATTCTATTTTGAGTTAACTTTATAAAATCAAACTAAATATCTGTTTGACACTAACTAGTTTCTTACCTAATTATCACTACAACTAGATGAAGATGAACTAGTCAACTATTTCTAAAGAGACTAAAACGTGCAACAAAAGGATTAATGCATTATTATCTACATTTTTTTTATTCATTTTTATTTTTATATTTTTTATATATATTTTAAGATGCCACTATATGCAATTAAAAACTAGTCACACAATAAAGTTAAGGAATGAAAGACAAAACATATATATATATATATATATATATATATATATATATATATATATATATATATATATATATATATGCAGTTTTATGTTTTAAAGTACTCCTAAATGTGCAAATAAAATGCAAAATCAATTAGACAAAAAATAAAGAAAAAATCTTAAAACTCTATAAAAAATTAAAAGCTATTTTTTGAGATTTTTAGGAGTAATTTATATCGGGAAAAAATTACGTGCTCACAGTGACGAGTACATACTTGGGTTATATGTGCAAATTACATTGATTAAAATCCTTAAACGCCCTTATGTATTAAATGAAAAATTATTGGTACTTATTAAATCATTTAATTGTCTTGCCTAAATTCTTATTTTGTTGGATTTGCTTCTATATGATGTTTTGGTGGGATTGCCACCTTGATTCTTACGTGAAATATTAATTGTTGAGTTGTTCACTTTCTGGATATATTTTTGTGCACTATATGGTCGAGCCATGGGCTCCTTATTATGGAAATTTATGTATTATTGAATTTTGTGGCAAATTATAATATTTGAGCACTTGATGTGCAATCTGTGATAAATTATAATATTTGAGCACTTGATGTGCAAATCTGTGATAAATTATAATATTTGAGCACTTGATATGCAATCTATGATAAATTATAATATTTGAGCACTTGATGTGCAATCTATGATAAATTATAATATTTGAGCACTTGATGTGCAATCTGTGATAAATTATAATATTTGAACACTTGATGTGCAATCTGTGATAAATTGTAATAATTGAGCACTTGATGTGCAAATCTATGATATGTTGTAATATTTGAGCACTTGATGTGCAAATCTATGATATGTTGCAATAAATTATAATATTGGCACGTTATTTTGTTGGAAAGTTTTGTTCGGGTGTTTGCACGAAGTTTCTGTCGTGCTATTCTTACTATTGATTTTATGCACATGCGGCGTGACAAGGCGGTATATATATATATATATATATATATATATATATATATATATATATATATATATATATATATATATATTTGGGTTTGCGCATGTGGCGAGACAAGGTGAGAATATTATAATGCGCGTGCGGCGTGACAAGGCGGGCATTTATATTATTATTGCACACGTGTCGAGACAAGGTGAGTTATATCGGGAATTGAATTGTGATGATTTGTGATAACCTCGGGGCATTGTTGTTGTTGCATATTTACTTTTGGGACTACGAGACGGTATCTCGAGAGTACCCTTTTTGTTGACATCTCTCTATTGTTGCACTTATCGTTGGTTATTGTATTTTCGTGTTAGGACAACCCTTGTGATCTGCTGTGATGTATTATTTGATTTTCACTATGTGTTTGTATTCCTTGTTGTACTATGTTGGCTTGGACTTTTTAGTAGGAGACTCTGAAGATTTATATTCTTGGTTTTTACCGATTTTGACGACCGAGTTAGTATAAATAAAAGAAGTTACTATTATATTTTAAATTAATAAGTTTTACATCCGGAGCAATAGATTATCTGATATTTTATTTAAATTGAAATGCCATTTTTGTTTACTCAAACTATTTCTAAAATAAACTCATTTTTTTGTTGAATTTTTACTTGGTTTAAAATTTGTAACCTTACTTTATTAAAAATAATTAATCGTGTGAATTTTATGTATTAAAATATTTAGCACGAGAGTTGTTCGTGCGGTTGTGATAGGGATATGGGCACGAGATGCCGTGAGAATATGACAAGGGGTTGAGAACCGTACCTTATGATTATGATATAAGATAATTATTTGAACGAGTTTTTATATTCGAAGAATACTTATTGGAAGAAATATATTTGGAGGGTATTCATTTGAAGAGATTATATGTGACAGACTTGTTTAATAGGCTATACTTGTATTTTTCTTATTTGTGAGAGTAATAATTGTGGTGTTCTTATTGCCTTGCTGTTTATATCACTGCTGTTTGTTCTCAATTATTTTAGTATGGCACAGATTATTTGACTAGTGAGTGTCTTGATTGTACCTCATCACTACTCCACTGAGGTTAGTCTTGATACTTACTGGGTACCAACTGTGGTGTACTCATACTACACTTCTGCACATTTTTGTGCAGAACCAGGTAAATGTGGAGTCAGTTGATCATTAGCTAGATGTGCAGATTGTTGTTGTGGAGGCTCATGGTAAACCTGCTGCTGCGTTCGCAAGTTTCGGAGTCACCTTCTGATTTGATTTGTATTCAGACTGTTTACTTTATTTCAAACAGTTGTATTTAGAAAATTGTAATAAATTCTGTAGAGCTTATGACTTGTACTACCGATTTTGGGAATTGTAAATTTTATAGAGATTTCCATTTCAAAAATTATTATTGTTATTTAGTAAATATTAGGCTTACATAGTCCCTAAGATTAGGTGTCATCATGATACCCAGTGAAGAAAAAATTGGATCGTGACAACAAGACTCGACATAAACGTAAAAATTGGTCCCATACGATTATGCATATAGTCGGACCTCTTGTGGATTTGACTATTATTTCCACGTCTAATGCAAGTAATTGTCGATACCCTTCTAGATAATCAAAATACCCAACTTATCCTAATAATAAGAACTAATATCTATAAAAAAAAGAGAGAAGAAAACCGGTATAAGTGTCTCTTCTTGAAAAGTTGTGTTCCTCCAAATTACTTCGCAATAGTTATATTTAAATAAAAGGCATATTCTTTTTCTAACCATGTGCTTTAATACACAAAGAATACGTTCTTCCTTTAATCGACAACAAACGTCTAATGCAAATTTTATTTATGTATATTCAGTTTGCTAGGATAAATGATAGCATAGCCTTCCTCAATGTCGACTCCTGCGTGTTACTTCTAAACATTTTTTGTTGAGTAGAAGTTATTGATAAAATAAAAGGAGGTGAATGACATATAAATTGGAACTTGTAGAAGTTCCTAGAGCATATATATGTAAAACTCACTGGATTATATAACAAGTTCCCATAGCTGAAAAATCATTAAATAAAAAAGTGATGAAACTATAGAAGCACATGCTTAGAATAGTTGCAGTAGACGTATTTTATGTGCAGAAAAATATGGATACATATCATAGAAACACAAGTGTTTGTATAGTTCAACTTTTGATTTGGAAGAACCAAAACCAATTTGAAAATGTTTAAGAAGACTCTGCCCTGAAGTTCATGATTCCCTTATAAATATGTACCACAGTAATATATTAATTATTGTTACGAGACATCTGTTGGATTAAACTTTTTGGACTTGGACATTTTCACTTTCCTTATTGTTTTCTTCATTTTGCGAAATGGTTTCAACTCCTTATTTTCGACATTTTTACTCTATTTTCATTAGATTACAATCATAATCCTTTATGCTTATTTGTGTAATCAGGCATCATTATGTGTGGAAGGTTGAGATCAGGGGCGGCTCTAAGGCTTTGGGCAGTGAGGCCATTGCCTTGGGCCCCCAAATTTTGAATGCCCCAAATTTATTTTAAATTATTATATATTATATAATTTATATAAATAATTAAAATATAGAAAAGTGTTAGGGTATGTTTTTTGTTACTTGATTGAGGTTATTTTATACAATAAATTTATAAATTATGATAATTTTCTTCCCTCATTAATTAGTATATTTGACAAGAGTGGGTTGCTCCAGTGGTGAGCACCCTTCACTTCCAACCAAGAGGTTGTGAGTTCGAGTCACTCCAAGAGCAAGGCGGGGAGTTCTTGGAGGGAGGGAACTGAGGGTATATCGGAAACAACCTCTCTACTCCAGGGTAGGTGTAAGGTTTATGTACAAACTACCCTCACCAGACCCCACTAGTGGGATTTATACTTGGTTGTTGTTATTGTTGTTGCTTCACTCTTCAATTTTAATTTTATCTTTTATATATAGGAATTAAGTTATATATATTGACAACATAATAAATTTCTTTTATAATGTTCTCTGAAACAACATGAACACAAAAGCATTCATCCACCAATTTTCTTTGAGTGTAATTCGACATATTATATTAGGTTATTTACAATTTATTTTAGATATTCACCCATAAGTGCTACTTAATAGAATGAACTACAATCACCATTTAAATTGATAAGACGGAGTAAATATTTTTTATACCGTCAATACTCAAAACTTAAGTTATTACGTTATGTACGTTTATTTTATTTTTTTCTTGTTTGTGATGATAGCCGAATCAAAATTTTCACTTTGAGTTCTGGACCTCAATATTCGATAGTTCACCGTTTTATTTTTTGTGCTCTTTTTCCTAAATTATTTTTTGAAATTCACCTTTTTGTCTTAAATGATTTATTTGTTATTTAAAAAGTAAATTTTATTGTTAGTGTAAATATTTTATAAAATAAATTTAAGGGCCTCCGAAAATAGTTTCGTCTTAGGTCCCGAGATCTGTTGAGCCGCCCTTGGTTGGGATGAATACGTGTTGTATGTTTAGGAAAAACGGAAAATTCAATCTTTGGATCCAAATTATCACTAGGGTATATTGAAGTCAGAAAATAGCAACCAACCTTGAGAAGACAATTAGGCCAAGCCAATTGATATTAGTATGGATGAAGGATATGAAAAATATCACAAATGACAGGAAGAACAGAAATAGAGTTGGTCGAATTAAGAGTATGTTTTTTGACTTTATTCATAAAAGATCTTAAGATTACACGAGAATACTAGTTTTTGGTGCATTTAAATTTATAATTTAGTGTTAAATTAAATTAAATATTTCAAATGTATATAACTAATTTTTAATATATATAAATATTTAAAAAAGTATATGGAATTTACGTGCAACGCACGTGTAGAGAGTATAGTATATATATATATATATATATATATATATATATATATATATATATATATATATATATATATATATATTAGTGTATATTTTCTTTTGGGGTTTTCGTAGGATAATGATTCCTTCAAAGTATCCAATAAACGTTCGGGTCTTCTTAATTTGATTGATTAATTTTCGCACAGATAGAGGAACATGAGATTTTTTTAATGTATCAACATGGTTACGAGAGATATGTTATAGTTCTCATCAATAATTAATAAAATGGAAAATAATTAGAAGCTGATTATGGGATATGTTTCCCCTTTAATAGGAAATATAGCGTATTTGTAGAGTATATTTTTTATACGTAGAATATATTATTTTATTATTAGTTGTAGATTATGAAATATTTTATAAATCCATAAGTATTTATGAAAATTTCGTAAAAATAGCACGGGCTAGCCAGTTTTTTGATTGGTCATTCAAAAATAGTCAGTGTTTGCCAAGTTATTGAAAAATAGTCATTATTTTGCTGCAACAGAGATTGGTACAACATAATATACTGGAGTTCGGTGCACCTGAGTATGAACTTCCAGTATATTATGCTGGAACTCCAACACGCGGAAAGTTCAAGCATAATATACTGGAGATTCGAGCACCTGTGTATGAACTTCCAACATATTATACTGGACCGGTATACTTTGCTGGAGTTCTAGTATACTTATGCTGGAACTCCATTACATTATGCTGGAGTTCCAATATACTTATGTTGGAATTCCAATATAATATGTTGGAGTTCCAGTATACTTATGTTGGAACTCCAGTATAATATATTGGAGTATTTTCCGAATTTTAAGCAATGTTTTCGTTTAAATTTATTTTTACATGAAAAGTGACTAAATTTCGATTACTTTTGAAAGTGTGACTATTTTTGAATTACCACTTGAAAATCTGATTATTTTTTTATTTTTCTCCCCAAAATTTCCCATTTCTTATTGCAAATGATAGCCCACCGGATTAGAAACCCATTAACCGTGTCCGCGTTGATTATTCTTTCAATTGTCAACAAGTTCAATACCTTATTTCTTCTTGCTCTTATTTTCTCTTTCATATTTTATTTATTTATGAGGCTTAAATTCAAGATTCCCTGGTCAATATCTTTTGTGTAGTTCGTTGATAAGAGGTTGGATTTTCTAGGAGTTTAAAAAAATGGTGTTGGTGTTATATTTTAGTAGTAATTTGGTGCATTTAATGCATTAAATATACTCCCTCCGTTCACTTTTATTTGATACGTTTTGACTTTTCACGTCCCTTAAGAAATAATAAATGAAGTGCATAATTTACCATGATATTCATATTAATTGATACATATTTTATTAGATTTGACAAAATGAGTTGAAATGAGTAATAAATACTATGAGTATAACATGAAAAAAAATTTATCTTCTCTTAATATGCGTAAGTGACAAATAAAAAATAATAATAATAATAAATGCCAAGTAAAAGGACAGGAGAAAGTAATAGGCGCAGTACGATCATTACCAAAGTTCTGAGTCCTCTCCCTGTACACTAATCCTCTTTCTTCTTTCATTCTTTAAATTTTTACAAGTTTAAGACGTGTGTCACTTTTCTAGTGATATTAAAGTATACTTGTCCACAGATAAAGTTGTTATACAAGCTAACTTCAAGTTATTTATTTTGTCTTTGTTTTATTTTCTTCCATTTGTTCTCTCTCTATCTCGCTATCAATTCTGCTTCGATACTTGAATTTTTTCGTGATTACAGAAATTTGAGGTGAAAGAACTAGGTTTGGAAAAAGTTACTAACATTTTTATGAGTTTAAATGCTGTTGTCGTTTTTTAGTTTCTTCTTTTTGTGGATTGCAATTTTTGTTGAAGTGGCTGCTTCTTTTTCTTCTTCATCCTCTTCCTCATCTTCTTTCTAGGTTTTAATAGTGTTTGGGAGTTAAAATCTTTTGAAATGGATATGGATTGTGGGTTGAAATTTTAATAGGGGTTGGAAGATGCTTGTATAGTAATTGTGTATATATATATATAATAAAGTTATCATATATAATTGACATTGTGGTTAAGCCAAGTCGTAAGTTAGTAAATATCAATAGTATATTGTAACTTTATTCTATATTTGACTATATATTTGGATTAAAGGATAATTTTGAATTAAAATAAAAAATAAATTTATCTTTTGTTATCATGTAATCACACTTAATTCGGTTAATGATCATATGCAATCATGTTAGGAACTTTTGTTATCTCTTTTAATTATTTAAATATTATTTCGTCTCTCGCAAAAAAGCAAAAAAAAAAAAGACTACTCCATATAAATATAAAACTCTTTCACATTTAAAACCTTATAATTATATTTCTTTAAAACACTATAGCTAGATTTTAATAAAGTAATTTTTTTTTTAAAAAAAATATAATATATAGAGTACACATCTATATTTATCCAAAGAACAAGAAAGAGTTTAAAAATCGAATAAAAGTTTACTTACATATATAATGAAGTAAATCTACATGCCGGAGAAAAAAACATCACAAAATTAGTCAATATTAAAACAAAGTTAATTTTTATTATAAGAAATATCAAATTATGGTGGATGTCTACCCTTCCTCCATGATATTCATCTCAAATGTTTAATGGCATATTCAATGACATATTTTCCATGTTTAATGACATATTTTTTTCACTTTTCATGCTTATATAAAGACCTTGTAATAGATAGAAAAATACACTCAATTGAAGAAGAAATAAGAATCTCTTCTCTCTTTCTCTCTATATATATCTCTTAACTTATTTTTTCCTTGTTCCATATTGTTACTTTGAGTTATATTTTATAACACGTTATCAACACGAGACTTGTGATGACCCAAAATGTCATCTTTAAATTTAATAATTAATTATGTGTTCTAAGACCTCGAAAAATACTATTTAACGTTCCTCGGCTTGCGTGCGCAATCCGTAAAATGAAAGTTTTTAGGTGAAAAATGGATTAAAATGTGAATTAGAGCTTTAAAACTCAATTGAGTTGACTTTGGTCAATATTTTGAGCAAGCAGACTCGGATCAGTGTTTTGACAGTTCCGGTAGGTCTGTATCGTGATTTGGGACTTGGACATATGCCCGGAATCAAATTTCGAGGTCCCTAGCCCGAGATATGGAATTTTGATAAAAAATTAAAAGATTAAGTTCAAATAGTGACCGGATGTCGAATTATTTGCAAACGATCACATAATAGAATTTTGATGATTCCAACAGTTTCGTATGGTGATTTTGGACTTAGGAGCGTGATCGGAATTTTATTTTGAAGTTTGACCGGGGAGTTGGCTTTTTGATATCAGGGTCGAAATTTAGTTCTGAAAATTTTTACATCTCCGTTATGTCATTTATGACTTGTGTGCAAAATCTGAGGTCAATCGGACTTGATTTGATAGGTTTCGACATCGAATGTAGAAGTTGAAAATTCTTGAGTTTCATTAAACTTGAATTGGGGTGTGATTTGTGATTTTAGCGTTGTTTGATTTGATTTGATTTGAGGTTACAAATAAGTTCGTATGATGTTTTAGGACTTGCTGGTGTATTTGATTGAGGTTCCGAGGGCCTCAGGTGAGTTTCAGATGGTTAACGGATAAAAAATGGGACTTAGCTACTGCAAAAGCTGCTGCAATTTTTCTACTGAAAATGCTGTAAAAAATTGGGCTGCCTGCCAAAATCGGGCTCCCTGTCAAAACCAGGTTCCATGTCAAAATCGGATCGGGCTGTCAGTCAAAATCGGGCTCCTTGTCAAAATCGGGCTCCCTGAAAAATCGGGCTCCCTAACAAATATGTAAGTTATAAAAACATGGAACTTCGTCCCATTTGCCATTTTTGACGAATTGGAACTTGAGGAGAGGCGATTTTGATATATTTTCAAGCAAAAATATTGGGGTAAGTGATTCTAACTCGGATTTGGTGAATATACACGAATATATCACTGTTTTCACCATTTAATTAGTGGTTTAAGATAGAAATTTGAAAAACTTTTAGAAATCTCATAGAAACGAATTTTTGAGATTTCGGTGTCGATCCGGAGTCGGATTTGAGTAAAACTTATATGGTCGGTCTAGTAATTGAATGGGTTATCGGATTTATTGAGTTTCACTGAATTTCGAGATGTGGGTCCCACAAGTAATTTTTGAGCTAATTTCGGATTTTATTAAAAAATGTAGTATTTTCTTATGAAATTGATTCCTATAATTTTTGTTGACTGTATCGAATTAATTATGACTAGATACGAGTCGATCGGAGTCGAAAAATCGAGAAAAAAGTATAATACTTGGTTAAATTGGAGCAAGTCGAGGTAAGTGACTTGTCTAACCTTATCTGGGGGAAATTTTCCCTAGGATTGTTATTGATGTGATTATTAAAATGTGTTGAAAGTCGTGTACACGAGGTGACGAGTGTGTACACGGGCTAAATGTGAAAGATTATATTTTTAAATTGTGTAAATCATTGTTGCACATTTATTAAATTATTTTATCTTGTTATATTCTTCATCATTGATCTGAAATATATACCTTAAATTTGTTTGACCTTTTCCTGCTAATTGTTTTACCTGTTTAGTTGAAACATGGTTTTTTTTATTCTGTGCATTATTTGAAGGTTGATTTTCTTTAAATAAAATATTATTAATATGTGTATTTGACATTTTTAAATTTGATATTGAAGCAACGTATTAAAGATTTTGAAATATTTTTTTCCTGAATTATTTATTCCTGAATATTTTTGTAAGATTTTCGTACTCATTGTGATGGAGCCGTGAGCTCTTTATTGTGAAAAAAGATTATTGATGATTTATTTTGTCATGAGCCGTGAGCTCTTTATTGTGAAAAAATATTGTTGTTGAATTATTTTGGCAAGTTAAATTATTTGAGCACTTGAGGTGCAAATTGTGATAATGATACGCATGCGGTGGTATAAGGTCTGTGTATTGAAACGCATGCGGTGAGATAAGGGTGGCTTGATACGTGTGGCTAGTAGGGGGAACTACTAGAAGTCATGCGGTGTGATAAGGATGGCTAAAACGCGGGATGCTATTTCGGAAAAAATATTTTCTTTAAAATAAATTGTGAAGGCTCCCGCGGGATGCTATAAGGAAATGAGATGTTGTGGATTTATTTATAATTTAGGACTACAAGGCGGTAGCTCGGGAATGCCCTTGTTTATATTGATTTATGGCCGTAGTTGCCTTTGATTATTTGTTGTGGTTTTCTTGAAGTTGAAAGGAAATTTTGTTTTGTTTCCACGAGATATTAATTTCCATTATTTCGTGTAATTAAATGTGGCATACTACTTGATTCATTTCCATTATCATTTTATCTTATTATATTGTTTAAACATTACCTTGTCATTATTTAGTCTCCAGTAGGGCCTGACTTGACCTCGTCACTACTCTACCGAGGTTAGGCTTGGCACTTACTCGGTACCGCTGTGGTGTACTCATAGTACGCTTCTGCACATCTTTTTGTGTAGATCCAGCTACATCTTATCAGACCAGGCATCAGTAAACTAACTGTACGAGGAGACTTCGAGGTATATCTGCCAGCGTTCGCAGACTCTGGAGTCACCTTCTATCTTACTATGTTGTCTTCCTTATTTGTTTTAGACTCTGATGTATAGAGACATGGAGAATAAATTCTTAGAAGCTTGTGACTTATTTTTACCGGGTTTTGGGAGTTGAAATTGTTTGAATTGTAGTTTATTTATTTCAGATATTTATTATTATTTCGCATTGATAGGCTTACCTAGTCTTAGAGACTAGGTGCCATCACGACATCCTACGGAGGGAATTTGGGGCCGTGACAAGTTGGTATCAGAGCTCTAGGTTCATAGGTGTTACAAGTCACAAGCAGGTTTAGTAGAGTCTTGCGGATCGGTACGGAGACGCCCGTACTTATTTTCGAGAGGCTACGAAACTGTTAGAAAATATTCACTTCTTTGATTCCTTATCGTATGCCTTTGTTGGTTTCAAAGTTCTAAACAATTGTCTTTATATTCTCTCACAGATGGTGAGGACACGCACAACTGGATCCGATGATCAGACACCCGCGCCCCATGTTGGAGCCGCAAGAGGTAGGGGTCGGGGCAGAGGCCGAGGAAGACCATGTGGTACAGCCAAAGCACCTGCATGAGCTACTGCATCAGAGCCACCAGTAGCTCTAGTTGGAGAGCAGGCACTTGAGACGCCTGTTACTACTCCTGCACTTCAGGAGACTCTTGCCCGGTTTTTGAGCATGTTTGGCACTTTAGCTCAGGCAGGGTTAATTCCACTTGCTCCTGCCACATCTCAGGCTGGGGGAGTAGCACAGACTCCCGCCGCCCGTACTCCAGAGCCACGGGCCCAAGTTAACCATGCCCCAGAGGTTATACCAGTGTAGCTAGTTGTCCCAGTTCGTCCTGAGATTAGGACATCAGTTTCGGGGGGCAGCTCAGGATCGAGAGGTATAAGAAATACCACCCTCCTATTTTCAGCGGTTTAGCTTCAGAGGATGCTCAGGGTTTTCTGGAGGTATGTCACTGTATCCTTCGTACTATGGGTATTGTGGATTCCATTGAGGTTTCTTTCATGGCATTCCAGTTTAGAGGAGCAGCCTACTAGTGGTGGCGGGCATATGAGTTGGATAGTCCGGCTGATGCAGCTTTACTTACTTGGACGCAGTTTTCAAATATGTTCTTAAGGGAGTATGTTCCTCAGAGTCTTATAGATGCATGGCGCGCAGAGTTTGAGCATCTGCGCTAGGGTTCTATGACCGTGTTAGAATATGCGGGCCGATTCAGTGATTTGGCTAGGCATGCACTAGCCTTAGTTACTACTGTTCGAGAGCGGGTTCGCAGATTTATTGAGGATCTCCACCCTAGTATCAGATACAGTATGGCTCGAGAGATAGAGATGGACATCACATACTAACAGGTGGTGTAAATTGCTAAGAGATTTGAAGGTATGCAGACTCGGGAGAGGGAAGAGAGGGAAGCTAAGAGACCCCGAGATTCTGTCACATATAATAATTCTCGTTCCCCAGTTGCAGCCTGGCATGGAAGAGGTTATGTGAGTCGTCCTATTCATTCAACACTTCTAGCTTCCAGTGGTATTGCAGCTACTCTCAGACCTCATGTTCCATAATATGCACCGCTAGTGTCTACTATACCTCATGTACGGGGTGCTTTCAGCGGGTAGTCTAATCGATCAGGCCCGAGCTAGTCTCAACAGCCACATCCTCCGAGGGCTTGTTTTGAGTGTGGTGACACTCGTCATATCATAAGGGATTGCCCCAGATTTAGGAGAGGTGCACCTCCAAGAATTTCTCAGGCCCCACCTATTCCACAGGGCCCTCAGGCTTCTCAGGCCATGATTACTGCACCAGTTAACACTCCAGCTGCACAACCAGCCAGATGTGAAGTTTGGGCAGGTAAAGGTCGCCCTAAAGGGGGAGCCCAGGCCAGATATTATGCCATTCCTGCTAGGACAGATGCAGTTGCATCCAATTCTGTTATCACAGGTATTATTCTGGTCTGTCACAGAGATCCATCAGTCTTATTTGATCGAGGCTCCACTTATTATTATGTGTCATCTTATTTTGCCACGTATTTGGACGTATCACGTGATTCCTTGAGTTATTCTGTTTATGTATCTACACCCGTGGGTGAATCTATTATTGTGGATCATGTGTATAGGTCGTGTTTAATTGTTATAAGTGGTTTTGAGACAAGGGCTGATTTATTATTGCCCAGTATGGTAGATTTCGATATTATTTTGGGCATGGATTGGTTGTCGCCCTATCATGCTATTCTGGATTGCTATGACAAGATGGTGACATTGGCTATGCCAGGTCTACCGCGGCTAGAGTGGAGAGGTACATCGGATTATGATCAAAGCAGGGTTGTTTCATTTCTAAAAGCTCAACGAATGGTTTAGAAGGGACATGATACGTATCTGGCCTATGTGAGAGATGTTAGTAGTGATACTCCTACTATTGAGTCAGTTCCTATAGTGATGGATTTTCCTGACGTATTTCCAACAGATCTTTCGGGTATGCCACCTGACAGGGATATTGACTTTGGCATTGATTTATTACCGGGTACTCAGTCCATTTCTATTTCACCATATCGTATGGCCCCAGCAGAGTTGAAAGAATTAAAAGAACAGTTACAAGAGTTGCTTGATAAGGGTTTCATTCAGCCTAGTGTATCATCTTGGGGGTGCTCCTGTCTTATTTGTGAAGAATAAGGATGGTTCTATGCGGATGTGTATTGATTACCGCTAGCTGAATAAGGCTACAGTGAAGAACATGTATCCGTTTCCACGTATTGATGATCTATTTGATCATCTTCGGGGTGCCTAGAGTGTTCTCTAAGATCAACTTACGTTCAGGCTATCATTAGTTGAAGATTCGGGAGCCAGATATCCCGAAGACTACTTTCAAGACTCAGTACGGTCATTACGAGTTCCTTGTGATGTCTTTTGGGCTGACCAATGCCCCAACAATATTTATGCACTTAATGAATAATGTATTTCAGCCCCATCTTGATTCTTTCATCATTACGTTATTGACAAAATTCTGGTGTATTCTCGGAGTCGAGACGATCATGGACAACACCTGAGGACTGTGCTTCAGGCCTTTAGAGAAAAGAAGTTATATGAAAAATTTTCAAAGTGTGAATTCTGGCTTGATTCTGTGGGATTTTTGGATCATATAGTTTCGTGCGAGGGGATCAAGGTAGATCCGAAAAAGATTGAAGCAGTGCAGAGTTGGTCCAAACCGTCCTCAACTACGGAAATTCGGAGTTTCCTTGGTTTGGTAGGGTATTATCGCCGATTTGTAAAGGGTTTCTCTTCTATTGTTGCATCTATGACCAAATTGACCCAGAAGGGTGCTCCGTTCAGGTGGATCGAAGAATGTGAGGAGAGCTTCCAAAAGCTCAAGACAGCTTTGACTACAGCCCCAGTATTGGTATTACCTACAGGTTTAGGGGCTTATATTGTGTATTGTGATGCATCGCGAATTTGTCTCGGCGTAGTGTTGATGCAAGACGGTAGGGTGATTGCCTACGCGTCCAGAAAGTTAAAGGTGCATGAGAAGAATTTTCCTGTACACGACCTTGAGTTAGCAGCTATTGTTCATGCCTTGAAAATTTGATGGCATTATTTGTACGGTGTCCATTGCGAGGTCTATACCGATCACCGAAGTCTACATCATCTGTTTAAACAAAAGGATCTTAATTTGCGGCAACAGAGGTGGTTGGAGTTGCTTAAGGATTATGATATCACCATTCTCTATCATCTTGGGAAGGCCAATGTAGTGGTCGATGCCTTGAGTTATAAGGCGGAGAGTTTGGGCAGCTTAGCATATTTACCGGTAACAGAGAGGCCTTTAGCCTTGGATGTTCAGGCCCGGGACAACTAGTTTGTCAGATTGGATGTTTCCGAGCCGAGTCGAGTTTTGACTTGTGTGGTTTCTCAGTCTTCTCTTTATGATCGTATCAGGAGCATCAGTATGATGACCCTCATTTGCTTGTCCTTAAGGATATAGTTCAGCACGGTGATGCCAAGGAAGTCACTATTGGAGATGACGGTGTACTACAAATGCAGGGCAGGCTATGTGTACCCAATGTAGATGGCTTGTGTGAGTTGATTCTCCAAGAGGCTCACAGTTCGCGGTACTCCATTCATCCGGGAGCTACAAAGATGTATCAGGACTTGAGACAACACTATTGGTGGAGGTGGATGAAGAAAGACATAGTGGAGTATGTAGCTCGGTATCTAAATTGTCAACATGTGAAATATGAGCATTAGCGACCGGGTGGATTGCTTCAGAAGTTAGAGATTCCAGAATGGAAATAGGAGAGGATCACTATGGATTTCGTTGTTAGGCTCCCATAGACTTAGAGGAAGTTCGATGCAGCTTGGGTGATTGTGGATAGATTGACCAAGTCAGCTACAACTAGACCTTGCAAAACAGGAAACCATAATGATGTTATGATTGTTGAGCTTATTGACAGTGGGGATTGTTAATTACTTAATTTTAGAATCACAAACAGAAATATGTCATATCTGAGTACATATTCCAGCAAACAAAAACAAACACAATCACTCAGTAACATCATATCGAAGGATATCAACATAACCAAGAAAATAAGCTATCTAAAACTATAATCAAATACCTCTTAAAGGCAGATACATTCTTGAACAGAGGAGTATGCAAGCCATGATCATCTCTAACTAGTGGGGCATTCTCAATCTCTCTTTTGGCATATGCAAGTGCCTCATCCGGAGTCAATGATGCTATGTATCTCTGTAATATCAATTACAATATAAAGATCAAGATATAAAAAGGATAAACTAATTTACCAGTAATAATTCTAAGGAATATAACACAAAAAGAATTTTACCGGCAGGTTATTGGACACATTTCTAACAGGTGAAGGAGGGGGAATAGATTTTTCTCCTGCACTCACATGCTTCCTTAGTTTCCTCTGTCTTGAAACCTGCTCTCATTTTTCCAGAACTCGCATTCTTTGACTTAATCCATAAGTAGAGTTAAGTCAACAGGTGAAGGAGGGGCATGCTAACTAATATTGAACCGGTTATCTGGACTCGCCGGAAGTTCCCTTAATTTCTTTTCATGATTTGAATTTCGGTAAGATGAAACTTCTGATGATGGAAAGAGACCCCATTCGGTCAGAGGATGAGGAAGTGTAGAAATTTGAACCACAAGCCTAAACAGTATCAGAATAGCGCCAATGAAGAAGAGCTTTTTCTAGTCAATTCTGAAACAACAGAACAACCAGTATTGGCCGCAACAATTTCCTCATCTTCTTCAGCAGACAAAAAATCTGATCTTGTTGCTAAAATAAGAGCTACATTTGCAGATCCATTTTCAGTCCCTTAAGCAGCCTAAAACAGCCATCCAACACCTCCAACATGTCCAAGGCTCAAACAGGTAGATCTGTGAAAGAAATTGTTAAGTTGAAACAAAAAATACGGGATACTATACAATATAGAAGGTGAAATATAACATATTTTCAACTATGGGCAAAGACAATAATCTAGTGAACCAACCACTCACAAGGCAGAAATAAAAACTAATTTTCAAAGATGTACTCTTTCCGTTCCAAAGAGATTGACACTATTTATTTATTAGTCCATTCAAGAAAGAATAACACATTTCTAAATTTAAAAATAATTTGACCTGAATTTCCCGTTTTACACTTAATTACAAGTTTTTATATCCACATAAATGTTAGGACACATTTAAAACCAAAAAATATCAAAAATCTTCGTTTCTTTCTTAAAGGAGTGAGTAATTAAGTGAATAAGAGTGTCCTATTATAACTTAAGCTTTTAGATGAGGTGCTCACACGGGTCAATACAACAACAACTCAGCGGAATCCCACAAGTGAGTTTTGGGGAGCCTACTATGTATACAGAACTTACCCCGACCTGGTAAAGTAGAGAGTCTGTTTCGATATACGCTCGGCTCATGGTTCAATACATATAATCAAATAAAAGGATTAAAATATAAAAGCCAGGAGTCCATAGGCACACCTCTAGCTTCTTAAGTTTTGAAATTTCTACCAGATTAATGCTACAAAAATTCTTAAAATCCATTGGAATCTTGTAAAAATATCGTCTCTTTGAGGTAAAAAGGAAAAGAAGTAAAAGCCCCAGGAATTCAATTCTGAATAATAATTGAAATTTTCAATTAAAGGGTAAATAATAAAAACTCAATATATACAGAGTAATGTTAATATATACTTACCTTTTGATTTACGATCATAAACGGCAGCAGACCAAACAACGCTAATTTTTGAAAGAAGGAAATTGAGGTTTTGGATAGAAGGAATTGTGATGTGAAAAAAGAAGGGAAAAAGAAAGAAACAGAAGGAAAGAGAAGCGAAAAGGAAAGGTGAAATGCGAAGGTAAAAGAGAAAAAAAGGACACAGTATGCGATATAATAGGTGACTGCTTCCATATTTATATATGTTATTTTTAGTGGTTAGCGCTAGTTGTCCGCTTGGACTTTACTTTTATAAATAATCATGAAATAAAGGTCAGCTCGGTACACATAAAGGTCAGCTCGATACACGACTCCATTGAGCACCCGCTATGGTCCCGGAAATAAGTCGGACCATAATGGTGTATTACACTGTGAAAAATTTATAAATACCCATTTTTATGCCTGATCAATCAAATTTAGTCACATAATCAAAAGTCAACCTTATTTAGCCACTAAATTAGTACGGGAATAAGTTATTGACTAAATTACCCCTACTCTAATTATAAATTTATGCAACACAACCTCACACTCTGTTTCAGCAGAATATTGCGGTGTAATCTACAGATTGAAGTAAGCTCTCAATTATTCTTCTGATTCTTCGAATTTTCTGGTTTGATCTCAATGCTTTAATGTGTGTTAATCTCAAATTTTTTCAATGTGTTAATCTATGCTTAATTATATAACATAGCTTCTCGTTTGTAATTCAGATCGTAACTAATAAAATCTGCATTGTTCTGCTATTATTATAAATTTTAAATGAAAAATATTTACTATTCTGTACTTAATTGTATAATATAGTTGTTATATATCAAGTAATTTAATATATAACTCGAGGAATTACAGTTGTTATATGTCTTACCGGGTGTGATGACCCGATAGGTCATCTCATGTTTTGAAACCTAATTCTGTGATCCAAAATCTTAAAAATTATGTTTTAGTCTTCCTCGATTTGCGTACGCAGTCCGGTCATCTTTCCGAAAAGCTTTTATGTTAAAAAAACTAAGAAAATTAAAAAAAATGCCTAAAAACTTCATTTGAGTTGACTTTGGTCAACATTTCTAGTAAACGGATCCAGATTCGTGTTTTGACAGTCCCGATGGGTCAGTACTGTGATTTGGAACTTGGACGTATACCCGCAATCGAATTCGGAAGTCCCTAGCCTGAGATATCGGACTTTGTCAAAATTTAAAAGTTAAAGGCTTAATGAATTTAACATGTTTGACCAAAGTTTGACTTTTTGGATAACAGGTCTGTATTTTGGTTTCAAAACCTAGTATAGGTCCAATACCGAATTTATGACTTGTCTGTGAAATTTGGTGAGAAATAGAGTTGGTTTGACATGATTCGGATATCCGGTTATGAAAATAGAAGTTTCAAAGTTTTCTTGAAAATTTTATTTGATTTGGTGTTCAATTCGTAGTTTTAGGTGTTATTTTGGTGTTTCGATCAAGCGAGCAAGTTCGTATGATATTTTAGGACTTGTGTGCATAGTTGGTTTAGAGCCCCGAGGGCTCGAGTGAATTTCGAATACGCTACAGAGTGATTTAGACTTAGAACATTTGATGGTATGTGCAATTTCTGGGAACTGGCCTCTGAGTTCGCATTTGCGAACATTCCTATTTTCCGTTAGGTTCGCATTAACGAGCCATTTCTTCGCATTTGCGAAGTGTGCCTGGGCCATCCTAGGTTCGCATTTGCAATCATGAGGTCGCATTTGCGGATGGCCAGTGTCTGTATTTGCGAACAAAGTTTCGCATTTGCGATGAGAGCTGGGGACGGAGATTCTTCGCATTTGCGAAAACATGGGTCGCATTTGCGATCTTCAAGTTCCACATTTGCGAACATTTTGTTCGCATTTGCGAAGGCAGCAGAGATGTGGGAGTTTTGCATTTGCGAAGCTTTTCTCGCATTTGCGAAGCCCAGGTCGCAAATGCGACATCTGCAGCTAAGCAAAATAGGACTTAGACGGGATTTTTGGTTCATTTCTCAAATTTTCAAAACCTAAAACTTTAGAGGTAATTTTTCTAAGACTTCTTCTTCCCCAAATCGTTGGTAAGTGATTCTAACCTATTTCTTTTCAATCTTTCACTACTTTTTCTAAGATTTCAACCTAAAATCTAAGGTTTTCATGGTGGAATTGGGATTTTTAGGGTAGAAATTAGGGATTTGGTAATTTGGGAATTTAGACCTTAAATTGAGGTCGGATTCCAAAATAAATCACATAACCGGGCTCGGGGGTGAATGGGTAATCGAGTTTTGGTCCGAATTTCGGGTTTGGACCAAGCGAGCCCGAGTGTTGACTTTTGTTGAATTTTTGCAAAAATGGCCTAAATTGAATTCTTTACAATCATGGGTAGTTCCTAAGGCTTAAATTGAATTGTTTGGTTGGTAATTGCTAGATTTTATTGGTTCAGAGGCTTGTGTGAAAGGAAAAGCTATGGTTGAGCTTTGAGTTTGGTCGTTGGAACGAGGTAAGTGTCGTGGTTAACCTTTATTGAGGGAATAGGAATTGTTTGCCTATTTTTTACTTGTTTAATTATTGGGAACAACGTATATGTGAGGTGACGAGTACTTATGTGTTGTAGTCGGGTTAAAACATGCGGGTGGGGTGTGGTTTCTTGCAAATATAGCTTTCTTTGCTCATGTTATCCATGTTTAGACTAGTATTGTTAAATCGATCGTTTTTATCATGCTTACGAATCTTTTGGTGATAGTTGAGTATTGATTCCGACGTTGAGGTTGACATTGTGGAACCAAATGTGGAAGTAAGGCTTCTACTTGTTATTTTATCTCCCTTTTGTTATTTGTCCATTGCATTATGGTAAGGGAGAGTGTTAATGCACGAATGGTGATGTCGTGCCGATTCTATTGACTTTATGGTGAGGTTGAGAGTTTTAATGTACGAAGGGCGATGGCATGCCACATTGTGAGTGTAATGCACGAAAGGTGATGTCGTGTCGTTTCTATATGGTGAGGATGAGAGTAAAAATACGAAGGGTGATGCCGTGCATTTTTCCTTTACTGTGTTCATTGGTTCCTATTGGTTCATAGTATATTGGCTGCTAAAGTTATCATTCTGCTGTAGTTCTTTATCTTGTATTCCCCTCAGCATGTTTCCCTCTCCCGGTATTACCTGTCTAGTTCTTCATTGCTATTATTTGTATATACACTGTTAAATTGTACAAGTTGATTTGTAGGTGTCTTGTCTTAGCCTCGTCACTACTTCGTAGAGCTTAGGCTCGACACTTACCAGTACATAAGATCGGTTGTACTGATACTGCACTCTGCACTTTCTGTGCAGATTTTGGTACCGGCTCTAGCTGATTGAGAGGTTGGCTGTCAGATTTGCTGTCATGAGACCCAAAGTAGATCTGTTGGCGTTCGCAGACCCTGGAGTCTCTTCCTAGTTTTATCATTTACTGTTTTTCTACTTCAAAACAGTGTATTTTTCTTTTTCAAACTCTGTTTGTAGTAATCATAGTAGCTCGTGAGTCGTGACTCTATATCCGGGTAGTAGTAAATGTTGAAGTTTCTGTATTATTCTGCACTCGCTGTATTTCATTTTAGTTTATTAATGTTATTTACCGAATTGAATAAGGTTTGACTGAATAAATTCTCTAACATTAGCTTGCCTAGCAAGTGGAATATTAGGCGCAATCACGGTCCCAACGGTTGGAATTTCGGGTTATGACAAGTTGGTATCAGAGCACTAGGTTGCCTAGGTCTCACAATTCTCGAGCGAGCTTAGTAGAGTCTGGGTGATCGGTACGGAGACGTCTGTACTTATCTCCCAAAGGCTATGAAGTTTAGGAACAAATTTCACTTATATTCTTCTTTGTCGTGTGATTTTGTTTTCTCAATACTGATTGAACCCTTCTACCTTTATTCTCTCGCAGATGGCGAGAACACGTACCTCTTCTTCAGCTGAGCAGCAACCAGAGCCTCCAGTGGCAGCTCATACGAGGGGCAGAGGTTTGGTGCCGAGGCAGGGGCAGGACTTAGCCCAGAGCCCCAGCAGTGGAGCCTTAGGTAGAGTTTGACGAGGAGGCTCCAGCCCATACTGTTCTTGTTGGGCCAGCTCAGGTTCCTGAGGGGTTCATTGCCACCCTAGTGCTTCAGGACGCTTTAGTCTGTTTGGTGGGCCTTATGGAGAGTGTGGCCCAAACTGGCGTATTTCCCATGGCACCAACCGTCTCTCAGGATGGAGGAGGAGCAAAGACTCCTGCTACTCACACTCTGGAGCAGATGGCTCCCCAGTATCAGACTCCAGCAGCTCAGCCAGTCAGAGTAGTTCAGCCGGTTGTTGCGGCACAGGCCGGTGATGGGCCAGCTATGTCTTCCGAGGCTTTATGGAGATTGGACAAGTTCATCAAGTTCTTTCCAGTTCACTTCAGTGGTGCATCTTTAGAGGACCCCCAGGAGTATCTTGACAGCTGTTATGAGGTTCTACGGAACATGGGTATAGCGAAGACCAATGGGGTCGATTTTGCTGCATTCCAGATGACTGGTTCCGCCAAGAAATGGTGGAGAGATTATTTGTTGACCAGACCAGCTGGGTCACCTGCTCTTACTTGGGACCAGTTCTCTCAGCTCTTCCTAGAGAAGTTTCTGCCTATTATATTAAGAGAGGAGCATCGCCTTCAGTTCGAGTGTCTTCAGCAGGGCAGTATGACTGTTACCCAGTATGAGACCCGTTTTGTGAATTTGGCCTGTCATGCTCTTCTTCTACTTCCAACCGAGAGAGAGAGAGAGAGAGAGAGAGAGAGAGAGAGAGAGAGAGAGAGAGAGAGAGAGAGAGAGAGAGAAAGAGAGAGAAGGTTTATTGAGGGACTTTCTCAGCCTATCACATTGAAGATAGCTAAGGCGACTAGGAGTGAGATTTATTTTCAGGAGGCTGCCAATGTCGCCAGGCGAGTGGAGGTGGTTCTTGCTCAGGGAGGTCAGGGATCTGACAAAAGACCTCGTCATTCCGGTGGGTTCAGCGGTGCCTCATTTGGAGGCAGGGGTACTTTTGGTAGAGGTCATACTCTCAGGTGGTTTCATTCAGCACTCCAAGCATCCCACAATGCTCCAGGTGGCCGTGGCCCTCATATGCCTTATTCTAATCAGCTAGCCTACATTGCACCACCGACTCCTATTAGTGCACTGCCGCTCTAGAGTTTTCAGGGTGGTTACTCAGGTCGACAGGGTCAGTTTCATGGATAACAGTAACAACAACCGAGGTCTTGTTATACTTGTGGTGATCCGAGGCACATTGCTAGGTTTTGCCCTCATGCATCGAGAAGTTCAAAACATCAGGGTTCTTGTGCCATGGTCCCGGCACCGGGTGTTGCACCGCCTGCTCAGCCAACTAGAGGTAGGGGTCAGGCAGTCAGAGGTGGTGGTCCGACCGTTAGAGGTGGAGGTCAGGCCACTAGAGGTGGAGGCCAGCCATCCATGGGGCATCCTAGAGATGTAGTTCAGAGTGGTGGGCCCAACCCCGATGTTATGCTTTTCTAGCTAGGCCTGAGGCTGAGTTATCTAACGTTATTATCACAGGTACTATTTCAGTTTTCAGTAGAGGTGCTTCAGTTCTATTTGATCTGGGTTCTACTTACTCCTATGTGTCATCCTATTTTGCTTCTTATTTGGTTGTGCCTCGTGATTCTTTGAATGCTCCTGTGTATGAATCCATACCTGTGGGGGATGCTATTATTGTAGATCATGTTTATCGTTCGTGTGTAGTTACCATTGGGAGTCTTGAGACTAGTGTAGATGTTCTACTTCTCGATATGGTTGATTTTAATGTCATATTGGGTATGGATTGGCTGTCACCTTATCACGCTATATTGGACTGTCACGCCAAGACGGTGACCTTAGCTTTGCCAGGGTTGCCTCGATTAGAGTGTAGGGGGACTCTTGGCCATTCTACCATCAAGGTTATCTCTTACATGAAGGCTCGACATATGGTCGAGAAGTGATGTCTAACTTATTTGGCTTATGTTCATGATTCTAGTGCAGAGGTTCCTTCCATGGATTACGTGCTAGTTGTTCGCGAGTTTCCAGAGGTATTTCCTGCAGACCTTCTGGGGATGCCACCTGACAGGGATATTGATTTATGTATTGATTTGGCTCTAGGCACTCAACCTATTTCCATTCCGCTATACCGTATGGCCTTGCCAGAGTTAAAGGAATTGGAGGAACAATTGCAGGATTTGCTTGATAAGGGCTTCATTAGACCTAGTGTATTGCCCTGCGGTGCACCTGTGTTTTTCGTGAAGAAGAAGGATGGATCGATGAGGATGTGCATAGATTATTGGTAGTTGAATAAAGTCACCATCAAGAACAAGTATCCATTGCCGAGGATTGATGATTTATTTGATCAGTTTCAGGGCGCCAAGCTATTTTCAAAGATTGATTTGAGATTTGGCTTCCATCAGTTGAGGATTAGGGCATCTGATGGCTCTAAGACAACTTTTCAGACTCGGTACATGCATTATGAGTTTCTAGTGATGTCCTTTGGGTTGACAAATGCCCAATAGCATTAATGGATTTGATGAACCGAGTATTCAAGCCTTATTTAGACTCCTTTGTGATTATGTTTTTTGACGATATCTTGATATACTCTCGCAGTCGAAAGGAGCATGAGCAGCATCTTAGGATTGTGCTTCAGACTCTGAGAGACAACCATTTATATGCCAAGTTTTCAAAGTGCGAGTTTTGGTTGGATTCAGTCGCTTTCTTGGGGCACGTTGAATCAGCAGAGGGCATTCAGGTAGATCCTAAGAATATTGAGGTAGTTTAGAACTGGCCTAGACCCACTTCAGCCACGGAGATCAGAAGTTTCTTGGGTTTGGCGGGCTATTTACAGTCGATTTGTGGAGGGGTTTTCATCTATAGTAGCCCCATTGACCAGGTTGACCCAGAAGGGTGCCCCGTTCAGATGGTCAGATGAGTGTGAGGCAGGATTTCAGAGGCTCAAGACTACTTTGACTACACTGCTAGTGTTGGTGTTGCCCACAGGTTCAGGATCTTACACGGTATATTGTGATGCGTCACGTGTTAGGTTCGGTGCGGTATTGATGCAGGAGGGGAGGGTGATTGCATATGCGTTGCGGTAGTTGAAGGTTCATGAGAAGAATTACCATGTCCGTGACTTTGAGTTGGCAGCCATTGTTCATGCACTGAAGATTTGGAGGCACTATCTTTATGGCGTGTCGTGTGAGGTATTCATTGATCATCAGAGCCTTCAGTATTTGTTCAAGCAAAAAGATCTCAATTTTAGGCAGAGGAGGTGGTAGGAGCTATTGAAAGACTATGATATCACTATCTTGTATCATCCTGGGAAGGCCAATGTAGTGGCCGACGCATTGAGTAGAAAGGTAGCGAGTATGGGCAGCCTTACATTCATTCCAGTCGGTGAGAGACCACTTGCATAAGATGTTCAGACTTTGGCCAACCAGTTTGTGGGGTTGGATATTTCTAAGCCTAGTCGTGTTCTAGCTTGCACAGTCGCTCGGTCTTCTTTATTTGAGCGCATCAGAGATCGAAAATATGACGACCCTCATTTGTTGGTCCTTAGGGACACAATGTGGCATGGTGGTCCCAAGCAGGTTACTGTTGGTGATTACGGGGTCTTGAGGATGCAGGGTCGTATTTGTGTGCCTAATGTGGATAGACTTCGTGAGTTGATTCTTGAGGAGGCCCACAGTTCCCGGTATTCTATACATCCGGGGACCGCAAAGATATATCAGGACTTGCGGCAACATTATTGGTGGATGGGGATGAATAAGGATATAGTTGCTTATGTAGCTCGGTGCCTAAATTGTCAGCAAGTGAAGTATGAGCATCAGAGACCCGATGGCTTGCTTCAGAAGATAGAGATTCCTAAGTGGAAGTGGGAGCGTATCACTATGGATTTCATTGTTGGACTCCCACAGACTCGAAGGAAGTTCGATGCCGTATGGGTCATTGTGGACAGGCTGACTAAGTCATCGCATTTCATTCCTGTGGTAGTTACCTATTCTTTGGAGCGGTTGGTAGCAATTTATATCCGCGAGATCGTTCGTCTTTACGGTGTGACCGTGTCTATTATTTTTGACCGAGGTATGCAGTTCACTTCGCACTTCTAGAAGGCAGTACAACGTGAGTTGGGTACACGGGTTGAGTTGAGCATAGCGTTTCATCATCAGACGGACGGCCAGTTCGAGCGCACTATTCAGATATTGGAGAATATGTTCTACGCATTTGTTATAGATTTCGTAGGATCGTAGGATCAAATCTTGCCCCTTGCAGAGTTCGCCTACAACAACAACTACCAGTCGAGCATTCAGATGGCTCCCTATGAGGCATTATACAGTAGGCGGTGTCGGTCGCCAGTTGTGTGGTTCGAGCCGGGAGAGGCTCAGTTGTTGGGCACAGATCTAGTACAGTATGCCTTGGATAAGGTCAAGATTATTCAGGATCGACTTCGCATAGCTTAGTCCAGGAAGAAAAGTTATGTCGACTGTAGAGTTTGTGATATTACATTCATGGTCGGGGAGAGAGTATTGCTCCGGGTATCACCCATGAAGGGTGTCATAAGGTTCAAAAAGAAGGGCAAGTTGAGCCCTAGGTATATCAAACCTTTTGAGATTCTCGAGAGAGTGGGAGAGGTGGCTTACAAGCTTGCGTTGCCTCAGGGGTTATCAACAGTTCATCCTGTGTTCCTTGTGTCCATACTCTGGAAGTATCATGACGATCCGTCCTATGTGTTAAATTTCAGTTATGTCATGTTGGACAAGGATTCGACTTACGAGGAGGAGCAGGTGGCCATTCTATCCCGGCTGGTTTGTCAGTTGAAGTCAAAGAGTTATCCTTCAGTTTGAGTGCAGTGGACAGGTCAGCCCGTCGAAACAACTACCTGGGAGTCCGAGTCGGACATGCGGAGTAGATATCCCCACATTTTCACCAGTTCAGGTACTTTTCTATGTCCGTTAGAGGACAAACGATTATTTTAGAGGTGGAGAATGTGATGACCCGATAGGTCATCTCATATTTTGAAACCTAATTCTGTGATCCGAAGCCTTAAAAATCATATTTTAGCCTTCCTCGATTTGTGTACGCAGTCCGATCATCTTTTCGGAAAGCTTTTATGTTAAAAAACTAAGAAAATTAAGCATTTTGCCTAAAAACTTTATTTGAGTTGACTTCGGTTAATATTTCAAGTAATCAGACCTGGATTTGTGTTTTGACGGTCCCGATGGGTCCGTACTGTGATTTGGGACTTGGGCGTATGCCCGAAATCGAATTCGGAAGTCCCTAGCCTGAGATATCGGACTTTGTCGAAATTTGAAAGTTAAAGGCTTAATGAATTTAACATGTTTGACCAAAGTTTGACTTTTTGGATAACGGGTATGTATTTTAGTTTCGGAACCCAGTATAGGTCCAATACCAGATTTATGACTTGTCTGTAAAATTTGGTGAGAAATAGAGTTGGTTTGACGTGATTCGGATATCCGATTGTGAAAATAGAAGTTTCAAAGTTTTCTTAAAAATTTTATTTGATTTGGTATTCAATTCGTAGTTTTAGGTGTTATTTTGGTATTTCGATCAAGCGAGCAAGTTCGTATGATATTTTAGGACTTGTGTGCATAGTTGGTTTAGAGCCCCGAGGGCTCGGGTGAATTTCAGATATGGTACAGAGTGATTTAGACTTAGAACATTTGCTGGTATGTGCAATTTCTGGGAACTGGCCTATGAGTTCGCATTTGCGAACATTCCCATTTTCCGTCAGGTTCGCATTAGCGAGCCATTTCTTCGCATTTGCGAAGTGTGCCTCGGTCAGTCTAGGTTCGCATTTGCAATCATGAGGTCGCATTTGCGGATGGCCAGTGTCCGCATTTGCGAACAAAGTTTCGCATTTGCGATGGGAGCTGGGGAGGAGATTCTTCGCATTTGCGAAAACATGGGTCGCATTTGCAATCCTCATGTTCCGCATTTGCGAACATTTTGTTCGCATTTGCGAAGGCAACAGTGATGTGGGAGTTTCGCATTTGCGAAGCTTTTCTCGCATTTGTTCAAGTTTGCATATTAACCAAGTTAACTCTTAATACTGTACTACAACTGATTTTGCTCTATTTTGTAATTTCTTTCATCACCAATGATCTTTTCGAGAACACAAATTTATGGTCCCTAAGATTTAAGCCAACTTGAAAAATAATTTTAGGTTTATAATTTTGGAAAAGAATCGAATTGCATTCTTTTGCTAATTTAATAACTTCAATACTTAAGTATTTATTTTCAATATTAAAAAGAAATAATTTATTTTTATTGATTCAAATTCTTAATATTATCTCTTATTGAATTGTAAATATTTTATTGTAATCAAATATTTTTAATAAGATTATTTTATTTTAAAATGATCAAAGAATCACAGTTTTGCACTTTGTATTTACTGAAGCATTAGTGTTATTGACTTTTGCCACTCATTTTTTTCTATTTTATATTAATAAAGATATTTCATAGTTATTTATTCCAATTGTTAAGCGTAATTTTTAAATACATACATACACACACACACACACACACACACATATATATATATATATATATATATATATATATATATATATATATATATATATATATATAAGCTATAATTATACCCAAGGAAAATAACACGTAAAGAATAGTTTGGTAAACTTTTATTAATTATTTTGCTCATGTTATCGGCATGGGTAGGTTGCACTCTGAATAAAATATATAGCACATTGTCATTATTTGATTAATATAATTATTTCTCCTATTTCTTGCTTATGGAATCGTTTGGTTCAATCCTATATTTTAGTAGAAGTAAATTGAAGATGAAAAGGAAACTTTATTAAACGTAATATCTTAATGAGTTTTAGGTCCTAGATATTAGGATTTTGACTTAATTCAAATAAGAAAAAGTTTAATAGCTAATTTTTTTAATTTATTTCAAATCCTATATATTAGATGAATATTTAAATGGCAATTTGGTCTAATGTGAAATCTATTTTTAAAGGGTAAAAATACGAACAACATTTCGCTAAGTACCTTCATACTTTTAGTATAGTATTAGTCTCTCTGAACGTGCGTTGCACGTTAATATCATATCATTCTTATATGTTTGTATTGTAAAATATTAAATTTTTATCATATCCAGATTTAAGAATTTTTGTTTGATTTATAAAGGTATTTGAACACACATTAATTGCAAATTAATGTTGATTTTATAATTTTATCTATTATTTCAACGTTACTTTTAAATAGAAATTTTTGAAGCAAAGCGTTTTGTTTGATTATCTCATATGAAGTAATGTTCACTTACAAAAGTTTAGCTTAATTGAAGTGAAATTTATGTCAAACAAAATTTCAAACTTCTTTCCAACTTCAACTTTAACTTCAAATATTGATTTTTTTAAACTTAAACCAAATATTATCTAAAAAAATAGAACCCTTAAAATTACGCATAAATTGTTAATAAATTAAATTTTCAAAATTTATGTGCCAAAGAATGACTAAAAACTTTTTTTTGGAAAGACTAAAATGTTATCAATTCAAAATCAAAATTGTTCGCACTCTCCCTTCAAAGTGGAGTAAATAATTTTATGACTCTTCAAGAAACCTTTAAAGTTATTTATTAAGGCAATAAAAGTATCTTACTTCAGAAAATAAATATAGATAAAATATTTCTTCCCGAAGCTGCAATGCCTCTTCCGAATTAAAATAGTAGTGATTAGTGGATAATATTACCAATATGCTATTATTAAACAACATCCACATTTCTACCACCACTTGCGTATTGTGAAAATATTAAAAAATATCTAAAAGTGAAATTGTGCAAAGCATTTTTATTGGAATGTGAAGGAATGTAGCAGCACTTTTGCCAATGATAGTAATTTCCTTAGACTGTGCAAATAGTGTAACGGAAATTTGATACTCAGAATATAATGCCTATTAAAGAAACTAAATTTGTATTCCTTAGTAATTTCTTCTAACATAAGAACTCAAGAAAAAAAAATTAGAATTGAAATATAAGATTTAAGAATGACGAATAAATATATTCTTCAACGTTAATGAAGAATCACATAATGTGTTTTAAGAAGAAGTATTTTTCTCATATCTTTTATTTACTTCAAATGAAAGCCTCTAACAGCATGGTTAAACAAATGTGAATATAATTTTTAAAGTAAATACAATTATAACATAAAAGTGTTGATTGCTAGCTTTGGATGCTAAAAACCAGTAGTACCTTTTAATTTACATATTAATGTCCGCATGATATCAGTTGTGCCAATACTACAGATACCTATAGACAGGGGCGGACCTACGTTGTGGGTTGAGGGGTTACGGGACTCCGTTAGTCTCGGCAAAAATATTGTATATATATGTTATATATATCTATCCATATATATGTGACCCAATAAACATTTGAGTTGTGTCCCTAAACAGAGAAAGGCTGATGGAGGAGTGGTTGTGTTGGACAATTAAATTTGCTCAATGCCTGGATGACGAGGGTGCGAAACCCTACTTCGGCCTTTTCTCCTTTTTGTTTTAGTTCTTGGAATATAACAGTTTTTATACTTAATAGTTAATACTCTGCAAATTGCTTTATTTTTAACTTTTATCTTCTTTTTGAATTCAACTATAGCTTAGTACTAATATACATAATAGTCAACTTAATTAGTTTTATTCTTTTTCAAATCTCTACCTTAAAATTAAAAGCCTCAAATTGCAACATATCGCTCCACAAATAGAAAAATTAGAATTCTTCTACAACTGCCTTCTTCCACAATCACTTTGACTCTGACTCGGCAATGGCAACTGAGAGTTTGAAACCCTTGTTCAGTTATTTGACTATTAACATACCCATAATCTTGATTTCTTTACTAAATTTTGATAATTTAAAGTTTGGACGCCCTTTTGATCATTGGCCTCTTTTTCATTTATTAAAATACTAATCATACTTAATCAAACACCTTCCCTTCCCATAGCATCCATTTTACGAAGAAATCTCTCTTTGTTCGGTGTTTTCTTTTTCTTTAGAACTTCTTTTTGTTTATATTTGAATGGTAAGTCATCATAATATTAAGTTTTTAAAGAGTTGCACACTAAATTTTATCGCTAGTAATTAACATATTGTGGTGCACCCGTCTTGCTCTAATCCTGAGTCCGCCTCTGCCTATAGAAGAGAGTTGTAAGTTGCATAAAGTTTAATAGTAGAGCAAATACATGCCTATCCGCAAATGAAAGAAAAAGGATACGCATAAGGAAATCCACCTCATAATTTATTCAACTATTCGTTTTCATTTTAGATTGTTTCCATGACGTGTGGTTGAACAAATGTGAAGGAACACATTAGAAAACTCTATTTTATTTATCTGAAGGAAGACACCCCTTCGAATCAAGGCATCGATTAATTTTTTTCTTTTTTTGATAAATAGTCCTTTCCTCTCGGATAAATAATTATTAATGAATAAACACAACTATTTAGAAAAGACACAATATAAATCAATATCATTTTGGTATTTATTTATTTATTTATTTATGTCTAATATAAATATATATTATTAAAAGGTTATTTTAGTAATTTAACTTTTTAGTTTTGGGCTTCCACTTTTAATATAGCATAGATATAGATATAAATATATATATATATATACATACACACATATTATACTGTGTATAGTATATTTTTAATAATATGTTTTTCAAGTTCAATGCTTGTATACTATATATTAATATATAGTATAAATAATATACAATAATTCACTATAAAAACTTGGGGGAAGTAAATACATTTTGCTGATGGAAAGATAAAGAAGAAGCAAACTTGAGGAAACATATATATTTTTAAATGTATATTATAAAATGTATATATTATTAAAATATATAATAACACAATATACATTATATATAATATAAAATAATACATTGCCAATTAAACTTGGGGAAATCAAACACTTTCCGCTACAAAATTCCCAAGCCTTTAGTGTTTGGATGGTTTATGGGTGTTATAAGGGAGAAAAAATGAAAACCTTATATAATTTAAAATTGAAAGGGCATGTTTCTTTTGAGAGTGAATATGCTTTGATTGTATTAATAATTAATACATGGATGGTTGAGACATTATAGGAGTTTAAAAAATTAGATAATGTGTAACTGACTACTTAACAAATTGTTTGTACCATTATCCCACGTTCATGAGAGAAATTTTAGGAGTTTATGAACCTAGTAATCTAATTAAAAAGTTAAAAAATTGTAATAAATTGTATTTGTGAAATATTTTAAAAGTGATTGTAACTTTTATAAATAAGTGTTAAAGAAGTTGTATTACGTGTAAATTGCCCATTGGGGGGCCATTGGGGTGGATATTTTGGGTAGATAATCAAAAGTTGGGCTATTAAAATTTTCTGACGGCCATACAGTGTAGATTTCTTGATATAAAACTTAACGGCCCGGGCCAGCTCGTTAATGGCACGGATCGGCCGGGGCTATTTCCTGGAACAATCCGACCCGGCCCTGGCCACCTTTTGGAAATGAAGATTTCTCAAATCTTATAAGAAAATTGCTCTGAGAGCGCAAACCTGTCAAAAGAGAAAGTTAAGAAGGAAAAGGAAAACTTATTATTCTATCGGTAAAAGTAAAAACCCTGGGTCGGAGTGTCTATACTTCTTCCGTCTCCCTTCTCTTTTTTTTTTTTTGTGTTCTCCTCTTTCCAGTGGCGGCCGCTGGTTTAATTTGCTCTCCTCTATCTATATATATAATCTCTCAGCTGTGGGGAGAATTGCAGCGTAGCGTCGGCGAGCAATGGAGCTGAAGCTAGCATTCCCCGCGGATACTCCGCCTTTGGCTGTTATTGCGGCGGCGAAGATTGCCGGAGTTCCACTCTCTACTGATCCAACTCTTTCTCCTGGTTCTCCTCCTATTATCCTTCTCCCTAATGGGTAATTTCTCAATTTCTCCGATATTTAGCCTTACTTTTCGCAATAATTGACTTGCAAACCTATAGATGTTTGTTTTCTTTTTCCTGCACATTTTTTGATTGCCATTATTTTGTAAATCTTTTTTATGAGTCATTGACTAGGCAAGAATTAGATCATAAAATAATAAAAATGACGTATCTTTTTTGATCCAGATAGGGTAAATTAACCTTGATTGTAGGTTTCAATAGTATTATCGGAACGTAATTATGCATTTAGCAATTATGCATTTAGCAGCAGCTTTGCTAGATCAGTCAGTTGTCTGTACAGAGAATTATTTTCTTCCTTTTTGAGAATGGTGATTCCACATAAACTTCAGCTGAAGTGAAATATTAGAACATTGTTATGGTTGGATCGTGTTTTGGACTGTCTTTTAGGTCAGATAAATGGTCAGAGACGGAAATGGTGCAAATTAGTTGTTGTGATGAAGGTCTCTTGGTGGCTTGTGTTATTTGAACCTATTGTCCAGAGCCAAATAATCCATTGACCACTTTCTCAGGATGAAATTGTATTGGATGGTTCAGTTTATTTCTATGTTTCTGCTGGTGTTCTACTGGCATGGTTTTACATGCAATATCCAAGATCTTCAAGTTCAATTATTCACGTGCTACCATTTAGTTACATTATGCAAAAAGTTATATCAGGTTCCATGTCCACCACCAGGCTTCTACTTCCTTGTTGGTGCATGTGACACCCTCCATTAAATATTAATACGTTGGGACGTTGGGTTGACAAACGTTAAAGAACTGCATTTCTGTAAATTGATCCGTCAATCATGTTATTAGATGAATCTCAATAGTCAATAGTGATATAGCCCCTGATGTAATTTACATATTGATTCCATGTTGTTTAGAATAACCAATTGACCATCTTTAAAAATTGAATTTATGTATCTATTTCCTGTTGCTCTTGGGTGTGTCGTTCTGTGTTTTTGTAATGTGCTCTTCCCCCCCCCCCCAACCAAAAAAAAAAGTATGTCACTTTTTTGCTATGCTAGAGATTTTTGTAGTAATACCAAACGCAAGAAAATGATCTTAAGCTGTTTTCAAAGTCATCGAGCTTTCCTTCATCCAACTTTCCTACTGTATCTTAACTCAGCTTATTCTCAGATTGAAGCTGCAGGGAACTTCTGTGCTTCTGAGGTACATTAGTCGGGTTGCAAACATTCCTAATATGTACCAGCGGGACGCCTTTGAGTCTAGTCAGGTGGCCTTTTAAACTCTGTCGTTCAAAGCATTGACTTAGAGCTATTTGTTGTTCTCCAAAAGTTCAAATGAGACTTTGGAAAACAATCAAAAGAGCTATTTGCCATTTTCAGAGTTACATGTGATTTTTATGCTTCTCTGTTTTCTGTTTTTTCTCTATCATTATTGCAGATAGATGAATGGCTAGACTATGCTCCTATTTTTGCTTCTGGCTCTCAATTTGAGGAAGCTTGTGGCTATGTTGATGGATATCTTCTGCAGCGCACATTTCTTGTTGGATATAGCCTCTCGATTGCGGATATTGCAGTTTGGTCTGGCCTTGCAGGTAAATGATTTTGACATAAATTTTTTTTAGTGCCTTTATGTTAAACTTGTTTAGTGTTTTTGAAGAAGTATTGGCGTTTTATTTGTGATGCTGCTGTTAGGCATGTCAACTAGCTTCCTGTGTTAGACTAGATTTTACTCGGATGGCAGAAAACTGCATGAATTGAACATAGATTGACTATCGAACTCTGCTGTGTTTTAGAAATGAGCACTATGGTCTGTTTTGATTCTTTAAAAGTACTAAAAAACTGTATAGATCTTAATTTGAGGAATTACATGGTTTCATGTTGCATTTTAAGCTTTTCTAGCCAAGTAAGATCTATGTATGACGAGCTTGTTGATGAGTATCATTACTGGTGTACTGAGATTTTTGGTTGCTTACGGAAAGGAGAATGTGCAATGGTTTGGGCAGGAAAAAATGTGTAGCTAGTAGTGGGTTTGAAAAGGATACACATAGAAATCTTTCATTTTTTCCTAAGCTAAGGGAAGTAAAGTTAGGTAGTTAACTTCTTGATCGTTCGAGTGTAATTGAATTCCTTCTGAACTAAGCTAGAGTTGCCCGAGCACCATTGTCGAAACTGTTGTTTCAATATTCCAAACAACAGTTTCGACAATGGTTCTCGGGTTGTTGTTTCAATATTCCCTTTTAGTCATATCTGCCTTTTCATCCTCATTCAATTCATGTTCAAAATTCATGTGATGTTTGATCTTCTGTCGAGTTCTATTTGGAAGGACTGATTGCTTAAATATTCAATTTGGAGGCAAGTTCTGTTTTTGAAAAGGTTCACAAAATTTCTCAGTGTATCACTTTAGGAGACTGCAGTGACTTTGGCCTTTATATTTTTCATTAGTTCCTTTCCACAAGATATATTTCCGTCTCCCATTTGTTGCACTAACCTATGGGCAACGTATCCTTGTTCGTAGCAATAGCCAATTTTTGATCAAATCTCTTTGTTATTTGTTAGGAAATAAAAGAACGACTCTTGCATTTAAGCTAATTATTAAAGCAGTTTTAAAGCAACTGATAGAAATTGAAATTGCAAACTAATCCCACTTGCTGTTGACTAATTGAGAACGAAAAATCAATTTTGAGGTCAAAGATATATTGACGTTGTATTGGATATTGAAATTGCCCCACAGTGTGGGATAATACTGGGTATGTTGTTGTATATTGGATATTGAAATTAATGATTTCAATTGTAAAACAGTGCTATAAGTGCTAAACTCCCATATGGTAGCTAATTCTTGTATTCTGGAAATTATGTGCTTCACTCTGTAAATAATGTTCCTTTTTTGCGCTTTCTGCTGTTAAAGCAGTGCTGGAGCTCTAATTCCAATTGAGCTGGAAATGTCAGTTAACATTGGGAATTTGTTGTCCGTGCTTGGTGATATGTTAGTGCAGGTGGATCTATTTTCAATTACATTAGGAAATTTGTTCTAGGAGTGAAGTAGAGTGTGAGATGCCTGAACTGCACCGAATGGTAACTTTTTAAAAAGGACACAAAGCTGATCAACACTTGGGACTTTTAACCTCTATGCTTCCATTTTTTTGGTTGAAAAAATTAGCCTTAATGCTTTTTGAAGCACATTTTGCTTTGTTTTTTGGGAAAAAATATTGTGTTTTGTTCCATTTTGGGGGCATCACAAGAGCTAGATCATAATTAAGGCCCTGTGAATACGTCATGAATTTCTTACAAGTGGTCTCAACGCTGAAAATCAATTGCTAAGGTTGCATTTTTGCCAAAATCTGTCTATCTTCCGCCTAGAAATCGACCCTTAGTTGGACTAATTTGATATGAATTTGTGCTTGTTTATAATTATTCAGTGCCATGCTCTATTTTGCTTTGTTGGTGCTTAAAACTTCCTTGTGCACAGGTGCTGGAAAGAGATGGGAAAGCCTAAGATCTTCTAAGAAGTACCAAAATCTGGCAAGGTGGTTCAACTCGATATTTGCTGAATATGATGGTGTTTTAAATGAAGTCACAGCAACATATATGGGAAAGAAAGGCTCGGGAAAGCCAACTGTATCTAAAGTGAAAGAGCAACATGGCTCAAATGCTAATCTGGCCAAAGTAAATTGTGATTCCACTGACAAGGAAAAATCAGGTAGCAGACCGACATTTGAGGTAGATCTTCCAGAGGCAGAGGCTGGAAAAGTGCGTTTGAGGTTTGCACCAGAACCTAGTGGTTATCTCCATATTGGTCACTCAAAAGCAGCATTACTGAACCAGTATTTTGCTGAAAGATATAAAGGGGAAGTTATTATTCGTTTCGATGACACGAATCCTGATAAGGAAAGCAATGAATTTGTGGATAATCTACTGAAAGATATTGAAACTCTAGGAATTAAGTATAGGACTGTGACATACACATCTGATTACTTTCCAAAATTGATGGAGATGGCTGGGAAATTGATTCGTGAGGGTAAAGCCTATGTGGATGATACACCAAGGGAGCAAATGCAAAAAGAAAGAATGGATGGAATAGAATCAAGGTGTAGGAACAACGGTGTGGAGGAGAATTTGAAATTATGGAAGGAGATGATTGCTGGCTCAGAGAGGGGAACAATGTGTTGTGTTAGAGGGAAATTGGATATGCAGGATCCTAACAAGTCAGTTAGGGACCCAGTATATTACCGCTGCAATCAGACTCCTCACCACAGGATTGGTGCTAAATATAAAGTATACCCTACTTATGATTTTGCATGCCCATTTGTAGATGCTGTTGAGGGTATTACACATGCACTTCGATCTAGTGAGTATCATGACAGGAATGATCAGTACTATAGGATTCAAACTGATATGGGTTTCAGAAAAGTTCATATTTATGAATTTAGTCGGCTGAATTTGGTCTATACACTTCTTAGTAAGCGCAAGCTGCTGTGGTTTGTGCAAAATGGACTGGTTGATGGGTGGGATGATCCTCGATTTCCGACTGTACAAGGGATAGTGCGCAGAGGGCTGAAGATTGAGGCGCTGATACAGTTCATTCTTGAACAAGTAAGATAGCAACGATGTTGCTTTATTGTTAATTTGAAGTACAATGAATATTGTCAACACAAATTCATGTTTTCTAAATCACTCAGAATATCAATGTGTATTTAGGAAGGCGTCCTTTTGGAACAATCGTTTATTTCATAATCTAATTAAGCAGTATTTTCTGTCATAAGTCTGAAATAAGAGATGGTTCTTCATTTCTTTGTTGTTTTTGTTTTTCATATTCGAACCCCCCCTTCTTTTGGGTGAAGGAGGGGGCAAAAACTTATTTTCCTTTATTGCGTACAGGACTTGCATTTGTAGTCTGAAGCAAGTTCTTGACTAATCTGAGATTCTGAATTAGGAAGCATTCTTTAATATGTTTGATATTGTATCTTGACGCGTAAAGAATGTTCTTCATAAAATCTTTAGGGAGCATCAAAGAATCTCAATCTAATGGAGTGGGACAAGCTGTGGGCCATTAACAAGAAGATCATTGATCCTGTATGTCCTAGGCATACTGCAGTTATTGAAGAAAGACGAGTCCTATTGACTTTGAGTAACGGGCCAGATGAGCCTTTTGTACGTATTGTACCCAAGCATAAAAAATATGCAGGTGCTGGGGAAAAGGCAACAACTTACTCCAAGAGAATCTGGATAGACTATGATGATGCTATATCAATCTCTGTCAACGAGGAAGTAACATTGATGGATTGGGGTAACACAATAGTGAAAGAGATACAGAAGGATCAAGAGGGTAATGTTACTCATCTGTCTGGGATTCTGCACCTTGAAGGGTCAGTTAAAACAACAAAATTGAAGCTCACTTGGCTGCCAGAGAGTGATGAGCTTGTTAAACTCTCTTTGGTCGATTTTGACTATTTAATTACAAAAAAGAAGGTATGACTTTTTTCACTTCAATAGGTTTTATATTCAGATGGGTTTTCAAAGTCCAGCCTATCCTTTTACTAAACTATCTATAGTCTTTTCCTCCACATTTCCAATTAAATTTGGAGTTTTAATGTAGTCAAATTGTTGGAACCTGTGAATGTTTTATGGTATACCATATTGCTGAATTATGTGAAGTAAAACTGTAAAATAATATTGTTTCCTGGTAACAGTAAGAAGGGGCTATTACTCTTTTTTATGGGTAAGAAGGGGCTATTACCTCTTGAATAATAAGATTGATACAAAGAAATTGAAGTGTGCTTTTTTCACTTTTGGATTGAGTTCTGGGAAGTATTGGTAATAGGGATGATTGAGTTCTCTTTCACAATTGACTTCGAACTTGGGAATGATGAGTATCCAATTAGTGTATAGCTAGCTCTGTCAAGCATGTAAAATATCGTAAAGACTATTGTTCACATACTATTACTGCAAAGCATGAAATTCTAGCCTATCCTTCTAGTAAACTAACTGTAGTCTTTCTTTCCAGCACATGGTCAGATAATTTTTTTTTAATGTAGTTGGTTTCTTAGAACTTTTAAATGTTTAAGATATACTATATTGGTCAACAATGTCAACCATTTTAGGAGATTGTAAAATGATACAATTTCCTATATAATGGTAAGGAAGAGCTATTGCTTTTGATTCAATAATAGCATTGATCTTGATATAAGTACATATTATATGGTCTGGATGGAGCTTTAGGAAATATTGGTGATACGAATTCTTTGGGTTGTCTATATGAAAAGTATTACTGTAGAACTTATGAACGATGAGTATATTATTACTGTTGGTATGTCAATCATTTACACAATGGTAGAAATGATATTTTTTGCATACATTGGTAAAGAGCACCCTCCTCAATAATAAGATTGATTTAGATATGAACTTTGTTATATGCTGCGTTCAAATTTCGGGGAAGTATTGATGATAGGGATGGTATGGAAAACAAAAAAGTAATAAAAGTACAGAGAGTACTATGAGCTCTCCCTGCTTGTTTATAATCCATTACAGCGCAATTGAACGAACTAGCCTTTTGGCCCATTAACAATGTACATTTAAAGTTATAGAATACCTTGATTTTCTGTTTTGGACTGTTTATTTGCTTTCCACCTGAACTTGAGAGGACTTAGTAGCGATCATGTATTGAATTGTTAATTTTTGTCTTGCAGCTCGAGGAAGATGAGAATTTTGTTGATGTAGTTAATCCTTGCACAAGAAAGGAGACTCCGGCACTTGGTGATTCCAACATGAGAAACCTGAAGCGTGGAGATGTATTGCAGCTAGAGAGGAAGGGCTACTTCAGATGTGATGTTTCTTTCATAAGACCAACAAAATCCATTGTTCTTTTTGCCATCCCAGATGGTAAACAACAACCAGTGTTGCGGTTTGCAGTCTCAGAGGGCAAAACAAAATGAAGAGTCATTTTAATTCATTACTGCTGGAATAATGGGATGTGACTGAAATCCTTCTAATGCAAGTTAATTAGATTACCAATCCTTAATTGTCTTGTTTTAGAAGTCTTTATTAGCTATCATAGTTTTTTTGTTGTGTCGCGGACATAGTTGTGGCATTCTTTTGTCTGCAGATGTGAAACATGTGATATATACATACCTCTTTGGTCTAGTTTTTCATTTGGATAAAAACTAAGGTTATCTATTTTCAGTTTTTACCTGATCGAGTTCTGTTCTCTTTAATTATGTCGTGCCTTCGCTAAAACTATTATAGATGTTTTCATGCTTCCAGACAGAGGAATCGCATGGTTTTATGTGATTGTCTCGTTTTTGAAACCAAATTTGCATAGGAAGGACTACATTTTCTGTATTATATCACCGGGGCATGAGGATAGTAGATTTTGGGAACTATGTTGTCCCTCGCCTAGGATCATTTGTCCTAGAATGAGGGTTAGAGTCCTCCACAGACACCCAATGTGACTTAAATCTTTATCCACACACCAAAACTCAAATATTTGGCTAACTCCCCAAATTTCAATATATTTCGGCAGAGTCTCCCCTGTAATTGGACATAACCACTTATAAGAGAACCACAAAAACAACTACTAACAACACATCACAACTCAACAAAGCATCAAAATATATATTAATAACACCGACCTCAATATTAAGGGCATTACGTTATCAGAAGTGGTACCTTGACATGAACTGCACTAAATCATAACACATAGAAAGTACCTTTTGAACCACAACTATTTGGCTCTACAAACAAGTGAGAATATTTCCTTTCCACAGCACACTCGGCCTTTGAGACGACCTCCTCGACTCACTGACTTAGCTATAGCACTTTGACGGAGGCAATCCCAACTTCCTGACTTATCTAAGAAGGATGACCATAAGGTACCTCTCACAAGTCAATTATCTACTTTACCTTTAATAACTTTCACTTGAACGATAGACAAAAGGTATTCCAATTACCCTCTTTCATGTAGGTTATGCACCATTTTAGAGCCTTGAAACTATTTAAATATATTGAAGAGTGTAAATTACTCTGGAGTACATTATGAAATTAAAGCACCAGGGTTTATGTTCTAAACATGGTGCTTTATTTCGTAACGTATTTTTGCTATTCAGAATAAGTTCACAGCAATATTGGGAATCACCTCACACTAGGACCTTAACCATCTTTTAACGTTTTCTTTCTTGTACGCTCACTGTAATTTTCGCTATCCAAAGGCCCAATACATTCTATAATTGCCTTAAAAAATCTTTTAAAATGATTTTGTCCAAATCAGAACCTTTCAGATCTGAGTTGTCCAGAAACTTACTCTAACCAAACAATGAACTTTTGCGCATGTTTTCTAGATTAGTTAGGCGTTCAAAGGCTTTTCATTTTACTAAAAAAATGTAAGTTTAGACAACATTATCTGAGTCGTTAAGTAATTATTAAGCAAACCTTATTCGCTTGAAACACAGAGCCAAATGAGGTAGCTCCACCAAGAATTCTGAACAATATAATTCACCTAATCCTCCTTTTTATGTGGAAACTATACCACTTTTTACCGTCATCATCCATATCATAACATACTTGAAAATCTGATTTGAAAAACCATAGTTGTTACATTCGTTCTTCACTCCCATCCCATTATCCTATTTTCATCTGATGATATAATCATTCCTTTTCTGAACATATTTGTCAAATCTAAGTTGCTTTAGACAAAAGTGACTTCAGAACTGGCAATTTATTTATTTAGTTTAATACACTAATTACTTGGTCGCGTAAAGAAATTAGACACGTATGCCATTCATTATTCTTTTCGAAACCCCTTTTGAGGATACGGATTACCTAATTTATATTTGAAGATTATTAAGCTCGACCAGTTACTTGACATCGTTTTCTGCAAATTTCTGTAAGGTACGTACTTTGTCGACACATTTTTGGAAGGACCAAGAAAAGAGTTCCTCTAAAGACAAAAAAGAACTAAAGAATTTCTCTTCCGGAGATATGATTTTTAATTCAATTACACATGTTATTTTAGTTACATGATTCTTTATGCAGAAGATAAGTAAAATCTAAAAAAAGAGATGTGTAAATAATACATAAAAGATCTTTGATATGTTCATTTTCTCATAATCAAATCGTTAGATGAGCGTAGGAGCTAATTTCCTCTTCACCTTTTAGTAAAAGGAAAAAACGCGTACAAAGATAACATTATTGTTGACCAATAGGGAAATTTGGTTTATAGTCAATTACAAATATTATTATAGTTATATGATTCTTTTCACATAAGATAAGTAAAAAATATCAAAAGAAATGTAAATAAAACACAAAAGACTTTTAATATGATCACTATATTCAAATCGTTAGATGAACATAGGAGAAAAACACATAAAGAAATAACATTATTGTTGACGAATAGAGAAACAAAGTTCTCACAAGGTAAATACAACATTATTGGAGATAAATTTGAGAAGGATAACAAACAAATGAAAGTATCAATCCTACCCACAAATCATTATCAATTAACAACCTCACCAAAGAAAATAATTGTCACGAGCAATTAATGAAAAGTCTTATTTTTTAGGTGCAAGCCTTGACTTAATTTTCTCCACTTGTTTAGTACCAATTTGGAATGCTTTAGTCAAGACATGATCAGGAACAGTAGGTGTGGATGCAAACAACGTTGTAGCAATGGACTGAGTCCCCGGCAACTGGCTGTTGAAGGCGGCGACAACCGCTGCCGGAACTTTGCCATTGTTTTGCTGGAAATGAACAAGTCCTTTAGGGAAAACAAACACTTCACCTTTAACAATATGCTTCGAAATCAAAACATTAGATGTTGTAATAAAACCAACATCTAATTCACCCTCTGTAACAAAGATCATTTCTGTAGCACGAGGATGAGTATGAGGTGGATTAATGCCACCAGGAGCATAGTCAATACGAGAAAGTGAGACACCAAGTGTGTTAAGACCAGGGACTTTCATAACATTGGCACCTGTGACTACGGAGCCGTATGTGTTGTTTGTTGCTCCTGGCTTGGCTATGGCCATTGATGAAAAGTCTACTTCTGAAAAGTTTTTCTTGCAAAGGAATCCGTTTATGGTGAAACCTATTTCATGTACAGAAATAGAAAATTTAAATAAGCACCATGCATGTTTTACTTGAATCATAAAGAAATCATTATGTGTGACTTTTCCTAGCCCACAGGGAAATAGTCTGCGCACACACTACCCTTCCCAGACCCCACTTGTTGTTGTTGTTATTTAATGTGTCACTGTTTTTAATCCAACTAGACATTAAACCACCTGAAAAAGCTACCTCTTTTCCTAACTGAGACGAAGATAAATTGTATAGACAAAATTTGGTCCAAAATATTTATCACTTAAGAAAATCAATTTATTAGCCAATTTTCTTTTGATTTTTTTTTTTACTCTTGCGGAAAGGTACTCCCAACATTAATTACTCATTTAAGAAAGAGATAAGAAAATACTATTTAATGATTAATGGTAGTGCTAAATATTTTTCTTAAGTTTGAAAAAACAAACAAATAAAAAGGACAGCATGCAGGAACTATGTTTGGTGGCCATTGTCACCAGTTGCTCAATGCTCATTCAGTTTTCTATTTTTTGCCAGCTAATCAATAGTACTGCCTAGTTAGATTTCTATTCAAGAAAGACTCCTGTATCTTATGTATGGCACAAGTAGCCATTTAATATGGTCGATTTTCTACTGTTGGCCAGCTAATATAGTTGGATCTTGATTCAACACGCCTAAATAATACTCCATAAATTAAGCAAGAAGAAAGAGCATAACTTGGACAAGGAGAAAAGTCAACATCCAGTACAAATGATAACTAAGACAAAGAAAACCAAAAAAATAAGAACGAGCCAAAGAGAACCGAAACCCCCAAATTGAAGCACAAGACACTGATCAAGAATCTACTTTTCTCATTCTCAAAGAAACTAAAATAAATAAAAGAAAAAGAAGCAAAAGTCTGCTAATTAAAGGGAAAATTGAACTTACTGGAAGTAAGATCAGCAACACAAACATCTTGAAGCATGTCTGGATCTCCAGCAGAAGCTTTGTCTAAGTTAATGGCTAATATAGCCATAGCCATAGCCATAATCACAAGATGTTTTCCAAATGCAGACATGGTGGAAGAAGAAAGTTCTTTTTTTAATAGTATAAGCCAAAAGAAAGCAATCAAAGAGGAAAAAAGAGGCACAGAAATAGAGAGGAAGTGGTAGAAATAGAATAGAGGAGCTGCTTTGGACAATGGAGAGAGAAAATTGGATGGCTAAATTTATAAGGGGGAAGACGAAACAAAATTGGAGGACTTTGAAGTCACGTGAGGAAAGCGTGCGGGTTTTAATGTAAACGCACGAAACATGCTCTTTTTTCTCTTCGACCCAAAGCAAAGGCATGAATTGAGGGCCCATATGTGGAGCCCATAATAGCTTCAATTTTGGGCTTACGTGTACCTTGACTTCGTGCCGATGACGAGACCTGACTAATTTATAGTCATTTAATTTCTGATGAGTAACTATCCATAAGTTCATGATTTAAAGTGACAAAAATTAGCTTAGTAACTTCTGTGTAATAGTAAGTTAGTAACTCATACATTGAATGACTTCTATAAAAAATAAAATACTGTAAGTTCTAAGACCATTTAAGAAATTAATTAGCTCTCCAATGTAACTTTGAGGAGCCGTGCCCTTTTTTACGGGGAAACAAATAGATCACATTAATCGCTTCAACGTGACAAAGTTTTTGCATATATAACTTATTATCCAAAAATTAGGAGGAATTCAACAAGGCTGGTTGACCTCAATCAACCCTACGCGGCATTGCATATGTCATGGATGACTTAGGATATAAAAATCACATTAAAGGAAATTTGCAACCATATCCTATATTTGTGTTACCTTTTAACCTGTACCCTATTTTTAAAAGTTATTGATTTGGTACCTGCTTGATAAAATATCTGTAATAATATGACCATCATACCCCTGACAAAACATATAAAAGATGCATCACGAATAAATCACTTTACGGTTCTCCTCCATCACTCCGTCCCTCCTCAGATCTTCTCTCGCATCTGCCATAATTACGAAACCAAAAAGTTGAACCAGATTCAAATTTCAAATTCAAAATTACAAAATACATTGTAAGTATTGCAAATCATCTTCAGAATTCAAATTAGTTTTTGAAACTGATTAATCTTCATGAATTCATCATACTTTTTAAGTTTTAATTCAATCAACCCATATATTTTAATCACACTTGCATGAAGTTATAGAATAAATTTGTTTATGGATACTGTTAAATGCAGGACATATAGTCATTCAACAGTTTTGTCATGAGGACAAACATGCTGAAGTTTTTGGTTTGTTTGCTAGAACATGATACTAAACAAGCTGAGTTTTTACATAATTTGCTAAACCTTCACACCAAAACGCTGAAGTCTTTGTCTTGCAGTATAAACAAGCTGAAGTTTTTAGTTCATTTGCTAACACTTCAGCACTAAAATATGTTGAAGTTTTGTCCTCGATTCAATAGTTTTGTCATGAGTTTTTTCCGAAATTTCAGCAGAAGATGCTGAAGTTGTTTAGTTCATTTGTAAAAACTTTAGGACAAACCTGCTGAAGTTTTTCTCCCGCACTATATAATTTTCTAGTGAATTTAACTAGCTGAGTTTTTACATAATTTGCTAAACCTTCACACCAAAACGCTGAAGTCATTGTCTTGTAGTATAAACAAGCTGAATTTTTTAGTTCATTTGCTAATAATTCAGCACTAAAATATGCGGAAGTTTTGTCCTGGATTCAATAGTTTTGTCATGAGCTTTTTCTGAAACTTCAGCAGAAGATGCTGGAGTTGTTTAGTTCATTTATAAAAATTTCAGGACAAACCTGCTGAAATTTTCCTCCTGCACTATGTAATTTTCTCCTGCATGCTGAAGTTAAATTTAATTCATGCTTAAGTTTTGTCCTGCATTAAACAGCTTTTTCATGAGCTTTGTTTTTCGAAAACTTCAGTATAAACAAGCTGAAGTATTCTAGTACATTTGCTAAAATTTCAGCTTAAACGTGCTTAAATTTTTCTCCTGCAGTGTGTAATTTTCTAATAAATCTTTTATGAACTTCACACTTAAATTCTTTTGTTCAGTTTCCTAATACTTGACACTAAACATGCTTCTGCAGGATGAGTTCGATTTACCTTGTTATTACTTTCAATAGGAGGTGGACTTTTGATTTCAAATACTTGGATCATGATACAAAACTTGTTCTGCTTAATAAACAAGTATCATTCAATATTTTCCAAAAGAAAATTAGCGAAGTTACAGATATTGATTCAATCAAATATTCACTAAAGATATGGTTTGATATCAAACTAAATACAAGCAGAGGGAGGCTTGTAACTTCAGATAAAGAACTCAGAACCTGTATACATTTGCTAACAACTGATTCAGCCTACAAGAATTGCCATTTTATCATCGAAAAAATACAACTCATTTCCGACAGTATAGCTGCTTCAGAATCTGCAACATTCAAACCATCTCTTGGATATACAATAGATTCAGAATAATTTGCTGATTATCAACATGAACTAGAACATCCAATAATGGAAGTAGATAACCAAGATGAAGAAGGACAGCTAATAATGTAAATAGACAACCAACACACGATCCAACAAAGTTTTTGTTACCTTCTGCAATGACAAGCAACAACGAAGATGAAGAAAACAAGGAATCATACCGATAACATCAGATACAATTGAAGAAATTGCTGAAACTTCTACTGCTTCTAAGAAATCAAGAAAAAGAGTGAGGAGAAAGTTGAAAGAATCTCCACCATGTAAAATACTTAGGCACGATGCATTGCATGAGGAAGTAAGAGTAGGATCAATTTTTGACAACAAGAAGAACATGACTAAATTTTCTGCAGCTTAGAGATAAACCAAAAAGTTGAATTCACTGATGTTAGATCATGTTTAAAGAGATACGAGCTGAAATGTATCGTGAGGAAATGTGGTTGGAATGTACGTGCTACCAGAATAAAAAATTCCTCACTTTTCAAGGTGATAAAATATCATAACAACCATGAATGCTCGGTTGATGCAAGAAAATCAGATCAGAAGCATGCTACATCAAATTTTATAAGTGAACAAATTTTAGAACATGTTCGAGATAAAAAGATTGAGGTTACACCAACCTTTATAGAAAGTGAAATGAAAAAGAAATTTGGAATTGACATTGGATATCACAAGGTATGGCGTGCTATTCAAAAAGCTATTGCTTCCATAAGGGGAACACCGGAAGAGAACTACCAGATTCTTCCTTCATACCTACACATGATGGTGCATAGAAATTCAGGGACGTACACTAGCATAAAAAGAGATGAGCAAAATCGGTAAGCAAAACAATACTAACCATCAGCCTGAAGTTTCAAATGTTCCTATTTGAAAAACTTCACAACTTATGATTTGTTTTTTATTTTTTTTTTGTGTTTCACTGTACATATTTGCTTACATGTTCTTTGCTCCTGCGGCATCAATAGTTGGTTGGTGCTATTGTAGCCCGTGATTACAGTAGATGCAACGTTTTTAAAGTTAAAATATCGTGGCGTTCTATTTGTTGCTGTATTAAAGGATGCAAACAATCAAATCTTTCCTCTATATTTTGGTGTAGCAGATTCAGAAAACAATGATGCATACATTTGGTTCTTCGGGGAAATGAGAAAAGCAATTCAAGTCCATCGTAAGCTGGTTTTCTTATAAGATAGAAATCAATCGATCGCAAATGGGATTAGAAAAGTTTATCCTGAAGCTCACCATGGTATCTGCCTCTATCACTTTGAGAATAATTTAAAGCAAAGACATGCAAAAGCCACTGTAATAAATCTTTTTCAAAGCACTGCAAGGTCATACAAACGTGAAGATTTTAATCAGTTAATGTTCCAAATCAAAAGTGTTTACAAGAAAACATACAATTACATAATGGAAGAGCCGCCAGACAGATGGGCTCGATCGTGGTTCCCACAGCGACGTTATGATATGCTGACAACCAACATGATAGAATCAATGAATTCCGTGTTACTAAAAGCGAGAGAGATGCCTATTTTAAGAATGTTAGATTTCATCCAAGAAAAGTTGGGAGAGTAGTTTTACGAACTTAGAAAAAAAGCACATGAAACTTTTCACAAAGTATCAATATGGGCAGAAGAAGAGATGAACAAGAAGATGGACTTGGCTTGCAAAATGTTTGTGAGTATATTTATTAACTTTAGTATTTACTTCAACGTGTTTTCTCTGAAGTAATTAACTAATGCATAATCACTTTAGCTTTTTATATCTGCTGCAGTGATTTACTGGTTACATATAAAAAAACTTCATTCTTTTTTTTTTTTGAAGCAATAATACACTAATATAGTTTTTTTACTTTTTTATTCCTTCTTAGGTGTTCAACCTTGATTCAATGTTGTTTAGAATAAATAGTGAAGGAATGGAATTCATTGTGGACTTAAAGAAGAGAACTTGTGACTGCTTGGAATTTCAACTTGATGAATTGCCCTGTCCACACGCAATTGCTGCTATTAATAAGAGATATTTGCAGAAATCTGATTACTGCTCAAAATGGTATTCAAGGGAAACATGATTCAAAACATATGAAGGACATGTGAATACTATGGCAGATCAAAATGCATGGGATATTCCACAAAATGTAGAATCTGAAATCACAAAACCTCCCAATGTAGAGATTTTACAAGGAAGAAGACAAAAGAAGAGGCATATCCCTGCGACTGAGTCAGTACCATTGAAGTCTACCAAATGCAGTCTCTGTAAACAAATTGGGCATAACAGAACAACTTGCTTGTCTTCTCCAGCACCTCATCCATATTCCAAGAAACACACTGAAAAGTACTCCAACGTTCAATAATCCTTGGTTTGAATTTACACTTTCATTATTGAATGATATATGTGAAATGTGATTATTTTCGTAGAAATAAAAAAAATAAGCTCTTGGATTGAAAAATACTCATTTATATATTGCTTGAAGTACAAACCACTCATTTTTGTTGCGCGGCTTACATGTTTGGTTGCATTTTTAAAAAGTACACAATGACTTCAGCGAGAAAAAACTGTAAGTGAAATACATATCTTTAACACACACACACACACACACAAAAAAAAAAAATATGTATAACAAAACTTCAGCATATTTAGACTGAAGATTTAGAAAATAAACTAAATAACTTCAGCATATTCTCTCTGAAGTTTGGAAAAAATCATTACAAAAATTGCAGAATGCTGGACAAAACTTAAGCATGTTTTGTGTGAAGTTTTATGAAATGAACAAAAAAAATTTCGCATATATAAGTCTGCCTCTTAAAAGATTGCTTATTAACGAGAAAATATATGCAAAAAAATTACAGCCTATAAAGTGTGACTATCAAAAGCTATAAACTTCAGATAAAAAAGGTTCAAGTTTCTAACTTATATTTGCTAACTTCAGCTTATAAGGCATGAAGTTTTATGTTGACATACTATGTTATTACATTAAAATCATAATACAACCTTCAAAATTTAAAAAAATTATACAAAAAAACGTAACAAGATTTTCATTTATATAACAACATAAACATTAACAAAACACGACCATCATCAAAACATTGACAAAACAAAAGGAAGAGCTATAAAAAACATTAACAAAAAACACAAAAGAAAAACATAAAAAAAGGATTACAAAAACTAAGCATCATCACCATCATCAAAATACTAATCTTCAATTTCTCGATATATCTCATCATTATCCGAATCGGAGATAACTATAGGATACTCGGGCAGAAGACGACAAAGTCCAATGAGATCACACTTTAACTTGTTGAATTCATCACGCAACTGACTTTGTTCAATTATTACTCTGTCCATAAGATAAGGAAGACTCTTTAAGTTATTTTGTAGCTTGGCATAGTCGTCCCAAATGGGAAACTTAAAACAATCAAACTATTGGACAACCTTGTCAAACGAGGTTGAATAACCTTCACAACTGCGTTCGAGGTTCAACCTGTTCTGAAATGATTCATCGGCAAAAAAACTGTGGTCCGATTCTTTCCCAATCAACCTTTATTTGATCCCACGCCTGTATAAGATTAGCCATTGGTACGTTACTATTCCAATTAGACTTTAAACTCTCCCACTTCTGCATAAGTTCATCCATTGTAACCTTCCTACTTCCGTTAGCATCAGACATTATTTCTTTTAAAAAGCTAAAAGGCTAAGGATGAATATAAATTTAAAGAAATATGATAGAAGTCTATGGATGACTATGAAATTTTCAAGTGAAGAGATTGTGGATATAGCCAAAGAGTGCACCTAATCAATTTAATATCTATAAATGCAAAAGTAACTTTTCAGGTCTATTTACTGTTTTACGTTCAGAGAAATTGAATATAACAAGATAAGTAGGTGGTAAAGAAAACAAGTAGGTGGTAAATGGAAAAAGAAATGTAACTTCAGCCTAATAAGTCCACAGTTTTTCTATAGTAAGAAAATAACTTCAGCCTGAAAAGTTTTCATTTATTATTTGTAAATTCAAAAGTAACTTTTCAGCTCATTTACTATATGGTCAGACAAATTTAAATATAAGATGAAGTAGGTAATAAAAGACAAAAAATAGCTAGTAAATGCAAATAAGATAAGTATCAAGTTAAAAAAAATACCAAAATATGCTGAAGTTTTGGTTAGCAATGAGTTTCCCATAAAAACTTCAGTCTACAGATGCTGAAGTTATTTAGTTCATGTGCTAAAACTTTAGACTGAACACGCTGAAGTTAAAACTTCATGCTAATATGCTAATATTTATTTTATGTGCTAATATGCTGAAGTTATTTAGTTCATATGCTAAAACTTTAGTCTACAGATACTGAAGATTTTTAGTTCATGTGCTAAAACTTCAGACTGAACATGCTGAAGTTTTTTTGTTCATTTTCTAACACTTCTCACTAAACATGCAGAAGTTAAAACTTCATGCTAATATGCTAATATTTAGTTCATGTGCTAATATTGTCATGACCCAAAATCTCACTCGTCGTAATGGTGCCTATCTCAATACTAGACAAATCGAAAATCTCAATAAACCATAATTTCTCTTAAGTTTGAAAATATAATATTTCAATAAAATCCACAAATCATACAATTACCGATACAACCACTCCCAAAATCTAGTGTCACTGAGTACATGAGCATCTAATCTGAATACAAGTCTGGAATATACGGTCTATAATAGTCTGAAACCAAATACAATAAACAAGGAGATAGGGAAGAAGAGACAAGGTCTGCGAAACACGACAGCTACCTCTGAATCTCCAAAAAAGTCAACTGTGCGAGAGAATCAACACCCGCTATGACCGAGAACACTTGGATCTGTACACGAAGTGCATGGTATAGTATGAGTACAACCAACTAAGTAAGTAACAATAATAAATAAAGAACTGAAGATAGTGACGAGCTACACAACTACAGTCTATACTAAGTAGTTCCAGCAAAGAATAGACATGCTTTCAAATCTGGCAGTTTAATGTCAAATCAACTTTTATACAGTTCATGTTCATGTAATCCGTATATAAAATCTTTCATAGATTTCACAACAATGACAGATAGCAACTAGGAGCAACAACAAATGAAAATCAAGTACAACCTCTCAGGACAACAATCACTCACTGGGCTCCCAGCCCTCATCACTCGTTGGGCTCCCAGCCCTCATCACTCACACTGAATGGGTACCCGCACTCACTGGGGGTGTACAGACTCCGGAGTGGCTCTAACAACCCAAGCGCTATAATCTGCACGGACAACTCATATACCATAATATAAATATCTGGATCCGCACGGCCAACTCACGTTATATAGTATAATATAAGGATCCGCACGGCCAACTCACATGCTGCACGACCAACTCACGTGCTATAGTATAATATAAGGATCTGAACGACCAACTCACATGCTGCACGGATAACTCACGTGCTATAGTATCAATATCTCACAATCAGGCCCTCGACCTCACTCAGTCATAAATCTCTCCAGTCTCTCGGGCTCTCAATAATCATGAAATCAGCCCAAACAACAATGATATGATGTATCAATAATAATAACAGAGACTAAGATAAAATGTGCAAGTAAAAACTGAGACTGAGTACATATAGCATTTAGCAGGCAATTCAACAAGTACGCGACTTCTGTGGGTCCCAACAGTACTATCACATAGCCTAAGCATGATTTCTAATATGATTTACCGTCAAATTTTATCAACACATAGAGCATATAGCTAACAATAAATTATTCAACTTTACCGTTTCTCGGGACAGACCAAGTCACAATCCCCTCGGTGCACGCCCACACGCCCGTCACCTAGCATGTGCGTCACCTCCAAAATAATCACATGATACAAAATTCGGGGTTTCATACCCTCAGGACCAGATTTATAACTGTTACTTATCTCAAACCGTGTAATTCTTTCTTCCGCTATGCCCTTGCCATGAGAATTGATCTCCGAAAGCCTCGTATCTAGCCACAATTAATTCGATTCAGTAAATAACAATTTTTGTAATTAATTCCATAAGGAGATACTAATTTTCCAATAAAATCCGAAATTAACTCAAAAATCGCCCGTGAGGCCCACATATCGGAACCCGATAAAAGTTATAAAATATGAACACCCATCCAACCGCGAGTCCAACCATATAAATTTTATCAAATTCCGACATCAACTCGACCCTCGAATCTTCAATTAAAGTCTTTGAAGATTTCTACCATTTTCAACCCAATCTTTACCCATTTCAATTCAACAATCTTTCCATAAACCTTATTGATATGCATAAATAATACTATTACACCCAAGAATCATACTCTTAATCACCCATCTTTACCCAAACTCAAAATTGAAGACTAGGGGTTAGAACCTTACCTCTTGGGTGAAGATCTTGTGATATTTCCTTGTTGGATTTCAAAGCTTGAACAAGATCTTGATGAACAAAGCACTTGAGCTTCTTTCTCTCTCTAGAACACTCTTCCTTCTCTCTAAAAATGTCATATTTTTGCTCCAAAATGAGTCCCAAAGCCTATTTATCGAAATGGGATCGAATTATGAAAATAGAAAAATTAACCCTCCGAAAGAAGGTTTGCGGTAGCATAATGGACCGCAGAATGAGTATGCGGGCCACAAAGTTGATCGCAAAATTGGTGCCCAGAACTGGGCTCTTCTGGTCCATTCTGCGACCAGTTTGCGATCGCAGAAGCAGTTTTGCTACTGCATAAATATTTTGCGATCGCATAATTGTTCGCAGAATTGTATTTTTCTAGCCTTTGGTAATTTGATCATAACTTCTTGTAGGAATGTCCAATTGATGAACGATTTGAAGAGTTAGAAACTAGACTCAACATTTGATAGGTAATACACCATATAACATTTCGTATCATGAGAGTTATGCTCATTTGAAGTTGGGTCTTGTGCGAACTCACTTGAACTTTAGTCTATTACGAAATTTCCAACTTCCACATTCGATGCCGAAACCTATCGAATCAAGTCCGATTGACCTCAAATTTTGCATGCAAGTCATAAATAATATAATGAACCTATTCCAATTTCCGGAATCGGATTTCGACCCCGATATCAAAAAGTCAACCCCCCGGTCAAACTTTCAAAAAATTTAACTTTTGCCATTTCAAGCCTAATTCTACTACGGACCTCCAAATAATTTTTCGGACACGCTCCTTAGTCCATAATAACCATAAGTCAATATCTGTTCAACTATTTCAACTTAAGCTTCCAACATGAAATTCATTCTTTCAAGCTAACTCCGAAATACCTTAAAACCAAAACCGAATACCACGCAGGAAGTTATGCAAGACCTCAAATAGTTGAAAGGAGAGTAAATGCTCAAAACGATCGGTTGGGTCATTACAATCTCCCCCACTTAAACATACGTTCGTCCTCGAACGTGCCAAAAGTTGTTCCTAAGCCTTTAAATCACTATTCCATCTTACCACGCACGTAACCGTGGGTGATCCCACGTCACCCTATTCCACATAGGTCAGACAACACAATACAACTGAAAATCCTTAATTTAACCTTAGCCCAAAAACCTTGGAATTCAATTCCCAACCTTCAGAATTTCTTTTCAAGACACGAATCTTACATTTACACAGTGTATGAGTCTGAACAAGCTACATCGAGCTATAACTATAATCACGGATATAATCACCCAGCATATTACACAACTCGCCCGCTCGTAGCACCATTCCTGATCACAGTAACTACTTCAAACCAACCAAGTACTAGTATAAAACCCCACCTTCAACAGAACCTCATTCCAAAACCTTTGTACACTGCCAAAGATGAAAGAAACAATCAAAAACTCATAATCACTCATCAGATCAACTAGTCATGGAGCTGTCTCGCGCCAACCAGAACCACAATCCTCTCCTAAGTCGACTTTCAATATTATCCTCCCGAATATACCATAATCAAGCCTGATAGTACCCATTCTAGGTCCAACGACTTTATTTTATTAAATGCAACTATCCCACAAACACGCCATATCAATATAACTTAAGCCACCACTGCGCACTCCGTGTACCCAAATATGGGAGATGTCCCAAGGAAGAGAACCGTATTGCAAGTTCCACAAGCACCACCACAACCGCAATGTTACAACCAACTCCTCAAATTTCGTGAAGAGGATAACCGTAGGTGCATGTGCACAATTGTAGAGGAAGGAAATTAATGAATCAAATATATTATCATAGAAATAAAATTCCTACACATGGCACGGACAACTCACGTGCCAATAATATGAATCGCCCAGCATGGTCACAGGCCTCCAGTCCCAGCATATCATACAAGAGCAATTAAACAAGTACACTTGTATATGATAATGAAATAATATTCTCATGCTCCTGGACTGGTATAAATAGCACGCCATAGTGTAAGTATGTGCAAAGTCTACTATCATACTCCAAATCGACAAGTTAACGCAGAAATTATAACTACCCCGTTTATTCATGGAATTAGCCTCTTTGTAACCTCAATTGTAGCCCAGATAGTTCTCAATAAAAGGTACGAGCACGAGAAACATTATAACTTTACATTTAACAGTCAACTCTAGGCATATCATAGCCTAAGCATTCTTTCGAGTATAAATACTTGCCCCGATGCCCGCACATTGGCTCAAACCTCACACATATGCACACTTATAGCGCGTAACTATCATAAATAATTAACGCAAATAGTGCCTCCATTGAGTTAAAATAAAATACTCGCTTCAAACAGGCTGCAACCTGAAACAATATACTTCTGAGAACTCCCAGTCTCCAAATTTATCAAACACATGAATCATCGTAATTGATCCCAACTCCAGCACTAGAATGACTAACACATACTTGTCACGATCTTTTCATAAGGAATACTTTCATAATTCTTCCATGCCACATAGTAATAATTTGAATATCAGCAGTCTATCAACCAGGTGAGTACGACAATACCAATAAACATTCGTAAGTCAAAACACAATGCGCCTTTTGAAATGCGCACCTTTCTCAGGGATTACCAAGCAGTTATAACACTCATCTAATTATCTGAAATTGACCATTCTATCCAAAATTCATGATCATCCTTTCAAGAATGAATTGCCACCTTGTACAAGTAAATCTCAATCCCACACAATGCACCGCGTCTACCATGCCATCCTGTGAAGAGTACAAGAACCTCATAATCACTCTGAGTCACAAGCAGAATACATACCTAGTCAATCAGAAATCTTCCACTTGATCTCCTCCTGGAGAAAATCCTAATACGCCACATATTCCTCACGCCGGTAGGAAATATACTCCTCGAACCGTGGTAAAAACCATTGAGAACTCTTCGAAACCCATTTGTACACAACCAAGCTATTAGAACCGAATTCTTCTAACTCCACCAAGCCACACAGGTTGCCAAATCCGAGAGTATTGCCACAAAACACCCGTAAAGCCCCACCTCATCTTAAGAACCAAAAGAGCCGAGCATATAATTACCATACTGATCATTATGTTGCCCATTTGTCCTATTTTCTCCGAGTTTCTTCTGGATTATCCTCAAGTTACCATTTCTCCTTGTCAGAACACAAAGCTTGCTACAAGAAATCCTAACATAAAACTACACCGCCCTAAGGCCCATAAACCATTGTATTCTTCTTAAGCACCTTCATAGATACCCAAACCGTAACACTCATTCTGAAAATAACTTATGCGAATTTAAATTTGCTCCTCTTTCCTTTCTTATACTGAAATGTAGAATCCATAGTCAAATAGAATTACCGCACATCCTAATACCATCCAATGTAAGTAACTAATTCTAGTGATATACAAATTCAAAAAAAAATAATTTCAATTTCTACATATACATTTTGAATCCATTAGAACCCTCTCGATAGTCATCCACTATCCTCAAATCTAATTTACTCCGTCCCAAACGGGCCGAAAGACATGTACTCCTTTAGCACTATCAATACTCAAATAAGTAACCTTGCCTTATTACCACCTATCAAATTCATACTCCGTGCACACTACATCATTCACAAATAATAATTCACTCATCCCACGATGTTCATATACTCATAAAGCGCAATATAACCCGTATCCAGAAATCTCCTTACTCGAGTCATTCTCGAACTCCACCTCTGCAAGTCATCATTGATTCCCAAGTATACTTCAGACAAAAAAAAAAAACAAATTTGACACATAACCATGAATTGAATTGTCAATAGTAGGCTCCCCCACTTGGCTCAAAGTTATAGATAAAAATACTTGATAACTCACAATACCCATATTTTATTACTGCCTTAATACCGCAGTCAGTTCAATAAAAATTCTTCTCAAGCTCAAGACACACCAACCATAAAATGCCCCAATCATCCGCTAATCTCGCATTCATTCTCTTAACACTCAAGTAAACTTTCTCAACCAGGTTCAAATTCAAGTCTCAACACATACGCCCCGCTGGCAGAAAAGAAAATCTCTTTTCACATAATAAGGAACACATCTACATAGATTACTGCGCAGGAGATAACCCACCTGCTTAATCTCAAATTGGCATCTTGTTATACCCTTTCACAGCAACAATTACTATGAAATCACTTAATCTTTCTAAGTCCAAACTCATTAACCAGACACGAGAATTTAATTTGCCCCAAAATTTAACAACGTGAAAGATCTCTCAAAACATTCACACTCGAGATTGTACGTCACATAAAAAATAAAATAAAGCACCCAATGGCCTTCCTTTACATTTCAAGGAAACACTTCTCGTCACATTCAAATCGTCTTAACACATCCCGTAGTTACATCATACTCATCACAAAGCCATTCCACCGCTCATCGAGCCACAAATTCCACCCGTAGGGACATTACCGGACATATGAGTCCAAATGTACAGGTTACAACTGAAGCTACCGAGCCTAAGCTGCGGTCTAAACCTGGCCCTAAGTCCTCCAGACTGGCCCATCACCAAAACACAGAACACACATCTTGAACCTCGTTCATAGAATCGTAAGCCGGCGATGCACAATTGATACCGAGCGCTCATGTGCGCATACGAATGCGTGGAAGGAATTCAAAGAATTATGTTTCAAGCTGAATCAATTCAGCACGATAGAATACAAGAAAGTGAAATTTTCCTAAGGGTTCGGCAACCTCTCAAAGATAAGTACAGACGTCTCCGTACCGATCCGCAAGACTCTACTAAACCTGCTCATGACTCGTGAGACCTATGTCACCTAAAGCTTTGATACCAACTTGTCACGATCCAAAATATCACCCGTCGTGATGACGCCCGTCTCAATACTAGGCAAGCCGAAAATCTCAATAAACCACAATTTCTCTTAAGTGTGAAAATATAATATTTCAATAAAATCCACAAATCAGACAATTACCGATACGACCACTCCCAAAATCTGGTGTCACTGAGTACATGAGCATCTAATCTGAATACAAGTCTGGAATATACGGTCTATAATAGTCTGAGACCAAATACAATAAACAAGGAGATAGGGAAGAAGAGACAAGGTCTGCGAAACACGGCAGCTACTTCTGAATCTCCAAAAAAGTTAACTGTGCGAGAGAATCAACACCCGCTATGACCGAGAACACTTGGATCTGTACACGAAGTGCATGGTATAGTATGAGTACAACCAAATAAGTAAGTAACAATAATAAATAAAGAACTGAAGATAGTGACGAGCTACACAACTACAGTCTATACTAAGTAGTTCCAGCAAAGAATAGACATGCTTTCAAATCTGGCAGTTTAATATCAAATCAATTTTTATACAGTTCATGTTCATGTAATCCGTATATAAAATCTTCCATAGATTTCACAACAATGACAGATAGCAACTAGGAGCAACAACAAATGAAAATCAAGTACAACCTCTCAGGACAACAATCACTCACTGGGCTCCCAGCCCTCATCACTCGTTGGGCTCCCAGCCCTCATCACTCACACTGAATGGGTACCCGCACTCACTGGGGGTGTACAGACTCCAGAGTGGCTCCTACAGCCCAAACGCTATAATCTGCACGGATAACTCACATGCCATAATATAAATATCTGGATCCGCACGGCCAACCCAAGTGCTGCACGGCCAACTCACGTTATATAGTATAATATAAGGATCCGCACGGCCAACTCACATGCTGCACGACCAACTCACGTGCTATAGTATAATATAAGGATCTGAACGACCAACTTACATGCAGCACGGACAACTCACGTGCTATAGTATCAATATCTCACAATCAGGCCCTCGGCCTCACTCAGTCATAAATCTCTCCAGTCTCTCGGGCTCTCAATAATCATGAAAGCAGCCCAAACAACAATGATATGATGTATCAATAATAATAACAGAGACTGAGATAAAATGTGCAAGTAAAAACTGAGACTGAGTACATATAGCATTTAGCAGGCAATTCTACAAGTACGCGACCTCTGTGGGTCCCAACAGTACTATCACATAGCCTAAGCATGATTTCTAACATGATTTACAGTTAAATTTTATCAACACGTAGAGCATATAGCTAACAATAAATTATTTAACTTTACCGTTTTCCGGGACAGACCAAGTCACAATCCCCTCGGTGCACGCCCACACGCCCGTCACCTAGCATGTGCGTCACCTCCAAAATAATCACATGATACAAAATTTGGGGTTTCATACCCTCAGGACCAGATTTATAACTGTTACTTACCTCAAACCGTGTAATTCTTTCTTCCGCTATGCCCTTGCCATGAGAATTGATCTCCGAAAGCCTCGTATCTAGCCATAATTAATTTGATTCAGTAAATAACAATTTTTGTAATTAATTCCATAAGGAGATACTAATTTTCCAATAAAATCCGAAATTAACTCAAAAATCGCCCGTGAGGCCCACATATCGGAACCCGATAAAAGTTATAAAATATGAACACCCATCCAACCGCGAATCCAACCATACAAATTTTACCAAATTCCGACATCAACTCGACCCTCAAATCTTCAATTAAAGTCTTTGAAGATTTCTACCATTTTCAACCCAATCTTTACCCATTTGAATTCAACAATCTTTCCATAAACCTTATTGATATGTATAAATAATACTATTACACCCAAGAATCATACTCTTAATCACCCATCTTTACCGAAACTCAAAATTGAAGACTAGGGGTTAGAACCTTACCTCTTGGGTGAAGATCTTGTGATATTTCCTTGTTGGATTTCAAAGCTTGAACAAGATCTTGATGAACAAAGCACTTGAGCTTCTTTCTCTCTCTAGAACACTCTTCCTTCTCTCTCAAAATATCATATTTTTGCTCCAAAATGAGTCCCAAAGCCTATTTATCAAAATGGGATCGAGTTATGAAAATAGAAAAATTAACCCTCCGAAAGAAGGTCTGCGGTAGCATAATGGACCGCAGAATGAGTATGCGGGCCACAAAGTTGATCGCAAAATCGGTGCCCAGAATTAGGCTCTTCTGGTCTATTCTGCGACCAGTTTGCGGTCGCAAAAGCAGTTTTGCGACCGCATAACTATTTTGCGATCGCATAATTGGTAGCATAATTGTATTTTTCCAGCCTTTGGTAATTTGATCATAACTTCTTGTAGGAATGTCCAATTGATGAACGATTTAAAGAGTTAGAAAATAGACTCAAAGATCTTTCATTTGATAGGTAATACACCATATAACATTTTGTATCATGAGTGTTATGCTCATTTGAAGTTGGGTCTTGTGCTAACTCACTTGAACTTTAGTCTATTACGAAATTTCCAACTTCTACATTCGATGCCGAAACCTATCGAATCAAATCCGATTGACCTCAAATTTTGCATGCAAGTCATAAATAATATAATGAACCTATTCCAATTTCTGGAATCGGATTTCGACCCCGATATCAAAAAGTCAAACCCCCGGTCAAACTTTCAAAAAATTCAACTTTTGCCATTTCAAGCCTAATTCTACTACGGACCTCCAAATAATTTTTCGGACACGCTCCTTAGTCCATAATAACCATAAGTCAATACCTGGTCAACTATTTCAACTTAAGCTTCCAACATGAAATTCATTCTTCCAAGCTAACTCTGAAATACCTTAAAACCAAAACCGAATACCACGCAGGAAGTTATGCAAGACCTCAAATAGTTGAAAGGAGAGTAAATGCTCAAAACGACCGGTTGGGTCATTACAATCTCCCCCACTTAAACATACGTTCGTCCTCGAACGTGCCAAGAGTTGTTCCTAAGCCTTTAAATCACTATTCCATCTTACCACGCATGTAACCGTGGGTGATCCCACGTCACCCTATTCCACATAGGTCAGACAACACAATACAACTGAAAATCCTTAATTTAACCTTAGCCCAAAAACCTTGTGCACCATTCCTGATCACAGTAACTACTTCAAACCAACCAAGTACTAGTATAAAACCCCACATTCAACAGAACCTCATTCCAAAACCTTTGTACACTGCCAAAGATGAAAGAAACAATCAAAAACTCATAATCACTCATCAGATCAACTAGTCATGGAGCTGTCTCGCGCCAACCAGAACCACAATCCTCTCCTAAGTCGACTTTCAATATTATCCTCCCGAATATACCATAATCAAGCCTGATAGTACCCATTCTAGGTCCAACGACTTTATTTTATTAAATGCAACTATCCCACAAACACCCCATATCAATATAACTTAAGCCACCACTGCGCACTCCGTGTACCCAAATATGGGATATGTCCCAAGGAAGAGAACCGTATTGCAAGTTCCACAAGCACCACCACAACCGCAATGTTACAACCAACTCCTCAAATTTCGTGAAGAGGATAACCGTAGGTGCATGTGCACAATTGTAGAGGAAAGAAATTAATGAATCAAATATATTATCATAGAAATAAAATTCCTACACATGGCACGGACAACTCACGTGCCAATAATATGAATCGCCCGGCATGGTCACAAGCCTCCAGTCCCAGCATATCATACAAGAGCAATTAAACAAGTACACTTGTATATGATAATGAAATAATATTCTCATGCTCCTGGACTGGTATAAATAGCACGCCATAGTGTAAGTATGTGCAAAGTCTACTATCATACTCCAAATCGACAAGTTAACGCAGAAATTATAACTACCCCGTTTATTCATGGAATTAGCCTCTTTGTAACCTCAATTGTAGCCCAGATAGTTCTCAACAAAAGGTACGAGCACGAGAAACATTATAACTTTATGTTTAACAGTCAACTCTAGGCATATCATAGCCTAAGCATTCTTTCGAGTATAAATACTTGCCCCGATGCCCGCACATTGGCTCAAACCTCACACATATGCACACTTATAGCGCGTAGCTATCACAAATAATTAACGCAAATAGTGCATCCATTGAGTTAAAATAAAATACTCACTTCAAACAGGCCGCAACCCGAAATAATATACTCCTGAGAACTCCCAGTCTCCAAATTTATCAAACACATGAATCACCGTAACTGTTCCCAACTCCAGCACTAGAATGACTAACACATACTTGTCACGATCTTCCCATAAGGAATACTTTCATAATTCTTCCATGCCACATAGCAATAATTTGAATATCAGCAGTCTATCAACCAGGTGAGTACGACAATACCAATAAACATCCGTAAGTCAAAACACAATGCGCCTTTTGAAATGCGCACCTTTCTCAGGGATTACCAAGCAGTTATAACACTCATCTAATTATCTGAAATTGACCATTCTGTCCAAAATTCATGATCATCCATTCAAGAATGAATTGCCATCTTGTACAAGTAAATCTCAATACCACACAATGCACCGCGTCTACCATGCCATCCTGTGAAGAGTACAAGAACCTCATAATCACTCTGAGTCACAAGCAGAATACATACCTAGTCAATAAGAAATGTTCCACTTGATCTCCTCCCGGAGAAAATCCTAATACGCCACATATTCCTCACGCCGACAGGAAATATACTTCTCGAACCGTGGTAAAAACTATTGAGAACTCTTCGAAACCCATTTGCACACAACCAAGCTATTAGAACCGAATTTTTCTAACTCCACCAAGCCACATAGGTTGCCAAATCCTAGAGTATTGCCACAAAACACCCGTAAAGCCCCACCTCATCTTAAGAACCAAAAGAGCCGAGCATACAATTACCATACTGATCAGCATGTTGCCCATTTGTCCTATTTTCTTCGAGTTTCTTCTGGATTATCCTCAAGTTACCATTTCTCCTTGTCAGAACACAAAGCTTGCTAAAAGACATCCTAACATAAAACTACACCGCCCTAAGGCCCATAAACCATTTTATTCTTCTTAAGCACCTTCATAGATACCCCAACCGTAACACTCATTCTGAAAATAACTTATGCGAATTTAAATTTATTCCTCTTTCCTTTCTTATACTGAAATGTAGAATCCATAGTCAAATAGAATTACCGCACATCCCGATACCATCCAATGTAAGTAACTGATTCTAGTGATATACAAATTCGAAAAAAAATAATTTCAATTTCTACATATACATTTTGAATCCATTAGAACCCTCTCGATAGTCATCCACTCTGCTCAAATCTAATTTACTCCATCCCAAACGGGCCGAAAGACATGTACTCCTTTAGCACAATCAACACTCAAATAAGTAACCTTGCCTTATTACCACCTATCAAATTCATACTCCGTGCACACTACATCATTCACAAATAATAATTCACTCATCCCACGATGTTCATATACTCATAAAGCGCAATATAACCCGTATCAAGAAATCTCCTTACTCGAGTCATTCTCGAACTCCACCTCTGCAAGTCATCATTGATTCCCAAGTATACTTTAGACTAAAAAAAAATAAATTTGTCACATAACCATGAATTGAATTGTCAATAGTAGGCTCCCCCACTTGGCTCAAAGTTATATATAAAAATACTTGATAACTCACAATACCCATATTTTATTACTGCCTTAATACCGCAGTCAGTTCAATAAAAATTCTTCTCAAGCTCAAGACACACCAACCATAAAATACCCCAATCATCCGCTAATCTCGCATTCATTCTCTTAATACTCAAGTAAACTTTCTCAACCAGGTTCAAATTCAAGTCTCAACACATACGCCCCGCTGGCAGAAAAGAAAATCTCTTTTCACATAATAAGGAACAAACCTACATAGATTACTGCACAGGAGATAACCCACCTGCTTAGTCTCAAATTGGCATCTTGTTATACCCTTTCGCAGCGACAATTACTATGAAATCACTTAATCTTTCTAAGTCCAAACTCATTAACCAGACACGAGAATTTAATTTGCCCTAAAATTTAACAACGTGAAAGATCTCTCAAAACATTCACACTCGAGATTGTACGTCACATAAAAAATAAAATAAAGCACCCAATGGCCTTCCTTTACATTTCAAGGAAACACTTCTCGTCACATTCAAATTGTCTTAACACATCCCGTAGTTACATCATACTCATCACAAAGCTATTCCACCGCTCATCGAGCCACAAATTCCACCCGTAGGGACATTGCCGGACATATGAGTCCAAATGTACAGGTTACAACTGAAGCTACCGAGCCTAAGCTGCGGTCTAAACCTGGCCCTAAGTCCTCCAGACTGGCCCATCACCAAAACACAGAACACACATCTTGAACCTCGTTCATAGAATCGTAAGCCGGCGATGCACAACTGATACCGAGCGCTCATGTGCGCATACGAATGCGTGAAAGGAATTCAAAGAATTATGTTTCAAGCTGAATCAATTCAGCACGATAGAATACAAGAAAGTGAAATTTTCCTAAGGGTTCGGCAACCTCTCGAAGATAAGTATAGACGTCTCCGTACCGATCCGCAAGACTCTACTAAACCTGCTCATGACTCGTGAGACCTATGTCACCTAAAGCTCTGATACCAACTTGTCACGACCCAAAATCTCACCCGTCGTGATGACGCCCATCTCAATACTAGGCAAGCCGAAAATCTCAATAAACCACAATTTCTCTTAAGTGTGAAAATATAATATTTCAATAAAATCCATAAATCATACAATTACTGATACGACCACTCCCAAAACCTGGTGTCACTGAGTACATGAGCATCTAATCTCAATACAAGTCTGGAATATACGGTCTATAATAGTTTGAGACCAAATACAATAAACAAGGAGATATGGAAGAAGAGACAAGCTCTGCGAAACACAGCAGCTACCTCTGAATCTCCAAAAAAGTCAATTGTGCGAGATTATAAACACCCGCTATGATCGAGAACACTTGGATCTGCACACGAAGTGCAGAGTATAGTATGAGTACAACCAACTAAGTAAGTAACAATAATAAATAAAGAACTGAAGATAGTGACGAGCTACACAACTGCAGTCTATATTCAGTAGTTCCAGCAAAGAATAGACATGCTTTCAAATCTGACAGTTTAATGTCAAATCAATTTTTATACAGTTCATGTTCATGTAATTCGTATATTAAATTTTCCATAGATTTCACAACAATGACAGATAGCAACTGGGAGCAACAACAAATGGAAATCAAGTTCAACCTCTCAAGACAACAATCACTCACTGGGCTCCCAGCCCTCATCACTCGTTGGGCTCCCAGCCCTCATCACTCACACTAAATGGGTACCCGCACTCACTGCGGGTGTACAGATTCCGGAGTGGCTCCTACAGCCCAAGCGCTATAATCTGCACGGACAACTCACATGCCATAATATAAATATCTGGATCCATACGGCCAACTCACATGCTGCACGGCCAACTCACGTTATATAGTATAATATAAGGATCCGCACAGCCAACCCACGCGCTATAGTATAATATAAGGATCTGAACGGCCAACTCACGTGCTGCACGGACAACTCACGTCCTATAGTATCAATATCTCACAATCAGGCCCTCAGCCTCACTCAGTAATAAATCTCTCCAGTCTCTCGGGCTCTCAATAATCATGAAATCAACCCAAACAATAATGATATGATGTATCAATAATAATAACAGAGACTGAGATAAAATATGCAAGTAAAAACTGAGACTGAGTACATATAGCATTTAGCAGGCAATTCAGCAAGTACGCGACCTCTGTGGGTCCCAACAGTACTATTACATAGCCTAAGCATGATTTCTAACATGATTTACAGTCAAAATTTATCAACACATAGAGCATTTAGCTAACAATAAAATATTCAACTTTATAGTTTCCCGGGACGGACCAAGTCACAATCTCCTCGGTGCACGCCCACACACCCATCACCTAGCATGTGTGTCACCTCCAAAATATTCACATGATACAAAATTCGGGGTTTCATACCCTCAGGACCAGATTTATAACTATTACTTACCTCAAACCGTGTAATTCTTTATTCCGCTATGCCCTTGCCCTGAGAATTGGTTTCCAAATGCCTCGTATCTAGCCATAATTAATTCGATTCAGTCAATACTAATTATTGTAATTAATTCCATAAGGAGATACTAATTTTCCAATAAAATCCGAAATTAACTCAAAAATCGCCCATGGGGCCCACGTCTCGGAACCCGATAAAAGTTACAAAATATGAACTCCCATCCAACCGCGAGTCCAACCATACAAATTTTACCAAATTCCGACATCAACTCGACCCTCAAATCTTCAATTAAAGTCTTTGAAGATTTCTACCATTTTCAACCCAATCTTTACCCATTTGAACTCAACAATCTTTCCATAAACCTTATTGATATGTATAAATAATACTATTACATCCAAGAATCATACTCTTAATCACCCATCTTTACCGAAACTCGAAATTGAAGACTAGGGGTTAGAACCTTACCTCTTGGGTGAAGATCTTGTGATATTTCCTAGTTGGATTTCAAAGCTTGAACAAGATCTTGATGAACGATTTGAAGCGTTAGAAATTAGACTCAAAGATCTTTCATTTGATAGTTAATAAACCATATAACATTTCGTATCATGAGATTTATGCTCATTTGAAGTTGGGTCTTGTGCGAACTCACTTGAACTTTAGTCTATTATGAAATTTTCAACTTCTACATTCGATGCCAAAACCTATCGAATCAAGTCCGATTGACCTCAAATTTTGCACGCAAGTCATAAATAATATAACGAGCCTATTCCAATTTTCGGAATCGGAATCCGACCCCGATATCAAAAAGTCAACCCCCCGGTCAAACTTTCAAAAAATTCAACTTTCGCCATTTCAAGCCTAATTCTACTACGGACCTCCAAATAATTTTTCGGACACGCTCCTAAGTCTATAATCACCATATGGAGATATTGGAATCATCAAAACTCTATTCCGAGGTTGTTTACACATAAGTCAATATTCGATCAACTATTTCAACTTAAGCTTTCAACATAAAATTCATTCTTCCAAGCTTACTCCGAAATACCTTAAAACCAAAACCGACAATTCACACAAGTAATAATACCACGTAAGAAGTTATGCAAGACCTCAAATAGTTGAAAGGAGCGTAAATGCTCAAAACGACCGGTCAGGTCGTTATAAATATGCTGAAGTTATTTATTTCATGTGCTAAAACTTCAGTCTACAGATGCTGAAGTTATTTAGTTCATGTGCTAAACTTTAGACTTAACATGCTGAAGTTAAAACTTCATGCTAATATGCTAATATTTATTTCATGTGCTAATATGCTGAAGTTATTTAGTTCATGTGCTAAAACTTCAGTCTAAAGATGCTGAAGGTATTTAGTTCATGTGCTAAAACTTTAGATTGAACATGCTAAAGTTTTTTTGTTCATTTACTAACACTTCACACCAAGCATGCAGAACTTAAAAACTTCATGCTAATATCCTAATATGCTAATATGCTAATGAACTTTTTGTCGTACAATCGACTCTTTTTATCCAAAACTTCAGCCTAAACAAGAAGTTATTGAGTTCATGCTGAAGTTTAGTGTGCTGAATGTTCACAAAAATATACTTAAGTTCATGATAAAAGAGACAAAAGTATTTGATACAATCAAAGATAACTATGTATCAGATTCTTCCAAAAATAATCTGATTATATACGGTCGAAATAGATTTCGGCCTTCGTACGATTGATCGAGGTCGAAACATAATGGATCGAAGTAAGACTTCGAGATGGGTTCCGAAGATGGTACAAACAAGCTTCGAGCCCGAGGGACCGATCAATGTCGAGCTCGATATCATTATCAAGCTCGAATCCAAATCGAATTATGATGCAAAGTAAAGTTATCGAGCTTATGATCTAGAGACCGACCAACATTGACCCCGAATCAATTCAAGGATTCGAGTCAGAATCGAGCTCAAGTCAAGACCGAAAACTCGAGTCAATATCGATCTCACAGACAAGAGCCGTTGCAATCCCACTAGAGGAGAGAATCTTGGAAGGAATTGTGAAAAAGCTGATTTATCATGGGTCTCCCACTATGTATTTTTAATTATATCTAAAGTAAGATCCCTCCACTATAAAGGGGATGATTATTATTTCTGTAAGGACTAAGGTTTTTGCCTCACATTGTAATCCAAGTACCATATTCTCCTATATTGAAGAGTTATTCTTTTAAGCTTCATAAATTGATTCAACTTGTTTAGTTCGAAAGATCATCTTCTTTACAACCTTGTTTACTTTGTATTCTTTGCAATCCATATTTGATATTTCTATTTATCCTTACGGTTTGTATCAAGTTATATCATATATCCTTAGAACTACGTACAAATTCAACTCTATCTGTTTTTTGGGTAAACAATTTGGCGCCTACCGTGGAGCTAAGGATAACAGTGGTTATTTGATACGAATCTGCAAAAACACACCGTTTTGCACTTGTTTTCGAAAGTATCTCGAATTTCAGATTAGCAACGACTAACTACCAATCAAATGGTCTTACTTATCGACAACGAAGTTGGTCTTCAAGATGAGAACAACAACTTGACACCCAGTGCCGAAAGACTACTTGTCAACGCCGTTGGAGCTCGGATCGGAGTATCGATAGATATCAATTCACATGTGGCCATTGAGGCGAACATACATTCTGAACCTGAAAATAGCATTCATGGTGGCACTCAGTCTGCAGCTCGAAACACCCATAACGTTGAGGAAAACGGTGTCAGCTTGCGCATGATTTTTGAAATGTTTCAAGCTCAACATGCAGCAATAGCTCGGTTGTAGAGCCAAACCGAGCCACCGAGCAGGCCGGAGCCCAGTCCACTTCGAGAAATCACCCACAGAACGGAGCCAACCATAGTGAAGTCAAATGAGCAAGAATCGAGGACTACTTCCGAAATTGCTAAAATGCCCTAGGAGCTCACAAAGCGAGTCGAAGCCAACGATAAAAAAGTAGAAACGTATAACTCCAGGGTTGATCAGATACCGGGAGCTCCACCAATGATAAAAGAGTTGGATTCCAAAAAGTTTGTGCAAAAACCTTTTCCCTCGAGCGCAGCCCCAAAACCAATCCCCAAAAAATTCAGTATGCCCGAAATATCCAAATATAACGGAACGACCGACCCCAACGAGCACGTCACTTCTTACACGTGTGCCATCAAGGGCAATGATTTGGAAGACGATGAAATCTAATATGTGTTGTTAAAAAAGTTCGGAGAGACCCTCTCGAAGGGAGCAATGATTTGGTATCACAACCTACCACCAAATTCCATCGACTCATTTGCCATCTTAGCAGATTATTTTATAAAAGCACACGCTGGCACCATAAAAATCGCAACAAGGAAATCAGACCTTTTCAAGGTAAGACAAAAGGATAACGAGATACTGAGGGAGTTCGTATCTTGTTTTCAAATGGAACGAATGGATCTGCCACCAGTCACAGACGATTGGGCTGTTCAGGCTTTCACTCAAGGCTTGAACAAACGAAGTTCGATGGCTTCACGGTGATTGAAGCATAACCTGATCGAATACCCTACCATCACGTGGGCCGACGTGCACAATCGGTACCAATCAAAAATTAGGGTCGAAGATGATCAATTGGGGTCTGAACCCGCTGCTCGAAGGGATATTAATCGAGAATAAGGTCCAATTGGGGATCGATACCGACCGTATAACGGAAATCGCAGAATTAGCGAATCGAGACATAACCTCAGACAAAATAACAAAAGAAGTGATCGAGGTCAAGGGTCCCGGGGGCTGATGAATAGAAGTAGGTTCGACAGGCCTGTCGGATCTAAGGAAGCACCTCGGTTATCGGAGTATAATTTCAGCATCGATGCATCCACCATCGTGTCAGCTATCAGATGCATCAAAGACACTAAATGGCCTCAACCCATGCAGACCAATCCTGCCTAGAGGAATCCCAATCAAATATGCGAATATCATGGCACCCATGGCCACAGAACGGAAGATTGCATGCAACTAAGAGAGGAGGTAGCCTGGTTATTCAACAAAGGTCACCTTAGAGAACTTTTAAGCGATAGGGCGAAGAACCATTTTAAAAACAGGGATTTCGGCAAGCAAATCGAACAAGAAGAATCACAACACGTCATTCACATGATCGTCAGCGGAACCGATATCCCTTAGGGATCGGTGCTTAAATGCACTAAGACATCGATTGTGAGAGAAAAACGGTCTCGAACTCAGGATTACACACCCATAGGAACTTTGTCCTCCAATGATGAAGATGCAGAAGGAGTCATATAACCTCATAACGATGCACTGGTAATATCCGTACTTATGAATAAAACTAAAGTTAAGCGTGTGCTAATTGATCCAGGTAGCTCGGCCAACATCATTAGATTGAAGGTCGTAGAATAACTCGGTTTACAGGACCAGGTCGTACCTGCAACCCTGGTTCTAAACGGATTCAACATGGCATGTGAAACCACCAAAGGCGAGATAGTTCTACTGACAAACGTGGCCGGGACCATCCAAGAAACGAAATCCACGTAATCGAAGGCGACATGAGGTACAACGCCCTTTTTGGAAGGCCAAGGATCCACAACATGAGATCTGTACCTTCGACCCTACACCAGGTCCTTAAATTCCCAACATCGAGAGGAGTCAAAATAGTGTACGGAGAACAACTGGCTGCAAGAGAAATATTTACCGTCGAGGAAGCGAATCCAATATCCTCGCCTTCGCCAGTAAAAGGATCGGGCTCAAAAGGGGAACGAGATACCAAATAGCAATCACATACATCAACTTTAACTCGACCAGACAATCAGAAAATCGACGAAGATGATGATCAAAGGATCCCTCGATCCTTCGTGATTCCCGATGATTCCAATGCTACCAAATCAACGATTGAGGAATTGAAGCAAGTCACACTAATCGAGCACTGGCCTGAACGGAAAGTATACCTGGGAACGGGGTTGACACCCGAACTCAGGAAAAAACTTATTCAATTTCTTATTGATAACATTGATTGCTTTGCCTGGTCCCATTTAGATATAACAGGGATCTCACCGGACATAACGACGCATCAGCTAAGCTTGGACCCTAGGTTTAGACCGGTTAAGAAAAATAAAAGACCCCAGTCCGGGGTAAAGCACGCATTCATAAAGGACGAGGTAACCAAATTTCTCAAGATAGGGTCAATTCGGGAGATGAAATATCCCTAATGGTTAGCCAATGTAGTTGTAGTGCCTAAAAAAGGGAACAAACTTAGAATGTGTGTAGATTATAAGGATTTGAACAAAGCATGCCCCAAAGATTCCTTTTCGCTTCCCAACATCGATCGCATTATCGATGCCATGGCCGGCCACGAGATCCTTACTTTTCTCGATGCCTATTCTGGGTATAATCAAATCCAGATGAACCCGGAAGTCCAGGAAAAGACTTCATTTGTCACCAAATATGGAACATATTGTTATAATGTGATGCCCTTCGGGCTAAAAAATGCAGGGGCTACTTACCAACACCTAGTAAATAAAATATTCGAAGAACAAATAGGTAAATCAACGGAAGTTTATATTGATGACATGCTAGTTAAGTCCCTGCGAGCAGAGGACCATTTGCAGGAAACGTTCGAGATTTTAAGAAAATACAACATGAAGCTCAACCCCGAGAAATGTGCTTTCGGGGACGGTTCGGGCAAGTTCCTCAGCTTCATGGTGTCAAATCGGGGGATCGAGATTAACCCCGATAAAATCAAGGCCATCGAAGACATCACCATCGTGGATAGTGTGAAAGCCGTACAGAGGCTAAAGGGACGGATTGCAGCCTTAGGCTGATTCACTTCGAGATCGTCAGATCGAAGTAACAAATATTTCTATCTACTAAAAAAGAAGAACGATTTCGCTTGGACCCCGGAATGCCAACAAACATTAGAGGAATTAAAACAATATCTATCAAGCCCACCACTACTTCATACTCCAAAAACAGACGAGAAACTTTGCGTGTACTTGGCAGTATCGAAAATCGCGGTAAGCGGTGTCCTAGTTCGAGAAGAGCAAGGTACGTAATTTCCCGTTTATTATATAAGTCGGACCTTAGGAGAAGCAGAAACTAGATATCCGTACCTAGAAAAATTGGCACTTGCTCTGATAAGCGCCTCTAGAAAGTTAAGACCATACTTTCAATGTTACCCCATATGCGTATTAACCACTTACCCGCTTCGTAATATTTTGCACAAGCCCGAACTATCAAGCTAATTGGCCAAATGGTCCGTCGAACTCAGTGGGTACGATATCGAATGTCAACCCCGTACGACCATCAAGTCTCAAATTTTAGCAGACTTCGTGGCCGATTTCACACCAACCCTCGTACCTGAAGTCGAAAAAGAACTCTTTTTGAAATCGGGCACGTCATCGGGGGTATGAACCCTTTTTACGGACGGGGCTTCGAATGTGAAGGGGTTCGGGAAAGGCATCATTTTAAAGCCACCCGCAAGTAACACTATTAGGCAATATATCAAAACTACCAGGTTGACTAACAACGAGGCCGAGTACGAGGCCATGATTGCAGGTCTCGAGCTAGCTAAAAGCTTGGGAGCAGAAGTCATTGAAGCCAAGTGTGACTCTTTGCTGGTGATAAATCAAGTAAACAAAACCTTCGAAGTTCGAGAAGATAAATGCAAAGGTATTTGGACAAACTACAGGTCACTTTGCACCATTTCAAAGAATGGACTTTACAACATGTTCCACGAGAGCAAAACAGTGAGGTTGGTGCACTTGCAAATTTGGGATCATCTGTCGAGGAAGGTGAGTTAAGCTCGGGGATTGTCGTTCGACTCTCGAGATCTGTGATCGAAGAAGGTCATGTCGAGATAAATTCTACGAGCTTAACCTGGGATTGGAAAAATAAGTATATTGAATACTTAAAGAATGGAAAGCTCCCATCAGACCCTAAAGATTCAAGGGCCCTACGAACCAAAGCTGCTAGATTCACGTTAACTACAGATGGAATGCTATACCGAAGGACATTCGATGGACCATTGGCAGAATGCTTAGGTCCAGGAGACACGGATTACATCCTACGTGAGGTGCACGAGGGAACTTGTGGGAATCACTCCAGTGCCGATTCATTAGTCCGAAAAATAATCAGGACAGGATATTATTGGATCGATATGGGCAAATATACAAAGGAATTTGTTCAAAAATGTGACAAATGTCAAAGGTTTTCACCAATGATCCATTAACCCGGAGAGCAACTTCACTCTGTCCTATCCCCATGGCCATTCATGAAATGGGGAATGGATATCGTCAGCCTTCTGCCATCGACCCCGGGTAAAGATAAATTCATTTTATTTATGAATGAATATTTATCTAAATGGGTTGAAGCATAGGCTTTCGTGAAAGTAAGAGAAAAAGGTTATAGACTTTATCTGGGATCATATCGTATGTCGATTCGGGATACCCGCCGAAATAGTGTGTGACAATGGGAAACAGTTTGTCGGCAACAAAGTGACAAAATTTCTCGAAGACCACAAAATAAAGAGGATATTATCAACACCGTATCACCCCAATGGAAACAGACATGCCGAATCAACAAAAAAACTATCATTCAAGACCTAAATAAAAGGCTGAACGACGCTAAATGAAAATGGAGAGAAATCCTACCCGAAGTTCTTTGGGCATATCGAACAACATCAAAATCTAGTACGGGGGCGACCCCATTCTCCTTAGTATATGGCTCCGAAGCCTTGATTCCAGTCGAAGTCTGGGAACCCAGTGCCAGGTTTCGGTATACAACAGAAGAGTCAAATAATGAGGCTATGAACACTAGCCTCGAATTATCGGATGAAAAACGAGAAGCTGCTCTCGTCCAATTGGCCGCCCAAAAGCAGCAAATCGAAAGATAATATAATCGAAGAACCAAGCTTCGCCATTTTAAAATCGGGGACTTAAAGAATGGAAAGCTCCCATCAGACCCTAAAGATTCGAGGGCCCTACGAACCAAAGCTGCTCGATTCACGTTAACTACAGATGGAACACTATACCGAAGGACATTCGATGGACCATTGGCAGTATGCTTAGGTCCAGGAGACATGGATTACATCCTACGTGAGGTGCACGAGGGAACTTGTGGGAATCACTCCGGTGCCGATTCATTAGTCCGAAAAATAATCAGGGCAGGATATTATTGGATCGATATGGGCAAATATACAAAGGAGTTTGTTCGAAAATGTGACAAATGTCAATGGTTTGCACCAATGATCCATCAACCCGGAGAGCAACTTCACTCTGTCCTATCCCCATGGCCATTCATGAAATGGGGAATGGATATCGTCGGCCTTCTGCCATCGACCCCGGGTAAAGATAAATTTATTTTATTTATGATTGACTATTTATCTAAATAGGTTGAAGCACAGGCTTTCGTGAAAGTAAGAGAGAAAAAGGTTATAGACTTTATCTGGGATCATATCGTATGTCGATTTGGGATACCCGCCGAAATAGTGTGTGACAATGGGAAACAGTTTGTCGGCAGCAAAGTGACGAAATTCTTCGAAGACCACAAAATAAAGAGGATATTATCAACACCGTATCACCCCAATGGAAACGGACATGCCGAATCAACAAAAAAACTATCATTCAAGACCTAAATAAAAGGCTGAACGACGCTAAAGGAAAATGGAGAGAAATACTACCCGAAGTTCTTTGGGCATATCGAACAACATCAAAATCTAGTACGGGGGCGACCCCGTTCTCCTTAGTATATGGCTCCGAAGCCTTGATTCCAGTCGAAGTCTGGGAACCCAGTGCCAGGTTTCGGTATACAACAGAAGAGTCAAATAACGAGGCTATGAACACTAGCCTCGAATTATCGGATGAAAAAAGAGAAGATGCTCTCGTCCAATTGGCCGCCCAAAAGCAGCAAATCGAAAGATACTATAATCGAAGAACCAAGCTTCGCCATTTTAAAATCGGGGACAAAGTGCTAAGGAAAGTCACCCTCAGTACCCGAAATCCAAACGAAGGAAAACTAGGACCGAACTGGGAAGGACCTTATCGGGTTCTCGAAAATGTAGGAAAAGGATCATAGAAGCTCGGTATTATAAATGGCAAACAACTATCAAGCAATTAGAATGTGTCGCACCTAAAACGATACTACTGCTAAGGTATGACCCTCCTATATTCGTTTACATTTCGAAACTAACCCCTGCAGGAGTCCGATCAGGAGCTAGGATGGATCCTTCAACACGAAGCCCTAGGTCTGAAAGCACGCGTTGTACTCTTTTTCCCTTAGACTGATTTTATCCCAAATGGGTTTTTTGGCAAGGTTTTTAATGAGGCAACCAGTGATCGTGCTAAACTTAGAAACAATTAGACAATATCCGAGGCCTCTTTATAATCGACCTCAAATACTGGGGGAGGGGGGGGGCATTAGCCCTCAAATATATCAAGTTCTGATGCAAGAAAGTTATTTTGTAACAACAGGGTTCCAATAGAAAAAGTTGTAAGAGCCAAATGGTCAAAACGAACCATGTTCATGTAATTGGCCCGAGCCCCTGATGCAAAACATGAATACATGCATAATGACTTGCAAAGAAAGTTCTCTTCTTTACCAATATCTTATATCCAAGAAAAATTCCTCTATTTCGAGATTTATTATGCAAACAGGATTGAGTTCGAGCAAGCGCTCACTCGAGTATTACGCCTACGGGCTACATTACTTCGAGTTCGAATCATTCACTCGACTACTAAGCCTACGGGCTACTTTTATTTCGAGTTCAAGCAAGCACTCACTCGACCATTATGCCTACGGGCTACATTACTTAGAGTTCGAATCATTCACTCGACTACTAAGCCTTCAGGCTACTTTTATTTCGAGTTCGAGCAAGCGCTCACTTGACCATTATACCTACGGGCTATTTTTATTTCAAGTTCGAGCAAGCACTCACTCGACCATTACGCCTACGGGCTACATTACTTCGAGTTCGAATCATTCACTCGGCTACTAAGCCTACAGGCTACTTTTATTTCGAGTTCGAGAAAGCACTCACTCGATCATTACGCCTACGGGCTACGTTACTTTGAGTTCGAATCATTCACTCGACTGCTAAGCCTACAGGCTACTTTTATTTCGAGTTCAAGCAAGCACTCACTCTACCATTACGCCTATGGGCTACGTTACTTCGAGTTCGAATCAATCACTCGACTACTAGCCTATAGGCTATTTTTATTTCAAGTTCAAGCAAGCACTCACTCGATCATTACACCTACGGGCTATATTACTTCGAGTTTGAATCACTCACTCAACTAATAAGCCTAAGGGCTACATCACTTCAAGTTTGAGTAAGCCTATGTTCAAACAATCACTCAACTCGACTACTAAGTATATGAGCTACCTTATTTCAAGTTTGAGTAAGCGCTTACTCGGTTATAAAGGCTACGAAGTCCAAATTTGATTAAGTTGCCTAAATCCTTGTGAAAATATTCATAAGGCGTGAATAAAATATTCACAAGATAGGAAACAGAACAGAAGCAAGTCGGCAAAAAGGGATATTTTTTATATATACAAAATTGTTTACATGATTGATTATAACATAAAAATTAAGGACTAAGCTTCCTGGTTATCCCCAGGAGCGATCTCTTCTCTATCGGGCTCTCCCCCATTCTCGGACCCGCTCTTCATCATCATTATCATCATCATCGGAAACCAAGGCTTCAGTATCGACTTCGAGTTCTTTGGCCCTTTTTATCTCTTCAGCGAGGTCGAAACCTCAAGCATGGATATCCTCGAGGGTCTCCCTCCGAGATCGACACTTAGCAAGTTCAGCAACACAATGTGCTCGAGCATTGGCGATCTCGGCTGCCTCTCTTGCTTGGACCTGGGCAGCTTCAGCATCGGCCTGATAGACGGCCACAAGTGCATCTGCATCGGCCTTTGCCTTTTCGGCGTCAGATTCGGCCTTAGCAAGTTCAGAGGCCAACCGAGCCTCGAGCTCCTCTATTCTTCTTGCTTGGACCGAGCTTTTCTCCTTCATTTTTTGATGTTGGTTTTCGGCCGATGACAATTGGGTTCGAGCAGTTTCTTTCTCTGCAGCAAAGCAGTCCATTCCTTCTTTCCACTTCAAAGACTCCGCTCTTATCACATCGACTTCTTCACGGAGTTTTCTGATCATCTCGATGTTCTACTATAACTGTGAGACCGAAAAATTAGCCATCATTCCGGTATCAAGCCCATAGGCTTTCAAAAGTATTATTACCTGCTCGGATAGATCGATCTGATCTTGGCGAGCCCTGGCCAACTCAGCTTGGAGGCCTTTTATTTCCTCTCCCCTTAGGCCTAAGAGGAGTTTTAAGGAGTTCCTCTCCTCCGTAACCCGTTGAAGCTCGGTCTCGTATCGACGCAGCTCGGTTCGGGACCGAGAACATGATTCTCGATGAACTGCCGCGGCCTGCAAAGAAAGAAGAAACGAAGTCAGAAAAGAAAATCAAACTTAAAGGTAACTCCATATAATTTAAGGCTTACCTGATTCAAAGCCTGCTGCACTCTGTGAAAAAGATCCGATGCGTCATTTGTACCGGCAGTGTATTCGACACCGATAAAAAGGTCACGAAAAGGATCCTCTCCATTATGAGGCCTATCTAATTCGAGGGCTCCCAAAGCTTGGGCTTCCCGAATTGCCCCTGAGGAAAAAGCAGGGAAGGTGGGCGAGTCTTCGATTGCTACTGTCCCAAATGAATCACCTGGGGAATTCTCTTCGGTTCGACAAGATTCGGGAAGAGCCCCTTCAGACATATCCCCCATCCGTCGGCTTCGATGGGAAGCATCTTCGATCTCCAGCAACTCGGGGACTCTACCCGAATCTCTCTCCGATATATCCTCAGTTCTAGGCGGAGCCTTATGAACCACCATCGATCCAGCTACCCGTGGAACGTCAGTGGTCTTCTTTGTTCGGGCCTCCAGCGCAGACCCATCGTTCTCTTCTTCTTCTTCTTCTTCTTCTTCTTCTTCTTCTTCTTCTTCTTCTTCTTCTTCTTCTTCTTCTTCTTCTTCTTCTTCTTCCCTCAGACGCAGAACTGATTCTACGGTTAAAGGAATGATATTCTTGTTCGGCTTACGAGCCATCCTCTTCTTCAGTTTTTCATCTTTGAGGACGAGGGCTCTTTTCCTCTTATTATCTTTCACCGGCTTTGGGACAGAGGCCGAAGCCTCTTCCTCGACAGTTGAGGGCCTCAAAACCGTATCTTTGCCCACACCTGCATACGGAAAATTTTATTGAAGTGTGTGAAAAACATCTTATTTGAATTACCAAAAGATACGAGAAAGGTACTTACCGTGATTTTTGGCCTCCTATCGGTCCTTTGAAAAGTCGCGCCATGAGCGCTCGGCGTATGAGGAGGTCGAAACCAGATCACGTACCCAGTTCTTGAGATCGGGCACTGCGCCAGGCATCCAGGGAGCCGCTGCATCACAAAAGGAGAATATTGGTAAGAAAAGAAATGAAAGAACAAAATAATAGGAGATAACAACAGAATTACACTTACCCTTCATGTTCCATTCCTCGGGAAAAGGCATTTTTTCGGTCGGAATCAGGTCCGAAGTCCTTACTCGAACGAACCTGCCCATCCAGCCTCGATCCTTATCCTCGTCTATACTCGAGAACAGAGCCTTGGTAGCTCGACGTTGGAGTTTTATTAACCCTCCTCGAAAAAGGCGAGGACGGTATAATCGGACAAGATGATTGAGGGTGAAAGGCATCCCATCGATTTTACTTACAAAATATCGGATCAAAATAACGATCCGCCAAAAGGAAGGATGTATCTGGCCTAGGGTTATTAGGTATTTAGGATAAAAATCTATGATAACAAGGTCGAGGGGACCTAACGTAAAAGGGTAAGTATACACTCTTAAAAACCCTCTCACGTGAGTGGTAATATCCTCTTCAGGAGACGGCACTACCACTTCTTTGTTCTCCTAGTTACAATCTTTTTTTATCCGCTCGATGTGCTCCCGGGTTATCGAACAAATATATCTCGATACAGGCTCACATCGGCCAGGAACCGGCGAACCTTTATCGAGTTTGAAATCGGAGGTAAGAACACACGCCGTCGGAACACACTCCTCAGGACGTGGATCCACCGGTGTTTTGTCGGTGACGGATTGGGAAGAAGAAGCTTTTTCTTTTTGGGGGACGGTTTTTGATGTCTTCACCATTTTTGATTTAAAGAAGGTGACAAAGATTTGGTAATTTAGAAGAAGTATTTTTCAAAGAGGAATCACAGATTTGCGAATAAACTCAGAGAATACGAAAAAGAACTTGGGAAATTTGAAAGATTGAAGATGTAAAAGTGGTAAATGATAAAAGGAAGGGCTATTTATAGGTTAAAGCAATGGCGGTTCAGTATCAGCGGTGGCCGACCACCGTCTGACATGCATTAAATGTCTTGAAAGACTAAATCGACGGGACAGCTATCACGTGCGTCATGGTCGAGCCCAATATAAACGTCAGCTTATAATCCGATCGAGCCGTTGAAAAATCATGTCGTTTTTCACCACATCCTTCCCGAGAAACAAGGGGACTATCTGTATACGGTCGAAATAGATTTCGGCCTTCGTACGATTGATCGAGGTCGAAATATAATGGATCGAAGTAAGACTTCGAGATGGGTTCCGAAGATGGTACAAACAAGTTTCGAGCCCGAGGGACCGATCAAAGTCGAGCTCGATATCATTATCAAGCTCGAATCCAAATCGAACTATGATGCAAAGTAAAGTTATAGAGCTCGAATTAATTCAAGGATCCGAGTTAGAATCGAGCTCAAGTCAAGATCGAGAGCTCGAGTCAAGACCGAAAACTCGAGTCAATATCGAGCTCATAGACAAGAGCTGTTGCAATCCCACCAGAGGAGAGAATCTTGGCAGAAATTGTGAAAAAGCTGATTTGTTATGGGTCTCCCACTATGTATTTTTAATTATATCTAAAGTAAGATTCTTCTACTATAAAGGGGATGATTATTATTTCTGTAAGGACCAAGTTATTTGGCTCACATTGTAATCCAAGTACCATATTCTCCTATATTGAAGAGTTATTTTTTTAAGCTTCATAAATTGATTCAACTTGTTTTGTCCGAAAAATCATCTTCTGTACAACCTTGTTTACTTTGCATTCTTTGCAATCCATATTTGATATTTCTATTTTATCCTTACGGTTTGTATCAAGTTGTATCATATATCCTTAGAACTACGTACAAATTCAATTCAATTCGTTTTTCGGGTAAACACTGATAAAATAACTAAAGGATAAGATTTAAAAGATATCGTATACGTATAAAGTTATTATACAACTCGACTAATCTCGATCAATTTCATAGAGATTAATGTTTTTTTTCCCTTCATTCTGACGGAATAGAATAATGCTTCCACCGTTCCTTTTCTTTCTTCCTTTAGACGAAATAGATCTGGCAGCGATATCTAATATATAGTCAATGTCCATCATTCGTTGAATTTTTACACGGCAAGTTGTATACTCGAACAAATGAATTTAATAACATTATTTCTGCATTCTTTCAGCTTTCGTCTTGCCCCTTCACAAATAAAATAGCCATCTGTCATAAATGAAACTTAATTAAAGAAGCTTTACATCATTATAAAGAAGCTCTTCAATTTTACTCACTCGTTCTCAACTTTCAATAACAATGGTTTCCACAATTAATGCTTTATCTTTGTTTCTTTCTTTGCTCCTCTTATATATTCTCCCTCTCCACAGCCAAAACACTCCTCCACGACCTCGAGCTTTTTTTCTTCCAGTAACCAAAGATGCAGCCACTAAACAATACGTCAGTGTCATTCGCCAAAGAACACCTCTTGTCCCTGTCAAATTAACCGTAGATCTTGGTCAACGATTCTTGTGGGTTGACTGTGAAGATGACTACGTTAGCTCATCTTACAAACCTGTCCCTTGTGGTTCTATCCCTTGTAAACGTTCATTATCCGGTGCTTGTGTTGAGTCATGTTTAGATCCTCCTTCACCAGGGTGCAACAATAATACTTGTTCACGTATTCCTTATATAACCCCTTTAATTCAACAAGGCTGGTTGACCTCAATCAACTCTACGCGGCATTGCATATGTCATGGATGACTTAGGATATAAAAATCACATCAAATTAAATAACCGCTCAGTCTCATATATAAAAGCCTTTGTTTTCTGCAAATACACGTACGCATCACGTTATACATTTCAAATTAATCCATACGTGGGTGGAAGTGGAACTTATTGCTTGGCATTCGTTTTCAACTTGTCGCGGAGAATTGATCGCCCATCTCGAAGTGAAAATCTACCTATAATTTATTGTAACGTACTTCTTTAATTAGGATAATATTGTTATTCCTTCCGCCTCACTTTTAGTCGCCAACTTAATTTTGATGGTCATTTAGACCATTGTTACCATGATTCTTAACCTCAATTAATTAGAGTTTTATGCAATAAACAGCAGGCATCTAAAGTAAATGAAATAAATTAGTAGCACACCATTAAATGATTAAATACTTGTAAGCGCCGAATAACTTAAGAATAATCTGATAGTTAAATCCCAAAGTCTTGCTTCAGTGTTTATCAAAATTGAGTTATGCATCTTTAACGATTGGATGGTCAAATAATTAAGATTTTTTGCCCAAAGGGTGCGTTATTTTGTCCCAACATAAGAACAACGACAAATTAGAAAACCTCACACTATATTTATTGATGACAATAACAACAAATAGTACTTACTGGTTAAGATGCTTTACATTTGTAGCATTTGTTCTTTCCCTACACTAAATATTCGACGAATAAATAAAAAATAGGTTGAAACAAAAAATAGTGTCAATGTTGAAGGAGGTAGGACTTTAACGTTATGGATTAGCGAAGACATTTACTTTTACGGTACGTGGCGTAGTGTAAAACGTAAATAAAGACGTCGGTTGTTATGTCGTTTTCCTGTTATCCTTAATATATTGTATATTATATGAAGAAAATGACAGCGTAAAGTTTTTACTAATCAAAATCCGACAGATGCCCAGCAAAGAGTCATTGTTTGGTGCTGCCATCCTGCCATTCTTGAAGTTGTTCACTAAAATATTGCTAGAATTTGCCTTGTCAATTCCATAATTAGATACTCTGCCTCAACTTGGAACATGCCCAAATTTGCTAGTAACTATTTTCTTTTTTGTTAAAATTGTTTCTTCTTTTCCAATGGACTTGTTTTGAGAACAAATTCAAGATTTAAGTTAGTAAGTTTAGAATATCACTACATGAACCCACCATTATTAGCAGTACGTGGACACAAGTTTAGTGTAACTGCATTTATATTTCTAAAATTGTTGAATTTTGTACATATAGTACAAATACAAAGTAAAAGTAATGGATCCGGCCAGGCCATTTGTTGTATTATACTTCTAATTGCGCTCCGTCCCCTCTTGAGTTTTGGTTTCGGGATGGGAAGTTTGTGCACAAAGTATTTAGCAAAAAGAGTTGCAACAAATAGAAAAAAGACGGAAAGGAAAAGAAACGGCAGACTCGACTCTTAAATAGTTTAGTGATGCGTCACTATCCACAATAATGCTGGTCCGAAAGACATAATGGACTTTTGTCTCCACAATTTTAGCTATTATTGATAGAGAAGTAAACTTTTAATTTGTTCAAAGTACGGCTGCTAATTAAGGAACAGGATTCGTAATAGTTACTTTCGGATGTAATAACTAAAAGGTCCGGTTTGATTTTTTTGGTTTCTTTTCCGACGTTCTCTATTCACTTTCGAAGTCGACTATTAAAGTGTCAAGAATGGTAACCTTTTATTCATACTGTTCTAAAAATATAATGAATACAAGATGCTGTTTGTATAACATATACAAAGGATTTATGTAATAACTACTGTACATAAGTTTAGGCTATGATCTTGGAATCTATAATTTGAGACAAATAAGAAAGAATTCCTGTAATCTCTCCCTAAAATCTCTGCACAAATCTTCTGTTACCGCTCATACCAACATTAAGGACATCAATTTAAAATATATTTAAAATACGTAAAGCGTATTGCCATATCTCAAATGAGAAATGGAGAAAACCATGTGATATAGGCAAAACATATTTATTTTTTCTTGGGGTTAGTGAAAATACTAAGACATATAAGGTTGAAAAATCATACTATTATCGAAATAATTGCGTCTGGTCGAGTTGTGTTGCATTGATAAAATTAAGGAAGCTTGATTTGATTAGATGAACTTTCGAAGAAAGTAGCAGGCAGAAAATTCCGATAAGATATTACCGTAAAGTAAATATATAAGAAAAATTAAACAAATATATAAGGTTTTAATTTGTAGACCATTGGCTAGCTATTTATGATGACGTGATTTTATATATATATATATATATATATATATATATACTCTTATTTATTTTTCTTTTCTTGAATGAAACGAAGTCAAACGAATCTTTTATCTGTACCGGCCATTAACATCATAATAAACATTTTGGAGAAACAAAAAGCATATTGGAGAGCAATAAGTTCTCATAGATTTATAACAATAGGCGAATAAAAATTCTCTTATTGAGATTGCAAAAGCATATGGAAACAAACAAAACAGATTAAACTAGAAGGCAAACTCACCTTCTTATCATATTAACAGAACAAAATCAATCAACACACCCAAATTAAACAAACAAACGAAAATAGAACTCTTCTATTTCTTGGGTGCAAATCTTGATTTAATCTGCTGAACTTGCATAGTACCAATTTGGAATGCTTGACCCAAGACATGATCAGGAACACTTGGTGAAGCTGCAAACAACGTTGTTGCAATAGACTGTGTACCAGGCAACTGACTATTGAAACCAGCGATAACAGCTGCTGGAACTTTACCATTGTTCTTTTGGAAATGAACAAGTCCTCTAGGAAAAGCAAATACTTCTCCCTGTACAATGACCTTAGAGACCAAGACATTGGCTGTTGTGATAAAGCCAACATATAGTTGACCAGATAAAACATAAACAATCTCAGTGGCGCGTGGGTGGACGTGGGGTGGGTTAATGCCACCGGGGGCGTAGTCGATACGAGCAAGGGACACACCAAGTGTGTTAAGGCCAGGGATACTCTGAACATTGGCACCAGTGACAAGGGAACCAAATGTGTTGTTGGTGGCTCCTGGCTTTGAAATGACCATTGACGAGAAATCAGCCTCTGTGAACATGGTTTTGCATGCAAATCCATTCACTTTCGTGGCTGTTACAGATATGCAAACACAAGGGGTCATATAGTAACCATTGAAACACAAAATAGAAAGGATTAATGTTAAGGAGCGATTATAATATCAGTATAATTTAGCCTGTTGATTTTATTTTGCTTGCGGTAGAAAAAGCATCATGATTTTAAATAAGGGGTATACTAGCTAGTAATAGACAAGCATGTAGGTATAAAGTAATTAAGAGGGAATTAAGAATTGTTAGATCAAGGACAAAAATCAGGGTCAAGGGGTAGGGCAAAAGCGAGAAGTAGTAAACCTGATAAAAGAACAAAAAGAAGAAGATATAAAAGTTTCCAAGAGTCTTGCATTCCGAGTTTCAATTTCAAATAACCATAGGTTCATCCAATAGGAAAAAAGAAAATGTAAAAGTTTAGTTAGTTCAATTCAATTACTTGAGGTGAAATCAGCAACACAAATATCCTGGAGCATATCAGGGTCTCCAGCACAAGCTTTATTTGAGTTGATGGCTAATAATGCCACAGTTATCACAATTAACGAAAGTATCTTTCCAAAAGCAGCCATTTGGGATCGGATTGGACTAAGCGAAGCAAGTAAACAGGGAAACTAAAGGGAATTAAACAAATAGAAGAGGAGAAGATTCAATGTTGTGTTTTTTATGGATAATGAGAAACTAGCTAGGCTGTTTATTTATAGGGAAAACTTGAAAAGCTTGAGGTGAGAATTCGTAGTTGGCCAAATCAAAGTGATGTACTTGGGAATTTAGTTGACTTGAGATAATTTGCGTGTAAGAGCACGAAACATGCCGTTTGCTAATTCTTAATTTGACCATCGATCATTAACTGGGCATATCGTCTCATTTGGTGCTTTGAGGTAAGTTGACTCGCATTAATCTAACTTTTATCAGGTTTTATCCATTGTGTTTTTAGTTAATTTCTTTAAGGAATTCAACTCCTATACTAAACAGAATATAAATAGAAAAAAGAAATAGTCTCCATTTTATCACAATTTGACATGTTCTAACTGGCTTGATGCACCATTTGACTTGCACAAAAAATGGTACTATAATTTAACAGTGTGAATATGTTTAAGAGCTCATAGTTAGAATAAGGTCTAGTTGGCAACTACCTAAAAGAAGGGAAACTAAACATAAAAAGAAAAAGAAAGAACCTTAATAATACATACTGAATTAAAAAAAAATTCTAAAGGTATCTGAGTTTTGAATGTTCACTTCACTCATCAAAGAATTATGATCGTTTATTACTGAGGATATAATATTTTCTAATATCCTTCCCACTCTTTAAGAAAAGTTAACAAGCAGGAGAATCTGAAATGGTCCATTAATTTTTTAAGAGAGGAGAATGAAGGATATAACCAAATCCATCCAAAGATGGATGCCGTCCCTATTGAAAATATATTACTCCAGTTTTGTAGTTTATAATATAGCTCTTTAATTTGACACCAAACAAATGGCCGGTGCGTAATTCACCTGATAAAAATATATTATAGGAATAGCAGAATCATATTTTCAGAAACTTGTTCTTTTTTAAATTTGAGATAGAGTTGGAACGTGAAAATAAGAGGTTCATAGTATAACTAATCATGATATATCATATATATTGCCTATATCACATTGTTCTTGATATAAAATAATACAGAAATTGACATATAAGCTATACATATATTAACTAAACTGTAAATTGCTACCAGAATAAACATTACCCAACACACACACAAAAAAACAATGCAAATAAGCATTAGTGGAGACTTTAATTGGCCTTAATTAGTAAATAACATGCATTCTCTATATATTGAGTACACTCGGTCGTTATGCAAAGATGATTGAATGTGTCACGACCCAAAATCTCACCTGTCGTGATGGTGCCTATCTCAATACTAGGCAAGCCGACAACCTCAATAAAACACAATATCTTTTAAGTTTGAATACATAATACTTGAATTCAATAGAAAGCCTCACAATTACAGATACAAAACACTCCCAAAACCCGGTGTCACTGAATACATGAGCATCTAAATGAATACAAAGTCTGACTGATAAAAACACTGTGCGAAAGTATAGAACAATACAATAACTGAAAGAAAGAGAGTCAAGGTCAGCGGACGCCAGATAACTACCTTGATAGTATCCAATTAATAGCACTCTAAAATCTAGCAGTCGCCGTGTTCGAAAGCACCTGGATCTGCACATGAGGTGCAGAGTGTAGTATGAGTACAACCAACTCAATAAGTAACAAGACTAACATCTGGGCTGAAAGTAGTGACGAGCTCCGCAGGTACAGTCTAGTATATAAATAACGGTACAGAAATGTAGGCATACTTTCAAGTTCAACAGTTAAACTCAGTACAAGTAAGATAGATCAATACTGCATGATATGAGGAATATGACATCTCAGTGGAAAACCTCGTGTACTCCTGATCACTAATCGCTCGGTCACTTAGTACTGTTTATGGACAATCCAGCCCAGGGATATTCCATCCTATATATATACACACATCGACTGACAGTCAGGGTACCGTATGAGGCCAATCCAGCCCTGGGGCAATTTATCCCCAAATGTAAATGATTCGGACAAGATCCATGTCTAGAAAAATTCATCACAAATATAAATAAGTAAGGCAAGTCCATGCCCTGGGAAGTCCATCCCGTATATAAATCATTTACGCTCACTGTGGGGGGTACAGACTCCGGAGGGGCTCCTTCAGCCCAAGCGTGATATAAGCCTATATGGCCTGCTGTAGGCGGGTAGCCCCGATCCATATAATAATAAAGCCTATAAGGCCTACTGCAGGCGGGCAACCCCGTTCCATATAGTAATAATATATATAAAGCCAATATGGCCTACTGCATGTGGGCAGCCCCGATCCCATAAATATCCTCACAATGGATGAACATGAATGAGTATGAAATATATATATTTTTTAAAATAATTAAATTCAACAGTAACACAATCCTAGGGGTCCCAAAATATCGGCACATAGCCTAAACATGATCTTTAATAAGAGTCTCAACTCAATTTCCTAACACGTGGAGAATATTCAGATAATAACATGATTCTTTAAATTTACAACTTCACAGAATTTATTTAAGTCACAATTTCTATGGTGCACTCCCACATGTTCATCACCTAGCATGTGCATCACCTTCAAACAATTTATATAACACCAAATTTAGGGATTCATACCCTCAGAACCAAGTTTAGAAGTGTTACTTACCTCAAACCGTATAATTCTTTACTCTGCTATGCCTTTGCCTCATGAATTGGTCTCCGAAAGCCTTGTATCTAGCCACAATTAATTTGATTCAGTCAATACAAATTATTGAAATTAATTCCATATGAGAATATCAATTTTCCAGCAAAATCCGAAATTACACTCAGAAATTGTCCGTAGGCCCCATATCTCAGAACCCAATAAAAGTTACAAAATATGAACGCCCATTCAACCACGAGTCCAACCATATAAATTTTACCAAATTCCGATATCAACTCGACCTCCAAATCATCAAATCTTACTTTTTAATCCCTAGGTCAAATTTTTAAAATTCCCGATTTACACCTCAAAAATACGTAATCTAGTCGGATTATCCAATGATAATTCAATATTATGGAGTAGAAATGATCACAAGTGACTTACCTCAAGTTTTACCGTGAATTCTCGCTCAAAATTTGTCCAACACGTGCTTGAAATGTCCAAAAATGAGAAAAACTCTCGAACCCTTCGTTTATATTCTGCCCAGGCATTTTTCGCATGTGCGATGCACTTAGCCGCATCTGCGATCTCGCAGATGCAAGGGCCTTTACGCTTCTACGGTCTGAGGTGCTTCTGCGAAGAAGCTGTCCGCTTCTGCGATGAGGCTTGGCCCTTCCCTTTTCCGCTTCTGCGATCGCGAAGCCGCAGGTGCGACTCCGCTTTTGCAGCCACTGCCCTTCCTAGTCCAGGCCGCATCTGCGACCATTTTGTCGCTTTTGCGGTCGCGCATCTGTGACCATTTCCATCGCAGGTGCGATTGCACCAGAACTGAAAAAAGTTTAGAATTGCTCCAAGTCCAAATTTGATCCGTTTAACCATCCGAAATTCACCCGAGGCCCCCGGGACCTCAACCAAATATACCAATAAGTCCTAAAATATCATACGAACTCAGTCGAAACTTCAAATCACATCAAACAACGCTAGAACCACGAATCATACCCCCAATTCAAACTTAATGAAACTAAAAACTTCAATTTCTACATTCGATGCCAAAACCTATCAAATCAAGTTCGATTGACCTCAAATTTTGCATACAAATCATAAATGACATAACAGACGTATTCCAATTTCCATAATATGATTCCGACCCCGATATCAAAAAGTCAACTCCCCGGTCAAACTTCCAAACTTAAATTTCTATTTTAGCCATTTCAAGCCTAATTTAATTACGGACTTTTAAATAATTTTTCGGACCCGCTTTTGAGTCCAAAATCACCATACGGAGCTATTGAAATCATCAAAACTCTATTCCGAGGTTGTTTACACACAAGTCAACTTCCGGTCAACTATTTCAACTTAAGCTTCCATCTTGGAGACTAAGTGTCTAAATTCATTTCAAAACCTCACCAGACCCGACCCAATTACCCCGGCAAGTCATATAACAATTGTAAAGAATAAATTGAGAAGTAAATGGGGGAATGGAGTTGTAATACTCAAAACGACCGGTCGGATCGTTACAGAAGGCCTCCAAAGGGACCACGTCCAAGTCAAATCTGAATGGAACGAGTAAAAATTATGATTTTACATAGATAATTAATAAATCAACAAGTAAATAACCTATTCGAAAAGAGGATTTCATTATACCTGGCTTTCCTAACCTTATAACTGGCACTGAGATGACGATCTATCTTCAGTAGGGGCCTTTAAGTCTTTTGATTAGAGTAGGGGGCGCGAGAGAGCAGAGCGTACCGCCCTGCCATAGTCACGATATTTGTTGATAAACAGTAGTAAGACGAGAGAAAGAATCCAAAAAGTCACAAAATCATTATAACCCGATAAAGAAAGAGTAGGGGCAGTTAGATTAGTTAGAGGACTTCCAAATTTTCTGCTTTGTGGAATCAACTCGTCTTCAAATATAAGTAGTTATTTGGAACTGAAGACATACATTTTATTCTTATGAACATCAATCATATAGTATACAAATGGTCCCTATACAACTATTCATGAATATTTGAATTTGGGCCTCTATCGAATTTATCAAAACTGTTAATAGACTACCCCGATTCTTAGAAAATCCGTGTTTGTTGCTGGGAAATTTTTTCTTAATTTGGTTTAGTCTTCTCCTAATGTGAACAGAAGCAACAGTTAATTATGCCATCTTCTAAGTTCTATCCTCCCCAATTAAAAAATATCCAAGTAGTTTAGATTCTAAATTGACCTTAAAAACAGGGAGAATATATAATTTAAAAAGACAAATTAATCAATTACACAATTCAATTCCGAATCCAATCAACTAACGTAATTCCGCTCCTATCCAAGTCCATCCTGCGAGAAAACAGAAGAGAATAGAGAGAGAAACTCATCTTGGAGACAACCTCCTTTACATTAGGCTCGCGAATGAGAGCAGGACGCACATATACGTGTGTTAGGATCTTTATATAAATAGCCGACTATTTAATATTTAGTTTTTGTAGCCAATATACATAAATTATACAGTAATTATATATGATTATACACATATTATATATTAGGGATCTTTACATAAATAGCTGGTCATATTCATTATTTATTTTTTCTAGTCATATACATAGATTATACATTGATTATACTCATATAGTATATAAATTATGCATATATTATACATCACCAGCTATTTTTAATTTAAGTGATCGGGTGAGTGGCTATTTGGGTTAATTCTTCTATGAATTATGCACATATTATATATATTCACCGTCTATTTTTATTTTAAGCATTGTGTGAGCGATTATTTAGGTTAATTCTTCAATATTGGGCTTCAATATTTAGTAATTTGTGTATAACAGACTTTATTTTTAATCACCGCATACACAATTCATGCATTATAATTTTCACATAACTAACATGTGAAGTATGGCAAAAAAATCTATACAAGTTATTTTAAGCTTAAACTTGAATTATAATAAAAAGATTCTATTAACCTAAAAAGAGAGAAGGGGATGTTACGCATTACCAAAATTTTAATTTGTTGTTTAAAAGACACCAGAGATGCGTTATAGAAATCAAAACAAAACAGTAAAAATCTACAATCCTTTATATAGGACTTGTGCCTTTGTAGATAGAGACAAAGAGATGGACCGTACAAATAAATATAAATAAATAATTCATATCCACCATATTTATTTATTATGTTTACAATATTAATTGACTACATAATTGCATGACTATATTCCATGGTCACATTCGTAGGTACAAGTCTTTCCCTTATCTTCTGAACTTCCTCAACACTAGTTTGGAATGCCTTAGCCATAACATCATCTGGAATACTAGGTTTAGTTGCAAACATGGAAATTACAGGCTGAACGCCAGGTTTCTGGCTATCGAATGCCACAAGTATACTTGCGTTACTTTTGCCGACATTAAACTGGAAATGGATGAGACCTCTTGGGAAAACAAAGACTTCTCCCTTTGTAATCAACTTGTTAACAAAAACATTGTCCGTAGTGATGAATCCAGCCCTTAAGTCACCGTCAAGCACGAAAATTATTTCTGTGGCTCGTGGGTGAGTATGTGGAGGGTTTAAACCATCATGTTCGAAGTCTACTCGAGACCATGACATTCCCAGTGTGTTAAGGCCAGGCATGTTGTCAACGTTGGCTACACCGACTTTAGTGCCAAATATATTTGGTTCTCCTGGTTGTGCAATTGCCATTGATGCAAAATCTTCTGGTGTGTATGTGTAATTACTTTTGCATGCATATCCATTCACCGTTACAGCTGTTTATAATTAATTAATATTATGGTAAAAATAAAATATTTAAGTTATATAGTACCATATGATGTAAGTAATATTATTACGCTATCAAATTACCTAAAAGATAAGGACAAGTATAAAATTGACCAATAGGCTGAAACTAACTACATTTGTTTGCCAAAAAGAGTATAAAATTTATATATTATATTTCTACAAAACACATATATCCAAACAAAAAAAGAAATTCATTGGTTATTATTTTCGGGAGCGGCAAACAATATACATTATAACCGTCGGTGTCATTAGTAACCTGTAAACCTGGAAAATAAAGTTGGTTAATTATACCAAGCTACTGCAACAAGTTAATTTAAATTAGTTGTGAAATACGATTTCACATTATCGATATATAGTAAATATATATAAATGATCATACATACATATGTGTCGTTTGCATGTTAAATTGCTCCAAAGACGCTTTAAACTAGCTAGACTTTTTGCTTATACTAATTTCCATGTTTACATAAGAAAATAATTTTGATAGATGAAGAAGTTGTATATAATTGGTAGAAACAACAGTAAGGACATTGAGAAATTAAAAGACACATACATTAATTCTCTATCAATGAAAAACATAACTGTTTGTTAGTATAAGTAAAACCATGGAGAAAATGCATGGGATGATAAGAAATTGATTATTGAAAAAAATACTAACATGAGTTATAATTAGCGACACAAACATCCTGGAGTGGATCTGGATCAGACGCAGAAGCTCTGTTAAAAGTAATACTTAAAATGGTGATGGCTACCTTGAAAAGGATCATGTAAGCCATGGATAGGATTGGAGGAAGTTAGAGAAGGAGAGAAAATGGTAGCTTTATTTATAATTAAGGGGCGTCATATATAGGAGTTTAATTTCTCTTGATCATTATTGGTCTAGCCATGGCTCTACAAGTAATTCTGAACGCAATCTTTCACTTTAATGATTCCAACACGGAAGGAATGATAGTAACAAAATTTTGCAAATCATGTCTCAAATCTCTTATGTGTGCGAGACTAGCTAGTCCCCTTTAAAGTAATATAATTGCACCATGCCAATTATATTACTTCCATGTCTAAATCAAATTAATGTAATCATCTAGAAGACCACCTTCTCCCATAATTTGTTACCTAGTAAAATGAAAAATTAAAATGATGAAAAACGTATAGAGTTTCCACTCACAAGACAAATTCCTTCACTAGTAGTAAAGATGTGTACAAAGAAAACCGATAAAGCGCATTAAATCGGTAATTCGAGTCAAACTAGAAAAAAAAAATTTGATTGTGCTTCGGTTTGATTTCGTTTGGTATTGGAAAAAAAAAAACTCTGATCATAATCAGTTTGGTTTAGTTTGGTTTTAACTTAAAAAAGTCAAACCGAAACCAAACCAACCCGATAGTACATCTATATAATTTTTAAAAATATTTTATACATATAAATATTTATTGAAATGTAATTTATAAATATTTTTTAATTTTTTTTTACAGTTTTATCTTTTAATGTATTATTTCAAATTTGGACTTAGCATTTTTGAATAGTATAATTTTTTATAGCCCAAAAATGTAGTAACTCAAACAAAGTTCAAATCAATACTAATGCTAACAAAAGAATTCAATTCAAAACTAGGAATGACGATAGTGTTGGATATCTATTTTTTAATTTTATATTGGTTTATAATGAAAATGCAAAACTTAGTTTATCTTTTTCTTTAGTGCTTAGTTATGTAACTAATAGTACTTATTAACTATACTTATTTTGGAGTGATCTATATAGTATTTTTAGATTATGTTAATTTTTATTATGACTTATTATTTAGCAATATTTGCTTTATGTGCAATTTTATTATCTTTTTTATTGAATATTTTAGTATAATGCTATGACTTATCCTATATTATTATTTTATTTTCTATCTTACTAAGACTAAAGAAATATTTAGAGCACAAGTTACACATTTTATGTTATGAAGACTTTATCAGAAAAAATCCGAAAATCCAAGAAAAACCGAGATTGAAAACCCCGATTTGTTGGTTTGATTGGTTAATAGATTTAAACCCAACACCATTAATTTGGTTTGGTAATTAAAAAATTTGAACCAACCCGACCTATGTACAGTACCTCTAGCTAACGGTGTTTCATTTAGTGCAAAAAAAGTTATGTACTCATTTCTTTCTCCAGAAAGGAAATAAAAAGCAAATGAAATGTTGAGATTGCTGTAAAACTAGTAGTGTAACATTGAATACAAACTAATGCTAAATCACTATACTCATTCCTTTATCCAGGTAATATTCACGTCTGGTATACTAATTGGTGTAAAAGCTGCCTATTGAATTAAATAAAGCCTTTGATATTAACATCAATTTCCTATTAAGTAGTAAGCTCAAAATTGATGCTTTTTCCAAATGTTTGGAGAAAGCGGAAATATGTAAACTCAAGTGGCAAATGCATCTTATATAATATATGTATTATCGATATATAATATATGTATAACTATATGTAATCAGTCTGATTAATAAAAAGAAATAGTGAATCCGATTCGCTAGTTATGTAAAAATCCCCAAATATGGAATTTTACACTGTATGTCCCTCTCTTTGTACGTCTTCTCCTTTTTGTTCAACGCGATCTTTTTTTTTCCACAGCCCCAGAGTTAATCCAATTCTTGACTCATATTTGTAGTGAATTTGTATTTCCTAAGTTGCTTTTAACATGAAAGGAAGATTACAATGTAAATAATATATATATACTGTTCTCTATATATTTCTAGTTTATTGTTTCTACGTTCCTTAATTTTTTAGGTTTTCATTTATGAATATTAGCTTCCAGTGAGTAGAGTTTTTGACTGATTTAATCATTTAGGGTCGTTTGATTGATGGTATATGAATAATTAATTTTAGAATAAAATCTCGTATAACCTAGTACAATGTCCGCTTGGTCGCATAATTAGACAAATAATATATGCATAAATAATCCATAAAATAATCTTCAATGCATAAAATAATCATGTATAACAATGTCTTAACTTCTTATTATCACAATGTAAACAATCATGCATTATAATTAATCATCACATAACTAATAGTATGTAAACCAAACGACCCATTAACATATAATTTCTGGATAATTTGTGAAATTCAATGATTTTGAAGTACGGAAAAGATTTTTACACAAGTCTTCTTTAAGCTTAAACTGGAATTGTTATTGATCAAAGTATTCTGTTTAACCAAAAGGATAACAAAAGACATTAAGAGTCACCCAATTTAGTTCGTTATTTAAAAGACACCATAGATGCATTCTGAGAAATCAAAATCAAAAGCTGAGAAATTATTCATATATATCCACCATTTATTTATTATTACGATTACAATATAATTTCTAGTCATTACATAATATTATATCGTGAGTACATATTACGGTCCACACATTTATCATATTATTAGTGCATATTACAGTCGTCACATTTATCAAATCGTGAGTACATATTAGAATCATCATATTTATCATATTGTGAGTTTATATTACGGTCGTCACATTTATGGTATTGCGAATGCATGTTATGGTCGTCATATTTATCATATTGTGAGTGCATGTTACGGTCGTCATATTTATCATATTGTGAGTGCATGTTACGGTCGTCACGTTTATCATTTTTTATTTAAAAAGAACTACTCAGCTGTATCCTAAGTAGGAGTATTATATCTTAGAGATAACTATTGAGGGGGCTAGACCTGACCTCTAAGATACAATATTACAATTAACAAATTGGTATGGCTCAATCTGTTAAATAGAGCAAAAAAAAGGCTATATTAGGGGAGAGAATTCCCCTACATTATTCTAAACCTCAGATCAGTACATCAAAAAAATAAATAACTGACATAGAAGTTAGCTTTGTCATATCTTAGTCTTATGCTGGGAAGCTGGGTTTTGTCTAACTGGAAAATTCCTTTAGCTTCTTTAGGCAGACTATAATAAGATTGGTAAAAGGACTCCATAGCTTGGTCAAATGCTTTTTTTGCCATGAAGTCTGCGACTTTTTTAGCTTCTCTGTAGCAGTGAGAGATCTGTGTAGTTGCATTCTCTAGCAACTGTAGAGTGCACTCTATAATGGTCTAGCTTCAAGTTATTCGTGACCCTATTCCTTAGCATATCCGAGATAATCTTAGAGTCCAGTTCCAGCCAAAGATTGGTATATCCATTAATAATACACCAGCTAATCCCATACATAACATCTAATGCTTCTACTTCATTGTTACTATTACACTGGACAGGGATTGAGAAAGCAAAGATAATTAATATCTCCCTGTTCATCTCGCACTACACCACCCATTCCAGCCTTGCCCGTATTGGTGTTATAGCTTCCATAAGTGTTTGTCTTGACCGTGCCATTAGGAGGTTCCGTCCAGAGTACCTCCAGCCATTAGGTACAAGTTTAAGATGTTCCGCTGCTTCACAGAGCTTTATTCAAGGCAAGTTGAAATCATTGTTGGTGTATTTTTTTTCAAGTATTGTCTTTATACTCCATGAAACTTGATGCTCCATTCTGTATGTAGACATCTTCCTTTGCTTGCCATATTTGTATGCACATCTATCCTTCCACATTTCTCATATTATCACAATAGGGGTAACCTGCAAAATCAGTTTATGGATAGTGTTAGTAGGTCTCATGTCGCATCAATATTTTATGGTTCTATTTACCTGCCAACATTGATGTTTAATCCCCAACGGAGATCCAAATTTATTCCACATATACTGAGCAACATCACTCTCCATAAAGACATGTTGAATGGACTCTACGTCAGGCCTGGTGCACCGAGAGCATCTAGATACTAGCTGATTCTCAAACCTGCTAATAGTATTATCAAAAGGAAGTTTTCTTTTAAGCAGTCTCCAACAAATGAAGGACATTTTAAAAGGCATACTACTATACCAGATTTTAGCGAGAAAAGGATCCTATTGTCTCTTGTTCCTATTAATTTTCCATGCAGAATTGTTAGAATAGTGTCCGTTGTGGGAAAGATTCCAAATGGTGAAGTCAGGTTGGAAGATAGGACCAATCTCAACTTTCAATATCTGTTGAACCATGTGAGTAGGGACAATTCTTTGAAGCTTATCAATATTCTACTGATTGTTCTGAAAGAAGTTCTTAACATGAGTTTTGGCAGGGGTACGAACATTATGACATAGATTAGTTAATGCACCTTTTCCTGTCCAATTATCCCACCAAAAACTACAAGTAGCGGCTTGAAGTTTCCAGATCATATTAGGCTCTGCTTTCTTCTTGATCCTTATAAGGTTCTTCCATTCATGAGAGGTATTAGCATAACCTTTCCTAGTAACAAGATGTTTCCTAGAGTAGGACTTAGCTTGTAGGAAGGAAGACCATAACGAAGGTTGAGTCCTGTACCTCCACCATCTTTTCATAGTTAGAGTATCGCTGATCTCCTTCATAATCCTAATTCCAATTCCCCCCTCATCTTTAGGATAACAAAGGTTCATCCAGGAACTCCAATGATATTTATTCTTGTCCCCCGAAGAGCTCCAAAAGAATCTAGTAAAATATTTTTTCATAAGATTTAGGATCCCTTTAGGAGGTTTCGTAGCAGTGAGGGTATAAGTAGGTATGGATTGTAATACATGCTTGATGAGAATTATCCTGCCACCACTGGATAACAATTAACCATGCTAACCATTAAGCCTATTGACTACCTTGGCCAGATTATTATCAAAATATTCAATATTTTTCTGCCAATAGAAATCTGACATCCAAGGTAATTGAAAGGAAAATCCTTGTTCTTAAAACCAGTGATACCAATGATCCTATTGATTCTGCAAGCACTTGCTTTAGGAGAGGTTTAGAAATTTTTTTGTCTACATTAACTCTCTAGCCAGAGCTCTTCTCATACTTATGAATTTGCTTCATAATCAGCCCCAAAGACTTACTATTCCCACTACTAAAGATTACAATTTCATTAGCATAAGCAAGATGATTAATATAAGGACCCTTTATACTCGTAGAAAATGAGGTAAAATGGTCATTGTGTTGCAGGTTATTTAATATCTTGCTCAACACTTCAGCACCTAATATGAATAAGGATGGTGAAAGAGGATCACTCTGTTTAAGAATCCGAGCTGAAGTGAAAAATCCCATTCTCTTGCCATTGATAATCACTGAGTAACAAACATCTGATATAAGCTTCCAGATGAGATCAATCCGACCCTCTGAGAAACCAAATCTTCTAAGTGCCGAGATAAGGAAAGACCTATTCATCCTATCATATGCCTTGGCCATGTCTAGCTTGATCACGTTTATCATATTGTGAGTGCATATTGCGTTCGTCTCATTGGCGGCCTGAAGGTAAGCCTGCAGTAGGTAGTGCAAGTCTTGCCCACAAAAGTTCCTCTCATTGCGTTCGTCTCATTGTGTTCGTCTCATATTGTGAGTGCATATTGCATTCGTCTCTGGTATGAATTTAAAGTTCCTTTTGCATGAAAATCCGTTCACCGTTATAGCTGTTTTACGTATATATATTAAAAAAGGTTATATGAGTTATTAAATATGAATAATCAGCATTACGATATAAATAAAAGATTCAATATTGAAGACTTTAAGTCAGTCCACAAAAAGTGAGATTAGTAAACTAGAAAATAAAGTAGGTTGTACCTAGCTACTACAATAGATTAATATAGACTGATTGTGTAAAAATATTTTACATTATCCATATGGAAAAAAAAGTGTTTAGAAATGATATAAGTGCTCTATAATAACATATACATATAGATATGTGTATGTTTGGGGAGGGGGTGGGGGTTAATGTTAAATTGCTCCAAAGTTAGTCTCAACTAGACTTGAACTTTTTATGGACTTGCACGTATATCGTATTAAGAATAATCATATGTTGGCTGCTATCATTAAAAGGTTAACCCAAATTAAAAGTTATCTGCTAAGATTTTAAAGTTAAATGAGTCTATTAGATACCTTGAAAAGTACAGGGTCTTATGTGTAGATACCTGAATGTAGTTTCTAATTTGATGATGGGTTATATTAGCAATACATAAACTTGTGCATCTATTAATAGGGATATGGTTAGGGGTGAGCATAAAATTCGAAAAACTGAATACGAACTGTCACGATCCAATTTTTCCCTCCGTAGGATGTCGTGACGTCATCTAGTCTCTAAGACTAGGTAAGCCTAACACTTACTGAATTAATAGAAGAATTTGACCAACAATTAATAATTATGAAATAGAACTTTATTACACAACTTACAATTCTCAAAACCGGTAATACAAGTCATAAGCTCTACTGAGTTTGCTACAAAAACCTCTAAATACCTCTGTTTCGAAATAGAGATAAACAGTGCAAGTACAATAACAGAAAGTGACTTCGAGGCCTGTGAACGCAGCAGCAGGTTTACCTTGAGTCTCCACAGCAAGATCCATACAGCTTGCTAGCGATCGTCTGACTCCGAATTACCTGGATCTGCAATAAATGTGTAGAAGTGTAGTATGAGTATACCCCAGCGATACCCAGTAAGTATCAAGACTAACCTCAGTGGAGTAGTGACGAGGGACAGTCAAGACACCTACTGGACTAGATAATCTGAACAAGTATAGATATAGAACTAACAGAGTATGATATCTCTACGGAACTACGCATAATGACAACAATAATACAGTGCTTGCAGTAGGAAATAGAAACTACAATTTGCAGTGGGACACCACAAGTAATAACACAGTAGAGTAAGCTGGACACAGTTTAAATCCGATCAAAAAAAAATAAAGGAAAGACGAGTAGCAACTTGATAAGAATAACCGCTTTCGCACCAGGTTTATTCAATAATCCCCACGAGGTACCGAACCTCAAAACTCACACAATTCACGGGTCCTAATTCATGAACCCTAATCACTTGGCATCTTGTGCCCTCATTACAACTAATAACTGCACGGACGACTCACGTGCCAATAGAACAAATTTCACATATAAGACAGGTAGATGGAGTACGTATAAATGATCGGTAGCATCAATGTTCATCTTCTTAAACCGATAGGGTGATAAAGTACATGTATGCTTGTGCAAGTGTTTTATCACAGTTCGGACCAAAGAATAAGGGTAGAGAAAAATGAACGGCACATAAGGAACGATCCCCACAATTTGCACCAAGTAAAACTCACACAGGTTAGGCACGCCACTACACAAATATCAACAACAACAATGCCCCCAGGCCATCACAAGTCATCACAAATAAATCCCCGACATAGCCCACCTTGTCTCGTCACGTGCGCAATAATAAAGTAAAAACCCGCCTTGTCTCGCCGTACGCATATAATAATATTCCCACCTTGTCTCGCAACATGTGCAAACCCACATATATAGCCCACCTTGTCATGAAGCATGTGCATATATCAATAGTAACAATAGCACGATAGAATTCTCGTGCAAACACCCGAACAAACCTCCCAACAATATCACGTGCCAAAAACACAACATCACGATAGAATGACTTTCACAACATGTAATCATATACCACAACATTTCATCTAAACAGTATCAATACCACAACCGCACAAAGCCCTTTGCTCAACAAACTGAGTACAATAACGACAACAATAATAATAGCACAAGAATACGAAAAGTAAATCAACTCAAGAGCTTTGGATCACAAAGAAGTGGTAGAACGAGCTCACAAAGAAAAAACACAATAGGGAATACTAGCCTCAATAAGAATGGCTCAACAAGGGAGAAATAATATGTAACAAGTTATACTAAATACGGATGAGGCAACTACGACAAAGGATAACTAAACTTCATTGAGGGTTGAGCAATTACGAAGAGATGCAACAAGTTCAATTTAGGATAAGCAACGAAAATGATATCATGGCAATCGAAGAGGCAATGACTTCATTTAAGGGACACAATAGCCAAATAGGCAATAAAGGTTGAACATGAAGCAATTAATTCCAACTAAGACATGTAGAGTGAAACTAGTAAATGGGGAACTTAACATAACAAAGCAACTTTATATCTAATGAACATAAGAACCTAAGAGCCCTAAAGGTCAACTTTCCACAAATTAGCTCGAGCACGTACTCGTCACCTCGCGTACGCGGACTTCACATGACACAATTTGCACCAAAGACTCAATACCTAAGGAGTAGTTTACCTCACACAAAGTTAGGCAAAATACTTACCTCAAACCACACTCAATCAATTAATTAGAAGGCCTTATCCCTCGATTTTCAACTCTGAATGGCTCGAATCTAGCTAAAACAATTTCATACTATAAATATAACTGTAGAAAACTAATTTAAATAATAAAATAATGATATTAGCTAAGAATTGAAAAATCTCTCCAAAAAGTCGACCCAGGCCCGCGTCTCGGAACCGGACCAAAATTACAAAAACCAGACACCCATTCGATAACGAGTCCAACCATGCAAGCATTACCAAATTCTGATAACAAATTGACCTCCAAATCTTGAATTTCTGTTTTTGAAGAGTTTTACAAAATTTTCAATTTCTTCCATTAATACTCGAATTAAACGATGAATATAACCATGAATTTATGAAATATAATAACTTTTAGATAGAGGACACTTACCCCAATCAAGCTTGTGAAAACCCCCTCCAGAAACGCCCAAAACCGAGCTCCAAAAATCCAAAACGAAAATGGAAAAATGACCAAGTTCTATCCTTAAGTTTCTGCCCAGTTTCGCACCTGCGGAAATTGCAAGCGCACCTGCGAGCTCGCTTCTTCGAGAAAAATCACGCTTCTGCGAAGCACACTGGCCACTGCCCTCTCGCACATGCAGAATTCCTCACCACTTCTGCGTGGCAGGTGCGAGACTTCCCTCGCTTCTGTGTAACATGTCACTTCTGCGAACACGCAGGTGCGGGACATTCTTTGCACCTGCGTCCTTTGTCCAGTCCAGCCATTCTCGCTTCTGTGATCAGACCTCCAAAGAAGTGATTGTACCAGCAATCAAAATTCCAGCATTTCCTTAAGTCCAAAAATCGATCTGTTAACCATCCGAAATCCACCTGAGGCCCTCAAGACCTTAACCAAATATACCAATACGTCCCAAAATACAATACGAACTTAGTCGAGGCCTCAATCCGCATTAAAAAATGTCGAAACTATGAGTCGCTCCTCGAATCAAATTGTGAGTTTTCAATTCTTCCAACTTCTATAATTTGCGCCGAAATGTATCAACTCAATCCGGAATGACTTCAAATTTTGCACACAAGTCATAAATGACGTAATGGACTTGTTCCAATTTTCGGAATTGAAATTCGACCCCGTTATCGACAATTCAACCTTCGGCCAAACTTATAAATATTTTAAAACTTTAATTTTTTCAAATTTCGCCAAAATGCGCTGAATTGTCCTACGGACTTCCAAATAAAAATCCGGACATACGCCTAGGTCCGAAATCATCATACGAAGCTATTGGAATCATCAAAACTTCATTCCGGAGTCGTTTGCTCAAAAGTCAAACTTTGGTCAACTCTTTTCATTTAAGCTTCAAAACAAAAATCCTTCTTTCACATCAATCCCGAATCATCCGAAGTCCGAACTCGGCTATGCACGCATGCCATAACACCAAATACGGAGCTGCTCGAGACCTTAATCCACTGAACGGAGTGCTAATATTTAAAATGACCGGTCAGGTCGTTACATTCTCCCCCTCTTAAATAAACATTCGTCCTCGAACGTGCCAAGAATCGTCCAAAAGTCATCAAAGCACTGAATGTATTTATCCTACATACACCCGCGGGTGATCCCACGTGACCCGAATCTACATAGGCTCGGCGACACCATCTCAACTGACATTTGTCCCTTCGGCCAATACCAATAAGCCTTAAAACCAAGTTTCTCATCATCCCATCATTCCCAAAAGACCCGATTCCTCCATTAACACATAGTACCAACCTCAAACAGTTGCGACAATTTATGCCTACGCACACAGGGCACAACCACATGTCGTAACACATCACACATATGCTCTTAACAATAACCCTAGCCATAACAGCTACCCATAATCAAATCCAGCACCGACAATTAGCCTTACATCTGTTTGAAACCTGTTTGAAACCTTCACAACACTGACAATGATGCAATAAATATGAAGACCTCAGAACTATTCACCCGAATCAACAAATTACACCTAATGCCACCTGGGCACATACTTTGCAAGCTAAACCCTAATAAGCACAACGTGAATATGACTGAATATGTAAAGAGAACACATGAGAGAACTATCAAACAAGCCCGACAGGCACAACTCCATATCAGTACCATTATACGAATCAATTTAACAAGGAAGAATCAAAATATATGAACAGATCACAAGGATCTCATCCTGATATAAATCCACCACGGCACACAGTCCGGTTCAAACGTATCAAATCGCATGAAGACGCGAGGTTCTCATCATCAGCTCTGAATTGCAGGTAGCGTACACATCATAGCAACAGAAATCTTCCACTAATTCCATTCCACTGACAAAATTCACAACACATACTGAACTCTCATATTGGTAGAGCATCCAAATCACAACTCGTAACTTGTCACCCAGAAATCACATCAAAACTACAGAAATGAGGAACAGAAAGCCACTCAAAATCTCATAACTCTCAATAATGAAATAAAAAAATAGTATACACGGGCTACCACTATTGAATCTACCAGCAGGGATAAACACATAAGCATAGTACTGGATCACGAAACTCACTCATATGTGAAGCAAAATAGGAGGACTTATCCCAATAAGCAGAACCGAAATAAAATACGGATGATGCTCCTCTATAACAAATCAAAATCATACCTGTACGACATTGTCTGGTTCAGGGGCCTCAGGACTATTATAGGAAACATATCAACGGGCCAGGCCTTCCTATCTTGGGTGCCCTCTACTCGCCTGACCTGTACCCCAAGCCGTCAGTGCAGGGATATCGGTAGTCGGAACCAAACTCATAGCCTGAATACCTTGCCGTAACAAATCTTTCCAGAGTTTGGGATAATCTCTCACCATGTGGCTGGTATCTCCACACTCAAAGTAACCCCTCTGCTGACGCAGCTTTGGAAACTGTGCAGTACGGGTACTTTGAGATCCATGGGTACCTGAAACACCGTGCGAAGCCTGAAGTGCAAACTGAACTGGCTGACCCATAAAACCTATACCATGTCGTACCCTGCCTCCAAAATAGGGACTAGTAGGTCTCTCCGGTCTGCGAGACCTCTTAGCCTCCCTGTCCTCTCTCTCCTGACCTCGCCTGTCCTCTCTTTCCTGGCCCCATCTGTCCTCTCTCTCCTGGTCCCACATGCCCTCTAATCAGTGGGCGATCTCCACTACGTGCTAAAATGGAACATCTAACTCTAACTCCCGAGCCATGCTAAACCGGATATCATGTCTGAGCCCCTCAATGAATCTACGGACTTGCTCTCTAACTGTAGCAACCAAAGCAGGTGCATGTCTGGACAAATTACTGAATCTAATGACATACTCTAATACGAACATAGTGCCCTGATACAGCAGCTCTAACTCCTCGCGCCATACATCCCGAAGGGTCTGAGGAACAAACTCTCCCAGGAACATCTCTGAAAATGGAACCTATGAAAGTGAAGCTGCATCGGCCGGGCTACCCAACTCATACGCTCGCCACCACTGATATGCTGATCCCTTAAGATGGAACATAGTAAAAGCAACCCCACTCGTCTCCACAATACCTATAGTGCGGAGAATGCGGTGTCACTCCTCTAGAAAACCCTGTGCACCCTCTGAAGCCAAACCACTGAAAGTAAGAGGGTCATACTTCTTGAACCTTGTAAGTCTAAGCTATTCTTCCTCAGATGCTGCGGCCCTAACCATGGGCTGAACTGGGACCACAGGCTGAGTCGCCATAACACCTAGAACCTGACCAATGTGGACTCGCTGCTCTGGAGTACGGGCGGCGGGAGTCTAAGTCCCTCCCCCGATCTGTGAAGTAGCTGGTGCAATCAGAATCAACCCCGCCTGAGCTAATGTGCCAAACATGCTCAGGAACTATGCTAAGGTCTCCTGAATTCCGAGGGAAACAACAGGTGCCTCTGGTGCCCGTCCCCCAACATGAGCTACTGACGGCTCCTCAACTGATGCTCTGACAAGTGCTCTACCTGTAGCACGTGCTCCTCCTTAGCCCCTGCATCTGCCCATAGCAAACCTTCTCTAGGGGCAACGTCATCAGTAACTGCAGCTAATGTCCTTACCATCTGTGAGAGAATAGAATGATAAAAAAAACTCAAACTCCGGGATCAATAAACTCGCACGATATGAAATGAAGAAGTGAAACTGTCCTAATAGTTCCATAGCCTCTCGACGATAAATACAAATGTCTCCGTACCTATATAGCCTGCCTTGTCATGCCGCATGTGCATATATCAACAGTAATAATAGCATGGCAGAAACCTCATGCAAACACCCGAACAAACCTCCCAACAATATCACGTGCCAAAAACACAACATCACGATAGAATGACTTTCACAACATGTACCCATATACCACAACATTTCATCTAAACAGCGTCAATACCATAACCACGCATAGCCCTTAGCTCAACAAACTAAGTACAACAGCGACAACAACAACAATAGCACGAGAATACGACAAGCAAATCAACTAAAGAGCTTTGGATCACAAAGAAGCGGTAGAACGAGCTCACAAAGAATAAACACAATAGGGAATACTAACCTTAATAAGAATGGCTCAACAAGGGAGAAATAATATGTAACAAGTTATTCTAAATACGGATGAGGAAACTACGACAAAGGATAACTAAACTTCATTGAGGGTTGAGCAATTACGAAGAGATGCAACAAGTTCAATTAAGGATAAGCAACAGAAATGATATCATGGCAATCAAAGAGGCAACGACTTCAGTTAAGGCACACAATAGTCAAATAGGCAATAAAGGTCGAACATAAGGCAATTAATTCCAACTAAGACATGTAGAGTGAAACTAGTAAATGGGGAACCTAACATAATAAAACAACTTCATATCTAATGAACATAAGAACCTAAGAGCCCTAAAGGTCAACTTTCCACAAATTAGCCTGAGCACGTACTCATCACCTCGCGTACACGGACTTCACATGACACAATTAGCACCAAAGACTCAATACCTAAGGAGTAGTTTCCCCCACACAAAGTTATGTAAGATACTTACATCAAACCACGCTCAATCAATCAATTAGAAGGCCTTATCCCTCGATTTCCAACTCCGAACGGCTCGAATCTAGCCAAAATAATTTCACACTATAAATATAACAATAGGAAACTAATTTAAATAATGAAATAATGATCTTAGCTAAGAATTAAAAAATTGCTCCAAAAAGTCGACCCCGGCCCGCGTCTCGAAACCCGACAAAAATTACAAAAACCAAACACCGATTCGATAACGAGTCCAACCATACAAGAATTACCAAATTCCAATAACAAATTGACCTCCAAATCTTGAATTTCCGTTTTTGAAGAGTGTTACAAAAATCCCAATTTCTTCCATTAAAATTTGAATTAAACAATGGATATAACCATGGATTTATGAAATATAATTACTTTCGGATATAGCATACTTACCCCAATCTAACTTGAGAAAACCCCTCCAGAATTGCTTCTGTAACGAGCCTTACGCTTCTGCGATCACGCAGGTGCGGTACATTCTTCACACTTGCGACCTCTGTGTCCAGCCATTCTCACATCTGCGATCAAACCTCCGCAGAAGCGATTGCATCGTCTATCAAATTCCAGCATTTCCTTAAGTCAAAAAATCAATCCGTTAACCATACGAAATCCACCCGAGGCCCTCGGAACCTTAACCAAATATACAAACACGTCCTAAAATATAATACAAACTTAGCCGAGGCCTCAAACCGCATTAAACAACGTCGAAACTATGAATCGCTCCTTGAATCAAATTGTGAGTTTTCAATTCTTTCAACTTCTTTAATTTGCGCCGAAACATATGAAATCAATCTGGAATGACTTAAAATTTGCACACAAGTCTTAAATGATGTAATGGTCTTGTTCCAATTTTCGGAATCGAAATCCGACCCCGTTATCAACAATTCAACCTTTGGCTAAACTTATAAATATTTTAAAACTTCAATTGTTTTCCAATTCCCCCAAAATGCGCCGAATTGTCCTACGGACTTCCAAATCCAAATTCGTACATACGCCTAGGTCCGAAATCATCATACGAAGCTATTGGAATCAATAAAACTTCATTCCGGAGTCGTTTACTCAAATGTCAAACTCCGATCAATTCTTTTCATTTAAGCTTCAAAAAATAAAATCCTTCTTCCACATCAATCCCGAATTATCCAAAATCCTAACTCGACTACACACGCACGTCATAACACCTAATACGGAGATGCTCGAGATCTTAAGCCACCGAACGAAGCGCTAATACTCAAAATGAGCGGTCGGGTCGTTATATTCTCCCCCTCTTAAACAAACGTTCGTCCTCGAACATGCCAAGAATCGCCCAGAAGTCATCAAATCATTGAATGTATTTATCCTATATACACCCGCGGGTGATCCCACGTGACCCCAATCCATATAGGCTCGGTGACACCATCTCAACTGACATTTGTCACTTCCGCCAACACCAATAAGCCTTAAAATCAAGTTTCTCATCATCCTATCATTCCCAAAAGACCCGATTCCTCTATTAACACACGGTACCAACCTCAACCAGTTGCGACAAGTTATGCCTACGCATACAAGGCACAACCACATGACGTAACACATCACATATATGCCCTTAACAACCCTAGCCACAGCAGCTGCCCATAATCAAATCCAGCACTGGCAATTAGCCTCACATCAGTTTGAAACATGTTTCAAACCTTCACAACACTAACAACGATGCCCTCACAACTATTCACCCGAATCAACAAATTACATCTAATGCCACCTGGGCACACACTTCGCAAGCTAAAACCTAATAAGCGCAATGCGAATGTGACTGAATATGCAAAGAGAACACACGAGAGAACTATCAAATAAGCCCGACATGCACAACTCCAAATCAGTACCATTATACTAATCAATTTAACAAGGAAGAATCAAAATATATGAACAAATCACAAGGACCCCATCCTGATATAACTCCACCGTGGCACACAGCCCGGTTCAAACATATCAAATCACATGAAGACGCGAGGTTATCATCATCAGCTCTGAATTGCAGGTAGCGTACACATCATACCAACCGAAACCTTCCACTAATTCAATTCCGCCGATAAAATTCACAATACATACTGAACCCTCACACTGGTAGAGCATCCAAATCACAAATCGTAACCCGTCACCCGGAAATCACATCAAAACTATCGAAATGAGGAACAGAAAGTCACTCAAAATCTCATAACTCTCAATAATGAAATAAAAAAAATGGTAGACACGGGCTACCACTATAGAATCTACCAGCAAGGATAAACACATAAGCATAGTACTAGATCACGAAACTCACTCACATGTGAAGCAAAATAGGAGGACTCATCCCAATAAGCAGAACCGAATAAAATACGAATGATGCTCCTCTATAACAAATCGAAATCATACCTGTACGACATCATCTGTTGCAGCGGCCTCAGGCCTACTGTAGGAAACACATCAACGGGTCGGGCCTACCCATCTTGGGCACCCTTTACTTGCCTGATCTGTACCCCAAACCGACGGTGCAGGTATATCGGCAGTCGGAATCGAACTCATAGCCTGAATACCCTACCGTGACACATATGTCTGGAGTCTGGGACAATCTCTCACCATGTGGCTGGTATCTCCGCACTAAAAGAAACCCCTCTGCTGATGCGACTGCGGAAACTGTATGGTACGGGTACTCTAAGACCCATGGGTACCTGAAGTGCAAACTGAATTGGCTGACCCATAAAACCTCTACCATGTTGTACCCTGCCTCCAAAATAAGGACCAGTAGATCTCTCCGGTCTGCGAGACCTCTTAGCCTCCCTGTCCTCTCTCTCTTGACCCCGCCTGTCCTCTCTCTCCTGGCCCCATCTGTCCTCTCTCTCCTGGTCCCACATGCCCTCTAATCAGCGGGCGATCTCCACTACGTGCTAAAATGGAACATCTAACTCTAACTCCCGAGCCATGCTAAACTGGATATCATGTCTGAGCCCCTCAATGAATCTACGGACTAGCTCTCTAATTGTAGCGACCAAAGAAGGTGCATGTGTGGACAAATCACTGAATCTAACGGCATATTCTAACACGGATATAGTGCCCTGACGCAGCTTGTCAAACTCCACACGCCATGCATCCCAAAGGGTTTGGGGAACAAACTCTCTCAGGAACATCTCTGAAAAATGAACCCATGAAAATGAAGCTGTATCGGCCGTGCTACCCAACTCATACGCTCGCCACCACTGATATGCCGATCCCTTAAGTTGGAACGTAGTAAAAGCAACCCCACTCGTCTCCACAATACCCACAGTGCGGAGAAGGCGGTGGAAATCCTCTAGAAAACCCTGTGCACCCTATGAAGCCAAACCACTAAAAGTAGGAGGGTCATAATTCTTGAACCTTGCAAGTCTAAGATGTTCTTCCTCAGATGCTACGGCCCTAACCATGGGCTGAACTGGGACCACATGCTGAGTCTCCATGACACCTCTACCATGTTGTACCCTGCCTCCAAAATAAGGACCAGTAGATCTCTCCGGTCTGCGAGACCTCTTAGCCTCCCTGTCCTCTCTCTCTTGACCCCGCCTGTCCTCTCTCTCCTGGCCCCATCTGTCCTCTCTCTCCTGGTCCCACATGCCCTCTAATCAGCGGGCGATCTCCACTACGTGCTAAAATGGAACATCTAACTCTAACTCCCGAGCCATGCTAAACCGGATATCATGTCTGAGCCCCTCAATGAATCTACGGACTAGCTCTCTAATTGTAGCGACCAAAGAAGGTGCATGTGTGGACAAATCACTGAATCTAACGGCATATTCTAACACGGATATAGTGCCCTGACGCAGCTTGTCAAACTCCACACGCCATGCATCCCAAAGGGTTTGGGGAACAAACTCTCTCAGGAACATCTCTGAAAAATGAACCCATGAAAATGAAGCTGTATCGGCCGTGCTACCCAACTCATACGCTCGCCACCACTGATATGCCGATCCCTTAAGTTGGAACGTAGTAAAAGCAACCCCACTCGTCTCCACAATACCTACAGTGCGGAGAAGGCGGTGGAAATCCTCTAGAAAACCCTGTGCACCCTATGAAGCCAAACCACTAAAAGTAGGAGGGTCATAATTCTTGAACCTTGCAAGTCTAAGATGTTCTTCCTCAGATGCTACGGCCCTAACCATGGGCTGAACTGGGACCACATGCTGAGTCTCCATGACACCTAGAACCTGACCAATGTGGACTCGCTTCTCGGGAGTACGGGCAGCGGGAGTCTGAGTCCCTCCCCCGATCTGTGAAGTAGCTGGTGCAATCAGAATCAACCCCGCCTAAGCCAATGTACCAAATATTCTCAAGAACTGTGCTAAGGTCTCCTGAAGTCCGAGGGCAACAACAGGCACCTCCAGTGCCCATACCCCAACATGAGCTACTAGCGACTCCTTAACTGCTACTCTGATAGGTGCTCTAGCTGTAGCACATGCTCCTCCTCGGCCCCTGCCTCTGCCTCTGCCCCTAGCGACACCTGCTCCGGGGGCAGCGTCATCAGTAACTATAACTCGTGTCCTCACCATCTGTGGGAGTATAGAATGATAAAAAAACTCAAAATCCGAGATCAATAAACTCGCAAGATAAGAAATGAAAAAGTGAACTGTCCTAATAGTTCCGTATCCTCTCAAAGATAAGTACAAACGTCTCCATACCGATCCGCAAGACTCTACTAAACTCGCTTATGACTCGTAGCACCTATGAATCTAGAGCTCTGATACCAACTTGTCACGACCCAAATTTTCCCTTTGTAGGATGTCATGACGGCACCTAGTCTCTAAGACTAGGTAAGCCTAACACTTACTGTATTAATAGAAGAATTTGACCAATAATTAACAATTATGTAATAGAACCTTATTACACAACTTACAATTCCCAAAACCGGTAGTACAAGTCATCAGCTCAACTGAGTTTGCTACAAAAACTTCTAAATATCACTGTTTCGAAATAGAGATAAATAGTGCAAGTACAATAATAGAAGGTGACTCCGAGGCATTTGAATGCAGCAACCGGTTTACCTTATGTCTCCACAGTAAGATCCGTACAACTAGCTAGCGATCGACTGACTCCGAATTACCTGGATCTGCACAAATATGAGTAGAAGTGTAGTATGAGTACACCACAGCGGTACCCAGTAAGCATCAAGACTAACCTCAATGGAGTAGTGACGAGGGTCCCAATTCATGAACCCTAATCACTTGGCATCTTGTGCCCTCATTACAACTGATAACTGCACTGATGACTCACGTGCCAATAGAACAAATCTCACATATAAGACAGGTAGACGGAGTAAGTACAAATGATCGGTAGCATCAATGTTCATCTTCTTAAACCGATTGGGTGATAAAGTACGTGTATGCTTGTGCAAGTGTTCTATCACAGTTCAGGCCAATGAATAAGGGTAGAGAAAGATGAACGACACATAAGGTATGGTCCCCACAATTTGCACCAAGTAAAACTCACACAGGTTAGGCATGCCACTATACAAATATCAACAACAACAATGCCCCCAAGCCATCACAAGTCATCACAAATCAATCCCCGACATAGCCCACCTTGTCTCGCCACGTGCGCAATAATAAAGTAAATGCCTGCCTTGTCTCGCCGCACGCGCATAATAATATTTCCACCTTGTCTCGCCGCATGTGCAAACCCACATATATATCCTGCCTTGTCACGCCGCATGTGCATATATCAATAGTAATAATAACATAACAGAATCCTCGTGCAAACACCCGAGAAAACCTTCCAACAATATCACGTGCCAAAAACACAACATCACGATAGAATGTCTTTCACAACATGTACCCATATACCACAACATTTCATCTAAACAGAGTCAATACCACAACCGTGCATAGCCCTCGGCTCAACAAACTAAGTACAACAGCGACAACAATAACAATAGCACGAGAATACGACAAGCAAATCAACTAAAGAGCTTTGGATCACAAAGAAGCGGTAGAACGAGCTCACAAAGAATAAACACAATAGGGGATACTAGCCTCAATAAGAATGGCTCAACAAGGGATAAATAATATGTAACAAGTTATTCTAAATACGGATGAGGCAACTATGACAAAGGATAACTAAACTTCATTGAGGGTTGAGCAATTACAAAGAGATGCACCTAGTTTAATTAAAGATAAGCAACGGAAAGGATATCATGGTAATCGAAGAGGCAACGACTTCAGTTAAGGCACTTAGTAGTCAAATAGGCAATAAAGGTCGAACATGAAGCAATTAATTCCAATTAACACATGTAGAGTGAAACTAGTAAATGGGGAGCCTAACATAACAAAACAACTTTATATCTAATGAACATAAGAACCTAAGAGCCCTAAAGGTCAACTTTTCACAAATAAGCCCGAGCACGTACTCATCACCTCGCGTACACGAATTTTACATGACACAATTAGCACCAAAGACTCAATACCTAAGGAGTAGTTTTCTCCACACAATGTTAGGCAAGATACATACCTCAAACCACGCTCAATCAATCAATTAGAAGGCCTTATCCCTCGATTTCCAACTCCGAACGGCTCGAATCTAGCCAAAACAATTTCATACTATAAATATAACAATAGAAAACTAATTTAAATAATGAAATAATGATCTTAGCTAAGAATTGAAAAATCGCTCCAAAAAGTTGACCCTGGCCCGCGTCTCGGAACCCGATCAAAACTACAAAAACCAAACACTGATTCGATAACGAGTCCAACCATGCAAGAATTATCAAATTCTGATAACAAACGGACCTCCAAATCTTGAATTTTCTTTTTTGAAGAGTTTTACAAAAATCCCAATTTCTTCCATTAAAACTTGAATTAAACGATGAATATAACCATAGATTTATGAAATATAATCACTTTCGGATATATGACATTTATCCCAATCAAGCTTGTGAAAAACCTCTCTAGAATCGCCCAAAACTGAGCTCAAAAATCCAAAATGAAAATGGAAAAATAACCAAGTTCAATCCTTATGTTTCTGTCCTATTTCGCACCCACGGACATTGCAAGCACGCCCGAGAGCTCGCTTCTTCGAGAAAAATCACGCTTCTGTGAAGCACACTGGCCATTTCCCTCTCGCACATGCGGAATTCTTCACCGCTTCTGCGCAAATGCAGGTGCAAGACTTTCCTCGCTTCAGCGCAACATGTCGTTTATGCGACAAGCCTCACGCTTTTGCGATCACGCATATGCGGGACATTCTTCGCAGCTGCGACCTCTGTCCAGTTCAGCCATTCTTGCTTCTGCGATCAAACCTCTGCAGAAGCGATTGCACTAGCAATCAAAATTCCAGCATTTCCTTAAGTCCAAAAATCGATTTCCTAACCATCCGAAATCCATCCGAGACCATCGGGATCTTAACCATATATACTAACACGTCCCAAAATACAATACGAACTTAGTCAAGGTCTCAAACCGCATTAAACAATGTTGAAACTATGAATCGCTCCTCGAATCGAATTGTGAGTTTTCAATTCTTCCAACTTCTATAATTTGCACCGAAACGTATCAAATCAATCCAGAATGACTTCAAATTTGCACACAAATTATAAATGATGTAATGAACGTGTTCCAATTTTCGGAATTGAAATTCGACCCCGTTATCAATAATTCAACCTTCAGCCAAACTTATAAATATTTAAAAACTTCAATATTTTTTCAATTTTGCCAAAATGCGCCGAATTGTCCTACGGACTTCCAAATCCAAATCTGGACATACGCCTAGGTCCGAAATCATCATACGAAACTATTGGAATCATCAAAACTTCACTCTGGAGTCGTTTTCTCAAAAGTCAAACTCCAGCCAACTCTTTTCATTTAAGCTTCAAAACAAAAATCTTTCTTCCTCATCAATCCCGAATCATCCAAAGTTCGAACTCGACTACGCACACACGTCATAACACCTAATACGAAGATGCTCGAGACCTTAAGCCACTGGATGGAGCGCTAATACTCAAAACGATCGGTCGGGTCGTTACACGAACTGAACCGAATTAATTTGGTATTTCGATATAGATTTTTTCGGTATTTCAGTATACTTCAGTACAGAAATTGCGGTATTTCGGTACGCTATTCAGTATTGAGTTTTTGATATTTCGGCGTACCGAAATACCAAAATATTTAAGTCCAAGCCCACATCTATTTCTATTTTTTAACCCAATGAGCCTATGTCCAACACCCCAAGCCCCCTAAATCCTAATGGGCAAAAAACATAAATAGGCAAAATTAAGGAAAATTTTCATAAACATAGCAGCATTAGCTATTTTACGTACATGGAAACTAAACAATTATATTCCTAGCAGATAACTTTAATTTATGTACCTATAATCATGCACCTAATGTGTTTATTTCCTTAATAAAAATATTCCTAGTACTTTTTATGATTTTTCCCTATATTTTCTCTTGAAACCAATCCCTAACATATTTAAATGGTAATATCTTTTCCTATATTTTTGTTGGAAACTAATTCATTCTATAACACAATTTCTACTGTTCATTCATGGATTTTGTTTACTAGAAAAAATGTACATGTATGTTTTTATACAATATAAACTCAAGCGAAAGTATACGTCTTTATATTTTGAGAAAATAAAATACATATATTTCATGAAAAATATAATGTATATTTGAGGTATTTATATATTATAAACCAAGTAATTTTATATTATTATTATTATTATACTAGGGAGTACTTTCTTATTAAAAAGATCAAATGTATATTTTTACATTAATATACATAGTATTTCTCGAAGTATCAATATACTAGTTATATATAATGTTATACCTTAATACCATTATAATACATAGTATTTCTCAAAAGAAAATATTATACCATATATATATATATATATATATATATATATATATATATATATATATATATAAATATTATAACTAAATAAAGTTATACCATATATATTAATACATCGGTATACAAAGAAAACTGCTAAAAATTTATACCATGTATATAATACCTCTAAGGTATTTACCGAGTATCCAGAGATTTGAAATATAAATGGAGAATAAGAAGATGAATCATGAAAATGTTCAAAGATGGTAGAATAGGCGAAAAAGAGTGGAAAATCTCCCAGAAATTTAAGTAATCTTTTGTTTATGGAAGAGTGAGAAGAAATCAAATTAATAGATAAGGATAGAAACCGATTCCTCATTTTTAGTGGGGGCAGTAACATTTATATGGTAGTTGTATTAAATGTAGGTGTAACGACCTGGTCGTTCGTTTTGAGTATTATGACCATGTTTTCACATTTACTGCTCGATTTATGCTTTACAGTTGTTATGTGACTCGTCAGGGTGATTGGTTCGGGTCCAGTGAGGTTTTGGAATGAATTGGAACACTTAGTTCCAAGGTTTAAAGCTTAAGTTAAAATAGTGACCGAATATCAACTTATGTGTAAACGACCCCGAAATGGAGTTTTGATGATTTCAATAGCTCCGTATGGTGATTTTAGACTTGGGAGCGTGTCCGAAAAATTATTTGGAAGTCCGTAGTGGAATTTGGCTTGAAATGGCAAATAATGATTTTTTGAAAAGTTTGACCAGGGAGTTGACTTTTTGACATCAGGGTCGGAATCCAGTTCTGAAAATTTTTATAGCTCCGCTATATCATTTATGACTTGTGTGCAAAATTTGAGGTCAATCGAACGTGATTTGGTAGGTTCCGGCATCGTTTGTAAAAATTGGAAGTTTCAAAGTTCATTAAGCTTGAATTGGAGTATGATTCATGATTCTATCGTTGTTTGAAGTGATTTGAAATTTCGACAAAGTTCGTTTGATATTTTAGGACTTGTTGGTATGATTTGACGGGTCCCGAGGGGCTTGGGTGTATTTTTGGATCATTGGTTGAGAGACTAGTAAAGTTAAGAAATTTGGGAGTTTGACCATGGTCAATATCAGGTCAAGACGACCTTTTTTTAGTATTTTGAGTGCGCGAGCAGGTCCGTAGCATATTTTATGATTGAAATTCACATATGGTTTGTGTCCGAGAGGTTTCAGATGGGTTTTAGGGTGATTTTGGATTATTTCGGAGAAGTTTGAGTTTGCTGGTTTCTGGTGAGGTACTGTTCATTCGCAATTGCAAACCATTTATCGCAATTGTGAAAACACTGTTCATTCACAATTATAAACCATTTATCGCTATTGCGAAAGCACTATTCACTCGCAATTGCGAGCACTATTCATGGGAGGTACTGTTCATTCACAAATGCGAAATTTTTGTCCGCAAATGCGAACCTCGACAGAATGTTTAAGATCCATTTTGACGAATTGGAGCTCGAAAAGAGGTGATATTTGGAATATTTTCAAGAAAAACAACGGGGTAAGTATTCTTAACTCAATTTTGGTTAAAATACCCGAATCCATTGCTATTTTTATCCCTAAATCAGGGAATTGGGTTGAAAATGGTAGAACTTTTCATAAATTTTAATTGCGGATTTGGAGGTCGAGTTGATTTCGGAATTTGATAACATTTGTATGGTTTGACTCGTTGTTGAACGGGCGTTCATATTTCGTAACTTTTGTCGAGTTCCGAGACGTGGGCCCCACTGCCGATTTTTGAGCTAAATTTCGGATTTTCTTGGAAAATTAGTATTTTCTTATGGAATTAATTTCAATAAATTTTATCGACTGAATCGAATAATTTGTGACTAGATTTGAGGCATTTGGAGACCAATTCACGAGGTAAGGGCCTAGCGGAATAAAGAATTGCACGATTTGAGGTAAGTAACACTTCTAAACTTGGTTTTGAAGGTATGAATACCCGAATTGGTGTTATCCAAACTGTTTGGAGGTGACGCACACGATAGTTGATGAGCGTGTGGATGTGCACCATAGAAATTATGACTTGAATAAATCCTGTGAAGTTGTAAAAATTTATGAATCATGTTATTATCTGAACATTTTTCACGTGTTAGAGAAATTGAGATGAGGCTTTTATTAAATATCATGTTTAGGCTACGTGTCGATATTTTTGGATCCATGGGGTCGTGTTGCTATTGAATTAATTATTTTAAAAATTTACATTTCACACTCAATCATATTAATCTATTGTGAGGATATTTATGGGATCGGCTGTTGGCTTTATATATTATTATTATTATATATTATTATTATTATTATGCTGCACGTCGCAGCAGGCTTTATAGGCTTTATTGTTCTAGATCGGGGCTGCCCGCTTGCAGCAGGCCTTATAGGCTTTACTATTAGATGGATCGGGGATGCCCGCCTGCAGCAGGCCTTATAGGCTTTACTATTATATGGATCGGGCCTGCCCGCCTGTAGCAGGCCTTATAGGCTTTACTATTATATGGATTGGGGCTGCCCGCCTGCAGCAAGCCTTATAGGCTTTATTATTATGGGATCGGACTGCACGCCGCAGTAGGCCATATTGGCTTTATATAGCGCTTGTGCTGAAGGAGTCCCTCTAGAGTCTGTACACACCCCCAGTGAGCGTAGATGATTATATATATTCGGGATGGACTTCCCAGGGCATGTACTTGCCTTACTTAATTATATTATGATGAATTTCCCTGGACGTGGATCTTGTCCGTATCATTTACATTTAGGGATAAATTACCCCAGGACTGGATTGGCCTTATACAATACTGACTGACTGTCAGTCGATGTGTATATATATACGGGATGGAATATCCCTGGGCCGGATTGGCCATAAATAGTACTGAGTGACCAAATGATTTGTGACCAGTATTACATGAGGTCTTTCCACTGAAATGTCATATTCCTCATATAATGTAGTATTGATCTATTTCACTTGTACTGAGTTTAACTGTTGAACTTGAAAGCATGCTTACATTTCTGTACCATTATTTATACTGGACTGTACCTGCTGAGCTCGTCACTACTTTCAGCCCAGAGGTTAGTCTTGTTACTTATTGAGTTGGTTGTACTCATACTACACTCTGCACCTCGTGTGCAGATCCAGGTGCTTCCGGATACGGCGACTGTTAGACCTCAGTGTGTCACCAGTTGGAGACTATCAAGGTAGCTGCTTGGCATCCGCTGAGCTTGTCTCTCTTTCCTTCAGTTATTGTACTGTTCTATACTTTCAGACAGTGATTTTTATCAGTCACACATTGTATTCATATTAGATGCTCATGTACTCAGTGATACCGGATTTTGGGAGTGTTTATATCTATATTTGAGAGATTTCTTCTACTGAATTTAAATATTATATTTTCAAACTTAAAAGATATGGTGGTTTATTAAGATTGTCGGCTTGCCTAGTAATGAGATATGCGCCATCACGACAGGTGAGATTTTAGGTTGTGATAGTAGGTTTTGTTTTAAGTGAAAGATATCACGTTTTGACTGCATAAATTGTGCTTTAGTACTTATTTTGAACATCACATTAATTTTTTTAAATTGCTATAAAAGTAAATAAATCTATCATTTTTGAAATAAACAAAAAGTTGTGTTGTTTATATAGATAAGTTTTAAAATACGACCTATCACATAAAAATCTCAATCCTAATTCCCTAATTCCTTAGCGTGCCTAGCAACCTCCTTAGGCTTAGAGACTTACGGGCAGTAGCTTCTTGAAGCTTATCAAAAATCGAATCTCAGCTTTCAATATCTGTTAAACCATGTGAGTAAGGACAATTCTTTGAAGCTTATCAATATTCCACTGATTGTTCTGAATGAAGTTCTTAAAAAGAGTTTTGGCAGGGGTACGAACATTATGACAAAGATTAGTTAATGCACCTTTTCTTGTCCCATTATCCCACCAAAAACTACAAGTAGCGGCTTACAGTTTCCAAATCATATTAGGCTTTTCTTTCTTCTTGATCTTCATAAGGTTCTTCCATTCATGAGAGGTATTAGCATAACTTTTCCTAGCAACATGATGTTTCCTAGAGCAGGACTTATCTTGTAGGAAGGAAGACCATAAAGAAGGTTGAGTCTTGAACCTCCACCATCTTTTCATAGTTGGAGTATCGCTGATCTCCTCCATACTCCCAATTCCAATGCCCCCCTCATCTTTAGGATAACAAAGGTTTTTTCAGGAACTCCAATGATATTTATTCTTGTCCCCCGAAGAGATCCAAAAGAATCTAGCAAACTATTTTTCCATAAGATTTAGGATCCCTTTGGGAGGTTTCGTAGCAGTGAGGGTATAAGTAAGCATGGACTGTAATGCATGCTTGATGAGAATTAGCCTGCCACCACTGGATGACAATTTACCGTGCTAACCATTAAGCCTATTGACTACCTTGGACAGCATATTATCAAAATATTCAAAAATATTTTTACCAATATAAATTGGACATCCAAGATAATTGAAAGAAAAATCCTTGTTCTTAAAACCAGTGACACCAATGATCCTATTGATTCTGCAAGCACCCGTTTTAAGAGAGGTTAAGAAAAGTTTTTTGTATACATTAAATCTCTGGCTAGATCTCTTTCTCATACTTATGAATTTGCTTCATAATCAGCCTCAAAGAGTTACTATTCCTACTACTAAAGATTACAATATCATTTGCATAGGAAAGATGATTAATATAAGGGCCCTTTATACTCATATAAAATGAGGTAAAATGGTCATTGTGTTGCAGGTTATTTAACATCCTGCTCAACACTTCATCACCTAATATGAATAAGGATGGTGAAAGGGGATCACTCTGTTTAAGACCCTGTGCTGAAGTGAAAAATCCCATTCTCTTGCCATTGATAATCACTGAGTACCAAACATCTGAAATAAGCTTCTAGATGAGATCAATCCAACCCTCTGAAAAACCAAATCTTCTAAGTACCGAGATGTCACGACCCAAAATTCAATAGTCGTGATGGCGCCTATATAAATATTAGGCAAGCCAACAATCTCAATAAAATACAATATCTTTTACGTTTAAAAACATAATATTTGAATTCAATAGAAAAACTTCACAATTACAGATACAAATCACTCCCAAAATTCGGTGTCACTGAGTACATGAGCATCTAAATGATAACAAAGTCTGACTGATAAAATCACTGTCTGAAAATATAAAACAGTATAATAACTGAAAGGAAGAGAGTCAAGGTCAGCGAAAGCCAGGAAACTACCTTGATAGTCTCCAACTGATAACACCCTGAGATCTAATAGTCACCATGTCTGGAAGCACCCGAATCTGCACACGAGGTGCAGAGTATAGTATGAGTACAACCAACTCAATAAGTAGCAAGACTAACCTTTGTGCTAAAATTAGTGACGAGCTCAGCATGTACAGTACATTATAAAAATAACAGTATCGAAATGTAGGCATGCTTTCAAGTTCAACAGTTAAACTCAGTACTGTATATGGCCAATCCAGCCCAGGAAAGATACATCCCACACACACACACACACACACACACACACACACACACACACACACATACATACACACACACACATCAACTTCCAGTCAGTGACTCAATACCGTATAAGGCCAATCCAGCTCAAGGGTAATTTATCCCCAAATTATAATAATTCGAACAAAATCCATGTCCGGGGAAATTCATCACAAATATAAATAAGTAAGGCAAGTCCATGCCCTGGGAAGTCCATCCTGAATATAAATCATCTACGCTTACTGTGGGGGGTGCAGACTTCGGAGGGGCTCCTTCAGCCCAAGCGTGATATAAAGCCGATATGGCCTTCTGCACGCGGGCAGCACTAATCCATATAATGATAAGGCCGATATGACCTGCTGCAGGTGGGCAACCCCGATCCATATAATAATAATATATATAAAGCCGATATGGTCTGCTGCAGGTAGGCAGCTCCGATCCAATAAATATCCTCACAATGGATGAACGTAACTGAGTATGAAATGTACATTTTTAAAATAATTAAATTCAACAGCAACACGACCCTGTGGTTCCCAAAATATCAGCATGTAGCCTAAACATGATCTTTAATATGAGTCTCAGCTCAATTCCCTAACAGGTAGAAAATAATCGGATAATAATATGATTCTTTAATTTTTACAACTCCACAGAATTTATTCAAGTCACAATTTCTATGGTGCATGCCCACACGCTCGTCACCTAGCATGTGCGTCACTTCTAACAATTGATATAATACAAAATTCAGGGATTCATACCCTCAGAACTATATTTAAAAATGTTACTTACCTCAAACCGTGTAATTCTTTATTCAGCAATGCCTTTACCTCGCGAATCGGCCTCCAAATACCTCGAATCTAGTCATAAATAATTCGATTCAGTCAATTCAAATTATGGGAATTAATTCCATATGAAAATACTAATTTTTCAACAAAATCCGAAATTGCACTCAAAAATCGCCGGTGGGGATCACGTCTCGGAACCCGACAAAAGTTACAAAATATGAACGCCTATTCAACCACGAGTCCAACTATAGAAATTTTATCAAATTCCGACATCATCTTACCCCTCAAATCTTTAAATTAAACCAACTGGGTTTCCAAAATTTTCCAACTTAATTCACCAATTAAATGTTAAAAACAACCATGGATTCGGGTAATTTGACCAATATTGAGTTAAGAACACTTACCCCATTATTTTCCTTGAAAATCTCCCAAAAACCGCCTCTTCCCGAGCTCCAATTCGTCAAAAATGGAAAATGGGACGAAGTTCCATTTTAAGAACTTAAGCTCTCTGCCCAGTCATTTGCTCTACGCGATCGTGGACAATGTCACGCGATCGTGAAGCATAGTTTGCCCCTGACCAATTTTAACCTTACGCGATCGCGGACCTGTCCACACGATCGCGATGCCCAACTTCACAGAACTATGCGATCGCGGACTCGTCCACGCGATCGCGAAGCACAAACGCCTGACCTCCACTTCTGCTCCATTTCCTCTACGCGAATACGACCTTAGCCACGTGTTCGTGAATCACAAAATCCCAGAGCTACGTGATCACATTCCTCTTCAAGCGATCACATGAACAAAACTCAGCAACCCCCAATTAAACCTACGCGATCGCGGATATCCCCACACGATCACATAGAAAAAAACTTCCACTATCCAGCTAAGACTACGCGATCGCTGACACGTTCATGCGATCACGTATAAGGAAACCAGATACAAACATCAAAAAATTCCAGCAAAATTCCAAGTCCAAGAATTGATCTGTTAACCATTCGAAACTCACCCGAGGCCCCCGGGACCTCAACCAAATACACCAACAAGTCCTAAAACATCATACGAACTTAGTCAAACCCTCAAATAACATCAAACAACGCTAAAACCGCGAATCATACTCCAATTCAAGCCTAATGAAACTAAGAATTTTTAACTTCTACATTCGATGCCGAAACCTATCAAATCAAATTCGATTGATCTCAAATTTTGCACACAAGTCATAAATGACATTACGGACCTATTTCAATTTTCAGAATTTGATTCCGATCCTGATATCAAAAAGTTAACTCCCCGATCAAACATCCAAACTTAAATTTCTATTTTAGCCATTTCAAGTCTAATTTAACTACGGATTTTCAAATAATTTTTCGGAGACGCTCCTAAGTCCAAAATCACCATACGGAGTAATTGGAATCATCAAAATTCTATTCCGGGGTTATTTACACACAAGTCGACATCCGGTCACTATTTTAACTTAAGCATTAAACCTTAGAACTAAATGTTCCAATTCATTCTAAAACCTCACCGGACCCGAACCAATCACCCCAGCGAGTCACATAGCAATTGTAAAGCATAAATTGAGCATTAAATGGGAGAACATGGCTGTAATACTTAAAACAACTGTCCGGGTCGTTACACGAGATAAGAAAAGACCAATTTATCCTATCATATGCCTTGGCCATGTCTAGCTTGATCACGTTTATCATATTATGAATGCATATTGCGGTCGTCCCATTGGCGTCCTGAAGGTATGCCTGTAGTAGGTAGTTCAAGTCTTGCCCTTATAGCCCAAACTTCCTCAACACTAGTTTGAAAAGCCCTAGCCACAACTTCTTTTAGGTTTTGAGATTTACTCGCAAACATGGAAATTGAAATAAGCAGAACACCAGGATTTTGGCTGTTAAAGGCCAAAATAATAGTTGCATTACCTCTGCCAACATTAAACTGGAAATGGATGAGACCTCTTGGGAAAACAAAGACTTCTCCCTTTGTGATCAACTTGTTAACAAAAACATTATCCGTCGTAATGAATCCAGAAACTAATGTACCCTCTTTTACGGATATAATTTCAGTGGCTCGAGGGTGTGTGTGTGTGGGGTTTAATCCGTCACGTTCAAAGTCTACTCGAGCCATCGATACACCTTGTGTGTTCAGGCTAGGCATGTTAAAAATGTTGGCTACACCGACTCGACTTCCAAAAATATTGGGTTCTCCTGGTTGTGCGATTCCCATTGATGCAAAATCTTCTGGCGTGAATGTAAAGTTCTTTTTTCATGGAAATCCGTTCACCATTATAGCTGTTTCACGTCTATATATTAAAAAAGTTTATATGAGTTATTAAATATGAATAGTCGGCATTATGATATAAATAAAATATTCAATATAGAAGACTTTAAGTGAGTCCACAATAAGTGAGATTAGTAAACTAGAACATGAAGTAGGTTGTACCTAGCTACAACAATAGGTTAATATAGACTGGCTGTGTAAAAATATTTTACATTATCCATATGGAAAAACAAGTGTTTAGAAATGATATAAGTACTCGATAATAACATATACATATAAATATGTGTGTGGTTTGGGGAGGGGGGGTGGGGGTAAATGTTAAATTGCTCCAAAGTTAGTCTCAACTAGACTTGAACTTTTTATGGACTAGCATATATATCGTATTAAGAATAATCGTATGTTGGTTGATATCATTATAAGGTTGACCCAAATTAAAAGGGATATGCTAAGATTTTAAAGTTAAATGAGTCTATTAGATACCTTGTAAAGTGTGTGGTCTTATATGTAGATACCCGGATGTAGTTTCTAATTTGATGATGGGCTATATTAGAAATACATAAAATTGTGCACCTATTAAAAGGGTTATGGTTAGGGTGGGCATAAAATCCAAAAATCCGAAACTAAATCCGAACCGAATTAATTTGGTATTTCGATATAGATTGTTTTTAGTATTTCGGTATATTTTGGTATAGAAATTGCGGCATTTCAGTATATCGTTACGGTATTCAGTATTGAGTTTTTGATATTTCGGTATACCAAAATACTGAAATATTTAAGTCCAAACCCACATCTATTGATATACTGAATACCGAAGTACCGAACCGTAGTTATTAAATACTATACTGAGGTACTAAACGCCAACTCCTAGTTATGGTCTCCAAATCCGACGTAGGGTTTTCTTTCTAGCATCCCATCATTGGAAAGAATATAACGGCTTACGTGTTGGTTTGGAAAACTGTTAACACAAGACGACAAGTTTCATTCGTTCTCATGGATTCAGGTACGCTTCCGCATTTAATTTTATTCTTGATTATTTGACATGGTAGGTCTTGATATAAAGTATTTTTGGTTCTAACAATTGGTATTTGAGCCTATATCATGTTAGATTGTTGAGATATTTGTATAAAGTCTCAACTTACTTCTTCTGTAAATCAAACCTGCTGGAAAAATTTAGTCGGCAAATTCCTCTTTAAGTCTACTAAGTTTTTAATTTGGCTACAATTCACCCCCGTCACGACCCAAAATCTCACCTGTCGTGATGACGCCTATCTCAATACTAGGCAAGCCGACAATCTCAATTAACCACTATATTTTTAAGTTTGAAAATATAATAATTAAATTAAGTGGAATAAATCTCAAAAATATACATATAAACATTCGCAAAACCCGGTGTCACCGAGTACATGAGCATCTAAATGAATACAAAGTCTGACTGATAAAAATCGCTGTCTGAAATATAGAACAATACAATAACTAAACAGGAAGGAAATCAAGTCTGCGGACGTCAAGCAGCTACCTTGATAGTCTCCTACAGAAGTAACTCCGAAATCTAGCAGCCGTCGAATCCGGAAGCACCTGGATCTGCACACGAGGTGCAGAGTGTAGTATGAGTAGAACCAACTCAATAAGTAACAAGAATAACCTTTGGGCTGAAAGTAGTGACGAGCTCCGCAGGTACAATCCAGTATAAATAATGGTACAAAAAATGTAGGCATGCTTTCAAGTTCAACAAGTAAACTCAGTACAAGTGAAATGGATCAATTCTGAACAATACGAGGAATATGACATCTCTGTATCTATATGCCAATGTACATACTGTATGTGATGCACCTTAATGAAAACTCTGTGTACTCACAATCTAAAATACTCAATCACTCAGTACTGTATATGGCCAATCCAGCTCAGGGAAGATCTATCCCAAAGTATATATGTATATCCATCAACTGACAGTCAGTCTCTCAGTACTGTATAAGGCCAATCTAGCCCTGAGGTAATTTATCCCAGATGTAAATGATACAGATAAGATCCATGTCCACGGAAAATTCATCACAACATATAAATAAGTAAGGCAAGTCCATGCCCTGGGAAGTCCATCCCGAATATGTATAATCATCTATGCTCACTGGGTGTGTACAGACTCCGGAGGGGCTCCTTCAGCCCAAGCGCTATATCAAGCCGATATGGCCTACTGCGGCGTGCAGTCCGATACCATAATAATAATAAAGCCTATAAGGCCTGCTGCAGGCGGGCAACCCCGATCCATATAGTAATAAAGCCTATAAGGCCTGCTGCGACGTGTATCCCAATCCTATAATAATAATAATAATAATAATAATAATAATAATAATAATAATAATAATAATAATAATAATATATATAAAGCCAATATGGCCTGCTGCAGTCGGGCATCCCCGATCCATATTGTAATAAAGCCTATAAGGCCTGCTGCAGCGTACAGCCCGATCCTATAATAATAATAATATATATAAAGCCGATATGGCCTGCTGCAGGCGGGCAACCCCAATTCAAGGCGTTTGAAGGCCAATTCACAAGGCAAAGGCATAGCAGAATAGAGAATTACATGGTTTGAGGTAAGTAACACTTCTAAACTTGGTTATAAGGGTATGAATCCCCGAATTGGTGTTATACAAACTATTTGGAGGTGGCGCACATGATAGTTGACGAGCGTGTGGATGTGCACCATAGAAATTGTGACTTGAATAAATCCTGTGAAGTTGTAAAAATTAAAGAATCATGTTATTATCTGAACATTTCCCACGTGTTAAAGAAGTTGAGTTAAGGCTTTTATTAAAGATCATGTTTAGGGTACGTGCCAATATTTTTGGGACCCATGGGGTCGTTTTGCTGTTTAATTAATTGTTTCAAAAAATATATATATTTTACACTCAGTCATATTCGTCCATTGTGAGGATATTTATGGGATCGAGTTGCGCGCCGCAGCAGGCCATATTGGCTTTATATATGTTATCATTAAATGGATCAGAGCTGCCCGCCTGCAGCAGGCCATAATGGCTTTATACATTACTTTTTTATGGATCGGGGCTGCCCGCCTACAGCAGGCCTTATAGGCTTTACTATTATATGGATCGGAGTTTCCCGCCTGCAGCATGCCTTTTAAGCTTTATTATTATACGGATTGGGACTGCACACCTGCAGTAGGCCATAAAGGCTTTATATCACGCTTGGGCTGAAGGAGCCCCTCAGTGAGCGTAGATGATTATATATATATTCGAGATGGACTTCCTAGGGCATGGACTTGCCTTACTTATTTATATGTTGTGATGAATTTTCCCTGAACATGGATCTTGTTCGTATCGTTTACATTAGGGATAAATTACCCAAGGATTGAATTGGCCTTATACGGTACTGAGTGACTGACTGTCAGTCGATGCGAATATATATATACGGGACGGAATATCCTTGGGCTGGATTGGCCATAAAAAGTACTGAGTGACCAAATAATTTATGACCGGTATTTACATGAGGCTTTCTACTAAGATGTCCTATTCCTCGTATCATGAAGTATTGATCTATTTCACTTGTACTGAGTTTAACTGTTGAACTTGAAAGTATTCCTACATATTTGTACCATTATTTATACTAGACTGTACCTGCGGAGCTCATCACTACTTTCATCCCTAAGGTTAGTCTTGTTACTTATTGAGTTAGTTGTACTCATACTACACTCTGCACCTCGTGTGCAGATCCAGGTGCTCCCGGATATGTCGGCTGCTAGATTTTGAAGTTAATTCTGTTGGGGACTATCAAGGTAGCTGCTTGACGTCCGCAGACTCTATTCCTTTCCTATTTACTTATTATACTGTTCTATATTTTCAGACAGTGATTTTTATCCGTCAGACTTTGTATTCATATTAGATGCTCATGTACTCAGTGACACCGGGTTTTGGGAGTGTTATATTTGAAATTATGAGTTTCTTCCGCTAAATTTAGTTATTTTGTTTTCAAACTTAAAATATAAGGTGGTTTATTAAGATTGTTGGCTTGCCTAGTATTGAGAAAGGCGCCATCACGACAGGTGAGATTTTGGGTCGTGACAAGTTGGTATCAGAGCCCTAGGTTACATAGGTCTCACGAGTCATATGCATGTTTAGTAGAGTCTTGCGGATTGGTATAGAGATATCTGTACTTATCTTCGAGAGGCTGCCGAGCCCTTAGGAAAATTTTAGTTTCTTGTATTCTATCGTGCAAAATTTATTTAACTTGAAACATAACTCTTTGAACTCCTTCCACGCATTCGTGTGCGCATATGAGTGCTCAGTATTAACTGTGCATCGCTAGCTTGTGATTCCGTGAACGGGGTTCGATATGTGTATTCTGTATTTTGGTGATGGGCCAGTCTAGAGGACTTGAGGCCAAGTTTAGACCGCAGCTTAGAATCGGCAGTTTGAGTTGTGAGAACTTGTATATTTGGACTCATATATTTGGTAATGTCCCTACGAGTTAAATTTGTGGCCCGATAAGCGCTGGAAATGGCTTTGTGATGAGTATGATGTGACTGCGGGATGTGTTAAGATGATTCGAATGTGATGAGGAGTATTTCCTTGGAAAAAATAAGGGTGCTTGATTTTTCGCTTTGATGTGACGTACAGTCTCGAGTATGAATGTTTTGAAGGATATTTCACGTTGTTAAAGTGGGACAAATTAAATTCGCATGTCTTGTTAATGAGTTTTGACTCAGAAATATTAAGTGATTGCATAGTAATTGTGATTGAGAAGGGGTATAACAAGATGCCAATTTGAGGCTAAGCAGGTGGGTTATCCTCTGCGGAGTAATCTATGTTGAGTGGAGAGTTTCTTTTCTTCCAGCGGGGCGTATGTGTTGACATTTGAATTTGAATTTGGTCGAGAGAGTTAACTTGACTGTCACGAGAATAAATGCGAACTTAGCGGATGATTGAGGTATTTTATGGTGGTTGTTGCATAAACTTGAGAAGAATTTTCGTTGAACTGACTGCAGTATTATGGCAGTGATAACGTATGGTTATTGTGATTTATCGAGTGTTTTGTTCTATGGCATTGAGCCAAGTGGGGGAGTCTGCTATCTACGATGTGATTGCACGATTATGTGCAATATTGGTTTTGGTCCGAGACATACTTGTTGATTAGTTATGACTTGCAGAGGTTGAGATCGGGGATGAATCGAGTAAGAAAATTTCTTGAATACGGGTTATATTGAACTTTATGAAAATATGAAAAATCATGAAATGATTAAATGGTTATTTTGAAGGATGTAGTGCGCACGAAGTATGGATTTGATTGGTGGTGTTAAGGCAGGGTTACTTCTTTGGGGGCTGTTGTGCTAATGGGGCTTGTGTCTTTCGGCCCGTTTGTGCGGTGCAATTTAGATTTGAGCATAGTGAGTGAATTTTAAAAGGGTTCTAATGGATTCAAAATGTATATGTGTCGATTCAAAATTTTTCTGAATTTGTATATCGCCAGAATCGGTTATTTACACTGGATGGTGTCGGGACTTGTGGTAGTTCTGTATGACTATGGATTCTACATTTCAGTGCAAGAAAGTTAAAAAGGAACAATTTTATGTCCACATAAGGTCTTTTCAGTGTGGGGATCTCGGTTGTGGTACTTTTGTGGTGCTTAAGAAGAATACAGTGGCTTATGGACCTTAGGGCGGTATGGTTTTATGTTAGGATGTCTTGTATTGAGCTTTGGGTAAGGATCGTAGTATTCTGACAAGGAGAAGTGTCAACTTGAGGGTAATTCTAAAGAAACTCTAAGTTAATAGGACAACTGGGTAGTAGGTTAGACCAGTATGGTAATGGTATGCTCGGTCTTTTTGGGTAATTATGATGTGGTGAGACTTTACAGATGTTTTGGTGGTAATATTCTTGGGTTTGGTGACCTACAAGGCTTGGTCAAGTTAGAAGAATTCAGTTCTGATAGTTTGGTTATATGCAAATGGGTTTCAAAGTGTTCTTAATGGTTTCTACCATGATTTGAACCAAATATTTTCTAACAGTGTGGGGAATGTGTTGTGTATTGTGATTTCCTCCTGGAAGGAAGCAAGATGAAGGTTTCTAACTAATTGGGTATGTAAATTGCTGGTGACTCAAGGTTGATAATGAGATTCTTATGCTTTTTACATGATAGAAAGATAGATATTATGTATTGTGCGGAAGTTAGATTTACATGTACAAGGTTGCAGTTCAGTCTTGAAGGAAGGTCACGAAGTTTGGGCAGAATGGTCATGAATTCTTAGACAACATGGGCGGTTCCAAATGACTAGATAAATACTATTACTACTTGGTGTTGTATAAGAAGGGTGCATATTTTAGAAGGCACATTGTATTTTGACTTACGGATATTTAATTAGTATTACGGTACTCACATGGTTGATAGATTGCTGATATTCAAATTATTGCTATGTGGCACGAAAGAATTATGAAAGATTTCCTCTTGGGATAATAGTGCATGAATGATGTGTTAGTCATTCGAGTGCTGGAGTTGGGATCAGTTTCGGTGGTTCATGTATTCTATGAATTTGGAGACTAGGAGTTCTCCGAAGCATATTGTTTCAGGGTTGCGGCCTGTTTGAGGTGAGTGCTTTATTTAAACTCAGTGGAGGCACCAGTTGCGTTAGTTAATTATGTTAGCTACGCGCTATGAGTGTGCATATATGTGAGGTTTGAGCCCATATGCAGGCATCAGGGCAAGTATTCATACTCGGAAGAATACTTAGGCAAAGATATGCCTAGAGTTAACTGTTAAGCGTAAAGTTATAACGTTTCTTTTATTCGTACCTTTTGTTGAGGACTATCTAAGTTATACTTGAGGTTACAAAGAGGCTAATTCCCTGAATAAATTGGGTAGTTACAATTTCTGCGTTAACTACGGATTTGAGTTGTGATAGCGCACTTTGCACATGCCTACTCTATGGCATGTTATTTATACTAGTCCAGGAGCATGTGAATTCTACTTTATTTATCATATACATGTGTATTTATTTGATTGCTCCTGTATGATATGCTTGGACTGGAGGCTTGTGACCATGCCAGGCGAATTATATTATTGGCACGTGAGTTATCCGTGCAGATCCGTATACTGATATTATTGGCACGTGAGTTATCCGTGCGGGTCAGATATTGATACTATAGCATGTGAGTTGTCCATGCGAGATGATAATGCGAGCTCTAGAAGAGCTGGTTACTCTTATTAAATTCATGTGTCTTGGTTCTACTATATATAATGAGCTTATAGCATTGTATTTGTGGTGGTGCTTGTTGAACTTGCAATACGGTTCTCTACTTTGAGACATCTTCCATTTTGGGTACAAGGTTGCGCAGTTGTGGCTTGAGTTGTATTGGTGTGGCATGTCAGTGGGATAGATGCGTTTAATAATATATGGTCATTGGACCTAGAATGAGTACTATCAGGTTTGATTACAGTATATTCGGAAGGATAATATTGAAAGTCGACTTAGAAAGTGATTATGGTTCTGGTAGGGGCGAGAGAGTTCCATGACTTGTTGATCTAATGAGTAGTTATGAAATTCCGTATGTTCCTTTAAATATCAGCAGTGTACGGAGTTTTTGCAACGAGGTTTGGCTTGATATGGGGTTTAATACTATTACCGGGTTAGTTTGGAGTCCTTACTGTGATCGGAAATGGTGCTGCGAGCATGCGAGTTATGTAGTATGTTAAGTGATTATATATGGGCTATGGTTAGGGCTTGATACAACTTGTTCAGACTCATACAACATGTTGATGCGAGATTTAGGTCTTGAAAAGAAATTCTGAATGTTGGAAATTGAATTCCAAGGTTTATGGACTAAGGTTGAAGTAATGATTTTTAATTATGTTGTGTTGTCAGGCATATACAATTTACACAGAATAGGGTGACGTGGTGGTAATGTGTGTGGTGGATAGAATAGTGATGTGATGGCTTGGAAACAACTCTTGGCACATTCGAGGACAAACATATGTTTAAGTGGAGGAGAATGTAACGACCCGACCAGTTGTTTTGAGTATTACAACCCCATTTTCCCATTTACTGCCCAGTTTATGCTTTATAGTTGTTTTATGACTTACCAGGATAATTGGTTCGGGTCCGATGATATTTTGGAATGAATTGGAATACTTAGTTCCAAGGTTTAAAACTTAAGTTAAAATAGTGACCGGTCATCGACTTATGTGTAAACGACCCCGAAATAAAGTTTTGATAATTCCAATAGCTACGTATGGTGATATGGGACTTAGGAGCGTGTCCGAAAAAGTTTTTTGAGGTCGGTAGAGGAATTAGGCTTGAAATGGCAAAAGTTGAATTTTTGGAAAGTTTGACCGGGGGGTTGACTTTTTGATATCGGGGTCGGAATTCGATTCTAGAAATTTGAATAGGTCCGTTATGTCATTTATGACTTGTGTGCAAAATTTGAGGTCAATAGGACGCGATTTGATAGGTTTCAGCGACAATTGTAGAATTTGAAAACTTCAAAGTTCATTAGGCTTGAATCCGTGTGCAATTTGTGGATTTACCATTGCTGGATGTAATTTGGGATTTCAGCTAAGTTTGTATAAGGTTTTAGGACTTATTGGTGTATTTGGTTGAGGTCCCGGGGGCCTCGGGTGAGTTTCGGATGCTTAACGGATCGAAATTTGGACTTGGTAAACTGCTGAAAATGCTGGTTTTATGTCACTGGTTTCCTTCTATGCGATCGCGTGAGAAGGTCCGCGATCGCATAGGCTTGTTTGGGCAGAGGTGAGATTAGTTCTATGCGATCACGTGAAGGCACCCGCGATCGCGTAGGCTTGTTGAGGTAGTGTTGATTTTTGTTCTTTGCGATCGCATAGGTTTGGCCATGCTGTGCTACGCGAACGCGTGGGAAATGCCGCGTTCGCATAGGGGAATTGGAGAGGAAGCTGGGCCACGCGTTTACTCTATGCGATCGCGTGAAAAGGGCCGCGATCGCTTAGAGCTGGGATCCTGTGCATCGCGATCGCATGAAGGACACCGCGATCGCGTAGGGTCTTTTCTGGGCAGTGGAAAATTGTTCTTCGTGATCGCGTATGTTTGTCCGTGATCGCGTAGAGCAAATGACTGGGCAGAGAGTTTAAGTTCTTAAAATGGGCATTTTTGCCTACTTGGAGCTCGGATTGAGGCGATGTTTGGGAGATTTTCAGAGAAAATAATGGGGTAAGTGTTATTAACTCAATATTAGTTAAATTACCCGAATCCATAGTTGTTTTTAACATTTAATGGGTGAATTAAGTTGAAAAATTTAAAAAATCCTCTTGGTTTAAATTGAAGATTTGGGTCGAGTTGAGGTCAGATTTTGGTAAAATCGGTATGGGTAGACTCGTGGTTGAATGGGCTTTCGGATTTGGAAACTTTTGTCGTGTCGGGTTCCGAGACGTGGGTCCCACAGACGATTTTTGAGCTAAATTTCGGATTTTGTTGGAAAATTAGTATTTTCTTATGGAATTAATTCCAATAAATTTTATTGACTGAATTGAATTATTTGTGGCTAGATTCGAGGCATTTGGAGGCCAATTCATGAGGCAAAGGCATAGCGGAATAGAGAATTACATGGTTTGAGGTAAGTAGCACTTCTATACTTGGTTATGAGGGTATGAATCCCCGAATTGATGTTATACAAATTGTTTGGAGGTGACGCACACGATAGTTGACGAGCGTGTGGACGTGCACCATAGAAATTGTGACTTGAATAAATCATGTGAAGTTGTAAAAATTAAAGAATCATGTTATTATCTGTTTTGGCTAATAAACAGAAATTGAGTTGAGGCTTTTAATAAAGATCATGTTTAGGCTACGTGCCAATATTTTTGGGACCCATGGGGTCGTTTTGCTGTTGAATTAATTATTTCAAAAAAAAATATACATTTCACACTCAGTCATATTCGTCCATTGTGAGGATATTTATGGGATCGATCTGCGTACCGCAGCAGGCCATATTGGCTTTATATATGTTATCATTAAATGGATCGGGGTTGCACGCCTGCACCAGGCCATAATGGCTTTAAACATTATTATTATATGGATTGGGGATACCCGCTTGCAGCAGGCCTTATAGGCTTTATTATTTTATGGATCGGGGCTGCCCGCCTGCAACAGACCTTATAGGCTTTATTATTATATGGATCGGGACTGCCCACCTGCAGTAGGCCATAAAGGCTTTATATCACGCTTGGGCTGAAGGAGCTCCTCCGGAGTCTGTACACACCCCCAGTGAGCATAGATGATTATATATATTCTGGATGGACTTCCCAGGGCATGGACTTGCCTTACTTATTTATATGTTGTGATGAATTTTTTCTGGACATGGATCTTGTCCGTATTGTTTACATTGGGGATAAATTACCCCAGGGCTGGATTGGCCTTATACGGTACTGAGTGACTGATTGTCAGTTGATGTGTGTGTGTGTGTGTGTATATATATATATATATATATATATATATATATATATATATATTGACTGATTTAGTGTATGAGTAGTACAATGAAGTGTGTGTGTGTGTGTGTGTGTGTGTGTGTGTATGTATGTGTGTATATATATATATATATATATATATATATATATATATATATATATATGGGACGGAATATCCCTGGGCTGGATTGGCCATAAACAGTACTGAGTGACCAAATAATTTGTGACCAGTATTTACATGAGGCCTTTCTACTGAGATTTCCTATTCCTCATATCATGCAATATTGATCTATTTTACTTGTACTGAGTTTAACTGTTAAACTTGAAAGCATGCCTATATGTTTGTACCATTATTTATACTGGACTGTACCTGCGGAGTTCGTCACTACTTTCAGCCCAAAGGTTAGTCTTGTTATTTATTGAGTTAGTTGTACTCATACTACACTCTGCACCTCGTATGCAGATCCAGGTGCTCCCGGATACGGCGGCTACTAGATTTCAAATTTAATTGTGTTGGGGACTATCAAGGTAGCTGCTTGACGTCCGGAGACTCGATTCCTTTCCTGTTTACTTATTGTACTGTTCTATATTTTCAGACAGTGATTTTTATCTGTCAGACTTTGTATTCATATTAGATGCTCATGTACTCAGTGACACCGGGTTTTGGGAGTGTTATATTTGAAATTATGAGTTTCTTCCGCTGAATTTAGTTATTTTGTTTTCAAATTTAAAAGATATGGTATTTTATTGAGATTGTTGGCTTGCCTAGTATTGAGATAGGCGCCATCACGACATGTGAGATTTTGGGTCGTGACAATATAATCATCTACGCACACTGGGGGTGTGACAGACTCCGGAGGGGCTTCTTCAGCCCAAGCGCTATATAAAGCCGATATGGCCTACTGTGGCGTGCAGTCCGATCCCATAATAATAATAAAGCCTATAAGGCCTGCTGCAGGTGGGCAACCCCGATCCTTATAGTAATAAAGCCTATAAGGCCTGTTGCGGCGTGCAGCCCGATCCTATAATAATAATATATATAAAGTCGATCTGGCCTGCTGCAGGCGGGCATCCCCTATCCATATAGTAATAAAGCCTATAAGGCCTGCTGCGGCGTGCAATCCTATCCTATAATAATAATAATAATATACATAAAGCCGATATGGCCTGTTGCAGGCGGGCAACCCCGATTCAATAAATATCCTCATAATGGATGAGCATGACTTAACATGAAATGTACATTTTAAAATAATTAATTCAACAGCAACAGGACCCTATGGGTCCCAAAATATAGGCACATAGCCTAAACATGATATTTATTACGAGCCTCAACTCAATTCCTCTAACACGTGTGGCATATTCAGATAATAACATAATTCTTTAACTTTGCAACTTCACAGGATTTATTCAAGTCTATATGGTGCACATCCACACGCTCGTCAACTATCGTGTGCGTCACCTCTAAACAATTTATATAACACCAATTCGGTGATTCATACCCTCAGAACCAATTTTAGAAGTATTACTTACCTCAAACCGTGTAATTACTCACTCTGTTATGCCCTTGTCTCGAGAATTGGTCTCTGAAAGCCTCGTATCTAGTCACAAATAATTCGATTCAATTAATAAAAATTACAGGAATTAATTCCATAAGAAAATACGAATTTTCCAACAAAATTCAAAATTTAGCTCAAAAATTGCCCGTGGGGCCCACATCTCGGAACCAGACAAAAGTTATGAAATCCGAAAGCCCATTCAACCACGAATCTAACCATATCAATTTTACCAAAATTTGACCTCAACTCTACCCTCAAATCTTCAAATTAAACCAATAGGGTTTTCTAAATTTTTCAACTTAATTTACTAATTTAGTGATAAAAACAATAATAGATTCATGTAATTTAACCAAAATCAAGTTAGGAATTCTTACCCCAATGTTTCTTTGAAAAACTCTCAAAGAATCGCCTCACCCGAGCTTCCTTGGTCCAAAAATGGAAGAATGAGATGAATTTGGACTTTATTCTGCTGCCCAGGGGTTTGTTCTACGCGTTCGTGACCCTCCCCTCACGTTCGCGATGAACAAATTCTCCAACAGCCATTTTCAAACCCTTCTCAGACAGCCTCTAGTATAATGGTCATAACCTTTTGTACAAAACTCCAAATGATGAATGGTTTAACTTTCTGAAAACTAGACACCAAGGGCTATAACTGTAATTTGTTGCTAATCTCCCAATTCCTTATGGATTGCGAGATATAAGTTTTCAAAATCAGCCCTGTGCAACGGAGATTTCCAAACTCTTCCTAGACAGTCTGTAGTGTATCCACCATAACCTTTTGTATACAACTCCAAATGACAAATGGTTTGCCTTTCTGAAAACTAGACACAAAGTGCTACAATCTTTATTTGGATCAGCTCCAAATTCCTTATAGATTGCGAGATATGAGCCTCTAAAGTCAGACGACGGACAACAAAAATTCCTTCTTCGCGAACGCGAAGAACAAAGTTCCAAACATCAAAATCCTTTTTCGCGAACGCTAGAGGCTCCTCGCAAACATGAAGAACAATGCCATAACCAGCAACCAGCGGCATCAAAACACCTAAACTTGGTCCGGAACCGCCCCGAATCAAACCCGAGACCCTCGGGACCCCGTCCAATCGTACCAACCAGTCCCAATACATAGCATGAACCTACTCGATGCCTCAAATTATATCAAACAACACTAAAAACATGAATCACACATAGATTCAAGCCTAATGAACTTTGAAACTTCCAATTTCTACAAACGACGCTAGAACCTATCAAATCACGTCCGATTGACCTCGAATTTTGCACACAAGTCATAAATGACATAACAAACCTATTCAAATTTCCAGAATCGAATTTTGACCCCAATATCAAAAAGTCAACCCCCGGTCAAACTTTTCAAAAATTCGACTTTCGCCATTTCAAGCCTAATTCCTCTACGGACCTCCAAATAATTTTTCGGACGTGCTCTTATGTCCAAAATCACCATAGGGAGCTATTGGAATCATCAAAATTCAAATCCGAGGTCGTTTATACATAAGTCAACATCCGATTAACTTTTCCAACTTAAGTTTTCAATTATGAGACTAAGTGTCTCATTTTACCTTGAAATCCTTCCGGACATATAACGACCCGACCATTCATTTTGAGCATTACAGCCCCGTTCTCCCATTTACTGCTCAATTTATGCCTTACAGTTGATTTATGACTTATTGGGTTAGTTGGTTCGGGTTCAGAAAGATTTCGGAGTGAAATGAGACACTTAGTCTCATAATTAAAAACTTAAGTTGGAAAAGTTGACCGGATTTTCACTTATGTGTAAACGACCTCGGATTTAAATTTTGATGATTCCAATAGCTCTGTATGGTGATTTTGGACTTAGGAGCATGTCCGGAAAATTAGTTGGAGTTTCGTAGGGGAATTAGGCTTGAAATGCAGAAAGTTAAATTTTTGGAAAGTTTGACCGGGGGTTGACCTTTTGATATCGGGGTCAAAATTTGATTCTGGAAATTGAAATAGGTTCGTAATATGAAATGTGACTTGTGTGCAAAATTTGTGGTCAATCGGACGTGATTTGATAGGTTTCGGCGTCGTTTGTAGAATTTAGAAATTTTGAAGTTTATTAGGCTTGAATCCGTATGTAATTCGTGTTTTTGATGTTGCTCGAGGTGGTTTGAGGATTCGACTAAGTTCGTATTGCGATATAGGACTTGTTGGTATGTTTGGTTGTGGTCCCGGGGGCCTCAGATGAGTTTCGGATGGTTAACGGAACAAATTCGGACTTAAAACCACTGGTGGAAATTTTGCTTCTGGTATTTTCGCACCTGCGGAGGTCTGACCGCAGGTGCGAGGCCGTATGTACGCGCAACCAGTCGCAGAAGCGGCCAAGAGTGGACCTTGAGCAGTAAAGGGAGGAACGAGGTTATAATACTCAAAACGACCGAGCGGGTCGTTACAACCCCCTCCCCTCCCCTTTTATACTTTCAGTATAGATATAAATATAGATTGATAAATAGATATAGATATATAGATTGTTTCTGCCTTACCTTTCTAGGTTTTCATTTATGAATAAATAATCATTACTGCACAAAATAATCATGTATAACAATGTCTTAATTTCTTATTAATCACGATGTAAACAATTATGCATTATAATTAATCATCACATAACTAACATGTGAGCCAACGACCCCTTAACATATACTTTCTGGAGAATTTGAGAAATTCAATGATTTTAGAGTACGGAAAAGATTTTTACCCAAGTCTTCTTTGAGCTTAAACTGGAATTAGTAATTGACCAAAGTATTCTGTTTACCCAAAAGGATAACAAAAGACATTAAGAGACACCGAAATTTAGTTCGTTATTTAAAAGACACCAAATTAAAGATGCATTCTGAGAAATCAAAATCAAAAGCAAAAGCTGAGAAATTATTCATATATATCCACCATTTATTTATTATTATGATTATAATATAATTTTAAGTCATTACATAATACCATATCGTGAGTATATAGTACGGTCTTTACATTTATTATATCATGAGTGCATGTTACGGTCGTCATATTTATCATATTGTGAGTGCATGTTACGCTCGTCACGTTTATTATATTGTGTGTGCATATTGCGGTCATCCCATTGGCAACCTGAAGCTATGCCTGCAGTAGGTAGTGCAAGTCTTGCTCTTATCGCCCGAACTTCCTCAACACTAGTTTGAAATGCCCTGGCCACAACTTCTTCTGGAATTTGAGGTCTACTCGCAAACATGGAAAAAGCAATAAGCTGAACACCAGGATTTTGGCTGTTAAAGGCCACAATAATAGTTGCGTTACCTCTGCCAACATTAAACTGGAAATGGATGAGCCCTCTTGGGAAAACAAAGACTTCTCCCCTTGTGATCAACTTGTTAACAAAAACATTGTCCGTAGTGATGAATCCAGCAACTAATGTACCTTCTTTTACGAATATAATTTCAGTGGCTCGAGGGTGAGTATGCGGCGGGTTTAAACCATCACGTTCAAAGTCTATTCGAGCCATTGATACACCCTGTGTGTTAAGGCCAGGCATGTTAAAAATGTTGGCTACAGCTACTCGAGTGCCAAAAATATTAGGTTCTCCTGGTTGTGCAATTCCCATCGATGCGAAATCTTCTGGAGTGAATGTAAAATTCCTTTTGCATGAAAATCCGTTCACCGTTATAGCTGTTTCACGTATATATTAAAAAAGGTTATATGAGTAATTAAATATGAATAATCAGCATTATGATATGTGTGTGTCGTTTGCATGTTAAATTGCTCCAAAGACGCTTTAAACTAGCTAGACTTTTTGCTTATACTAATTTCCATGTTTACATAAGAAAATAATTATGATAGATGAAGAAGTTGTATATAATTGGTAGAAGCAACAAACATTGAGAAAAGAGACATACATTAATTCTCTATTAATGAAAAACATAACTGTTTGTTAGTATAAGTAAAACCATGGAGAAAATGCATGGGATGATAAGAAATTGGTTATTGAAAAAATACTAACATGAGTTGTAATCAGCGACACAAACATCCTGGAGTGGATCTGGATCAGACGCAGAAACTCTGTTAAAAGTAATAGTTAAAATGGTGATGGCTACCTTGAAAAGGATCATGTAAGCCATGGATAGGATTGGAGGAAGTTAGAGAAGGAGAGAAAATGGTAGCTTTATTTATAATTAAGGGGCGTCATATATAGGAGTTTAATTTCTCTTGATCATTATTGGTCTAGCCATGGCTCTACAAGTAATTCTGAACGCAATCTTTCACTTTAATGATTCCAACACGGAAGGAATGATAGTAACAAAATTTTGCAAATCATGTCTCAAATCTCTTATGTGTGCGAGACTAGCTAGTCCCCTTTAAAGTAATATAGTGGTTCCACTCACAAGACAAATTCCTTCACTAGCAGTATAGGGATGTACAGAGAAAACCGATAAATCACAAAAAACCGATAATTTGAGTCAAATCGAAAAAAAAATTTCGATTGTTGTTTGGTTTGATTTGATTTGGTATTGGAAAAAAAAACCCAGACCATAATTAGTTTGGTTTAGTTTGGTTTTAACTTTAAAAAGTCAAACCGACACCAAACCAACCCGATAGTATATTTATATAATTTTTAAAAATATTTTATACATATAAATATTTATTGTAATGTAATTTATAAATATGTTTTAATTTTTTTTACAGTTTTATCTTTTAATGTATTATTTTAAGTTTGGACTTAGCATTTTTGAATAGTAAAATTTTGTATAGCCCATAAATGTAGTAACTCAAACAAAGTTCAAATCAATACTAATACTAATAAAAGAAATTCAATTCAACACTAGGAATGACGATAGTGTTGGATATCTATTTTTTAATTTTACATTGGTTTATAATGAAAATGCAAAACTTAGTTTATCTTTTTCTTTAGTTCTTAGTTATGTAATTAATCTAGTACTTATTAACTATACTTATTTTAGCATGACCTATATAGTATTTGCAGATTATGTTAATTTTATTATGACTTATTAATTAGCAATATTTGCTTTATGCAATTTTATTATCTTTGTTATTGAATATTTTAGTATAATGCTATGATTTATCTCATATTATTGTGTTATTTTCTTGAAAAAAATATTATATAGTTGTATCTTACTAGGACTAAAGAAATATTTGGAGCACAAATTTCGTATTTTATGCTATTAAGACTTTACCGGAAAAAATCCTTAAAAAAACGAAAAATCCTAGAAAAAGCGAGATTGAAAAATCCGACTTTGTAGGTTTGGTTTGGTTTATAGATTAAAAATCCGACACCATTAATTAGGTTTGGTAATTGAAAAATTCGAACAAACCCGACCTATGTACATTACCCCTAACTAGCAGTGTTTCATTTAGTGCAAATAAAGGTATGTACTCATTTCTTTCTCCAGAAAGGAAATAAAAAGCATATGAAATGTTGAGATTGCTGTAAAACTAGTAGTGTTCCATTGAATACAAACTAATGCTAAATCACTATACTTATTCCTTTATCCAGGTAATATTCACGTCTGGTATACTAATAGGTGTAAAAGCTGCGTATTGAATTAAATAAAGCCTTTTGATATTAACATCAATTTCCTATTAAGTAGTAAGCTCAAATTTGATGCTTTTTCCAAATGTTTGAAGAAAGCGGAAATATGTAAACTCTATTGGCAAATGCATCTTATATAATATATGTGTTATCGATATATAATATGTGTATAAGTGTATGCAATCAGTCCGATTAATAAAAAGAAACAGTGAATCCGACTGGCTAGTTATGTAAAGATCCCCAAATATGGAATTTTACACTGTATGTCCCTCTCTTTGTACGTCTTTGTGATGTGCCAAAATGTTATCTTTAAATTTAATAAGTAATTGTCACGACCCCAAATTCCCTCCGTAGGATGTCGTGATGGCACCTAATCTCTAAGACTAAGTAAGCCTATCAATGCGGAATAATAATAAATATATAAATAAATAAACTACAATTTCAAATCCCAAAACCTGGTAGAAATAAGTCACAAGCTTCTAAAAATTTATTCTCCATGTCTCTATACATCAGAGTCTAAAACAAATAAGGAAGACAACATAGTAAGATAGAAGGGGACTCCAGAGTCTGCGGATGCTGGCAGATATACCTTGAAGTCTCCTTATACAATTAGTTTACTGATGCTTGGTCTGATAAGATATACCTGGATCTACACAAAAAGATGTGCAGAAGCGTAGTATGAGTACACCACGGCGGTACCCAGTAAGTGCCAAGTCTAACCTCGGTAGAGTAGTGACGAGGTCAGGTCAGACCCTACTGGAAAATAAATAATAACATGGCAAAATGTTTAACAATATAATAAGATAAAATGACAATGGAAATGAATCAAGTAGCAGGTCACCATTTAATTATACAAAATAATGGCAAATAATATCTCGTAGAGACCAACAAAATTTCCTTTCAACTTAAGAAAATCACAACAAATAATCAACGGCAACTACGACCATAAATCAATATCAACAAGGGCACTCCCGAGGTACCGCCTCGTAGTCCCAAATCATAAATAAATTCACAATATCTCATTTTTTTATCTCACCGCGGGAGCCTTCACAATTTATTTTAAAGAAAACACTTTTTTCAAAATATCATCCCGTGTTTAAGCCATCCTTATCACACCGCATGACTTCTAGTAGTTCCCCCTACTAGCCACGCGTATCAAGCCACTCTTATCTCACCGCATACGTTTCAATACCCAGACTTTATACCACCGCATGCGTATCAATATCACCACATATCATAATTTATAGCTCAAGTGCCCAAATATTTCAATTTTCCAAAGTAGATCAATAATATTTTTCCACAATCATGCCAACATAAATTATCAATAATATTTTTTCACAATAATGAGCTCACGGCTCCATCAGAATGAGTACAAAAATCTTACAAAAATATTCGGAAATAAATAATTTAGCAAAATAATATTTCAAATCTTTAATACGTTGATTCAATACCAAATTTTAAAATATCAAATGCTTCATATTAATAATATTTAATTTAAAGGAAATCAATTTCTAATAATGCACAGAATAAAAGAAATCAAGTTTCAACTAAACAGGTAAAACAATTAGCAGGAAAAGATCAAGCAAATTTTAAGTATACAAATCAAATCAATGATGGAGAATACAACATGATTTAATAATTTAATTAATGTGCAACAGTGATCTTCACAATTTAAAAACATAATCCTTCACATTTAGTCCGTGTACACACTCGTCACCTCGTGTACACGACTTACATCACATTACAATTAATACCAATCCTAGGGAAAATTTCCCCCACACAAGGTTAGACAAGTCACTTACCTCGACTTGCTCCAATTTTAACCAAGTAGTATGTTTTTTTCTCGATTTTTCGATTTCGGTCGACTCGTATCTAGTCATAATTAATTTGATACAGTCAACAAAAATTATAGAATTAATTCTATAAGAAAATACTATATTTTTCAATAAAAATCCGATATTAACTCAAAAATGGCATGTGGGGCCCACATCTAGGAATCAGGCAAAAGTTACGAAATATGAACGCCTATTCAATCGCGAGTCTAACCATACCAAAATGACTAAATTCCAATATCAATTCGACCCTCAAATCCTCAAATCTATCCATGAGGGTTTTTAAAAAATTTTCAATTTAAATCACCAATTAAATGTTAAAAACAGTGATGGATTCAGGTAATCTAAACCAAGATTGAGTTAAGAACACTTGCCCCGATGTTTTCTCTGAAAATCTCGCAAAAATTGCCTCAATCCGAGCTCCAAATCGTTAAAAATGGACAATGGGACGAAGTCCCATTTTCTGAACTTAAACATTTTGTCCAGTGGTTTCTTCTTCGCGAACGCGACCATTGACTCGCGTTCGCGAAGCACAAAAATGTGCTACCCAACTTTCCTCTCCGCGAACGCGAAGCTTTGAAAACTCAGACCTTCGCGAACGCATCCCTTACCTCGCAAACGCGTAGAACAAAAGACTGAGGTTCCCAGCTGCCTCACTCTCTTTCGCGAACGCGACGCCACTCACGCGTTCGCGATGCACACACTGCCCTATCTTTCGCGTTCGCGTGCTCTCCTCCACGAACGCATATAGCAAAAATCTCACCAGCTCAGAACACTCTTCGTGAACGCGAGGCTCCTCTCGCGAACGCGAAAGAGGAAACCAGAAAAATTGCAGCAGCAGATATCAGCTATCTCACCAAGGCCAAAAATGATCCGTTAAGCATCCGGAACACGCCCGAGCACATCGGGACCTCAACCAAATATACCAACAAGTCCTAATACATCATACGAACTTAGTCAAGTCTTCAAAACACATCCAACAACACTAAAAATACGAATCACACATAGATTCAAGCCTAATAAACTTTGAAACTTTTAATTTCTACAAACGACGCCGGAACATATCAAATCAAGTCCGATTGACCTCAAATTTTGCACACAAGCCATAAATGACATAGCAGAGCTGTTAAAATTTTCAAAACTAGATTTCGACCCCGACATCAAAAGGTCAACTCCCTGGTCAGACTTTCAAACTTAAATTCTTATTTTAGCCATTTCAAGCCTAATTTCACTACGGACTTCTAATTAAAATTCCGATCATGCTCCTAAGTCTAAAATCACCATACGGAGCTGTTGGAGTCATCAAAATTCTATTCCGGGGTCGTTTTCACATAATTCGACATCCGGTCACTATTTGAATTTAAATTTTTAATTTTTCTTCAAAATTTCATATCTCGGGCTAGGGACCTCGGAATTTAATTCCGGGCATATGCCCAAGTCCCAAATCACAATACGGACCTACCGAAACTGTCAAAATACTGACCCGAGTTCGTTTGCTAAAAATGTTGACCAATGTCAACTCAGTTGAGTTTTAAAGCTCTAATTCGGATAAAAACTTTCCGGAAAATTTTACGGACTGCGCACGCAAGTCGAGTAATGATAAATAGTGCTTTTCAAGGTCTTAGAACAAAGAATTAATTATTAAATTTAAAGATGATATTTTGGGTCATCACATTCTTTACCTCTAAAACAAACGTTCGTCCTCGAACGGAGTTAGAAGAAATACCTGAGCTGGTGAATAAGTGTGGATAACAGCTGCGCATATCATGCTCGGTCTCCCAAGTTGCCTCTTTGACCGGATGACCCATCCACTAAACCTTCACGGAAGCAATGTTCTTTGACCTCAGCTTTCGAACCTGCTTATCCAAAATAGCCACTGGTTCCTCAACATAAGATCGATCCTTGTCCAACTGAACCGAACTGAAGTCTAACACATGATACGGATCGCCGTGATATTTTCGAAGCATGGAAACATGGAATACCGGATGAATCGTAGAAACACTAGGTGGTAGTGCAAGTCTGTAAGCCACCTCTTCAACTCTCTCAAGAATCTCAAAAGGCCCAATATACCTAGGGCTCAACTTGCCCTTCTTCCCGAACCTCATCACACCCTTCATAGGCGAAACCCTGAGCAATACCCGCTCTCCAACCATGAATGCAACATCACGAACCTTCCGATCTGCATAACTCTTCTGTCTATATTGGGCTGTACGAAGTCGATCTTGAATCAACTTAACCTTTTCCAAGGCATCCTGAACCAAGTCTGTACCCAATAGTCTAGCCTCGCCCGGTTCGAACCAACCCACTGGAGACCGGCACCGCCTACTATACATGGACTCGTACAGAGCTATCTGAATGCTTGACTAGTAACTGTTGTTGTAAGAAAACTCCACAAGTGATAAGAAATGATCCCAAGAACCCCCAAAATCTATCACACACGCACGAAGCATATCCTCCAGTATCTGAATAGTGCGTTCGGACTGCCCGTCCGTTTGAGGGTGAAATGCTATACTCAACTCTACCCGAGTACCCAACTCACGCTGTACTTCCCTCCAAAACCGTGAGGTAAACTTTTTACCCCGATCAAAGATGATAGATACCGGTACATCATGAAGTCTGACAATCTCGCGAATATATACCTGAGTCAGCTGCTCTGAAGAGTAAGTAGTAATCACAGGAATGAAATGAGCTGATTTGGTCAGCCTATCCACAACCACCCAAACTACATCAAACTTCCGCCGAGTCCATGGGAGCCCAACAACGAAATCCATAGTGATCCGCTCTGATTTCCATTCCGGAATCTCTAACTTCTGAAGTAATCCATCCGGTCGCTGATGCTCATATTTCACTTGTTGACAATTTAGACACCGAGATACATACTCTACTATGTCTTTCTTCATCCGCCTCCACCAATAGTGCTGTCTCAAGTCCTAATACATCTTTGTAGCACCCGGATGAATGGAGTACCGCGAACTGTGAGCCTCCTGGAGAATCAACTCACACAAGCCATCTACATTGGGCACACATAGCCTGCCCTGTATCCGTAGTACACCATCATCTCTAATAGTGACTTCCTTGGCATCACCGTGCTGAACTGTATCCTTAAGGACAAGCAAATGAGGGTCATCATACAAACGCTCCCTGATACGATCATAAAGAGAAGACTGATAAACCACACAAGCCAAAACTTGGCTTGGCTCGGAAACATCCAACCTGACAAACTGGTTGGCTAAGGCCTGAACGTCCAAGTCTAAAGGCCTCTCTGCTACCGGTAAATATGCTAAGCTGCCCAAACTCTCTGCCTTACGACTCAAGGCATCGACCACTACATTGGCCTTTCCAGGATGATAGAGAATGGTGATATCATAATCCTTAAGCAACCCCAACCATCTCTGCTGCCGCAAATTAAGATCCTTCTGTTTAAACAGATACTGTAGACTCTGGTGATCGGTGTAGACCTCACAATGGACAACGTACAAATAATGCCGCCAAATTTTTAAGGCATGAACAATAGCTGCTAACTCCAGATCATGTACAGGATAATTCTTCTCATGCACCTTTAACTGTCTGGACGCGTAGGCAATCACCCAACCATCTTGCATCAACACTGCGCAGAGACCAATACGCGACGCGTCACAATACACAGTATAAGACCCTGTACCTGTAGGTAATACCAATATTGGGGCTGTAGTCAAAGCTATCTTGAGCTTTTGAAAGCTCTCCTCACATTCCTCGGTCCACCTGAACGGAGCACCCTTCTAGGTCAATTTGGTCATAGATGCAGCAATAAAAGAGAAACCCTTTACAAATCGGCGATAATACCCTGCTAAACCAAGGAAACTCTGAATTTCCGTAACTGAGGACGGTCTGGACCAACTCTGCACTGCTTCAATCTTCTTTGGATCTACCTTGATTCCCTCGCACGAAAGTATATGACCCAAAAATCCCACTGAATCAAGCTAGAATTCACACTTTGAAAATTTTGCATATAACTTCTTTTCTCTCAAAATCTGAAGCACAATCCTTAGGTGCTGTTCATGATCTTCCCGACTCCGGGAATACACTAGAATGTCGTCAATAAATACAATGATGAAAGAATCAAGATAGGGCTGAAATACACTATTCATTAGGTGCATAAATGCTGCTGGGGCGTTGGTCAGCCCAAAAGACATCACAAGGAACTTGTAATGACCGTACCGAGTCCTGAAAGCAGTCTTCGAGATATTTGGCTCCCGATTCTTCAACTGATGATAGCCTGAATGCAAGTCGTCTTAGAAAACACTTTGGCACCCTAAAGCTGATCAAATAGGTCATCAATACGTGGAAATGGATACTTGTTCTTCACTATAACCTTGTTCAGCTGGCGGTAATCAATACACATCCGCATAGAACCATCTTTCTTCTTTACAAATAAGACAGGAGCACCCCAAGGACACACTGGGCCGAATAAAGCCCTTATCCAGCAATTCCTGTAACTGATTCTTTCAACTCTGCTAGGGCCATACGGTATGGTGGAATAGAAATGGGCCGAGTGCCCGGTAACAAATCAATACCAAAATCAATATTCCTATCGGGTGACATACCTGGACGATCCGCTGGAAATACATCGGGAAAATCCCTTACTATAGGAACTGACTCCACGATAAGAGTATCAATACTAACCTCTCTTACATAGGCCAGATACGCATCACAACCCTTCTCAACCATTCGTTGAGCTTTAAGAAATGAAACAACCCTGCTAGGAACATGATCCGAGGTACCTCTCCACTCTAGCCGCGGTAGACCTGGCATAGCCAACGTCACCGACTTGGCATAACAATCAAGAATAGAATGATAGGGTGACAATCAGTCCATGCCCAAAATAATATCGAGATCCACCATACTGAGCAATAATAAATTGGCCCTGGTCTCAAAACCACTGATAACAATTAAACACGACCGATACACACAGTCCACAATAATAGATTCACCTACTGGTGTAGATAAATAAATAGAAGAACTCAAGGAATCACGTGATACGCCCAAATACGGGGCAAAATAAGACGACACATAAGAATAAGTGGAGCCTGGATCAAATAAGCCTGACACATCTTTATGACAGACCGGAATAATACATATGATAATATAATCGGATGCAACAACATCTGTCCTAGCAGGAAGGGCATAATATCTGGTCTAGCCTTCCCCTCTAGGGCGACCTCTACCTGCCCGACCTCCACCTCTAGCTGGTTGTGCAGGTGGAGTGGCAACTGGTGCAGTAATCATGGCCTGAGAAGCCTGAGGACCCTATGGAATAGGTGGGGGCTGAGAAATCCGTGGAGGTTGACCCCTCATAAGTCTGGGGCAATCCCTCATGATATGACGAGTGTCACCACACTCAAAATAAACCCTCGGAGGACGTGGCTGCTGGGACTGGCTCGGGCCTGATCGACTAGACTGCCCGCTGAAAGCACCCCATACATGAGGTACAAAAGATACTGGCGGTGCATAATATGGAACCTGAGGTCTGGGAGTAGCCGGAATACCACTGGAAGCTAGAAGTGCTGAATGAATAGGACGACTCACGTAACCTCTACTATGACGGGCTGCAACTGGGGCACAAGAATTATTATATGTGCCAGAATCTCGGGGTCTCTTAGCTTCCCTCTCTTCCCTCTCCCGAGTTCGCATACCTTCTAATCTCCTAGCAATTGACACCACCTGTTGGTATGTGATTTCCATCTCTAACTCTCGGGCCAAACTGTATCTGATACTAGGGTGGAGACCCTCAATAAATCTGTGAACCCGCTCTCAAACAATAGCAACTAAGGCTTGTGCATGCCTAGCCAAATCACTGAATCAGACTGCATACTCTGACACGATCATAGAACCCTGGCGCAACTACTCAAACTGTGCGCCATGCATCTCTAAGACTCTAAGGAACATACTCCCTTAAGAACATATATGAAAATTGAGTCCAAGTAAGTGAAGCCGCCTTAACCAGACTATCCAACTCATATGCCCGACACCACTGGTAGGCTGCTCCTCTAAACTGAAATGTCGTGAAAGAAACTCCACTGGAATCCACAACACCCATAGTACGAAGGATACGGTGACATTCCTCCAGAAAACCCTAAGCATCCTCTGAAGCTAAACTGCTGAAAGTGGGAGGGTGGTACTTCTTATACCTCTCGAGCCTGAGCTGCTCCCCCCTCTGAAACTACAGTCCTAATCTCAGGCCAAACTGGGACAACTGGCTACACTGGTATAACCTATGGGCATGGTCAACTTGGGCCCGTGGCTCTGGAGTATGGGCGGCGGGAGTCTGCACTCCTCCCCCAGCCTGAGATGTGGCAGGAGCAAGTGGAATTAATCCTCCCTGAGCTAAAGTGCCAAACATGCTCAAAAACTGGGCAAGAGTCTCCTGAAGTGCAGGAGTAGTAACAGGCATCTCAGGTGCCTGCTCTCCAACTGGAGCTACTGGTGGCTCTGGTGCAGCAGTTCGTGCAGGTGCTCTGGCTGCACCACGTGGTCTTCCTCAGCCTCTGACTCGGCCTCGGCCTCTGCCCCGTCCCCTGCCTCTTGCGGCTCTAACAGGAAGCGTGGGTGTCTGATCATCAGATCCAGTTGTGCGTGTAGAAAGACAATTGTTTAGAACTTTAAAATCAACAAAGGCGCATGATAAGGAAATTAAAGAAGTGAATATTTCCTAACAGTTCCATAGCCTCTCGAAAATAAGTACAGACGTCTCCGTGCCGATCCGCAAGATTCTACTAAACCTGCTTGTGACTCATAAATTCCCTCCGTAGGATGTCGTGATGGCACCTAGTCTATAAGACTAGGTAAGCCTATCAATGCAAAATAATAATAAATATCTAAAATAAATAAACTACAATTCAAACAATTTCAACTCCCAAAAACCGGTAGAAATAAGTCACAAGCTTCTAAGAATTTATTCTCTATGTCTCTATACATCAGAGTCTAAAACAAATAAGGAAGTAACATAGTAAGATAGAAGGGGACTCCGGAGTCTGCGGACGCTGGTAGGTATACCTCAAAGTCTCCTCGTACAGCTAGTTTACTGATGCCTAGTCTGATAAGATGTACCTGGATTTGCACAAAAAGATGTGTAGAAGCATAGTATGAGTACACCACAGATGTACCCAGTAAGTGCCAAGCCTAGCCTCGGTAGAGTAGTGATGAGGTCAGGTCAGGCCCTACTGGAAAATAAATAATAACATGGGAAAATGTTTAACAATATAATAAGATAAAATGACAATGGAAATGAATCAAGTAGCAGGTCACCATTTAATTATACAAAATAATGGCAAATAATATCTCGTAGAGACCAACAAAATTTCCTTTCAACTTAAGAAAATCACAACAAATAATCAACGGCAACTACGGCCATAAATCAATATAAACAAGGGCACTCCCGAGGTACCACCTCGTAGTCCTAAATCATAAATAAATTCACAATATCTCATTTTCTTATCTTACTGCGGGAGCCTTTACAATTTATTTTAAAGAAAACACTTTTCCCGAAATAGCATCCCGCGTTTAAGCCATCCTTATCACACTGCATGACTTCTAGTAGTTCCCCCTACTAGCCATGCGTATCAAGTCACCCTTATCTCACCGCATGCATTTCAATACCCAGACCTTATACCACCGCATGCATATCAATATCACCACATATCACAATTTGCACCTCAGGTGCCCAAATATGTCAATTTGCCAAAGTAGATCAAAACTATTTGTCCACAATAAAGAGCTCACGACTCATGCCAACATAAATCATCAATAATATGTTTCAACAATAATGAGCTCACGGCTCCATCACAATGAGTACAAAAATCTTACAAAAATATTCTGAAATAATTAATTTAGCAAAATAATATTTCAAATCTTTAATACGTTGCTTCAATACCAAATTTAAAAATGTCAAATACTTCATATTAATAATATTTAATTTAAAGGAAATCAATTTCTAATAATGCACAGAATAAAATTAACCAACTTTCAACTAAACAGGTAAAACAATTAGCAGGAAATGATCAAGCAAATTTTAAGTATACAAATCAAATCAATGATGGAGAATACAACATGATTTAATAATTTAATTAATGTGCAACAGTGATCTTCACAATTTAAAAACATAATCCTTCACATTTAGTCCGTGTACACACTCGTCACCTCGTGTACACGACTTACATCACATTACAATTAATACCAATCCTAGGGAAAATTTCCCCCACACAAGGTTAGACAAGTCACTTACCTCGACTTGCTCCAATTTTAACCAAGTAGTATGCATTTTTCTCGATTTTCCGATTTCGGTCGACTCGTATCTAGTCATAATTAATTTGATACAGTCAACAAAAATTATAGAATTAATTCTATAAGAAAATACTACATTTTTCAATAAAAATCCGAAATTAACTCAAAAATGGCCCGTGGGGCCCACGTCTTGGAATCTAGAGAAAGTTACGAAATGTGAACGCCCATTCAATCACGAGTCTAACCATACCAAAATGGCTAAATTCCAATAACAATTCGACCCTCAAATCCTCAAATCTATCCATGAGGGGTTTTCAAATTTTTCCAACTTAAATCACTAATAAAATGTTAAAAACAGTAATTGATTCGGGTAATCTAACAAGGATTGAGAGTTAAGAACACTTACCCCAATAATTTCTCTGAAAATCTCCCAAAAATCGCCTCAATCTGAGCTCCAAATCGTTAAAAATGGTAAATGGGAAGTCCCATTTTCTGAACTTAAACATTCTGTCAAGTGGTTTCTTCTTCGCGAACGCGACCCTTGACTCGCGTTCGCGAAGCACAAAAATGTGCTGCCCCACTTTCCTCTTCGTGAACACGAAGCTTTGCAAACTCAGACCTTTGCGAACGCGTCCCTTACCTCGCGAACGCGTAGAACAAAAGACTGGGGTTCCCAGCTGCCTCACTCTCTTTCGCGAACGCGATGCCACTCACGCGTTCGCGATGCACACACTGCCCTACCCTTCGCGTTCGCGTGCTCTCCTCCGCGAACGCATAGAACAAATAATAGTTTGCCTGAACACGCAGGGAAAAACATCCTTCACCATGATTGCAATACCATTATAACTCCTCGACGCCCAATTGATAACAAGCTCTTCGCGTCGCATAAGATTGAGTAGGAAGGAAATAAAGGCACAAGCCTCAATAGAATCAAATCTCACGATGAGGAAATCAAGAAGGGAGACGTCAGATTGGGAGCTAGGACTGATCTCAATTTTCAATATCTGTTGAACCATGTGAGTAGGGACAATTCTTTGAAGATTATCAATATTCCACTGATTGTTCTAAATGAAGTTCTTAACAGGAGTTTTGGCAGGGGTACGAACATTATGACAAAGATTAGTTAACGAACCTTTTTCTGTCCAATAATCCCACCAAAAACTACAAGTAGCGGCTTGTAGTTTCCAGATCATATTAGGCTTTGCTTTCTTACTGATCCTCATAAGGTTCTTCTATTCATGAGAGGTATTAGCATAACTTTTCCGAGCAACATGATGTTTCCTAGCGCAGGACATAGCTTGTAGGAAGGAAGACCATAAAGAAGGTTGAGTCCTGAACCTCCACCATCTTTTCATAGTTAGAGTATCGCTGATCTCCTCCATACTCCTAATTCCAATGCCCCCTCATCTTTAGGATAACAAAGGTTCTTTTAGGAACTCCAATGATATTTATTCTTGCCCCCCCGAAGAGCCCCAAAAGCATCTAGCAAAATATTTTTCCATAAGATTTAGGATCCCTTTGCGAGGTTTCGTAGCAGTGAGGGTTTAAGTAGGCATGGACTGTAATACATGCTTGATGAGAATTATCCTGCCACCACTAGATAACAATTTACCATGCTAACCATTAAGCCTATTGTCACGACCCAAAATTCCACCATAAGCGTCATGATAGCATTTAGTTTCTAAGACTAAGTAAGCCGATTACAATTACATTTCGAGCCATTTGTTTTACATATAATGTAATACAAGTGTCGAATCAGAAGCGGAAAAAAATATAACAACCCCCCAAGACTGGTAATACTGAGTCACGAACTCTAACTGAATACATGAAATGATCTCAAGGATCGAATATACAATACTGTTCGAATAAGAGTTGACAGTACAAAAAAATGGAAAGACTCCAAGGGACTGCGACGACCAAGCAGCTCTACCTTGAATCCTTGCAATCAACACACTAACTCTGTCCTAGTCCGATATCTCCAATACCTGGCTCTGCACAAAGATGTGCAGAAGTCTAATATGAGTACACCACAGTCGGTACCCAGTAAGTATCAAGGGTAACCTCGGTGGAATAGTAATGAGGTATAGTCAAGACACTCACTAGTCAAATAACCTGTGCAAAATAGCAGTATATAATAGTACTGGAAAACAACTAGCAGTGATAGCAACAAAAATCAACCAATGATATAAACAGCAAGGCAACAAGAATACCATAATTATTGCTCAAACGAATAAGGAGCACAAGTACAACCAATTAAACAAGTCCTTCACATATAAATCATTCACATATAATTCTTTCGAATAAATACCTTTCGAATATATTTCTTTCAAATAAATATCTTTCGAATATAAAACTCTTTCAAATAAATATCTTTCAAATAAAAGTCACTCTCTGACACCTCATTTCAAAATCATAAGACACGGGTCTCAGCCCACTTTCATATTGTCATAATGTGGGTCTCAGCCCACTTTCATATTTCCATGGCACCTTGTGCCCATATTTCTATCAAAACCGCATGGACAACTCACGTGCCAATAATATAATCATTATATTTTCCTGATACCTCGTGCATGTATTTCATTTCATATATGCACGGACAGTTCACGTACAAATAACATAATCATTATATTTCCCTGGCACTTCGTGCCCATATTTTATATCACATCTGCACGGACAGTTCACGTGCCAATAATATAATCCGCCCGGCAATAGCCATAGGCTCACAATTTCAACATAGATCAGACTATTATCAAGTTTACCGAAACAACAAGACAAGTTGCATAAGATATAAAATAAACACAAGAAATTTCATAACATCACATGAAAATTTCCAACGCAATAACCCCAAATCATCACATAAAAATTACCAACACAATAGCCACCCTTTATAACGACCCGGTCGGTCGTTTTGAGTATTATAACCCCGCTTTCTCATTTTTTGCTCAAATTGTAATTTACAGTTGTTGTGTGAATTGCCGTGGTAATTGTTTCGGGTCCAGTGAGGTTTTGGAAGGAATTGGAACACTTAGTTCCAAGGTTTAAAGCTTAAGTTAAAATAGTGATTGGATGCGGACTTATGGGTAAACGATCTCGGATTCAAATTTTGATGATTCCAATAGCTCCGTATAGTGATTTTGGACTTAGGAGCATGTCCGAAAAATTATTTGGAGGTTTGTAGTGGAATTTGGCTTGAATTGCCGAAAGTTGAATTTTTGGAAAGTTTGACCGGGGGTATGACTTTTTGGTATCGGGCTTGGAATCTGATTCTGGAAATTGGAATAGGTCCGTAATGTGAAATATGACTTGCGTGCAAAATTTGAAGTCATTCCGAATTGATTTGATGTGTTTCGGCACAAGATATAGAATTTGAAAGTTCAAAGTTCGTTGATTTTCAATTGAGGTGTAATTCATCGTTTTGATGTTGTTAGGTGTGATTTGAGGCCTAGAGTAGGTCCGTCTTATGTTATGGGACTTGTTGGTATGTTCGAACGTGGTCTCGAGGGGCTCGGGCGAGTTTCGGATGTCTAACGGATCAATTCGGACTTAGGAGAAAAAAAGCTGAAGTTTCTGCCATTTGATGCAATCGCACCTACGTAAATTCCATCGCAGGTGCGAGCACGCAGAAGCGAGCCTAGCAAGCACAGATGTGGGCAGGGACTGTGAGGCATTGGTCGCAGGTGCGAGGGAAATTCTGCACCTACGTGAGCGCAGATGCGGAAGATTGCGCGTAGATGCAGAAGATTGCGCGCAGGAGCGAGAAGGCTGGAAGCTGAGGAGTTTCGCATCTGCGATGTCTTTCCCGCACATGCGGCCTCGCAAATGCGATGGTTTCCTCGCAGATGCGCAAACTGGGCAGGCAACTGAAGTTCGCACATGCGACATTTTGCTCGCACAAGCGGATGCGCAGGTGCGCAAATATTGTCCGCAGATGCGGAAATCGCTGGGGCAGAACCTTAAATTCGAGGGTTCAACATTTTCACTCATTTTTGGATTTTGGAGCTCGGGTTGGGCGATTTTGGAGAGAAAATTTTCCACACAACTTGGGGTAAATGTTCTTAACTCCCTTGTAATTATATTCCATGAATTAAATCTTCATTTTGGTATAAGATTATTAAATTTTCAAGAGAAATAAAAGGAAATTTCTATAATGTCACAAAATGATTTTTTCAAGTTTGAATACCGATTTAGAGTCGGATTTGAGTGAAATTAGTATGGTTGAACTTGTAATTGGATGGGTTATCGTATTTTGTGTGTTTTGTCGGATTTTGAGATGTGGGCTCCGCGGGTGCTTTTTGGGGCGTAATTTCGGATTTTACGGAAAATATTAGCGTTTTGATATGGAATTAATTCTTATAAATTGTGTGGACTGAATCAAATTATTATGACTAGATTAGAGCCGTTTGGAAGTTGTTACGCGCATAATGGGATTTTTGGAGAATTGTTTAGCTTGCTCGGCATTGGATTTGGCTTGTTCGAGATAAGTAAACTCTTCTAATCTTCGAGTTGAGGGTATGAACCCTGAATATATGTATTTCGTAAATTGTTGGGAGGTGACGCACATGCTAGGTGATGGGCGTGTGGGCGTACACTATAAAAATTATGACATAATTGTTTATGCATAATTTTGTAGTTAAACGATCTTGGCATTTTCCATGTGTTTTATGAGTTAAAGAAATTGAACTGAAAAATATATTAAAAATCATGTTGAGGCTATGTGCCAGTATTATTGGGACCCACAGAGGTCATATTACTGTGAATTATTTGTTTAAATTGAAAATTCATACTCAGTCATATTCATTTCATTGCATATCATATCTCAGTGTCTGTTGTTATTTATTGATGCATCATATCATCATTTTTGGGCTATTCTCATGACATTGTGAGCCCATGAGAGAGAGACTGGAGAATATGATGACTGAAGGAGGCCGAGGGCCTGATTTGTGAGGATATTTTGGGATCGGACTGCACGCCGCAGCATGCCATGTTGGCTTTATATATATTATTACTATTATATGGATCGGGGCTGCCCGCCTGCAGCAGGCCTTATTGGCTTATTATGGCACGTAAGTTGTCCGTGCGGATTCTGATATGATATTATAGCACGTGAGTTGTCCGTGCAGATTATAGCGCTTGGGCTGTAGGAGCCCCTCCGGAGTCTGTGCACACCCCCAGTGAGCGCAGGTACCTACTGAGTGCGAGTGCCGAGTGCCGAGTGCCGAGTGCTGAGTGACTGGGAGGCATGAGTGATTATGAGGTATGCCCGAGTGGTAAGAGTGATTGTGAGGTATACCTGAGTGGCAAGAGTGATTGTGAGGTATGCCCGAGTGACAAGAGTGATTGTGAGGTATGCCCGAGTGGCACAAGTGACTGTGAGGTTGCCCGAGGGACTGTATATGAGTGATGTTCTGCCCGAGAGGCTGTTTATGATTTTATCACTGAGTTGCATTGCATTGGCATGCACATCATTCATGATTTCTCAAACATTTTGATAGATGGGCATAGTGATGCATTTTTTCTTACACGGGTTATCCGGAAGGAAAATGAAACATATTATTTATTATTGAAAAGATTTTTGAAGAAATTTGTTATTTTCAAACTATTCATATTATTGGCAACTTCGGCAAACGATTTGGGTTTTTCACTGATGTATTTGAAAGAAAGAACTACTATTTTTGAAATTATTATTTGGCTGAGTATTTTATCCTTGAGTTACTTCTGGTATTATTTGCTTTATGTTGTTATGGATTGTTGTGGAATATTGATTTTGGACCCGACCTTGGTGGAAGCTCGTCACTACTTTCAAACTACGGCTAGGTTTGTTACTTACTTAGTACATGGGGTCGGTTGTACTGATACTACACTTCTGCATATTGCGTACAAATGTTGGCTATTGTTGTTGATGTGCTAGATGGTTGCAGGATCTGAAGATGTACCCGTGTTCCTGTTGTAGCTGCCTCTTGTTCAGGGTAGCCTTAGATTTATAAAAGATCTATTTATATATTATTCAAACAGACTATGTATTTATTTTATTTCCGCTTTGTATACTCTATTCTTAGAAGCTCATGATTTGTACTACCAGTTCTTGGGGAGATGTATTGGTTTTAGATATTTTTTTTTAATTAATTTCATTGGAATTGGATAGTTGGAAATTGGTTTACCTAAAGGGTTGGGTTAGGTGCCATCACGACTAGTGGGATTTTGGGTCGTGACACCTTTATCTCTCCTATAGCCACCCTTATCACTCCTATAATAGCCTCCCTTATCCCTCCGCTCTGACAATATCAATATCCACCATTATTGCTCCTATAGCCACCCTTATCGCTCATATAATAGCCTCCCTTATCGCTCTGTTTAATAGCCTCCCTTATCACTCCGCCCAGATAATATCCCAACACACATAATAATAGTAAAATGCCACCCTTATGCCCGCATAATGTCAACAATGGAATGCCACCCTTATACGCCGCATAACAGTAACCGAAATCACACAACAATTCACACAGAATATTATCACAACAGCACAACATCACCAACTCGTATTTATAAATTGCCCGTATGCCACAACCATTCCAAAGGTACAATAAAGTCAATTAATTTCATAACAGATAGTCCACGGTTCAACACAATGTATATAAAATCTCAAAAACAACCACAAGGATGGGAAAATAACTTATCACAGGACAACGCCTTCTTTAATCCAACTTTTTGATAAATATATAAACGTCTCAATTTAAACTTATTTAATTAATTATTTGCAGATGAAAAATCCATAATGTGATTATCTCCAAGAAATATCAAATCAACAACACATAGAATTCACATAAAAATCCAAGTGAAAATAACACCAAATTATCATATAAAATACAAATTCGACGAACAAGGAATGAGGCATGACAAATCAAGGATTTACTAAGTTCTAACAATTTTCTAATTTAATACATAAGGGCGTCCACGAATTTCAACCGATATAATTTGCACATATAAATCAAGTACGTACTCGTCACCTCGGGTACACAGTTTTCAATTATAATTTTCCAATTTAATACATAAGGGCATCTATGAATTTCAACCGATATAATTTGCACATATAAACCAAGTACGAACTCATCACCTCGCGTACATAGTTTTCAATTACACAATTTTCATATAAGACTCAATGCCTAAGGGGTAATTTTTCCACTCAAGGTTAGGCAAGATACGTACCTCGTTTCGCAACCAATTTCAAGATTCCAATAATCCTTTTTCTCACGAATTCGTGTCCGAAAGCTGCAAATCTAGTCACAAACAATTCAATATACTCAACACGAGTCGTAGGAATTAATTCCATATGAATTTGCTAAATTTTACAATATAAATCCTAAATTAACTCAAAATCAACAGCGGGGCCCACATCTTGGAACCCGAAAAATTTACAAAATATGAACGCCCATTCAACCACGAGTCCAACCATACAATAATTATCGAATTCTAACATCGGATTGACCTTCAAATCTTCATTTTACATTTTTGAAAGATTTTATAAAAATCTGATTTTTCTTCCATAAATTCAGGATTCATGATATAAATGAGTATGAAATCATGAAATATAATCAATATAGGATAAGGAACACTTATCCCAATGTTTTTCCGTGAAAATCGCCCAAATATTGCCTAAACCGAGCTCCCCGAACTCAAAAATGAGTAAAAATGGCAAAACTCCCCATTTTATGGGGTTTTTATTGTTCGGGTGCCACAGGTGGCGTGGGGAACTTCCTGTGGCACGGTTTCCAAAACCTTTAAACATCCCAGCGCCAGCTCTACCGCCCCACGCTACCCTGGGCGCTGACGGTGATGGAAAATCGTTCCTCACACGGAAATGAGCATAACTCTCTCATACGATGTCCGAATTCGACGATTCTTTTTGCTATGGCTCCAAAGTTTCAATACGGATCGAGTGGTTCAATCAAAACTGAATTTGGAGCTCATTAGCTTAATGTGATACCACGTATTCTTGAAGATTCGATGTCGAAACATTCTAGGTTCGATGTCGAAACATTCTAGGTTCGATGCCGAAACATAGCAAATCAAGTCCGATTGACTTCAAATTTTGCACATGAGACTTAAGTGACATAACAGACCTATCAAAGTTTCCATAACTGGATTCCGACCCCGATATCAATAAAATCGACTTCCGGTCAAACTTCGAAACCTTTCATTTCCAACTATTGTCATTTCAAGTCAAAATCAACTACAGACTTCCAAATAAATATCCGGACACACTCCTAAGTCCAAAATCACCATACAGAGCTATTGGAATCATAAAAAATTCCATTCCGGAGTCGTTTGCTCAAAAGTCGACTCTCTGGTCAACTCTTTTCTTTTAAGCTTCTTAAATACGAATTGTTCACCCAATTTGACCCCAAATCGTCTGAAAACCAAACTCAACCACACACGCAAGTCATAATACGTATTACGAAGTTGTTCGGGACCTTAAGTCATTGTACGGGGCGTAAATTCTTAAAACGACAAGTCGGATCATTACATTCTCCCCCTCTTAAACATACGTTCGTCCTCGAACGTGCCAAGAATTATTCCAAGGACATTAAATTACTGAGTGCATTCTTACACACATAACTTGCGGCTAATTCTACATCACCGCAAATTTAACATGGATCCGACAATGCCATCTCAGTTGAAGATTACTTCTTTCATCCATACTTATAAACTTTAAAACCAATTTTTTACACTCCAAACATTTTCAAAAGGCCTGATTTTCACATCAACACATGCTATTAGTCTCACTTGGCTATAGCAACTCGTTCCTACGCACACATTAACTTTCTTGATAGTGTTGAAGTACTTCAAAATTTTTCGGGGTGTTACATCCCCCCCCCCCCAACACACTTAGGATCATTCTCCCTTGAATGAGAAGTATAGTCCGCCCTCAAACACATAACATAACTCATCTCTTCTTTCGCACGTCTCAATCCCCCAAATTTTACTAACTCCTAAATTTTTCAGAAATTTCGGCAGAGTCTCCCCTGTAATTGGGCCTATCCACCTGCCAAAGTAATACCAAAACTACTCCTAACAACACATCCACAACCCAACAAAGTACCACAATGTATATATCAATAATACTAATCTCAGCATTACAAGCACTACATTATCATAATGATATCTGGACATGAAGTACATCATATGTATGCCCATAACCACACCTCTGGTCTTAATAGTTGTTCATAATCGATTACAACATCGCCAATTAACCTCATGTTAACAAAATATCGTTTCAAACCTCCACTTTACTAACAACGAGACACGAGGTATGAAAACCTCATAATTATTTACCCAAATTAACGAGTCATATTTAACGCCACCTGGGCAATCACCTCGTAGGTTAAAACTCAATAATTACAACACGAATATGGCAAATTATGCACAGAGAAATTCATACAAAAATTTTCAAATAAACCTAACATGCATGACTCCCTATAAATACTATAGTACAAATTTAATTTCACAAGGGAGAATTTAAACACATAAATTTTCATCACAAGGATCTCGTCCTTTTATAACTTCCGTCGCGGCTCGTAGCCTGGTTTAAACATATCAAATCATATTAAAATACGAGGATATCATCCTTAGTTCTGTATCACAAGTATTTTGCACATTGTGCCTACAAAAATTTTCCATTTCTTTTCTTTCTTCTTTTTAATAAATTCTGAAATCACATCAAAACCCATTGTAGAGAGTAATAGAAAGTCATTTTTGGACTTATAGTCCTCAGTAGTGTACAAAATAAAAGTGATAGACAAGGGCTAACATCATCGAATCTCCCGACAGGGATAAACATATAAGTGGGTCACAAAATTACGAAGCTCACCCATAAGCGGAGCATAATAGGAGGACTCGCCTCAATATTCAGACCTGAATCAAATTAAGGAGAGATATCCCTTTATAACAATTCGGGATCATACCTGTAACGACACCATATGGTGTGGTGGCCTCGGCCACACCATAGTAAACATATCAACGGGTTGGGCCTCCCCCTCTAGGGCACCCTTTACCCACCTGTCCTCCACCCCTAGCTGGCTGTGCACGTGGGGTAGCACCTGCATTAGGGCCCGTAGCCTGAGTGTTCTGATGAAATCCACCCCTTCCAAGTTTGGGTCAATCTCTCATGATGTGCCTAGTATCACCACACTCATAACAACCCCTCTGAGGTCGTGACTGCCCGTACTGAGTCTGTGTCGGATAATTGGAATAACCACTGTAAGAATTTCGTGTCGGTGGTGTACTATAAGATCTTACGGGAGCACCTCGAGTAATCTGATGTGTGGACTGAGCTGGCTGACTTCCCGAGCCTTCGCCATAATGGGTCATAGCTGAAGAGTAAAATCCACCGAACCCTCCAGAGGTTCGAGACCTTTTGGCCTCCTTAGACTCCCTTTCCTCACCTAGAACACCCTCAATCCTCCTCGCAATCTCCACTATTTGTTGTAATGGAGTATCAATTTGTAACTCTTGAGCCATGCATATTTTAAGATCATAATCGAGCCCCTCAATATACCTACGAACTCGCTCTCTAACTGTAGGAACCAAGATAGGTGCGTGTCGGGCTAACTATAACGATCCGGCCGGTCGTTTTGAGAGTTATAGCCTTGATCCCCTATTAACGGCTTCTCCCATACCTATTTCTGCTATTGTGACTTGTTGGGAGGTTTTCGTTTTTGTTTTGGAGTGTTTTGGGACACTTAGTCCTTAAATGGAGGTTTAAGCCTTAGGATTTGGATTGTAGTTAGAACTGTGTAAAGACGACTCTGGAATGGAATATCGTCTGTTCCATTAGCTCAGTTAGGTGATTTTGGACTTAGGGGCGTGTCCGGATAGTGTTTTAGAGGTCTATAGCTCATTTAGGCTTGAAATGGCAAAAGTAAAAGTTTTGGAGATTTGGACCGGTAGTGGAATTTGAATTCCGGGGTCGGATTCCAATTCCAGAAGTTAGAGTAGGTCCATAATGTTGAATACGACTTGTGTGCAAAATTTCAGGTCAATCGGACGTGGTTTGATAGGTTTCGGCATTGGTTGTGGAAATTTGAAGTTTCAAGTTCATTAAGTTTGAATTGAAGGGTGATTTATGAATTCAGCATTGTTTGATGTGCTTTGAGGGCTCGACTGGTTGGTATGTTTGGTTGAGGTCCCGGGGGCCTCGGGTGTGTTTCAGATGCCTAGCGGATCGATTTTTGGATTTAGGAGGTTGCTGAAGTTTTCTAGTGTATGAGTTCTGGTTTCCTTATATGCGATCGTATAGGGTGATTCGCGATCGCGTAGGCTAGCTGGGCGAGAGGATGGAATTGTTTTTCGCATTCGCAGATAGGGGAATGCGGACGCGTAGTGAAGTGAGGTGGTGCTTCGCGAACACAGAGACAAGGTCGCGTTCGCGTAGGTTTAAGTGGACCAAAGCTGGGCCACGCACTTTGCTCATCGCGAACGCGTGAGGACATTCGCGATCGCGTGAGTCTGAGAGCCAAAGCATCGCGTTCGCGTGGTGTTTTATGCTTCATGTAGAGTTAATTTCTGGGGCAGCAAAGTTGTTCTTCGCGATCACGAGGCTATTTCCGCGATCGCGATTAAGGAATCACTGGGCAGTATTAAACATTTCAAAAATGAGGGTTTGGCTAGTTTTATCAAAACTTGAGTTTGGGAGCTCGGATTTGGACGAGATTTTGGGGGATTTTCAGAGACATCGATTGAGTAATGATTCTACACTTGATTTTGGTTATGTCCCATTAATCTATCATTAATTTCATCATTAAATTTTGGATTTGGGTTGAAAATTGGGAAAAATGGGAAGAAGTTCTTCAACTAAGGTTTTTGGGTTTTGATTGGGATTTTGACATCAGATTTGGATAATTTTGGTACGAGTGAACTCGTCAGTGAATGGGTGTTCATATTTAGTGACTTTTCTCGATTCCGAAATGTGGGCCCGGGGAGGCTTTTTGGGGTGATTTTCTAATTTCTTGCTTTAGCTTTGATTTCATTAATTAGAATAATTCTTATAGTTGTATTTATGGTATGTAATTGATTTTGGCTAGATTTGGGCCATTCAGAGCCAGATATTCGTGGAAAGAGCATTGTTACGGATTGATTGAGCTTGCTTTGAGGTAAGTGGCTTGCCTAACCTTGTGTGGGGGAAATCCCCTTAGGATTTGGTACTGATTTTACTATGTGAGCGCCGTGTACGCGAGGTGACGAGTGCGTACACAGGCTATTTGTTGAAAAACCTAATTTTTACTGAGAAATTCCTTGTTTTCGCCTTAATTGAATATACTAGCATGCGTAGTTACCCTGTTAGCTTAGAATAACATGTCTACGTGCCTTATTTTATTAATTGAACTCTTTTCAGCATGCCTATTGAATTCCTGCTTCTTTCCCGACTTGTACTTAGTCTAGACTGTAGATTTCTCTTGCTGTACTTGTCATTTGTAATTGATTGCGCTGTGTATTTACTTTGGGACTACGGGATGGTATCCCGGGAGATCCCCTGCATATTTACTTTTGGGTCTATGGGACGGTATCCTGGGAGATCCCCCTGCACAATTACTTTGAGACTACGAGGCGGTACCTCGGGAGTTCTCCCTGCATATTAACTTTTGGGACTATGAGACGGTATCTCGGGAGATCCCCTGTCGCTTAATTCCATGCATTGTTATGTTATTTCACTGTGCTTTCCTTCATTGAACCTTAGTATCTTATTATACTGCTTATTCTCCTGTTTTTATTAATATATACCAGTGGGCCTGACCTAACCTCGTCACTACTCGACCGAGGTTAGGCTCGACACTTACTAGGTACCGCTGTGGTGTACTCACACCCTTTCCTGCACATATTTTTCGTGTGCAGATCCATATTTCTTTTACCAGCCTCATCCTTAGTTATAGTTGTTGCTGTTTCGGAGAACTTCAAGGTACATCTGCCCGCGCCTGCCGATCCTCGGAGTCCCCTTCTATCCCCCTATGTTGATTCTTATCTTATTTCTATAGACACGGATGTATAGAACAGTTAGAACTTCGTAGAAACTTGTGACTTACGGTATTTCGGGTCTTGGGAGTTTCATGTATATTTCGAGAGTTGATTATTGTATATGCCGAGCGGCATCTCAATTGCCTATTAAAATATTTGTTACTGTTAGTTGCTAAATTTTCATGTTTTTTATTTCATTTCCGCAAGTGTTAGGCTTACCTAGTCATAGAGACTAGGTGCCGTCACGACGTTTCATAGAGGGAGAATTTGGGTCGTGACACTAACTCACTGAACCTGATAGCATATTCTGACACCGTCATGGTGCCCTGACGCAACCATTCAAACTCTGTGCTCCATGCATCCCGGAGAGTCTGGGGAACAAATTCTTTCAAAAATATTTTCGAAAATTGAGCGCAAGTTGGTGGTGTTGCATCGACTGGTCTACCTTCTTCATAGATTTGGCACCACTAATACGCTACGCTTGACAGCTGAAATGTAGTAAAGGAAACTCTGCTCACTTCCACAATACTCATGGTACGGAGAATACAGTGACAGTTTTCTAGAAATCCCTGGGCATCCTCTGTAGCTATGCCACTGAAAGTAGGTAGACTATACCTCTTAAACCTCTCAAGTCTCTTTTGTTCTTCTTCTGATGCCTCGGGCCTAACCTCAGGCTGAACCGGAATGATAGGTTGTACCGGTACTACACCCGGAACCTGACCAATGTGAACTCGCTGCTCTGGAATGCAGGCGGTAGGAGTCTGAGTAACTTTCCCAATCTGTGAAATATTTGGTGCAACAGAGATCAATCCTTCCTGAGTTAATGTACCAAACATATTCAAGAACTGTGCTAAAGCCTCCTGAAGTCCGGGAGTAACAACAGGTGCTTCTGGTACCTGTCCCCCAACTGGAGCTAATGGCGGCTCCTCAACTGCTGCTCTAATAGGTGCTCTAGTCGCGGCACGTGCCCTTCCTCGGCCTCTACCTTGGCCTCTACCTTTTGCGGCCCTAGCGGTATGCGCGGGTGTCTGCTCAGCTGACCCGGTAGCACGTGTCCTCACCATCTGTGAGGGAATAGAGATACAAAGGTTCAAATTCCAAGATCAACAAATTCCGCACGGCAGGAATGGAAGAAGTCCAAATTTCCTAATAGTTTTGTACCCTTTCGAAGATAAGTATAGACGTCTCCGTATCGATCCGTAAGACTCTAGTAGACTCATTCGTGACTCGTAGAACCTATGAACCTAGGGCTCTGATACCAGCTTGTCATAACCCAAAATCCTACCATAGGTGTCGTGATGGCACTTAGTCTCTAAGACTAGGTAAGCCGATTACAATTACATTTCGAGCCATTTTTCTTTACATATAATGTAATACAAGTGTCGAAATCAGAAGCGGAAACAAATATAACAACCTCCCAAGACTTATAATACTGAGTCACAAACTCTAACAGAATACATGCAATGATCTCAAGGATTGAATATACAATATTGTTCATATAATTGTTGACAATACAAAAAAATGAAAAGATTCCAAGGGACTGCGACGACCAAGCAGCTCTACCTTGAATCCTTGCGATCAACACACTAACTATTCCTGAGTCCGGTATCTCCAATACCTGGCTCTGCAAAAAAAATGTGCAGAAGTATAGTATGAGTACACCACAGTCGGTACCCAGTAAGTATCAAGACTAACCTCGGTGGAGTAGTGACGAGGTACAGTCAATACACTCACTAGTCAAAAAACCTGTGCAAAATAGAAGTATATAATAGTACTGGAAAATAACTAGAAGTGATAGCAACAAAAATCAAGTAGTGATATAAACAGCAAGGCAACAAGAACACCATAATTATTGCTCAAACAAATAATGAACACAAGTACAACCAATTAAACAAGTTCTTCACATATAAATCTTTCACATATAATTCTTTCAAATAAATACCTTCCAAATATATTTCTTTCAAATAAATATCTTTCAAATATAAAATTCTTTCAAATAAATATCTTTAAAATAAATATCTTTCAAATAAAAGTCACTCTATGACATATCATTTCATGATCATAAGACACGGGTCTCAGCCCACTTTCATATTGTCGTAACACGGGTCTCAACCCACTTTCATATTTCCATGGCAAGTCGAGGAAAGTTGAATGGTTCTATTTGAGGTCTCAAAACACAGAAATAATTATTAAATTTAAAGATGACTCTTTGGGTCATCACATTCTCCATCTATGAAACAAACGTTCGTCCTCGAACGTAATTAGAAAAGTACCTGAGCTGGTGAAGGTGTGGATATTTACTCTGCATGTCCGACTCGGTCTCCCAGTTAGATGCTTCTACCAGCTGATATCCTCATTGCATCCGAACTGAAGGATAACTCTTAGACCTCAACTGTCGGACCTGTCGGGCTAGAATAGCTACCGGCTCCTCTTCATAAGTCAAATCTTTGTCCAATTAGACTGAGCTGAAATCTAATACATGAGATGAATCACCATGATATTTTCGGAGCATAGACACATGGAACACCGGATGAACTGCTAATATACTAAGTGGTAGTGCAAGCTTGTAGGCTACTTGACCCACTCTTTCAAGAATTTCAAATGGTCCAACACACCTAGGGCTCAACTTGCCCTTTTTTCCGAACCTCATTACACCTTTTATAGGTAAAACCCAGAGCAATACTCTTTCTCCAACCATGAATGCAATATCCCGAACTTTACGGTCGGCATAACTCTTTTGCCTAGATTGAGCTGTGCGAAGTCGATCCAGAATAATCTTGACCTTATCCAAGGCATCCTGAACCAAATCAGTACCCATTAACCGAGCCTCTCCCGTTTCAAACCAGCCATCTGGCGAACCACATCGCCTCCCGTACAATGCTTCATATGGAGCCATCTGAATGCTCGACTAGTAGCTATTATTATAGGCAAACTCCGCAAGTGGCAAGAACTGATCCCAAGAACCTCTAAAGTCTATAACATAAGCGCGAAGCATATCTTCCAATATCTGAATAGTGCGCTCTGACTGCCCGTCTGTCTGTGCATGAAATGTTATACTCAACTCAACCCGCGTGCCTAACTCACGTTGTACAACCCTCTAGAAGTGTGAGGTAAACTGCGTACCTCGATCTGAAATAATAGACACGAGCACACCGTGAAGGCGGACAATCTCACAAATGTAAATTTCAACTAACCGCTCTGAAAAATAGGTAACTGCCACTGGAATGAAATGTGCTGACTTGGTCAACCTATCCACGATGACCCAAACTACGTCAAATTTTCTCTGAGTCCGTGGGAGCCCAATAACAAAATCCATAGTGATACGCTTCTACTTCCACTTAGGAATTTCTAACTTCTAAGGCAAACCACCAGGTCTTTGATGCTCGTACTTGATTTGTTGACAATTTAGACACCGAGCTGAATATGCAACGATATCCTTCTTCATTCTCATCCACCAATAATGTTGCCATAAATCTTGATACATTTTGGTTGCACCTGGATGAATAGAATACCGGGAACTGTATGCCTCTTCAAGAATTAATACACGAAGCCCGTCAACATTAGGCACACAAATACGACCCTGCATTCGCAGAACTCCATCTTCCCCTACAGCAACATGTTTGGCATCACCATGCCGCACCGTGTTCTTACGAACAAGTAAATAAGGATCATCATACGGCCGCTCTATGATGCGCTCATATAAAGAAGACCGAGCGACTATGCAACCTAGAACCCGACTAGGTTCTGAAACATCTAACCTCACGAACTGATTAGCCAAAGTCTGAACTTCTGTCGCTAACGGTCTCTCACCCACCGGAATATACCCATGACTAACCATACTCACAACCTTTCTACTCAAAGCATCGGCCACCACATTGGCCTTTTCGGGGTGATACAAAATTGTGATATCATAGTCCTTCAACATCTCCAACTATCTTCTTTGCCTCAAATTGAGATCCTTTTGCTTCAACATATATTGTAAGCTATGATGATAAGTAAATACCTCACACGAGACACCGTAAAGGTAATGCCTCCAAATCTTCAGCGCATGAACAATGGCTGCCAATTCTAAGTCATGAACAGAATAATTCTTCTCATGAACTTTCAACTGCCGTGATGCATATGCAATCACCCTGCCATCTTGCATCAATACTGCACCAAGCCCAACGCGAGATGCATCAAAATACACCGTATAAGATCCTGAACCTGTGGGTAATACCAACACTGGCGTCGTAGTCAAAGCAGTCTTGAGCTTCTGAAAGCTCAACTCACACTCGTCTAACCATCAGGATGGAACACCTTTCTGGGTCAGTTTGGTCAATGAGCTTGCTATAGATGAAAACCCCTCCACGAACCGACGATAATAACCTGCCAAACCCAGGAAACTCCGAACCTCTGACTGAAGTAGGTCTAGGCCAAATCTAAACAACCTCAATCTTCTTAGGATCCACCTTTATACCTTCTGCCGATACAACATGCCCCAAAAAGACAACTGAGTCTAACCAAAATTCACATTTTGAAAATTTGGCGTATAACTGATTATTTTTCAAAGTCTGAAGCACACTCCGAAGATGCTTCTCATGCTCCTCTCAACTACTGGAATAAATCAAGATATCATCAATGAACACAACCACAAAGGAATCCAAATAAGGCATGAACACCCAATTCATCAAATCCATAAATGTTGTTGGGGTATTTGTCATCCCAAATGACATCACTAGGAATTCGTAATGCCTATACCGAGTCCAAAAACCTGTCTTAGGGACATCAGATACCCTAATCTTCAACTGATGGTAACCAGACCTCAAATCGATCTTCGAAAATACCTTGGCACCCTGAAGCTGATCGAATAAGTCATCGATTCTTGGCAACGGATATTTGTTTTTGATAGTGGCCTTATTCAACTGCCGATAATATATACACATCCGGATAGAACCATCTTTCTTCTTTAAAAATAATACTGGTGCACTCTACGGCGAGGCACTGGGTCTAATGAATCCCTGATTTTGCAAGTCTTGTAACTGCTCCTTCAATTCTTTCAACTCTGGCGGGGCCATACGGTATGGTGGGATAGAAATGGGTTGAGTGCCCAGAGCTAAATCAATACAGAAGTCAAAATCTTTGTCGGGTGGCATCCTCGGCAAATCTGCAGGATATACTTTTGGAAATTCACAAACAACTGGTACCGAGTCCATAGAAGGAACATCCGCACTGGGATTGCGAATATAAGCCAAATAGGCTAGACACCGTTTCTCGACCATACGCCGAGCCTTCATATAAAAAATAACCCTGCTGGTAAAATGACCAGGAGTTCCTTTCCACTCTAACCGAGGTAACCCCGACAGGGTTACCATCTTGGCATGATAATCTAATATAGCATGATAAGATGACAGCCAATCCATACCCAAGATGACATCAAAATCTACCATATCAAGAAGTAGAAGATCCACACTAGTCTCAAGACTACCAATAGTAACCACACACGAATGATAGACATGATCTACCATGATAGAATCTCCCACCGGAGTGGACACACACAGGAGCACTCAGAGAATCATGAGGCATCACCAGACATGAAGCAAAATAAGAGGACACATAGGAATAAGTAGCTCGTGGATCAAATAGACTTGAAGCATCTTTATGGCAAACTGGAATAATACCTGTAATCACGGCATCGGATGACTCGGCCTCAGGCCTAGCTGGAAAAGCATAAAATTGGGGCAGGGCCCTACCACTCTGAACTGCGTCCCTTGGAAGGCCTCTAACTGGATGGCCTCCACCTCTAATAGCCTGCCCTCCACCTCTAATGGTCTGACCTCCACCTCTAGCTGCCTGACCCCTACCCCTAGCTGGCTGAGCAGGCGGTGAAGCAACCGGTGCTAGAATCATAGCAATGTGTCTCGGATCACCACAAGAATAATAGGACCTCGGCTGCTGTGACTGCTGACCCTGAAATTGTCCCTATCGACCTGAGTAACCACCTTGAAAACTCTGGATTAGAGGTGCACTTATAGGAGCTGGTGGTGCACTATAAAATGTCTGGAGCGCTGAATGAAATAGCCCGTAAGGATGACCCCTACCAAAATTACCATTGCCTCCAAATGAGGCACCACTTAACCCACCGAACTGATGAGGCCTCTTATCAGACCCCTACCCTCCCTCCTGTGCAAGAACCATCTCGATCCTCCTATCAACATTAGCAGCCGCCTGAAAAGAAATCTCACTTCCGGTCTCCTTGGCCATCTGAAGCCTAATAGGGTGAGTAAGTCCCTCAATAAATCTCTTCACTCTCTCTCCCTCGATAGGATGTAAAAGGAGAGCATGACGGGCTAGATCCACAAAACGGGTCTCGTACTGAGTAACAGTCATACTGCCTTGCTGGAGATGCTCAAACTGCCTGTGGAAATCCTCTCTCAATATGATAATGAAGAACTTCTCTAGAAATAGCCGTGAGAATTGCTCCCAAGTCAGTGTAGGCGACCCAGCTGGTCTGGTCAGCATAAAATCTCTCCACCACCTCTGGGTAGAACCCGTCATTTGAAATACAACAAAATTGACCCCATTAGTCTCAACTATACCCTTGTTCCGTAGCACCTCATGGCAGCGGTCAAGATAATCCTATGGGTCCTCAGAAGGTATACCATTGAAGTGAACTGGAAAGAGCTTAGTAAATTTATCCAGTCTCAATAAGGCCTCAGAAGATATAGCGGCCCTATCACCGGCCTGTGCCGCAACAACTGGCCGAACTACCCCAACTGGCGGGGCTGCTGGAGCCTGATACTGAGGAGCCATCTATTCCGGAGCGGGAGTAGTGAGAGTTTGTGCTCCTCCCCCAGCCTGTGAGATGGCTGGTGCCACTGGAAACGTACCATTCTGGGCCACGCCCTCCATATAACTCACCAAACAGACTAGAGTGTCCTGAAGCACCAGAGTAGCTATGAATCCTTCCGGGAACTGAACTGGTCCAACTAGTACAGTCTGAACTGGAACCTCCTCCTGAAGATCCACCTGAGGTTCTATAATAGGTGTTGCTGCTTGAGCTCTAGACTGAGCTCTACCTCTGCCTCGGCCTCGGCCTTTAGCACGACCTCGACCTCGACCTCTACCCATGATCATAGTTGCCACCGGGGGCTCTGGTCCCTGTCCATCGGTAGATGTATTACGTGTTCTCACCATCTGTGAGAGAATAAGAATAGAATGGTTCAATCATCGATGATAGAATATAATCGCACGATAGAATAAGAAAGAAGTGATACTGTTCCTAAACTTCGTAGCCTCTGAAAGAGAAGTACAGACGTCTCCGTACCGATATTTCATACTCTACTAAGCTTGCTCGTGACTCGTAAGACCTAAGTAACCTAGGGCTCTAATACAAACTGTCACGACCCAAAATTTCCACCTTCAGGACCGTAATGGCGCCTAATATTTCACTTGCTAGGCAAGCCAACGTTAGAATAATTTTAATCATTTTTAAGCAATTTAAATTAAATAGAAGTCAATTACAGAAATAAAGTGCGGAAGACCATAAATACCGAATTATCAAAATACATCCTCGAATTTGGTGTCACAAGTGCACGAGCTACTAGAATAATACAAATAAAGGTCTAAATAAAATTCAAGCTGTTTGAAAGATAATACACAGCTAAGATAAGATAGAAGGGGACTTCAGAACTACGGACGTTGTGCCGTTATACCTTAAGTCTCCTCTAGGTAATTGAATCCGAGCACGTCTATGGTACGCCACTAGGACCAATTCCAAAATATGCATAAGAAGTGCAGAGTGTAGTGTGAGTCAACCGACCCCATGTACTCCGTAAGTGTTGAGTCTAACCTCAATGAAGTAGTGACGGGGCTATGACAGGACACGTACGTAAACAACCTATACAAGTATATACAAATACAAAGTAACAATAAAAGAATAAAGAACACTTTATAAATTTAGGAGGGAACATGTGAAGGGGGTTGATGTAATAATTTTTAGCAGGGGAATTATCACTTAGCAGCCAATTAATTCCTCAACGATAAAATGAGCAACTGATAATATGAAAATGGAATGGCACCACCCTTCGTGCTTTCACTCTCTTACCTCCCATAAACTGATAAATAAATAATAATAATTGGCACGGCATCACCCTTCGTGCTTTAACTCTCTTTTGGTACGACATCACCCTTCATGCTTTTACACTCTTTGAAAATGATACGGCATCACCCTTCGTGCTTTAACACTCACAAATGGCACGACAAACACCCTTCGTGCTTTTACACTCTCTCACCATGACAATGATAGTATAAATAATAAAAATGAACACGACATCACCCTTCGTGCTTTTACACTCTTCCTTACCATGAAAATAATAATATAAATTTGGAAGAGTATTTAAATGCGGGGATATACACTTATCAATCAATTCAGTACCCGAATGCCGACTTCACCTTCCAAAATATTCAACAATAATTAAATGAATAATAATTTCATGAATAATGATCAAATAATCAATAATAAACTTAAGCAGGAATATGTTAATTTAATGGGCAATTATTCTCGATAAACAAATTCCACCCGTATGCTTTGAATCAATCACAATGCATAAGTACTCGTCACCTCACATATACATTGTACCCGCACATTAAATCACGTAGAAAATAGATAAATAAGTCCTACTCCCTCAAGTAAAGGTTAACCACGACACTTACCTCGCTTTGCAACCAAATTCAGGAATCCAATAAACCTTTGCCTCGCGTATTCGTGTCCGAAATCCTCAAATCTAGTCATAAATAATTCAATATACTCAATACAAATCGTAGGAATTAATTTCATATGAATTTACTAATTTTTCGAATTAAAAATCTGAAATTCATCTAAAAAATTATCAGTGAGGCCTACGTATCGAATCTCGGAAAAACTTACGAAATCGGAACACCCGTTCTGATACGAGTCCAGCCATACAAAAATTATCAAATTCCAACATCGGATTGACCTTCAAATCTTAATTTTACATTTTTGGAAGATTTTATAAAAATCTGATTTTTCCTCACTAAATTCACGGATTCATGATGTAAATGAGTATGAACTCATGAAATATAATCAATATAGGATAAGGAACACTTGCCCCAATATTTTTCTGTGAAAATTGCCCAAAAATCATCTTACCCGAGCTCAAAATGAAAAATGGTAAAAAATGGGGCGAAATCCCATTTACCGAACTTAAGTTCTGTTTGCCCAAGTTTTTACCCTATGCGATCGCGGACAATGCTTCGCGATCGCGAAGCACATTTTTAGGTTGCCCACTTTTAGCTCTACGCGAACGCGAAAGAGCTTATTCGAACGCGAAGAACCATTTCCCAGCTTTACGCGATCGCGGACAGCTGAATGCGATCGCATAGCACAAATCGTGTGCTACAACTTCTGCCTCACTCCTTCTTCGCGAACGCGGCTTTGCCCACGCGTTCGCGATGCCTTAGCTTCTCCAACTGTGCGATCACGGACAATACTATGTGATCGCATAGAATAAATGTTTCATCTGTGCTCAATAAACCTTTGTGATCGTGGATGAAGCTACGCGATCGCATAGAAGGAAACCAGAACTTGGAAATACCACATTTCCAGCCATCTGTTCTTGAACAAAAGTGGTCTGAAACTCACCCGAGCCCTCGGGGCTCCAAACCAAACATGCACACAAGTCCAAAAATCTCATACGAACTAGCTCTCATGATCAAAACACCAATTTAACAATAGAATTACGAATCAGATGCTAAATCAAGTGAGATTTTTAAGAAAACTTTAAAAATTCTATTTTTACAACCGGACGTCCGAATCACGTCAAACTAACTCTGTTTCTTCCCAAATCTGACAGACAAGTCATAAATATAATAACGAACCTATGCCAGTTTCAGAACCAAAATACGGACCTGGTATCAACAAAGTCAAACATTGGTCAATTCATTAAAGTCATTAAGCCTTTAAACTCAATTGAGTTTTAAAGCTCTATTTCACATTTTAATCAATTTTTCACCTAAATAATTTCTAGAAAAAATTTACGGACTGCGCACGCAAGTTGAGGAAAGCTGAATGGTGCTATTTGAGGTCTTAGAATATAAAAATAATTATTAAATTTAAAGATGACCCTTTGGGTCATCACACCTAGTATCCAGAGATTTGAAATATAAATGGAGAATAAGAAGATGAATCATGAAAATATTCAAAGATGGTAGAATAGGCGAAAAAGAGCGAAAAATCTCCCAGAAATTAAGGTAATCTTTTGTTTATGGAGTAGTGAGTAGAAATCAAATTAATAGATAAGGATAGAAACCGATTCCACATTTTTAGTGGGGGCAGTAACATTTATATGGTAGTTGTATTAAATGTAGGTTTTTTTTAAAATGAAATATATCACCTTTTTGACTGCAGAAATTGTGCTTTAGTACTCATTTTGAAAATCATATTTAATTTTTTAAACTGTTATAAATGTAAATAAATCTATCCAAAAGAGGCAAAGAAAAATGGCTTCAGTACTTGCTGATGTCAAAACTTGACCTAATTTTGTAAAACTCGTCTATTTATACAAGGCTAAAAATTTCAGACAAAAATACCCTTCGGGTGGTTCTGCGTCGCACAATTCCATGTGTGGTCCGCATAATTCTTCATCTGGCAGGAGTTGGGATTTTGCGGCCGCATAATTCTGAACTACGACCGCGAGGAAATATTATTGTGATACGCAGATTTAGCACTACGGCCGCAAGGCACTCTTTTTCGGTCTGCAATAGTATGATTGCGGATGCAAGATAATCTTCTACGGATGCACTTCAATGAAGCTCTGGACTTGGCTGTTTTGTCATCTCTCTGATGTTGGTCTTGAGACCTTCTTTTGCGGCCGCCCAATTCATGTGCGGTCTGCAATTTGCACGAAAGTCTGATTAGTTTGCCTTCTTTGGTTGCGAGTGCAGATGGAATTCTGCGGACCGCACATTGTAAGCTTTTGTGCCCTGTTATTGCCTTGTGTTTAGATTACTCCTTTTTGTGTCGGATTTCATCTCGAGAGTTCCTCTTCCAACATTACTGCAATTTTGCACATTTCATTAGTTTCAAGAACATAATATAATGCTTTTAGACTAAAACAAAAGCAAAAAGGCGCTAATAAGTAGTCAAAATCCCCACTTATCAATACCATACAACATGAGGAAAAAATGCATCTATATGCCTGTATGTCAAGTGTGCATGTCGAATGCAATACAACATAATGAATAACCATATGCATACTCTGAGAGTATCAATTCACTCAGTCCTCCCAGTCACTCAGTCCTCACAATCACTCAATTCTCCCAATCGCTCGGCACTCGCACTCGCACTCGGCACTCGCACTCAGCACTCGCACTCTATAGGTACTTGCGCTCACTGTGGGTGTGCAGACTCCGGAGGGGTTCCTTCACCCCAAGTGCTATAATGAGCCAATCATGGCATGAATCCGCATGGATAACTCACGTGCTGCACGGACAACTCACGTGCTATAGTATCAACATCTGGATCTGCACGGACAACTCACGTGCTATAATATCAATAACCTCATAATCAGGCCCTCAGCCTTACTCACTCATCAATCTCTCTAGTCTCTCGGGCTCATAACACTCATGCTAAGTAGCCCAAATCAATGATATGAGATGTGACAATATATAATAACATAGACTGAGATAGGATATGAAGTGATGAATGCGACTGAGTACATAACTGCAATTAAGTAAATAACTCCACAACCAAGAACGACTACTATAAATCCCAATAGTACCAGCATATAGCCTAAACATGATTTCTAGCATCAATTATAGCTCAAGTGCTTTAACACATAGAGTACAGTAAAAATGTTTAGATAAGTTAGCTACACCGTTCCACGGAATTGACTAAATCATGACTCACACGGTGCACACCCACACACCCGTTACCTAACATGCGCGCCACCTCAACATCAATCACATAACACGTAATTCGGAGTTTCATACCCTCAGCACCAATTTTAGAAGTATTAGTTACCTCGAACAAGCCAAATCCAATACCGAGCAAGCCAAACGATTCTACAAAAATGCCATCGCGTGCGTACAGTCCTCCGAACGTGCTCACACAATTGAAATCCCCATGCTCAAGCTACGGTCAAAACCCGGCCTCAGGTCCTCCAGACTGGCCTATCATCAACATGCCAAAATCACATCTCGCACCTCATCCATGGAATCATAAGTTGTTGATGTACAGTTGATATTGAGCGATCACATGCGCATACGAATGTGTGGAAGGGATTCAAAGAGATACGCTTGAAGCTGAATAATTGCCGCACGATAAGGAAAGAAAGATAGAAACTTTATCCTAAATCCTATGTAACCTCTCGAAGATAGGTATGGACGTCATCATACCGATCCGCAAGACTCTCCTAGAGACTTGCTCATGACTTGTAGAACCTATAAATTTAGAGCTCTGATACCAATTTATCACGACCCAAAATCCAAACCGTCGTGATGACACCTAACCCAACCCGCTAGGTAAGCCAATTAACAAAATAACATAATATAATAACACTGAAGTGAATCAAAGATGAGATAACTGAATTTTATATAGCTCCCCAAGGACTGGTAGTACAAGTCATGAGCTTCTAAGATTTAGGGTTTACAAAGCTAGTATGAAATAAATACATCATCTGTCCGAATGTACATAAACAGATTTTCATAAGTCTAGAGCTACCATGAACAAGAGGCAACTGTAACTGGAATGCCGGTACAACTTGAAATCCAGCTCCCGCGGTACACAGCAACATCAACATCCGACATCTGCACGCAAGGTGTAGAAGTATAGTATGAGTACAACCGACCCCATGTACTCAATAAGTAACAAACCTAACCTTAGGTTGAAAGTAGTGACGAGCTAGGACAAAGGTTAGAGTCCAACCCCAATAGCCAACAATAGTTCATAACAATATAATAATAGTGGTACAGGAAATAACTCAAAGATATAATGTTCAGCTCATTCACAGTTTCAGAAAATAGGTATGCTTTTCAAGTATCACAATGAAAAACACAAATCTCTTACCGAAAGCACCAAAATATGAGTAAGTTTGTAAAATCGTGATTTTCTTTGCAAAACCTTTCAACAGGTAAATGTTTCATCATCAAATAGAATGAGAAAAAATGCATCTCTATGCCTACATATCAATGTTTATGAGAAGTCATGAATGACGTGATAACGTACAACATGAGGAAAAAAATGCAACTATATGTATGTATGTTAAGTGTGCATGTCGAATGTAATACAACATAGTGAATAACCATATGCATACTCTTAGAGTATCAATCCACTTAGTCCTCCCAGTCACTCAGTTCTCACAATCACTCAATCCACCCAATCGCTCGACACTCGCACTCGCACTCAATAGGTACCTGTGCTCACTGTGGGTGTGTAGACTTCAGAGGGGCTTCTTCAGCCCAAGCGCTATAATGAGCCAATCATGGCATGAATCAGCATGTATAACTCACGTGTTGTACGGATAACTCACGTGCCATAGTATCAATATCTAGATCTGCACAGACAACTCACGTGTTATAGTATTAATAACCTCACAATAAGGCCCTCTGCCTCACTCAGTCATTAATATCTTCAGTCTCGCGGGCTTACAACACTCATGCTAAGCAGCCCAAATCAATGATATGAGATGTGATAATATACAATAACAGAGACTGAGATATGATATGAAATGATGAATGCGATTGAGTACATAACTGCTTAAGTAAATAACTCAACAACTAAGAACGGCCACTGTGGGTCCCAATAGTACCAACATATAGCCTAAACGTGATTTCTAGCATAAATTACAGCTCAAGTGCTTTAACACATGGAGTACAGTAAAAATGTTCGGATAAGATAGCTACACAGTTCCACGGAATCGACTAAATCACAACTCACATGGTGCACGCCCACACGCCCATCACCTAACATGCGCATCACCTTAACATCAATCACATAACACGTAATTCGGGGTTTCATATCCTAAGCACCAAGTTTAGAAGTGTTACTTACCTCGAACAAGCCAAATCCAATACCGAGCAAGCCAAACGATGCTCCAAAAATGCCATCTCATGCATACCGACCTTCGAACGGCTCGAAACTAGCCAAAAGCAACTCAAATACATCAAATAAAGCCTAAGAAAACAATTTCAAATGATAAAGGTCAAATCTTTAATCAAAAGCCCAAAGTCAACCTAAAAGTCAAACCTGGTCCCGCGCCACGGAACCTGATAAAACTAACAAAATTCAATAACCCATTGAATTACGAGTCCAACCATACTGATTTCACTCAAATCCGACTCCGAATCGACGTTCAAAACTAAAAAATTCACTCTATGAAACTTTAGGCAATTTCTCTTTAAAATTCACAATCCAATTACCAAAAATGAAGATAGATTCACAAAATATAACTAAACCGAGTAGAGAACACTTACCCCAATCTATATGGTGAAGATTTCCTCAAAAATTGCCTAAATCCGAGTTCCCCAACTCAAAATATGATCAAATGAACAAACCCTCGATATTAAATATTTTGCCCAGTTGTTCTGCCTCGGTTTATGTGCCAAACGATCTCAAAACTCACTTTAGATGCCTCCAATATTCCTTGTGAAATTTCTATCAAGTTAGACTTTTGAATCACTCTATTTGACCTTATAATAAAGTAGATATGTTGGTTTCAATATTTGGAAATAATGCAGATTTTTAAATACTAATTCAGTGGCAATTTCGTAATTACTCTGAAACAATCTCGCAACCCAATTCTTAGTAAAATGACCATAAATTCCTCATATGATGTCGAAACTCGATGATTCCACTTACTATGGTTCCAAAATTACGATACGGATCTAATGCTTCAATCAAAATAGAAATTGAAGCTCATTTGCTTAATGTGGTACCATTTATGCATGAAGAAACGACATTGAAACATCAAAAACGAGTGCAACACAACCCAAACCTATCCGAAACTCACCCGAGTCTTTCGGTACCCTGTCCGAACATATCAACAATTTCCATAACATAACATGGACTTACTCGAGACCTCAAATCACGCATAACAACATCAAAACGACGAATCGCACCTCAAATCAAACTTAATGAACTTTTGAACTTTCAACTTCCCAAACTCGCGCCGAAATATATCAAATCAACTCGGAATGAACTCAAATTTGCACATAAGTCCCAAATGACATATCAAAGATATTCCAATCCTCAGAACCACAATTCGAGCCAGATATCCTAAAAATCAACTCTCAGTCAAACTTATGAACTTTCCAAACCTTCAAATTTCTAACTTTCGCCAATTAGTACCGAAACCTTTTTGAAATATCCAAATGCCAATCCAGGCATACGCCCGAGTCTAAAATCACCATTCAGACCTAACAGAACCATCAAAACTTTAATCCGAGGTCAAATACTAAAAAGTCAAACTTGGTCAACTCTTCCAACTCTAAAGCTCCAATCATTAAATATATTCTTCCAAATCAATTCCGAATAACCTTAAAACTAAAACCGACGATTCACACAAGTCATAATACATTATACGATGCTGCTCAAGACTTCAAATAGATGAACGGAATACATATGCTCAAAACGACCGATCGGGTCATTATATTCTCCCTCACTTAAACATCCGTTCGTCCTCGAACATGCCAAGAGTTGTTCCTAAGCCGTCAAATCACTGTGTAACCTTACCATGCACATACCCGGGGGTGATCCCACGTCACCCTAATCCATATACGCCTGATGACAAAACCTATCTAAAGATCCTTAATTCAACTTTAGCCCATACACCTTAGAATCCAATTTCCAATATCCGAAATTTCCTATAAGACCTGAATCTCGCATCTACACCTTTTATAAGCCTTAACAAGCTGCATCAAGCCATAACCATAACCCAAGGCACAATCACATGATATACCACATAACTCCAATACTCATAGCAATAACTCCCAATCACAGTAGCTGCTCAGAACAACCCAATACATGTAATAAACCTTTTATCAAACAAAACCCCGTTCTAAAACCTTCATACACTGTCGATGATGAAAGAAACACGCAGAAACTCATAACCACTTATCGGTTCAACATGTCATGGAGCCCTCTCTCGTACGTTAAGAAATAAAGCCAAACCCTAAGCCGACTTCCGATATTACTCCCCCATCTATATTGTAATCAAATCTTATAGTACCCATTATATGTCCAATGACCCCATCTCATCAAACACAACCATTCTATTGACATATCACACCAATACAACCCGCCACAAATCGTGCAATCTGTGCACAAATAAGCAACAATTCAAATGTACTCAATCATGGAAAATGACTCAAATGAGAGAACCGTCCCGCAAACTCAACACGTACCACCACAACACAATGGTATGAACCTATCACACCGTAGGACCAAAACACACGAATCTAACACAAGGGATCATATCCCGACATAACCCAGCTGCAATGCGTGACCTCATCCAAACACTGGTCCATATGAAGTACCTCAAGCCACCATGCTCAAAATCAACAACTACGCGCAATTCGACATCAAGTACCCAAGGTGCATGACCATAACCATGAAGAAGCAAATAACTCAATACCACAAACCCGAAAGGACTATAACCAAAAGCGCAATCGACCATTCCACACCCTATTCACCAAATCACACGAAGTCCGCTATAAGGCCCAAACACCATGTGTGCATATAGCCAACAAATCACAACCCTTCGTAGCATAGAAGAGTAACACAAAAAACATATCAGAACACGAAGAAGCTCAACTCTAACTGAATAATACACCCTTCAACAACAATAGTGCTGAGTCAACGAATCCGACCCGGTGTAGAATAAACATCCTCATTGGGCCTACCAATGAGCCCCCAAATCAACCTCGGTCATTCTCAAACTGATAAATGGCCCTCAAAAAGTCCACAATGACCTAACCGTAGCACGTACTACCATCTAGCTAACTTTGGCCATATCTTCATAGTCCGCAACCCCGAAACAATTTGCTTCTGAGAAGTCCCAGCCTCAAAATCCATAGAACACATGAATCACCATAGCCGATCCCAACTTCACCACTCGAATGACTAACACATCTCTCTTACATAATCATCCCCACGAGAAATACTTCTATAATTCTTTCATGCCCCATAGCAAAATCTAAACATCAGCAGTCGATCAACCAGGCGAGTAACGCAATACCATTGAAGCATCTGTAAGTCAAATCACAGTGCATCTTCTGAAATGCGCACCCTTCTCAAGCACCCAATAGTCCTTCTCACATCCCAAGCAAATTCTTCCTGTCACATTCAAACCATCTAAACACTTCCCGCAATCACATCATACTCACCATATGGTCATCCAACCGCTCATTGAGCCACAAATTCCATTAATAGGGACACTACCGGACTTATAAGTCCAAAAACACGTGCTCACATAACTGAAATACCCATTCTCGAGCTACGGTCAAAACACGGCCTCAAGTCCTTGATGTTATGCCAAAATGCTATACTTTTACTACATTACTCGCCTTACATTTTATTAGTTTAGTGGTTAATTATGCGACGTTTGAGCTAAATTATGTTATTTTATGTGTAGGAGCATCGGAATATAAAAACGAGTGAAGGTTGCACAAAAAGAGGAAGAAAATGCAAGAAAAGAGCAAAAGAATGACAAGTATCCAAACCGTGCTACAGACCAGGCTTCGCGAGGTCTATAGCCAGGTTGATCGCACTATAGACCAGGCTTCACGAGGTCTATATCCAGGTTGACCGCACTATAGACCAGGCTTCGCGAGGTCTATACCATCTTGACCGCGCTACAGACCAGGCTTCGCGAGGTTTATAGCCAGGTTGATCGCGCTATAGACCAGGCTTCGCGAGGTCTATAGCTAGCTTGATCGTGCTATAGAGAAGGCATCGCGAGGTCTATAGCCAGGTAATTAAAAGTCGCGGGTTAAAAGACTCTGACCCATATATGGACTCTAGGACTTCAACCCTAGCCTATAAATACTCCCTAAATATGTCTGAAGAGGCGATGGCTATTTTTGAGGGGCAGACTCCACCAAGGAGGAAGTTTTTGAGAGGGGATTTGGCCTAAGGAGGCAAGAACACGCTAGGAGCAAGGCGGCAAATTCTTCTATGATCACTTCATTCTTCATATTTTCATTATTGGTTATGAATTCTAGTATTGTAGTTTTGCATACTATTATGAATAGCTAATTTGTTATCTAGAGTTTTGATAGAACCTTTTGTAGGATAAATTATTGATATGTTTTTATATAATTGATCCGTTGGATTCCTCTACTTGTTCAACTATGTGTTATTGTTGTTGATTGAATGGCCATTAATTAACTGTGCTTATTTAGTGTGTATATTGCTCAAGAGAGAGTACACATTTAGGTAGTTGTTGAACAACATCACTTCTAACGTACTTGAGGCCTCAAATCATGCATAATAACATTAAAACGACGAATCGCACCTCAAATCAAACTTAATAAACTTTTGAACTTTTAACTTCCAAAACTCGTACCGAAATATATCAAATCAACTTGGAATGAACTCAAATTTTGCACACAAGTCCCAAAAGGCATAACGAATCTATTCCAATCCGCAGAACCATAATTCGAACCCGATATTCTCAAAGTCAACTCTCAGTCAAACTTATGAACTTTCCAAACCTTCAAATTTTCAACTTTCGCCAATTAGCGCCGAAACCTTTTGGAAATATCCAAATGCCAATCCAGGCATACGCCCAAGTCTAAAATCACCATTCAGAACTAATAGAACCATCAAAACTCCAATCTAAGGTAAAATACTAAAAAGTCAGAGTTGGTCAACTCTTCCAACTCTAAAGCTTCAATCATTAAATTCCTTCTTCCAAATCAATTTTGAATAATCTTAAAACCAAAAACAATGATTCACACAAGTCATAATACATCATATGATACTGCTCAAGTCTTCAAATAGCTGAACGGATTGCATATGCTCAAAACGGTCGTTCAGGTCATTTGTGATGACCCGATATGTCATCTTAAGTTTCAGAACCTAATTCTGTGTTTCGAGGCCTCAAATACCTCATTTTACCCTTCCTCGATTTGTATGTGCAGTTCGGGTGTTCTTCTCGAAGGCTTATATATTAAAAACTGATAAAAATAAGAATTTTGCCTTAAAAACTCATTTGAGCTGAGTTCGGTGAACGTTTGGAGCAAACGGATCCGGATCCGTATTTTGATGGTCCCCGAGGGTCCGTATCGTAATTTGGGACCCGGGAATATGCCCCTAATTGGTGTTTGGTCTTGTTGATACCGGGTCCATACTTTGGTTCCAAAGCCCGGTACAGGTCCACTATTATATTTATGACTTGTCTGTCAAATTTGGTGAGAAACGAAGTTGGTTTGGCTTGATTCGGACGTTCAGTTGTGAAAATAGAAGTTTTAAAGTTTTCTTGAAAACTTCATTTGATTTGGTGTCCGATTTGTAGTTCTAGGCATTATTTTGGTGTTTTGTTAGCGCGAGCAAGTTCGTATGAGGTTTTTGGACTTGTGTACATAATTGGTTTGGAGCACCGAGGGCTCGGGTGAATTTCGGATAGGCTATGAGTGTTTTGAAACATAGAAAATCTATTTTGTTTTGTGCTTCAGCTGTTATCTGGTGTCTTCTTCTTCGCGTTCGCGAAGGTACTCTCGCAAACGCGAAAAGTAAACTGGGGCAGGGTGATTTTCTTAATTGCGAATGCGGTAGATGGGTCGCGAACGTGAAGCAATGGCGGCCTTACCCTTCGCGAACGCGACTAGCTTCTCGTGAACGCGAAGCTTTAGGGACCTGGGGGAGGGGTCAGTTATTCTTCTACGCGAACGCGAGCATTGGCTTGCGAACGCGAAGGACATGGGGGAGCAGCCTTCGCGAACGCAAAGGAGGGCTCGCGAATGCAAAAGCCACTCGAGCTGCTGCTCATCGGGAATGCGGCAGGCCCTTCGCGAACGCGAAGAAGGCCTGACGCCTGTGACTTAAAATGGAACAATAGTAGGATTTTCCCAAAATTTCATAACCCTTCCATTATAACTTGGACTAGGAGCGATTTTGAAGAGAAAACTCAACATCAATTCATAGGTTTGTACTCTTTAACTCATTTTCTTCCATTTCTAACATCATCCATTAATTCCTAGCCCTAATCTTTGTTCTTTCATGGTAGAAAACAAGGAATTTAGGAAGAAATTGGGGGGGTTTTGCAAATTGGGGATTTAACCTCAATTTGGAGTCGGATTCCGAAACTAGTTACATAATCAGGCTCTGGGGTGAATGGGTAAATGGATTTTGGTTCGAACCTCGGGTTTTGACCAAGCGGGCCCGAGATCGAATTTTGACTTTTTGGGGGAAAGTTTTGGAAATCTAAATTTATGCATTTTAATTAATTTCTTTAGCAATATTTGATATTATTGAGTTAATTGTGGTTAGATACGAGTGGATTAGAGGCAGATTCTAGAGGAAAAGCTGTGGTTGAGCATTGAGTGGCTTTTGAAGCGAGGTAAGTGTTGTGTCTAACCTTGACTTGAGGGAATTAGGAACCCTCGATTATGTGTTATGTGAATTTCATGTGAGCGGTGTATATGCGAGGTGATGAGTGCTTATGCACCGCCGAATTATCTGTTTCCCTATTTTTTCCGCTTTTCTTTAGTTATCTCCTTCCCTGCCTTAATTGTTATATGCTCTAAATGTGTTTCCATGCCTAATTGCTACTTGTTAATCAATGTCTTCTCCTGTTTATGATATTAGATCTTTTCATAGTTTCATAATCTCCTGCTATTTGCTCAAGTTGGTTTATTTGCACTTCCTAGTTGTAAATTTCTGGACTGGTCTCGTTGTGTAGTATTACTTATATAGATCCTCATGTTGTACCAGGTTTCCTATTTGGTTCAGTTTGGTATTTATGGATTGTAAAGGCTTTCCGTGATTTGAATTGTAAATTTTACTGTGCACCTTGAGTACTTGTTATTGATATGGTGGGATCGGGTTGCACGTCGCAACAGGTATAATAAGGGTGGATTGATGTGGTGGAATAAGGGTGAATCTATACTGTACGGTGGGATCGGGTTGTACGCCGCAACAAGTGTAATAAGGGTGGATTGTTTTGGTGGAATAAGGGTGAATTATGATACCGATATTGTGATATGGTGGGATCGGATTACACGCCACAACACACATATATATTGTTAATGTTGTTACGAGGAAATAAGGGAGGATTATATGATGTACGGTGGGATCGGGTTGCGCGCCGCAACAACCTATATGTTCATATTTCCCTGAGTTATGTTAGTTTCACAGTACTTTCTTTTGAACTTAAGGATTGGTAATTCTAAATGTCGCTGGCTTATTTCCTGAAGTTGTAGCCATTATTTTCAAATTACTGCTTTATTTCGCTTTGTATACCCTTTTTGTCTTTATAATATATATTGCGTACATGTTGTAGTGTGAGTGACCCGCCTTAGCCTCGTCACTACTTCGTTGAGGATAGGCTCGGCACTTACAAAGTATATGGGGTCGGTTGTACTCATACAACACTCTGCACTTCTTGTGCAGATTTTGGCATTGGTCCTAGCTGATCGAGAGGCGTAGCAGCTCGGACTGGTTCATTGGAGACTCAAGGTAGATCTGTTGGCATTCGCAGACCTTGAAGTCCCCATCTATCTTCCCCTATTTTTTTCACTGTTTCTTTCGTTCAAACAATTGTTTTTCTTTCAGACTTTACTTGTAGTAAATCCTAGAAGTTCGTGAATTTTGACTCCAGATCCGGGTTGTAGTAAATATTATAGCATTTATATTATTCCGCACTCACTTCATTACGTTTCAGCTTATTTGACTTTATGTACTGAATTGAATAAAAAAAAATTAGCTTATTGATTCTCTAACGTTGGCTTGCCTAGCAAGTGAAATGTTAGGCGCCATCACGGTCCCAAAGGGGGGAATTCTGGGTCGTGACAAGTTGGTATCAGAGCACTAGGTTACCTAGGTCTCACAATTCACGAGCAGGCTTAGTAGAGTCTAGAGGATCGATACGGAGACGTCTGTGCTTATCTTCCAGAGGTTATGAAGTTTAGGAACCATTTCACTTCTATTCTTCTCTGTTGTGCGATTTTATTCTATCATTGCTGATTGAACTCTTCTATTCTTGTCCTTTCGCAGATGGCGAGAACATGTGCTATGCCTTCAGCTGGACAACAGCCGGAGCCCCCAGTGGCAGCTCCTACGAGGGGCAGAGGTCGAGGAAGTGCCAGAGGCCGAGACAGGGGCAGAGCTCAGCCTAGAGCTCGAGCAGCAGCACCAGCAGTGGAGTCCCAAGAGGTGTTTGAGGAGGAGGTTCTAGCCCAAACTATGCCTGCTGGACCAGCTCAGGTTCTAGAGGGGTTCATCGCCACCCCAGTGCTTCAGGATGCTTTGGTCTGTTTGGTTGGCCTTATGGAGAGTGTGGCCCAGGCTGGTACCTTTCATATGGCACCAGCCGTCTCTCAGGCTGGGGGAGGAGCACAGACACCCGCTACTCACACTCCGGAGCATATGGCTCCCCAATATCAGACTCCAGTAGCCCCGCCAGTTGGGATTGTTCAGCCAGTTATTGCGGCATAGGCCGGTGATGGATCCGCCGTTTATTCTGAGGCTTTATGGAGATTATACATGTTTACTAAGCTCTTTCTAGTTCACTTCAGTGGTGCATCTTCAGAGGATCCCCATGAGTATCTTGACAGCTGTCATGAGGTGCTACGGAACATGGGTATAGTGGAGACTAATGGGGTCGATTTTGCTGCATTTCAGATGACAGGTTCCACTAAGAAATGATGGAGAGATTATTTGTTGACCAGACCAGCTGGGTCGCCTGCTCTTACTTGGGACCAGTTCTCTCAGCTCTTCCTAGAGAAGTTCCTCCCTATCACATTGAGAGAGGAGTATCATCGTCAGTTCGAGCGTCTCCAGTAGGGCAGTATGACTGTTACTCAGTATGAAACCCGTTTTGTGGATTTGGCCCGTCATGCTCTTCTTCTACTTCCTATCGAGAGAGGGGGTGAGGAGGTTTATTAAGGGACTTGCTTAGCCTATCAGGTTGCAGATGGCTAAGGAGACTGGGAGAGAGATTTCTTTTCAGGCGGCTACCAATGTCGCTAGGCGAGTCGAGATGGTTCTTGCACAGGGAGGTCAGGGGTCTAACAAGAGACCTCGTCATTCCGGTGGGTTCAGCGGTGCCTCATCTGGAGGCAGGGGTACTTTTGGTAGAGGCTATCCTCCTAGGCCATTTCATTCAGCACTTCAGGCATCCCATAGTGCTTCAGGGAGTCATGTTCCTTGTGTGCCTCATTTCGGATAGCCAACCTACAGTACACCACCAGCTCCTATTAGTATACCTCCTATTCAGAGTTATTACCATGGTTATCCGACCCGTTCGAGTCAGTCTCAATTTCCGCAGCCATAACAATAGGATGGATGTTTCGAGTGTGGTGGTTATGGGCATATCAGGAGGACCTGTCCGAGATTATTGGGCATCATGCCACAACATCAAAGTTCTCGTGCCATGGTCCCGACACCAGTTGCTGCACCGCCTACTCAGCCAGCCAGAGGTAGGGGTCAGGCAGCCAGAGGTAGAGGCCAGACTATTAGAGGTAGAGGTCAGGCCGTTAGAGGTGGAGGCCAGCCAGCTAGAGGCCGTCCTAGGGACGTGGTTTAGAGTGGTGGGGCTCAACCCTGATGTTATGCTTTTCCAGCCAGGCCTGAGGCTGAGTCATCTGACGTTGTTATCAAAGGTACTATTCCAGTTTGCAGTAGAGATGCTTCAGTTTTATTTGACCCGAGTTTTACTTATTCCTACGTGTCATCCTATTTTGCTTCATATTTGGTTGTACCTCATGATGCTTTGAGTGCTCCTGTTTATGTCTCCACACCTGTGGGAGATGCTATTATTGTAGATCATGTTTATCGTTCATGTGTGCTCACTATTGGGAGTATTAAGACTAGCGTAGATCTTCTACTTCTCGATATGGTCAATTTTGATGTCATTTTGGGTATGGATTGGTTGTCACCTTATCATGCTATATTGGATTTTCATGCCAAGACGGTGACCTTAGCCTTGCCGGGGTTGCCTCGATTAGAGTGGAGAGAGACTTCTGGCCATTCTACTAGCAGGGTTATCTCTTGTGTGAAGGCTCGTCATATGGTCGAGAAGGGGTGTCTAGCTTATTTGGCTTATATCCGTGATTCTAGTGCGGAGGTTCCTTCCATGGATTCAGTACCAGTTGTTCGTGAGTTTCCAGAGGTGTTTCCTGCAGACCTGTCGGAGATGCCACCCGACAAGGATATTGATTTCTATATTGATTTGGCTTTGGGCACTCAGCCCATTTCTATTCCGCCATACTGTATGGCCCCGATAGAGTTGGAAGAATTGAAGGAGCAGTTGCAGGATTTTCTTGATAAGGGCTTCATTAGGCCTAGTGTCTCGCCCTGGGGTGCGCCTGTTTTATTTGTGAAGAAGAAGGATGGATTGATGAGGATGTGCATAGATTATAGGCAGTTGAACAAAGTTACCATCAAGAACAAGTATCCACTACCTAGGATTGATGGCTTATTTGATCAGCTTCAGGTTGCCAAGGTGTTTTCGAAGATTAATTTGAGGTCTGGCTACCATCAGTTGAGGATTATGGCATCTTATATCCCTAAGATAGCTTTTCGGACTCGGTAGAGGCATTATGAGTTTTTGGTGATGTCCTTTAGGTTGACAAATGCCCCAGCAGCATTTATGGATTTGATGAACCGAGTGTTCAAGCCTTATTTGGAATCCTTTGTGATTGTGTTTATTGATGATATCTTGATCTACTCCCGCAGTCGAGAGGATCACGAGCAACATCTTCGGATTGTACTTAAGACCCCGAGGGACATCGAGTTATACGCTAAATTTTCAAAGTGCGAGTTTTGGCTGGATTCAGTCACTTTCTTGGGCACGTTGTATTAGCAGAGGGCATTCAGGCAGATCCTAAGAAGATTGAGGCAATTCAGAACTGTCCTAGACCCACTTCAGCCACGGAGATCAGGAATTTCTTGGGTTTGGCGAGCTATTACCATCGATTTGTGGAGGGGTTTTCATCTGTAGCAGCCCCATTGACTAGGTTGATCCATAAGGGTGCCCCGTTCAGATGGTCAGACGAGTGTAAGGCGAGCTTTCAGAAGCTCAAGACTGCTTTGACTACAACGTCGGTGTTGGTGTTACCCACAGGTTCAGGATCTTATACGGTATATTTGTAATGCATCCCGTGTTGGGCTCAGTGCAGTATTGATGCAGGATGGCAGGGTGATTGCATATGCGTCGCGGTAGTTGAAGGTTCATGAGAAGAATTACCCTGTCTATTACTTAGAGTTGGCGGCCACTGTTCATGCGTAGAAAATTTGGAGGCACTATCTTTACGGCGTATCGTGTGAGGTCTTCAGGGATCATCGGAGCCTTTAGTATTTGTTCTAGAAAAAGGATCTCAATTTGAGGCAGAGGAGGTGGTTGGAGATATTGAAAGACTATGATGTCACCATTTTGTATCATCCCGGGAAGGCCAATGTGGTGACCGATGCCTTGAGTAGAAAGGTAGCGAGTATGGGCAGCCTTGCATTCATTCCAGTCGGTGAGAAACCGCTTGCATCAAATGTTTAGACTTTGGCCAATCAGTTTGTGAGGTTGGATATTTCAGAGCCCAGCCATGTTCTAGCTTGTACAGTCACTCGGTATTCCTTGTTCGAGCGCATAAGAGATCGACAGTATGACGACCCTCATTTATTGGTCCTTAGGGACACAGTGCGGCGTGGTGGTGCCAAGCAGGTTACTGTTGGAGATGATGGAGTTTTGAGGATGCAGGGTCGTGTTTGTGTGCCTAATGTGGATGGACTTCGTGAGTTGATTCTTGAGGAGGCCCACAGTTCCCGGTATTCTATTCATCCGGGCGCTGCCAAGATATATCAAGACTTGCTGAAGCACTATTGGTGGAGGAGGATAAAGAAGGATATAGTTGCTTATGTAGCTCGGTGTCTAAATTGTCAGCAAGTAAAGTATGAGCATCAGAGAACTGGTGGTTTGCTTCAGAAGATAGAGATTCCTGAGTGGAAATGGGAGCGTATCACTATGGATTTCATTATTAGATTCCCACAGACTCAGAGAAAGTTCGATGCAGTTTGGGTCATTGTGGACAGGCTGACCTAGTCAGCTCATTTCATTCCTGTGGTAGTTACCTATTCTTTAGAGCGGTTAGCTGAGATCTACATCCGCGGAATCGTATGTCTTCATGGTGTGCCCGTGTCTATCATTTCTGATCGAGGTACGCAGTTCACTTCGCACTTCTGGAAGGTAGTACAGCGTGATTTGGGCACGCGAGTTGAGTTGAGCACAACATTTCATCCCCAGACGGACGGACAGTCCGAGCGCTCTATTCGGATATTGGAGGATATGCTCCGCGCATATGTTATAGGCTTCGGAGGATCGTGGGATCAGTTTTTGCCCCTTGCAGAGTTCGCCTACAACAATAACTACCAGTCGAGCAATCGGATGGCTCCCTGTGAGGCATTATACGATAGGCGGTGCCGGTCGCCAGTTGAGTGATTCGAGCCAGGGGAGGCTCGGTTGTTGGGTACAGATTTGGTACAGGATGCCTTGGATAAGGTTAGGATTATTCAGGATCGACTTCGCACAGCTCAGTCTAGGTAGAAGAGTTATGCCGACGGAGAGTTCGTGATGTTGCATTCATGGTCGGAGAGAGAGTGTTGCTACAGGTATCACCCATGAAGGGTGTGATGAGGTTCGGAAAGAAGGGCAAGTATAGCCCTAGGTACATCGGACCCTTCGAGATTCTGGAGATAGTGGTCGAGATGGCTTACATGCTCGCATTGCCACCTAGTTTAGCATCTGTTCATCCGGTATTCCATGTGTCCATGCTCCGGAAGTATCATGGTGATCCGTCCCATGTGTTAGATTTTAGCTCTGTCCAGTTGGACAAGGATTTGACTTACGAGGAGGAGCCGATGGATATTCTAACCTGGCAGGTTCGACAGCTGAGGTCTAAGAGTTATCCTTCAGTTCGAGTGCAGTGGAGAGGTCAGCCCGTCGAGGTAGCTACTTGGGAGTCCGAGTCAGACATGCGGAGTAGATATCCACACTTTTTCACCAGCCCATGTACTTTTCTATATCCGTTCGAGGACGAACGGTTATTTTAGAGGTGGAGAATGTGATGACCTGATAGGTCATCTTAGGTTTCAAAACCTAATTCTGTGTTTCGAGGCCTCAAATACCTCATTTTAGCCTTCCTCGATTTGCGTGCGCAGTTCGAGTGTTCTTCCGAAAGGCTTATATATTAAAAACTGATAAAAATAAGAATTTTGCCTTAAAAACTCATTTGAGTTGACTTCGGTCTACGTTTTAAACAAACGGACCCGGATCCGTGTTTTGACAGTCCCGGAGGCTCCGTATCGTAATTTGGGACCTGAGCAGATACCCCGAATCGAATTCGGAGGTCCCTAACTCGAGTTATTGACGTTGAGCACCATTACGATCTATAGTGTGAATTGGTTCGTGACACTTAAGTTCTCTAATGTCGCAGGAAGGCGTACTTGTTTCTTGTTAAGCTATATATCTGATTAGATATCTTACATCAGAGAGATTACATATTTTCGCTTTCTCCACATTTGAAAACATCATCAAATGAAAACTTTACTACTTATAGGAAATTGATGTCATACATCAAAAGCCTTTGTTTAATTGAATACGGAGCTTTTAAACCAATTAGTATACCAGACATGAATATAATTAGCTGGATAAAGGAATGAGTCCAGTGATTTAACATTAGTTTGTATTCAATGGAACGCTACTAGTTTCCAGCAATTTCAACATTTCATATGCTTTTTATTTCCTTTCTGAAGAAATGGGTACTACTTCCTAGTTAGACAAAACCCAGTTAGAATAATGTAGGGGAACTCTCTCCCCTAATATAGCCTCTTGTTTGCTCTATTTGAGAGATTGAGCCATACCAGTCTGTTAATTGTAATATTGTATCTTAAAGGTCAGGTCCAGCCCCCCTCAATAGTTATTTCTAAGATATAATACCCCTACTCAGGATACAACTGAGTAGTTCTATTTTTTTTTTAAAATGATAAACGTGACGTCCGTAACATGCACTCACAATATGATAAACGTGACGATCATAATATGCACTCACAATATGATAAATATGACGACCGTAATATGCATTCGCAATACGATAAATGTGACGACCGTAAATTCACATTATGATAAACATGACGACTGTAATATGTACTCACGATTTGATAAATGTGACGATCGTAATATGCACTTATAATATGATAAATGTGAGAACCGTAATATGTACTCACGATATGATATTATGTAATGACTAGAAATTATACTGTAATCATAATAATAAATAAATGGTGGATATATATGAATAATTTCTCAGCTTTTGATTTTGATTTCTCAGAATGCATCTTTGGTGTCTTTTAAATAACGAACTAAATTGGGTGACTCTTTAATGTCTTTTGTTATCCTTTTGGGTAAACAGAATACTTTGATCAATAACAATTCCAGTTTAAGCTTAAAGAAGACTTGTGTAAAAATCTTTTCCGTACTTCAAAATCATTGAATTTCACAAATTATCCAGAAATTATATGTTAATGGGTCGTTTGGTTTACATACTATTAGTTATGTGATGATTAATTATAATGCATGATTGTTTACGTTGTGATAATAAGAAGTTAAGACATTGTTATACATGATTATTTTATGCATTGAAGATTATTTTATGGATTATTTATGCAGATATTATTTGTCTAATTATGCGACCAAACGGACATTGTACTAGGTTATACGAGATTTTATTCTAAAATTAATTATTCATATACCATCAACCATGCAAACGACCCTAAATGATTAAATCAGTCAAAAACTCTACTCACCGGAAGCTAATATTCATAAATGAAAACATAGAAAGGTAAGGAACGCAGAAGCAATAAACTAGAAATATATAGAGAACAATATATATATTATTTACATTGTAATCTTCCTTTCATGTTAAAAGCAACTTAGGAAATACAAATTCACTACAAATATGAGTAAAGAATTGGATTAACTCCAGGGCTGTGGAAAAAAAAAGATCGCGTTGAACAAAAAGGAGAAGACCTACAAAGAGAGGGACATACAGTGTAAAATTCCATATTTGGGGATCTTTACATAACTACCCAGTCGGATTTACTATTTCTTTTTATTAATCGGACTGGATACATACAGTTATACACATATTATATATCGATAATACATATATTATATAAGATGCATTTGCCACTTGAGTTTACATATTTCCGCTTTCTCCAAACATTTGGAAAAGGCATCAATTTTGAGCTTACTACTTAATAGGAAATTGATGTTAATATCAAAAGGCTTTATTTAATTCAATACGCAGCTTTTACACCTATTAGTATACCAGACGTGAATATTACCTGGATAAAGGAATAAGTATAGTGATTTAGCATTAGTTTGTATTCAATGGAACACTACTAGTTTTACAGCAATCTCAACATTTGATATGCTTTTTATTTCCTTTCTGGAGAAAGAAATGAGTACATAACTTTATTTGCACTAAATGAAACACTGCTAGCTAGGGGTACTGCACATAGCTCGGGTTGGTTCAAAATTTTCAATTACCAAATCAAATTAATTGTGATGACCCAAAATGTCATCTTTAATTTAAACATTCATTTCTGTGTTCTATGACCTCGAAAAGTACTATTCATCATTCCCCGACTTGCGTGCACAGTCCGAATAATTTTCCGAAAAGTTTTTATATGAAAAATTGATTAAAATATGAAATAGAGCTTTAAAACTCAACTGAGTTGATTTCGGTCAACATTTTGAGCAAATGGACTCGGATCAATGTTTTGACAGTTTTAGTAGGTCCGTATCGTGATTTAAAATTTGGGCGTATGCCCGCAATCAAATTCAGAGGTCCCTATCTCAAATTATCGCTAACGGAAACTAGAAATATAAAGGCTAAAGATTTCTAAAGTTTGACCGCGGAGTTGACTTTATTGATATTGGACTCGGATTGAGATTCCGAAAATTGAAATAGCTCCGTTATGTCATTTATGACTTGTGTGCCAAATTTGAAGTCATTTCGGATTTATTTAACATATTTCGCCACAAGTTTTGTAAATAGAAAAGTTTGAAACTTATAAGTCCGAATCGAGGTGTGAATTGTAATTTCGATGTTGTTTGACGTGATTTGAAACCCCGAGTAAGTCCGTATTATTTTCGGGACTTGTTGAAATATTCGGACGGGGTCCCGAGGGGCTCGGGTGAGTTTCGGGGTGATTTTAGACCATTTCTATGCCATTTTTAGCTGCTGGTTTTTGGCTACAGTAGTGTGCTATGCGATAGCAGGTAATTGTCCGCAATCGCGATGAGTAAAATGGGAGAAATTGACCAGTGCTTCGCGATCGCGTAGAGGAAACTTCTGCTGCACTAACCCTATTTTAGAAGCTTATATCTCGCAATCTATAAGGAATTTAGAGATGATCGAAAAATAAAAATTGTATCCCTTTGTGTCTAGTTTTCATAAAAGCAAACCATTTGGCATTTAAAATTGTGTACTAATAGTTATAGTTGGTAAACTATATGCTGTCCGGGAAGATGTTTGGAAATCATGAAGAAAAAATTTATGTTGCACAAGGCTGATTTTGGCAGCTTATACCTCAAAATTTATAAGGAATTGGGAAATAATCAAAACATGAAAGTTGTAGATCTTGATGTCTAGTTTTCAGAAAGATAAATCATTTATTATTTGGAATTTTGTACAAAATGTTATAACTATTATACTAGAGATTGTCCGGAAGAATTAGAGAAGGTTGTTGGAAAACTTTGTTCTTCGCGATCGCGGGAGAATGGCCGCGATCGCATAGAGTAAAAAAATGCTATAATAATTTTGTGCTTCACGATCGCGGGAGTTTGGCGGCGATCACATAGGGTAAATTACTGGGCAACAGAACTTAAATTCTGGAAATGAGATTTCGTCCCATTTTTCACTTATCATAATTTTGAGCTCGGGTAAGACGAGTTTTGGGCGATTTTTACGGGAAAATATTGGGATAAGTGTTCCTTATCCTATATTGATTATACTTCATGATTCCATACTCATTTACATCATGAATCCGTAAATTTATGGAAGAAAAATCAAATTTTTATAAAATCTTCTAAAAATGTAAAATAAAGATTTGAAGGTCAATCTGATGTCAGAATTCGATAATTTTTGTATGGTTGAACTTGTATCGGAATGGGTGTTTAGATTTTATGAGCTTTTTGAGATTCGATATGTGGGTCCCACTGTCAATTTTTAAAATGAATTTCGGATTTTAATCCGAAATATTAGTAAATTCATATGGAATTAATTCCCACGATTTGTACTGAGTATATTGAATTTTTTATGACTAGATTTGAGTATTTAGGACATGAATTCGCGAGACAAAGGTTTATTGGAATCTTGAATTTGGTTGCAAAGCGAGGTAAGTGTCGTGGTTAACCTTGACTTGAGGGAGTAAGACTTATTTGTCTATTTGCTACGTGATTTAATGTGCGGGTACAACGTATATGTGAGGTGACGAGTACTTATGCGTTGTGGTTGAGTCAAAGCATGCTGGTGGAATTTGTTTATTGTGAATAATTGCCTATTTAATTAAGATATTCCTGCTTAAGTTTATTATTGATTATTTGATCATTATTCGTAAAATTATTATTCATTTAATTATTGTTGAATATTTTGGAAGGTGAAGTCGATATTCTGGTATTGAATTGATTGATAAGTGTATATCCCGACTCTTCCGAATTTATATTATTATTTTCATGGTAAGGAAGAGTATAAAAGCACGAAGGGTGATGCCGTGCCATTTTTATTATTTATAATATCATTGTCATGGTAAGGATGAGTGTAAAAGAAGGAAGGGTGTTGCCATGACATTTGTGAGTGTAAAAGCACGAAGGGTGATGCCGTGTCATTTTCAGAGAGTGTAAAAGCATGAAGGGTGATGCCGTGTCAAAAGAGAGTTAAAGCACGAAGGGTGATGTCGTGCCAATTATTATTATTTATTTATCAGTTTATGAAAGGAATGAGAGTAAAATCACGAAGGGCGGTGCCGTGCCATTTTCGTATCATCAGTTGCTCATTTTATTGTTGAGGAATTATTTGGCTGCTAAGTAATAATTCTCCCATTGAGATTAATATACCAACCCCCTTTGCATGTTCCCTCCCAAATTTATAAAGTGTTATTTATTGATTTATTGTTGCTTCATATTTGTATATACTTGTACAGGTTATTTACGTACGTGTCCTTTCATAGCCTCGTCAATACTTCGTTGAGGTTAGGCTCGACACTTACGGAGTACATGGGGTCGGTTGTACTCATACTACACTCTGCACTTCTTGTGCAGATTTTGGAGTTTGTCCCGGTAGTGTACCATAGACGCGCTCGGATTCACCTACTCAGAGGAGACTTGAGGTATAACTGCATAGTGTTCGCAGTTCTGAAGTCCCTTTCTATCTTATTTCAGCTGTGTATTATGTTTCAAACACCTTGAATTTTATTTAGACCTTTATTTTATTATTCTAGTAGCTCGTGCACTTGTGACACTAGATTTGTGGATGTATTTTGATAATTCGGTATTTATGGTCTTCCGCACTTTATTTCAGTAATTGACTTCTATTTAATTTAAATTGCTTAAAATGGTTAAGATTATTTTTAACATTGGCTTGCCTAGCAAGTGAAATGTTAGGTACCATCACGGTCCTAAAGGTGGGAATTTCGGGTCGTGACAAGTTAGTATCAGAGCACTAGGTTACGTGGTCTTACGAGTCACGAGCAAGCTTAGTAGTGTCTGAAGGATCGGTACGGAGACGTCTGTACTTATCTTCTAGAGGCTACCGAGTTTAGGAATAATTTCACTTCTTTCATTCCTTATCGTACGACATTGATTTAGCTTGAAACATATATCTCATATTCCTTTGTATCCACTCGTGTATGACATTGCGCACTCGGTATCAGTTGTGCGTCAACGATTCGTGATGCTGCAGATGGACTACGAGGGAGTCAGAGATGCTCAAACATTGCCTCAACTTGTGGTTCCGACTGAATATGCGGACGTATTGAGAGATCACCTAGTGAATCATGTGGGGGGGTGCAACGGACCTTGGCATCTGGTTGATTTATACAAGCTGTAAAGGTTAATATTGTGGATCATCGGACGTTATGACCTATGACTTTTCGCCGAGTGGGGGGAGTCCACTATCAATGGATGGATTTCAGGATCATGTATTATATCAGTTTTGGCCTGAAATGTATATATGTGGTACTGAAAGGTTATCCAAAATTTACACATGTTTAAGGCCTGAGATTTTGTAGAGGATAAGGTTGGGACTTGCGGTATGTCCGCCTCCTTAATAATCATATACTTTAGTACCAAAGGATTTATAGAAATAACTTTAAATTTACTGAAGGTCTACTCAGCGTGGACGTCACGGTTGCGGATTTTGGGGTGCTTCGGAGGAAGTACAGTGGTTGACGAGATTCTGGACTATGTGGTTCATGCCAAGATTTGTCTGTATGGAGCTCTACTTTTGTGATCGTTGTGTATAAATAGGGGTAAGGGTTACCCCAAAGAAGAATCAAAGGGTATGTTAAGAAATGGGTTAGCTCAGCAGTGTTGAGTCACCATACCAAAAGAAGAAATTGGCCTTGGGATAGATAATTCTCTATCATGTTTGGGGCTCAGTTCTCAGAAATGCTTTTGAAAGAGTTTGTTTCCCGGACTCTCCGTAATACGTGGCGCATAGGGTTTGAACGGTTGCGTCAGGTCACCATGACGGTGTTAGAATATGCCATCAGGTTCAATAAGTTAGTCTGTCATACTCCTACTTTGCTTCCTACAGCCAGAGAGCAAGTCCTCAGACTCATTAAAGGACTCAATTATGATCGTAAAATTTTGTACGACTCGGGAGCTACAGGCTGATACTTCATTTCCGCCAGTGGTAGAAATTTCCAAGATATTAGAACATGTTCAAGGTGAGGAAAAAGGAAACTAAGGAGACCAAGAGGTCTCGAGGTACTGGAGGATTCAGTGGATTCTACTCTGCAAGTATAAATCATTATGACGGGGGATCGGGTAGTCAGCCAGCTCAGTCCGCACATCGGATTACTCGGGGTGCTCCAGTAAGTTCTTTTAATGCACCACTGACATGAGTTTCCTACAATAGTTATTCCAGTTATCTGGCACAGACTCAGTATGAGCAGCCAAACCCGCAAAGGGGTTGTTATGAATGCGATGATACTAGGTATATCATGAGAAAATTGTCCCAGACTTGGGAGAGACATATTTCATCAAAGCACTCAGGCTACGTGCCCCATTACAGTTACTACACCACCCACACGACCAGTTAGGGGGGGAGGATGGGCGGGTAGAGGGCGTCCTAGAGGTGGAGGCCCATCCGTTGATATATATATATATATATATATATATATATATATAGGTATGGCTAAGGTTGCTACATCAGATGGTGTCTTTACAGGTACGACCTCGATTTAATATAAAGGAATAATTTCCTTAACTTGATTCGGTTCCGAGTATCGAGACGAGTCCTCCTATTGTACTCCACTTATGAGTGAGTTTTGTAATTCTATAATCTACTTTTGTGTTTACTCCTGTCTGAGATTCTATGGAGATAACTGCGCCTATCATTCCGTGTTGGTCACTAATAAGAGCTGCGAGACTAAAAGTGGCTTTCTATTACTCATTTCGGTAAGTTTTGATGTAATTTTTGGATAATTAATTACAAATTGTGAATTATATGTCCTACCGGTGTGGGGTTCATTATGTGTTGTGATTTTGTTTAACGGAAATTATTTAAAATGAGAAAATGGAAAGTTTCGATTGGCACGATGTGCATATCACTTGTGATTCAGAACTGAGGACAAGATCCTCGCATTTTAATATAAATTGATATGTTTAAACCGGGCTACGAGCTATGGTGGAGGTTATCTAAGGACGAGATCCTTGTGATGAAAATTCTTGTGTTTAAGTTCTCCCTTGTGAATTTAAATTTGTACTATAGTACTAATAGGGAGTCATGCCTGTTAGGCTTATTTGAAAATTCTTGTATGAAATTCCTTGTGCATACTTGCCAAATTCGTGTTGTAATTATTGAGTTTTAACCTACGAGGTAGGTGCCCGCCCAGGTGGCGTTAAATATGACTCGTTAATTCGGGTAAATAATTATGAGGTCTTCATGCCTCGCGTCTCTTTATTAGTATTGTGAAGGTTTGAAACGAGAATTTTGTTAACATAAAGTTAATTGACAATTTTGTAATTGATTATGAACAACTATTAAGACCAGATTGACCCGGAAGGGTGCTTCGTTCAGGTGGACCGAAGAGTGTGAGGAGAGATTTCAAAAGCTCAAGACAACTTTGACTACAGCCCCAGTATTGGTATTACTTACATGTTCGGGATCTTACCCGGTGTATTGTGATGCATCTCGTAATAGACTTGGTACAATATTAATGCAAGATGGCAGAGTGATTGCTTATGCATCGCGGCAGTTGAAAGTTCATGAGAAGAATTATCATGTTCATGACTTAGAATTGGCAGCCATTGTTCATGCGCTGAAGATTTGTAGACACTACCTCTACAACATGTTATGTGAAGTATTCACAGATGATCGTAGTCTACGGTATCTATTCAGACAAAAAGATCTTAATTTGAGGCAGAGAAGATGGTTAGAGCTGTTGAAAGACAATGACATCACTATTTTGTATCACCCTGGAAAGGACAATGTGGTGGCCGATGCTTTGAGTAGAAAGGCTATGAGTATGGGCAGTCTTGCATATATTCCAGTTGGTGAGAGGCCGCTAGTTGCAGATGTTCAGACTTTGGCCAATCAGTTTGTGAGGTTGGATATTTCAGAGCCCAGTCGGGTTCTAGCTTGTACAGTTGCTCGCTCTTCTTTATATGAGCATATCAGAGAGCGACAGTATGATGATCCTCATTTGCTTGTCCTTAAGGACACGGTGCGACACGGTGATGCCAAACAGGTTTTTGTGGGGAAAGATGGAGTTCTGCGGATGTAGGGTCGTATTTTTGTGCCTAATGTGGATGGGCTTCGTGAATTAATTCTTGAAGAGGCACACAGTTCCAGGTATTCTATTCATCCAGGTACCGCCAAAATGTATCAAGATTTGAGGCAACATTATTGGTAGAGGATAATGAAAAAGGATATAGTGGCATATGTAGCTCGATGTCTAAATTGTCAGCAAGTCAAGTACGAGCATCAGAGACCTGGTGGTTTGCTTCAGAAGTTAGAAATTCCTGAGTGGAAGTGGGAGCGTATCACTATGGATTTTGTTGTTGGGCTTCCACGGACTCAGAGAAAGTTTGATGCAGTTTGGGTCTGTGATGACCCGATAGGTCATCTCATATTTTAAAACTTAATTCTATGATCCGAAGCCTTAAAATCATGTTTTAACCTTCTTCGAATTGCGTGCACAGTCCGGGCATGTTTGCGCAAAGCTTTTATGGTAAATACTGTGAAGAAAATGAAATTTTGCTTAGAAAATCATTTGAGTTGACTTTGTTCAATATTTTGAGCAAACAAACCCGGATTCTTTTTTTGACGGTCCCGGTGGGTCCGTATCGTGATTTGGGACTTGGGCGTTTGCCCGAAATCGAATTCGAAAGTCCATAGCCCGAGATATCGGACTTTATCAAAATTTGAAAGTTAAAGGCTTAATGAATTTGAAATGTTTGACCAAAGTTTAACTTTTTGGATAACAGGTCCGTATTTTGGTTCCGGAACCCGGTATAGGTCCAATACCATATTTCTGAATTGTCTGTGCAATTTGATGAAAAACAAAGTTGGTTTGACGTGATTCGAACGTCCGGTTGTGAAAATAGAAGTTTCAAAGTTCTCTTGAAAATTTCATTCGATTTGGTGTTCAATTCGTAGTTCTATGTGTTATTTTGACGATATGATCGCGCGAGCAAGTTTGTATGATGTTTTACTACTTGTGTGCATATTTGGTTTGGAGCCCCGAGGGCTCGGGTAAGTTTCGGTTAGGCTACAGAGTGTTTTCAACTTAGAAATCATAGCAGTCGGTGTATCAGATCTGCAGACTTCGCATTTGTGAGGTTTGGCTCGCAAATGCGAGCCTCGAATTTGCAAAGAAGCCATCACATTTGCGAGCAGTAGGCTGGGGGAGGACGTTCGCATTTGCAATGTTTTGATCGCATTTGCGATCCTGGCCGTCCGCATTTGCGAACACTGGTTCGCATTTGCGAAGGCAGCAGGCTCAGGTCATTCTTCCCATATGCGAAGCCTTATTCGCAATGGCGGGGTTCATATTTGCGATCCCTAGGTCGTAAATGCGATACCTGCAACTGATCAAATAGTTAGAAAATGGGATTTTCACTCATTCTTTAAATTTTCAAACTCAAGAACCCTAGAGGCGATTTTCCAAAGAACGTTTCTTCCCCAAAACATTGGTAAGTGATTCTAAACTAGTTTCTTTCAATCTTTCACTACTTTTCCTAAGATTTCAACCAAAAATCTAGAGTTTTCATGGTGGAAATTGGGGAGTTTTGGTAGAATTAGGGAGTTTTGCATAATTGGAATTTAGACCTCGAATTGAGGTAGGATTTTAAAATAAATTATATAATCGGTCTCGGGGGTGAATGGGTGGATGGATTTTGGATCGAACCTCGGGTTTTGACCACGCAGGCCCGAGGTCAATTTTTGACTTTTGAGGGGAAAGTTTGGGGAATCTAAATTTATGCATTGTAATTGATTTCTTTAGCAATATTTGATATTATTGAGTCGTTTGTGGGTAGATACGAGTGGTTTGGAGGTAGATTCTAGAAGAAAAGCGGTAATTGAGTATTGAGTGGCCTTTGGAGCGAGGTAAGTGTTGTGTCTAACCTTGACTTGAGGGAATTAGGAACCCTCGGACTATTTGCTATGTGAAATTCATGTGAGAGACGTATAGGTGAGGTGACGAGTACTTATGCGTCGCCAATTTTTTCCCTGTTTCTCCCATTTTTCTCATATTGCCTCTTTCCTTGTCTTAATTGTTACATACTCTACTTGTGTTCCCATGCCTAATTGATGCGTGTTAGATATTGTTTCCTCCAGCTAATGATATTAGTTCTTCCATAGTTTCATTATTTCCTGTTATTTACTTAAGCTTGTTTACCGGTACCTTTCTATTGTAGATTCTGAATTGGTCTCGTTGTGTAGTATTACTTATGTAGATTTTCATGGTGTACAAGTTTCCTATTTGTTTCGGTTTGGAGTTTAAGTATTGTGAAGGGTTTCTGTGATTTAAATTGTGAAATTTTTGTACATACTGAGTAATTAATATTGATATGGTGGGATCGGGTTGCACACCGCAACAGGAGGAATAAGGGTGATATATTGAGGTTGAATAAGGGTGATTTTATATTGTACGGTGGGAACGAGTTGCATGTCGCAACAGGTGTAATAAGGGTGGATTGTTTGGTGGAATAAGGGTGAACTATGATTGTGTTATTGTGATATGATGGGATCGGGTTGCGCGCCGCAACAACCTATGTGTTTATGTTTCCCTGAGTTGTGTTAGTCTTACAATATTCTCTTTTGCACTTAAGGATCGGTAATTTCTGAACACTGTTAATATATCTTCGGGAGTTGTTGTATTTCTTGCAATTTACTGCTTTTCTTCTATTCTGCATTTTATTTTGCTTTTATTATATATATATATAGTGCGTACAAGTTGTAGTGTGAGTGACCCGCCTTAGCCTCAACACTACTTCGTCGAGGTTAGGCTCGACACTTACCAGTACATGGGGTCGGTTGTACTGATACTGCACTCTGCACTTTCTCTACAGATTTTGGTGTTGGTCCGAGCTGATCATGAGGTTAGCTGCTTGATTCATCTGACAGGAGACCCAAGGTAGATCTGCCGGCATTCACAAACCCTGGAGTCCCCTTCTAGCCATTGCATTTTACTGTTTCTTTCCTTTTGAAAACAGTTGTATTTCTTTCAGACATTTACTTGTAGAAAAATCATAGAAGTTCGCGAATTGTGACTCCAGATCCGGGTATTATATATATATATATATATATATATATATATATATATATATATATATATATATATATATATATATATATATATATATATATATATATATATATAGGCTATTATATATTTCCGCACTTATTTTAAACTCGTTATAGCTTATTTTCGTTATAGCTTATTTGTTGTTATTTACTGAAATGTATAAGAAGTGGCTTAATGATTCTCTAACGTTGGCTTGCCTAGCAAGTGAAATGTTAGGCTCCATCACCGTCCCGACGGTGGGAATTTCAGGTCGTGACAAGTTGGTATCAGAGTACTAGGTTTCCTAGGTCTCACAATTCACGAGTGAGCTTAGTAGAGTCTGGGGGATCGGTACGGAGACGTCTGTACTTATATCCCAGAGGCTATGAAGCTTAGGAACAAATTTCACTTCTATTCTTCTCTGTCGTGCAATTTTATTTCCTCAATACTGATTGAACTCTTCTACTCTTATCTCTCGCAGATGGCGAGAACACGTACCGCATCTTCAGCTGAGCAGCAGCCAGAGCCTCCAGTAGCAGCTCCTATAAGGGGCAGAGGTCGAGGCCGAAGCCGTGCTAGAGGCTAAGGCAGGAGCAGGGCTCAGCCTAGAGCCCGAGCAGCAGCCCAAGCAGTGGAGCCTTAGGTAGAGTTTGACGAGGAGGTTCCAGCCGAAACTGTTCCTGTCGGGCCAGCTCAGGTCCCGGAGGGTTCATTGCCACCCCAATGCTTTAGGATGCTTTGGTTCGTTTGGTGGGGCTTATGGAGAGTGTGGCCCAGATTGGCGCATTTCCCATGGCACCAGCTGTCTCTCAGGCTGGAGGAGGAGCCCAGACTCTTGCTACTCACACTCCGGAGTAGATGGCTCCCCAGTATCAGACTCTAGCCGCTCATCCAGTCAGAGTAGTCCAACCGGTTGTTGCGGCACAGACCAGTGATAGGTCAGCTATTCTGAGGCTTTGTGGATATTGGACAGGTTTGCCAAGCTCTTCCCAGTTCACTTCAGTGGTGCTACTTCAGAGGATCCCCAGGAGTATCTTGACAGCTGTCATGAGGTGCTACGGAACATGGGTATAGTTGAGACAAATGGGGTCGACTTTGCTGCATTCTAGATGACTGGTTCCGCCAAAAAATTATGGAGGGATTATTTGTTGACCAGACCAGCTGGGTCACCTACTCTTACTTGGGACCGGCTCTCTCAGCTCTTCCTAGAGAAGTTTCTGCACATCACATTGAGAGAGGAGCAATGCCGTCAGTTCGAGCGTCTCCAGCAGGGCAGTATGACTGTTACTCAGTATGAGACCCATTTTGTGGATTTGGCCCGTCATGCTCTTTTTTTGCTTCCTACCGAGAGAGAGAGAGAGAGAGAGAGAGAGAGAGAGAGAGAGAGAGAGAGAGAGAGAGAGAGAGAGAGAGAGAGAGAGAGGGTGAGGAGGTTTATTGACGGACTTACTTAGCCTATAAGATTGCAGATTTCTAAGGAGACTTGGAGTTAGATTTCTTTTCAGGCGGCTGCCAATGTTGCCAGGCGAGTCGAGATGGTTCTTTCACAGGGAGGTCAGGGGTCTAACAAGAGACCTCGTCATTCCGGTGGGTTCAGCGGTGCCTTATCTGGAGGTAGGGGTACTTTTGGTAGGGGCCATCCTCCCAGGCCATTTCATTCAGCGCTTCGGGAATCCCACAGTGCTTTAGGGAGTCGTGGTCGTTATGTGCCTCATTCTGGACGGCCAGCCTATAGTGCACCACCAGCTCCTATCAGTGCACGGTCATCCGTCCCATTCGGGTCAGTCTCAGTTTCCACAGCCACAGTACCAGGATGGATGTTTCGAGTGTGGTGGTTCTGGGCATATTAGGAGGACCTGTCTGAGATTATTGAGCGTCCCGCCATAGCATAAGGGTTTTTGTGCCATGGTTTCGGCACCAGTTGCTGCACCGCCTGCTCAGCCAGCTAGAGGCAGGGTTCAGGCAGCCAAAGGTAGAGGCCAGACTGTTAGAGGTGAAGGTCAGGCTGTTAGAGGTGGAGGCCAGCCAGCTAGAGGTCATCCCAGGGACGTGGTTCAAAGTGGTGGGCCCCAGCCCCGATGTTATGCTTTTCTAGCCATGCCTGAGGCTGAGTCATCCGATGTTGTTATTACAGGTACTGTTTCAATTTGCAGTAGAGATGCTTCAGTTTTATTTGATCCGAGATGTATTTACTCTTATGTGTCATCCTATTTTGCTTTATATTTGGTTGTGCCTCGTGATTCTTTGAGTGCTCCTGTGTATGTGTCCATACCTGTGGGGGATGCTATTATTGTAGATCGTGTTTATCATTCATGTGTGGTCACCATTGGGGGTCTTGAGACTCGTGTAGATCTTCTACTTCTCGATATGGTCGATTTTGATGTCATTTTGGGTATGGATCGGCTATCACCTTATCATGCTATATTGGATTGTCACGCCAAGAAGGTGACCTTATCCTTGCCGGGGTTGCCTAGATTAGAGTGGAGAGGGACTCCTAGACATTCTACCAATAGGGTTATATCTTATATGAAGGCTCGGTGTATGGTCGAGAAGAGGTGTCTAGTGTATTTGGCTTATGTCCGCGATTCTAGTGCGGAGGTTCCTTCCATGGATTCAGTGCCAGTATTTTGTGAGTTTCCAGATATTTTTCCTGCAGACCTGCCGGGGATGCCACCCGATAGGGATATTGATTTCTATTTTGATTTGGCTCTGGGCACCCAGCGCATTTCCATTCCGCCATACCATATGACCACGCCAGAGTTGAAAGAATTGAACGAACAGTTGCATGATTTACTTGATAAGGGCTTCATTAGACCTAGTGTCTCGCCCTGGGTTGCACATGTGTTGTTTGTGAAGAAGAAAGATGGATCGATGAGGATGTGTATAGATTATCGGCAGTTGAACCAAGTCACCATCAAGAACAAGTATCCACTACCGAGGATTGATGATTTATTTGATCAGCTTCAGGGTGCCAAGATGTTTTCGAAGATTGATTTGAGATCTGGCTATCATCAGTTAAGGATTAGGGCATCCGATGTCCCTAAGACAGCTTTTCGGACTCGGTACGGGCATTTTGAGTTTCTAGTGTTGTCCTTTGGGTTGACAAATGCCTCCGCAACATTCATGGATTTGATTAAACAAGTGTTCAAGCATTATTTGTACTCCTTTGTGATCGTGTTTATTGATGATATCTTGACCTACTCCCGCAGTCGAGAGGAGCATGAGCAGTATCTCAGGATTGTACTTCAGACTCTGAGAACCAACCAGTTGTATGCTAAATTTTCAAAGTGCGAGTTTTGGTTGGATTCAATCACTTTCTTGGGGCACGTTATATCAGCAGAGGGAATTCAGGTAGATCCTAAGAAGATTGAGGCAGTTCAGAACTAGCCTAGACACACTTCAGCTACGGAGATCAGGAGTATCTTGGGTTTGGCGGGCTATTACCGCGGATTTGTAGAGGGGTTTTCATATATAGGATCCCCGTTGACCAGGTTGACCCAAAAGGGTGCCCTGTTTAGATGGTCAGACGAGTGTGAGGCGAGCTTTCAGAAGCTCAAAACTGCATTGACTACAGCACCGGTGTTGGTATTGCCCACAGGTTCAGGATCTTATACGGTATATTGTAATGCGTCCCGTGTTGGGCTCAGTGTGGTATTGATGCTGGAGGGCAGGGTGACTTCGTATGCGTCGCGGCAGTTGAAGGTTTATGAGAAGAATTACCCTATCCATAACTTATAGTTGACAGTCATTGTTCATGCGCTGAAGATTTGGAGGCACTATCTTTACGGCATGTCGTGTGAGGTCTTCACGGATCATCGAAGCCTTCAGTATTTGTTCAAGCAAAAGGATCTCAATTTGAGGCAGAGGAGGTGGTTGTAGCTATTGAAAGTCTATGTTATCACAGTCTTGTATCATCCCGGGAAGGCCAATGTAGTGGCCGACGCATTGAGTAGAAACGCAGTGAGTATGGGCAGCCTTGCGTTCATTCCAGTCAGTGAGAGGTCGCTTGCATCAGATGTTCAAACTTTGGCCAACCAGCTTGTGAGGTTGGATATTTAAGAGCCCAGCCGTGTTTTAGCTTGTACAGTCGCTCGTTCTTCCTTATTTGAGCGTATCAGAGATCGGCAGTATGACGACCTTCATTTGTTGGTCCTTAGGGACACAGAGTGACACGGTGGTGCCAAACATGTTACTATTGGAGAGGGCGGAGTCTTGAGGATGCAGGGTCGTGTTTGTGTGCCTAATGTGGACGGACTTCGTTAGTTGATTCTTGAGGAGGCCTAAAGTTCCCGGTATTCTATTCACTCGGGTGCCGTCAAGATGTATCAGGACTTGTGGCAGCATTATTGGTGGAGGAGGATGAAGAAGGATATAGTTGCTTATATAGCTCAGTGCCTGAATTGTCAGCAAGTGAAGTATGAGCATCAGATACCTGGTGGTTTGCTTCAGCAGATTAGAGATTCCTGAGTGGAAGTGGGAGTGTATCACTAAGGACTTCGTTGTTGGACTCCCACGGACTCGGAGGAAGTTCGATGCCATTTGGGTCATTGCGGACAGGCTGACTAAGTCAGTGCATTTCATTCCTATGGCAGTTACATATTCTTCAGAGCGGTTGGCAGAGATTTACATCCCGAGATCATCCGTCTTCACGGTGTGCCCATGTCTACCATTCTGATCAAGGTACGCCGTTCACCTCGCACTTCTAGAGGGCAGTACAGCATGAGTTGGGCACGCGGGTTGAGTTGAGCACAACGTTTCATCCTCAGATGGATGGACACTCCGAGCAGACTATTCAGATCTTGGAAGGTATGCTTCGCGCATGTGTTATAGACTTCGGAGGATCCTGGGATCAGTTCTTGCCCCTTGCAAAGTTTGCCTACAACAACAACTACCAGTCGAGCATTCAGATGGCTCTCTATGAGGCATTATACGGTAGGCGGTGCCGGTCACCAGTTGGCTTGTTCGAGCCAGGGGAGGCTTGATTGCTGGGTACAGATCTAGTACAGGATGCCTTGGATAAGGTCAAGGTTATTCAGGATCGACTTCGCATAGCTCAGTCCAGGCAGAAGAGTTATGCCGACCGTCGAGTTCGTGATGTCGCATTCATGGTCGGGGAGAGAGTGTTGCTCCGGGTATCACCCATGAAGGGTGTCATAAGGTTCGAAAAGAATGGGCAAGCTGAGCCCTAGGTATATTGGACCTTTTGAGATTCTCGAGAGAGTGGGAGAGGTGGATTACAGTCTTGCGTTGCCACCGGGGTTATCAGTAGTTCATCCGGTGTTCCATGTGTCCATGCTCTGGAAGTATCACGGTGATCCGTCCCACGTGTTAGATTTCATCTCTGTCCAGTTGGACAAGGATTTGACTTACGAGGAGGAGCCGGTGGCTATTCTAGCCCGGCAGGTTTGACAACTGAGGTCTAAGAGTTATCCTTCAGTTCGAGTGTAGTGGAGAGGTCAGCCCGAGTCCGAGTCAGACATGCGGAGTAGATATCCCCATCTTTTCCCCAATTCAGGTACTTTTCTATGTCCGTTCGAGGACGAATGATTGTTTTAGAGGTGGAGAAAGTGATGACTCGATAGGTCATCTCATGTTTTAAAACCTAATTCTGTGATCCGAAGCCTTAAAAATCATGTTTTAGCCATTCTCGATTTATGTGCATAGTCCGGGCGTGTTTTCGGAAGGCTTTTATGTTAAAAACTGTGAAAAATATAAAAACTTTCTTTGAAAATCATTTGAGTTGACTTTGGTCAACGTTTTGAATAAACGGACCCGAATTCGTATTTTGATAGTTCGGTGGGGCCGTATCGTGATTTGGGACTTGAGCGTATGCCCAAAATCGAATTCGGAAGTCCCTAACCCGAGAGATCGGACTTTGTCAAAATTTGAAAGTTAAAGGCTTAATGAATTTGAAATGTTTGACCAAAGTTTGACTTTTTGGATAACGGGTTCGTATTTTGGTTCCGGAATTCGGTATAGGTCCAATACCATATTTGTGACTTGTCTGTGAACTTTGATGAAAAATAGAGCTGGTTTGACGTGATTCGGACGTCCGGTTGTGAAAATAAAAGTTTCCAAGTTTTCTTGAAAATTTCATTCAATTTGGTGTTCAATTAGTAGTTCTAGGTGTTATTTTGGCGATTTGATCATGCGAGCAAGTTCATATGATATTGTAGGACTTGTGTGCATGTTCGGTTTGGAACCCCGAGGGCTCGGGTGAGTTGCGGATAGGCTACAGAGTGTTTTGAACTTAGAAATCATAGTAGATGGTGTATCAAATCTGTAGACTTCATATTTGCTAGGTCTGGCTCGCAAATGCGAGCCTCGCATTTGCGAAGAGGCCATCGCATTTGCGAGCAGTGGGCTGGGGGAGGACCTTCGCATTTGTGAAGTTTTGATCGCATTTGCGATCCTGGCCGTCCGCATTTGCGAACGCTGGTTCGCATTTGCGAAGGCAGCAGGCTCAGTTCATTCTTTGCATTTGCGAAGTCTTATTCGCAATTGCGGGGTTCACATTTGCAATCCCCAGGTCGCAAATGCGATACCTGCAACTGATCAAATAGTTAGAAAAACGGGATTTTCACTCATTCTTCAAATTTCAAACTCAAGAACCCTAGAGTCGATTTTCCTAAGAACTTTTCTTCCCCAAAACATTGGTAAGTGATTCTAAACTAGTTTCTTTCAATATTTCACTACTTTTCCTAAGATTTCAACCTAAAATCTAGAGTTTTCATGGTAGAAATTGGGGGGTTTTGGTAGAATTAGGGATTTTTGCATAATTGGAATTTAGACCTCGAATTGAGGTCGGATTTCGAAATAAATTATATAATCGGGCTCGGAGGTGAATGGATGGATGGATTTTGGTCTGAACCTCGGGTTTTGACCAAGCGGGCCCGGGGTCAATTTTTGACTTTTTGGGGGAAAGATTGGGAAATCTAAATTTATGCATTGTAATTGATTTCTTTAGCAATATTTGATATTATTGAGTCGTTTGTGGATAGATACGAGTGGTTTGGAGATGGATTCTAGAGGAAAAGCGGTAATTGAGCATTGAGTGGCCTTTGAAGCGAGGTAAGTGTTGTGTCTAACCTTGACTTGAGAGAATTAGGAACCCTCAGACTATTTGCTATGTGAAATTCATGTGAGCGGCGTATAGGTGAGGTGACGAGTACTTATGCACCGCCAATTTATCTGTTTTCCCTGTTTCTCCCGTTTTTCTCATATTACCTCTTTCCCTGTCTTAATTGTTATATACTCTACTTGTGTTCCCATGCCTAATTGCTACGTGTTAGACCTTGTTTCCTCCGGTTAATGATATTAGTTCTTCCATAGTTTCATTATTTCCTGTTATTTGCTTAATCTGGTTTACCGGTTCCTTTCTGTTGTAGATTCTGAATTGGTCTCACTGTGTAGTATTACTTATGTGGATTTTCATGATGTACAAGTTACCTATTTGTTTCGGTTTGGAGTTTAAGTATAGTGAAGGGTTTCTGTGATTTAAATTGTGAAATTTCTATACATATTGAGTAATTAATATTGATATGGTGGGATCAGGTTGCATGCCGCAACAAGAGGAATAAGGGTGATATATTGAGGTAGAATAAGGGTGAATTTATACTGTACGGTGGGAACGAGTTGCATGTCGCAACATGTGTAATAAGGGTGGATTGTTTGGTGGAATAAGGGTGAACTATGATTGTGTTATTGTGATATGGTCAAATCGGGTTAAGCACCGTAACAACCTATGTGTTTATGTTTCCCTGAGCTGTGTTAGTCTTAGGTATTCTCTTTTGCACTTAAGGATTGGTAATTTCTGAACACTGTCGATATATCTCCGAGAGTTGTTGTATTTCTTGCAATTTACTGCTTTTCTTCTATTCTGCATTTCCTATTCTGCTTTTATTATATATATTGCATACAGGTTGTAGTGTGAGTGACCCGCCTTAGCCTCGTCACTACTTCGTCGAGGTTAGGCTCGGCACTTATCAGTACATGGGGTCGGTTGTACTGATACTGCACTCCGTACTTCCTGTGCAAATTTTGGTGTTGGACCGAGCTGATCGTGAGGTTAGCTGCTGGATTCATCCGACAACATACCCAAGGTAGATCTGTCAGCGTCTGCAGACACTGGAGTCCCCTTCTAGCCATTGTATTTTGTTATTTCTTTCCTTTCGAAAACAATTGTATTTATTTCAGACATTTACTTGTAGAAAAATCTTAGAAGTTCGTGAATTGTGACTCCAGATCCGGGTAGTAGTATATATATATTGAGGTTTTTATATATTTACGCACTTATTTTAAACTCGTTATAGCTTATTTGCTGTTATTTACTAAAATATTTAAGAAGTGGCTTAATGATTCTCTAATGTTGGCTTGCCTAGCAAGTGAAATGTTAGGCGCCATCACGATCTCGACGGTGGGAATTCAGGGTCGTGACAGGGTCATTGTGGACAGGTTGACCAAGTCAGCACATTTCATTCCAGTAGCTGTTACCTATTCTTCAAAGCGGTTAGCGGAGATATACATCCGTGAGATTGTATGCCTTCACGGTGTGCTCGTGTCTATTATTTCAGATCGAGGTACGCGGTTCACTTCGCACTTCTGGAGGGCTCTACAATGTGAGTTAGGAACGCTGATTGAGTTGAGTACAACATTTCATCCTCAGAAAGACGGACAATCAGAGTACTATTCAAATATTGGAAGATATGTTTCGCGCTTGTGTTATAGACTTTGGAGATTCTTGGGATCATTTTTTTCCACTTGCGGAGTTTGCATTTAATAATGACTATAAGTCGAGCATTTAGATGGCTCCATATCAACCACGGGAGACGGTGTCGTTCGCCTGTTAGCTGGTTTGAATTGGGAGAGGCTCGGTTGTTGTGCACCGATTTGGTGCAGGATGCCTTGGATAAGGTCAAGATTATTCGGGATCGAATTCGCACGACTCAGTCTAGGAAAAAGAGTTATGCCGACCGTAAATTTCATGATATTGAATTCATGGTGGGAGAAAGAGTATTGCTCTGGGTTTCACCTATGAAGGGTGTAATGAGATTCAGATAGAAGGGCAAATTGAGCCCTAGGTATATTGGACCCTTTGAATTTCTTGAAAGGGTGGGTGAAGTAGCTTACATGCTTGCATTACCACCTATTTTATCAGCGGTTCATTCGGTGTTCCATGTATCTATGCTCCGAAAATATCATGGTGATTCGCCCCATGTGTTAGATTTCATCTCAGTCCAATTGGATAAGGATTTGACTTATGAAGAGGAGCCGGTAGCTATTCTAGCCCGGCAGGTCCGACAGTTGAGGTCTAAGACTTATCCATAAGTTCGAGTGCAACAAAGAGGTCAGCCGGTAGAAGCATCTACCTGGGAGTCCGAGTCGGACATGCGGAGTAAATATCCACACCTTTTCACTAGCTCATTTACTTTTCTAATTCCGTTCGAGGACGAACATTTGTTTTAGAGGTAGAGAATGTGATGACCCAAAATGTCATCTTTAATTTAAACATTCATTTATGTATTCTATGACCTCGAAAAGCACTATTCATCATTCTTCGAATTGCGTGCGCAATCCGAATAATTTTTCGAAAAGTTTTTATATGGCAAATTGATTAAAATATGAAATAAAGCTTTAAAACTCAACCGAGTTGACTTCGGTCAACATTTTGAGCAAACCTACCCGAATAAGTGTTTTGACAGTTCCAGTAGGTCCGTATCGTGATTTGAGACTTGGGCGTATGCCCGAAATCGAATTCAGAGGTCCCTAGCTCAAATTATCGCTATTTAACGGAAACTAGAAATGTAAAGGCTAAAGATTTCCAAAGTTTGACCGCGGAGTTGACTTTATTGATATTGGACTCGGATTGAGATTTCGAAAATTGGAATAGCTCTGTTATGTCATTTATTACTTGTGTGCCAAATTTGAAGTCATTTCGGATTCATTTAACATGTTTCGGCACAAGTTTTGTAAATTGAAAAGTTTGAATCTCATAAGTCCCAATCGAGGTGTGAATTATAATTTCAATGTTGTTTGACATGATTTGAAACCTCGAGTAAGTCCGTATTATGTTTCGGGACATGTTGGAATATCCGGACGAGATCTTGAGGGGCTCGGGTGAGTTTCGGGGTGATTTCAGACCATTTCTAGGCCATTTTTAGCTGCTGGTTTTTGGCTACAACAGTGTGTTATGCGATAGCGGGTAATTGTCCGCGATCGCGATGAGTAAAATGGGAGAAATTGACTAGTGTTTCACGATCGCGGATGACCTTTCGCGATCGCGTAGAGGAAACTTCTGCTACATTGACCCGACTTTGGAAGCTTATATCTCGCAATCTTTAAGGAATTTGGAGATTATCCAAAAATGAAAGTTGTAGCCCTTTGTGTGTAGTTTTAATAAAAGTAAACCATTTGGCATTTGGAGTTATGTACAAAAAGTTATGGTTGGTATATTATAGGCTGTCCGGGAAGATATTTGGAAATCGCGAAGAAGAAATTTATGTTGCATAGGGGTGATTTTGGAAGCTTATATCTCAGAATCTATAAGGAATTAGGAGATGACCAAAACATAAAAGTTGTAGATATTATTGTCTAGTTTTTAGAAAGATAAACCATTTGTTATTTAGAAGAGTTGTCTGGAAGAGTTGGAGACGGCTATTGGAAAAATTGTGTTTCGCGATCGCGGGAGTTTGGCCGCGATCGCATAGGGTAAATGACCGGGCAACAGAACTTAAATTCTGAAAATGGGATTTCGTCCTATTTTTCACTTCTCACGATTTTGAGCTCGGGTAAGACGATTGTTTGGCAATTTTTACGGGAAAATATTGGAGTAAGTATTCCTTATCCTATATTGATTATATTTCATGATTCCATACTCATTTACATCATGAATCCGTGAATTTATGAAAGAAAAATCAGATTTTTATAAAATCTTCTAAGAATATAAAATGAAGATTTGAAGGTCAATCCGATGTCGGAATTCGATAATTTTTGTATGGTTGAACTCGTACCGGAATGGATGTTCATATTTTGTGAGTTTTTTGGGGATTCGAGACGTGGGTCCCACTGTCAATTTTGAAAATGAATTTTAGATTTTAATCCGAAAAATTAGTAAATTCAAATGGAATTAATTCTCACGATTTGTATTGAGTATATTGAATTGTTTATGACTAGATTTGAGAATTTCGGACATTTCGCGAGGTAAAGGTTTATTGGAATCTTGAATTTGGTTGCAAAGCAAGGTAAATGTCATGGTTAACCTTGAATTGAGGAAGTAAGACTTATTTGTCTATTTGCTACGTGATTTAATATGCGAGTATAACGTATATGTGAGGTGACGAGTACTTATGCGTTGTGGTTGAGTGAATGTATGCGGGTGAAATTTATTTATTGTGAATAATTGCCTATTCCTGCTTAAGTTTATTATTGATTATTTGATCATTATTCGTGAAATTATTATTCATTTATTTATTGTTGAATATTTTGGAAGGTGAAGTTGGTATTCTGGTATTGAATTGATTGATAAGTGTATATCCCCACATTTAAATACTCTTCCAAATTTATATTATTATTTTTATGGTAAGAAAGAGTGTAAAAGCACGAAGGGTGATGCCGTGCCATTTTTATTATTTATACTATCATTGTCATGGTGAGAAAGAGTGTAAAAGCACGAAGGGTGTTTTCGTTCCATTTGTGAGTGTAAAAGCATGAAGGGTGATACCGTGTCATTTTCAGAGAGTGTAAAAGCACGAAGGGTGATGCCTTGTCAAAAGAGAGTTAAATCACAAAGGGTGATGCAGTGCCAATTATTATTGTTTATTTATCAGTTTATAGGAGGAATGAGAGTAAAAGCACGAACGGTGGTGCCGTTCCATTTTCATATCATCAGTCGCTCATTTTATTGTTGAGGAATTATTTGGCTGCTAAGTGATAATTCTCCTCCTGAGATTATTATATCAACCCCCTTCGCATGTTCTCTCCCAAATTTATAAAGTGTTATTTATTATTTTATTGTTGCTTCATATTTTTATATACTTGTACATGTTGTTTAAGTACGTGTCCTGTCATAGCCTCGTCACTACTTCGTCGAGGTTAGGCTCGACACTTACGGAGTACATGGGGTCGGTTGTACTCATACTACACTCTGCACTTCTTGTGCAAATTTTGGAGTTGATTCCAGTAGCGTACCATAGATATGCTCGGATTCATCTACTCAGAGGAGACTTTAAGTTAAAACCAAACTAAACCAAACTAATTATGGTCGGGGTTTTTTTCCAATACCAAACCAAATCAAACCAAACCACAATCAAAATTTTGTTTTTCCGGTTTGACTCAAATTATCGGTTTGGTGTGGTTTATCGGTTTTCTTTTTACATGCTTGTACTGCTAATGAAGAAATTTGTCTTGTGAGTGGAAACTCTATATGTTTTTCATCATTTTGATTTTTGATTTTACTAGGTAACAAATTATGGGAGAAGGTGGTCTTCTAGATGATTACATTAATTTGATTTAGACATGGAAGTAATATAATTGGCATGGTGCAATTATATTACTTTAAAGGGGACTAGCTAGTCTCGCACACATAAGAGATTTGAGACATGATTTGCAAAATTTTGTTACTATCATTCCTTCCGTGTTGGAATCATTAAAGTGAAAGATTGCGTTCAGAATTACTTGTAGAGCCATGGCTAGACCAATAATGATCAAGAGAAATTAAACTCCTATATATGACGCCCCTTAATTATAAATAAAGCTACCATTTTCTCTCCTTCTCTAACTTCCTCCAATCCTATCCATGGCTTACATGATCCTTTTCAAGGTAGCCATCACCATTTTAAGTATTACTTTTAACAGAGTTTCTGCGTCTGATCCAGATCCACTCCAGGATGTTTGTGTCGCTGATTATAACTCATGTTAGTATTTTTTTCAATAATCAATTTCTTATCATCCCATGCATTTTCTCCATGGTTTTACTTATACTAACAAACAGTTATGTTTTTCATTAATAGAGAATTAATGTATGTCTCTTTTCTCAATGTTTATTGCTTCTACCAATTATACAACTTCCTCATCTATCAAAATTATTTTCTTATGTAAATATAAAAATTAGTATAAGCAAAAAGTCTAACTAGTTTAAAGCATCTTTGGAGCAATTTAACATGCAAACGACACACACATATTGTAATGCTGATTATTCATATTTAATTACTCATATAAACTTTATTAATATATATACATGAAACAGCTATAACGGTGAACGGATTTTCATGCAAAAGGAACTTTACATTCACTCCAGAAGATTTCGCATCAATGGGAATTGCACAACCAGGAGAACCTAATATTTTTGGCACTCGAGTAGCTGTAGCCAACATTTATAACATGCCTGGCCTTAACACACAGGGTGTATCAATGGCTCGAATAGACTTTGAACGTGATGGTTTAAACCCGCCGCATACTCACCCTCGAGCCACTGAAATTATATTCGTAAAAGAGGGTACATTAGTTGCTGGATTCATCACCACGGACAATGTTTTTGTTAACAAGTTGATCACAAAGGGAGAAGTCTTTGTTTTCCCAAGAGGGCTCATCCATTTCCAGTTTAATGTTGGCAGAGGTAACGCAACTATTATTGTGGCCTTTAACAGCCAAAATCCTGGTGTTCAGCTTATTGCACTTTCCATGTTTGCGAGTAGACCTCAAATTCCAGAAGAAGTTGTGGCCAGGGCATTTCAAACTAGTGTTGAGGAAGTTCGGGCGATAAGAGCAAGGCTTGCATTACTTACTGCAGGCTTAGCTTCAGGCTGCCAATGGGATGACCGCAATATGCACTCACAATATGATAAACGTGACGACCGTAATATGCACTCACAATATGTTAAATATGACGACCGCAACATGCACTCATGATATAATAAACGTGACGATCATAATATGTACTCACGATATGGTATTATGTAATGACTTCAAATTATATTATAATCATAATAATAAATAAATGGTGGATATATATGAATAATTTCACAGCTTTTGCTTTTGATTTTGATTTCTCAGAATGCATCTTTAATTTGGTGTCTTTTAAATAACGAACTAAATTTCGGTGACTCTTAATGTCTTTTGTTATCCTTTTGGGTAAACAGAATACTTTGAACAATTACTAATTCCAGTTTAAGCTCAAAGAAGACTTGGGTAAAATCTTTTCCGTACTCTAAAATCATTGAATTTCTCAAATTCTCCAGAAAGTATATGTTAAGGGGTCGTTTGGCTCACATGTTAGTTATGTGATGATTAATTATAATGCATGATTGTTTACATCGTGATTAATAAGAATTTAAGACATTGTTGTACATGATTATTTTGTGCAGTAATGATTATTTTTTCCGATATTATTTTTCTTATTATGCGATCAATTAAACATTGTACTATTTTATACGAGGTTTTATTCTAAGACTAATATTCATATACCATCATCCAAACAACCCTAATGAATTAAATCAATCAAAATCTCTACGCACTGGAAACTAATATTCATAAATAAAAACCTAGAAAGGTAAGGAACGCATAAACAATTTATATATTTATATCTATTTATCAATCTATACTGAAAGTATAAAAAGGTAGGGGAGAGGGATGAATTGTAGCCAAATTAAAAACTTAGTCGACTTAAAGAGGAATCAGTCGACTAAACTTTTCCAGCAGGTTTGATTTGCAGAAGAAGTAAGTTGAGACTTTAAACAAATATCTCAACAATTTAACATGATATATGCTCAGATACCAATTGTTGGAACCAAAAATACTTTAACCCAAGACCTACCATGTCAAATCATCAAGAATAAAATTGAATACGGAAGCGTACCTGAATCCATGGGAATGAATGAAACTTGTCGTCTTGTGTTAACGGTTTTTCAAACCAACACATAAGTTGTTCTATTCTTTCCAACGATGGGATGCTAGAAAGAAAACCCTACGTTGGATTTGGAGACCATAACTAGGGGTTGGCATTTGGTACTTCGGTACTGTAATAACCCGGCCGGTCGTTTCGAGAGTTGTAGTCTCGTTCCCCTATTTACTACTCCTTTTGTGTTGTATAGCTATTATATTACTTATCGTGTTAGTTGGTTCAGGTCCGGAGAGCTTTCGGAATGAATTGAGACACTTAGTCTCATAATGAAAAGCTTAAGTTGGACAAGTTGACCGGATATTGACTTATGTGTAAATGACACCAGATTTGTATTTTGATGGTTCCGTTAGCTCCGTTAGGTGATTTTGGACTTAGGAGCGTGTCCGGATTGTGATTTGGAGGTCTGTAGTTGAATTAGGCTTGAAATGACGAAAGTTGAATTTGTGAAAAGTTTGATCGGGAGTGGACTTTTTGATATCGGGGTCGGATTCCGATTCCGGAAGTTGGAGTAGGTCCGTGGTGTCATTTGTGACTTGTGTGCAAAAAGATATTGTTTGAGGAGATTTGAGGGTTCGACTAAGTTCGTATGATATTTTAAAGACTTGTTGGTATGTTTGGTTGAGGTCCTAGGGACCTCGGGTTGATTTCGGATGATTTTCGAAACGAGGTTTGAAGTTGAAGAGTTGCTGAAGATTTGCAACTGCCGGTGTAATTGCACCTGCGGATTGGGAACCGCAGATGCGAGCTCGCAGAAGTGAGAAAGGGACTGCAGAAGCGGTCAAGAAGGAAGCTGGCAGAGTTTGCAGGTGCGAGGTCCTTTCCGCACCTGCGTGTCCGCATATGCAGGTATTAGATCGCAGAAGCGCATGGTCGCTTGGTGAGGTAGCTTCACAGAAGCGGATGGCCCGTCGCAGAAGTATGTCCGCAGAAGTGGATTGGGCACCGCAGAAGCGTAAAAGGCCGCAGAAGCGGTCAAGTGAACCGCATAAGCGGTTTTGCTGGGCATAATTAAAATCATAAGGGTTCACAATTTTCTTCATTTTCAAACATTTTGAGCTCGGACTAGGGCGATTTTTGTGAGGGTTTTCGAGGGAATTCTTGAGATAAGTCCCTTGTGCTTGTTTTTGATCAATAATCTTGTATCCCCATTAATTTTCCACCTAGTTTGGGTGTTTATGAGGTGTAATTTAGGAGTTTGAGGCTAGGGATTTGGAGAGTTGATTTGGGGGATTTGGGTAACGATTGGGTGTTGGATTTTGATAGAAATTGTATGGTTGGACTCGTGATTAAATGGGCTTGCGGACTTTTTGAGTTTTGTTGGATTCCGAGACATGGGCCCGGGGGCGGTTTTGAACCAATTTCGAATTTTTGAGTTATAACTTAGTAATTTCTTGTGGAATTGATTCGTTTAACCCGTGTTGATTGTATTGTACTATTTGTGGCTAGATTCGGGTCATTAGGAGATCAATTTACGAGGCAAAGGCGTATTGGAGTAGGGATTTTCTCGGATTGAGGTAAGTAACACTTCTAAACTTGGCTCTGAGAGTTCGAAACCCCGAAATATGTGTTATATGATTGGTGTTGAGGTGAAGCACATGCCATGTTACGGGCGTGCCAGCGTGCACCGTGAGAATTGTGGCCTGGTTGATTTCATGGCACTGTATAGTGGACTTATATTATTGATGTCCGTGTTTTTATTATGTGATAAAGTAATTAAGCTGCTAAATATGCTAGAGATCATGTCTAGGCTATATACCGGTACTGTTGGGACCCATAGCGGTCGTTTCTTGCTGTTATCTTAATGATTTTATTGATATTTCATACTCACTCATATTCATTCATTTCACATCATATCTCAAGCTTTGTTGTTATTTATTGATGCATCATATCATTATTTTCGGGCTAGTTTCATTGACATGGTGAGCCGGTGAGAGAGACTGGAGAGAGTGATGACTGAGTGAGGTCGAGGGCCTGACTATGAGTGACATTTATGGGATCGGGTTGCACGCCGTAGTGGTTATACTGATTTATGATAGCGCTTGGGTTGAAGGAGCCTATCCGGAGTCTGCACATACCCCCAGTGAGCGCGGTTGATTATATTGAGGGATGGATCTTCCCTGAATTAGCAGCAGCCAAGCAATGTTGATGTTGCAATTTTTGAGAGAAATCTAGGGTTAGAAAATAGAAAAGGGAAATGAGGTAAGTAGAAGAAGGCGAGAAGCTACTTCCTGTAAGTTTCTAAGCCTAAGGAGTCTGCTAGGCACGCTAAGGGATTAGCGAATTAGGATTTAGGGGGCTTCGGGTGTTGGGCTTACGCTTATTGAGTTGGAAAATAGAAAAAGATGTGGGCTTGGACTTAAATATTTCGGTATTTCGGTATACCGAAATATCAAAAACTCAATACCGAATACAGTACTGAAACACCGCAATTTCTGTACCGAAGTATACCGAAATACCGAAAAACTCTATATCGAAATACCAAATTAATTCGGTTCGGATTCGATTTCGGCTTTTTGGATTTTATGCCCACCCCTAACCATAACCCTATTAATAGGTGCACAAGTTTATGTATTTCTAATATAGCCCATCATCAAATTAGAAACTACATCCGTGTATCTACACATAAGACCCCGTACTTTACAAGATATCTAATAGACTCATTTAACTTTAAAATCTTAGCAGATTACTTTTAATTTGGGTCAACCTTTTAATGATAGCAACCAACATATGATTATTCTTAATACAATATATGTGCAAGTCCATAAAAAGTTCAAGTCTAATTGAGACTAACTTTGGACCAATTTAATATTCACCCCCACCCTCCCCCCTCCCCAAACCACACACATATCAATATGTATATGTTATTATCAAGCACTTATATCATTTCTAAACACTTGTTTTGCCATATGGATAATGTAAAATATTTTTTCACAAGCAGTCTATATTAACCTATTGTAGTAGCCAGGTACAACCTACTTTATTTTCTAGTTTACTAATCTCACTTTTTGTGGATTGACTTATAGTCTTCTATATTGAATCTTTTATTTATATCATAATGCTGATTATTCATATTTAATAACTCATATAACCTTTTTTTAATATATACGTGAAACCGTTATAACGGTGAACAAATTTTCATGCAAAGGGAAATTTACATTCACGCTAGAAGATTTTGCATCAATGGGAATCACACAACCAGGAGAACGCAATATTTTTGGCAGTCGAGTCGGTGTAGCCAACGTTTTCAACATGCCTGGCCTTAGCACACAGGGTGTATCAATGAATCGAGTAGACTTTGAACGTGATGGTTTAAACCCCCCCACACACTCACCCTCGAGCCACTGAAATTATATTCGTAAAAGAGGGTACATTAGTTGCTGGATTCATTACTACAGACAATGTTTTTGTTAACAAGTTGATCACAAAGGGAGAAGTCTTTATTTTCCCAAGAGGTCTCATCCATTTCCAGTTTAATGTTGGCAGAGGTAACACAACTATTATTTTGTCCTTCAACAGCCAAAATCCTGGTGTTCTGCTTATTGCAATTTCCATGTTTGCGAGTAGATCTCAAATTCCAGAAGAAGTTGTGGCTAGGGCTTTTCGAACTAGTGTTGAGGAAGTTTGGGCGATAAGGGCAAGACTTGCACTACCTACTGCAGGCTTACCTTCAGGCCACCAATGGGACGACCGCAATATGCACTCACAATATGATAAACGTGATCAAGCTAGACATGGCCAAGGCGTATGATAGGATGAATTGGTCTTGCCTTATCTCGGTACTTAGAAGATTTGGTTTTTTAGAGGGTTGGATTGATCTCATCTAGAAGCTTATATCAGATGTTTGGTACTCAGTGATTATCAATGGCAAGTGAATGGGATTTTTCACTTCAGCTCAGGGTCTTAAACAGAGTGATCCTCTTTCACCATCCTTATTCATATTAGGTGCTAAAGTGTTGAGCAGGATGTTAAATAACCTCTTGCAACACAATAACCATTTTACCTCATTTTCTATGAGTATAAAGGGTCCTTATATTAATTATCTTGCCTATACAAATGATATTATAATCTTTAGTAGTGGGAATAGTAAGTCTTTGAGGCTGATTATGAAGCAAATTCATAAGTATGAGAAGAGCTCTGGTCAGAGAGTTAATGTAGACAAAATAAATTTCTTAACCTCTCCTAAAGCAGGTGCTTGCAGAATCAATAGGATCATTGGTGTCCACAAGTTTTAAGAACAAGGATTTTCCTTTCAATTACCTTGGATGTCCAATTTATATTGGTAGAATTTTTTTTTAATATTTTGATATTATGCTAGCCACGGTAGTCAATAGTCTTAATGGTTAGCATGGTAAATTGTTATCCAGTGGTTGCATGCTAATTCTCATCAAGCATGTATTGCAGTCCATGCCTACTTATACCCTCACTGCTACGAAACCTCCCAAAGGGATCCTAAATCTTATGGAAAAGTATTTTGCTAGATTCTTTTGGGGCTCTTCGGGGGACAAGAATAAATATCATTGGAGTTCCTAGAAGAACCTTCTATTATCCTAAAGATGAGGGGGGCATTGTAATTGGGAATATAGAGGAGATCAACAATACCCCAACTATGAAAAGATGGTGGAGGTTTAGTATTCGACCTTCTTTATGGTTTTCCTTCCTACAAGCTAAGTCCTGCTCTAGGAAATATCATGTTACTAGGAAAAGTTATGCTAATACCTCTCATGAATGGAAGAACCTTATGAGGATCAATAAGAAAGCAAAGCCTAATATGATCTGGAAACTACAAGCGGCTACTTGTAGTTTTTGGTGGGATAATTGGACAGGAAAAGGTGCATTAACTAATCTCTGTCATAATGCTCGTACCTCTTCCAAAACTCCTGTTAAGAACTTCATTCAGAACAATCAGTGGAATATTGATAAGTTTCAAAGAATTGTCCCTACTCACATGGTTCAACAGATATTGAAAGTTGAGATTGGATTTTTGATAAGCTTCAAGAAGTTATTGCCCGTATGTCTCTAAGCGTAAGGAGGCTGTTAGGCACACTAAGGGATTAGGGAATTAGGATTGAGAGTTTTATGCGATAGGTCATATTTTAAAACTTATCTATATAAACAACACAACTTTTGGTTTACTTAAAAAATGTTGGTATATTTTACAATAAATTTTATTATTTTAAGCTTACATTATGAGTTTAATTACTCTTTCTTCTTCTTTTTCTTCAACCCCAAGCATGAGTAGTTAGATTGGTAATTAAATTAGTGCTTGTTTATGGCTGGGTGCTTATTATTTAGCCTAGTTCATGCTTTAATTTGTGGAATTAATGGTTGCAACTATTATTTCATGCCTATTTGACTTGCTCTCTACTTGAGAAAGAGAGACTTAGTCTAGGAAAATATTGGCTAACAAGGAATTGGATCAATCAAGAGATTGATTAACCCAATTAAAGGGCTCAACCTAGAGATAGTAATAACCCGACTTGAGCTTTATCAACTGTATTGTGTGATACCCATTTGGTCTTGAGAAATTCAAATTGGGCAAAACCATACTCTGACCGAGAGGTATTGAGTGGGTAATTGAGAGTTGATAGCTATAATACACCCCAATCAACAAAACAAGCATTAAGTTATTTATCTCATTAGGCAAACACCTAGGTAATAGTCACAGCCCTAGATTTTTATCAATTTGAAAAACATCAAAAACAATCATCCTAGTCATATTTCTTTATTCTGCAAACTTTAGTATAAAATTAGAAATAGAAACAAAAACCCTTTTGGTGGAAGTGTAAATTAAGATAATTCAATTTCACGCATTAGAATATATACCTCTAACTCCCATCTAGCTCCCTGTGGATTCGACCCCGACTCGCCGTTGGGTTACTATAATTGCAATCGACCGTTTTATATCTTGTTTAGAGGTGTGCATTTGGATGCGATCAGGTATCATGCCATTCATGACTTCTCATATACATTGACATGTAGGCACAGAGATGCATTTTTCCTCATGCCATTTGATGATGAAACATTTACTTATTGAAAGGTTTTGGAAAGAAAATCACAATTTTACAAACTTAGTCATATTTTGGTATTTTTGGTAAGATATTTGGGTTTTTCATTGTGATACTTGAAAAACATGCCTATTTTTCGGAATTGTGAACGAGCTGAACATTATATCTCTGAGTTATTTCCTGTACCACTTTTATTATATTATTATGAACTGTTGTTGGCTATTGGTGTTGGACTCTGACCTTTGTCCCAGCTCGTCACTACTTTTCACCTAAGGTTAGATTTGTTACATATGAGTACATGGGGTCGGTTGTACACGTACTACACTTCTGCACTTTGCATGCAAATGTTGGATGTTGATGTTGTTGTGTACGGCGGGAGCTGAATTTGAAGTTGTACTGGTGTTCCAGTTACAATTGCCTCTTGTTCATGGTAGCTTTAGACTTATGAAAATCTGTTTATGTACATTCGGACAGATGATGTATTTATTTCATACTAACTTTGTAAACCCAAAAACTTAGAAGCTCAGACTTGTACTACTAGTCCTTGGGGAGTTGTATAAAATTCAGTTATCTCATCTTTGATTCACTTCAGTATTATTATATTATGTTATTTTATTAATTGGCTTACCTTGCGGGTTGGGTTAGGTGTCATTACGACGGTTTGGATTTTGGGTCGTGAGAGACTGGTTGTGTAAAAATATTTTACATTTTCTATATGGCAAAACAAGTGTTTAGAAATAACATATACATATAGATATGTGTGTCGTTTTAGGGAGGGGGTGGGGTGAATGTTAAATTGCTCCAAAGTTAGTCTCAACTAGACTGGAACTTTTTCTGAACTTACACATATATCGTATTAAGAATAATCATATATTGGTTGCTATCATTAAAAGGTTGACCCAAATTAAAAGTGATCTGCTAAGATTTTAAAGTTAAATGAGTCTATTAGATACCTTGTAAAGTACGGGGTCTTATGTGTAGATACTCGGATGTATTTTCTAATTTGATGATAGGCTATATTAGAAATACATAAACTTGTGCACCTATTAATAGGGTTATGGTTAGGGGTGGGCATAAATCCAAAAAATCGAACCGAACCGAATTAATTTGGTATTTCGATATAGATGTTTTCGGTATTTCGGTATACTTCAGTACATAAATTGCGGTATTTTGGTATGGTATTCTGTCACGACCCAAAATCCTAACCTGTCGTGATGGCGCCTATCTCAGTACTAGGCAAGCCGACAACATCAATAACTCACGATTTCCTTTAAATTTAAAAACGTAACATTTAATACAATACCAAAGATCTAAAAATTTCCGATACAACACTCCCAAAACCTGGTGTCACTGAGTACATGAGCATCTAATATGAGTACAAGTCTGAAAAATATGGTCTATAATAGTCTGAGACCAAATACAGTAAACAAGGAGAAAGAGAAGGAGAGACAAGGTCTGCGGAATACAGCAGCTACCTCTAAATCTCCTGAAAGTCAACTGCGTGAAATGATCAACACCCGCTATGTTCAGGAATACCTGGATCTTCACACGAAGTGCAGGGTGTAGTATGAGTACAACCAACTCAGCAAGTAGGAATAATAACTAAGGAACTGAAGATAATGATGAGCTACACAGTCATAGTTCACTTTTAGTAGTTTCAGCAAAGAATAGACATGCTTTCAAATTCGGCAGTTTAAGTCAAATCAATTTTATACAGTTCAATTCCAAGTAATCCGGATATAAATTCTTTTAGAGATTTTACAACAATGACAGATAGCAACCAAGTGCAACAACAAATGTAAAGCAAGTACAGCCTCTCAGGCAACAGTCACTCAACTTATCATAACAGCTCAACCACTCGGCTCTCAGCCCTCAGCACTCACACTCAATGGGTACCCACGCTCACTGGGGGGGTGTACAGACTCGGAGGGGCTCCTACAACCCAAGCGCCATAATATGCACGGACAATTCACGTGCTGCACGGACAACTCACGTGCTATAATATCCTACACGGATAACTCACGTGCCATAATATCCTTACCTCACCGACAAGGCCTTGGCCTTACTCAATCCTCAACCTCTCAAGTCTCTCAGGCTCTCAGGAATCACAAAGATCAGCCCAAACAAAGATAACATAGTATATCAATAAATATCCAGAAAGACTGAGGTATAATACGCAAGAAAATCAAGACTGAGTACAAGACATCAATTAGCAAATAATTCAACAAGTACGCGACCTCTACGGGTCTCAACAGTACTATAACATAGCCTAAGCATGATTTCTAATATGATTTATAGTCAAATTTCTTCAACACATAGAGATCATATAGCTAACAATAAATTATTTAACTTTATAGTTTTTCGGGACGGACCAAGTCACAATCCCCTTGGTGCACGCCCACACGCCTGTCACCTAGCATGTGCACCACCTCCAAAATAATCACATGATACCAAAATCTGGGGCTTCATACCCTCAGACCAGATTTATAATTATTATTTACCTCAACCCATGTAATTATTTATTCCGCTATGCCCTTGCCACGAGAATTGGTCTCCGAAAGCATTGTATCTAGCCACAATTAATCCGAATCAGTCAATACAAATTATTGTAATTAATTCCATAAGAAAATACTAATTTTTCTAATAAAATTCGAAATTAACTCAAAAATCGCCCGTAGGGCCCACATCTCGGAACCCGACAAAAGTTACAGAATATGAACTCTCATCCAACCATGAGTCCAACCATATAAATTTCACCAAAATCCGATACCAACTCGACCCTCAAATCTTCAATTAAAGTCTATGAAGATTTCTACCATTTTCAACCCAATCCTTATCCATTTGAACTTAACAATCTTTCCACAACCTTATTGGTATGTATATATGATACTCTACATCCAAGAATCATACTACTAATTACCCATCTTTACTCCAAATCCGAAATTGAAGAATTAGGGAAAGCAATTCTTACCTCTTTGAAGCCCTAGCAAGATCCTTGTGAAATCTTCAAACCTTGAACAAGAATTGATGGATAAATCACTAAGTCTTCACTTTCTCTCTCTAAAATATCAGATTTTTGGCTCAAAAATAAGTTTCAGGGCTATAAATCGAAGTTGGGTCGGGTCAAAAATTAGAAAGAATGGAAGCTCCGACACAGTTATGCGATCGCATAACAGGTATGCGGTCCGCATACCGGCCGCATAATTTGGCCTCCAAAGCTGGGCGTCACTGACCCGGTCTGCGGTTATTATGCGACCCACATACTTGTTCTGCGATCGCATAATGCATCGCAAAATAGGTCTACGGTCGCATAGTGCACCGTAGATTTTCCTCAATATTGCCCCTCTCCTGATCCACTTTGCCACCATTATGCGGTCCGCAGAAATGACCATTTTCTGACAAAACTTTCCTTTACACATCAGTGCATTGTTCATCCTAATTGATCTACCTCGGCACCACCAAACTTTAATTTCCTTAGCAAAATTTCTCCGGGGTCGTTACACATAAGTTAACATCCGGTCAACCTTTTCAACTTAAATTCTAAACCTTGGAACTGAGCACTCCAAATTATTTTAAAACCTCACCAAACCCAAACCAATTACCCCGGCAAGCCAAATAACAACTGTAATTTACAATTTGAGCAGAAAATTGGGGAACAGGAATGCAATAGTCAAAACGACCGGCCGGGTCGTTACATTCTCCCCCTCTTAAATAAACGTTCGTCCTTGAATGGGCTTAGAATCATACCTGGAGTCTCAAATAGATGTGGATATTTGCTCTGCATCTCCTGCTCAATCTCACAAGTAGCTTCTCCGACTGGCTGGCCTCTCCACTGCACCTTCACTGAAGCTATGTTCTTTGATCTCAACTTTTAAACCTGCCGGTCTAAAATGGCCACCGGCTCCACATCATAAGTTAAATTACCGTCCAACTGCACTGTACTGAAATCCAAAATATAAGACGGATCCCCGACATACTTTAGGAGTATGGATACATGGAACACTGGATGAACACCTGATAGACTGGGTGGCAAGGCAAGTTAATAAGCCACACCTCTAATTTTCTTAAATATCTCAAAAGACCCAATATACCGAGGGCTCAACTTGCCCTTCTTCCCGAACCTCAACATACCCTTCATGGGTGAAATCTTGAGCAAAATCTTCTCCCCAACCATGTGAACAACATCACGAACCTTCCTGTCGGCATAACTCTTCTGTCTAGACTGTGCCGTGTGAAGCCATTCCTGAATTACTTTAACCTTCTCTAAAGCATCCTGAACAAAGTCAGTACCCAATAGCTCGCCGCGAGAAATTTCTATAATCTTTGTACTAATTGATCTACCTCAGCACCACCAAACCTTAATTTCCTTAGGAAAATTTCTCCGGAGTCGTTACACATAAGTTAACATCCGGTCAACCTTTTCAACTTAAATTCTAAACCTTGGAACTAAGCGCTCCAAATTATTTCAAAACCTCGCCGAACCCAAACCAATTACCCTGGCAAGCCAAATAATAACTATAATTCACAATTTGAGCAGCAAATGGGGGAACGGGATTGCAACAGTCAAAATGACCGGCCGGGTCGTTACATTCTCCCCCTCTTAAAAAATGCTCGTCCTCGAATGAGCTTAGAATCATACCTGAAGTCTCAAATAGATGTAAATATTTTCTCCGCATCTCCTGCTCAATCTCCCAAGTTGGTTCTCCGACTGGCTGGCCTCTCCACTGCACCTTCACCGAAGCTATGTTCTTTGATCTCAACTTTCGAACCCGTCGGCCTAAAATGGCCACCGGCTCCAAATCATAAATCAAATTACCGTCCAGCTGCACTGTACTGAAATCCAAAATATGAGACGGATTCCCGACTTATTTTCGGAGCATGGATACATGGAACACTGGATGAACACCTGATAGACTGGGTGGCAAGGAAAGTTCATAAGCCACTTCTCCAATTATCTTAAGTATCTCAAAAGGCCCAATATATCGAGGGCTTAACTTGCCCTTCTTCCCGAACCTCAACATACCCTTCATGGGTGAAATCTTTAGCAAAACCTTCTCCCCAACCATGTGAACAACATCACGAACCTTCTTGTCGGCATAACTCTTCTGTCTAGACTGTGCCGTGCGAAGCCGTTCCTGAATTACTTTAACCTTCTCTAAAGCATCCTGAACCAAGTCAGTACCCAATAGCTCGCCGCGAGAAATTTTTGTAATCTTTGTACTAATTAATCTACCTCGGCACCACCAAACCTTAATTTCCTTAGCAAAATTTCTCTGGGGTCGTAACACATAAGTTAACATTCGGTCAACCTTTTCAACTTAAATTCTAAACCTTGGAACTAAGCGCTCTAAATCATTTCAAAACCTCACCGAACCCAAACCAATTACCCCGGCAGTCCAAATAACAATTGTAATTCACAATTTGAACAGTAAATGGGGGAACAAGATTGCAATAGTCAAAACGACCGGCCGGGTCGTTACATATTCAGTATTGAGTTTTTGATATTTTGGTATACCTAAATACCGAAATATTTAAGTTGAAGTCCACATCTATTTCTATTTTCCAACTCAATAAACCTAAGCCCAACACCCTAAGTCCCCTAAATCCTAATTCCCTAATCCCTTAGCATGCCTAGCAGCCTACTTAGGCTTTGAGACTTACGAGCATTAGCTTCTTGCCTTCTTCTGCTTACGCCCTTTCCATTTTCTATTTTCTAACCCTAGACTTCTCTCATAAATTGCAACATCAACATTGCTTGGTTGCTGCTGATTCACGACTACAATATCAGAGGGCGACGACGACTTCACGTCCTTGGCGAGCGGCGGCTCCTCCCCTCGGCGACTGCTTGTTTGCTCATTGTTGGCCTTCGTTCTATAATCTTCAACTCTTTAACATGTTCATAACTTCTTCATTCTTCATTCTTCAATATTAAGGTTTTATATTAGTTTCAACTTGTTATATTTTATTTAGTTACTTATGTTGACAATAATAAGTTTTTGAGCATTTAAAGAATCATTATTTTTGGGGATAACTCTATATACACCATCAATTTCATTTCTCTTCTCTGATTTGGCAAATCAAAACATCGTCAGCGAACTAATTATTCTTGAAAAAATGGCTTTGAATTTGCCTTTGATTGGTTGAATTCTCAGCAGAAGTCAGAAGAGACGTTAGGCAATAGGCATAGCATAATCTTAGGAGATTTGAAAAACTTTAGTATAATACCGAAACTGTATCGAAGCTGTGCCGAACCAAATAAGAAAATACCGAACTACTTTGGTACTGTATTTGGTATGCTCAATTGATATACCGAATACCGAAGTACCGAACTGTAGTTATTATATACCGTACTAAAGTACCGAACGCCAACCCCTAGTTATGGTCTCTAAATCTGGCGTAGGGTTTTCTTTCTAGCATCCCATCGCTAGAAAGAATAGAACGACTTACGTGTTGGTTTGGAAAACCGTTAACACAAGATGACAAGATTCATTCGTTCCCATGGATTCAGGTACGCTTCCGCATTCAGTTTTATTCTTGATGATTTGACATGGTAGGTCTTGGGTTAAAGTATTTTTGGTTCTAACAATTGGTATCTGAGCCTATATCATGTTAAATCGTTGAGATATTTGTTTAAAGTCTCAACTTACTTCTTCTGCAAATCAAACCTGCTGGAAAAGTTTAATCGACTGATTCCTCTTTAAGTCGACTAAGTTTTTAATTTGGCTACAATTCACCCCCTACCCTTAGCTGGTAATCTGGGTTGTTTTCCTCTCGACGATGAAGCCTATCCCCCATTGTCTCACTAGACAACCTTGACTCCTGTTATTTTGAGGTCATATCTAGTATTTAGAGTTTGCCTCGATTTGGTACGGCTCTGGCGGCCCGCATCAAAATAGTGCTTTACCCCTAGATGTCCAGTCAACTGCTGCGCCTCAACGCATTTCGGGGAGAACCAGCCCTTTTATACTTTCTGTATAGATATAAATATAGATAGATATATAGATTGTTTCTGCTTTCCTTACCTTTCTAGGTTTTCATTTATGAATATTAGTTTCCAGTGCGTAGAGTTTTTGACTGATTTAATTCATTAGGGTCGTTTGGTTGATGGTATATGAATATTAGTCTTAGAATAAAATCTCGTATAAAATAGTACAATGTCTAGTTGGTCGCAAAATAAGAAAAATAATATCGGAAAAATAATCATCACTGCACAAAATAATCGTGTATAACAATATCTTAATTTCTTATTAATCACAATGTAAACAATCATGCATTATAATTAATCATCACATTACTAACATGTGAGCCAAACGACCCCTTAACATATACTTTCTGGAGAATTTGAGAAATTCAATGATTTTAGAGTACGGAAAAGATTTTTACCCAAGTCTTCTTTGAGCTTAAACTGGAATTAATAATTGATCAAAGTATTCTGTTTACCCAAAAGGATAACAAAAGACATTAAGAGTCACCGAAATTTAGTTCGTTATTTAAAAGACACCAAATTAAAGATGCATTCTGAGAAAGCAAAAGCAAAAGCTGAGAAATTATTCACATATATCCACCATTTATTTATTATTACGATTATAATATAATTTTAAGTCATAACATAATACCATATTGTGAGTACATAATATGGTCGCTACGTTTATTATATCGTGAGTGTATGCCACGGTCGTCATATTTATCATATTGTGAGTGTATGTTACGGTCGTCACATTTATCATATTATGAGTGCATATTGCGGTTATCCCATTGACAGCCTGAAGCCAAGCCTACAGTAGGTAGTGCGAGTCTTGCTCTTATCGCCCGAACTTCCTCAACACTAGTTTGAAATTCCCTAACCACAGCTTCTTTTGGAATTTGAGGTCTACTCGCAAACATGGAAATTGCAATAAGTTGAACACCAGAATTTTGGCTGTTAAAGGCCACAATAATAGTTGCGTTACCTCTGCCAACATTAAAGCTGAAATGGATGAGCCCTCCTGGGAAAACAAAGACTTCTCCCCTTGTGATCAACTTGTTAACAAAAACATTGTCCGTAGTGATGAATCCAGCAACTAACGTACCCTCTTTTACGAATATAATTAATTTAAGTGGCTCAAGGGTGAGTATGTGGGGGATTTAAACCATCACGATCAAAGTCTACTCAAACCATTGATACACCCTGTGTGTTCAGGCCAGGCATGTTAAAACGTTGGCTACAGCTACTCGACTGCCAAATATATTGGGTTCTCCTGGTTGTGCAATTCCCATTGATGCGAAATCTTCTGGAGTGAATGTAAAATTCCTTTTGCATGAAAATCCGTTCACCGTTATAGCTGTTTCACGTATATATATTAAAAAAGATTATATGAATAATTAAATATGAATAATCAGCATTACAATATGTGTGTGTCGTTTGCATGTTAAATTGCTCAAAAGATGCTTTAAACTAGCTAGACTTTTTGCTTCGAAAATAATTTCAACAGATGAGGAAGTTGTATAATTGGTAGAAGCAACGGACATTGAGAAAAGAGACATACATTAAAGTAATAGTTGGTTATTGAAAAAAATACTAACATGAGTTGCAATCAGCGACAGAAACATCTTGGAGTGAATCTGGATCAGACACAGAAGCTCTGTTAAAAGTAATAGTTAAAATGGTGATGACTACCTTGAAAAGGATCATGTAAGCCATGGATAGGATTGGAGGAAGTTAGAGAAGGAGAGAAAATGGTAGCTTTATTTATAATTAAGGGCCGTCATCTATAGGAGTTTAATTTCTCTCGATCATTATTGGTCTAGCCATGGCTCTACAAGTAATTCTGAACGCAATCTTTAATTTTAACGATTCCAACACGGAAGGAATGATAGTAACAAAATTGTGCAAATCATATTTGAACCACAACATACTCAATATTATCCCATACCGTGGGGTATGGGGAGGATAGTGTGTACGCAGACCTTACCCCTACCTTGTGAGGATAGAGAGGTTGTTTCCAATAGACCCTCGGCTCAGAAAAGTATAAGCACCACATTAATGAAAATATAGACAAGAAGGGACAGTACCAAAAATCCATATAAAATCAGAATAAAAACAACAAGACAGTAAGGTGATCAACAATGAAAGAAAACAACAGTTAGGTATAAAAACCTACTACCAATAGAAAGCGAGATTGCGTGCCAATACTACTATTATGAACACTCTAGACTACCTACACTACTACCCTAATCCTCGACCTCCATACCTTCCTATCAAGGGTCATGTCCTCGGTCAGCTGAAGTTGTGCCATGTCTTGCCTAATCACCTCTCCCCACCTCTTCTTTGGCCTACCTCTACCTCTCTGTATGCTCTCCAATGTCAACCTCTCACACCTCCTCAACGGGGCGTCTATGCTCCTCATCCTCACATGACCAAACCACCTAAGTCGCACTTCCCCCATCTTGTCCTCAATAGGGGCCACACCCACCTTGTCGCGAATAACCTCATTTCTGATCTTATCTAACCTGGTGTGCCCGCATAACCATCTCAACATCCTTATCTCTGCTACCTTCATCTTCTAGATATGAGCGATCTTGACTGGCCAACACTCTGCCCGTCTGACCACCACTATATAGAACTTACCCTTAAGTTTCAGTGGCACCTTCTTGTCACACAAAACACCTGAAGCGAGTCTCCATTTCATCCATCTCGCCCCAATACGATATGTGACATCTTCATCAATCTCCCCATCCCCCTGAATAATAGACCCAAGGTACTTAAAACTCTTTCTCCTAGGGATGACCTGCGAGTCCAGCCTCACCTCCCCTTCCCCTCCTTGAGTCTCTCCACTGAACTTACACTCCAATTATTCTATTTTGGTCCTGCTCAACTTGAAACATTTAGATTCCAGGGTCTACCTCCATACCTCTAATTGCGCGTTCACACCGTCTCATGTCTCTTCAATCAATACAATATCATCTGCAAATAGCATGCACCACGGCACCTCCCCTTGGATGTGGCGCGTCAGTACGTCCATCGCCAGAGCAAACAAAAAAGGGCTTAGTGTTGACCCCTGATGCAGCCCCATCATAACCGGAAAATGGTCCGAGTTCTCACTCACCATCCTCACTCGGGTCTTTACTCCATCATACATGTCCTTAATCATCCTAACGTAGGAAACAGGTACACCTCTAGCCTCCAAACATCTCCACAAAACCTCCCTCGGAACTTTATCGTACGCCTTTTCTAAGTCGATGAACATCATGTGCAAGTCCTTCTTTCTCTCCCTATACTGATCTATCAATCTCCTAACAAGAGGGATGGCTTCTGTAGTTGAACGCCCCGGCATAAACCCAAACTGGTTCTTGGAAATAGACACTCTCATGCTCACCCTTAGCTCTACCACTCTCTCCCAGACTTTCATAGTATGGAAAAACAGCTTGATACCCCGATAGTTAATGCAATTTTGGATATTACCCTTGTTCTTGCATACAGGAACCATCGTGCTCCACCTTCACTCTTCGGGCATCTTCTTCATTCTAAAAATGGCATTAAATAACCTAGTGGGCCACTCCAAGCCTGCCTTGCCCACATTCTTCCAAAACTCCACCGGGATTTCATCAAGCCCGGTCGCTTTGCCCCTGCTCATCTTATGCATAGCCCCCTCAACTTCATCAACTCTGATCCGCCTACAATACCCAAAGTCACAACGACTCCCAGAGAGTTCCAAATCACCCAGTACAATACTTTTGTCCCTCTCCCCCTCCTCGTTCAAGAGACTATGGAAGTAGGCCTTCCATCTCCGATGGATAAGCCCCTCATCCAACAAAACTCTACCTTCTTCGTCCTTGATGCACTTTACTTGGTCCAAGTCACGCGCCTTCCTTTATCATGCCTTGGATAACCTAAACAGCCTCTTATCCCCCCCCTCCCCCGCCCCGGCGCTCAAGTTCCTTATACAAACGACTAAATGTTGCAGTCTTGGCCATCGTAACTGCTAGCTTTGCCTCTTTCTTAGCCAACTTATAATGCTCCCTATTCTCCGTCTTCTCCTCCTCGTCTACACTTTTCACTAGCTTTAAATACGCTGCTTTCTTGGTTTTCACTTTTCCTTGCACCTGTCCATTCCACCACCAGTCTCCCTTATGACCACCAGAGTGACCCTTTGAGACCCCTAATACCTGTCTCGCGGCTTCTCTAATGCACTGTGCAGTCGTAGTCCACATAGCGCATGCGTCCCCACTACTCCTCCAAGCCCCTATGGTCACCAAATTGACCCCCAACTCCTGCACTTTAGCTTCCGTCAAGGCTCCCCACTTGATCCTATGTTGGATATACATCGCCCTCTTCCTCCTCTTCCTCGTGATCTCAAGGTCCGTGACCAGGAGCCTATGGAGAGTCGATAGGTTCTCACTCGGTATGACCTTGCAATCCATGCAGAGACCTCTATCGAACTTCCTGCAGAGTAAATAATCAATCTGAGTCTCGTCCACTGAGCTCCGAAAGGTGACCAAGTGCTCCCTCTTCTTCGGGAAGCTCGAGTTTGTTATCACCAAATCAAATGCTCTAGCAAAGTCCAGCAGAGACATTCCTCCTCCGTTTCTATCTCCAAAACCAAAGCCAACATGCACATCATCATATCCCCTAGACGTCACTCCATTGTGGCCGTTGAAATCTCCTACTATGAAAAGCTTCTCGGTATACGGGATACCACGCACTACCTCATCCAAATCCTCCCAGAAATGCCTCTTGACTTCCTCATCGGGGTGCATACGCACTGATTATGTTCAAAGTAAAACCTCCTACAACTAGCTTAATAGTAATTAACCTGTCATTCACCCTCCTAACCTCCACCACTAGTTCACGGAGGTCCTTATCAACTAAGATACCTACCTCGTTCCTGCCCCCCATCCTTCCAGAATACCAAAGTTTGAAACTGCCCACATCTCGCGCCTTATCTCCTACCCACCTAGTCTCTTGTACACAAGCTATATTAATCTTCCTTTTCTCGAGAATCTTCACTAACTCTACAGATTTTTCAGTCAAAGTTCCTATGTTCCAAGACCCCACTCTCAGCCTAGTATCTCCCTTAGCCCTCTTACCCCCTCCCCCTCCCCCCCTGCGCTGACACCCCCGAGGACAAGATCTTACCCTACCATCGTTCACCAAAGCCACTATAATCTAGGAGTCACTACGCAAGCCCTCTCACGAAAACCAGCGACAAAAATAAAATGAATTATTAAAATATAATATATCACTAAAGGTCGCAAAACAGGTGAAGAAATAAAATAAAGGAACTAACGGAAACTATAATCTACAACTAAAGGTCAGAAAAATAGGTGAAGAGATAAAACAAAGGAACTAAAGGAACTATAATCTACAACTAAAGGATAGAAAAATAGGTGAAGAAATACAATACAAGAGCTATAGGGGCAGTAATATACAACTAAAGGTCACAAAGAAAATGTGCAAAACTAGAATAGAACTACTATGGGATATTTGAAATAAAGATTTAAAATATAAAGAAGTAGGCAAAGCTATCACTAATACGATTAATTTGACAATACTAGGGCAGATACTAACTAAAGATTTAAGAACAAAATAGGCAGGCAAGGAGATACAATTACGCCAAAATATCAAACTATTAAAATATCAAGATAAGAGAGGAACAATAGAACCTGGATTGCAACCCTTGAAATTAACGGAAATCTGGCCAGCAGTGATGGATTGCGACGAGCTGGAGAAATACTCTATGTATTTCTTGTTCAAATAGGAAGAAGTAACTTCGAATATTTTTGTGTTTTCTTTGGAACTTAGACCGACCAAAAAGTCGTTGAGAATTGACCGGAATCTGAATCGGAATCGGCTAAGAAGCTGAGGCGAAGTTGTAATACTCAGCAAGAATGTGAAGCCTCTCCTCTAAATAGTATATCCAACAATCTTCAGAACGGCGGAAGTAATCAAAAAACGAATGTGATGGATTTGAAGCCTCTCTTTTACAGAATATAACAAGTAATCGGCGGGAAGTAGTCAACTAATAACTTTGAAGCTTTTCTCTTTACAGAATATCAAGAAATCAACAATCTTAATCTCTGTACCAATGTATCAAACCGGACTAAGGTTTCAGAACAAATCTCTTATAATCACAAGACAAAACCCAGAAACCTGATTGAACAATCACCCACAGATTCGAAGGAACTCAATTCGTCTTCTTCGTTGAGAACTCGTTCGAAATATTTCAACTCAAAACCCTAGAAAATCAGTTCAAATCGATCCTAATCTTCAGATTTTACCTCGTATTAGTGTTGATGTTGTATATCTAAAATCTCTTATATGTGCAAGCCTAGCTAGTCCCCTTTAAAGTAATATAATTGCACAATGCCAATTATATTACTTCCATGTATAAATTAAATTAATGTAATCATCTAGAAGACCGCCTTCTCCCATAATTTGTTACCTAGTAAAATGAAAAATTAAAATGATGAAAAACGTATAGAGTTTCCACTCACAAGACAAATTCCCTCACTAGCAGTACAAGGGTGTACAAAGAAAATTGATAAACTGCATCAAATCGATAATCCGAGTCAGACTGGAAAACAAAATTGATTGTGATTTCGTTTGATTTGGTTTAGTATTGGAAAAAAAACTCCGACCATAATTAGTTTGGTTTTAACTTTAAAAAGTCAAACCGAAACTAAACCAACCCGATAGTACATCTATATAATTTTTAAAAATATTTTATACATATAAATATTTATTGTAATGTAATTTATAAATATTTTTAAATATTTTTTTACAATTTTATCTTTTAATGTATTATTTCAAGTTTGGACTTAGCATTTTTTAATGGTAAATTTTTTTGTAGCCCATAAATATAGTAACTTATACAAAATTCAAATCAATACTAATGTTGACAAAAGAAATTCAATTCAACACTAGGAATGACGATATTATTGAATATCTATTTTTTAATTTTATATTGGTTTATAATGAAAATGCAAAATTTAGTTTATCTTTTTCTTTAGTACTTAATTATGTAATTAATAGTACTTATTAACTATACTTATTTTGGCATGACCTATATAGTATTTTTAGATTATGTTAATTTTCATTGTGACTTATTAATTAGCAATATTTGCTTTATGCGCAATTTTATTATCTTTGTTATTGAATATTTTAGTATAATTATCATATTATTATTAGTTTATTTTCTTGAAAAATACATTATATAATTGTATCTTACTAGGACTAAAGAAATATTTGGAGCACAACTTACATATTTTGTGTTATGAAGACTTTATCAGAAGAAATCCGAAAACCCAAGGAAAACGGAGATTGAAAACCCCGATTTGTTGCTTCGATTTGGTTTATAGATTTAAACCCGACACCATTAATTAGGTTTGGTAATTAAAAAATTCGAACCAACCCGACCTATATACAGTAATCATAACTAGCAGTGTTTCATTTAGTGCAAATAAAGTTATGTACTCATTTCTTTCTCCGTAAAGGAAATAAAAAGCATATGAAATGTTGAGATTGCTGTAAAACTAGTAGTGTTCCATTGAATAAGAACTAATGCTAAATCACTATACACATTCCTTTATCCAGGTAATATTCACGTCTGGTATACTAATGTAACGATCCGACTTATCGTTTTAAAAATTAACGCCCCGTTCAGCGACTTAAGGTCTTGAGCAGCTTCGTATTATGTGTATTTACTTGCGTGCATGGTTGAATTCAGTTACCAGATGATTCGGGATGATTTGGGACACTTGCTCCCTAAAACGGAAGCTTAAGTCTTAGGATTTAAACCATAGTCAGAAATGTGTGAAGACGACTTCCGAAATGGAGTTTCGTCGGTTCCGTTAGCTCCATTGGGTGATTTTGGACTTAGGAACGTGTCCGAAAAATTATTTGGAGGTCCGTAGTGGAATTAAGTTTGAAATGGCGAAAGTCAAATTTTTGAAAAGTTTGACCGGGAATTAACTTTTTGATATCGGGGTCGGAATCCGATTCTGGAAATTTGAATAGCTTCGTTATGTCAATTATAACTTGTGTGCAAAATTTGAAGTCATTCCGGATTGATTTGATGTGTTTCGGCACAAGATATAGAATTTGAAAGTTCAAAGTTCATAGATGGTGTGATTTGAGGCCTCGAGCAGGTCCGTGTTATGTTATGGGACTGGATGGCGTGATTGGACGGGGTCCCGAGGGGCTCGGGTGAGTTTCGGGGTGATTTCGGACCATTTCTAGGCCATTTGTAGCTGCTGGTTTTTTGCTACAGCAGTGTGCTATGAGATAGCGGGTAAATGGACGCGATAGCGATGAGTAAAATGGGAAAAATTGGCATGTGCTTCGCGATCGTGGATGAGCTTTCGCGATCGCGTAGAGGAAACTTCTGCTGCACTAACCCGAATTTGGAAGCTTATATCTCGCAATCTATAAGGAATTTGGAGATGATCCAAAAATAAAAGTTGTAGCCCTTTATGTTTAGTTTTCATAAAAGCAAACTATTTTTAATTTGGAGTTGTGTACAAATAGTTATAGTTGGTAAACTATATGCTGTCCGGGAAGATGTTTGGAAATCGTGAAGAAGAAATTTGTGTTGCACAAGGCTGACTTTGGCAGCTTATATCTTGAAATCTGTAAGGAATTGGGAAATGATCAAAACATGAAAGTTGTAGATCTTGATATCTAGTTTTCAGAAAGATAAACTATTAATTATTTGGAGTTTTATATAAAACGTTATGACCATTATATTAGAGGCTGTCCGGAAAAATTGGAGAAGGTTGTTGGAAAGATTTGTTGTTTGCGATCGCAGGAGAATGGCCGCGATCGCATAGAGTAATTCATTTTATACTTCGCGATCATGGGAGTTTGGCTGCGATCGCATATTGGAAATGACTGGGCAGCAGATTTAAGTTCTGAAAAAGGGACTTCGTCCCATTTTTCATCTTTGACGATTTGGAGCTCGGGAAGAGGCGATTTTCGGGAGATTTTCAAGAAAAATATCGGGGTAAGAGTTCTTAACTCAATTTTTATTAAATTACCCGAATCTATTGTTGTTTTTATCATTAAATTAGTGTTTTGGATTGAAAATGGTAGTAATTTTATAGACTTTAAATTGAAGATTTGGAGGTTGATTCGTTATCGGAATTTGATAAAATTGGTATGGTTGAACTCATATCGGAATGAGTGTTCGGATTTCATAAAAATTCTATCGGGTTCCGAGAGGCGAGCCCCGTATTGACTTTTGTTGACTTTTTAGAATAAATTTTTAAGTCGACGTACTATTATCCTGAATTGTTTTCGATGAATTTTAATGAAATTATACAATTAAATTGGATAGATTTGGGCTGTCCGTAGGTCAACTTCAAGCAAGAAGGCGATTTTGGAATATCGGCATAACTTCAATAACGTAAGTGTCTTGCCTAACCTCGAGTGGGGGAATTACCCCTTAGGCATCGAGTCTTATGTGCTATTTGTGAAATATGAAAAGCTGTGTATGCGAGGTGACGAGTACGTACTCGGGCTTATATGTGCAAATTTTTTTGGTTAAAGTTTTAGGCATTCTTACGTATTAAGTTAGAAAATTGTTGGCATTGGTAAATCCATGAATTATTATTCCCCGTTCCTCATTTGTCAAGTTTGTATTTTATATAATAATTTAGTATTATTGTCACTTGAATTTTATGTGAATTTCATGTATTTGTTGATTTGATATTTTTTTTGGAATTAAATTCATGATGGAATCCTTATCTGCAATATTTATTAAATAAGATTAAATTGAGGAGCTAATATAATTATCAAGAATTTGGATTAATGAAGGCGTTGCCCTATATTGAGTATTTTTCATCTCTGTTGATTATTTTGAGGTTTATTATACGTTGTGTGAAACCTTAGTGTAACGATCCGACTTGTCGTTTCAAGAATTTAAGTCCTGTTCGACGGCATAAGGCCCGGAGAAGCTTCGTATTATGTGCATTGATTTGCGTGCGTGGTTGAATTCAGTTACCGGATGATTCAGAGTAATTTGGGATACTTGGTCCCTAAAAAGGAAGCTTAAGTCTTAGGATTTTGACCGTAGTCGGAATTGTGTGAAGACGACTCTGGAATGGAGTTCTGTCAGTTCCGTTAGCTCCATATGATGATTTTGGACTTAGGAGCGTGTCCGAAAAATTATTTGGAGGTCCGTAGTGGAATTAAGCTTGAAATGGCAAAACTCAAAATTTTGGAAAGTTTGACAGGGGGTTGACTTTTTGATATCGGGGTCGAAATCCGATTTCGTAAGTTGTAGTAGGTCCGTAATGTCGAATGTGACTTGTGTGCAAAATTTGAGGTCAATCAAACGTGATTTGATAGAATTCAGCATCGATGGTAGAACTTGAAGTTTCAAAGTTCATTAAGTTTGAATTAGGGTGCGATTCATGATTTCGATGTTGTTTAATGTGATTTGAGACTTCGAGCAGGTCCGTGTTGTGTTATGGGACAGGTTGGTATGATTGCACGGGGTCCCGAGGGGCTCGGGTGTGTTTCAGGGTAGTTTCGGACCAAATTGGAGTTGTTTGGACTGCTGTTGTTGAAGTATGGTTTCCTTCTTCGCGAACGCGAAGGGAGTCCCGTGTTCGCGAAGAGGAATTTGAGGGGTTATTTGTTTGGCCTTCGCGAAAGCGAAGCGTGGAATGCGAACACGAAGGCGCTGGTCAGCTAGTCATCGCGAATGCGACAAGAAGGTCGCGAATGCGAAGAGGAAATAATGGGGCGGAAACAATTGGCCTTCGCGAACGCGATGAAGGATTTGAGGCAGTTGGGTTTTGTCCTTCGTGAACGCGAAGCAATGGTCGCGAACGCGAAGAAGGCCTATCTGGGCAGAATTAAAAGTCCCAAAAATGGGGGTTTGAGTTCATAACTCAAAATCAATTTTGGAGCTCGGTAAAAGGCGATTTTTGAAGATATTCTTGCGTGGATGCTTAGAGTAAGTAATTCATATTCAGTTTTGATTAGTTTCCATGATTATGTCTTTGAATCCATCATTTAATTCAGATTTAATGGAGGAAAATCAAGATTTTTATAAAGTCTTCCAAAAACAAGAATTTAAGATTTGGAGGTCGAGTTGTTATTGGAATTCGATAAAATTGGTATGGTTGAACTCGTATCGGAATGGGTATTTGGATTTCAAGAAAATTATGCCGGGTTCCGAGGGGCGGGTCTCGCGTTGACTTTTGTTGACTTTTTGGAATAAATTTTTAAGTCAACGTAGTATTATCCGGAATTATTTTCGATAAATTTTATTGAAGCTTTACAATTAATTTGGATAGATTTGAGCGGTCCGGAGGTCAATTCAAGCAAGAAAGCTATTTTTGAATATCGGCAAAAAGGTAAGTATCTTGCCTAACCTCGAGTGAGGGAATTACCCCTTAGGCATTGAGTTTTATGTGCAATTTGTGTAATTGAAAATCATGTACGCGAGGTGACGAGTACGTACTTGGTTTATATGTGCAAATTTCATTGATTAAAAATCCTTAGACGCCCTTATGTATTAAATTGGAAATTATTGGCACTTATTAAATCCTTTATTTCTCATGCCTAGATCCTTGTTTGTTGAAATTATTTTTACATGATGATTTGGTGTGATTGCCACCTTGATTTTTATGTGAAATATTATTTTATTGAGTTGTTCACTTCCGGATATTTTGTTAAGGTTTTTGTGCACATTATGGTCGAGCCATGGGCTCCTTATTGTGAAAAATAAGGTATTATTAATTTTTGTGCTATGTTGTAATATTTAAGCACTTGAGGTGTAGTTTATGAGATGTGATATTGGCACATTATATTGTGGGAGTTATGTTTGGGTGTTTGCACGAGGTTTCTGCCGTGCTATTATTACTATTGATTTATGCACATGCGGCGTGACAAGGCGGACTATTTATATATATATATGTGGGTTTGCGCATGTGACGAGACAAGGTGGGAACATTATTATGCACGTGTGGCGAGATAAGGCGGGCACTTACTTTATTATTGCACACGTGGCAAAACAAGGTGGGCTATGTCGGGGATTGATTTGTGATGGCCTGGGGGCATTGTTGATGATGCATATTTACTTTTGGGACTACGAGGCAGTACCTCGGGAGTGCTCTTTTTGTTGATATTTTCTATGGTTGCACTTGCTTTTGGTTATTTTGTTTTTCCGTGATACGTAAATCCTTGTGTTCTTCCGCGATGTATTATTTGAGTTTATTGTGTGTTTTTATTCCTTGTTGTAATGTGTTGGCTTTGGCTTTTGTACGAGACTCTAAGAATTGTGTTTCTAGTTTTTACTAATTTTTAAGGTTAAGTTATTTTGAATAAAAGAAATTATTGTATGCTTTAATTCTTATAAGTTTCACATCCAAATTAGCAACTATCAGTTGTTTCGTTTTTGTTGGAATGTTATTTTCTCTGCCCAAATAATTTCTAAAATAAATTCGTTCTTTTGTTGATTTTCTACTTGATTTAAAAAAATTTAAACTTACGTTATTGGGAATTAATTGATCATGTGGATCTTATATACATTGATATTATTGGAACGTGAGTAGTCCATGTAGTTGTGATAGAAATGTGGGCACGAGGTGCCGTAGAAAATATAAGGGTGAGTTGAGACCCATATTTGATGATTATGAAATGAGGTGTCACAGGGTGACTTTTAAATTGAAAAATTATATTTTTAAAGATATTTATTTGAAAGAGTTTTAAATTCGAAGGATACTTATTTGAAGAAATATATATATTTGGAGGGTATTTTATTTCAAGGGTTCTTATGTGAAAGACTTTTTTAATTGGTTATACTTATGTTCTTTCTTATTTGTCGGAGCAATAATTATGGTGTTCTTGCTGCCTTACTGTTTATACTACTGCTATTTGTTCTCGATTATTTTAGTATGACACAGGTTATTTGACCAGTGAGTGTCTTGACTGTACCTCGTCACTACTCCACTGAGGTTATTCTTGATACTTACTGGGCACCGCCGTGGTGTGTTCATTCTGCACTTCTGCGTATTTTTGTGCAGATCCGGGTATTGTTCGTTAGCAGCTGTGCGAGTCGTTGCTGTGGAGACTCATGGTAAACCTGTTGCTGTGTTCGCAGGCTTCGGAGTCACCTTCAAGTTTTCATTTTGCACTGTTTATTCGTATTTCTGGACAACTGTATTTAGAAGCTTTCTAGCAAATACTCTGTATAGGATATAACTTGTACTACCGGTTTTGGGGAATTGTAATTTTAATTTGGAGGTTTCCATTTCAAAGATTGTTAGTTGTTATTTAATTATTGTTCTTATTTAATAAATGTTAGGCTTACCTAGTCCCTAAGACTAGGTGCCATCGCGATACCCAAAGGAGGGAAAATTGGGTCGTGACAAGTTGGTATTAGAGCTCTAGGTTCATAGGTGCTACAAGTCATAAGCGAGTTTAGTAGAGTCTTGCGGATTGATACGGAGACGTCTGTACTTATCTTCGAGAGGCTACAGAACTATTAGGATAATCTCACTTCTTTCATTCCATCGTGCGAGTTCATTGATCTCGAAGTTTGAACTTTTATCATTTCATTCTCTCACAGATGGTGAGGACACGAGCTGCAGTTGCTGATAACGTTACCCCAGAGCGGATGCTGCTAGGGTAAGAGGCAAAGGCCGACGAGGAGCACGTGCCGCAGCCAGAGTAACTCCAAAGCAGCAGGTTCACATTGGTCAGGTTTCGGGTATAGTACCAATATAACCCGTTATTCTGGTTCAGCCTGAGGTCAGGCCAGAGGCATCAGAAAAAGAACAAAAGAGGCTTGAGATGTTTAAGAAGTATGACCCACCAACTTTCAGTGGCACAACTTCAGAGGATGCCCAAGGATTTCTAGAAAAGTGTCACCGTATTCTCCACACCATAGGTATTGTGGAAGTGAGCGGAGTTGCCTTTACTACATTTTAACTGTCAGGCGCAGCATATCGGTGGTGGCAAATCTATGAAGAAGGTAGACCAGCCGATGCAACACTACCAACTTGGGCTCAATTTTCGAAAATATTCTTGAAAGAGTTTGTTCCCCAGACTCTCCGAGATGTGTGGCGCATAGAGTTTGAACGGTTACGTCGGGGCATTATGACAGTGTCAGAATATGCTGTCAGGTTTAGTGAGTTAGCCCGTCATGCACCTATATTAGTTCATACAGTCAGAGAACGGGTACGCAGATTCATTGAGGGGCTCGATTATGATATTAAAATATGCATGGCTAGAGAGTTGCAAACTGATACTCCATTTCAACAAGTAGTGAAGATTGCAAGGGAGATTGAGGGTGTTTTAGGAGAGGAAAGGGAGTCTAAGGAGGCCAAAAGGTCTCAAAGATCTGGAGGGTTCAGTGAATTTTACTCTTCAGCTAGAACCCATTATAGCGGAGGCTTGAACAGTCGGTCAGCTCAGTCCGCATATCAGATTACTCGGGGTGCTCCAGTAAGTTCTTGGAATACACCACCGACACGAGATTCTTACAGTAGTTATAATTATCTGGCACAGACTCAGTACGAGCAGCCGCGACCTCAGAGGGGTTGTTATCAGTGTGATTGTACCACACGCATCAAGAGGAATGTCCCAGACTTAGAAGAGACGGATTTCATCAGAATATTTAGGCTACAAGCTTTATTCCAGTTAATACTCCACGTGCACAGTCAGCTAGAGGTGGAGGCCAGGCGGGTAGTGGGCACTTAAGAGGTGAAGACCCGACCCGTTGATATAATTGCTTTGATTTGGCTGAGGCCAATACACCAGATGGTGACGTTACAGGTACAATCCTGATTTTTGTTATAAAAGGATATATTTCCCTTAATTTGATTTGGTTTTGAATATTGAGGTGAGTCCTCCTATTATGCTCCACTTATGGGTGAACTTCGTAAATTTGTGACCCACTTATATGTTTATCCCTGTTGGGAGATTTAAAGATGTGAACCCGTGTTTGTCATTTTATTTTGTACACCATTGAGGGTTATAAGTCCAAAAGTAATATTTTTTATTATTCATTACAATGGGTTAAATGTGTTTCGGAATAATTGATTCCAATTTTTATGAATTGTATGCCCTACCGATATGAGGGTTCATTATGTGTTGTGAAAACTGTTTACGAAATTTATTGAAAGGAAGAAAGAAAGGAAATTAAAATTTCAGTTAGCACAATGTGCAAAATACTTGTGATTCGGAGTTGAGGACGAGATCCTAGCATTTTTTTATATGATGTGAAATATTTAAATTGGGCTGCAAGCCGCGAGGGAAGTTATATAAGGACGAGGTCCTTGTGGTGAAATATTTATGAGTTGAAAATTCTCGCTTTGTGAAATTTAATTTGTACAATAATATTAATAGGGAGTCATGCATATTAGGCTTATTTTGATAATTCTTGTATATTTTTGATCATATTCAGCTATTTTCGTGCTTTAAACATTGAGTTTTAGCCTATGAGATGAGTGCCTAGGTGGCGTTAAATGTGACTCAGTAATCCGAGTAAGTAATCATGAGGTCTTCGTGCCTCACATTCTGTTGTCAGTATTGTGAAAATTCGAAATGAGGTGGTGGTTAATATGAGATTTAATTGATGATGCTGAAATTTATTTATGAACAGCTTTTAAGACCAGAGATGTGGTGATGAGTGTACATATGATGTGCATCATGCCCGGATATCATTATGATAATGCAGTGCTTGTAATGCGGAGATTAGTATTATTTATATATACATTGTGGTACTTTGTTGGATTGTGGATGTATTGTTAGGAGTTGTTTAGTGTTACTCTGGCAGGTGGTTAGGCCCATTTGCAAGGGAGGCTCTGCCGAAATTTCTGAAAATTTTGGGAGTTTGGAGGATTGAGACGTGCAAAGAAGAGACAAAATTATGTTATGTGTTTGAGGGCGAATGATCCTAAACGGGAAAGAACGAAACACCCCAGAAAATTTTTGAAGCACTTCAACACTATCAAGAAAGTTGATGCGTGCATAGGCATGAGTTGCTATGGCCAGTTGACACTAATACCGTGCGTCTAGTAAAAATCAGGCATTTTGGAAATGATTGGAGGGTTAGAGATTTTGCTCTAAAGCTTATAAGAATGGAGAAAAGAAATAATCTCAATTGAGATGGTGTTGTCGGACCCGTGTTAAATTGCGGAAATGTAGAATCACCCACAAGTATGTGTGCAAGAATATACTCAGTAATTTAAAGTCCTCAGAAAGATTCTTAGCACTATTGAGGACGAATGTTTATTTAAGAGGTGGAGAATGTAACGACCCGACTTGTCGTTTCAAGAATTTAAGTCCCGTTCGGCGGCATAAGTCCCGGAGAAGCTTCGTATTATGCGCATTGATTTGCGTGCGTGATTGAATTCAGTTACCGGATGATTCAGAGTAATTTGGGATACTTGGTCCCTAAAAAGGAAGCTTATGTCTTAGGATTTTGACCGTAGTCGGAACTGAGTCAAGACGTAGCTCTATATGATGATTTTGGACTTAGGAGCGTGTCCGAAAAATTATTTGGAGGTCCGTAGTGGAATTAAGCTTGAAATGGCGAAACTCAAAATTTTGAAAAGTTTAACCGGGGGGTTGACTTTTTGATATCGCAGTCAGAATCCGATTATGTAAGTTGTAGTAGGTCTATAATGTCGAATGTGACTTGTGTGCAAATTTTGAGGTCAATCGGATGTGATTTGATAGGATTCAGCATCGATGGTAGAAGTTGAAGTTTCAAAGTTCATTAAGTTTGAATTAGGGTGAGATTCATGATTTCGATGTTGTTTAATGTGATTTGAGACTTCGAGCAGGTCTGTGTTGTGTTATGGGACAAGTTGGTATGATTGGACGGTGTCCCGATGGGCTCGGGTGTAGTTCGGGGTGGTTTCGGACCAAATTGGAGTTATTTGGACCGTTGTTGCTAAAGTCTGGTGTCCTTCTTCGTGAACGCAAAGGGAGTCCCGCGTTCACAAAGAGGAATTTGAGGGGTTGTTGGTTTGGCCTTCGTGAACCGAAGCGTGGAACGCGAACGCGAAGGAGCTGGTCATCGCGAACGCGGCGAGGAGGTCGCGAACGCGAAGAGGAAATGATGGGGCAGAAACAATTGGCCTTCGCAAATGAAACGAGGAGGTCGCGAACGCAATGAAGGATTTGAGGCAGTTGGGTTTTGTCCTTCGCGAATGCGAAGCAATGGTCGCGAACGCGAAAAAGGCCTATCTGGGCAGAATTAAAAGTCCCAAAAACGGGGGTTTGAGTTCATAACTCAAAATCAATTTTGGAGCTCGGTAGAAGGCGATTTTTGGAGATATTCTTGCGTGGGTGCTTGGGGTAAGTGATTCTTATCCAGCTTTGATTAATTTCCATGATTATGTCTTTGAATCCATCATTTAATTCGGATTTAATGGAGGAAACTCAAGATTTTTGTAAAATCTTCCAAAAACAAAAACTTAAGATTTGGAGGTCGAGTTGTTATTGGAATTCGATAAAATTGGTATGGTTGAACTCGTATCAGAATGGGTGTTCGAATTTCATGAAAATTATGCCAGGTTCCGAGGGGCGGGTCTTGCGTTGACTTTTGTTGACTTTTTGGAATATATTTTTAAGTCGACATATTATTATCCGAAATTATTTCCGATGAATTTTAATGAAGTTGTACAATTAATTTGGATAGATTTGAGTTGTCCGGAGGTCAATTCAAGCAAGAAGGCTATTTTTGAATATCGGCCTAACTTCAAAAAGGTAAGTATCTTGCCTAACCTCGAGTGCGGGAATTACCCCTTAGGCATTGAGTCTTATGTACAATTTGTGTAATTGAAAACCATGTACGCGAGGTGACGAGTACGTACTTGGTTTATATGTGCAAATTTCATTGATTAAAAATCCTTAGACGCTCTTATGTATTGAATTGAAAATTATTGGCACTTATTAAATCCTCTATTTTTCATGCCTAGATTCTTGTTTGTTGAAATTGTTTTTACATGATGATTTGGTGTGATTGTCATCTTGAATTTTGTGTGAAATATTATTTTGTTGAGTTGTTCACTTTCGGATATTTTGTTAAGGTTTTTGTGCACATTATGGTCGAGCCATGGGCTCCTTATTGTGGAAAATAAGGTATTGTTGATTTTTGTGCTATGTTGTAATATTTAAGCACTTGAGGTGCAGTTTATGAGATGTGATATTGGCACATTATATTGTGGGAGTTATGTTTGGGTGTTTGCACGAGGTTTCTGTCGTGCTATTATTACTATTGATTTATGCACATGTGACATGACAAGGCGGGCTATTTATATATGTATGTGGGTTTGCATATGTGGCGAGATAAGGTGGGAACATTATTATGCACGTGTGGCGAGATAAGGTGGGCACTTACTTTATTATTGCACACGTGGCGAGACAAAGTGGGCTATGTCAGAGATTGATTTGTGATGGCCTGGGGGCATTGTTGATGTTGCATATTTACTTTTGGGACTACCAGGCGGTACCTCGGGAGTGCTCTTTTTGTTAATATTTTCTATGGTTGCACTTGCTTTTGGTTATTTTGTTTTTCCGTGATATGTAAATCCCTGTGTTCTTCCGCGATGTATTATTTGAGTTTATTGGGTGTTTGTATTTCTTGTTGTAATGTGTTGGCTTTGCTTTTTGTACGAGACTCTAAGGATTTGTGTTTCTAGTTTTTACTAATTTTTAAGGTTAAGTTGTTTTGCATAAAAGAAATTATTGTATACTTTAATTCTTATAAGTTTCACATCCAAATTAGCAACTATCAGGTGTTTCGTTTTTATTGAAATGTTATTTTCTCCGCCCAAAGGATTTCTAAAATAAATTCGTTCTTTTGTCTATTTCCTACTTGATTTAAAAATTTTAAACTTACCTTATGGGGAATAAATTAATCATATGGATCTTACATACATTGATATTATTGGCACGTGAGTAGTCCGTGTAGTTGTGATAGAAATGTGGGCACGAGGTGCCGTAGAAAATATAAAGGTGGGTTAAGACCCATATTTGATGATTATAAAATGAGGTGTCACAGGGTGACTTTTAAATTGAAGAATTATATTTTTAAAGATATTTATTTGAAAGAGTTTTATATTTGAAGGATACTTATTTGAAGAAATATATATATTTGGAGTGTATTTTATTTAAAGGGTTCTTATGAAGGACTTGTTTAATTGATTGTACTTATGCTCTTTCATATTTGTCGGAGCAATAATTATGGTGTTCTTGCTGCCTTACTGTTTATACCACTGCTATTTGTTCTCGATTATTTTAGTATGACACATGTTATTTGACTAGTGAGTGTCTTGACTGTACCTCGTCACTACTCCACTGAGGTTAGTCTTGATACTTACTGGGCATCGCCGTAGTGTGCTCATTCTATATTTTTGCATATTTTTGTGCAGATCCAGGTATTGTTCGTTAGCAGCTGTGTGGGTCGTTGCTGTGGAGACTCAAGGTAAACCTGTCGTTGCGTTCGCAGGCTTCGGAGTCACCTTCAAGTTTTCATTTTGCACTGTTTATTTTTATTTCTGGACAGTTGTATTTAAAAGCTTTCTATCAAACACTCTGTAGAGCTTATGACTTGTACTACCGGATTTGGAAAATTGTTATTTTATTTTGGAGGTTTTCATTTCAAAGATTGTTAGATATTATTTAATTATTGTTCTTAATTAATAAATGTTAGGCTTACCTAGTCCCTAAGACTAGGTGCCATCACGATAACTAACGGAGTGAAAATTGGGTCGTGACACTTGGGCTATTTCTTGAGACATTTATTGATTCTGCTACATACTTGGAATTTGGTTGTGGTGAGTGAAAAATTATGATATGAATTGTTGTATTTTGTTGTAGTTTAAACACTCTCCTTGATGTTATTTATGCTTCCTACCTTGCTTGTTAGTGATATACATGTGCTTGGTAAGGAAGAGTGTAAAGCACGAAGAGTGATGTCGTGCCATTTGAGAGTGTAAAGCACGAAGGGTGATGCCGTGCCATTTGAGAGTGTAAAGCACGAAGGGTGATGCTTTGCCATTGGGAGTGTAAAGCACGAAGGGTGATACGTGCTATTTCATTTATATTATCAGGTGAGGATGAGAGTAAAAGCATGAAGGGTGATGCCGTGCAGTTATTTTTATAATATCATACATTCATTGCACGAAGGGTGTTTCCGTGCAGGCGAGGACGAGGGACATATATTATATTGTGATATCGCTTTGTTGTGTATATATTCATGCCTTTATCTTAAAATGTTATTGTGCACCTATACTTTCCATGTGACTTGTAGTCATTGTTGCTTTCTGTGTGCCTCCACTTTATTTCATTTATTATTATTGGCATTTCTCCCACCTAGTTGGTACTGTTATATGTATGCACGGTGAGAAAGATGTAAATGCATGAAGGGTGTTGTCGTGCCAATTGAGTTGATCTACGTATATATATATATATATATATATATATATATATATATATATATATATATATATATATATTGGGTGAGAATGAGACAAGTGCACGAATGTATTGTCGTGCCATTTGAGGCGATATGTTGAAGATATTTCTCACGCCAGAAAAGTTAAATGGAGTGTCACATGGTGACTTTTATTTGAAAGAATTATATTAGAAGAATATTTATTTGAAAGAATTATATTAGAAACATATTTATTTGAAAGAATTATATTAGAAGAATACTTATTTGAAAGAATTATATTAGAGAGATATTTACTGGAAGAAGTATATTTGAAAGATATTTACTTGAAAAAAGTATATTTGAAAGCAATTTAACTTAAAGAATATACTCGAAAGATATTTATTTGAAAGAATTTTAATGGAGGGATATTTGTTTGAAGGAGGTATATTCAAAATATGTTTATTGAAAAGGATTATATTCTAGAGATTTTTATTGAAAAACTTATACAAAAAAGATGTATGTTGAAAGGAATTGGTTAATTGATTGTACCTGTATTTATTATTCGTTTGATTAATATTTATGATGTTCCTGATGCCTTACTGTTTAAATCACTAGTTGATTGGTGTTGCTATCACTGCGGAGTGTCTTGACTGTACCTCGTCTCTAATCCACTGAGGTTAGTCTTAATACTTACTGGGTACTGACCATGGTGTACTCATACTACACTTCTGTACATTTTTGTGCAGAGCCAGGTATTGGGGATATTGGACTCGGACAGAGTTAGAGTAGGATCGCAAGAATTCAAGGTGGAGCTGCTTGGTCGTCGCAGTTCCTTGGAGTTTTTTCATTTTATTTTACTGTTATTTATTATTCAAATAGTATTGATTATTCTATCCTTGAAATCATTTCATGTATTCAGTTAGAGTTCGTGACTCAGTACTACCAGTCTTGGGAGGTTGTTATATTCATATTTGTTCCACTGTTGGTTTTGATTACAAATTTAATTCATATTTAACAAAAATGGCTTCGAAATCTAATGGAAATTGGTTTACCTAGTCTTGGAGACTAGGTGCCATCACGACGCCTGTGGTGGGATTTTGGGTCGTGACAAGTTGATATCAGATCTCTAGGTTCATAGGTTCTACGAGTCACGAACGACTCTAGTAGAGTCTTGCGGATCGGTACGGAGACGTCTTTATTTATCTTGGAGAGGCTACGGAGCTAGTAGGAAAAAAATTCACTTCTTTCATTCCCTATCGTGCGGCATTTATTCAGCTTGAAGCATATATCTTATGTTCTTTTGCATCCACTCGTGTATAAAATTGCGCACTCGGTATCAACTATGCGCCAACGGTTTGTGATATTACAGAGGGGTTATAAGGGAGCCATGGTTTCTCAACCATTGTTACAACGTGTCGTCCAGATCGAGGATACGAAAGTATTGAGAAATCATTCAGTTGTGAATATTGGGGTGCAGCAGGTTGTGACATCTTGTTGATAAGTATGATCTTAAGAAGGTTTAATTAACTGCCTAATCATCACAATCATGGCAGGGTCACGAGGTGGATGTAGATCTAAAATAGTTGGTAGTATTAGAGACTATGTAGTTCGTATGGGATTTCTATTCAGAGAAGGGTACATACGCAGCCAAGGCACTGGAGGAAATGAGTTTAACTGTCATGAGAATGACATGCGCCAAATAAATGGCTTGAGGTGTCTTATGACCGGTGTCCTACGAGCGATGAAAGGTTCTCTGAAACTTATATATGATTAAGAGGTGAGATTTATATGGGATGATGCTGGGGTTTGCGGTATTCCTGCGTCCTTAATAATTCTACATTTCAGTACCAGCGGGGTCACAGAAATAATTTCAAAATATTCGGGGTGCTACAGTAAGTTCTTTTAATGCACCACCGGCACGGGGTTCTTACAGTGGTTATTCCAGTTATCCGGCATAGATTCAGTATGAGCAGACGCGCCCGCAAAGGGGTTGTTATGAGAGTGGTGATACTAGACACATCAAGAGAAATTGTCCTAGACTTGGGTGGGGTAGATTTCATCAGAACACTCGGGCTACAAGCTTTATTCCAGTTAATACTCCACGTACATAGTTAGTTAGAGGTTGAGGACAGGCGGGTAGAGGGCGCCTAAGAGGTGGAGGCCCGACCCGTTGATATAATCGCTATGATTTGGGCTGAGGACGACACATCAGATGGTGTCGTTACAGGTAGGATCCTGATTTTTTTGTTATAAAAGGATATTTTCCCTTAATTTAGTTCGGTTCTGAATATTGAGGTGAATCCTCCTATCATGCTCCGTTTATGGGTGAGCTTCATAATTGTGTGACCCACTTATATGTTTATCCCTGTTGGGAGATTTGAAGATGTGAGCCGTGTCTGCCATTTTTATTTTATTGCACCATTGAGGGCTATAAGTCCAAAAGTAATTTTTATTATTTACTCTAGTAGGTTTTATGTGTTTCGGAATAATTGATTCCAATTTTTTTTAATGAATTTTGGGCCCTATCGGTATGAGGGTTCATTATGTGTTTACGGAATTTATTGAAAAGAAGAAAGAAAGAAAATTGAAAATTTCAATTGGCACAATATGCAAAATACTTGTGATTCGGAGTTGAGGACGAGATCCTCGCATTTTTATATGATGTGAAATATTTAAATCGGGCTACAAGCCGCGGTGGAGGTTATATAAGGATGAGTTCCTTGTGGTAAAATATTTATGAGTTTAAAATTCTCCCTTTGTGAAGTTTAATTTGTACTATAGTACTAATATGGAGTTATGCCTGATAGGCTTATATGATAATTCCTTTATGTGTTTCTATGCAATAATTGTGCTGTAATTATTGAGTTTTAGCCTACGATGTGAGTGCCCAGGTGGCGTTAAATGTGACTCGTTAAGTCGAGTAAATAGTTATGAGGTCTGCATGCCTCACATTCTGTTGTCAGTGTTGTTAAAATTCAAAACGAGGTATTGGTTAATATGAGATTAATTGATAATGCTGGAATTAATTATGAACAGCTTTTAAGATCAGAGATGTGGTGATGGGCATACATATGATGTGCTTCATGTCCTGATATCATTATAATAATGCAATGCTTGTAAACGCTGAGATTAGTGTTATTAATATATACCTTGTAGTATTTTGTTAGGTTGTGGATGTGTTGTTAGGAGTTATTTTGGTGTTACTCTAGCAGGTGGATAGACCCATTTACATGGGAGACTCTGCTGAAATTTCTGAAAAAAATTTGGGAGTTAGAAAAATTTGGGAGATTGTTATGTGCGAAAGAAGAGAAAAGTTTTGTTATGTGTTTAAGGGCGGACTCTACTTCTCATTCAAGGGCGAATAATCCTAAGCGGGGGAGAATGTAACACCCCGGAGTACTTCAACACTATCAAGAAAGTTGACGTGTGCGTAGGCTCTAGTTGCTATAGCCAGTTGAGACTAATATCGTGCGTCGAAGTGAAAACCAAGCATTTTGGAAATGATTGGAAAGTTAGGGATTTTGCTTTAAAGCTTATAAGAATGGAGAAAATAAATAATCTCAATTGAGATGGTGTTGTCGGACCCGTATTAAATTGCGGGAACGTAGAATCACCCACAAGTATGTGTGTAAGAATACACTCAGTAATTTAAAGTCCTCAGAAAGGTTCTTAGCACGTTCGAGGATGAACGTTTGTTTAAGAGGTGGAGAATGTAATGACCCGACTTGTCGTTTTAAGAACTAACGCCATGTTCAGCGACTTAAGGTCTTGAGCAGCTTTGTATTATGTGTAGTGACTTGCGCGCATGGTTGAATTCAGTTACTAGATGATTCAGGGTGATTTGGGACACTTGGTCCCTAAAATAGAAGCTTAAGTCTTAGGATTTTGATCATAGTCGAAAATGTGTGAAGACGACTCCGGAATGGAGTTCCGTCAGTACCGTTAGCTCCGTTGGGTGATTTTGGACTTAGGAGCATGTCCGAAAAAGTATTTGGAGGTCTGTAGTGGAATTAAGCTTGAAATGACGAAAGTCAAATTTTTGAAAAGTTTGACCGGGGGTTGACTTTTTGATATCAGGGTCGGAATCCGATTCTGGAAATTTGAATAGCTTCGTTATATCAATTATGACTTATGTGCAAAATTTGAAGTCATTCTGGATAGATTTGATGTGTTTCGGTACAAGATATAGAATTTGAAAGTTCAAAGTTCATAGATTTTGATTTGAGGTGTGATTCGTCGTTTTGATGTTGTTTGATGTGATTTGAGGCCTCGAGCAGGTCCGTGTTATGTTATGGGACTGGATGGAGTGATTGGACGGGATCGCGAGGGGCTCGGATAAGTTTTGGGGTGGCTTCGGACCATTTCTAGGCCATTTTTAGCTACAGGTTTTTGGCTATAGCAGTGTGCTATGCGATAGCGGGTAAATGGACGCGATAGCGATGAGTAAAATGGGAAAGATTGGCCTATGCTTCGCGATCGCAGATGAGCTTTCGCGATCGCGTAGAGGAAACTTCTACTGCACTGACCCTACTTTGGAAGTTTATATCTCGCAATCTATAAGGAATTTGGAGATGATCCAAAAATGTAACTTGTAGCCCTTTGTGTCTAGTTTTCAAAAGCAAACCATTTGGCATTTGGAGTTGTGTACAAATAGTTATAGTTGATAAAATATATGTTGTCTGAGAAGATGTTTGGAAATAGCGAAGAAGAAATTTGTGTTGCACAAGGCTGATTTTGGTAGCTTATATCTTGAAATCTAGAAGGAATTGGGAAATGACCAAAACATGAAAGTTGTAGATCTTGATGTCTTGTTTTCAGAAAGATAAACCATTTATTATTTGGAGTATAAAAAGTTATGACAATTATACTAGAGGCTATCCGAAAGAATTGGAGAAGGTTGTTGGAAAAATTTGTTCTTCGCGATCGCATAGAGTAAAAAATGCTAGAATAATTTTGTACTTCGTGATCGTGCGAGTTTGGCTGCGATCGCATAGAGAAAATGACTGGGCAGCAGATTTAAGTTCTGAAAAAGGGACTTCGTCCCATTTTTCATCTTTGACGATTTGGAGCTCGGGAAGAGGCGATTTTCGGGAGATTTTCAAGGAAAATATCGGGTTAAGAGTTCTTAACTCAATTTTGATTAAATTACCCGAGTCTATTATTTTTTTATCATTAAATTAGTGTTTTGGATTGAAAATGGTAGAAATTTTATAGACTTTAAATTGAAGATTTAGAAGTCAATTCGTTATCGGAATTTGATAAAATTGGTATGGTTGAACTCGTATCGGAATGAGTGTTCGGATTTCATAAAAATTCTACCGGGTTCCGAGAGGCGAGCCCCGTATTGACTTTTTGGAATAAATTTTTAAGTCGACGTATTATTATCCTGAATTATTTTCGATAAATGTTAATGAAATTATACAATTAAATTGGATAGATTTGAGCTGTCCGGAGGTCAACTTCAAGCAAGAAGGCGATTTTGGAATATCGGCATAACTTCAATAAGGTAAGTGTCTTGCTTAACCTCGAGTGGGGGAATTACCCCTTAGGCATCGAGTCTTATGTGCTATTTGTGAAATATGAAAAGCTGTGTATGCGAGGTGATGAGTACGTACTCGGGCTTATATGTGCAAATTTTATTGGTTAAAGTTTTAGGCATTCTTACGTATTAAGTTAGATAATTTGGTGTTATTGTCACTTGGAGTTTATATGAATTACGTGTGTTTGTTAATTTGATATTTTTCTAGGAATTAAATTCATGATGGAATCCTTATCTGCAATATTTATTAAATAAGCTTAAATTGAGGAGCTAATATGTTTATCAAGAATTTGGATTAATGAAGGCGTTGCCCTATATTGAGTAATTTTCATCTCTGTTGATTGTTTTGAGGTTTATTATACGTTGTGTGGAGCCTTGGGCTATTTGTTGAGAAATTTATTGATTCTACTACATACTTGAAATTTGGTTATGGTCAGTGAAAAATTATGATATGAATTGTTGTATTTTGTTGTAGTTTAAACGCTCTCCTTGATGTTATTTATGCTTCCTACCTTGCTTGTTAATGATATACATGCGCTTGGTAAGGAAGAGTGTAAAGCACGAAGGGTGATGTCATGCCATTTGAGAGTGTAAAGCACGAAGGGTGATATCGTGCCATTTGAGAGTGTAAAGCACGAAGGGTTATGACGTGCCATTTGAGAGTGTAAAGAACGAAGGGTGATGTCGTGCCATTGAAAGTGTAAAGCACGAAGGGTGATACGTGCTATTTCATTTATATTATTAGGTGAGGATGAGAGTAAAAGAATGAAGGGTGATGCCGTGCAATTATTTTTATATTATCATATATTCATGGCACGAAGGGTGTTTCCGTGCAGGCAAGGACGAGGGACATATATTATATTGTGATATCGTTTTGTTGTGTATACATTCATACCTTTATCTTGAGATGTTATTGTGTACCTATACTTTCTATATGACTTGTATTCATTGTTGCTTTCTGTGTGCCTCCACTTTATTTCTTTTATTGTTATTGGCATTTCTTCCACCTAGTTGGTACTGTTATATGTATGCACGGTGAGAAAGATGTAAATGCATGAAGGGTGTTGCCGTGCCAATTGAGTTGATTATATATATATATATATATATATATATATATATATTGGGTGAGAATGAGACAAGTGCACGAATGTATTGTCGTTCCATTTGAGGCGATATGTTGAAGATATTTCTCACGCTAGAAAAGTTAAATGGAGTGTCACATGGTGACTTTTATTTGAAAGAATTATATTAGAAGAATATTTATTTGAAAGAATTATATTAGATGCATATTTATTTGAAAGAATTATATTAGAAGAATACTTATTTGAAAGAATTATATTAGAGAGATATTTACTGGAAGAAGTATATTTGAAAGATATTTACTTGAAAGAAGTATATTTGAAAGCTATTTACATTAAAGAATTATATTCGAAAGATATTTATTTGAAAGAATTTTAATGGAGGGATATTTATTTGAAGTAAGTATATTCGAAATATATTTATTGAAAAGGATTATATTCTAGAAACTTTTATTGAAAAACTTATAGATAAAAGATGCATATTGAAAGGAATTCGTTAATTGATTGTACCTATGTTTATTATTCGTTTGAGTAATATTTATGGTGTTCCCGTTGCCTTACTGTTTAAATCACTAGTTGATTGGTGTTGCTATCACTGCTATTTGTTTTCTATCATTTTGTATGTCATATTGCATAGGTTATTAGACTAGTGAGTATCTTGACTGTACCTCGTCTCTACTCCACTGAGGTTAGTCTTGATACTTACTGGGTACCGACCGTGGTGTACTCATACTACACTTCTGCACATTTTTGTGCAGAGCCAGGTATTGAGAATATCGGACTCGGACAGAGTTAGAGTGGGATCGCAAGAATTTAAGGTGGAGCTGCTTGGTCGTCACAGTTCCTTGGAGTCTTACGATTTTATTTTATTGTTATTTATTATTCAAACAGTATTGATTATTCGATCCTTGAGATCATTTCATGTATTCAGTTAGAGTTTGTAACTCAGTACGACCAGTCTTGGGAGGTTGTTATATTCATATTTGTTCTGTTGTTGGTTTTGATTACCTATTTAATTCATATTTTAAAAAAAATGGCTTCGAAATGTAATAAAAATCGGCTTACCTAGTCTTGAAGACTATGTGCCATCACGATACCTGTCGTGAGATTTTGGGTCATGACAACTAATTGGTGTAAAAGCTGCGTATTGAATTAAATAAAGCCTTTTGATATTAACATCAATTTCCTATTAAGTAGTAAGCTCAAAATTGATGCTTTTTCCAAATGTTTGGAGAAAGCGGAAATATGTAAACTCATGTGGCAAATGCATCTTATATAATATATGTATTATCGATATATAATATGTGTATAATTTTATGTAATCAGTTCGATTAACAAAATAAAATAGTGAATCCGACTGGCTAGTTATGTAAAGATCCCCAAATATGGTAGTTTACATTGTATGTCACTCTCTTTGTACGTCTTTTCCTTTATGTTCAACGCGATCTTTTTTTTCCACTGCCCTGCAGTTAATCCAATTCTTGACTCGTATTTGTAGTGAATTTGTATTTCCTAAGTTGCTTTTAACATGAAAGGAAGATTACAATGTAAATAATATATATATTGTTCTCTATATATTTCTAGTTTATTGCTTCTACGTTCCTTACCTTTCTTGGTTTTCATTTATGAATATTAGCTTCCAGTGAGTAGAGTTTTTGACTGATTTAATCATTTAGGGTCGTTTGGTTGATGGTATATGAATAATTAATTTTAGAATAAAATCTCGTATAACCTAGTACAATGTCCGTTTGGTCGCATAATTAGACAAATAATATCTGCATAAATAATCCACAAAATAACCTTCAATGCATAAAATAATCATGTATAACAATGTCTTAACTTCTTATTATCACAACGTAAACAATCATGCATTATAATTAATTAATCATCACATAACTAATAGTATGTAAACCAAACGACCCATTAACATATAATTTCTGGATAATTTGTGAAATTCAATGATTTTGAAGTACGGAAAAGATTTTTACACAAGTCTTCTTTAAGCTTAAACTGGATTTGTTATTGATGAAAGTATTCTGTTTACCCAAAAGGATAACAAAAGACATTAAGGGTCGTTTGGTAGGGTGTATAAAAATAATGCTGAATAAGGTGTATTAGTAATGCGGTAATTAGTAATGCATGGGTTAGTAATGCAAGTATTAGTTATGCAGAAATTATTTTTTCTTAACCACTGTTTGATGTGGTGTATTAAAAATTAAAATACATTGCATAATTTTTAAGAAAATTAGTTGTTTACACAAATGCCCTCCATATTCTTTAGTTTTAAGGAACTTAAGGACAATTTTGTCTTTAACCATACTAATCATGCATTAATAGCCTTGATATTATTAATAACATAGTTTTTTATGTATTAGTTATACATAGGATAATACCAAAGAGGTTGTATAACTAATATGCATTAGTAATACATATGTTCAAAAAGTATACCAAACAAGAGACTAATAATACCAAAAGTTAATGCATGCTTTTGTAACAACCCGGCCAGTCGTTTTGAGAGTTATAGCCCCGATCCCCTGTTTACTGCTTTCCCCGTACCTTTTTCTGTTTATGTGACTTGCCGGGAGGTTTTGTTTGTGGTTTCGGAGTGATTTGGGACACTTACTTCCTAAAGCTGAAATTTAAGTTTTAAGATTTTGACCGTAGTCAAAACTATGGGAAGACGATTCTGGAATGGAGTTTCGTCAGTTCTGTTAGCTCTGTTGGATATTTTGGACTTAGAAGCGTATCCGGAATGTGAATTGGAGGTCCGTAGCTGATTTAGGCTTGAATTGGCGAAAGTCGAATTTTTGGAGATTTTGACCGGTAGTGGACTTTTTTATATCGGGGTCGGATTATGATTTCGGAAGTTGGAGTTGGTCCGTAATGTCAATTATGACTTGTGTGCAAAATTTGAGGTCAATCAGACATGATTTGATAGGTTTCGGCATCGCTTGTAGAAATTTAAAGTTTCAAGTACATTAAGTTTGAATTGGAGGGTGATTCGTGCAGCGTTGTTTGATGTGATTTGAGGGCTCGACTAAGTTCGTATGGTGTTTTAGCACTTGTTGGTATGTTTGGTTGAGATCCCGGGGGCCTCGGGTGTGTTTGGGATGATTAACGAATTGAATTTGGACTTAGGCTAGTTGCTGAATATTTTCTGGTTTCTGGTATTTTCGCACCTGCGGAGGGGAGACCGCAGGTGCGATTTGGTCAAGCTTGGTCTGTGAGCGCAGGTGCAAAATGTGAGCAGCATTTGCGCATTCGCAGATGCGGAGGATTGACCGCAGGAGCGAAAAGGGGCGGCCTGGGCAGAGTCGCAGATGCGAAAGGTCATCCACAAAAGCGGGCCCACGGGTGCGTGTCCTAGTCTGCAGAAGCGGATCTTTGGACTTTAAGCCATCTCAGCACCTGCGATGGAAATTCCGCAGGTGCGACTGGTGGTCCGCAGGTGCGAGATCGCTGGGCAGAAAAGGGGAAATTTCGAGGGTTTGATCTCATTTTTATTTTGGGCCTTTGAGAGCTCGGATTGAGACGATAATTCAAGGATTTTTCAGATAGAACTTTGGGGTAATGATTCTTAACTCGTTTATGGTTATATTCTACTAATCTATAATTGATTTCTTCATTTAATTAAGGAATTTGGTTGAGAAATTTGGGAAAAAAGGTTGGAAGTTCTTCAACTAAATTTTGAGTTTTGATTCGGATTTTTGATATCGGATTAGGATAATTTTGGTACGAGTGAACTCGTGAGTGAATGGGTGTTCATATTTTGTGACTTTTACCCGATTCCGAGACGTGGGCCCGGGTTGACTTTTCGGGAAGATTTTCTAATTTCTTGCTTTAGCTTTGATTTCATTAATTTGATTAGTTTCTTATAATTATATTTATGGTATGTAATTGATTTTGGCTCGATTTGGGCTATTCGGAGTCGGATATTCTTGGAAAGGGCATCATTACCGATTGATTGAGTTTGGTTCGAGGTAAGTGGCTTGCCTAACCTTGCGTGGGGGAAATCCACTTAGGATTTGGTACTGTTGTGATATGTGAGCGCCGTGTATGTGAGGTGACGAGTACGTACACGGGATATTTGTTGTAAAACCCGATTTATTTTACTGAGTAGCAACCTGTTTTTTCTTAAATTTGAGCTATACCGTTTAAATGAGTATTAGTCTCTTTTCATTCTTAATTGAGCTATTCTAATATGTTAACTGTTGTATTTATCGGTTTGAGTTGTGTGTTTACTTTTGAGACTACGAGGCGGTTCCTCGAGAGTTTTTCCTGCACATTTACTTTTGAGACTACGAGGCGGTTCCTCGGGAGTTCTCCCTACACATTTACTTCTAAGACTACGAGGCAGTACCTCGGGAGTTCTCCTTGTATATTTACTTTTGAGACTACGAGGCGGTACCTTGGGAGTTCTCCCTGTATATTTATTTTGGGACTACGAGACGGTATCTCGGAGATCCCTTGTTGTTTACCACTGTGTGTTGTATTGTTGCCCTGTTGTGTTTCCTTTTGTTAAATTCTAGTCTCTTATTATATTGTATATTCTCCTGCCTTATTTATTATTTACCAGTGGGTCTGACCTGACCTCATCACTACTCGATCGAGGTTAGGCTTGGCACTTACTGAGTATCGTTGTGGTATACTCATGCTACTCTTCTGCACATGTTTTTTCTGTGCAGATCCAGGTACTTCTTATCAGCCCCACTATTAGCTGAGAGTGCTTGTTGCTGTACGGAGACTACAAGGTACATCTGCTGCGTCCGCAGACCTCAGAGTCCCTTTCTATTCTCCCCTATGTGAATTACCTTCTGTACTTCTTTTATTAGACTCTGGTGTATAGAGATACTAGTTTCCTTCTGTAGCTTGTGACTTACGATATTTTGGGTTTTGGAAAAACTGTGTATTTATAGAGTATTGGTTATTGTACATGCCGAGCGGCATTGTTACTAGTTATTCAATTATCCCCAGCTATTACTTGCCAAGTTTTACTTTCATTTTGTTATTTTCCACAATTTGTTAGGCTTACCTAGTTGTAGAGACTAGGTGCCGTCACGACTTTATACAGAGGGAGTTTGGGTCATGACAAGTTGGTATCAGAGCTCTAGGTTCATCGGTGTCGTGAGTCACAAGCCGGTTTATTAGAGTCTCGCGGATCGTTACGGAGATGTCTATACTTATCTTCAGGAGGCTATGGAACTGTTAGGAAAAACTATACTTCTTTGATTCCTTGTCGTGCGAAATTTGTTGACATCAAAAAAATTCTAAACTTCTGTATTCTATTATTTCTCACAGATAGTGAGGACCCGTGCCGGAGGATCTGATGACCAGGCACCCGTGCCCCCTGCTAGAGCCGCGAGAGGCCGGGGCCGGAGTAAAGGCCGAGGACGTCCACGTGGTGCAGCCAGAGCACCCGTGCGAGCTGTGACAGAGGAGCCCCCAGTAGCTCCAGTTAGAGGGCAGGCACCTGGGGTACCTGTTGGTGCACCCACCCTCCAGGAGCCTCTAGCCCAGTTCATGAGCATGTTCAGCACCTTAGCTCAGGCTAGATTGATTCCACTTGCACCTGCCACATCTCAGGCCGGAGGAGGAGCACAAACTCCCGTCGCCGGTACTCCAAAGTAGTGGGTTCAGGTCGACCAGGTTCCGGAGATTTTACCGATGCAGCCAGTAGCTCCAGATCATCCCGAGGTTAGGGCAGCAGTTTCGGAGGCGGAGCAGCTCAGACTTGAGAGGTACAAGAAGTACCACCCTCCTACCTTCAATGGATTGGCGTCAGAGGATGCCCAGAGTTTTCTGGAGGAGTGTCACCGTATTCTTCGCACTATGGGCATAGCAAAGTCAAGTGGGGTTTCTTTTACTGCATTCCAGCTTAGAGGAGCAGCCTATCGGTGGTGGCGTGCTTATGAGTTGAGTAGTCTGGCTGAGGTAGCTTCACTTACATGGACTCAGTTCTCGGACATGTTCTTGAGGGAGTATGTTCCTTAGAGTCTCAGAGATGCATGGCGCACCAAGTTTGAGCAGTCGCGCTAGGGTGCTATGACTGTGTCAGAGTATGCAGTTCGATTCAATGATTTGTCCCCACATGCACCGGCCTTAGTTGCCATATTTTGAGAGAGGGTTCGTCGGTTTATTGAGGGACTCCACCCCAGTATCAGGATTAGTATAGTCAGGGAGCTGGAGATGGATATTTCTTACCAGCAGGTTGTGAGTATTGCTAGGAGATTGGAGGGCATGCTTGCTCGGGATAGAGAGGATAGGGAGGCCAAGAGGTCTCGAGAGTCTGGCATTTACAGTGGTACTCGTGCCCCAGTTGCAGTTCCATGGTAGGGGTTATGTGAGTCGCCCCGTTCATTCAGCTCTTCCAGTCGCCAGTGGTATTTCGGCCCCTTCTAGCCCCCAGGAGCCTTATTATGCACCGCCAGTGTCTAGTGTACCTCCTGCACAGGGTGTTTTTAGCGGTCAGTCCAACAGACCTGGTTTGAGCCAGTCACAGCATCCACACTCTTCGAGAGATTGTTTTGAGTGTGGCGACACTCGCCATATGGTGAGAGATTTCCCTAGACTTAGGAGAGGTGCACCTCCAAAGACTTCTCAGCCACCACGTACTCCATCGGGTCCTCAGGCTATGATTACAGCACTAGCTACCACCCCACCTGCTTCGCCAGCTCGAGATGGAGGTCGAGGTCGCCCTAGAGGGGGAGGCCAGGACAGATATTATGCTCTTCCGGCTCGTACAGAGGCAGTTTCTTCCGACTCTATCATTACAGGTATTGTTCCGCTCTGTCATAGAGATGAGTCGATCTTATTTGATCCAGGCTTTATATATTCCTATGTGTCCTCTTATTTTACCCTGTATTTGGGCGTATCTCGAGATTCCTTGAGTTCCCCTATTTATGTGTCTACTCCTGTAGGAGATTATCTTATTGTGGACCACGTGTATAGGTCATGTTTGATAGCTCTTAGTAGTTTTGAGACCAGAGCCGATTTATTATTGCTCAGTATGGTAGACTTTGATGTTATATTGGGCATGGACTAATTGTCGCCCCATTATGCTATTCTTGATTGTCACGCTAAGACCATGACGCTGGCTATGCCAGGATTACCGCGATTAGAGTGGAGAGGTACCTTAGAGTATACTCCCAACAGGATTATTTCATTTCTTAAAGCTCAACGAATGGTTGAGAAGGGGTGTGGCACGTATCTAGCTTATGTGAGAGATGCCAGTATTGATACCCCTACAGTTGAGTCAGTCCCAGTAGTGAGGGACTTTCCAGATGTTTTTCTAGCTGATCTTCCGGGCATGCCGCCCGACAGAGATATTAATTTTGGCATTGATTTGTTATCCGACACTCAACCCATCTCCATTCCTCCATATCGTATGGCTCCTCCTGAGTTGAAGGAATTAAAGGAGCAGTTACAGGAGTTGCTTGATAAGGGCTTCATTCAGCCTAGTGTGTCACCTTGGTGTGCTTTTGTCTTGTTTGTGAAGAAGAAGGATGGTTCTATGCGTATGTGCATTGATTATTGCCAGCTGAACAAAGTTACAGTGAGGAACAAGTATACATTGCCTCATATTGATGATTTATTTGATCATCTACAGGGTGCCAGGGTGTTTTCCAAGATTGATTTATGTTCTGGCTATCATCAGTTGAAGATTCGGGAGCCAGACATCCCGAAGACTACTTTCAGGACTCGATATGGTCACTACGTGTTCCTTGTGATGTCATTTGGGATGAGCAATGCCCCAGCAGCTTTTATGCACTTGATGCACAGTGTGTTCCGGCCTTATCTTGACTCTTTCGTCATTGTGTTTATTGACGACATTCTAGTGTACTCCGAACTCGGGAGGATCATGAGCAGCACCTGAGGACTTTGCTTCAGACCTTGAGAGAAAAGAAGTTATATGCAAAATTTTCAAAGTGTGAGTTTTGGCTAGACTTAGTGGCATTCTTGGGTCGTGTAGTATTGAGTGATGGGATCAAGGTGGATCCGAAGAAGGTGAAAGCAGTGCAGAGCTGGCCTAGACCGTCATCAGCTACGGTGATCCGGAGTATTCTTGGTTTGGCGGGGCATTACCATTGTTTTGTAGAGGGATTCCCATCTATTGCAGTACCTATGACCAGGCTGACCCAGAAGGGTGCTCCGTTCAGATGGACAGAGGAGTGTGAGGAGAGCTTTCAGAATCTCAAGAAAGCTTTGACTACAGCCCAGTATTGGTATTGCCTATAGGTTTGGGGTCTTATACTGTGTATTGTGATGCATCGCGGATTGGTCTCGGTGCGGTGTTGATGCAGGACGGTAGGGTGATTGCTTACGCGTCTATACAGCTAAAGGTGCATGAAAAGAACTATCATGTCCACGAACTTGAGTTAGCAGCTATTGTTCATGCCTTGAAGATTTGGCGGCACTACTTGTACGGTGTCCCTTGTGAGATTTACACCGATCATCGGAGTTTACAGCATCTGTTCAAGCAAAAGTATCTTAACTTGCATCAGCGGAGGTGGTTAGAGCTACTTAAGGACTATGATATCACCATTTTGTACCATCCGGGGAAGGCCAATGTGGTGGCTGATGCCTTGAATCGTCGGCCAGAGAGTTTGGGGAGTTTAGCATATCTACCAGCAGCAGAGAGGTCATTGGCGTTGGATGTTCAGGCCTTAGCCAGCCAATTTGTGAGATTGGATATTTCTAAGCCGAGCTGAGTATTGGCTTATGGGGTGTCTCGGTCTTCTCTTTATGATCGTATCAGGGAGCGTCAGTATGATGACCCCCATCTGCTTGTCTTTAAAGACACGGTTCAGCACGGTGATGCTAAGGAGGTCACTATTGGGGATGATGGTGCATCCGGGCAGGCTATGTGTCCCCAATGTAGATGGGTTGCGTGAATTGATTCTCCAGGAGGCTCACAGCTCGCGGTACTCCATTCATCGGGGTGTCGCGAAGATGTAACAGGACTTGAGGCAGTATTACTGGTGGAGGAGGATGAAGAAGGACATAGTGAAGTATGTAGCTCGATGTCTAAATTGCCAGTAGGTGAAGTATGAGCATCAGCGGCCAGGTGGGTTGCTTCAGAATTTAGAGATTCCGGAGTAGAAATGGGAGAGGATCACTATGGATTTCGTTGTTGGACTCCCACGGACTCAGCGGAGGTTTGATGCAATTTGGGTGATTGTGGATAGGCTGACCAAGTTAGCTTATTTCATTCTTGTGATGACTACCTATTCTTCCGAGCAGTTGGCTCGAATTTATATCCGCGAGATTATCAGGCTTCATGGCGTACTAGTATCTATCATCTCTGACAAGGGTACACAGTTTACATCACAGTTCTGGAGGGTCGTACAGCATGAGTTGGGTACTCGAGTGGAGCTGAGCACAATATTTCACCCTCAGACGGACAGGCAGTCCGAGCGCACTATTCAGATATTTGAGGATATACTCTGTGCGTGTGTGATAGATTTTGGAGGTTCTTGGGATCAGTTCTTGCCACTTTCGGAGTTTTCCTACAACAACAGTTATCAGTCGAGCATCCAGATAGCACCGTATGAGGCTATGTATGGTAGCTATGTCAGTCTCCAGTGGGTTGGTTCGAGCTGGGAGAGGCTAGATTATTGGGTACAGATTTGGTTTAGGATGCCCTGGATAAGGTGAAGGTGATTCAGGATCAACTTCGCACAGCCCAGTCCAGACAGAAGAGTTATTCGGATCGGAAGGTTCGCGATGTTGCATTCATGGTTGGAGAGCGGGTCCTGCTCCGGGTTTCGCCTATGAAGGGCATTATAAGGTTTGGGAAGAAGGGCAAGCTGAGCCGAAGGTTCATTGGTCCCTTTGAGGTGTTGCGGTGTATTGGGGAGGTTGCTTATGAGCTTGCCTTACCTCCCAGTCTAGCAGAAGTTCATCCAGTATTACATGTTTCTATGCTTCAGAAGTATCACGGTGATCCGTCTCATGTGCTGGATTATAGCTCAGTCCAGTTGGACAAGGATCTATCTTATGTTGAGGAGCCAGTGGCTATTTTGGACGGGCAGGTTCGAAAGCATTGCTTCCGTGAAGGTTCAGTAGAGGAGCCAGCCGGTCGAGGAGGTGACTTGGGAGACCGAGCATGATATGCACAGCCGCTATCCTCGTCTTTTCACCACTTCAGGTATGTCTCTATATTCGTTTGAGGACGAACGATTATTTTAAGAAGGGGAGGATGTAATGACCCGGCATTTCGTTTTGAGAGTTATAGCCCCGATCCCCTATTTACTGCTTTCCCCGTACCTTTTTCTACTTATGTGACTTGCCTGGAGGTTTTGTTTGTGGTTTCAGAGTGATTTGGAATACTTAGTCCCTAAAGTTGAAGCTTAAGTTTTAGGATTTTGACCGTAGTCGGAACTGTAGGAAGACAATTCCAGAATGGAGTTTCGTCAGTTTCGTTAGCTCCGTTGGATGATTTTGGACTTGGGAGCATGTATGGAATGTGAATTGGAGGTCCATAGCTGATTTAGGCTTGAATTGGCGAAAGTTAAATTTTTGGAGATTTTGACCGATAGTGGACTTTTTGATATCGGGGTCGAATTCCGATTCCAGAAGTTGGAGTAGGTTTGTAATGTCAATTATGACTTGTGTGCAAAATTTGAGGTCAATCGGACGTGATTTGATAGGTTTCGGCATCGGTTGTAGAAATTTAAAGTTTCAAGTTCATTAAGTTTGAATTGGAGGGTGATTCATGTTTTTAGCGTTTGATTTGAGGGCTCGACTAAGTTCATATGGTATTTTAGGACTTATTGGTATGTTTGGTTGAGGTCCCGGGGGCCTCGGGTGTGTTTCGGATGCTTAATGGATTGAACTTGGACTTAGGCTAGTTGCTGAATATTTTCTGGTTTCTGGTGTTTTTGCACCTGCGAAGGTGAGCCGCAGGTGCAGTTTGGTCAATCTTGGTCTGTGAGTGCAGGTGCAAAATGGGAGCCGCATCTGCGCATCCTCAGATGCGGAGGATTGACCGCAGGAGCAAAAAGGGGCGGCCTGGGCAGAGTCGCAGATGCGGAAGGTCATTCGCAGAAGCGGGCCCGCAGGTGCATGCCCTAGTTCGCAGAAGCGGATCTTTGAACCTTAATCCATCTCCGCACCTGCGATAGAAATTCCGCAAGTGCGGCGTCGCAGGTGCGGCATCGCAGGTGCGACTGGTGGTCCGGAGGTGCGAGATCGCTGGGCAGAAAAGGGAAAATTTTGAGGGTTTGATCTCATTTTCATTTTGGGTCTTTGAGAGCTCGGATTGAGGCGATAATTCAAGGATATTTCTGAGAGAACTTTGGGGTAATGATTCTTAACTCGTTTATGGTTATATTCCACTAAACTGTAGTTGATTTCTTCATTTAATTAAGGAATTTGGTTGAAAAATTTGGGGAAAAAGGTTGGAAGTTCTTCAACTAAGTTTTGAGTTTTGATTCAGATTTTTGATATCGGATTTGGATAATTTTGGTACGAGTGAACTCGTGAGTGAATGGGTGTTCATATTTTGTGACTTTTACCTAATTCCGAGACGTGGGCACGGGTTGACTTTTTGGGGCAATTTTCTAATTTCTTGCTTTAGCTTTGATTTCATTAATTAGATTAGTTTCTTATAGTTGTATTTATGGTATGTAATTGATTTTGGCTAGATTTGGGCCATTCGTAGTTGGATATTCGTGGAAAGGGCATCGTTACCGATTGATTGAGCTTGATTCGAGGTAAGTGGCTTGCCTAACCTTGTGTGGGAAAATTTCCTTAGGATTTGGTACTGTTGTGATATGTGAGCGACGTGTACGTGAGGTGACGAGTACGTACACAGGCTATTTGTTGTAAAACCTGATTTATTTTACTAAGTAGCAACCTATTTTTCCTTTAATTTGAGTTATACTTTTTAAATGAGTATTAGTCTGTTTTCGTTCTTAATTGAGCTATTCCAATATGTGTAGTTGTCCTGTTAAGTCTAATATAGCATGTCTACGTGCTTTAACTGCTTATTTGAACTCTGTAAAGCATGCCTAGTTGATTTCGTGCTTTTCCTTGTTCTTTATCAGTATAATTATAGAAATCTTGCTGTTAATTATTGTATTTATCGATTTGAGTTGTGTGTTTACTTTTGAGACTACGAGGTGGTTCCTCGGGAGTTTTCCTTGCATATTTACTTTTGACACTACGAGGCGGTTCCTCGGGAGTTCTCACTCCACATTTACTTTTGAGACTACGAGGCGGTTCCTCGGGAGTTCTCCCTGCATATTTACTTTTAAGACTATGAGGCGGTACCTCGGGAGTTCTCCCTATATATTTACTTTTGAGACTATGAGGCGGTACCTCGAGAGTTCTCCCTGTATATTTATTTTGGGACTACAAGATGGTATCTCGGGAGATCCCCTATTGTTTACCCCTGTGTGTTGTATTGTTGCCTTGTTGTGTTTTCTTTTATTAAATTCTAGTCTCTTATTATACTGTATATTCTCCTGCCTTATTTATTATTTACCAGTGGGCCTGACCTGACCTCGTCACTACTCGACCGAGGTTAGGCTTGGCACTTACTAGGTACTGTTGTGGTGTACTCATGCTACTCTTCTACACATATTTTTTGTGTGCAGATCGAGGTACTTCTTATCAGTCCCGCTATTAGCTGAGAGTGTTTGCTACTGTACGGAGACTTCAAGGAATATTTGTCGCGCCCGCAGACTTCGGAGTCCTCTTCTATTCTCCCCTATGTCAATTACCTTCTGTACTTCTTTTATTAGACTCTGGTGTATAAAGATACTAGTTTCCTTCTATAGCTTGTGACTTACGATGTTTCGGTTTTTGGGAAGACTGTGTATTTATAGAGTGTTGGTTATTGTACATGCCGAGCGGCATTGTTACTAGTTATTCAGTTATCCACTGTTGTTAGTTGCCAAGTTTTACTTTCGTTTGGTTATTTTCTGCAATTTATTAGGTTTACCTAGTCGTAGAGACTAGGTGCCGTCATGACGTTATACGGAGGGAGTTTGGATCGTGACAGCGTTATTTTCTCTAATGCATCCTACCAAACGACCCCTAAGAGTCACCCAATTTAGTTCGTTATTTAAAAGACACCAAAGATGCATTCTGAGAAATCAAAATAAAAATCTGAGAAATTATTCATATATATCTACCATTTATTTATTATTACAATTACAGTATAATTTCTAGTCATTACATAATATCATATCGTGAGTACATATTACAGTTCTCACATTTATCATATTATGAATGCATATTACGGTCGTCATATTTATCAAATCGAGAGTACATATTACAGTCGTCATGTTTATCATATTGTGAGTTTACGGTCGTCACATTTATCATATTGCGAATGCATGTTACGGTAATCATATTTATCATATTGTGAGTGCATATTACGATCGTCACGTTTATCATATTGTGAGTGCATGTTACGGTCGTCACGTTTATCATTTTTTTTTAAAAAGAACTACTCAATTGTATCCTGAGTAGAAGTATTATATCTTAGAGATAACTATTGAGGGGGGCTAGACCTGACCTCTAAGATTCAATATTACAATTAACAGACTGGTATGGCTCAATCTGTCAAATAGAGCAAAAAAGAGGCTATATTAGGGGAGAGAGTTCCCCTACATTATTCTAAACCTCAGATCAGTACATCAAAAAAATAAATAACTGACATAGAAGTTAGCTTTGTCATATCTTAGTCTTATGCTGGGAAGCTGGGTTTTGTCTAACTGGGAAGTAGTACCCATTTCTCCAGGAAAGAAATAAAAAGCATATGAAATGTTGAAATTGCTGGAAACTACTAGCGTTCCATTGAATACAAACTAATGTTAAATCACTGTACTCATTCCTTTATCCAGCTAATTATATTCACGTCTGGTATACTAATTGGTTTAAAAGCTCCGTATTCAATTAAACAAAGCCTTTTGATGTATGACATCCATTTCCTATAAGTAGTAAAGTTTTCATTTGATGATGTTTTCAAATGCGGAGAAAGCGGAAATATGTAATCTCTCTGATGTAAGATATCTAATCAGATATATAGCTTAACAAGAAACAAGTACGCCTTCTTGCGACGTTAGAGAACTTAAGTATCACGAATCAATTCCCACTATAGATCGTGATGGTACCTAACGTCGCTGTTAGGCAAGCCAACGATGAACTATCAATTAAATTATCCATTTTATTATTTTTGAAATCATAAGTCTTATTAAGTAAAGAATTCAACCCATTTAAAAATCATGAATACTTAAAATATTAGTAAGATATAAAATAAAAGATGACAATATCCAGCCGAACCATAAACAACCACTAGAGTATCCCAAAATCCGGTGTCACAAGTGCATGAGCGTCTACTAAAGAGTGCGATAATAATAATACAACATCTATCTGGAAAATAAAATAGACAAGATAAAGTAAATAAATAAGATTGAGACTTTGTGGGCTGCGACACGTAGCATGAAATGCAGCTCACCATAAAGTCCCCTCAGCAGCTACGCCTACATACCAAGATGACTATCAATTGAACCTGTTAGATCCTGCACATTTAGTGCAGAAGTGTAGCATGAGTACATAAATCAACGCGTACCCTGTAAGTATCTAGCCTAACCCCGGAGAAGTAATAACGAGGGGTCAACATCGACACTTACTAGTACTGCAATAATTAAAATGTAGGAATCATAAATAGGTATGAAATACAAAAGGATCAATAGAATAAGAAACATTAGATAACGAAATCCGTTAACAAAAATTATCTGTTAAAATGTCCCCAAGGGCTACATGCTATCTCAACAAATAGGAACCATCAGTTAGATACCCGATCCCAGGTCATAAAAAAAATATTACGTAATTCCCAAGTTTAATTTAGAGGGTAATCTCGTGGGTATTCGGACTCTTAGCAATTTTACGCATGAATTATGGCGAGGTCGTTCGACCCGATCCATATAGTCGTGTACATACACTGCTGAGGTCGCACGGACCGATCCATGGATGCATCTTATACATACATACATTGTCGAGGCGTTCAGTCCAATCCATAAGAAAGTAAAAAACTTATCGAATTACGAGTCACGTGCTTACAACACAGGTACAAGAGCATAAAGTAAACATGACTTTTACCGTTTATCACATATCTTGCCAAACAACTCAAGGCGATAAAGCTCGGCCTAATATATTCCCAAATCAATTTTAATTATAAATTCACTTAATTAAACTACCAAAATGAGTTCAGATAATTCAAATATTACATGATAAAGTAATAAGTCTACCCGGACATAAACATATTTTTAGCTATGTACGGACTCTCGTCACCTCGTGCGTACGTAGCACTCACAACTAGTAGCACATGACAATCTTAATACCTAGGGGTGGTTTCCCACTCACAAAGTTAGACACGAGACTTACCTCGCTCCGAAGTTCCATAACATGCTCCAACGCCTCTCTAACACCTCAAACCGGTGCCCAACAATCCTAAACAAGTCAAACAACGTGCAAAACAATTAAAATATACTCCAAATGCTTATAATTTAACAATTTGTAACAATCCTTAACTCTGTTCGAAAAGTCAACAAAGTCAACCATCGGGCCCACGTGCCCAAATTCCAAAAATTCTTGAAGATAATATTACTCATAACACCACAAACTCAAATATATAATTTATTCCTAATTCCATGTCCAATTTCGTGGTCAAAATCCAAAAATACCAAATTCTAGTTTCTTAAAAAATCTCATAATTTCTAACAATTTCCATGTTTAAATTCTTATAAAATCCATGTAATTAACTTACAATATGTGGGAATTACTTACCTTGCCATAGATGATAAAAATATCCTCTTGAAGAGCTCCAAAAATCCCCCAAACCATGTGAGAAGTGGAAGAAATGAGCCAAAACCCGAAATAAAACAAGTCAGCCGAGCAATTTCCTTCTTCACTATAGCAAAAAAGCCTTGATCGCGAAGCCAACTTCGACCAGCTGCCAAATCGCTCTTCGTGAACGCGACACACCGGTCGTGAATGCGGTGGTCAATACCATGGTCCCTACGCGAACGTGACCTAACCCTCGCGAACGCGTAGGACAAATCACCTAGTGCCCTTCCCGCCTAACCTTCTACGTGATCGCGTCCTCTCCTCTCCTTCATGAGCGCGAAGTATAAACTGCCTGATGCCCAAGAGGCCTTCGCAAACGCGACCCTTTCTTCGTGATCGCGAAGAAGGAAGCACCAGACACCAGAAACATCAGTCCAAATATGTCGAAATGGCCCGTAGCCCATCCGAATCTCACTCGAGGCCCCCGGGACCCCGTCCAATCGTATCAACCAGTCTCAAAATATGACACAAACTTGCTCGAGACCTCAAATCACACCAAAACAAAGTCTAAACTATGAATCGACTATCAAAATCCTTCTTTCAACTTTCAAACTTCGCCGAAAGCATTCGAATTACACTTAAATATTCTGGAATGATGTCAAAATTTATATGTAAGTCACAAATCATGATACAAACCTATGCCAAGGCTCGAAACCCCAAACGGATGTAGCTAACATCAAAATCGACTTCAAACCAAACTTAAAAAATTCTAAAACCTTCAAAATGTCAACTTTCCACAATAAGCGCCAAAATTCTCCCGGATAACCCGATACTCAACTCGAACATATGCCTAAGTCCAAAATCATCATACGAACCTATTGGAACCTGCAAATCCTGATTCTGAGGTCGTTTGCTCAAAAGTCAAACATTGGTTAATTCTTCCAACTTAAAGCTTTCGAATTGAAAATTTTCCTTTCGAATCAACTACGAACTTCCCAAAATTCAATTTTGACCACATGTACAAGTCATAAAACATGAAGTGAAGCTACTCAATACCTCAAACCATCGAACGAAGCGCTAGAGCTCAAAAGGACCGATCGGGTCATTATATTCTCCCCCACTTAAACATATGTTTGTTCTTGAACGTGCCAATAAGTGCTCCAAAGTTGCTAACACCTCGTGCACCTACCCATTCCACCACAACCCATGTGAACACATTAGCTCGAGCCAGACTGAAGATCATTCCTTTTACCTTAGCCCACAAGCCTTAGGACCAAATTCCAACATACAGAATTCTCCACGAGACCTGAATCTAACATACGAACTCCGTATCAATCTCAACACATTGTACCAAATATGATCATGCACCCATGCAGAGACCACACAATGCGCCGCATAATTTGTATGCCCACAATAACATCCCCCAACCATAGAAGCTGCGAATTAACTAACCGAATACCCGTTGTATATATCATAAAACAAATAAGCCTTGATCCGACCCTCGCGATAATGCAACGATGGAAGTGACACATAGAATCTCATAACCACCTGCCAAATCAATAAATCATGAAGTCTCTCCGCTTGGAAAGGACCATTACCTCATTCTGAATTGACTAGTGACATTTTCTCTTTAATAACCTTACACAAATTCGATTGCACTGATCTCAGGTCCAATAACCTCGTCTCATCCAGTACAAGTTACTCAGGCAATAAGCGACCTAAAACACAGTCTGAAATCTCATATGATGCCATCAATACGCCAACAATCTACAACTCGAATATGACCCATAAGGAAGAACGAACTCTGGCAAGGAACTACCCAGCCCGCATAACAAATAAAAAGGCCGAACAAATGCTATGAACCTATCTCAGAGATGAGAAACAAGACACACAAAATAAGTATAAGGAACTGTACTCAACATTTCATAGTTGCAGCATGCAACCCGATCCACATATGATACCGTTGTGGCGTGCAACTCGATCCAAAAATGATACTCGTGGTGACGTGCCACCCGCTCCATACATAACCATCAATAAGGAAGTACCTACCGAGCCAAATTGCTCATACCCATAAAATGCCCGAATATCGACCACAAGCACGCCAAGTGCATAAACACAACCCTAGGGAGACGGATAGCCAAGCGCTATAAAATCCAAGATCGACAAAGGTGCATCAAACAACAAACATCTCGAAAGCCATCTCGCTCATATAATACCACAAGCTACGCCACATTACAACACAAGCGCGAATAATCAAGCCGCCTCGCAACACATATAGCATAAAGAGTAGCACGTGAAATAGATGACACTATGAATATCGTCCACTACGCCCGAAGAATCATCCATAAGCAATGTTATGCTGAAGGAACACATCCGACTTGATGTAGAGCATACATTCACATTAGATATACTAACGGACCTCAAGCAGATATAGATCATCCCATACTGGGCCAATAACCTTTCAAAGATCCACAATGGCCCCATTCATGACATATACGAGCAGTCGTCCAATCTAGAACAAATTTCCACAATCCACAACCAAAGGAATAGAGCGTCTCTCAAACATAAACTCTCCAATCATCGACAGTACCAGAATCTTCATAACCGATTTCAGTCTCTAACAATTAAATGACTAACATGTCATACTTGCACGATCTTCCCGTAGGATATACTCCCACAACCTTCTGCGCTAGGTAGCAAATCTGAACATCAATGGCCGTTGACCATGCTATTTCAGTAATGCTAATTAAGAGTCCACAAACCAATGCACAATGCCTCTTCCACAGAATACCATTCTCAAACGACATTAAGATAATGCCAGATTACTCTGAACATCTTATCCCCCCTCCCCCGCTCCTCCGAGCTCGTGATATTCTTATCAAAACCAAACCTCAACCTTGATCCTCAACATCCAATTCTAATACCGCTCACTACACATATCATGCCGCTACACGAGAGTACAAAAATTTCATCATAACCTCTAAACCACCAGTAGAACAAACACTTCATCGGCTAGAACCCCTTTCACCCAACTCATTTTAGAAGAACAATCACGATATGCAACTGAATTCCGGTAATCGCAAAAAATGTAAACCTCAAGTCTTAGCCTAACCTCCATAACCCTTCTGGGGTCCATCTACACATAACAAGGCCATCAGAATTCAATACCTCCAAATCAATCAAATTACGGTGGCTACCAAACCCGCACGTACAGCCACAAATCACTTGTATAGCTTAACACACCGAAGAAACCAGTCATTCCCATAACCATGCTGATTCAAACCCTTATTAACTTACTCAATTTCTTCCAATTTACTCTTGACTTTCCTTTAGAATAATAGTCCTATTCAAACACTTAACAGACCTCAAATAACACTCATCCCTAGTGACCCAAATTACGAGACCACACCATATCGATACCCATAAGCCATCTCATACCCTCCTCATGCACTCAATAGTATCTCTAACTGATATACCCATTCTGGAAGACCTTCTGTGAATTCGAAGTTCTTTCTCCTATTTCTCTAATGTTGAACCATAGACCCGGTGATAACATAGAAATTCCCTAAGTATTCTTCACACTCTATTGCAAAACCCAGTCCTCAGCCACATAACGAACCCCACATCCTTAGACACCGCACTTTAATTCTTGAACCCACTAGAACCATTGTTGAGAGTCTCCCACTCTGATACGGTCCCGAATATAACTAAACTCTAGTGCTCTTCTAGCACCTGAACATTTCCGAAGAAGCAACCGGATGAATTCTTTTACTTGTACATCGCAACCACAAGAAGCGTAATCTCTGAGTCATCCAAAAACCGGATGATTTTGCACCGTCGCTCCGTCAAGTTCCTCACAATCTCTTGTTAAACTTGCATAACATAACTTGAATTATTGTCTCCAAACACAAACTCGACCTCCTGACCGCTAGCCCATCCTATTCAAACGATTCCAGCTCACATCGTAGTACATACTTCATGTTGGATAGAAAGTAAAGTTCTTCTTAGGCCCTTTACTAGAAATCACGCAACTCCTAACACATCACAGGAGATAGCCCACCCGTATAACCCCATATCAAAAGGTTCCAACAATATTGCCCTGATTACATCCACCACAAAATTAGTTAATCCTCCTAAGCCCACACTCGCCCACCAGTTGTAAAAGTCTGTCCATTCCCCATTAGCATCAAGTGAAGGTCCAACTATACGTTCCAAAACTCGAAGTTATGTTGCATCCCAAAATGATAATCAAGCTTTCACACCCCTCTCCGTTCCAAGCAAACTCTTTTCCGTCATATTCAGCCTCCCTTAGTACAATAGCCACCATCCCAAATGAGATTTATAGACTTAGTAGATCCCCAAATCGCTCTAAACCCACTCCCACTTCGGTTAAACCATTTCCTTAAGAAACTTCTTGGCCTGTGTTGTTTATAATTGACCTGCTAGCAATTCAACCACCGCAAGACACCTCTTACCATGTCTTTCCTCCTCCTTCGCTGCCGAAATACTGCCTCAAATCATAATCTATCTTTGTAGCACCTGAATGGATAAACTGCCACTAACTTCGAGCCTCCATAAAGATCATCTCTCTCAAGCCATTAATACTAGAAATACTGTTTTGACTATGAAGTCCCCCTACATTGCCATCTCTGATAACCGCTGCTTAGGCACCATTCCACAACTCCTTGCCCTAAGGCAATTCAAAGGAGACCATAACACCGATGATCCTTAATGCATACCAACAAGGACGATGACCCCACACCATAATGAGAATTCCACCACGTTCAAAAATATCAAGTCTCGCTACTCCGTCAACCAAAGCTTGAACATCCATAATCCAATTGACTTTCCTCCGCATGAATTAAATGCCGAACCTCTAAACTATGAATCGAGAAATCCTCCTTTCGAGTCATTTACTGCCGCGAACATAAATAAGCACCCTAGAATTCACACCAACACTACGCGATAGCAATGCATGAACCTCATAATACATTGTGCATAGCCTCAAAACCATAGGCAACACTAGCACTGGACTGAAACAACTGAATACTCTTCCACAAGGGGACGATAATAGCATGCCCGAATATGCAGGGAGAATCATTCTGTGCCACATTTGTAGTACCACTACAACTCCTCGATGCCCAATTGATAACAAGCATTCATCATCGTATAAGAATAAGTAGAAAGGAAATGATGGCATAAGCTTCAATGGAATCAAATCCCACGATGGGGAATCAAGAAGGGAAGTGCTCTTAACAGTCTTGTAGCCTCTCAAAGATAAGTACAGACGTCTCCATACCGATCCACAAGACTCTACTAGACTTATTCATGACTCGTGAGACCCAAATGAACCTAAAGATCTGAAACCAAGCTGTCACGACCCAATTCACACTATAGGTCGTGATGGCGCCCAACGCTGTCGTTAGACAAGCCAACGGTGAACTATCAATTCAATTATCCATTTTTGAAATCATAATTCTTATTAAGTATAGAATTCAAAGCATTTAAAAATCATGAATACTTAAAATATTAGTAAGATATAAAATAAAAGATGACATTATACAGCCGAACCATAAACAACCACTAGAGTATCCCAAAATCCGTTGTCACAAGTACATGAGCGTCTACTAAAGAGTGCCATAATAATAATACAACATCTGTCTTGAACATAAAATAGAAAGGAGAAAGTAAATAAATATGATGGAGACTCTGTGGGCTGCGACACATAGCATGAAATGCAGCTCGCCATAAAGTCCCCTCAGCAGCTGCGCTTATGCGCCAAGATGACCATCAAATGAACCTGTCAGATCTAGCCTACCCAGTATGTATCTAGCCTAACCCCGGAGAAATAGTGACGAGGGGTCGACATCGACACTTACTAGTAGCCCAGTAAATAAAATATAGGAATCATAAATAGGCATGAAATACAACAGGATCAATAGAATAAAGAACAGTAGATAACGAAATCCATTAACAAAAATTATCAGTTAAAATGTCCCCAAGAGCCACATGTTATCTCAACAAATAGGAACCATCAGTTAGATACCCGATCTCAGGTCATAAAGAAAATATTACGTAATTCCCAAGTTTAATTAAGAGGGTAATCTCGTGGGTATTTGGACTCTTAGCTATTTTATGCATGAATTATGCTGAGGTCGTTCGACTCGATCCATATAGTCATGTACATACACTGCCAAGGTCGTACGATCTGATCCATGGATGCATCTCATATATACATACACTGCCAAAATCGTATGGTCCGATCCATGGATGCATCTTATATATACATATACTGCCGAGTTGTTCGGCCTGATCCACAGGAAAAGAATAAACTTATCGAATTGCGAGTCACGTGCTTACAACACAGGTACAGGAGCATAAAGTAAGCATGACTTTTATCGTTTATCGCATATCTTGCCAAACAATTCAAGGCGATAAAACTCGGCCTAATATTTTTTCAAATCAATTTTAATTATAAATTCACTTAATTAAGCTAGCAAAATGAGTTCAAATAATTTAAATATTACATGACAAAGTTCTAAGTCTACCCGGATATAATATACTTTTAGCTACGTACGGACTCTCGTCACAACGTGCGTACATAGCACCCACAACTAGTAGCACATAACAATCTTAATACCTACAGGGTGGTTTCCCGCTCACAAAGTTAGACATGAGACTTACCTCGCTCCGAAGTTCCATAACCTGCTCCAACGCCTCTCTAACACATCAAATCGGTGCCCATCAATCCGAAACTAGTCAAAAATGTGCAAAACAATCAAAATATACTCCAAATACTTATAATTTAACAATTTATAACAATCTTCAACTCCGCTCGAAAAGTCAACAAAGTTAACCCTCGGGCCCACTTGCCCGGATTCCAAAATTTCTTGAAGATAATCATTACCTATAACACCACGAACTCAAATATATATTTTATTTCTAATTCCATGTTCAATTTCGTAGTAAAAAATCCAAAAATACTAAACTCTAGGTTTCTTCAAAAATCTCACAATTTCTAGCAATTTCCATGTTTAAATCCTTATAGAATCTATGTAATTAACTTACAATATGTGGGAATTACTTACCTTTCCATAGATGATAAAATCTCCTCTTGAAGAGCTCCAAAAATCGCCCAAACCATGTGAGAAGTGGAAGAAATAAGCCAAAATCCGAAATAAAATAAGTCTGCCCAGCAATTCCCTTCTTCGCAATCACGGAAAAGTCCTCGCGATCGCGAAGACCAACTTCGACCAGCTGCCAAATCGCTCTTCGCGAATGCGAAACACTGGTCACGAATGCGGTGGTCAACCCCACAGTCCCTACGTGAATGCGACTAAACCCTCGCAAACGCGTAGGACAAATCACTTTGTGCCCCTTCCCGTCTAACCTTTTATGCGATCGCATCTTCTCCCTCGCGATCGCGATACACTGCCGCCTAGAGCTTGGCGAACGCGAGTCCTTATTCACGAACGCGAAGTACGAACTGCCTGATGCCCAAGAGGCCTTTGCGAACGCGACCCTTTCTTTGCGAACACAACCCTTTCTTTGCGATCGCGAAGAAGGAAGCACCAAAAACAACAGTCCAAGCATGGCGAAATGGCCCGTAGCCCATCCGAAACTCACCCGAGGCACCCGGGACCTCGTCCATTCATACCAACCAGTGCCAAAATATGACACAAACTTGCTCGATCTCTCAAATCACACCAAACAATATCCAAACTACGAATCGACGATCAAAACCCTTCTTTCAACTTTGAAACTTCGCCGAACATGTTCGAATTACACTTAAACATTCCGGAATAATGCCAAACTGTACATGCAAGTCACAAATCATAATACAAACTTATTCCAAGGCTCGGAACCCCAAACGGACGTCGATAACATCAAATTCAGTTCAAACCAAACTTAAAAAATTTTAAAACTTTCAAAATGCCAACTTTCCATAATAAGTGTCGAAATTCTCCCGGACTACCCGACACTCAACCCGAACATACGCCCAAGTCCAAAATCATCATACGAACCTATTGGAACCTTCAAATTCCGATTTCTAGGTCGTTTACTCAAAAGTCAAACCCTGATCAACTCTTCCAACTTAAAGCTTTCGAATTGAGAATTTCCTTACGAATCAACTCCGAACTTCTCGAAATTCAATTCTGACCACATGTACAAGTCATAAAACATGAAGTAAAACTACTCAAGGCCTCAAACCGCCGAACAACGCGCTAGAGCTCAAAACGACCTTTCGGGTTGTTACATTAAGATATTTGGCACTTGGAAAGTTTTATTAAGTTTTCTTGTTTGTAGAAAATGGACTTCTGCATAGTCATTCTTTAGTTTGTTCAGCTATATTTCTACACAGTAAGGTCGCATTGAAAAGAAAAAAATCTCGTTTAGTTGTTGCCTGTGACTTTTGTGGTTACCGTATTATTATTTGGAAAGAAATTAGGGTAAAGTTGAGTTTTTAAAATAGTTACAAATTATTCCCACATAGTGGAAACTTTAGTTCCCTTCACCCCTCCCCCAAATAATATATATCCGATTAGTTTAGATTCTACATTGACCTTAAGAACAGGGAAGTATATGATTTAGAAATACACTTTAATCAATTCCACGATCCAATCTAGTAATTTGTAATCGACTAATGTATTTCGACTAATGTATTTCCATTTCTATACTAGTCCTATCTATGAGAAAAGAGGAGACTAGAGAGAGGATCTCATCCTGGCCCGTTATCCCTTTATGTTAGGCTTTCGAATCCTAGCGAGAGCAGAACACACATAAATATTTGGGCCTGATGCAAAGACTCGTTACCTCGGGCTTTATTCTTCACTTTTGGTCGCTCACCTAATCGCTTAATCTAAATATAGCCCGCGGATATACAATATATGTATTATCGATATATAATATGTGTATAATTATATATAATCAGTGTATAATCAATATATACCGACTAAAAAAATAAATAATGAATCCGACTTGCTATTTATGTAAAGATCCCATGAAATTTTACACTGTATGCCCCTCTCTTTGTACGTTTTCTCCTTTTTGTTCAGCGCGATTTTTTTTTTTCCACAGTCCTGGAGTTAATCCAATTCTTGACTCGTATTTGATAGTGAATTTGTATTTCCTACATTGCTTTAACCTGAAAGGAAGATTATAACGTAAATAATATATATATACTGAATTGTTCTCTGTGTATTTCTAGTTTATTGCTTCTGCGTTCCTTACCTTTCTAGGTTTTCATTTATGAATATTAGCTTCCAATGCGTAGAATTTTTGACTGATTTAATCATTTTAGGGTCGGTTGGTTGATGGTATTATGAATAATTAATCTTAGAATAAAATCTCGTATAAACTACTACAATGTCTAGTTGGTCGCATAATTAGAAAAATAATATCTGAATAAATAATCCATAAGATAATCAACACTACATAAATTAATCATGTATAACAACGTCTTAATTTCTTATTAGTCACGATGTAAACAATCATGCATTATAATTAATCATCACATAACTAACATGTGAATCAAACGAACCCTTAACATATACTTTCAGTGGCGGCTCAATCTAATATGTGGCCTAAAGCCAAAACTTAAAAGAGGCCCTAAAGTTTTTTAAATAAAATTTTTATATATTTTATTTGATGTTTATTCTTATAACTTTCTAAAATGCAAGAAAGTTAATTATATTTGGATAATTAATTTTTTTCGCTTAACAATATGGACTTGTACAAATTTCATAAAAAAAAAAAAAAAAAGACAGCCCGGTGCACTAAGCTCTAGCTATGTATGGGGTCCGAGAAAAGGCCGAACTACGAGGGTCAATTGTACGCAGCCTTACCCTGCATCATCTCACTTTTAATTCCAAAAGTTGGCAAAATCATTAATTTCATACACTACTAGAAATTCGGCAAAAATCGACCAAGGTCGACCGACCAAAAAACCGACCAAAGTTGGTCGGTTTTTCAAAATATTTTTTTTTAAAATTTTTTTTTACGAAACCGACCAACTTTGTTCGGTACTCTCATACAAAACACTCTTAATAAAGGAGGAAAAAAAAAAAAGAAATAAAGACTCAAGTCTTGTTGGTGTGTTTAAAATGAACTAATGTCCTTTCCTTTTATACGCAAAAAATTCTTGGCATCTTAGTTGTAAAAGAAAAGATACAACTTGTGCAAATGATATCCACCACACAATGCAATATTTTTGGGTCCTAAAGAATATTGCCAACAAAATCTACACTTTATAAATATGCTTATGCTTATGTGAGATGAACTCCATTAGCCAAAATATTGGCCATATTACAAATCTTCATCTTGGCCTAATTTTGGCTGATATAGTAAATTTGCTTCACCCTCTCCGCAAAAAGCCCCAATGGGCATATGTCAAAATTTAATGCCATCAAAATCAGACAAATTGTCTGATACCGAAACTGTAGTATGGCCTATAACAGTGGATCCCAATAAAGTATACAACGAACCAGATTTGTGTGCTTTCATGATCACAAGAGAACCATAAGAAACTTTCAGAACTCTACCTTCACCTGCGTACTTGCACCCAAGAGATTCTAGAGTGCCCAAAGAGATGAGATTTTTCTTCAAGTCAGAAACATGTCTAACATCCGTGAGAATTCTCACCACATCATCGTGCATTTTGATTCGAACTGTACCTTTTCCAAAAACTTCGCAGGCGGCATTATTGCCCATCAAGACAACTCCACCTCCAATTGATTCATATGTGATAAATAAATCCCGACTGGGACACATATGATAAGAACAACCCGAATCTAAAATCCACTCATTGTTAGATTTTAAACTATTATTAGTTGCTAAAAAAATAGTTTCCTCAGTCTCATCAGCAGCTACACTTGCTTCGGCAGTGTCAGTAGTTTTGTGCTCATTTTTTCTTTCCTTATGCTTTTCTTTATTTTTCAGCTTATAGCATTCAGAGATAATGTGACCTTTCTTATGACAATAGCGACACTCTAAATTATTGTATCTGGATTTTGAGTCGGATTTGCCCCTAACAAACAAGCCAACTTCTGCTTGAGTTCCACTAGCTTTCCCAGTAATATCACTATCTATCTGTTCTTTTGATTTTAAGATAGATTTAATATCCTTATAAGAGATATTATCCTTTGCATAAAGCATAGTATCTCTTATATGCTTAAAAGATGGGGGTAGAGAGCAAAGCAGTAACACGACTTGATCCTCATTTTTAATTTCAGCCTCTATATTACTCAAATCCATAAGAATGGAATCAAAGGTGTCAAGATGAGAGAGAATAGATGTACCTTCACCCATACGAATTGTATAAAGCTTCTGCTTCACGTAAAGTCTATTTTCCATCGTCCTCTTCATATATAAAGTTTTCAATTTTTTCCACATGTCTTTGGCTGTGGTTTCTACAGAAACTTCACGTAAAACCTCATTTGAGAGATTTAAAATAATACCTGCTTTTGTCTTTTTGTCTATGACGGAAAACTCCTCATCCGTCATTTTATCCGGCTTCTTCTCCATTCACTGCAAAGCCAAATCTAAGCCATCCTGAATTAGGATAGCTTCCATCTTTAATTGCCACATTATGAAGTTTGCACTTCAATCAAATTTCTCAACATGAGATTTTGTTAGAGTCATTTTGGCTATTGAAACTATCTCGATTAGATCCGGCTCTGATATCACTTTGTTAGGATCGGAAACTCGGGTAGTGCGGAATTTAGCCAAATAATATTTTAATGACAATAACAAAGACAATGCAAGTTGATAATAACAAAAATTAAAGTAGATAAAGAAGACACCAATTTAACGTGGTTCGGTCAGTATGACCTACACCCACAAGCGGAGAGGAGCAATTTCACTATACCAAGTACAAAATTAGAGTAAATACTCTAATTAATCCCAAAAAATCCTAAAAAAATAACCTCACAAGATCACTCCAAAGAAAAGGTTCAAGTCTTATTGGTGTGTTTAAAATAAACTAATGTCCTTTCCTTTTGTACGCAAAAAAGTCTTGGCATCTTAGTTGTAAAAGAAAAGATATAACTTGTGCAAATGATATCCACGACACAATGCAATATTTTTGGGTCCCAAAGAATATTGCCAATAAAGTCTATACTTTGCAAATATGCTTATGCTTATGTGAGATGGATTCCATTAACCAAAATATTGGCCATATTGCAATCACTATGTTCCACAAACATTGGGATAATAGTCCAAAAAGGGATGCCTGTTTAGGTATGTTTCAAACATTGGGATAATAGTCCACAAATATTGTTCCTGATGATATTTGGAGGTTATGTTTCAAATTTGAGCTTATTTGGAGCAGATTTAGGTATTAAATCGTATATTGGATTGTTATAATTCGAAGAATAAATTTCTGTTTCTGGGCAATTTGCACTTCAGGCCTATTTGGCCTTAAGTGCATAAAAATGTTGGTTGCACTTCAGACCTTTTGGCTTTAAGTGCATCTGAAGTGTAATTTTTCACTTCGGACTTATTGGTCTTAAGTGTAGCAAAACGTGTGTTGCACTTCAGACCTTTTGGCCTTAAGTGCATCTGAAGTGCAATTTTTCACTTCAGACTTATTGACCTTAAGTGTAGTAAAACATTTGTTGCACTTCAGACCTTTTGGCCTTAAGTGCATCTGAAGTGCAATTTCTCACTTCAAACTTATTGGCCTTAAGTGTAGCAAAACGTTTGTTGCACTTCAAACCTTTTGGCCTTAAGTGCATCTGAAGTGCAATTTTTCACTTCAGATTTATTGGCCTTAAGTGCATGAAACCATTGGTTATACTTCAGAACTATTTGGCCTTAAGTGCATCTAAAGTGCAAATTTTCACTTCAGACTTATTGGCCTTAAGTGAATGAAAACGTTTGTTGCACTTCAGACTTTTTGGCCTTAAGTGCATCTGAAGTGTAATTTTTCACTTCAGACTTATTAGCCTTAAGTGCATCTGAAGTGCAATTTTTCACTTCAGACTTATTAGTCTTAAGTGCATGAAACCATTAGTTGCACTTCAAACCTATTTGGCCTTAAGTGCATTTGAAGTGCAATTTTTTCACTTCAGACTAATTTTTTTAACTTCAGATCCGATAAGTCTTAAGTTGATCGTAAAGTAGGTACGCTTGCAAACGTTTTGGCAAAGTGGGTATAGGTTCAATTGTGACCCCAAAATCAAGTATAGATGCAAAAGCCCCGAGAGGAACTCATCCTGGCCCGTTGTCTGTTTATGTTAGGCTTTCGAATCTTTGGTGAGAGCAAAACACGCATAAATATTTGGCCCTGATCCAAAGACTCGTTACCTCATTAAGCTTTGCTAAGGCCTTTTTCAAACTGGGCTTTATTCTTCACTTTTGGTCGCTCACCCAATCGTTTGAACTAAATAATAGAACCAGTGGATATATATATATATATATATATAAAATCAATGTATAACATGTGTACAACTGTATATAATTAATATATAATCAATGTATAATGGCTAAAAATAATGGCTATTTGTGTAAACTGTAAAGATCCCATTGTATGTCCCTCTCGCGGTATATTTTCTCCTTTTTGTTCCGCGCAATTTTTTTTTCCACAGTCCTCCAATTCTTGACTCATATTGATAGTGAATTTGTATTTCCTACATTCCTTTTAATCTGAAAGGAAGATTACAACGTAAATAATTATATATATTGAACTGTTCTCTGTATATTTCTAGTTTATTGCTTCTACGTTCCTTACATTTCTAGGTTTTCATTTATGAATATTAGTTTCCAGTGCGTAGAGTTTTTGACTGATTTAATCACTTAGGGTCGTATGGTTGATTGATGGTATATGAATAATCAATCTTAGAATAAAGTCTCGTATAAATTAGTACATTAATGTCTAGTTGGTCGCATAATAAATAGAAAAATAATATCTGAATAAATAATCCACTAGATAATCATCAGTGCATAAAATAATCATGTATAACAATGTCTTAATTTCTTATTAATCACGATGTAAACAATCATGCATTATAATTAATCATCACATATATAACTAACATGTGAACCAAACGACCCCTTAACATATACTTTCCGGAGAATTTGTGAAATTCAATGATTTTAAAGTACGGAAAAGATTTTTACCCAAGTCTTCTTTGAGCTTAAACTGGAATTAGTAACTGATCAAAGTATTCTGTTTACCCAAAGGATAACAAAAGGCATTAAGAGTCGCCGAAATTTAGTTCGTTATTTAAGAGACATCAACTATGCATTCTGAGCAATCAAAATCATAAGCAAAAGCTGAGAAATTATTCATATATATATATATATATATCCACCATTTATTTATTATTACGATTACAATATAATTTTAAGTCATTACATAATATCATATCGGGAGTACATATTACGGTCGTAACATTTATCATATTGTGAGTGCATGTTATGACCGTCACGCTTATCGTATCGTGAGTACCTATTACGATCTATCATATTGTGAGTGCATGCTACGGTCGTCACGTTTATCGTATTGTGAATGCATGTTACGGTCGTCATATTTATTATATTGTGAGTGCATGTTGCGATCGTCACGTTTATCATATCGTGAGTGCATATTGCGGTCGTCCCATTGGCAGCCCGAAGGTAAGCCGGCAGTAGGTAGTGCAAGTCTTGCTCTTATCGCCCGAACTTCCTCAACACTAGTTTGAAATGCCCTAGCCACAACTTCTTCTGGAATTTGAGGTCTACTAGCAAATATGGAAATTGCAATAATGTTGCGTTACCTCTGCCAACATGATTTTTGCTTGAAGAGAGATACGGTGAGTATGAATTCAAAAATCCACAAACTAATTTTTCTTCAAGTATAACCAAGTGGATTGAATTACAATCATTTCTTCTAAGGATTAATTGACTGTTCATAAATGTGTTCTCTTTTCTTTCAAGAATTTTCTTTTTAACAAGAATACAATTTTGATAATTAGAAGTCTTAAATAAGAAAAAATACTGATAATAAGACATTTATATACCTTGAATAACGCATTAAATTTTTATCTAATAAATAAGAATTAAACACACTTTACATAAGTAAGTAATTGATAAAAAATATTTTGCCAATTTTAACCACGAACACAAGATTCAATTATTTCAATAATATTATAAGTTAATCAAGAGTACATTTGAAAATAAAATTAGAAAATCACTCAAATACTTGAGTCTCACTTATAATATTTATTATTCCTAAATTGGAAGATCACTCAATATTTAAGTCTCACTTATAAGTTAATCGCATTAATAATACGCAGCTCAATATTTTTTCTAGTTAAAAACTATAGTTACGTCAATCAACAATACACAATTTAGTTTATGTTGCAATGATACTAGCTCAACAGTAATTAGATTAAAATAATATTAATTATTATGCCTCAATTCTTATCAAGTTGGATAGAAATGTTAGTTATTTTAGTTGTTTTGTTTTAATTTAATTTCTTTATATTTAATTCTATTTAAATATATTTATGACAACTATTTTATTATTGGATTAGTAACTATCATATCATTCTTAATAATTTGTAATATTCAACTTTAAAAAGTATCACATTATTGACTTTTATATGAGATAAATTATAAGTACATTTAAATTAAATATTGATCAATATAGCATGACATTATCATCAATAAATACAACAACAACAACAACCCAGTATAATCCCACTAGTGGGGTGTGGGGAGGATAGTGTGTACGCAGACTTTACCCCTACCCTGGGATAGAGAGGCTGTTTCCAAATGACCCCGGCATCATCAATAAATAAATTAACTAAATATGATGATTTCATTAATAATTGTGCCAAAATTATTACTTTAAACCTTTTCTTTTCAAGAACTTATTAGTCTGAGACTATTGCATAATAGTTTATTTGAATTGAAAAAGGAATCCGCTAAGCAAACATCCCCAAATAACTTTTCAAGTGAGAAAATCCCAGGTAACTCCTCTAAAAATAATTTTAGCAAAATTTATAAAAACAAAATCCATATGTAAACCCCCAAGTATGCAAATCCCCAAGTAAATCCCCAGAAAACATTATATCTAAATATTCAACAATAAAATTCCTAAGTAATTCCCCAAGTAAGAAAATCTCCAGGTAAATTCTCAAGAAATAAATCCCCACATCGTTTCGCAGACCAACAATCCCTAGGTAATTCCCCAAATAAAAACGTCCCCAGGTAAATTTCCTAGTAACTATCCGCAGTTAAATGTACAGGTAGCTTTACCTAGGGAATTTTCTACGAATTAACGTAGGAAGTTATTATTGTTCATTTACTTGCGGATTTACCTATAAAGATAGTACTTGCAGATAATTTCTCCAAATAATTTCTCAAATAATATTTTGGAGCAAAGTGGTGCCAAATTTACATGCGAATTTTCCTGAAAAAATATTTTTCTCAGGAAAAATATTCAAGAAATTAGGAATTTTAGTTTTTCGCATGAAAATCCGAAGAAAATTCTCGCAGATAAATTCCCCAGGTAAAATTTTCAGGTAATTCATATTTTTCTTGTAGTGCCAAAACTCGCACTTGGAAAATTTAGTATAAAGCTTCTTCTCCGTCAAAGTCTGGAGCACGATCCTCAACTGCTGCTCATGATCCTCCCGGTTGCGAGAGTATACCAATATGTCGTCAATGAACACTATGACTAAAGAATCAAGGTATGGCTAGAACACGTTGTTCATCAAGTGCGATGAAAGCTGCTGGAAAATTGGTCAGCCCAAAAGACATATCCAGAAACTCATAGTGGCCATATCAGGTCATGAAAGCCATGTTCGGAATGTCTAAAGCCCGGATCTTCAACTGATGATATCCCTATCTCAGGTCAATCTTCGAGAACACCTTAGCACCTTGAAGCTGATCAAACAAATCATCAATACGTGGTAGTGGGTACTTGTTCTTGATCGTAACCTTATTCAGCTGCCTGTAGTCAATACACATCATCATGGAGCCGTCTTTCTTTTTCACAAATAGAATTGGAGCACCCCACGATGAAACACTCGGTCTGATGAAATCCTTATGAAGCAACTCCTGAAGTTGTTCCTTAAATTCTTTCAACTCCACTGGTGCCATGCGATATAGTGGAATAGAGATGGGTTGAATGCCCGACACCAAGTCAATACCAAAATCAATATTCCTTTCTGGCAGCATGCCCAGAAGGTCTGCTGGAAACACATCTGGAAAGTCTCTCACTACCGGAACTGACTCAACGGTAGGAGTATCAGCACTAACATCCCTCACAAAGCTTAGGTATGCCAAACAATCATTCTCAACCATCCGTTGTGCCTTTAGATAAGACACCCCCACTGAAATATAACTCAATGAACCTCTCCACTCCAATCTCGGCAATCCCGGCATCATCAACGTCACGGTCTTAACGTGACAATTCAGAATAGCGTGATATGGTGACAATCAGTCCATGCCCAACGTCACATCAAGGTCGACCATACTGAGTAACATAAGGTCTACCCTAGTCTTATAACCGTCGATAGTGATCAAACACGACCTATAAATACGATCTACCATAATAAAATCCCCAACATGCGTAAAAACATAAACGAGGGCACTCAAAGAATTACAAGACATATCCAAATATTGATGGTAGACTAAAACTCGTATTTTAGTCATAGTTTGCACTCTAATCATTGTATTTTACTTGTGGTTCACTACTAGAAACTGGACCTATTACAACAGTTATTTTGCAACGGTTTTGAAAACTGTTGCATAGACACCCAATTGCAACGGTTATTTGCAACGGTTGTACAACCGTTGATATAGACATTTTGTCGTAACGATTTCAGGCAACAGTTGTTAAAGCACTGCCATAGATGGTCTATCGTCACGCTTATTTGCTACAGTTATGTAATTAAAGCACAAATCCCTCTACCGCAACGGTTTTACCCTTTTTCTTTTTCCCTTTCCAAAATTCGACCCCCATTTCCTATTCCGTTCTCTCTCTCTCTCTCTCTCTCTCTCTCTCTCTCTCTCTCTCTCTCTCTCTCTCTCTCTCCCCCCTGACTTTACTTCCGCTTCTTCGTCGTAAATGCTAAGAGAGACTTTCAAGTCCAACACTCAATATGCCATAGGGGAACTGTAGTACTGAGAATCGCTTCCTAATGACCATCCAGAGATTGCAGATTTGTACCTGCTCTAGCTTTGGCATCAGCCCTCTCTTAAACTCGAACTTTTAGGTCTTTTTTTTCTTGTCCTATTCTTTTCCAACTAGGTTAATTAAGTATTTTTTTAAGGCTTTCTGTTTTTCGTTTATGTTCTTATAAGCTAGGGCTTTTTCGGATTCATTTGGTTTGGTGATATACCGATTGGTGTAACGACCGGGCCGGTCATTTTGAGCACTACAACCTAGTTCCCCCATTTGCTGCTCTGTTTGTAATTTATAGTTATTGTATGACTTATCGGGTTAGTTAGTTCTGGTCCGGAGAGAATTCAGAGTGAAATAATACACTTAGTCTCTTAAATGAAAAGCTTAAGTTGAAAAAGTCGACTGGATATTGATCTATGTGTAAGCAACCTTAGATTTGAATTTTGATGATTTCAGTAGCTCTGTATGGTGATTTTAGACTTAGGAGCATGTCCGGAAAATTATTTGTACCTCCGTAGTGGAATTAGGCTTGAAATGACGAAAGTCAAATTTTTGGGACGTTTGACCGGGTAGTTGATTTTCTGATATTGGGGTCGAAATCCGATTTTGAAAATATTAATAGGTCTGTTATGTTATTTATGACTTGTGTGAAAAATTTGAGGCTAATCAGACTTGATTTGATAGGTTCCGGTGTCGTTTGTGGAAACTTGAAATTTCAAAGTTCATTAGGCTTGAATTGGGGTATGATTCGAGGTTTTAGCGTTGTTTGAGATGATTTGAGGCTTTGACTAAGTTCGTATGATATTTTAGGACCTGTTGGTGTATTTGGTTGAGGTCCCGGGGGCCTCGGGTAAGTTTCGGATGGTTAACGGGTTGGATTTTGGACTTGGAACTCTGCTGGATTTTTTTTGATGCACCATCTGGTTTCCTTCATCGCGTTCGTGGGTGGGGCCTCGCGTTCGCGAAGAGGAACTAAGAGGCTGGAAATATTTTCTATTCGCGTTCGCAAAGAGAAGGACGCGTTCGCGAAGGGTGGACAGGGTGTGCATCGCGAACGCGAGAGGTGTTACGCGTTCGCAAAGAAGAGAGGAAGCAGCTGAGGACCCCAGGAAATTGGTTTACGCATTCGTGTAGGGGGTGTCGCGTTCATGTAGTGAGGGGGAAACGAAGCACCACGTTCGCGATTGGTTGAACGCATTCACGTAGAAGGCATTGAGGCAGAGGCACTTTGTGCTTCGCGAACGCAAGGGGGATATCGCATTCGCGAAGGAGGAATTTGGATGAGATCAATTTTGTGCTTCGCGAACGCGAGGCACTGACCGCGTTTGTAAAGAAGAAAAGCCTGGGCAGAAAGTTTAAGTTCTAAAAATGGGACTTCGTCCCATTTTCCATTTTTGACGGATTGGAGTTCGGGAAGAGGCGATATTTGGGTGATTTTCAAGAAAAACAACGGGGTAAGTATTCTTAACTCATTATTGGTCAAATTATCTGAATCCATGGTTGTTTTTAACATTTAATGGGTGAATTAAGTTGGAAAGATTAGAAAACCCTCTTGGGTTAATTTGAAGATTTGAGGGTCGAGCTGATGTCAGAATTAAGTAAAATTGGTATGGTTAGACTCATGGTTGAATGGGCTTTTGGATTTTATAACTTTTGTCGGGTTCCAAGATATGGGCCCCACAGGCGATTTTTGAGTTAAATTTTGGATTTTTATGAAAAAATTGTATTTTCATATGGTCTAAAAATTTTGTGGACTGAATCAAATTAATTGTGGCTAGATTCGAGCCGTTCAGAAGTTGATACGCACAAAATGAAATTTCTGGAGCAATGTTTAGCTTGCTTGACATTGGATTCATCTTGTTCGAGGTAAGTAACTCTTTTAATCTTAGTGTTGAGGGTATGAAACCCCGAAATACGTGTTATGTGATTGGTATTGAGGTGACGCACATGCTAGGTGATGGGCGTGCACCATGTGAATTGGGACTCTGTTGTTTCCATGGCACTGTATAGTGATCCTACTTTGTTGATATCCGTGTTTTCACCATGTGATAAAGTAGTTAAGGTGTCAATCATGCTAGATATCATGTTTAGGCATTATGCCGATATTGTTTGGACCCATAGTGGTCGTTTCTTACTGTCATCTCACTGATTTCATTGATATTTCGTACTTAGTCATATTCATGCATTCATATCATATCTTAGTCTCAGTTATTTATTGATACATCATATCATTGTTGCCAGGCTAGTTTCATGACATTATGAGCCCGTGAGTGAGACTGGAGAGATTGATGACTGAGTGAGGCCGGGGGCCTGTTTGTGAGGATGTTGTCACTATAGCACGTGAGTTGTCCGTGCAGAACGTGAGTTGTCTATGAGATTCCAGATGTTGATATTATTACACGTGAGTTGTCCGTGCAGCACGTGAGTTGTCCGTATGATTTCAGGTATTGATATTGTGGCACTTGAGTTATCAGTGCAGCACGTGAGTTGTCCATACGGATTATAACGCTTGGGCTAAAAGGAGCCCCTCCGGAGTCTGCATACCCCCAATGAGCGCAGTCGACTATAAACAGGGATCGGGATACACGCCGCAATGGGTATTGTACAGTGCTGAGTGATTGAATGTGCTGAGCATAGTGAGAGAGAATGCGAGACAGTGAGATTGAGTATTCTGAGAGCGTGAGTACATGAGATCATCATCGAGGTGCATTGCATTTGATATGTGTATTGACATACATACATAGAGGTGCATTTCCTTCTACTACCCAGTTCTGGGGACATTTATGATTTTACCTGTATCTTGACACGTAGGCATAGAGAAGTACTTTCCTCATGCTATCTGAAAATGAAATATCTTACTATTTGTTGAAAGGAGTTTTTGAAAAAATCATAGTTTTCAAACTTACTCGTATTTTGATTTTTTTCGGTAAAAGATTTGGATTTTCACTGAGATACTTGAAAAGAAATGGCTATTTTTTCGGAATTGTGAACGGACTGAGCCTTCTATTTCTGAGATATTCGTTTGTTATTGTATTATGTTGTTATGAACTGTTTTGGAATATTGGTGTTGGACCGACCTTTCTATTAGCTCATCACTACTTTCAACCTAAGGTTAGGTTTGCTACTTATTGAGCACATGGGGTCGGTTGTACTCATACTATACTTTTGTACCTTGCGTGCAGATGTTGGCTGCTGATGTTGCTGTGTTCGATGGGAGCTGGATTTGAAGATGTACCTTCGTCCTGGTTGTAGCTACCTCTTGTTTGTGGTAGCCTTAGATCTATCAAACTCTGTTTATGTACTTTTCAAACAGACGATGTATTTATTTCATTTTCGCTTTGTAAACTCTATTCTTAGAAGCTCATGATTTGTACTACCAGTTCTTGGGGGAAATGTATTAGTTTCATACATTGTCTTTTAATTAATTGCCTTATTAAATTTTATTGGAATCGAATAGTTGTTGATTGGCCTACCTAGAGGGTTAGGTTAGGTGCCATCACGACCAGGTGGATTTCGGGCCGTGACAATTGGGGCTAGGGTTAAGATTTTGATTTTACGCTTGGTATCGCGAGGGTAAGGGGGGAGGGTAATTTTTAGGTGGAGTTAGATTTTTTGGTTACTGTAGAAGATTTCTAGGGTTTTTTGCTCTATCTCCATCATTAATTTTTATTTTTAGGGATTTTGTCGAAGATTTTGTTTATTTGATAGTTTAACTTTCTTTTATTATTAGCTTTGTATCATCCCCTAATTTTGGACATGGGTGTATTTCTGGGCTTTGAAGAAATTTTATTGTGGGGAGAATGTTTAATTTTGTAGTTGAAGAGCTTGTATTCTCCTGATATTAATCATATGTGATATTTTTACACATACGTTTGAAGGATTCTCTTATTAGACAAACCTTACCACTTGTAACCAATGTTATACCAGCTAAAAAATTAAAACCCAACAATTAGATTAAAAAAAAAATACTGGACGTTAAAAGAGCTAAATATCTATTACTAATATCATTGAGTATAATTCTCCTTTACTTTTCAACTCCAATCGAGAGTTCAGGACCTATTAATATCTTAGACTGAAACATAATTATATCCTCCTTATTTGGTGCGATGTTCCTGTAAATAGGTAGAAAATTAGAGTCTCCTGTTAGCCTAGAATGTTGAACTAAAAGAGTTACTCTGACCAATCATTAAAAAAATAATTATAGAACTCCAATTAATAAACTTGCATAGAAGCTTGCACTGATTGCTACATCAAGTTTTTGTTATCCCTTTTCTTATCTATTTACATTGTGAGTTTACTTTTTTGTTCTCTTTATTTTCTTCTTGGGATTTTATATTGGAATAATTACTATATTGGCATAAAGTTATTTGATACTTGTTAGTACTATGTTTAAAGTGTTCTCTTGGAATTTAGTACTGAAATATTCAGCTCCGTTTACCATTGTAATATTGTATACTATGGAATTGTATTTTGCTGATAGCAACCTTGTTATTTTTCTTTATGCTTATATCATCTTGCTATATAACTATCCTTAGGCATGACTACTATAATTTAGCTTGTTTTACCTTGTTTGAGTGCTGAAATTTCTCCTTTTTAATAAAGAAAAGAGTAAATCTCATATTACACTTGTCTTGGAAGGATCTGAGAATAGATATCAGTTGGTTTTTGTGCGTTCATCTAGGAGATAATGATTGTTCACACTTAGTTGAGACTATCGCGCAGAAAGTATCAGATAATTTTGTGTGTGCTGATAGTTGCGACCCTTGGTTTAAGTTCATTATTTGGGTAAGTTCATCATTTGGCTAAGTATCCTCTATTAAATTTTATTTGTTAGCTAAATATTTTTTTTCAAAGGACAAGAAGATTGAAACATGACATTTGATTCATTGTTATTGCATTTTAATAGCCCTCTCTTAATTCTCTGATTTCTCCAAATCTTTTCTATGTTAAGTTACTTAAAAAGGTTGGATAACTTTCACTTTAATATAATTAGTGGGTTTTGATTTTACTTATAGTTCTATTATGTGTCTGCGACTCTTCTGCCTAATATCAGTAGAAATTACTAATTTAATTACTATATTTTCATTTTGTTAGGTTTGCTATTGGATTTATCTCCTTGGAACAACTTATTTTATTGTGATATATATGGCTTTCTTGAAGGTATATCCATTTGTTTATCTTCTTGTCCTTTTATCATTATTTATTTTTTACTTGCACATGCTTGAAAACAGAGATAGTAACCATTGTGCAATGTGACTTTTTATCTGTCAAACATCTATGAAAGTGATAAAATTAACTAAATCATAGTCTTGCTTTATATCTTGATGTATTTGGTTCTTTTGTTATGTTCCTTTCTGTTAACTTCTACTACCAAACATTTTCTTCTAAGCTAAAATAATACAATGTTCATCTCCGTTTTGGACTTTACTTAAAATCCTTAATATTCTTCTTTGTCATGGTTGACTTAGGAAAGAGTAGCTGATATATTTACAGTGGTATTTTCAAATTCTTCAAGCCTTTTCTTTTGGTGCATGGCTTAGTAGACATATTCTTCTTGGCTTTTGGTGTACATGTATCATTCTAAAGAGATATACTTGAACACTAACAGATATGTTTCTCATTATATATGTTCTCTTTATTAATTAATTTTTTTTTATTTTACAAAAGGGTGTGAGTGAAAAAACTTTTTCTCTGTTTGTCGAATTAAACTTCAACTACTATCATTAATATACTTTTTCGCTTTTTCTTGCCAACTATAAATAGTGATAGTCATATACTCTGTTATTCTTAAATACGTGTTTGGATATATTGGACACTATATGTTTTCTAATCTACCAAATATGATACACATATATAAGTACTTGCCTTTTTGAGTGCCATATTTTTCTCTTTCAATGGATATTGATATATTTGGTTCGTTAGTAGGTTTACACGTGATGTATAATTTCAGTTTGGTACTATCACTTAATAACAAAATCTCATTAAAAGCTATATTTCTAGTTTCATCCCTTAGAGGTATTTGAACCGACTTAACTCTATTTTTCAATACAGTCGTTTAGATATTTCTGGGATGAATTGGTTTAGTGATTCTTTTCCAACATGAGAAGCCAGAGATAGAATGATAAAATCTTCATCACTAGTAAATGATAGTTTTAATTTTCTGCAGAATTTATGTTAACATAGTGTTTAGAGTTTTTATATTTTATTATTTGGTGTGCTTACAACATCAATTAATTGATGGATCCTAAAAATATTTGGCATGTAATGTTTCCTTTGAAGAGCTGAAAGAAGTAAAAGTTTTTGGCTTAATATTGCTTGTAAAAATATTCTTCTATGAAATTTTTACTAAATTATTTATTTATAATCTTTTGTAGGTGAAGCAAGTGAAGAAAGCTATACAATAACAATGAAGAACTTGATAGTATTGGTTGATCGTTGCTAGAGTTTCAAATATTTTAGAAATTATTTATTTGGTAGAACTTATTGAAACCTTATGTATGCCAACCCTTAAATTGTCAAACACTATTGTATATTTTATTTTTATATATGGATCATACAAGTTAGATATTTTGGATTATGATTTTAGTAATGAAGAGTTTCATTTTTGATTATGCAAATCTCAGTGTATTATATTTTATTATATATGTAAATAATTATTCACAATCAAATAAAAGAGTAAAACCCCACACTATTAAGCTATTGCAGTAGGTTCCAGAAATCGTTGCAATAACATTAACAATCCGTTGCAATAGTTTGTATATTATTGATAGAAAAACCGTTGCGATAGCCCTATTGCAACAATTTGAGAATCATTCCACTAGATCGCGTGCCAATAGGTCTGTTGCAACGGTTTATTGTAATGGTTCCGAAACCATTGCCATATTACTTCTATTGCAACAGTTAGGGATTGTTACCATATGCTTATATTTTGCAACAACTATTTCATCTGATGGGTCGGTTTAGAACCGTTGAAATACTACTTGTCGCAACGGTTGTTGCTGCTATTGCAATAATTTTAATGCTAAAGTAATGATTTAGATGATATATTACAACGGTTAATACGTTGAGCTTAAATAGTGACAATTTATGTTTATTACGTATTTTATGCCTTGTAGAAAATAATTTCGAGCTATTAAGATAATTTGGAGTTAATTTGAACAAGTTGGAGCTTTGAAGTCTGAGTAAAAGCCCAAGAAATTAAACTAAGATCATGTTCGGGGGTCGAGGACCAAGTCTGGATGTCAAAAGGTGAGAAGAAAAATTACTCTGGAAAAAATGCACTACCGCGCCACGCCATGCGCTGCGGGGAGCTTAGTGCGAAATTCTTGCAGAGTGAAAAAATTAACTCTCTGAACTTCTCCACAGGGCGGCGCGCCAAGCGCCGTGCTTGTACAAATTTTATAGAGTATTTCTCCTACTTCGGCTTGAAAAAGATAGTTTTGTCCGGGCCCGTTCCTACATGATAAAAATACATCAAAAATACGATTTTTAGAGGACTTTTGACCTCAGAAGCTTTAAAAGAGTATTAGAGACTACAAGACACAGAATTTCATCATCTTTCCATCAATTCAATATGAAATTTTGGATTGTAACATTAGATTGATGCGTTCTTACTCTTTAATTATATTTGTGATGACTTTCTCCATAATTATGGTGTAGTTTCCCTTAGGGTTTGATGGATATGGTATTTTGATTGATATTTATGGATTTTAACTCTAGTTATTTGCTTGATTTCATTTATGGAGTTTTGAATTGTTGCAACCTTATTCACCGGTTTATTTAATCAGAAGAGAAATATTTTGGTGATTATCTTAGCATTATTTTATTTGATTTAATTCAGTGATTCTCTTAAGTAATCGAAAGAGCTTGTTGAATTGTTTATCAAATCAATTTAGGAGAATATTCGAGAGACCTTTTCCTGAAGACTAATCCATTAACGCATACTTGCATATTTTCACAATGCTTATATTAGTTCACCTCGTAGAGTTAAGATTTAATCGAGAGAGGAGTCTTGACTACACGTTTGAACTAATCATCGAGTGAATTCGTGAAAATTATTAGAATATTAGAGTAAATTAAACTAGAGTTAAATCTCAAATAGCTATCTTGCACTTATCCTGTCATGACCTTTATTCCTCATATTGATAATAAACCACTCTGCTAATCTCTAGTTCTTTGTAATTGTAACGATCCGACCGGTCGTTTTAAGCACTTGCACTTCGCTTGGTAGTTTGAGGGCATTAGTAGCTATATATGATATATTATTACTTGTGTGAATTGTCAGTTTTGGTTTCAGGTTATTCGAAATTGATTTAGAAGGATGAATTTCATGATTGTAGCTTTAAGTTGGAAGAGTTGACCAAGTTTGACTTTTTAGTATTCAACCTCGGATTGGAGTTTTGATGGTTCTGTTAGGTCTGGATGGTGATTTTAGACTAGAGCATATGCCCGGATTTGCATTTGGATGTTTTTGGAAGGTTTCAGCGCTGATTGGTGAAAGTTGGAAATTTGAAGGTTTGGAAAGTTTATAAATTTGATCGAGAGTTTACTTTGATGATATCGGATTCAAATTATGGTTTCGGGAATCAAAATAGCTTCGTTATGTCACTTGGGACTTGTGTGCCAAATTTGAGTTCATTCCGGGTTGATTTGATATGTTTCAGTGCGAGTTTTGGAAGTTGAAGATTCAAAGCTCATTAAGTTTGATTTGAGGTGTCATTCGCTATTTAGATGTAGTTATGTGTGATTTGAGGCTTCGAGTAAGTTCGTAGTGTATTTTAGGACTTGTTGATATGCTTGGATGGGGTCCCGGTGACCCCGGGTGTGTTTCAGATGAGTTCTAAACATGTTTGGGTATTTCGGTACTTTGATAATGTTCAGGAGCGAGTGAAGTGTGGAGGGCACATTTTGGAGTGCTGAGGCAAAGCTTCATGTGCGAACCGCAGAAATCCTCTTGCGGCTGCAGAAAGGAGAATCTGCAGGTTGATGGTCTGACTTCGAAAGCTTATATCTTTTAATCTACAAGAAATTTGAAGATGATCCAAAAATAAAAATTGTAGCCCTTTGAATTTAGTTTTCAGAAAGATAAATCATTCATCAATTAGACATTTGTACCGAAGGTTATGGACAATTTAATGAAGCTTGGTAGTGCAGTCACTTCTGAAGTGCGACTGCACAATTTGGATTGCGGACGCGGAACCTGGAATGTATGGACCACACAAAAAATGTGCGTTCGGCACAATGGAAGAACATATTTTGTACTTTATAAACGAGGGTTAGAGTATTATTTCATATTTGGACTTTGGGAGCTCGGTTTGTGGCGATTGTTCGTAGGTTTTTCAAGAAATTCATCGCGGTAAAGGATTCTAACTTGGATTTGGTTAATATACAATAATATATCATTATTTTCATCATTTAATTAGTATTTTGAGATGGAAATTTGGGAAAAATTATAGAAATTTCATAAACTATTATTTGATGATTTGAAGGTCGAGTTGTGATCGGATTTGACTAATTTTGGTATGGTTGGACTGGTGGTTGAATGTGGGTTCGAATTTTATGACTTTTACCGAATGGGCCTGGGGGTTGACTCTCGAACGTTTGATTAAGAACTTAGTATTTTCTTATGAAATTGATCCCTTTAGCTCGTGTTGATTGTATTGAATTGCTCTTGGCTAGTTTTGAGTCGTCTAGAGGTTGGTACGTGTGAGATGGCATTTTTGGAGCATTATTTGTCTTGTTCGAGGTAAGTAACACTTCTAAACTTGGTGCTGAGGGTATGAAACCCTGAATTACGTGCTATGTGATTGATGTTGAGGTGACGTGTATGCTAGGTGACGGGCGTATGAGCGTGCACCATAGTAATTGTGATTTAGTCGATACCATGGAATTGTGTAGCTACCTTGTCTGAACATTTCTTTACTACACTCTATGTGTTAGAGCACTTGAGCTGTAATTTATTCTAGAAATTATGTTTAGGCTATATGCTGGCTCTATTAGGACCCACAGTGGTCGTTCCTTGCTGTTGAATTATTTATTTAATTGCAGTTATGTACTCAGTCGTATTCATCATTACATATCATATCTCAGTCTCTGTTATTGTATATTGTTGATCTCATATCATTGACTTGGGCTGCTTAACATGAGTGTTGTGAGCCCGAGAGACTAGAGAGATTGATGAGTGAGTGGGGATGAGGGCCTGATTGTGAAGATATTAATACTATAGCACGTGAGTTATCCGTATAGCACATGAGTTATCCGTGCGGGTCCAGATATTGATACTATAGTACGTGAGTTATCCATGCGGATCCAAATATTGATACTATAGCACGTGAGTTGTCCGTGCAGATCCAGATATTAATAGAATAGTACGTGAGTTGTCCGTTTCGCACATGAGTTGTCCGTGTAGATTATAGCGCTTGGGCTGAAGGAGCTCCTCCGGAGTCTGCACACCCCCAGTTAGCGCAGTTGCTAGCAGTTATTATGTTTGGGCTGGATCTGCCCTGTACAGTACTAAGTGACTGAGTGTGCTGAGTATTGAGTATGATGAGTGAGAATACGAGACACTAAGATTGTGTACTCTGAGAGTGTGAGTACATGAATTCATCATTGACATGCATTGCATTTGACATGCGTACTTGAGATACAGGCATAGAGATGTATTTCCTCATGCTACCCGATTTTAGTGACATTCATGATTTCACCTGTATATTGACATGTAGGCATATAGATGTAGTTTTCTCATGCTATCTGAATATGAAACATCTTTTTTTAAGCAAATATACCACTAGGCAGGCTGCCTAGTCGCTAATATATAAATAAACAAAAACTAGGATCCGATGTTTACAATTTGACAAAACAACTCTCAAATATGCTAAACTAAAGCTAATGCTAGAGCTAATGACATAAAATAAGCTAACTATTACAACTAATGAGTTGGTCGACTCCCCACATGAGATGGAGTGTGGATCCAGAAGGCAAGTGTAAAACCTCAATGTAGCACCTCTATTGCTCTCACCAGGCACCAAGTTTTGCATTCCAAAGGACAAGGCAAGCATGAATCTCCAATCAACACCATCTATCAGGAATGACCAATTCTCCATGAAGGATATCAACTACATGAAAAATGAAGCCAACAATTCTGTGCTCCCTGCATATGATGAAATAAATTCAGGCCAATACACATCTATATGACCTGTGATAGGTGCCATATCCATCAAAAGAAACCTTATGCCTGCACTGCCATAGCACCTCTAGATTGGACATGAAACCATGTTAATACCACTGGATAGTGTCATGACACTACATAGCCTACTAAAATGATAGAGAACACCTTCAATATGCTCTGAATACCATCTATGACCCTTCAAAATATCATGTGGAACTAATAAATTGCACTCAATAACTATGAAGTTCCTATAAGTGACTGAGTGCTGCCAATACTCTCCCATACTTAAGAACCATGATTTCAATTCAAAGAAGTTATATGCACTGCCATTTCGTCTCCAGATTGGGTATGAAAGCATACCAATACCACTGGATAACATCCTAGCAGCACACACATACACATAGCATCCTATTGAAGTCATTGGATCCTAGCTTTTGTATTGCAACAACCATTGATCCAGAACATGTTCAAGACCATTGTAACTATGATAGTAACAATAAGCAATGCAAATTATGTCCTTAGACTAGAAGCATTATAAAATGCACTATCCACAGCCTGCTTATGTGACATCTTCTATACACCATTAAAGCACCTCCAGAATGAGCATGTAACCATGCTAATACCACTAGAAAATACCCTAACAGTATACATAATTTGAACAAAACAATGAGACAAATAAGCAAGTGCAGAATCAAACCTAGTAGAATCATTAATCTGGAGCTCTTCTTTTGGCAATCCTAACCCTAAGATTAGGAATTTGTGATTTATCAAGATTGATCAGCCTCCTCCCTGCACAAGGCAGTTCAGAAAATGAGTGATATTCAGTGGTACATGCAAAAAAAAAAATGTTAGCTATAAATTTGCCACTGTGTTGCCTTCTCTGAACACATGCTGAAAGATCACATTAAAATTGTCCCTCATCTCCTTGATCTTCTTCTCATCCGGAACAGTAACCCACGTTGGATCCCAATTCCCTTCAATCACCTTCTTAAGCACTAAAGAATCTGTTTCCAAAATGAGAGATGAAGATGATTCTCCACACAGTACTCCAACCCTTGCACTATTACTTTTGCTTCAGCTACAACATTTGTGGTCATCCCTAAGTCCACTTCCCTTGCATACACTAAATCACTTGTATTATTTCTCACACAAAAGCCAAGAGAACTAGGGCCGGAGTTTCCTTTTGATTCCCCATCAGTGTTAGACTTATACCACCCATAATGAGGAAGCTGCCAAGTAACTCTCCTAGTGATCAAGATTGGTTTATAAGCTTCAAAGAATTGGATCATGTCTGGCCATAACAAAGGTATATGAGATAGCCATGCATACCTAACCCGTGCTAATTGATGCAATGTCTTGTTAACTTCATGAATAACCCTATTAGTAGACAATGATCCTCCATGTTTGCCTGCATTTCTCTTCTTCCATAACTCCCAAGTAATGATAACTGGAGCTGCCTGAAACAGTGGCTTCAACTTTGGACAAAATTGTGCATTCCACCAATGCCTTATCACTTGTTTCAATTGAATTAATGGCACATCAATTCCTGCAGCTCCAATGAACAAATTCCACACCTTTGATGCAGTAGGGCTAGTTAAAAAGATATGTTCTAATGTCTCCTCCTGAGGATGCTGACAACACCAATATCTAGACATAACCATCTGCCCTTGCCTCCTCCACATATCATCATTAGCTAATTTTGGTCTCCACAACCTCCATAAAAAGAAAGATATCTTGAATGGCAATCCTTTTGTCCACATTTGTTTGAACTCCTGATTAGGATCAGCTCTATGCCTCAGAATCGGCCAAGCACCACTAACAGTGAACTTACCTGATGATGTCGCCATCCAATATGGTCTATCCCAGTAGTCCTCATTTCCCTCATAATGCACATTGATCCTAATGTGATCAGCAATATCTTCATGGAAGCTTTGATCAATCAGGTGGTCATTCCATGATTCACCTTGTCTCAATTCTGCCACCTCTTGTAACTCCTCATTTATTGGAAAATCTGGGTGTAGTACATGGTATAGAGAACCTAGTCCAGTCCAGTTTTCATGCCATATGTTTGTTGTTCTACTCTTCATCTCCCATAGAATCTCATGCTCTACTTCTTCCCTAGCATTCAACATTCGCCTCCATATATGAGACCCTTCCCTAAATTGCACCATTGTAGGCAACTCCTTTTTACAATACTTGTTCCACATGAAGTTTGACCACAATGATTTAATAGTCCTAAATCTCCACCAAATCTTAGCAAATAAAGCTCTTGAGACATCATGCAGAGACCTAAAACCTAAGCCCCCTTCTTATTTAGGGAGGCATAAATTCTGCCAAGATGACCAATGCCTACTCCTAACTTCTTCCTTTGTTGTCACGGCCCAAAATCCAACTATCCATGATGGCACCTAACCTCACCCTCTAGGTAAGCCAAATAACAATAATCCGATTCAATTAATATTTAACTGACTCTAATACACTCCCCAAGGACTGGTAGTACAAATCATGAGCTTCTAAGATTGAAAATTACAAAGCTGGTATGAAATAAATACATCATCTATTCAAAATATATATAAACGAATTTTTATAAATCTAAGGCTACCATGAACAAGAGGCAGCAATGACTGGAACGCAGTTACGTTTTCAGATCCAGCTCTCGCCATGTACAACAGCATCAACATCCAAAATCTACAGGCAAGGTGCAGAAGTGTAGTATGAGTACAACCGACCCCATGTACTCAATAAGTAACAAACCTAACCTTAGGTTGAAAGTAGTGACGAGCTGGAACAAAGGTCAGGGTCCAACACCAATACCCAACAACAATTCATAAAAATATAATGAAAGTAACACCAGTAATAATTCAACAATAAAATGCTCAGCTCGTATACAATTCTAGAAAATAAACATTTTCTTTTCAATTATAACAATAAAACTCAAATCTTTTGCCGAAATCACCATAGTATGAGTAAGTATCTATGATTTTTCTCAAAGCTTTCAACAGGTAAATATTTCATTTTCAAATGGCATGAGGAAAATACATCTCTATGCTTACATATCAATATGTATGATAAGTCATGAATGATGTGATACCGTGAAACATGAGGAAAAATGCATCTCTATGCCTGCATATCAAGTGTGCATGTCGAATGCGATGCAACTCAGTGATAAAATCATATGCATACTCTCAGAGTATCAATTCACTCAGTCCTCCCAATCACCCAGTCCTCACAGTCACACAGTCCTCACAGTTACTCAGTACTCACAATCACTCAGTCCTCCCAATCGCTCGGCACTCGGCACTCGCACTCAATAGGTACCTGCACTCACTGGGGGTGTGTACAGACTCCAGAGGCGCTCCTTCAGCGCAAGCACTATAATCTGCACGGACAACTCACGTGCTATAGTATCAATGGATCCGCACGAACAACTCACGTGCTATAATATGCCAATCTAGCATGCTGCGGCATGCAGCCCGATCCCATAATAATAAAGTATATAAAGCCAATATGGCCTGTTACGGCGTGCAACCGATCCCATAATTATCCTCACAATCAAGCCATCGACCTCACTCAATCATCAATCTCTCCTGTCTCTCAAGCTCACAATGTCATGAAACTGGCCCAAAATGATGATATGATGAATCAATAAATAGCAACAGAGACTGAGAGATGATATGAAATGAATAAACATGACTGAGTATGAAGTTACAATTTAAAAAAATAAATCGACAGCAGAAATGACCTCAGTGGGTCCCAATAATGTCAACATTGGCCTAAGCATTATTTCTAACATAAGTCACAACTCGATAAATCTAGTACGAAGAGATTTCATGATTACAGATAAGTTCAGGTAAGTACACATTACCACGGGAATAACAGAGTCACAATTCGAACGGTGCACGCCTACACGCCCGTAACCTAGCATGTGTGTCACCTCAACACTAAACACATAACACATATAATCAGGGTTCATACCCTCAGCTCCAAGATTAGAAGAGTTACTTATCTCACACAAGTCGAATCCAATTCCGAGCAAGATCAATAATGCTCCAGAAATTTCATTCTGCGCATATCAACTTCTGAACGCTTCCTATCTCCTCAATTCAAGCCAAACGATCTGTATCTATTCAAATAACTTGCAAATAAATCACAATTTCCTCTAATGCTTATAATTTAACAATTTAGAAAAATTCTCAACTCCGCTCGAAAAATCCACAGTGGGTCCCAAGTCTCGGAATCCGACGAAACTCACAAAATCCGATAACTCATTCAATTACAAGTTCAACCATACTAATTTCACTCAAATCCGACTCCGAATCGATGTTCAAATCTCGAAAATTTATTTTTATGAAATTGTAGAAAATTCCTCCGATTTCTCTTTGAAAAATCAATAATCTAACGCCGAAAACGAAGATTAATTCCTGGAATATAATCCAAAGGAAGTCAATAACACTTACCCCAAGTTGTGTGGAAACATTCCTCTCCAAAGTCGCCCAAACCTAGCTCCAAAATCCGAAAATGGATAAAAATGTTGAACCCTCTAATATAAGGCATTTTGCCCAGCGATTCCACATATGCGGTAAAAATGTCGCATCTGCGGATAAAATCTCGCCTCTACAAAGACCATTGAGACCAGCCCTTCCGCACCTGCAGACATTTTCCGCCTCTGCACACGCGCATGTGCGCCAACCAACTCCAGCTTCTGCGCCACACGCCGCTTCTGCGGCTAATCTTACGCTTCTGCGGACGCGCATATGCGCCCTAACTTCCGCTTCTGCGATCTTCCTCACCAGATCACACCTCACTCCTGTGACTCCTCTGTTGCTTCTGCGACCATTGCACCTGCGCAACCGAGCCGCAGGTGCGATCACACCAGAACCAGCAACAGAAAAATTCCAGTATTTCCTAAGTCCGAATTTGATCCGTTAATCATCCAAAACTCACCCGAGGCCCCCGGGACCTCCACCAAATACATCAATAAGTCTTAAAACATCATAAGAACTTAGTCGGACCTCTAACTCACATCAAACAATGCTAAAACCACGAATCATACCCCAATTCAAGCTTAATGAAACTAAGAATTTTTAACTTCTACATTCGATGCCGAAACCTATCAAATCAAGTCCGATTGACCTCACGTTTTGCACACAAGTCATAAATGACATAACGGGCCTATTCGAATTTTCAGAAATAGATTCCGACCCCGATATCAAAAAGTTGACTACCCGGTCAAACTTTCAAACTTACATTTCTATTTTTAGCCAATTCAAGCCTAATTTAATTACGGACTTCTAAATAATTTTTCGGACACGCTCTTAAGTCCAAAATCACCATACGGAGCTATTGGAATATCAAAACTCTATTCTGGAGTCATTTACACATAGTTAATATCCGGTCAACTATTTTAACTTAAGCTTTAAATCTTGAAACTAAGTGTTCTAATTCATTCTGAAACCTTTCCGACGAATCACAAAATTATAATTGAACACGGGATAAGCAGTAAATGGGGGAACGATATTGTACACTCAAAACAACCGGATGGTTCGTTACATTTGTGCTCCAAAATAATCTTGCAAAACTCTTATGCATGTGCTCCAGAATATTATTAGGAGGGTCCAGAACTGACAATAGATGTATTGGCATGCTTTGAAGCACACTAGTAATGAGAGTTGCCTTTCCACCAAATGATAACAGTTTAACTTTCCATTATGTAACTTGGCCTTCACCTTTTTGATAAGATCCTCATAGAACTCCTTTCTTCTTCTAGTGTAGAAAATAGGGCATCCTAAGTATGTGAATGGAAACTGCCCTCTAGTAAAGCCTGTAGCATCACCAACTGCTTGAAATAAGGCATGTGCAACATTGTTATGCATATAATAAGAGCTCTTGGATTTGTTAATCAGTTGTCCTGAGATCTACTCATAGCCTCCTAATACTGCCATAATCTTGCTCGATGAGGGAGGATGAGCTGAGGCAAATATAATAGTATCATCAGCATATGCCAATTGGTTCAAAGGATTAGACCATTTAGGAATGCCAAATCCAATAAAGGACTTATCTTCAAATAGTTTGTTTAAAGATCTAGATAGAACTTCAGTAGAGAATATGAACAATGCAGGATATAAAGGATCTCCTTGCTTCACCCCTCTTGTAGACTTGAAGAATCTTGATGCTTGCCCATTCACCGAAACTGAATACCAATTGTTAGAGAGAAGATTCCAAATCATAGTGATAAAGTGTTCAGCAAACCCCATTCTTCTTAGCACATGCATCAAATATTTTCATGACACCCTATCATAAGCCTTTGTCATATCCAGCTTAATCACCATATTAGCAGGCTTACCTCTCATCCTGATTTCAGTGACAATCTCCTGAGTGAGCAGAATGTTTTCAAAGATACTCCTCCCTTTCACAAATCTAGATTGATTAGGAGATATGTATCTAGGCAGGAACTTCTCCAATTTGTAATGAATAACTCTAGAGATCACATTGTTGATGAAGTTGCTCAAACTTATTGGTTTTAAGTCTAAGAAAGTCTGGAGCCTAGGCTTTTTTGGCAGTAGCACCAAATTAGTGTGAGTAATAGACTTTGGTAAAGTTGTACCTCCATAAAAATGAAGCACCATATTGTGAATGTCATAGCATATCACTTCCCAGCATGTTTGATAAAACAATCCAGTGAATCCATCAGCACCACTAGCACTATCTCCACTTAATTCAAAAACAGCAGCGTTGACCTCTTCTAGGGTTGGAAATCTACATAGTTCCAAATTCTACTCCATGGTCACCATTTCTAGGACATTGTCCAGCATAGGGAAATCAGCAGGATCTCCCTCCTTTGTGAACTGTATTTGGTAGAAATCAATTGTTGCATTAGCCATTTGCTCTTGATCTTGAAGCCATGCTCCATCTCCATTCTGAATCCTTTTCAATTTCAGCTTCTTCCTCTTGCCATTATCATGATTGTTAAAGAAACTAGTGTTCCTATCACCCTCAGCAAACTATGTCATTCCAGCTTTTTGTTTCCAGTATTGCTCCTCTATACTCAAGTACTTCTTCAGTTTTGATTGAGCTTTCTGAAGAACAATCCTGTTCTTTATAGTAGGCTCCTCCTCAAACAACATCTCATTCACCCTAACAATGTCCTCCAATATAGCTAACTGCTTGAAGATGTTACCAAATGTATCCCTACTCCACTTAGACAATGCTACCTTCACCTTCTTGAGTTTATGCTTGAGCATTAGGAAAGGATCTCCAATAAAATCAGCATTCCAATTTTGCCTCACCACCTCCATAAATATAGCATGTTTTGTCCAGAATTTTAAGAATCTGAATGGTTTGACAAAGTTTGTAGCCTGCTCACCACATGTCATGAGTAATAATGCATGATCTGATCTAGTTCTGATTAAGTGTTCCACTTCAATTGTTGGCATCATGTTCTGAAAAGGAAAATTGACAAATATCCTGTCCAGTCTTTTGAAAATACACTCAGCATTAGGCCTCCCATTCCACCATGTAAATGGACTGCCTTTGTAACCTTGATAAAATAGTCCACAAGAATTTACACAAAATGCAAAACCCTCATATTCTGGAGGGTGCACTGGAAATCCACCTATCTTTTCATCTTCATGTAATACTACATTGAAGTCCCCTCCTACTAGCCAAGGCAGCTCCATATCACGTTTCATATAGTATAAGTTATCCCATAGTTCCAGTCTCTCTAATGTAGAGCATTTTGCATATACAAATGTTAATTTAATATGTTGCCCTAGATCAATATGAAACACCTTTACATACCTGTTGTGCAGTTTCCATCACTAATTCACATTCTACCACAACATCAAAAAATAGCCAAATCTTCTCATTCAAATTTGAATAAGCAGTCTCCATATTCAGTCTTCTCCTATACCTCTGTATGTGACCTGCCTTCTGGAATGGTTCCATTAGTGCAATGACACAGAAATTATGCTCCATATACATGTTGATTACCCTAGGAAAGGCCTGCTCAGTGTTTACACACCTAATATTCCATATCAATGTTTCATCATTTAGTCTGTGAGGCTGCCCTCCTGGGCAAGATTCTTGTAGGTTGAACAAGTTCCTTATTCTGAGTCTGCTTCTTAGCCTTCTTATCTCCCCTTGCACTAGTTCTAGGTGATAAATCACCCTCCCTTGTGACTTCTCTAAAATTGCCAGCAGTTGATTCACCATCCCCTTCCTCCTCCAATTGATGTTGTTCTATGAGAGCTATATCAACACGTTCCATATTGTGTGTAACTAAATCATGTAGTGTCTTCAATGGTGACTTCAGGGGCACATTGAACTGCAACTGCATAATCTGATCAATGGCTGAAACACAGGCCATTGGCTCAATTGCACCTGGGTCCTTGGGTAGTAATTCATGGTCAATTTCATCATGTGCCGTCGTTGTTGCCTCCTTTAACAAGTCTGAATTCTTCTCCCTGATCCTCATATTCTTTTGCATCACCTTGAATTGAAGATCATATACAGAACTCAAGTTAGGGTGCACTGTACAGAAACCCCAAGAATTATTGTTTCATTGGGATCACTACCCTTACCATTAGTTGTTTGTTGATTTGATCCCACTGTATCCTCCAAGACCTTCACATTATCATCTCTAACTTGATCATTCCCCAAAGGATACACCGGAACACCATCAACAGTGGCCACAAACTGCCCACCATTGCTAGGGTTTACTATTACATTGGCTTGAATCTTGGCTAATGTTGCTGCAACTGCTCCTTCATAATTTCCAGCTTCTTTTGGTGATCCTCTATCACCCCCAGCTGGTGTAATTGACTTATGAAATTTAGAACTCAACTTATCATCAACCCTAGTTTTTGGACTGCTAGGGTTTACTGTAGCATTTGATTCCCTTGTGCCTGCCTTTTGGATATGATTGTTGCCCTTGTTTTCTTTGTCTGTAATGTTTGTTTTGTCTGCTTGATCTTCCATATCATCAACTTCATCACTCCATAGATCTTTTCCAGAATTGACTTCATTGTAGTCTTCCTGTTGTCCAGAATCCTCATACATTTGTGATGGAATTTCATGATATGATTGGTTAATTGTCACATTGAGTTCCCTTAATTCATCTTTGTTTGCACCAAATCTTCTATGCACTCATTCAATGGTCGATTATTTTCTAATACACTATTCAATCCCTGCCTCATTAGGATTAGGATAACTAGCCTTAGCTACTTCTTGAACTCCATTATTTCCTGACGATATAATCCCAGTTGTAGTAGGATTCAAATTATTTCCTTTATTAGCTTCCTCTTTATTCACAACTTCCAGTACATCTTCCTTCTTAATACGTCTAGCCTCCTCATCTCCTTTCTTTAAAGAAATATTGTCAACATTAGGAACACTAGCCTCCTTATGAATCAATCTAGAATTATTTACCTTCTCCAAATCCTTAACGGACCTAATCCTATTATTCTTAGGATTGGAGGTGATATCTCCAGCCTTCTTCAACTGCTCCTGTTCTTGGACCTGATTGGAGCTTTTGGCCAGTTGCTTCTTCACATTTTTATTGACATTATCATCTCATTTGCCTTCTGTTATACTCAAAATTGGTTGATCATTCTCTTCCACCTCCAACGCATGAAACTTGTTATTTGTAGTTACTGCCTCAACTTTGGCCTTTCCCTTACCATTGTTAGCTTCCTTTTCCTTTATGTTGTCAATGATATAGCCCCTCGTATCACGCTGATATTTATTATTCCTTTCTTGTATCCACTCCTGCCCAGATGGATTCGTAATTATTTTCCCTACAACTTTCCCACTCTCTAACACCTTTGTAGTATCAGCTATTGTACCAATAACCTCTTGCCCAGTTATTTTGTCATTGCCTTGATCTTTAACCTGCCTCAATTCTAGATTAATAACCCAGCACTCATCTTCTTTGTGACCTTGTTTCTTGCACGATTTATAGTACTTAGGCATAGAATCATACCTAATTTTAATCCACTTAGACTCCTCCAGTCCAGATTCATCCTTCTCCTCTACAATTTTGATTCTTTGAGGAAAATTTGACAACAAATTCACCTCAACTTTCACTTTAGCACAACTTGGATGAGTACCATTCTGAGTAGCCAAATCCACATGAAGTGGCCTTCCTACTGCCCTAGCTAGTGAAAACACAAACTCCTTGCCAAAGAAGTTAGGTGGTAAATCTTGAAAGGAAATCCAAGCTATGGCAACAGGAGTTTCCTCAGTAGGTTTCCACCAAGGATTTTACTTAGTAAAATGCATCTGCCACATCTCATTTTGTATTTTCAAATAAAAAGCTGGTTTTGACAAAAGATGGATATAATCCTCCATTAATAAGATCTTAATCAACACATGACTATCCTCTATCAATCTAACTAAACACTGGCCTTTTAGTTTATATTAAATTAGTATAGCTTTAAGTAAATCAGTAATCCCAGGCTAACCATACGAGAATTTTCCCAAGACTGCCATGTTTAATCCTTGTTGAGTGATGGATTGACGTGCTTCTTGCTTCTTCCAATGTACGATTGATTCTCCATGAAAGTATTCAATAGGTTTTAGGGCTACGTTAGGTTGTTGCTGCATGGGCGCATTTAAGGAAGCTGGTTGAAGTAGTTTCGCATAATTATGGATTGGATTTGTGTTTGGAGTGGTCATTAATGGTTGTGGAGAGGGGGGAAACGGCTGACCAACCTCAAGAGGAGGCTGGCCAGTGGCCTGAGCGACCATTGAAGAGCTGCTCGAGCTTCGACTTTTAGTCATCGCAAATCGCCAATCGCCAGAACTCTCGACTTCACGCATGGGGTTAACGGATATGGTATTTTGATTAATATTTGTGAATTTTAACTCTAGTTATTTACTTGATTTCGTTTATGGGGTTTTGAATTGTTGCAACCTTATTCACCGGTTTATTTAATCGGAAGAGGAATATTTTGGTGATTATCTTTGCATTATTTTATTTGGTTTAATTCAGTGATTCTCTTAAGTAATCGAAAGAGCTTGTTGAATTGTTGATCAAATCAAGTTAGGAAAATATTCGAGAGACCTTTTCCTGAAGACTAATCTAGTAACGCATACTTGCATATTTTCATAATGCTTATATTAGTTCATCTCGTAGAGTTAAGATTTAATCGAGAGAGGACTCTTGACTACACGTTTAAACTAATCATCGAGTGAATTCGTGAAAATCATTAGAAAATTAGAGTGAATTAAACTAGAGTTAAATCTCAAATAGCTATCGTGCACTTATCCTGTCATGACCTTTATTCCTCATATTGATAATAAACCACTCTGCTAATCTCTAGTTCTTTGCAATTGTAACGATCCGACCGGTCGTTTTAAGCACTTGCACTTCGCTTGGTAGTTTGAGGTCATTAGTAGCTATATATGATGTATTATGACTTGTGTGAATTGTCGGTTTTGGTTTCAGGTTATTTGAAATTGATTTAGAAGGATGAATTTCATGATTGATGCTTTAAGTTGGAAGAGTTGACCAAGTTTGACTTTTTAATATTCAACCTCGGATTGGAGTTTTGATGGTTATGTTAGGTCTGGATGGTGATTTTGGACTAGGGCGTATGCCCGGATTTGCATTTGGATATTTCTGGAAGGTTTCAGCGCTGATTGGCGAAAGTTGGAAATTTAAAGGTTTGGAAAGTTTGTAAGTTTGATCGAGAGTTGACTTTGATGATATCGGATTCAAATTGTGGTTCCGGGAATCAAAATATCTTCGTTATGTCACTTGGGACTTATGTGCCAAATTTGAGTTCATTTCGGGTTGATTTGATATGTTTCAGCGCGAGTTTTGGAAGTTGAAGATTCAAAGTTCATTAAGTTTGATTTGAGGTGTGATTCGTCGTTTAGATGTAGTTATATGTGATTTGACACTTCGATTAAGTTCGTAGTGTGTTTTAGGAATTGTTGGTATGCTTGGACGGGGTCCCGGTGACCCCGGATGTGTTTCAGATGAGTTTTAAACATGTTTGGGCATTTGGGTACTTTGATAATGTTCTGGAGCGAGTGAAGTGCGGAGGGCACATTTTGCAGTGCTGAGGCAAAGCTTCATGTGCGGACCACAGAAATCTTCTTGCGGCCGCAGAAAGGAGAATCTGCAGGCTGATGGTCTGAATTCGGAAACTTATATCTTTTAATCTACAAGGAATTTGGAGATGATCCAAAAATAACAATTGTAGCCTTTTGAGTTTAGTTTTCAGAAAGATAAATCATTCATCAATTGGACATTTGTACCGAAGGTTATGGCCAATTTAATGAAGCCTGGTAGTGCAGTCACTTCTGAAGTGCGACCGCACAATTTGGATTGCGGACGCGGAACCTGGAATGTGTGGACCACACAAAAAATATGTTGTCGGCACAATAGAAGAACATATTTTGTACTTTATAAACGTGGGTTAGAGTATTATTTTATATTTGGACTTTGGGAGCTCGGTTTGTGGCGATTGTTCATGGATTTTTCAATAAATTTATCGGGGTAAATGATTTTAACTTTGATTTGGTTTATATACATGAATATATCATTATTTTCATCATTTAATTAGTATTTTGAGATGAAAATTTGGGGAAAATTTTAGAAATCTCATAAACTATAATTTGAGGATTTGAAGGTCGAGTTGTGATTGGATTTGACTAATTTTGGTATGGTTGGACTAGTGGTTGAATGTGGGTTCGAATTTTGTGACTTTTTGCCGAATGGGCCCGGGGGTTGACTCTCGACCTTTTGATTAAGAACTTAGTATTTTTTATGGAATTGATCCCTTTAGCTCGTGTTGATTGTATTGAATTGCTCTTGGCTAGTTTTGAGTCATCCAGAGGCCGGTACGTGCGAGATGGCATTTTTGGAGCGTTGTTTGGCATATTCGAGGTAAGTAACACTTCTAAATTTAGTGTTGAGAGTATGAAATCCCGAATTACGTGCTATGTGATTGATGTTGAGGTGACGTGCATGATAGGTGACGGGCGTGTGGGCGTGCACCGTAGTAATTGTGATTTAGTCGATACCATGGAATTGTGTAGTTACCTTGTCTGAACATTTTTTTACTACATTCTATGTGCTAGAGCACTTGAGCTGTAATTTATTCTAGAAATTATGTTTAGGCTATATGCTGGCTCTATTAGGACCCACAGTGGTCCTTCCTTGTTGTTGAGTTATTTATTTAATTGCATTTATATATTCAGTCATATTCATCATTACATAACATATCTCAGTCTCTGTTATTGTATATTGTCGCATCTCATATCATTGACTTGGGCTGCTTAATATGAGTGTTGTGATCCCGAGAGACTGGAGAGATTGATGACTGAGTGGGGACGAGGGCCTGATTGTGAAGATATTGATACTATAGCCCGTGAGTTGTCCGTGCAGCACGTGAGTTGTCCATGCTGTAAGGCCCCGTGAAAATGTTTCCTAAAAGCCGGGGTTATGTGATGCCGGGGCATGCGTAGATTTTAATTGTCACGCCCCAAACTTGGGGAGGTGTGGCTAGCACCCGGTGTCGTGCTGGCCCGAGCGAACCACTCAGTAACTCATGATCATTCGACCAAAACTAGAACATACATAGGTCGAGTTAATTGAACTCATTCCTTTTGTAACTATCATGGGCCCACATGGCCACCACTCATAATGTACAACTGTAAGTGGGAAAACATTGTATCAATAAATTATCTTTCTTAAAACATGAATACATATAGGCCTTCAAGGCCTCTGAATACTGTACAAAATGAACCTCTATCTACAAAGCATCTAAGATTATTTGACATCAAATGGGACAAGGTACCGGCCTACCCATAAATCTGTAACAAAACTCTAACACGATGACTTATAGACTCGGCTGCACTCCGAATGAAGTGGAGTCTTACAGATCCTTCGCTGAATGCTAGCCTCATCTACTATGAGGGCTCGTCCAACTGATTATCTATACCTGCATGCATGAATGCAGCGTCCCCAACAAAAAAACGTCAGTACAAATAATGTACTGAGTATATACATATCATATACCTGAATCTCTGAATCTCTGAGGGGCTTCTCTTTGAGACTCTTATCCATATCATAAGATGACTGCCCAACTGATCAGTGGTAACTGCCCAACCGGCCGTAGCTCGGTGGTAGATGTATAGCTGCCCAACCGGCCGTAGCTCTGTGGTAAATGCGTAACTTCCCTACCGGCCGTAGCTCGGTGGTAAATGCGTAACTGCCCTACCGGCCGTAGCTCGGTGGTAAATGAAGATGCGTATATTACAATACTATTAATATTAACATCTTTATCAAATACCTCAATAGGGAACTAGAAACATACTTAGACATGCTTGAATATCGCTTTATAGGAATGAATAACGTAGACATCCTTAACTGCTAAGAGTAGAAATACTCATGAAATGGCATTACGTTTACGTATCGTTACTTGGATCATGCCAAAATGAAGGATTAGCCTTAACATACCTGAATCAATTCTCTTGACAATTCCTCTAACACACATCTTTTGTGACAAATCACGGAACAAATCGTATGAAAAGCGCGAAGCAATCACGTTGCTATGCAAAGAAAATCTCATAAACTTTCTCATATTCTGTGTATAATTTAAAGCATATTCAAAAGTAGTAATATTAATAACTATATAAAATCATATTTTTCAAACCTTCTTTTACAAAAATTTTCCACCCAAAATACAATATCAAATGTATATAACGGTATCAAGGTTGTTAAACTTACGGGGTCTTACAATAACATAGTCACAAATCCTTTATAACCTCATTAATGGTCTTAATCCCTTCAAACACATATGGATTACTACGACTCATCCTAATATTAAAGTACGAGATGAAACATTAATAATAGTAGCAGACTTTGTGGCAAGATATCCAAATTGTCAGCAAGTCAAGGCCGAATAATATGGATTTCCAATGTGGGTTGTCACAAAACATAGAAATTCCAATGTGGAAGTGGGAAATGAGTAATATGGATTTTGTGGTAAGATTACCATGCACTCCGCGCAAGTTTGACTCAATTTGGGTGATCGTGGATCGGCTCACGAAATTAGCTCATTTCTTGCCAGTTAAATCTACCGACATAGCGGAATAATATGCTCAGTTGTATATCAAGGAAATAGTCAGGCTACATGGTACTCCATTTCTATCATTTCCGATCGAGGGGCTCAGTTCACGACAAGATTTTGGAAGAAAGTTTAGCAAGATTTGGGTACTCAGGTGAATCTTAGTACAGCTTTCCATCCACAGACCGACGAGCAAGCAGAGCAGACTATTGAGACACTTGAGGACATGTTGCGTGCTTGTTTTATTGATTTCAAGGGCAGCTGAGATGATCATTTGCCACTCATAGAGTTTGCTTATAACAACAGCTTTCATGCTAGTATTCAGATGGCACCATTTGAGGCATTATATAGTAGGAGATGTAGATCTCCCCTTGGGTTGTTCAAAATTGGGGAAGCAGAGCTGATAGGGCCAGACCTTGTGCATTATGATATGGAAAAATTTAAGACCATTAAGGAGCGGTTGAATACTGCTCAGAGTCTCCAGAAGTCCTATTCGGATGTTCGTCCTAGGGATTTGGAGTTCAAATAAGATGATTGGGTATTTTTGAAAATTTTCCCTATAAAAGGTGTAATGCGATTTGGTAAGAAAGGAAAATTGAGTCCGAGGTATGTCGTACCGTATAGAATAATTCAGAGGATCGGTGAGGTGGCGTACAAGCTTGAGCTACCACCTGAGATGTCACTAGTGCACCCGGTATTCCATGTGTCTATGTTGAAGAAGGTAGTTGGAGATCCGTCAGCTATTGTGCCAGTTGAGGCCATAGAGGTTAATGAAGAACTATCATATGAAGAAATTCCAGTTGCCATTCTTGATAGGCAAGTCCAAAAGTTGGGAAATAAAGAAATTGCCTCCGTGAAAGTGCTATGGCAAAACCAACAAGTTGAAGAGGCTACTTGGGAGGCCGAGGAAGAAATGCAAAAAAAGTATCCTTTTTGTTTAAATAGCCATGTATTTATAAAGTTGCGTTCTATGAAAATTTTAAAGGTTACCTTCTATGAATTATGTATCATTTGAACAAATTGACGTTAAGGGTGTTCCTTACTAGTAATATAATGCATGTGAGGCCACAATTGGCGTTGTTTTGTATCATGTTACGTCATTGGTTTATGTATATGTTTTAAGGATATGTTTCTGGGGCTCTCTGGCAGGAGGATATGCCTAGTTACAGGGGAAACTCTGGCGAAACTTTTGGGAATTTAGGGAGTTAGTCAAATTTCAGGCTGATGGTATGTGGTATGAAAATCTTAGTTGTATAAGATGCTAATAGTGAACCTTGGCCCTCATTCGAGGACGAATGACCTTAAGTGGGGGAGGATGTAAGGCCCCGTGAAAATTTTTCCTAAAATCCGAAGTTGTTAGATTGAACAATGCGCTGGGGAGTTGAAGAAAATGTTGGGCAGAAGTAGGCATTTCTGCGGCCTATTCTGCGACACAGAACCACTTTGCGGACCGCAGAATGGTCTCAGAGTGAGTCAGTTTTCTGGGTCATTTTGATGTCAATTTCGCGGCTATTATGCGACTGCACAACCACTTCGCGGGCCGCACTCTTATCCCATACCTAGCTTTGGGATTTCATGGAGGGAGGTTCTGAGATGCACTATGCAACCGCAGAACAGTTCTGCGGTGCATTATGCGACCGGAGAACAGATCTGCGGGCAGCATAGTGACCGGGCAGCATAGTGACCGCAGACCCGGTCAGTTCCCTTCTAGTTTTTGGCACCCAGATTATGCGGCCGATATGAGGACCGCATAACCATTCTGTGGTCACATATGCGACCACATATCCTATTCCGGGGCCTTCATTTTTAGGGTTTTTAAACCCGACCCTTCTTCGTTAAAACATGTACCATAGCTCATTTTGAGCACATTTATGATATTCTAGAGTGAGAGAGAAAGAGAGAGTTCTTAGAGTAAGGGAGCAAAATTTAACCTATTATCCATCAATTCTTGCTCAACCATTGAGGATTAACAAAGGAAGTCTTCACCCTAAAGATAAGAATCTATGTCCTAGCTCTCAATTTCGAAATTTTACAAAAATGGGTTAAATAGAGAGACAAATATTGGGTGTGGGGGTTGTGTCTTGCATGCATGTATCCTTGAAGTATGTGGGAAGGTTGTGAGCTAAAAATGGTAGAGAATGGGTTGGGGAATGGTGGAATCTTCCACAAAAAGGGCCTTAAAACATTGATGCACACTTAGTGTTTGATAATATGCTCAAATGAGCTAAAACCATGATCATCTTCCTAATTTTGGTTCAACTTGTTATATTTCTAAAATAGATTGAAGTTTCTAAGAATTCCGGATCACTTTAGAGTTTGAGAAGCTCAATTGAGGTATGTTGGATAAACCCCCTTCTTCTTAGAATCGAATCCCACGGTGTTAATATAATTGGAGTAAGTCCTTGATCATTATAAAATTGGCTATTCCTAATGTATTTGTGTTGAAGGATGTATGTTCAATATTTATTCTAAATGCTTCATCATGTCATCTCGCCATTTGAGGATGTTTTCAAAATGTGGAATATGTGTTAGAATTATTAAGACTTCATATCAAGATCGAAATAAAGGTTGTCATGCCACATTGTATGAAAAGTCTCTATGTGCCTAAGATTCCCAAATTGCTCATATGCGAATTTAATGTCTTGAATGGGAAGCCTTATTGTTGTTGATAATCATAATGATATTTGAATGTGGAAAAGGGGACTGGAACTACGAAATCCGGCCAAGTGTCAAGAATGACTTTGTAATCGTGATCACTAGTGACAATGAATCGAAAGTATATGAAAGAAGTATGATGTGAGATGATTGACTGAAAAAGGTAATGTCTTGGGTGAGACAGCCTAGTTGATCGGGCCGTGATTGGATGCCATGCCGCACACATGGTGGTAACTTTTCTGGAAATTATAAACTGAAAAAGGTAATATCTCGGGTGAGACAGCCTAGCCGATCGGGCCGTGATCGGACGCCATGCCGCACACATGGTGGTAATTATGCTAGAAATTATAATGAAATTGTGGTTATGGTTGATGTCTCAAATGAGACGACCTAGCTGATCGGGTCGAGATCGGACTCCGTGTAAGAATACAGAAGTATTGTGAATTATGGAATATCGGCACTAAAGATCACCCAACCTAATAACATGGAAATTAACTTGATGTTTTAATGTTATTTGAAGCTCGTATTGAATCCTTGACTGTTTCCCTTGTATTATTATTCATTCTATTGAGATGGTGTTTAGCTATACATACTAGTGCTATTCGACGGTACTAACATCCCCTGTGCTGGGGGTGCTGCATCTTTAAATGGATGCAGGTGGTTACATAGCAGGCAGTGTTGATCAGCGTTAGTGGCACATCCTCTTCCCAGAAGACTTGGTGAGCCTTACTTCATCCCAGGGTCACGTATTATATCTTTGATCATATTATTATCACGTCTCAAGGTATAGCCGGGGCCTTGTCGTCGGCACTATCATAAACTCTTTTGTATCTTTTAGAGGCTCCATAGACACTATGTGGGTTGTATATGGGTGTTGGGAATGTTAAACAAGTTATGTTGTGTTTGATCACTTGTTCAACTCAGACTATAAGAATATGTGTATTTTGAGAATTAAATGCGAAATAGCTAACGAAACGGTTTAATATTGTATGTATAAACTTCCCACTGTCTAATTAATGAAATCATGTCCTTTTTTTTCTTGATCATGGGTGAGTTGGGTAGAAAGTATTTAACAGGCTTGCTCGATCGGTTTCACTCGATTAAGCACCGGTCGTGCTTTTCGAGGTTGGAGCGTGACACGTACGAGTCCAGATATTGATACTATAGCATGTGAGTTGTCCGTGCGGATCCAAATATTGATATTATAGCACGTGAGTTGTCCGTGCATATCAAGATATTGATACTATAGTACGTGAGTTTTCCGTGTCGCACATGAGTTGTCCGTGCAGATTATAGCGCTTGGGATAAAGGAGCCCCTCCAGAGTCTGCACACCCCCAGTAAGCGCAGTTGCTAGCAGTTATTATGTTTGGCTTGGATTTGCCCTGTACAGTACTAAGTGACTGAGTGTGCTGAGTATTGAGCATGATGAGTGAGAATACGAGACACTGAGATTGAGTACTCTGAGAGTGTGAGTACATGAATTTATCATTGACATGTATTGTATTTGACATGCGTACTTGAGATACACGCATAGAGATGTATTTCCTCATGGTACCTGATTTTGGTAACATTCATGATTTCACCTGTATATTTACATGTAGGCATATAAATGTATCTTCATCGTGCTATTTGAAAATGAAACATCTTGTTTATTGTTGAAAGGTTTTTTTTTTTTGGGAAAATCACAGTTTTCAAACTTATTCATATATTATTGAGGTTTTCGGTAAAAGATCTTGGATCTACTATTATACTTGAAAAGCATGCCTATTTTCCAAAATTGTGAACCAACCGAATTATTTCTTGTACCATCTTTATCATATTGTTATGAACTGTTGCTGGTTATTGGAGTTGGACCCTGACCCTTGTCCCAGCTCGTCACTACTTTCAACCTAAGGTTAGGTTTGTTACTTATTGAGTTCATGGGGTCGGTTGTACTTATACTACACTTTTGCACCCTGCGCGTAGATGTTGGATGCTGATGTTGCTGCGTACGGCGGGAGATGGATCTGAAGATGTACCTGCGCTCCAGTCATAGCTGCCTCTTGATTTTGGTAGCATTAGTATTTCAGATTTGTTCATGTATATTTCAAACAGATGGTGTATTTTATTTTAAACCAGCTTTGTAAACTCTATATCTTAGAAGCTCATAATTTGTATTACCATTCCTTAGGGAGTTGTATAAAAATTTAGTTATCTCATCTTTGACTTACATCAATATTATTATATTGTGTTTTATAGTTAATTGGCTTACCTAGCGGGATTGATTTGGTGCCATCACGACGGCTTGGATTTTGGGTCGTGACAGCAGTCAATTGTCAATTGCTTACTTTAGTAGTTAATCGTAGTTCAAAATCAATCCAAATCAAGTTTTGATCATCCTGAATAGCAGTTAAACCAGAAATTACTAGAGCATTGTTTAAATCCAATCCACGTGGAGACGATAATTTTACTATACTATCTTTGGGTAACGAGCATCAATTTCGTGCTGTATTTTTCACTTGTCAAAACATGAAGTAAAATAGGATGACACATACGAATAAGTGGAACCTGGATCAAATAAAATTGATACATCTCTATAGCAAATCAGAACAATACATGTGATGACCATATCAGACGACTCTGCCTCAAGTCTAGCTGGGAATGCATAACAACGGGGCTGAGACCTACCAATCTGACCTCCACCTCTCGGACGGCCTCTTTATGGATGGCCTCCACCTCTAATGGCCTAACACCATCTCTGACTGCCTTACCCTCACCCCTAGCTGGCTGAGCGGGAAGTGGAGCAATCAGAGCCGGGACCATAGCACGAGTACCCTACTATGGCATGTTGCTTTGTGACCTGGGGCAATATCTCGTCACATGCCTTAGATCTCCACAAGTATAAAAGGCCCTCGGCTGATGTGACTGCTGACCCTAAAACTGACCTTGTCGGCCTAAATGACCACCTTGAAAACTCTGAATCGGAGGTGCACTGACAGGAGCTGAAGGTGCGTTGTATGCTAGCTGCTCAGGATGAGACCCATAAGAACCATGACTGCCCGAAGCACACTGTGATACCTGAAGCGCTGACTGAATCAGCCTGATAGGATAGCCTCTACCAAATGAACCCCAACCTCCAGATGAGGTAGAACTGAAACCACCGGAATGCCGATGTCTCTTCCCAAATATCGCCTCTCTACCTTGACCACGAATCCTCTCGATCCGTCTAGCAATATCTACAACCCGAGTGAAGGGAATATCATCCTTGGTCTCTCTGTCCATTTATAGTCTGATGCCGTAAGTAAGGCCATTGATAAATCTCCTCACTCTCTCCCTCTCAGTATGGATCAAGACAACTTCATGGCGAGATAAATCTACAAATCTGGTCTCGTATTGGGTAACAGTCATGCTATCCTGCTAGAGGCGCTCAAACTGGTTGCGGTAGTCCTCTCTTAGAGTAAAAGTGATGAACTTCTCCAAGAATAGCTGTGAGAACTGATCCCAAGTGAGTGGAGGTGAACCTGTTGGTTTGCCTCGAACATACTCCTGCTACGAGGTCTTAGCGGAGCCATAAAGTTGACTCAATTGGATGCCATTATGCCCATGTTGCACAATACCTTATGGCAACAGTCCAAGAAATCCTGGGGGTGCTCAAAAGGTGTACCGCCAAAATGAATAGGAAATAACTTGGTGAACTTGTCCAAACTCTTCATTCCCTCGGACGACATAGCGGGTCCCTCCCTGGGTTATGTAGCAATAATAGACTGAACTGCTCCAAATGCTGGAACTGCATGAGTCTGATATCCATGAGCCATCTGCTTTAGTGTGTGAGTAGTGGGAGTTTACGCTTCTCCCCTGGCCTGAGAGATGGCGAGTGCCATAGGGAGCGCATCGGCCTGGGCCACACGCTCCATAAGGCCCACCAGATGGACTAGACCGTCCTAAAGTACTGGGGTGGCTATGAATCCCTCTGGAACCTAAGTTGGTCCAACTGTCGCGGTCTGAACAAGAATCTCCTCCTTCCGCTCGATTTGAGGCTCTACTATAGGTGTTGTTGCACGTGCTCTAGGCTGAGATTTGCCTCTGCCTCTACCTCTAGCCCTACCTCGGTACCGGCCTCTACCCCTCTAGTGGCGAAAATCTCGAGCTCCAGCTCCTAGTCAGCTATGGATATTATGTGTGTCTTAACCATCTGTGAGACCTAAGGATCCTGGCTCTAATACCAACTTGTTACGACCCGAAATCCCAACCGCGGAGACGTGATAGCGCCTAACATCGAATTTCAAGCAAGCCAACATAAACAGATAATATGAAAATAAAAGAAATTAATATCTGTTAATTGATCACGGACATAACATAAACCATCCCAAGATTTTGGTTTCACAAGTACATGAGTGTCTAGTTCCAGCTAAATACAAGGTTTGAAAGAAGTGCATCACTGTCCGAAATAAAAATGTAAATAGTATAAGAAATAAGAAAGTGACTCCAAGGCTTGCGAACGGAATGCAGCTATACCTTGAATCACTGACTGGTATCTGTTAAGTGCCTCTCGGGACTCCGCTAATACCAACATCAAAAATCTACACAAGAAGTGCAGAAGTGTAGAATGAGTATAACTGACCCAATGTACTTAGTAAGTGTCGAGCCTAACCCCGACGAGGTACTTACGAGGCTAAGACTGTCACGCACCGAACCTGGGCCTGGATGTAACACGGCACCTGGTGCTTGACTACATGTGACCAAGCAAACCAACTGGCTGACTGAATCAACATGTGGTATCATAACATATTGAATGCGGAAGGTAAACTAACACATTCTGATATACTGAAAGTCTGAATGATATAAATCAAAGTGTGGAAACACTAATACAAGTCTGAAACATATCTGTAGTCAACATTGCTTAACATAAAAAGCTTGTGACTCTGTCTAACTGTTACTCTAGTCTATCAAGCCTCTAATAAAGTACTGAAAACACTAACTGTCTGAAAATACTGAAGACTGTAAGGTAATTATAATTCACCGAAAGAACTAGGGATCACCAAATAGCTGGTACGAGAATCCTAGCGCTCTGAATTGTCAACCTGTAAATCATTACATGTATCATGAGATGCAGGCCCCGGGCAAAAGGGACGTCAGTACATTTGAATTGCACTGGTATGTAAAGCAACTGAAAGAAAGAACTATAAATGCTGAAACTAAAACTGAGTTGATAACAGAGAATTGATAATTGATAACTGAAATGATAACTGTTGAAACTGAAACTAAAACTGAAATGATAACTGATAGCTGATAACTGATAACTGTTGAAACTGAAACTGAAAAGATAACTGATAACTAATAATTGATAATTGAAATGATGACTGATAACTAATAACTGAACTAAACAAAGGAAGTAAGGATATGAATGCTCCCTCTTCTGAATGATGATCAACCTGTTTATCTGAATAAACTACGGCCTCGAGCCCTATATATATGTGCACAAGCTACGGCCTCTGGCCCAAGTATACATATACATAACTATGGTCTCAGGCCCAAAAATGCATAAAGCATAAACTACGGCCTCATGCCCAAACATGCATAAAGCATAAACTACGACCTCAGGCCCAAATATGCATAAAGCATATAAACTACGGCCTCGGGCCCAAACACAGGTGTTCAACATTCAGGAATTTAAATCTCAACTACTGTAACACAATCCTCATATGCTGGGCATGCTCCTCCTGGCTACGAGAGTACACCAGGATGTCATCAATGAATACAATCATGAACGAGTCAAGATAAGTCTGAAACACACAGTTCATCAGATGCATGAACGCTGCTGGGGCATTGGTCAGCCCAAAAGACATCACAAGGAACTCATAATGGCCATATCGGGTCCTGAAAGTTGTCTTAAGAATATCCGAGTCCCGAATCTTCAGCTGGTGATACCCTGACCTCAAATCAATCTTGGAGAACACCCTCGCTCCCTGAAGCTGGTCAAATAGATCATCAATACGTGGCAACGGATACTTGTTCTTGATTGTGACTTTGTTCAACTGCCTGTAATCAATGCACATTCTCATAGTATCATCCTTCTTCTTCACAAATAGAACTGGTGCACCCCAAGGTGACACGCTAGGCCGAATAAACCCTTTACCAAGGAGTTCCTGGAGATGCTGCTTCAATTCCTTCAACTCCGTTAGTGCCATACGATACGATGGAATAGAAATGGACTGAGTACCCGGCACCAAATCAATACCGAAGTCAATATCCCTGTCAGGCGGCATGCCCGGTAGGCCTGCAGGAAACACATCCGGAAAATCTCGCACCACCAGAACAGAATCAATAGCAGGGGTCTTAGTACTAACATCCCTCACAAAGGACAAATAAGATAGACAACCCTTCTGAACCATCCGCTGAGCCTTCAAGTATGAAATCACTCTACGGGGAACATAGTCTATAGAGCCGCTCCACTCAACCCTCGGCGACCCCGGCATCGCCAACGCCACGGTCTTATAGTGACAATCTAGAACATCATGACATGGAGACAACCAATCCATACCCAAAATCACGTCATAATCAACCATACTAAGCAATAAGATATCTACTCTGGTCTACAGGCTCCCAATAGTCACCACACATTACCGATATACTCAGTCCACAATAATAGTATCTTTCACTGGAGTAGATACATGAGCAGATGAAACTAGAGACTCATGGGGCATATCTAGATAATGAGCGAAATACGAGGACACATATGAATAAGTGAAACCAGGGTCAAATAATACAGAGGCATCTCTATGGCAAACTGAGACAATACTTGTATTCACATCATCCGAAGCAATGGCATCTGGTATGGCAGGGCGAGCATAGAAACGGGCCTGGACGCCCCCTGATTAGCCTCCCCCTCTCGGGCGGCCCCTAGCTGACTGAGCTCCACCCCGAGCTGGCTGAGCGGGTAGTGAAGAAACTGGTGCTGATGTCATAGACTAGCTCCTCTGCTGAGCTGGACCTCCCACTAGGCGGGGACACTGCCTCCTCATGTGACCAAACTCTCCACACTCATAGCAACTCCCCGGTGCTATTGTTGGGGACTGAAAGGAACCCCGAGCACTGGGATAACTAGTAGAAGGACCTGGCATAAACAAGCCCTAACCCAATGGAGCACGAGACGAACTCTGAGCGGGGAGAGCACTGAGAGATGAATGGCCCTGCTGATAACTGTGTGAACCATGGCCAGATGATGCACGACAATGAACTGGGCGAACCATCTGAGCATGCCTGAAAGAACGACCCCTACCATGGTGGAACTGACCCCCAGAAGGAACACCGCTAAATCTACCTTATCCACGAGGCCTCTTGGACTCCCTCTCAACCCGTTCCTGGCTGCGAACCATCTCAATCTGACGAGCAATGTTGACAACCTCGTCAAAAGTAGCACCAAACACTCTCTCTCTCTAATCAGAATCAATCACAGCTGAAAAGTGAGGCCATCTATGAATCTCCTGATCCTCTCCCTGTCTGTTAGAACCAACCATATAGCATGACAGGCCAACTCAAAAAATCTCATCTCATACTGTGTCACGGATATATCACCCTGATGAAGCTGCTCAAACTGCCTGCGTAGCTCCTCTCTGCGGGACTGAGGCACGAACTTCTCCATGAATAGACCGGAGAACTGCTGCCAGGTAAGGGGCACTGCGCCGACCGACCTACGCCTCTCGTAAGCCTCCCACCAACTGAAGGTAGCCCTAGAGAACTGAAAAGTAGTGAATGAGACCTCACTGGTCTCTAGAATACCTATTGTACGGAGTATCCTCTGACACTTGAAGTGGCTGCTACTGCCAGAACAGAGATCGCATGAGCAAGACTAGTACACGCGGTCAAAATTTGATCTAATGGCTCCTGAAGGCCTGGAATCACAATGGGCACGGGTGGTACCTGAGCTGGTCCCACAGGCTCATCCACAACTGGAGCCTGCTCCTGAACTGGGGCAACTGGTGTATCTGCAGGTGCTGCCCTAGAAACTGTGTGAGCTGCACCTCTGCCCCTACCGCAGCCCCTACAGCAACCTCGGCCTATCGCGGCTCCGACTGGTGGTACCGATGGCTGTCCATCATGCCCCGTAGTACGCGTCATCACCATCTGTGAGAGAATTAGAACAACAGAAATTTAGTTACCAGAATCAAAAGATTCACATGACAAGAATTCAATAATGTGAAATTTCCTAAGGGTTCGGCAGCCTGTCGAAGATAAGTACAAACGTCTCCGTACCGATCCGCAAGACTCTACTAAACCTACTCATGACTCGTGAGACATATGTAACCTAGGCTCTGATACCAACTTGTCACGACCCAAAACCCTAAGCTGTCGTGTTGGCGCCTATTGATGGTACTAGGCAAGCCGATATTTCAAAATACTTCAAATGTTCCACAAAATAAACCAGAAGCTTGATATGACAGACTTTTCATAAAACGGGAGTTTAACTCAAAAACACAACGGGAAAAATAGTCCCAAACATCAAGGTGTCACCAAGTCATGAGCATCTAAACAACCAGTCTAAGAAATAGTGTCTACAAGAGTCTGTGTCTAAATGCCAATACAAAAAAGAAAGATAACAAGAAAGGAGAGGCAAGGACTCGAACGCCGGTAGCTACCTCGTGAATCTCCGATACTCAACCACGTACGAGATCAACGTCCTCCGTGATCGGATACACCTGGATCTGCACATGAAGTGCAGGGTGTAGCGTGAGTATAACCAACTCAGTAAGTAACATTAATAAATAAGGTACTGAGAAGTAGTGACGAGCTATACAATTATTGTTCACTTTAGTTGTTTCAGCAAAGAAAGTAGACATGATTTAATTCTATCAATATAAATTAAGTCATTTGTACATTTACTAAATTCAGATAAACCGGATACAATATTTTCCAGAAGTTCAGAACAATGACATAATTTAGCTAAGTATAGCAACAACCTCTCAGGATAACCATCACTCAAGCTCTCAATAGCTCAAACACTCGGCTCTCAGCCCTCAATAATTACACTCGATAGGTACCTGCGCTCACTGGGGATGTACAGACTTCGGAGGGGCTCCTTCAGCCCAAGCGCTATATCGCTGCGGCGTGCAGCCCGATCAAATCATATAAGTAGCCATAAGGCTCATTGCGGCGTGTGTAACCCGATCCACAGTCCATAAATAGCCATAAGGCTCGTTGTGGCGTGCAACCCGATCCATATACATTTATCCCTCAGGCTCGTTGTGGCGTGCAACCCGATCCATATATGCTCACATAGCTCACAGCTCGGCACTCAGGCCCTATCTCAGTCACTAACCTCTCCAGCCTCTCGGGCTCGCAGAAATCATACAAATCTGCCCAAAAGAGATAACAATAAGTATCAACAAGAAAATAAGAGGAAACAGAGGTATGACACACAAGTAAAATTGTGACTGAGTACATGACAACAAATAGCAGCTAATTCAACAAGTACCCAACCGTTGCAGGTCCCAACAGTGATATCATATGGCCTAAGCATGGTTTCTAACATGAATGACAGTCAAATTCTAGAAATCAGAGGGAACATGTAATTAACAAGAAGCTATTCGATTTTACAGTCTCACGGGATGGACCAAGTCACCATCCCCCATGGTGCACGCCCACATGCCCGTCACCTAGCATGTGCGTTACCTCCAAATAATCACATCATACCAAAATCTCAGATTTTATACCCTCAGGATCAGATTTAAGACTGTTACTTACCTCAAACCACGCAAACATCCTACTCCGAAATACCTTTGCCCCTCGAATCAGTCTCCAAATGCCCTGAATCTAGCCACAAGCAGTACGATAAAATTAATATAGGCTAAAGGAATCAATTTCATAAGAAAAACACGAAATTATAAGCCAAAATTCAAAATAGGCTCAAACCGGCCCCCGAGCCCACGTCTCAAAATCCGACAAAAGTCATAAAATCCGAAAGCCCATTCACTCACGAGTCTAATCATACCAAATTTATCAAAATCCGATACCATTTGGTTATCCAAATCTCCAAAATTCATTCTCCAATTTCTCTAGCCCTAAACCCCAAATTTCACCTCAACAACTCACCAATTAGGTGAAAAATTAGTGGGGAAACGAAATCATTGACAAAAAATGAACACAAGGATCTTACCTCAAGAATTTTCCTTGAAAGCCCACTCAAAATCTCTAAAATCCGAGATCAAATTTGTTGAAATGAGACTAAAATCGCGAACCCTTGTTTTTAAACATTCTGCCCGGGCTTTTCGCACCTGCGGCCACTTAGCCGCTTCTGCGGCACCGCTTCTGCGGTCCCTTATCCGCTTCTGCGGGTGCGCTTCTGCACAGGCCTTCCGCTTCTGCGGACCAGTGGCTCCCAGCCATTTCCACTTATGCGATCCTTTACGCGCATATGCGGACACGCAGGTGTGGAAAGGACCTCGTACCTGCGACTTCTTTCTTCTTCACCTAGCCCGCTTCTGCGGGCTCGCACCTGCGGTGCCCACTCCACAGGTGCGGTTACACTAGTAGCAACAATACTTCAGCTGCTTCACCAACTCAAAATCAAGTCCGTTAATCACTCGAAATCAACTCGAGGCCCTCGGGACCTCGCCCAAACATACCGACAAGTCTTATAACCCAATACGAACTTAGTCAAACTCTCAAATCACTCCAAACAACATCAAAAATACGGATTACACCCGGATTCAAGCCTAATGAACCTCTAAAACTTCCAAATTCTACAAACGACGTTGAAATCTATCAAACCACGTTCGATTTACCTCACATTTTGCGCACAAGTCACAAATGACCCCACGAACCTACTGCAACTTCCGGAATCGGAATCCGACTCCGATATCAAAAGTCAATCCCTCGGTCAAATTTTTCAAAAATTCGACTTTCGCCATTTCAAGCCTAATTCTACTTCCGACCTCCAAATCACAATCCAAACATGCTCTTAAGTCCAGAATCACCCAACGGAACTAACGGAATCATCAAAATTCCAATTCGAGGTCGTCGACATCCAGTCGATTTTTTCCAACTTAAGCTTCCAATTAAGAGACTAAGTGTCTCAATTCACTCCGACATCACTTCGGACCCGAACCAACCAACCCGGTAAATCATTTAACAGCTGTAGAACACAGTAGAAGCAGAAAATAGGAAAATAGGGCTACAACTCTCGAGACGACCAGTCGGTCGTCACATCTCTCGTCTGTTTTTTTTCTTTCTCTTCCTAAGACTAAGAACTATTACCAGTTTTGGAGTTGTATGAATTTGTTGTACCACTTTTTGAGGTAATCTTCTAGTTCAATACTTCAAATAAAATGATAAAAAGTGTGGCTTCAGTACCTCTTCAAATAATGCCCTAAAAATATATTTTCAAGATCTGCTTTAGGACGCAATTCTGTTTTCTTCTTCCTGCCTCTAGGACTTTATTTTTCACATCTACAATTCATTTTGCGCTGATGTTGGTCGTGCTTGGTAGAGTTCACATATTTGTTTTGAACTCCCTATGGATGAGGTGATATAGATGAGGTTGCAGGCCTATGGTGGTAGAAAAGTTGGTGGAGATGACAGAAACATGGCGGAAAGCGTAAGAAGGGTGAAGGTTGGAGACGTGTTTCACTAGATTGTAAGTCAATTATTTTTCCTTGGGTTATTTAAATTTTTAACTACTTCCTAAAATTTTCAATTGGGAATTAGGATGTTTCATGTTCATAACTGGATGGATAAATAACTAGATGGGTGTAACTCTTTTCTTTTGCAGCATAGAAGTCAGTTCTATGTGATTGAAGATTGATAGTAGCTGGAACGCATGATTGCTGAAAAGTTTGATATTTTTGAAGCTCTACAAGTTTTTAGATTTATAGCACTAATAAATTCTGCAATGAGGAGATTCTCCTTCATGAATTTGGCTTTAGAAACTAGTAGCTTATTCTTGAAATTTTGTAAGAAGAGAGGATGTTCTCTTCTACCAAAAGTAATATTGGAGGTTAGGCTTGAAGTCCCCCTCGTACATCCGAACCAGTTTTTACATGGAATAAAGCATATTCTTATTCAAATAATTGATCTGATATATTATAGATTGTTCTATTCCTTGTTCAAATTAAGTAGTAAAAGATGAAAACACATTAACAATAATGGGTAGGTAAGACTTCAAATCTATGGCCACAATGGGGTCAGTTTTCTGAATGAAAGGCTTAAATTTAGGTAACATTACTAATCTAAAAAAAGAGTCAAAATCGAATCACTGCTTCAAGTATACATATGCAAAGCTTGACAACAAAAATAGAAAAAATAAAAGCTGTTAAAAAGTTAAAAAGAAAAAGTTACACAGTGATTAAAACCCCCCTCCTCTTGTACTCATCTAAAACAAAATTTACATGGAATAAAAGATGTCGTTATTCGAAAAAATGATGTACAACGTCTGATTTCTTGTTCATAAACAGAAAATGATTTCTTGTAATTTTTTATCTCTACACAATTCAACTTGAGATCAACAAACTATGATGTACAATGGTTGATTCTAGTAAACAAAGGACTCTTTCACAGTTGGATCACCTTAGAGCTTCTTTGTCCATCCTTTAAGAATCCTGCAACCAATATAAAAAATTTATTTCAGTTTGTATGCATTATGAGTATTTTATTTTACAAGAGATTAAATATAATGAAACTCATATACTTGATTGTTAGGAGATTGAGTTGCTGGAATTTCTGAAATTTTCCTTTTCAGTAGAGAATTTCTTGAGTCGTGGCCAGTTCCACCACAATTAGGAACCTTGCAATATCTTACTTTCTTTGAAGCATCAATGCCCCCAACTAACCTTTTTCCTTTTTTTCTTCCCTTTGTCTGAGATTGTTGTGAATTTTCAATGTGATAATCTCCATCTAGAGAATTGCTCTCTATAGATTGACTAAAGCAACATGTTCATGCTCTTCCTTCATATGCTCATTTTCAGGAAAACATTGAATAATTTGCCGCACTCTTTGCAATTCCTTCTTAGCATATTCAAGACGACCTTTTGTTTTTATTGATTCAAGAGTGAAATCTCTGAATGTAGAATGAAGACTCTGGAGCTCGTTGTTATCGTTATTGGATTTCATCATATGAGTAAACTTTAGAACCAATGGATTTTCTTGCCTCCACCTAGCCAGCAAATACTTATCAGGCAACATGAAATAATTATGAGCACTAAGTACTCGAATAGAAAGCCTGCACAAAATTTTAGAAAATTCAAACTCTTGGCAAGAATATTGAACAACCTCTTCTATTGAATTCCAATAGACAAAACGTCCACCATCTGTTTTGCTGTAGTGACGCACAAGATATGATCCATCACTATGTGGAAATAGACTATACTCAACAGAAAGTATCATCGCATCCTGTAACAACTTAAAGGCGAAGGGCGTGAGAACTTTTGATTCATGTTTCTCCATCGGCATGAATGTCTTAATTTGAGAATTGTAATACTTTTGCCGCATTGTTGCCTCTTCACCAGCATAGTTTCTTATACTAACTGCAGTACCAACCTGCTCAACAAATTATTTTAAACTTGTTCTGGCATGTAAAAATCTTTTCAAATATGCATTAATAGATTCTGAGCGTCCGGTCGTTGCCATTCCAGCAAAAAAGTATCCCTTCAAGTATGGCAGTGCCCAAGATGCACGATTTAAATATAGCAACTTTATATGCCTATTTGATCCAAGATCAAATTGAGAGATCAATCCATCCCATTGGTGCTCAAATTCTTCGATGTTACCAAGTTCATAAAGTCTATGAAATTCAGATTTAAATTGCAAATATCTAGAACCAAGGACAAAAGAAAACCAAGTAGAGAACTTGGATGTAATATGCCATATACAAAAAGGCATGTTTAAAGTGTGGCAATTCATTGGCAATAGCTTCTATTAAGCCAAGATCTTGATCTGTTAATATGGTCTGTGGGTGCTTTCCATTCATAAGCAGTACAAAACTCTGCAAAATAAACGTATAGTAGCAGTAAAGCTAAAAAAAGTTCTTGTAGCTAGATATTATAATGATTTTTACCTTTAAAGCCCAAGAAAAAGAAAATGCCTTCTTATTGCGCAAGAGAACACACACACAAAAAAAAATAGAATTACCATGATTATCCACACCAATCCAAACTCCTAATGGCATTTCATAACGATTCAATCGATAAGTAGTGTCAAAGATGACTACATCTCCAAAAACTTCATAAGCACGAATGTAGTCTCTGAATGCCCAGATGACATTTTCGACTCTTTGACATCCATCAACATTGAAATCATATTGAAAATCAACATTTTTGTCTTTCCTGCTCTTGCATATTTTCAATAGCTCGAGGGCATCACTTTCAATATTAGAAGAACTTTCTGATTGAACAAAGTTCCTTATATCTTTTTTCGTGAAAGGCAATTGACCCGGATCTACTCCCTTTTCTAATTCAATCACTCTTCTGATTAAACTTATTGAACAACCAGCTTTTGCAAGAAGTGTAATTCGTGTTTGATTAACAATGTCAATATTTCGATAAGCGGGGAGAAATCTTACCTCTTTATCACTCAAAAGTTCATAATTGTGAACATTATCAAAATACACCACTGTCCAACGAGTGATGCCATCAAATATATATTTGGCGATGGACATCTTGGCTTTACAGTTACATATGGAAAATTTTCGATTTCTTTGTCGTTCTTTTTCAACTACCTTTTGAGGACGAGGGCTACCAGCTCGATGACAAACATAATTATTTTTTATAAATTCCCATAGGATGTTCTGCACTTCCTAAATTGGAAAAATTCATATTGTAATTGTAAGCTTCATCATCACTATTAAACACTTTTCTTATTTGCAAATCACCATCACTAATATCAATAACATTCTCGTTTCTAAGTTCTTCATTTGAAATTGTAGTAGTTCCTACAACTGTATCTCCATTAATAAAGCACCCAATATCACCACATGGACAACGGCTTCTTGAAATTCCTATTGTTGAATCATTGGTAATGCTAAAAACCTATATGTCACGACCCAAAATTCGCTATAGGTCGTGCGAAGTTGAACCTGAATCAATTTAACCTTCTCCAAAGCATCCTGAACCAAATCAGTACCCAATAGCCTAGCCTCATCCGGCTCAAACCAACCCACCGGAGACCGACACCGTCTCCCATATAAAGCCTCATACGGAGCCATATAAATGCTCAATTGGTGGCTGTTATTGTAAGCAAACTCCGCCACTGACAGAAACTAATCCCAAGAACCCCCAAAATCTATAACACAAGCGCGTAGCATATCTTCCAATATCTAAATAGTGCGCTCGGACTATCCATCCGTCTGAGGGTGAAATGTTGTACTTAACTGAACCTGTGTACCTAATTCTAGTTGCATTGCTCTCCAAAACTGTGATGTAAACTGCGTGCTCCGATCTGAAATAATGGACACTGGCACACCGTGTAAGCGAACAATCTCGCGGATATAAATCTCAGCTAACCGCTCTGAGGAATAAGTAGTACCGACTGGAATAAAATATGCCTACTTGGTCAACCTATCTACAATCACCCAAATAGCATCAAACTTCCTCAAATTCTGTGAGAGTCCAACTACGAAGTCAATGGTAATACGCTCCCATTTCCACTCCAAAATTTCAAGTTTCTGAAGCAATCCGCCAGGTCTCTATTGCTCGTATTTTACCTGTTAACAATTTAAACACCAAGCTACAAACCCAACTATATCTTTCTTTATTTTTCTCCACCAATAGTGTTGCCTCAAGTATTGGTACATCTTAGCGGCACCCGGATGAACGGAATACTGCGAACTGTGGGCTTCTTCAAGAATCAATTCACGCAGCCCATCTACTTTTGGCACACAAATACGACCCTGCATCCTCAACATCCCATCATCTCCAATAGTAACATCTTTGGCATCACTGTGCTGAACTGTATCCTTCAGGACAAGCAAATGGGGATCATCATACTGCCGCTCTCTGATGCGGTCATATAAGGAAGACCGTGAAATCACACAGGCTAGAACCCGACTGGGCTCCGAAACATCTAACCTCACGAATTGATTAGCCAAGGTCTGAACATCAACTGCAAAAGGCTTTTCACCAATAGGAATTAATGCAAGGCTACCCATACTCACTGCCTTTCTACTCAAGGTAACGGCCACCGCATTGGCCTTCCCTGGATGATACATAATAGTAATATCATAGTCCTTTAGCAGCTCCAACCATCTCCGTTGCCTCAAATTTTTCTGTTTGAACAGGTGCTGAAGACTCCGATGATCGGTAAATACCTCACAAGACACACCATAGAGATAGTGCCTACAAATCTTCAATGCATGAACAATGGCTACCAATTCTAAATCATGAACAGGGTAGTTCTTTTCATGTGGCTTCAACTGACGCGAAGCATAAGCAATCTCTCTAACCTCTTGCTTTAAGACACACCCAATACCAATCCGAGGAGCATCACAATACACTGTATAAGAACCAGAAGTTGAAGGCAAAACTAGAACTGGAGTTGTGGTCAAGGCAGTCTTGAGCTTCTAAAAGCTCTCTTCACACTCATCCGACCACCTGAATGGAGCACCTTTCTGGGTCAATCTAGTCAAGGGCGATGCAATAGACGAGAAGCCCTCTAAAAAGCAACGATAATAACCGGCCAAGCCGAGAAAACTTCGAATCTCAGTAGCTGAAGATGGACTGGGCCAACTCTGAACTGCCTCTATTTTCTTCGGATCCACCTTAATTCCCTCACTGGACACTATGTGTCCCAAGAATGCCACCGAACTAAGCCAGAACTCACACTTAGAGAATTTAGCATAAAGTTTCTCTTCTCTCAGCCTCTATAGTATAATACTCAAGTGTTGTACATGTTCCTCTTGGCTATGTGAATACACCAGGATATCATTAATAAATACTATGACAAATGAATTAAGATATGACTGGAATACACTATTCATCAAGTGCATAAATATTGTTGGGACGTTGGTCAGACCAAAAGACATCACGAGAAATTCATAGTGACCATAACGGGTCCTAAATGCCGTCTTTAGAATATCCGAATCTCGAATTTTCACTGGTGATGCCCAGATCTCAAATCAGTTTTAGAGAACACACTCGCTCCCTGAAGCTGGTCAAATAAATTATCAATACGCGGCAAAGGATACTTATTCTTGATTGTAACTCTGTTCAAGTGCATGTAGTCGATACACATCCGCATAGTACTATCTTTATTTTTCACAAATAGAACTGGTGAACCCCAAGGTGACACACTAGGCCTAATAAACCCCTTATCAAGGAGTTCCTGAAATTGCTTTTTCAATTCTTTCAATTCAGCTGGTGCGATACGATACAAAGGGATAGAACTAGGCTGAGTGGCCGGCACCAAGTCAATACCAAAATCAATATCCATGTCGGGTGGCATACCCGGTAGGTCTGTAGGGAATACATCCGAAAAATCCCGCACTACGGGTACAGAATCAATAGTAGGAGTGTATGCATCAACATCTCTAACAAAGGCCAAATATGACAAACACCCCTTCCCAACCATACGTTGAGCCTTCAGGTAAGAAATTACCCCTGCTGGGAACATAATCTGGAGAACCTCTCCACTCAACCTTCGGTAACCCCGGTATCACCAACGTCACCATTTTTGTGTGATAGTCCAGAATAGCATGACATGGAGACAACCAATCCATACCCAAGATTACATCAAAATCAACCATACTGAGTAATAAGAGATCAACTCTAGTCTCCAGTCCCCCAATAGTTACAACACACGACTGATACATACGATCCACAATAATAGTATCGCCCACCGACGTAGATAAACGAACAGGTGAAACTAAGGACTCACGGGGTATATCCAGATAACGAACAAAATATGATGAAACATACGAATATGTGGAACCAGGGTCAAATAATATAGAAGCTTCCATGTGGCACACTGAAACAATACCTGTGATTATTGCATCTAAAGCAACGATATCTGGCGTGGCAGGAAAAGCATAAAATCCGGTCTGATCGCCACCTAGTCGGCCTCTCCCTCTTGGGCGACCCATAGCTGACTGAGCCCCACCCCGAGCTGGGTGGGTGGGTGGTGGAGCAATTGGTGCAAAAGACGTAGCCTGACTCCTCTGCTGAACTAGACCTCGCAAAAAGCAGGGATAATATTTCCTCACATGACCCAGCTTTCCACACTCATAGCAATCCCTCTCGAAAAATAGTGGCGATTTCTAAGGCAGACCTCGAGAACCAGAATAACTACTAGAAGAACCTGGTATAGAGGAACCCTGAAGTGATGGTGCACGAGATGAACTCTCAGCTGGAAGTGCACCAAGAGAAGACTGACTCTGTCGAGCACTGTATGGACCATGGCTAGCTGATGTGCCACAATGAGTTGAACGAGCCATTTGAGCGGGCCTATAAGGACGACCCCTACTGTGACAGGGCTATCCCCCAGAAGGAACACCGCTGGAATTACCCGGACCACGAGACCTCTGGCTTCCTCTCCTCACGCTCCTGAGTACGGACCGTCTCTAACCATCGAGCACTGTCAACCGCCTCATCGAATCTAGCACCTGCTACATTCCTTAGAGTCATAACAAAACGGAACTTCTGGTTATGGCCATTAGTAAACCTCATGATCTTTTCTCTCTCAGTCAGAACCAACCAAACTGCATGATGGGCCAATTATGAAAACTGCATCTCATACTGAGTCACGGACAAGTCCTCCTGACGTAAGTACTCAAACTACCTGCACAGTTCCTCCCTGAGGGTCTATGCCACAAACTTCTCCATAAATAATTCGAAGAACTCATGCCATGAAAGTGATGCTGCACCAACTGGTTTGCTCCTCTCATAAGTCTCCCACCATCTGAAGGCTACTCCAGAAGACTAAAAAGTAGTGAACGAGACCCCACTGGTCTCTAGAATACCCGTTGTCTGAAGCATCCGCCGGCACTTATCTAGGAAACCCTGAGCATCCTCTAACTTAGCACCGGTAAATAATGGAGGTTGAAACCTCCCAAACCTCTCAAATCTCCTCTGCTCATCATCGCCCATAACAGGGATCACCTGGTCTTGAGCAGCTGCAACCCGCTGGACTGGTGGTCCCCCCGGTATCTGAAGTCCCTGCACTACCTAATCTGGAGTACGGGCAACAGGGGTATGAGTACCTCCCCCGGCCTGAGAATTTGCAGGTGCGGCCCGAGCCGAAACCACCTGAGCAAGGCCAGTGCAAACAGTCAAAATCTGAGCTAAAGCCTCCTAAAGGCCTGGAATCACAATAGGCACATCTGGTGCCTTAGTTGGTCCTATAGGCTCAGCTATATCTGGAATCTGCTCCTGAGATGGAGCAACTAATGGTGCTACAGGTTCTGCTCTAACTGTTGTACGAGCTACACCTCGGCCTCGACCTCTACCACGGCCCCGGCCTCACGGACCTAACTGGTGGCTCTGGTGGCTAACTATCTGATCCGGTAGTACGTGTCTTCACCATCTGTAAGAGAATAGAATAACAGAAATTTAATTTCCGAAATCAACAAGTTCGTACGACAGAATACAATAAAGTGAAATTTTCCTAAGGTTTCGACAGCCTCTCGAAGATAAGTACAGACGTCTCCGTATCGATTCGCAAGACTCTACTAAACCTACTCATGACTCGTGAGACCTATGTAACCTAGGATCTGGTACCAACTTGTCACGACCCAAAATCCTAACCTGTCGTGATGGCGCCAATCTCAATACTAGGCAAGCCGACAACCTCAATAAACCATAATTTCTTTTAAGTTTGAAAACATAATATTTACATTCAATATAAAAATCTCACACATACTTATATAAAATACTCCCGAAAACTCGGTGTTACTAGGTACATGAGCATCAAAATGGATACAAAGTCTGACTGATAAAAACACTGTATGAAAGTATAGAACAGTACAATAACTGAAAGAAAGAGAGTCAAGGTCAGCGGACGCCTGGAAGCTACCTTGATAGTCTGCAATTGATAGCACTCTGAAATCTAACAATCACCGTGTCCGAAGGCACCTGGATCTGCACACGAGATGAAGATTGTAGTATGAGTACAACCAATTCAATAAGTAGCAAGACTAACCTCTGGGTTGAAAGTAGTGACGAGCTCCGCAGGTACAGTCCATTATATAAATAATAGTACTGAATGTAGGCATGCTTTCAAGTTTAACAGTTAAACTCGTAAAAGAAAAATAGATCAATACTGCATGATATGAGGAATATGACATCTCAGTAGAAGAACCTCGTGTACTCACGATCACAAATTACTCGGTCACTCAGTACTATATATGGCCAATCCAGCCCAGGGAAGTTCCATCCCGTATATATATATATATATATATATATATACACACACACACACACACACACACATACACACATCAACTGACAGTCAGTCACTCAGTACTGTATAAGGCCAATCCAGTCCTGGGGTAATTTATCCCCAAATGTAAATGATTCGGACAATATCCATGTCCAGGGAAATTCATCACAAATATAAATAAGTAAGGCAAGTCCATGCCCTAGGAAGTCCATCCCGTATACAAATCATCTACGCTCACCGTGGGGGGGGTGCAGATTCCGAAGGGGCTCCTTCAACCCAAGCCTGATATAAAAGCCGATATGGCCTGCTGCAGGTAGGCAGCCCCGACCCATATAATAATAAAGCCTATAAGGCTTGCTGCAAGCGGACAACCCCATTCCATATAATAAATATATATATATATATATATATATATATATATATATATATATAAAGCCAGTATGACCTACTGCAGGCGGGCAGCCCCGATCCCATAAATATCCTCACAATAGATGAACATGATTGAGTATGAAATATACATTTTTTTAAAATAATTAAATTCAATAGCAACACAACCTTATGGGTCCCAAAACTATCGGCACATAGCCTAAACATGATCTTTAATAAGAGTCTCGGCTCAATTTCCTAACACGTGGAGAATATTCGGATAATAACATGATTCTTTAAATTAACAACTTCATAGAATTTATTTAAATCACAAATTCTATGGTGCACGCCCACACGCACGTCACCTAGCATGTGCGTCACTTTCAAACAATTGATATAACACCAAATTCGGGGATTCATACCCTCATAACCATGTTTAGAAATGTTACTTACCTCAAACCGTATAATTTCTTACTCCACTATGTCATTGCCTCGCGAATTGGTCTCTGAAATCCTCGTATCTAGTCATAATTAATTCGATTCAGTCAATAAAAATTATTGGAATTAATTCCATATGAAAATACTAATTTTCCAACAAAATCCAAAATTTAACTCAAAAAAGGTCTCTTGTGGGGCCCACGTCTCGGAACCTGACAAAAGTTACAAAATATGAACGCCCATTCAACCACAAGTCCAACCATATAAATTTTACCAAATTCTGACATCAACTCGACCTCCAAATCATTAAATCTTATTTCCAAATCCCTCGGTCCAAATTCCCGATTTACACCTCAAAAACACGTAAACTAGTCGGATTATTCGATGATAATTCAATATTATGGAGTACAAATGATCACAAGTGACTTACCTCAAGTTTTTCCGTGAATTCCCTCTGAAAATCGCCCCAAAACCGTGCTTGAAAGTCCAAAAATGGAAAAACTCGGAACCCCTTCGAAATGTATACTGCCCAAGGGTTCTGCATCTGCGGTATTTTAACCGCTTCTGCGGACACGCTTCTGAGAAGAAGTTTTCCTCTTCAGTGACGAGTCCAAACTCCCCCCATTTCCGCTTCTGCGGTCAATCAGCCACATCTGCGAGCTCGCAGGTGCGGTAAAATCTCCGCACATGCGCAACCTGCCCTGCCCTTCACTCATGGCCGCTTCTGCGATGGTCCTTGCGCACATACGGTATCGCACCTGCGATCAAAGCTTCGCAGGTGCGGTTACACCAGAAGCAAAATTTTTAGATTTTCCTAAGTCTAGATTTTTTATCCATTAACCATCTGAAACTCACCCGAGACCCTCGGGACCTCAACCAAATACACCAACAAGTCCTAAAACATCATACGAACTTAGTCGAAACTCAAATCACATCAAACAATGCTAAAACCAAGAATCATACCCCAATTCAAGCCTAATGAAACTAAGAATTTTTAACTTCTACATTCAACGCCGAAACCTATCAAATCAAGTCCGATTAACCTCAAATTTTGCACACAAGTCATAAATGACATAACATACATATTCTAATTTCCAGAATCGAATTTAAATCCCGATATCAAAAAGTCAACTCCCCGGTCAAACTTTCAAACTTAAACTTCCTATTTTCTCCATTTCAAGCCTAATTTAGCTACGGGCTTCCAAATAATTTTTCGGACACGCTCATAAATACAAAATCACCATACGGAGCTGTTGGAATCATCAAAATTTTATTCTGGGTCATTTACACATAATTCGACATCCGGCCAACTATTTCAACTTAGGCTTTAAATCTTGAAACTAAGTGTTCCAAATTCATTCTAAAACCTCCCCAACAAGACACATTTATAATTGAACACAGGATAAGAAGAAAATGGGGGAACATGGCTGTAATACTCAAAACGACCGTCCGGGTCATTACAGTCAGCTCACATGAAGTCTCCTCAATAGCTGCGCCTACGCGCCAAGATGATCATCAAATGAACTTGTCAGATCCTGCACATTTAGTGCAGAAGTGCAGCATGAATACGTAAATCAATGCGTACCTAGTAAGTATCTAGCCTAACCCCAGAGAAGTAGTGGCGAGGGGTCGACATCGATACTTACTAATGGTCCAATAAATCAATATGGTAAATCATAAACAGATAAGAGTACAACAATAGCAGTGAGCTAAATTTGTAACTAACACAATCTTCGAAATTTTCTTTGAACGATATCAATTTCATATCTCGTATTCTAACTCAACAGCTCAAAAAATATCTAGTGAAAATATCAAATGAATAAGAAATACCATATAAAATGCAAGGCATTGGTGGACGGAAAAATCTCGTGAATATTCGGACTGCTAGTGACATATAGCGCACAATTATGTCGAACTCGTACGACCAGATCTCATAAGGAATATGATACTGCCAAGGCGATCAGTCCGATCCCATAATAACGTGTACACTGCCGGGGTTGAGGGCACGGACTATAGATATCTATTATAATACCGAGGCAAACAGCCCGCTTCCATGAGAGTGTGGTACATAATCATGCCGAGGCATTCAGCCCGCTCCACAAAAAGGAAAGGAATTATTGAATTACGAGACACGAGCTTACGAAACAGTATACGAACACAAGGTGAGTGTAACCTTTACCGTTTCTCAATTAACTTGCCAAAAACTCAAGGTAATAAGGCTCGGCCCTATGTATATATGTATATATTTCTAAATCAAGTTTAGTTATAATTTCAATTAATTAAGCCAGCAGAATGAGTTCAAATATTTCAAATATTACATGGCAAAGTACTAAGTCTACCCGGACATAAACATACTTTAGCCACGTACGGTCTCTCGTCACCTCGTGCATACGTAGCACCCACGACTAATAGCACATAACAATTATATCACCTAGGGGTAGTTTCCCCCTCACAAGGTTAGACAGGAGACTTACCTTGCTCTGAAGTTCCAAAACCGGCTCCAACACCTCTCTTAACTCTTAAATTCATAGCCAAACGATCTGAAACTAGCCAAACAATGTGCAATTCAATCAAAATATACTCTGATGCTTATAATTAATCAGTTTATAACAATTCAACTCCGCTCGAAAAGTCAATAAAGTCAACCCTTGGGACCACGTGCCCGGATTCCGAAAATTTTTGAAGATAAACTTTATCCATAACATTACGAACTCAAATATATGATATATTCCAAATTCCATGCCCAATTTCATGGTAAAATTCAAAAAATACCAAATTCTAGGTTTTCTTCAAAATTCCACAATTTTCCACATATTTCCATTTTAAATCCTTATAAAATTCGTGTAATTAACTTACAATATGCGGGAATTACTTACCTTGCCATAGATGATGAAAATCTCCCCTTTAAACTCTCCAAATATCGCCCAAACCAAGTGAGAAAATGTCACGACCCGAAATTTCCTACCGACGGGACCGTGATGGCACCTAACATTTCACTTGCTAGGCAAGCCAACATTAGAAAATCATTAAACCAGTTCCTTATTTACATTCAGTAAATAACAATGATTAACTAAGATGAAATATAAGAGGTGCGGAATTTTATAAAACTGTATTAATTACTACCACCCGGATCTGGAGTCACGATTCACGAACATTCTAGAATTTACTACAAGTAATAGTCTGAAAGAAATATAACTGTCTGAATGAAAGAAAACAACAGTGACATAAAAGGTAGACGGGGACTTCAAGGTCTGTGAACGCCGACAAATATACCTTGAGTCTCCGGACAGCGGACCAATAGCAAAATCTCGATCCACCTTAGCCGGTATCAAATTCTGCACAGAAAGTGCAGAGTGCAGCATCAGTACAACCGACCCCATATACTGGTAAGTGTCGAGCCTAACCTCGGCGAAGTAGTGACGAGGCTAGGACAAGACACCCACATATAACCTCAATCAGTATAATCATGCTAGTGGCAACAACAGTAAATAAAGAAATAATGCAGAAATAATGGGAAGGGAACATACACTAGGGGAATACAACATAAACAGTGAGAATAATGAAAAGACAGAATTAAACCGAAAATCCTTAAACGAATTGAACAATTAAAACAGCAAAGAATACTGCATGGCATCACCCTTCGTGCTTTTACTCTCAACCTCACCAAATAAATAAATAGAACGGCATGACATCACCCTTCGTGCATTAAACCTATCATAATATACACGACATCACCCTCCGTGCTTTAAACCTCTCATGATATACATGGCATCACCCTTCGTGCTTTAAACCTCTCATGATATACACGGCATCACCCTTCGTGCTTTAAACCTCTCATGATATACACGACATCACCCTTCATGCTTTAAACCTCTCATAATATACACAGCATCACCCTTCGTGCTTTACACTCTTCCTCACAATATAAATAATACATGATATAAATAATACATGTACGGCATCACCTTCGTGCTTTACACTCTTCCTCATAATTCACAGAATCAATAACAACAGATAGAGAGAAGTTTCAAAAAGAAATAAATATTTCATCAATGATTACTTTCACAATTTAACATCTCAACCTCGAATCAATATTCATAATATTATCAACCTTGGTGGAACCGGATACAAGTCTCCCAACATTTCAACAACAACAATAAGCATGGATGACAAGATTTATGACTACAAATTTGCAAGAATGGAATTTTACTCGCATGCTATGACTCGACCACAACGCATAGATTCTCGTCACCTCAACTATACATCGTATTCAACAACAAAACACGTAGCAATTACTCACACAATACCTATTCCCTCAAGACAAAGTTAGACAAAACACTTACCTTACTCCGAAGATCACTAAATTCTCAACCACCGCTTTTCCTTTGGAATTCACCTCAAAACAACTCGTATCTATTCAAAAATGACTCAATAACATCAAATATTGCTAAAGGAATCAATTATATTTCTTAAATTAAATTTCTCAAATTTTCCTCCAAAAGGTTGAAAAATCGACCTCGGGCCCGCTTGGTCAAAACCCGAGGTTCGGACAAAAATCCTTTTACCCATACACCCCCGAGCCCGAATATGTAATTAGTTTTGGAATCCGGCCTCAAATTGAGGTCTAAATCCTCAAATTTTGAAATTTCCTAAGTTCTACCCATAAATCCTAATTTCACCATAAAAATTCTAGATACTAGGTTGAAATCTTGTTATAAGATGTAAAAGATTGAAAGAAAAGAGTTAGAAATCACTTACCTATGATTTGGGGAGTCTTTGGTCTTTGGAAAATCACCTCTTAAGGTTTAGCGTTTTGAAAATATAAAAAATGAAAGAAAAATCCCATCTAAGCCCATTTTACTCAGTTGCAGGTGTCGCAATTGCGACCTGAGCTTCGCAAATGCGAAGCTCGCAATTGCGAAGGAACAATCTCAATTGCGATGACCTTCACAATCCCCCTGCCTTCGCAAATGCGAGCAAAGTATCGCATTTGTGACCACTGAACCTCGCAAATGCGAGTAAATGTTCGCATTTGCGAACCTGCCCTTCCAAGACTCCCTTCGCAATTGTGAAGGTAACCTTGCAAATGCGAGAACTGCTGGCCCGGGCTTCTGATCGCAATTGCGATGAAAGCCTTGCTATTACGGACCCTGTTATGTTCGCATTTGCGATGCCTGATCTCGCAATTGCGAGATCAGAGGCCTGCAATAGGTTCAGTTATACCAGCAAATTTTCTAAGTTCAAAACATCCCGTGGCCTATCCGAAACTCACCCGAGGCCTCGGGGCTCCAAACCAAACATGCACACAAGTCTAAAAACATCATACGAACTTGCTCGCACGATCAAATCGCCAAAATAACACCTAGAACTATGAATTTAGCACCAAATCAAATGAAATTCTCAATAACACTTTAAAATTCATATCTTCTCAATTGGACGTCCCAATAACGTCAAATCAAATCCGTTTCTCACCAAATTTCACAGACAAGTCTTAAATATCATAATGAACCTGTACCGGGCTCCAGAACCAAAATACGGACCCGATACTAACAATGCCAAAAATCAATCAATTCTTAAAAATAAATAATTTCCAAACTTTTAATTTTCATCAAAATTTCATAACTCAAGCTAGAGACCTCCGAATTCAATTTCGGGCATATGCCCAAGTCCCATAATTCGATACGGACCTACCGGGATCGTCAAAGCACGGATCCGAGCCAATTTACCAAAAATATTGACCGAAGTCAACAAATATCAACTTTTAAGGCAAAAATTCTTATTTTTATTAGTTTTTAATGTAAACGCTTTTCGGAAACCTGCCGGGACTGTGCACGCAAATCGAGGAGGGTAAAAATGAGATTTGTAAGGCTTAAGAGCTCAAATTCGAGTTCTAAAATATAAAATGACCTTTTGGGTCATCACATTCTCCACCTCTAAAACAATCGTTCGTCCTCGAACAGACATAGAAAAGTACCTGGGCTGGTAAAAAGGTGGGGATATCTACTCCGCATGTCGGACTCGGACTCCCAAGTAACTACCTCAATAGGCTGACCTCTCTACTGCACTCGAGCTAAAATACAACACATGGGACGGATCGCCGTGATACTTTCGAAGCATGGACACATGGAATACCGGATGAACAACTGCTAAACTAGGTGGCAACGCAAGCCTGTAAGCCACCTCTCCCACTCTCTCTAGAATCTCAAAAGTTCCAATATACCTAGGGCTCAACTTGCCCTTCTTTCCGAACCTCATTATACTTTTCATGGGTGATACCCGAAGTAACACTCTCTCTCCGACCATGAATGCAACCTCACGAACTCTACGGTCGGCATAACTCTTCTGCCTGGACTGAGCTGTAAGAAGTCGATCCTGAATAATCTTGACCTTGTCCAAGGCATCCTGTACCAAATCGGTACCCAACAACCGAGCCTCTCCCGATTCAAACCAACCAACTGGCGATCGACATCGCCTTCCGTATAATGCCTCATATGGAGCCATCTGAATGCTCGATTGGTAGCTATTATTATAAGCAAACTCCGCAAGTGGCAAGAAATGATCCCAAGAAGCCTAGCAGGCATGACTCTCATAATATACACAGCATCACCCTTCATGCTTTACACTCTTCCTCACAATATAAATAATACATGATATAAATAATACATGTACGGCATCACCCTTCGTGCTTTTACACTCTTCCTCAGAATTCACAGAATCAATAACAACGGATAGAGAGGAGCTTCACAAAGAAATCAATATTTCATCAATGATTATTTTCACAATTTAACATCTCAACCTCGAATCAATATTAACAATTTTATCAACCTTGATGGAACCGGATACAAGTCTCCCAACATTTCAACAATAACAATAAGCATGGATGACAAGATTTAAGACTACAAATTTGCAAGAATGGAATTTCACTCGCATGCTATGACTCAACCACAACGCATAGACGCTCGTCACCTCAACTATACATCGTATTCAACAACGAAACATGTAACAATTATTCACACAATACCTATTCCCTCAAGCGAAAGTTAGACACAACACTTACCTTGCTGCGAAGACCACTAAATTCTCAACCATAGCTTTTCCTTTGGAATTCACCTCCAAACCACTCGTATCTATTCAAAAATGACTCAATAATATCAAATATTACTAAAGGAATCAATTATATTTCATAAATTAAATTTCCCAAATTTTCCTCTAAAAGGTTGAAAAATCGACCCCGGGCCCGCTTGGTCAAAACCCGAGGTTAGGACCAAAATCCCTTTTCCCATTCACCCCCGAGCCCGAATATGAAGTTAGTTTTGAAATCCGACCTCAAATTGAGGTCTAAATCCTCAAATTTCGAAATTCCTAAGTTCTACCCAAAAATCCTAATTTCACCATAAAATTTCTAGATTCTAGGTTGAAATCTTGTTATAAGATGTAAAAGATTGAAAGAAAAGAGTTAGGAATCACTTACCTATGATTTGGGGAAGATTTGGTCTTTGGAAAATCACCTCTTAAGGTTTAGGATTTTGGAAATATGAAGAATGAATGAAAAATCCCGTCTAAGCCCATTTTACTCAGCTGCAGGTATCGCAATTGCGACCTGAGCTTCGCAAATGCGAAGCTCGCAATTGCGAAGAAACAATCGCAATTGTGATGCCCTTCACAATCCCGCTGCATTCGCAAATGCGAGGAAAGTGTCGCATTTGCGACCACTGAACTTCGCAAATGCGAGTAAATGTTCGCATTTGCGAACCTACCCTTCCCAGACTCCCTTCGCAATTGCGAACGTAACCTCGCAAATGCGAGAACTGCTGGCCCAAGCTTCTGATCGCAATTGCGATAAAAGCCTCGCAATTGTGGACCTTGTTATGTTCGCATTTGCAATGCCTGATCTCGCAATTGCGAGATCAGAGGCCTGCAACAGGTTCAGTTATACCAGCAAAATTTCTAAGTTCAAAACATCCCGAGGCCTATCCGAAACTCACCCGAACCCTCGGGGCTCCAAACCAAACATGCACACAAGTCTAAAAATATTATACGAACTTGCTCGCGCGATCTAATCGCCAAAATAACACCTAGAACTATGAATTTAGCATCAATCAAATGAAATTCTCAATAACACTTTAAAATTCATATCTTCTCAATTAGACGTCCGAATCACGTCAAATCAACTCATTTTCTCACCAAATTTCTTAGACAAGTCTTAAATATCATAATGAACCCGTACCGGGCTCCGAAACCAAAATACGGACATGATACTAACAATATCAAATATCAATCAATTCTTAAAAATAAATAATTTCCAGACTTTTAATTTTCATCAAAAATTCATAACTTAAGCTAGGGACCTCCGAATTCAATTCTGGGCATACGTCTAGGTCCCATAATTCGATACGGACCTACCGGGATCGTCAAAGCACGGATCCAGGCCCGTTTATCAAAAATATTGACCGAAGGCAACAAAAATCAACTTTTAAAGAAAAAATTCTTATTTTCATTAGTTTTTAACGTAAACGCTTTCCGAAAACTTGCCCGGACTGCGCACACAAATTGAGGAGGGTAAAAATGAAATTTTAAGGCTTAAGAGCTTAGATTTGAGTTCTAAAATATAAGATGACCTTTTGGGTCATCACAGAAAATGAGTGAAATGAGCAAAATCCCGATTTAAAACAATCTGCCCAGGCCCGTCCCTCTTCGCGATCGCGAAGGCAAAAAATCGTTGCCTCCAAATTTACTCTACGCGTTCGCGATGAACGACACCAAAACCAGCATCAGCAGCAGCAAAACCTGGGGAAATGACCCGACACCATCCTGAAACACACCCGAGGCCCCCGGGACCCCATCCAGGTACACCAACAAGTCCCAAAACATGATATGAACCTGCTCGAGATCTCAAATCACACCAAACAACCTCCAAACTACGAATCGACGGGCGAAACCTATCTTTAAACTTTCAAACTTTGACGAACGCGTCTGAACCATATCAAAACATTCTGGAATGATGCCAAACTTTACGCACAAGTCACAAATCATGATACGAACCCATTCCAAGGCTCGGAGCCCCAAATGGACACCGATAATACCAAAGTCCACCTCAAACCAAACTTAGGAAATTCTAAAATCTTCAAAATGTCAGATTTTCACAATAAGCGTTAAAATGCCCCGGGCGGCCCGATACTCAACCCGATCATGCGCCCAAGTCCGAAATCATCATATGAACCTATTGGAACCTTCAAATCTTGACTCTGAGGTCATTTACTCAAAATTCAGACCTTAGTCAATTCTTCCAAGTTAAAACTTCTAAAATTAGAATTTTCCACCCGAATCTACTCTGAACTTCCCGAAATTTGATTCCGACTACGCGTACAAGTCATAATACATGACGTGAAGTTACCCAAGACCTCAAACCGCCGAACGGCACGCTAAAGGTCAAAACGGCCAGTCAAGTCGTTACACTGTATTTATTAATTCCATCCAAAGAAATAATTATGTCAAAACATTAAGTAATCCAACTATAGAATCAGTTCATTGAAACTGTAAATTTGCGTTATAAATCAAAAAGCAAGAAGCAAATCGAAAGGCACAAAGCAAATATAAAACTAAAAATTCTTTAATCGTTGGAAACCTCTGCTTCAAAAGTAAAAAGTACTTTTAACCCCAAAATTTGATCAACAAATGAAAAAGTATTAAATTTCTATATGCTTACCTCCATTATGCACTAGTCAATGTTGGAATAAGAGAAAACTTAAAAAATAACTTTGGAATTTCATAGAAGATCAATGGCTGCTTGGTCCCTTTTTTCCGCCAGTTATGTACAGTAAATAGCGCGAATTAGCGGGAGGGTCTTGAAAATATAATTTTTAGGGCATTAATTGAATTGGGAGAATTTGGGTGAAAAGACAAAAAAGCCTAAGAACTTATTGAGGTGGCAGTGACGTTTATGAAAATTCGAAAATGGGTAGGGTGCTAACATACTATCTTCAGGTAGTATGTTAGCAAGATCCATATATATATATATATATATATATATATAACAAGTAAACCGCCAACAAAAATAACAAGTAAAGCATTAAAAGTAATAAAGGGGTAAGGCATATAAAATGGGAAATAATCGGAACAATAAGTACAGAATCACCAAATAATCCCTTTCCGAAATAAGCAATGAAACCGCCAACTTAAATTTATGGCATCACCCTTCGTGTTTTTACTCTCATCCTCACATGATAGTGATAATAGAGCAAATCAAGTGTATAGCATCACCCTTCATACTTTAATCCTCATATTCACTCAACCAATGATAACAATATACAAATATGGCACGGCAACACCCTTCGTGATTTTTACTCTTCCTCACCAAGCAAAAGTAATAACCCAAAGTATCAAGCAAGGTGGGAAGCAATTTAAACTTCAACCACGGTGCTAGAATAAGCAAATTCAACTTTCTAACATTATAACAACCTCAACATGAGCAATAAACATGAAAGCAAACAGTTAAAGAATAAACAATTAGTTAAGGCATGGAAGGCATAATAAATGAAACAACATGGTAAAAATAAGACAAATTTCACCTGCATGCTTTAACGCATGAAAACGTATATATACTCGTCACCTTGCATATATGTCGTCCCCTGTCACGACCCAAAATTTTTCACCGATGGGACCGTGATGACGCCTAACATTTCACTTACTAGGCAAGCCAACATTACAAAAAAATCGTTAAACCAATCCTTATTTTCATTCAGTGAATAATAATAATTAACTAAGATAAAATATAAGAGGTGCGAAATTTTATAAAACTGTATTAATTACTACCACCCGAATCAGGAGTCACGATTCACGAGCATTCTAGAATTTACTACAAGTAATAGTCTGAAAAAAATACAACTGTCTGAATGAAAGAAAATAACAGTAGCATAAAAGGTAGATGAGGACTTCAAGGTCTGTTAACGTCGACAGATCTACCTTGAGCCTCCGGACAGCAAACCAATAGCAAACTCTCGATCAACCTGAGCCGGTATCAAAGTCTGCACAGAAAGTACAGAGTGCAGCATCAGTACAACCGACCTTATGTACTGGTAAGTGTTGAGCCTAACCTCGGCGAAGTAGTGACGAGGCTAGGACAAGACACCCACATATAACCTGAACAGTATAATCATGCTAGTGGCAACAACAGTAAATAAAGAAATGACGCAGAAATAATGGGAAGGGAACATACAGTGGGAGAATACAATATAAAGAGTGATAATAATGAAAAGACGGAATTAAACCGAAAATCCTTAAACGAATTGAGCAAGGAAAACTGCACGGCATCACCCTTCGTGCCTTTACTCTAAACCTCACCAAATAAATAAATAAATAAATAGAACGGCACGGCATCACCCTTCGTGCATTAAACCTCTCATAATATACCCGGCATCACCCTTCGTGCTTTAAACCTCTCATAATATATACGGCATCACCCTTCGTGCTTCACACTCTTCCTCACAATATAAATAATACATGTACGGCATCACCCTTCGTGCTTTACACTCTTCCTCACCATATAAATAAATCACGCACGGCATCACCCTTCGTGCTTTACACTCTTTCCCACAATTCATAGAATCAATAACAACGGATAGAGAGAAGTTTCACAAAGAAATAAATATTTCATCAATGATTACTTTCATAATTTAAAATCTCAACCTCGAATCAATATTCATAATTTTATCAACCTTGGTGGAACCGGATATAAGTCTCCCAATATTTCAACAACAACAATAAGTATGGATAACAAGATTTAAGACTATAAATTTGCAAGAATAGAATTTCACTCGCATGCTATGATTCGACCACAACGCATAGATGCTCGTCACCTCAACTATACATCGTATTCAACAACAAAACACATAGAAAATACTCACACAATACCTATTCCCTCAAGCTAAATTTAGACACAACACTTACCGCGCTCTGAAGGCCACTTAATTCTCAATCACAGTTGTTTCTTTGGAATTCACCTCCAAACCACTCTTATCTATTCAAAAATGACTCAATAATATCAAATATTGCTTAAGAAATCAATTATATTGCATAAATTAAATTCCCCAAATTTTTCCTCCAAAAAGTTAAAAAATCGACCCCGAGCCTGCTTGGTCAAAACCCAAGGATCGGACCAAAATTCTTTTACCCACTCACCCCCGAGCCCGAATATGTAATTAGTTTTGGAATCCGACCTCAAATTGAGTTCTAAATCCTAAAATTTCGAAATTCCTAAGTTCTACCTAAAAATCCTAATTTCACCATAAATATTCTAGATTCTAGGTTGAAATCTTGTTATAAGATGTAAAAGATTGAAAGAAAAGAGTTAGGAATCACTTACCTATGATTTGGGGAAGAATTGGTCTTTAGCAAATCGCCTCTTAAGGTTTAGGGTTTTGAAAATATGAAGAATGAATGAAAAATTCCATCTGAGCCCATTTTACTCAACTGCAGGTGTCGCAATTGCGACCTGAGCTTCGCAAATGCGAAGCTCGCAATTGCGATCCCCTTCACAATCCTGATGCCTTCGCAAATGCGAGAAAAGTGTCGCATTTGCGACCACTGAACCTCGCAAATGCGAGTAAATATTCGCATTTGCGAACCTGCCCTTCCCAGACTCCCTTCGCAATTGTGAAGGTAACCTCGCAAATGCGAGAACTGCTGGCCCAGGCTTTTGATCACAATTGCGATGAAAGCCTTGCAATTGCGGACCCTATTATGTTCGCATTTGCGATGACTGATCTCGAAATTGCGATATCAGAGGCCTGCAACAGGTTCAGTTATACCAGCAAAATTTCTAATTTCAAAACATCCCGTGGCCTATCCGAAACTCACCCGAGCCCTCGGGGCTCCAAACCAAACATGCACACAAGTCTTAAAACATCATACGAACTTGCTCGCATGATCAAATCGCCAAAATAACACCTAGAACTACGAATTTAGCACCAAATCAAATAAAATTCTCTAAAACACTTTAAAATTCATATCTTCTCAATTGGACGTCCGAATCATGTCAAATCAACTCTGTTTCTCACCAAATTTCACAGAAAAGTCTTAAATATCATAATGAAAGTGTACAGGGCTCCAAAACCAAAATACGGAACCGATACTAAAAATGCTAAATATCAATCAATTCTTAAAAATAAATAATTTCCAGACTTTTAATTTTCTTCAAAAATTCATAACTCAAGCTAGGGACCTCCAAATTCAATTAAGGGCATACGCCCAGGTCCCATAATTCGATTACGGACCTACCAGGACCGTCAAAGTACGGATTCAGGCCCGTTTACCATTAATTTTCAACATAAAAGCTTTCCAAAAGCCTGCCGGACTGCGCACTCAAATCGAGGAGGGTAAAAATGAGATTTTTAAGGCTTAAGAGCGCAGATTCGAGTTCTAAAACATAAGATGACCTTTTGGGTCATCACATTCTCCACCTCTAAAACAATCGTTCGTCCTCGAACGGATATAGAAGAGTACCTGGGCTGGTGAAAATGTGGAGATATCTACTCCGCATATCGAACTCGGACTCCCAAGTAGCCTCTTCAATAGGCTGACCTCTCCACTGCACTCGAACTGAAGGGTAACTCTTTGATCTCAACTGGCAAACTTTTCGGGCTAGAATTGCCACTGGCTCTTCCTCGTAAGTCAAATTGTTGTCCAACTGGACAGAGCTGAAATCTAACACATGGGATGGATCATCATGATATTTCATGAGCATAGACAAATGGAACACTGGATAAACCGTTGATAAAGTAGGTGGTAATGCAAGCATGTAGGCTACTTCACCCACTTTTTCAAGAATTTCAAAGCGTCAGATATACCTAGGGCTCAACTTGCCCTTCTGTTCGAACCTCATTACACCTTTCCTAGGTGAAACCCGGAGCAATATTCTTTCTCCAACCATGAATGAAATATCACAAACTTTACGGTCGGCATAACTCTTTTGCCTAGACTGAGGTGTGCGAAGTCGATCCTGAATAATCTTGACCTTATCCAAGGCATCATGTACCAAATCGGTACCCAACAATCGAGTCTCTCCCGGTTTAAACCAACCAACTGGCGATCTGCATTGCCTTCCGTATAATGCCTCATATGGAGCCATCTGAATGCTCGACTGATAGCTATTATTCTAAGCAAACTCCGCAAGTGGCAAGAAATGATCCCAAGAACCTCCAAATTCTATAACACAAGCACGGAGCATATCTTCCAATATCTGAATAGTGCGCTCTGACTGTCCGTCTATCTGTGGATAAAATGTTTTACTCAACTCCACCCGCGTACCTAACTCAGCTGTACAGCCCTCCAGAAATATAAGGTAAACTACGTACCTCGATCTGAAATAATAGACACGGGCACACCGTGAAGGCGAACAATCTCACGAATATAAATTTCAACTAACCTCTCTGAAGAATAGGTAACTGCCACTGGAATGAAATGTGCTGCCTTGGTTAACTTGTCCACAATGACCCAAACTGCATCAAATTTTCTCTGAGTCCGTGGGAGCCCAACAACAAAATCCATAATGATACACTCCCACTTCCACTCAGGAATTTCTAACTTCTGACGTAAACCACCAGGTCTCTGATGCTCGTACTTAACTTGTTGACAATTCAGACACCGAGCTACATATGCAACAATATCAATTTTCATTCTCATCCACCAATAATATTGCCGCAAATCTTGATACATTTTGGCGGTACCTGGATGAATAGAATACCTGGAACTGTGTGCTTCTTCAAGAATTAATTCACGAAGCCCATCCACATTAGGCACACAAATACGACCCTGCATTCGCAGAACCCCATCTTCCCCCGCAGCAACCTGTTTGGCATCACTGTGCCGCACCGTGTCCTTAAAGACAAGTAAATGAGGATCATCATACGGCCTCTCTCTGATGCGCTCATATAAAGAAGCCCGAGCGACTGTGCAAGATAGAACCCGACTGGGTTCTAAAACATCTAACCTCACGAACTGATTAGCCAAAGTCTGAACATCTGCAGCTAATGGCCTCTCACCAACCGGAATATACGCAAGACTGCCCATACTTACAGCCTTTCTACTCAAAGCATCGGCCACCACATTGGCCTATTCGGGGTGATACAAAATGGTGATGTCATAATCTTTCAACAACTCCAACCATCTTCTCTGCCTCAAATTAAGATCCTTTTGTTTGAGCAGATACTGAAGGCTACGATGATCGGTAAATACCTCACACGAGACACCGTAGAGGTAATGCCTCCAAATCTTCAGCGCATGAACAATGGCTGCCGATTCTAAGTCATGAACAGGATAATTCTTCTCGTGAACTTTCAATTGCCGCGACGCATATGCAATTACCTTGCCACTTTGCATTAATACTGCACCTAGCCCAATGTGAGAGGCATCACAATATACCGTATACGATCCTAAACTTGTGGGTAATACTAACACTAGCGTTTTAGTCAAAGCGGTCTTAAGCTTCTGAAAGCTCAACTCACACTCGTCTGACCATCTAAATGGGGAATCCTTCTGGGTCAATCTGGTCTTAATAATTGTTCATAATCAATTACATAATCGTCAATTAACTTCATGTTAACAAAAATCTTGTTTCAAACCTTCACAATACTAATAACGAGATGCGAGGCATGAAGACCTCATAATTATTTACCCGAATTAACGAGTCACATTTAATGCCACCTGGGCGGGCACCTACCTCGTAGGTTACAACTCAATATTACAACACGAATATGCCAAGTATGCATTGAGAATTTCATACAAAAAATTTTCAAATACGCCTAACAGGCATGACTCCCTATTAGTACTATAGTACAAATTTAATTTTCACAAGGGAAAATTTAAACACTAGAATTTTTATCATAAGGATCTCGTCCTTATATAACTTCCACCGCATCTCATAGCCGGTTTAAACATATCAATTTATTTTAAAAATACGAGGAACTCGGCCTCAGTTCTGAATCACAAGTAATATGCACATCTTGCCAATCGAAACTTTCCATTTTCTCCTTTTAAATAACTTTCGCTAAACAAAATCACAACACATAATGAACCCCACACCGGTAGGGCATATAATTCATAATTTGTAATCAATTATCCGGAAATACATCAAAACATACTGAAATAAGTACCAGAAAGGCACATTTAGCCTCACAGATCTTATTAGAGTCCATCATGGAATGATAGGTGTAGTTATCTCCATAAAACCTCCCAACAGAAGTAAACACATAAGTAGATTATAGAATTACGAAGCTCACTCATAAGTGGAGCACAATAGGAGGACTCATTTTGATACTCAGAACCGAATCAAGTTAAGGAAATTATTCCTTTATTTTAAATCGAGGTCGTACCTATAACGACACCATCTGATGTAATGACCTCCACCATACCATAAAACAAATATAACAACGGCTGGGTCTCCATCTCTAGGACGTCTTCTACCCACCTGTCCTCCACCCTTAACTGATCGTATGGGTGGTGTAGTAACTGCAATGGGGCACGTAGCCTGAGTGCTTTGATGAAATATGCCTCTCCCAAGTTTGGGACAATTTTCTCATGATGTGCCTAGTATCGCCGTATTCATAACAACCCCTTTGCGGGTTTGGCTGCGCATATTGAGTCTATGCCAGATAATTGGAATAACCATTGTAGGAAACTCATGTCAGTGGTGCATTAAAAGAACTTACTGGAGCAACTCGATTAATCCGATGTGCGAACTGGGCTGGCCGACTACCCGAGCCCCCGCCATAATGATTTATACTCGCAGAGTAGAATCCACTGAATCCCCCAGAACCACAAGACGTCTTGGTCTCCTTAGTTTCTTTTTTTTCCCCTCACCCCGAACGCGTTCTAATATCTTGGCAATTTCTACCACTAGTGGAAATAAAGTATCAGTGTGTAGCTCCCGAATCATACAAAATTTTACGATCATAATTAAGTCCTTTAATAAGTTTGTGGACTCGCTCTCTAGCTGTAGGAAGCAAAGTAGGAATATGACGGGCTAACTTATTGAACCTGATGGCATATTATGACACCGTCATGGTGACCTGACGCAATCGTTCAAACCCTATGCGCCATGCATTACGGAGAGTCCGGGAAACAAACTCTTTCAAAAGTATTTCTGAGAGCCGAGCCAAGTGGGCGGTGTTGTATTGGCTGGTCTGCCCTCTTCATAGGCTTGCCACAGACACCTGTGGAGAATTATCTCTCCCCAAGGTCAATTTCTTCTTTTGTTATGCTAACTCAACACTGTTGAGCTGACCCATTTCTTAACATACTTTTTGATTCTTCTTTGGGGTAAACTTTACCCCTATTTATATACAATGATCACAAAAGTAGAGCTCCATACAGACAATTCTTAGTCCAGAATCTCGTCAACCATTGTACTTCCTCTGAAGCACCCCAAAATCCGCAACCATGACGTCCACGCTGAGTAGAACTTCTGTAAATTTAATGTTGTTTCTCTAACTCCTTTGGTACTGAAGTATAAGATTATTATGGAGGCGGACATACTGCAAGTCCCAACCTTATCCTCTACAAAATCCCAGGCCTTAAACACACCTAAATTTTTGGGAGAACCTTTCAGTACCACATATATACATTTCATGCCAAAACTGATGACACATGACTCGCAATCTATTCATTGATAGTGGACTCCCCCACTCGGGCAGAAGTCATAGTTCACCACGTCCGATGGTCCACAATATTAACCTTCACAACTCGTATAAATCAACCATATGCCAAGGTACGTTGCACCCCCCTCCATATTATTCACTGGGTGATCTCTTTATACGTCCGCATCTTCAGTCGGAATCACACATTGAGGCAATGTTTGAGCATTTCTGGCTCCCTCATAGTTCATCTGCGGCATCACGAATCGTTGATGCACAACTGATACCGAGTGCGCAATGTCATACACGAGTAGATACAAATAAATGTGAAATATAGGTTTCAAGCAAAATCAATGTCGCACGATAATGAATGAAAGAGTTGATATTGTTCCTAAACTTCATAGCCTCTGAGAGATAAGTACAGACGTCTCCGTACCGATCCTTCAGACTCTACTAAGCTTGCTCGTGATTCGTGAGACCAATGTAACCTAGTGCTCTGATACCAACTGTCACGACCTGAAATTTCCCACCGACGGGACCGTGATGGCGCCTAATATTTCACTTACTAGGCAAGCCAACGTTAGAAAATCGTTAAACCAATTCCTTATTTCCATTCAGTGAATAACAATAATTAACTAAGATGAAATATAAGAGGTGCGGAATTTTATAAAACTGTATTAATTACTACCACCCGGATCTGGAGTCACGATTAACGAGCATTCTAGAATTTACTACAAGTAATAGTCTAAAAGAAATACAACTGTCTGAATGAAAGAAAACAACAATGACATTAAAGGTAGACGGGGACTTCAAGGTCTGTGAACGCCGACAGGTCTACCTTGAGTCTCCGGACAATGGACCAATAGCAAAATCTCGATCAACCTGAGCCGGTATCAAAGTCTGCACAGAAAGTGCAGAGTGCAGCATCAGTACAACCGACCCCATGTACTGGTAAGTGTCGAGCCTAACCTTGACGAAGTAGTAACGAGGCTAGGACAAGACACCCACATATAGCCTGAACAGTATAATCATGCTAGTGGCAACAACAGTAAATAAAGAAATAACGCAAAAATAATGGGAAGGGAACATACACTGGGGGGATACAACATAAAGAGTGAGAATAATGAAAAGACAGAATTAAACCGAAAATCCTTAAATGAATTGGGCAATTAAAATAGCAAGGAAAACTGCACGGCATCACCCTTCGTGCTTTTGCTCTCAACCTCACCAAATAAATAAATAGAACGGCACGGCATCACCCTTCGTGCATTAAACCTCTCATAATATACACGGCATCACTCTTCGTGCTTTAAACCTCTCATAATATTCACGGCATCACCCTTCGTGCTTTACACTCTTTCTCACAATATAAATAATGCATGCACGGCATCACCCTTCGTGCTTTACACTCTTCCTCACCATATAAATAAATCACGCACGGCATCACCCTTCATGCTTTACACTCTTCCTCACAAATCACAGAATCAATAACAACGGATAGAGAGAAGTTTCACAAAGAAATCAATATTTCATCAATGATTACTTTCACAATTTAATATCTCAACCTCAAATCAATAGTCACAATTTTATCAACCTTGGTGGAACCGGATACAAGTCTCCCAACATTTCAACAACAACAATAAGCATGGATAACAAGATTTAAGACTACAAATTTGTAAGAATGGAATTTTACTCGCATGCTATGACTCGACCACAATGCATAGATGCCCGTCACCTCAACTATACATCGTATTCAACAACAAAACACGTAGCAAATACTCACACAATACCTATTCCCTCAAGTCAAAGTTAGACACAATACTTACCTCGCTCCGAAGGCCACTTAATTCTCAATCATAGCTTTTCCTTTGGAATTCACCTCCTAACCATTCTTATCTATTAAAAAGTGACTCAATAATATCAAATATTACTTAAGAAATCAATTATATTGCATAAATTAAATTTCTCAAATATTTCCTCCAAAAAGTTGAAAAATCGACCCCGGGGCCGCTTGGTCAAAACCCGAGGTTCGGACCAAAATCCTTTTACCCATTCAACCCCAAGCCCGAATATGTAATTAGTTTTGGAATCCAACCTCAAATTGAGGTCTAAATCCTCAAATTTCGAAATTCCTAAGTTCTACCCAAAAATCCTAATTTCACCATAAAAATTCTAGATTCTAGGTTGAAATCTTGTTATAAGATGTAAAAGATTGAAAGAAAAGAGTTAGGAATCACTTACCTATGATCTGGGGATGATTTGGTCTATGGAAAATCGCCTCTTAAGGTTTAGGGTTTTGAAAATATGAAAAATGAATGAAAACTCCCGTCTAAGCCCCTTTTACTCAGCTGCAGGTGTCGCAATTGCGACCTGAGCTTCGCAAATGCGAAGCTCGCAATTGCGATGCCCTTCACAATCCTGCTGCCTTCGCACATGCGAGGAAAGTGTCGCATTTGAGACCACTGAACCTCGCAAATGCGAGTAAATGTTCGCATTTGCGAACCTGCCCTTCCCAGACTCCCTTCGCAATTGCGAAGGTAACCTCGCAAATGCAAGAACTGCTGGCCCAGGCTTCTGATCGCAATTGCGATGAAAGCCTCGCAATTGCGGACCCTGTTATGTTCGCATTTGCGATGCCTGATCTCGAAATTGTGAGATCAGAGGCCTGCAACAGGTTCAGTTATACCAGCAAAATTTCTAAGTTCAAAACATCACGTGGCCTATCCGAAACTCACCCGAGCCCTCGGGACTCCAAACCAAACATGCACACAAGTCTAAAAATATCATACGAACTTGCTCGCGCGATCAAATCGCCAAAATAACACCTAGAACTACGAATTTAGCACCAAATCAAATAAAATTCTCAATAACACTTTAAAATTCATATCTTCTCAATTGGACGTCCGAATCACGTCAAATCAACTCCGTTTCTCACCAAATTTCACAGACAAGTCTTAAATATCATAATGAATCTGTACCGGGTTCCGAAACTAAAATACGGACCCGATACTAACAATGCCAAATATCAATCAATTCTTAAAAATAAATAATTTCCAAACTTTTAATTTTCATCAAAAATTCATTACTCAAGCTAGGGACCTCCGAATTCAATTCCGGGCATACGCCCAGGTCCCATAATTTGATACGGACCTACCGGGATCGTCAAAGCACAGATCCGGGCCCATTTACCAAAAATATTGACCGAAGTCAACAAAAATCAACTTTTAATGCAAAAATTCTTATTTTTATTAATTTCAACATAAAAGCTTTTCGGAAGCCTGCCCGGACTGCGCACGCAAATTGAGGAGGGTAAAAATGAGATTTTTAAGGCTTAAGAGTGCATATTCGAGTTCTAAAATATAAGATGACCTTTTGGGTCATTACATCTCCATACATAGTTCATGTAGCAAATAGACCACACAAGTCCTAATTCCCTCAAGTCAAAGTTAACCATGACACTTACCTCACTCAGCAACCAAATCAACAATCAATCACGGCTTTACCTTTCGAACAAGCCTCCAAACCAACCGAATCTAGTTAATTACCGTTCAAACAATTCAAAACAAGATTTAGAAATTACCCACGAATGAAAAAGGTTCAATTTTTATCATTTTTGAAAAAGTCAACAAAAGTCAACTCCGTGCTTGCTTGGTTGAAATCCGAGAGCCTGACCAAATTTCGATTACTCATTCACCCCCAACGGGTTATGTGATTTATTTCGAAATCCGACCTCAATTTGAGGTTTAAATCTCAATTTTTACAAAATTTCTAAATACAACCCAAAACTCCTAATTTATACCATGAAATTCTTAGATTTGTTATTAAAAATTCATGAAAAGTAATTGAAACTGATCGAAAACTAGTTAAAGATGCTTACCAATAAATTTGGGAAGAAAAAGCTCTTCAACAATCGACTCCAGAGAGCTTGGGGTTGAAAATGAGCTAAGTACCAATTTTTCAATCTTTTACCCCAGCTGCAGATGTCGCAATTGCGAACTCTTATTCCCAATTACAACGCCCGCAAATACGACACATTGATCGCAAATTCTATCAGTGCATCAGGCCTATCGAAGTCGCAAATGCGACATAAATCTCACAAATGCTAGGAACCCACCATCGCAAATGCGGATAAATGCTTCGCATATGCGAAGCTATCCTAAATGCTCATGGCAAAATGCAACCAAAATGTTCGCAAATGCGAAAGTCCAACGTTCGCAAAATCGAACCTACCCTCGTAAATGCGAAGACACCCAGCCCAGCCCCATTTCGCAGATGCAATGCATTGACCGCAAAAGCGATGCTCGAATTTGCGAGCAAGACCTAGCAAATGCGCGATCTGCAAATCCACACCCGCAACAACTGCTACCAACCATTCCAAAATTTCTCAAAACACATCTGAAACTTCCCCAAGCCCCTCGGGCTCCAAATCGAGCATGCACACAAGTGAAATAACATACTACAAACTTGCTCGCTATTTCAAATCATAAAAATAACATCAAATAACAAGAATTGATCATTAAAGCTCAAGAATTTCAACTTAAAGCTCAATTCTCACAATCATTCACATAATGCGTCGAAATGCGCTCGGGTCACCCCGAACCCTAACCAAACGTGCGACAAGTCCAAAAACATCATATGAACATATTCTAATCGTCAAAATACCGATCCAAGGCCTTTTACCTAAAATATTGACCGTGGTCAACTCTGACCTCGTTTTAAGTCAAAATTTTCATTTTCTTCAAAATCTCAAATAAAAGCTTTCCGAAAAGCGATCTGGGCCATGCACGCAGATCAATAAATATTAAATAAAGCTATAAGAGGTCTCAAAATATAAAAATAAAGGTTAGTACTCAAAATGACCTATCGGGTCGTCACATACACAAACAACCATCCTTATGGCTGTTGTTTAGGGATTATCCAGTATTTATTTTGTCCTGAAAATTTGAACTAAAAATCTTAATTTTAGGACAATTCTGTGCTGAAAAATTATAATAAAAAACTGAAATTCGGGATACATTGGCTAATTTCTAAATAGTAATCCTTTAAAATGGCTACGTGATGTCATTTCTATGCAGAACATGGATAAGGGCCTGATCAAACTCATTAGGCTTTGCTAAGGTCTTTTCCAACTGGGCTTTATTCTTCACTCTTGCTCTTTGATGTTTAGCCCGATCTCAAGAGAGTTGATTTTAGCGAGATTTTTTTACCAAGATTATCCTTATAGTTTCACCTAGGGGTATTCAAACCGAATCGAAAAACCGCACCAAATTGAAAAGTCAAACTAAATCGATTAAAAATCCGATTAGGTTTGTTTTGATTTGTTTTGTTATTAAGTAAAAAAATCAGAACCAAACTGACTTATAAATATATAATGTTTATATATATTTTTAAGAGAGTATAAAATTTTCTTTTAAAATTATCTAAAAATATTTTTGATCCTCTCATGGGATGTAATATTTAGTAGAACTATGAAGTACATCTATTTTTTTTTACTTTAAATAATGGTTTGTAGCATCACTTTCTTATCAAGTGCTATTGAAATGAGTTAATCTCTTTGTTCTTCTATATTCAAATGTCAAGATCTATTAAAATCTTATATCTATTTGAAATGATATTTAATTTATAATTTTAAAATTAAATAAAATATATCATTATTTAGGTATCATATTAATTTTTGTGTTTAATTATTTAATTAGGTTAACCTTGATAATGTACATCAACGAAAAATTATTCTTAGACGACAAAAAAATAACTATCTTGTGTTAACAAAGTGAGATTAAAATAATATTCATATAACAAAACAACTCGAAAAACCAAAACAATGGACAAAGCCAAACCAACCCTAACCGATATAGTTGGTTTTGTTTGGTTTTAATAAAAATCTTACCAATCCCTCTGATGTACACTTCACCACAATTTTACATTGTATGTCCCTCTGATTGTATGTTTTCTCTTTTTGTTCGGTGCGAACTTTTTCCGCCCATAGTCCTAGAGTTTCTCCAATTCTTGACTCGTATTTGATAGTGAATTTGTATTTTCTACGTTGCTTTTAACCTCAAAGGAAGTTTATTTGATGTTTTATACTTCAATACTACACACAAGAGTGGGAATGATTTGTGTGGTATCAAATTTTTGCGTGCACTGATTATAGAAGGACATGGTTCTTCTATGTGTTCCTTATTCTACTATTGCGGAATAAATAAAGCAGAAAGTAAAATACATAAGTATTTTTACGTGAAAAACACCTAGCTCAAAAGGTGAAAAACCACGACCCACTTTCCAGTAGGATTTTTCTCAACATTTTACTAAATAACTGAGCCAAACAACAACGTTTACAAAACTCTTGTAAACCTAAGGATTACCTCTAACCCTTGTAGCAGCCAGCCATAGGCTGTTGCTACAGCTTCAAGTTAACTCTTATTTGAACAATATAACTCAAAGTACCCAGTACAAATGCTTCTACAAAAAGTTAAAAGGTACAATTCAAAAGCCCTACTACAATTGAACTAGAATAAAAGACAAACACTTAGAACTAGTTCTTCTATCTGGTTCATGTAGCTCCAGGTTCGCACACTTGAAACACACAGGAAGTGATTGCAAAATGCCTTACTATTTTGCTCTCAATTCTTGCTTAACTTCAGCGTTTGTGTGTCACCTGTAAAAGAGAACATCCTGAAATATATAGAGTTAGTAGGATTAGGATTAACTAGAGTTCGGATGCTATACTCTTCCTTTGTGGAAGAGTTCTAGTTAACGTCAATCTCTAACTCTTCCCTTATTTAGGATAGAGTTCTCTTCAAGTAAGGAGTCCTGCTCCTTATCAATTATGCAACATTTTCGTTCAGGGAATATCAAATATAACCACTTAAGCTTATCCTCTTCACGTGTATGTCTTGTGCTTGAATCTGCCTGTGTCATGTGTACACTGTCCATGGACCTGGTTTATACATGTGTTTCTTTATCAATCATCAAAACAAAAACATACTATGGCTAACATTAATATTACGAGGTAGATAACATATATGTTGTTCTCTGTCTATTTCTAGTTTATTGCTTCTACGTTCCTTTCCTTTCTTGGTCTTCATTTATGAATATTAGTTTCCAGTGCGTAGAGATTTTTGACTGATTTAATCCACTAGGGTAATTTGGTTGATGGTATATGAATACTTAAATCATAGGGTAAAATCTCGTGTAACCTAGTACAATGTCTGTTTGGTCGCATTATTAGACAAATAATATCTGCATAAATAATCCATAAAATAATCATGTATAATAATGTCTTAATTTCTTATTAATCGCGATATAATCAATTATGTTCTATAATTTCATAATAATATGTAAACCGAACGACCCCTTAACATATATGTTTTGGAGAATTTTGATAACAAAAGACATTAAGAGTTACCGAATTTGAGTTTGTTATTTAAAAGACACCAAAGATGCATTCCGAGAAATCAAAAGCAAAAGCTGAGAAATTATTCATAACCACCATTTATTTATTACTCTTACAATAAAATTTTAAGTCATTACATAATATCATATCGTGAGTACATATTACGGTTGTCACATTTATTATATTGTGAGTGCATATTACGACTGTCACGTTTATCAAATCGTGAGTACATATTACGATCGTCATGTTTATCATATTGTGGGTGCATATTACGGTCATCAGGTTTATCGTATTGTGAGTACATGTTACGGCTGTCATATTTATCATATTGTGAGTGTATGTTACGGTCGTCACGTTTATCATATTGTGAATGCATATTGTGGTCGTCCCATTGGTAGCCTGAAGGTAAGCCTGCAGTAGGTAGTGCAAGTCTTGCCATAAATAATCATGTATAATAATGTCTTAATTTCTTATTAATCGCGATATAATCAATTATGTTCTATAATTTCATAATAATATGTAAACCGAACGACCCCTTAACATATATGTTTTGGAGAATTTTGATAACAAAAGACATTAAGAGTTACCGAATTTGAGTTTGTTATTTAAAAGACACCAAAGATGCATTCCGAGAAATCAAAAGCAAAAGCTGAGAAATTATTCATAACCACCATTTATTTATTACTCTTACAATAAAATTTTAAGTCATTACATAATATCATATCGTGAGTACATATTACGGTTGTCACATTTATTATATTGTGAGTGCATATTACGACTGTCACGTTTATCAAATCGTGAGTACATATTACGATCGTCATGTTTATCATATTGTGGGTGCATATTACGGTCATCAGGTTTATCGTATTGTGAGTACATGTTACGGCTGTCATATTTATCATATTGTGAGTGTATGTTACGGTCGTCACGTTTATCATATTGTGAATGCATATTGTGGTCGTCCCATTGGTAGCCTGAAGGTAAGCCTGCAGTAGGTAGTGCAAGTCTTGCCATAAATAATCATGTATAATAATGTCTTAATTTCTTATTAATCGCGATATAATCAATTATGTTCTATAATTTCATAATAATATGTAAACCGAACGACCCCTTAACATATATGTTTTGGAGAATTTTGATAACAAAAGACATTAAGAGTTACCGAATTTGAGTTTGTTATTTAAAAGACACCAAAGATGCATTCCGAGAAATCAAAAGCAAAAGCTGAGAAATTATTCATAACCACCATTTATTTATTACTCTTACAATAAAATTTTAAGTCATTACATAATATCATATCGTGAGTACATATTACGGTTGTCACATTTATTATATTGTGAGTGCATATTACGACTGTCACGTTTATCAAATCGTGAGTACATATTACGATCGTCATGTTTATCATATTGTGGGTGCATATTACGGTCATCAGGTTTATCGTATTGTGAGTACATGTTACGGCTGTCATATTTATCATATTGTGAGTGTATGTTACGGTCGTCACGTTTATCATATTGTGAATGCATATTGTGGTCGTCCCATTGGCAGCCTGAAGGTAAGACTGCAGTAGGTAGTGCAAGTCTTGCCATAAATAATCATGTATAATAATGTCTTTATTTCTTATTAATCGCGATATAATCAATTATGTTCTATAATTTCATAATAATATGTAAACCGAACGACCCCTTAACATATATGTTTTGGAGAATTTTGATAACAAAAGACATTAAGAGTTACCGAATTTGAGTTTGTTATTTAAAAGACACCAAAGATGCATTCCGAGAAATCAAAAGCAAAAGCTGAGAAATTATTCATAACCACCATTTATTTATTACTCTTACAATAAAAATTTAGTCATTACATAATATCATATCGTGAGTACATATTACGGTTGTCACATTTATTATATTGTGAGTGCATATTACGACTGTTACGTTTATCAAATCGTGAGTACATATTACGATCGTCATGTTTATCATATTGTGGGTGCATATTACGGTCATCAGGTTTATCGTATTGTGAGTACATGTTACGGCTGTCATATTTATCATATTGTGAGTGTATGTTACGGTCGTCACGTTTATCATATTGTGAATGCATATTGTGGTCATCCCATTGGCAGCCTGAAGGTAAGCCTGCAGTAGGTAGTGCAAGTCTTGCCCTTATCGCCCGAACTTCCTCGACACTAGTTTGAAATGCCCTAGCCACAACTTCTTCTGGAATTTGAGGTCTACTCGCAAATATGGAAATTGCAATAAGCTGAACACCAGGATTTTGGCTATTAAAGGCCACAATAATAGTTGCGTTACCTCTGCCAACATTAAACTGGAAATGGATGAGACCTCTTGGAAAAACAAAGACTTCTCCCTTTGTGATCAACTTGTTAACAAAAATATTGTCCGTAGTGATGAATCCAGCAACTAACGTACCCTCTTTTACGAATATAATTTCAGTGGCTCGAGGGTGAGTATGTGGGGGGTTTAAACCATCACGATCAAAGTCTACTCGAGCCATTGATACACCCTGTGTGTTAAGGCCAGGCATGTTAAAAACGTTGGCTACACCGACTCGAGTGCCAAATATATTCGGTTCTCCTGGTTGTGCGATTCCCATTGATGCGAAATCTTCTGGTGTGAATGTAAAGTTCCTTTTGCAAGGGAATCCGTTCACCGTTATAGCTGTTTCACATATATATTAGAAAAGCTTATAGGAACAATTAAATATAAATAATCAGCATTATGATATAAATAAAAGATTTAATAGAGAAGACTTTAATTCACGCGGCCATAAAGAGTGAGATAAGTAAACTAGTAAATAAAGTAAGTTTTTACCTAGCTACTACAATAGGATCATATAGACTGTTTGTGCAAAAATATTTTAATTATCCATATGGCAAAACAAGTTTAGGAATGATATAAGTGCTCGGTGATAACATATACATATGTGTGTGGTTTGGGGAGTGGGGGTTGAATGTTAAATTGCTCCAAAGATAGTTTCAACTACATTTTTTTGCTTACGCGTATCATGTTTACGTCAGAGATTCTTGAGAGACGATGAGGAAGTTGTATAGTTGGGAGAAAGAACAGTGAAAGCAATGAGAAAATAAATCGGCATTTTCTATCACTGAAAAACATATAACTATTTATTAGTTAACCATAGAGGAAGTGAGAAGTTGGTTATTGAAAAAAGAAAAAAAGAATACTAACTTGAGTTCAGATCTGCGACACAAACATCTTGGAGAGGATCTGGATCAGCAGCAGAAGCACTGTTAAAAGTTATAGTTAAAATGGTGATAACTAAAAGAATCATGTTGTTTTTGGTGGAAGTCATGGAGATCTAAAGGAGGAATTGAAGTTATAGTACGTAGAAAATTAAGGAGAGAAAATGGTAGCTTTATTTATAGGAGTTTCTATCGTTTGCATGAGATCATAAATTCCAGGGGTCCATATGTGATCCAAGTTATTCAATTAAACCACTGCAACTCAGTTGGTGTGACTTGTAAAAAGAAAATCACTCTAACAGATACAATTAATATCATTAGTGTGCTGTATAAAAGTAGAAAAAGCTAATTAACTTCGTTTGAATTTGCAGTACATAAAGTCATATCTGAACTCAATCTTTCTACTGTAACGATATATTCAACAAGGAAAGAATGATACATACTTACTAAGTAAGGTTTAAGAAATTGTCAAAATTATGAATATATATCTACGTGCGTAAGTAACTGGTATAGTAGCATTAATTAAACACTTGATGAAGTTAATGGATCGAGTAACAAATGTTGCTCAGATTAGATAATTTAAGCATGCATGCAAGATATACTTTCTGTATATCTACAAGAAAGTAATAGCAAGAAATTAAATGTTACGAATGTGAAAGCAATGAACTTATGAATTTGCTTCTTATTATAGTGATTACTTTTTCTTCGGTTTGGCTGGTGGAGTGAAGACCTTAAACTCAAGTAATAAAAGTTATGAACTTCCTTGAAGAAGTTGTCTAGCGGTACATAAGAAAAACTAATGCAAACTAAGAAAATTTTAAAATTTTGAGTATAAATAAGATACGTATACGTAGTTATGTATCTAATTAGCACTTCATAAGAGTAATAAAAATTTTCTTACATCTAGGCCAGTTGTGAACTGGCTCAATTTGATTCCCATGACCTGATTCCCATGAGAATTTTCTTGAAAATTAAAAGGGAACATTTCCTAGAAGTCCTCACGTTCCTGTTGATCTCCTTGACAACTGCTCATTATAAATGCCAGGATCTTGTTGTCTCCCTTCGGTGTGGGACAAGTAGTCCTAAACCATTTTTTTCACAATTTTTCAATTAACTAAATCAAGATGTAAGTTTATTTATTTTGTCACAATTTTTGGTTTGAAGAAAAATACGGTGAGTATGAATTCAAAAATCCACAAACTAATTTTTCTCCAAGTATAACCAAGTGGATTGATTTACAATCATTTCTTCAAGGATTAATTGACTGTTCATAAATGTGTTCTCTTTTCTTTTAAGAATTTTATTTAACAAGTGTCACGACCCAAAATTCAACTAGTCGTGATGGCACCTAACCCAACCCGCTAGGTAAGCCAATTATCAACTATCCAATTCCATTAACAATTATTAAAGCAGTTTAAGTAAAGAAAAATCTTAATCTTATACATTCCCCAAGAACTAGTAGTACAAATCATGAGCTTCTAAGAATAGAATTTACAAAGCTGATATGAAGTAAATACATTTTCTGTTTGAAAAGTACATAAACATAGTTTTTGTAATCTAAGGCTACCATGAATAAGAGGCAGCTACCATAAGAACGCAAGTACATCTTCAAATCCGGCAACCATCGAGCACAGCAACAATATCAGCCAAAATTTACACGCAATATGCAGAAGTGTAGTATCAGTACAACCAACCCCATGTACTGAGTAAGTAACAAACCTAACCTTAGGTTGAAAGAAGTGACGAGCTTTAACCAAGGTCGGGTCCAAAAACCAATAGTCCACAACATTCCATAACCACGTAAAGCAAATAATACAAGAAGTAACTCAGATATAAAATACTCAGCTAAATCATGGTTTCAAAAATAATACACTACTAAAAATTCGGTAAAAACCGACCAAAAAAACCGACCAACGTTGGTCGATAATAGCCAAAAATCGACCAAAACGCGACCATTTACGTGTGGACGGTATTTTTATAGTCGGAAATGAATACCGGCCAAAGTTGGTTGGAAATTACCGACCAACTTTGGTCGGTCAATTAAATTCAAAAAATAAATATTGCAAAACAAACCGACCAAAGTTGGTCGGTTTTTTCCGACCAAAGTTGGTCGGTATTTTAATTATGTAATAAAAAGATTCACCATCTGGGAATCGAACCGGGGTCTGTACTGTGGCAGGATACTATTCTACCACTAGACCATTGGTACATTTTGTTTTAAGATTATCTTTTATTTGATTTATACTCTTTAATTGTATTTTCGCACGAAAATAACCGACCAAAGTTGGTCGGTTTTATTAAAAAGTAAAATTACCGACCAAAGTTGGTCGGTTTTTTTAAATGACCCGCCGAATTAACCGACCAATTTTGGTCGTTTTTTTAATATTAATTTTTATTTATTTTAATTGAAAAACCGACCAAAGTTGGTCGGTTTCTTGAAACATAAATTTTGCGGGACTCAAAAATAGTTTTCCGCATTTTTGCGCCAAAGAAAACCGACCAAAGTTGGTCGGTTTCGTAAAAAAAAAATTGAAAAAAAATATTTTGAAAAACCGACCAACTTTGGTCGGTTTTTTGGTTGGTCTTTTGACCGACCAAAGTTGGTCGGTCGACCTTGGTCGATTTTTGTCGAATTTTTAGTAGTGATAATTCTTCCTTTCAAGTACATCAGTAAAAACCCAAATCGTTTATCGAAGTTGCCAAAAATATGAATAAGTTTGAAAATAATAATTTTTCCAAAATACTTTCAATAATAAATGAGATGTTTTATTTTCTTTCCAGATAACCTGTGTAAAAACAAATGCATCACTATGCCTATCTGTCAACATGTGTGAGAAATTATGAATGATGTGATACTGTACAACATGAGAAAAATACATCTCTATGCTTGTATGTCATGTGTGTATGTCAATGCGATGCAACTCAGTGATAAAATCATATGCATACTCTCAGAGTATCATTAAGTCACTCAGTTCTCCCAATCACTCAGTCCTCCCAATCGCTCGACACTCGCACTTAGTAGGTACCTGCGCTCACTGGGGGTGTGTACAGACTCCAGAGTGGCTCCTTCAGCCCAAGCGCTATAATCTGCACGAACAACTCACGTGCTGCACGGACAACTCGCGTGCTATAATAATATCTGGATCCGCACGGCCAACTCATGTGCTGCACGGACAACTCAAGTGCTATAATAATATCTGAATCCGCACGGACAACTCACGTACCATAATAAGCCAATAAGGCCTGTTGCAGGCGGGAAGCCCCGATCCATATAATAGTAATAATATATATAAAGCTAACATGGCCTGCTGCGGCGTGCAGCCCAATCCCAAAAAATTATCCTTACAATCAGGTCATCGGCCTCCCTCAGTCATCAATCTCTCCAGTCTCTCTCTCATGGGTTCGCAATGTCATGAGAATAGCCCAAAATGAAGATATGATGTATCAATGAATAACAACAGAGACTGAGATATGATATGTAATGAAATGAATATGACTGAGTATGAATTTTCAATTTAAAATAAATAATTCACAATAATATGACCTCTGTGGGTCCCAAAATACTGGCACATAGCCTCAACATAATTTTTAATATGCTTTTCAGCTCAATTTCTTTGACACATAAAACCGCATGGAGAATGCCAAGATTATTTAACTACAAAATTCCACATAAACAATTATGTCATAATTTCTATAGTGCACGCCCACACGCCCGTCACCTAACATGGGCGTCACCTCCTAACAATTCACGAAATACATATATTCAGGGTTCATAGCCTCAACTCCAAGATTAGAAGAGTTACTTACCTCGAACAAGCCGAATCCAATGTCGAGCAAGCTAAACAATGCTCCAGAAATCCCATTATGCGCGTATCAACTCCCAAACAGCTCGAATCTACCACAATTAATTTGATTTAGTCCACACAATTTATAGTAATTAATTTCATATTAAAATGCTAATATTTTTCACAAAATCCGAAATTACGCCCCAAAAATTACTCGTGGGGCCCACATCTCAAAATCTGACGAAACTCACAAAATACGACAACTCATCCAATTACAAGTTCAACCATACTAATTTCACTCAAATCGGACTCTAAATCGGTATTCAAACTTGAAAAATTCGTTTTGTGACATTATACAAATTTTCTTCTATTTCTATTGAAGATTCAATAATATTACACCAAAAATGAAGATGAATTCATGGAATATAATCACAAGGGAGTTAACAACACGTACCCCAAGTTATGTGAAAAATTTCCTCTCCAAAATCTCCCAACCCGAGCTCCAAAATCCGAAAATGGGTAAAAATGTCGAACCCTCGAATTTAAGGTTCTGTCCTAGCGATTTCCGCATCTACGGACAAGGGGTCGCATCTGCGACCTTCGCTTCTGCGGGAAAAATCTCGCTTCTGCGAGAACAGCTTGGCCATCCATAATCGTTTCTGCGATGCCAAGGACCGCACCTTCTACGCGTGTTAAGCCGCTCCTGCACAAGCGCTTCTACGCCCTGGCTTCCGCTTCTGTGATGCCTTCCCAGCCAGAACTCCCTCGCTTCTGCAACTTGAGTGTTGCTTCTGCGACCATCGCACCTGCGAGCCCTTTTCCGCAGGTGCGAAGACACCAGCAACAGAAAAATTTCAGCCTTAGCCAAAACTTCCAAAATGCTCCGAACCTCATCCGAAACTCACCTGAGTCACTCGGGACCCCGTCTGAACATACCAACAAGTTCCATAACATAACACAGACCTACTAGAGGCATTAAAACACACATAACAACATCGAAACGATGAATCACACCTCAATTCAAAATCATTGAACTTTGAAACTTTAAATTCTATATCTTGTGTCGAAACACATCAAATCAAGTCCGATTGACCTCAAATTTTGCACACAAGTCACATTTCATATTACGGACCTATTTAAATTTCCAGAATCGGATTCTGACCTCGATATCAAAAAGTCAACCCCCCGGTCAAACTTTCAAAAATTCAACTTTCGGTATTTTAAGCTAAATTCCACTATGGACCTCCAAATAATTTTCCGAACACGCTCCTAAGTCCAAAATTACCATACGGAGCTATTGAAATTATCAAAACTCCATTCCGGGGTCGTTTACACATAAGTCCAGATTCAATCACTATTTTAACTTAAGCTTTAAACCTTGGAACTAAGTGGTCCAATTCATTCCAAAACCTCACCGGACCCAAACCAATTACCCCGACAATTCACATGACAACTGTAAAGTATAATTTGAGCAGTAAATAGGGAAAGGGGTTGTAATACTCAAAACGATCGGCCGGGTCGTTACAACAAGAATACAATTTTGGGAATTAGAAGTCTTAAATAAGAAAAATATTGATAATGATGAGAAGAAGAAGCCCCATGATAATTTACCAGAAGAAGCTTTATTTATTGATGAAGAATTGAAGAAGAGGAAGAAAGGTTTCAGACAAAAGCCCTAGGTTCTTCGGATTATACGATGTCACTATACTCACTTGTATGTTTTAATCTTACCATTTGGCATTGACACACATAAGCATCACAACAATCAGAAAAGTTGATCAAGAGCTGTTGATTTTGAATATACAGGAAATAAGTAGGAAGCTTCATACACGTGAATTATACATAGTTTATACATAGTAGGGAATAAAAGAATCTAAGTTAGTTACACATAGGGATTGGTAATTGAACAGATGGCTAGAGTAGGTTTACTTCTACATTTTCTCTTTACATCAATTTTACATGTATAAATACGTTGTACACAGTGAATAAAATATGTAGAGAAAAATTTCTGCATCATCTATCTCTCATTCTTTTATGGTATCAGAGCAATTGTCTGCTCGATTCTTGAAATTCATCATCTAATCTTTCTCTTTTCCCTTGCTCAGTTTAATCTACAATCATGACCGGAACAGATTCCTCACCTACTCTTTCTGGTTGAACCAGTCAAGTTATGAATCACGATGTCAACCATCCTTACTTTCTTCAATCTTTAGATGCACCAGAGATGACTCTTGTCATCTCACCCTTTGATGGAAGAGGATTTCCGGGCTGGAGAAGATAGATTCTAATTGTACTGTCAGCTAAAAACAAACTGGGGTTCATCAATGGGGTTTGCGATGAGCCCACTTTGGGTTTAAAGGATCATGCACAGTGGAGTAGGTGCAATGACATGGTCACCTCGTGGCTGCTCAATTCTCTAACTAAGGAGATAGGAGATAGTGTCATTTATTCCAAGTATGCAAAAGAGCTTTGGAATAGTCTTGAGCATAGGTTTGGACAGTCCAATGGAGCCAAACTCTATCATCTGCAAAAGGAAATAGCCAAAACAGTTCAGGAAAATAACAATATTGCAGGATATTTTACAACTTTGAAGAGGATGTAGGATGAGTTAGATTCTTTGACCTCACATATAGGGTGCACATATACTTGTGTGTGTGAAGGGAAGAAGAAGGTGCCCAAATTTCTAGAGGATCAGAGAGTCATTCAATTCCATATGGGATTGAATGATGTGTATGCACATGCAAGAGGAAACATCCTCATGATGAGCCCACTTCCAATCATGGATCATGCCTACTCTTTTCTTCTGCAAGATGAAAATCAAAGGGAAATATATGTTAGCCCACAATATCCATCAGATAGGGCATCCTTCATGGTAGGAACTCCAGGGAAGTTCAATCAGAGAAACAACAATCAGAAGACCTGGGGAACTCCTCAAGAACAGGGAAACAATCAGAATATGCAACAAAAATTTAAAAAGAAGACATAGTACAATCCCAATGTGAGTTGTACTCACTGTATGAGAACAGGGCATGTCAGGGCAGATTACTACAGATTAATTAATTTTTTTGATGATTTTTAATTTACAAGATCAACAAATTATCAACCTCCAATAAAAAGGAATGCAGTGGTGGCACGACAGGAAAATGAAGAGAAACCCATTGTTTGCATTGAAGGAAATATAAGCAAACATAACTAATTTTTCAGTAAGGAACAAGTGTCTGAATTAGTGATCATCATTGGAAATCCAGGAAACACAATATCAGAAATCAATGCAAATGATGTGGCTGGTACCATTCTCAAATACACAGGAACTTGTCTTGCTATCTTTAACACTAAAACATGGATTATTGACTCAGGGGCTTCTGAACATATTTGTTTTGATGCTAGTTCCTTCATAAATTTGACCTCTCTGCTTGTACCTCTGAATATTAGTTTGCCTAATTCATTTCAGTTATGTGTTACACACATAAATAGTATGTCTATTCAGCCCGATATGATTCTTCATAGAGTGCTTCATGTCCCTTCTTTCTAGTATAACTTATTATATGTTCATAAGTTATGTATTCAATTCGGTTGCACTTTAAACCTAACCTCTAGTGGTTGTCTATTGCATGTCCCTTTAATGAGGAGGGGGCAAATTTTTGGTGAAGTTAGATATGGATTGTACTAGTTCCAGCCACCTAGAATAGAGTTTGTTTCTTCATTTAGACAAAATGTAGTTTATATTCCAAAAGTGAGAAATTCTAGTATTGTTTCTACTTCTGTTTCTTTTCTAGTACCTTTAGTTGCTAATGCTACATCTAATGTAAGCCAATGGCATGTTAGGCTAGGGCATTTGCCCTTTTCAGTAATAACAAATCTGAGTTTCATTGATTTTCCTTCCAGTTTTAATTATGTGTGTAACATTTGTCCTCAAGCTAGGCAGACCAGACGTCCTTTTCCTTTAAATCAAATTAAGAGTTATGTTATCTTTGATTTAATTCACATTGACATTTGGGGGCCCTTCAAGATTGTCACTTACAATTGATACAAATATTTCTTAACTATTATAGATGATTATAGTAGGGCAACTTGGACTTTTCTTTTGAGTACTAAGAGCAATGCCTTTTCAGTCTTGAAATCATTTCTGTCTATGGTAGATAGACAATTGAACTAGAGTGAAGAAAATCAGATATGATAAAGCCAAGGAACTAGGAACATGATCACAAGAGGCAAGTTTCTTGACTCTCAAGGGATAATACATGAGACATCTTGTATTGCAACCCCTCAACATAATGAAGTGGTTGAGATGAAGTATAGATATCTTTTAGAAGTAGCAAGAGCATTATTCTTTCATTATAAAGTGCCTCTTCCGTACTGGGGAGAATTTGTGTTGACAGCAACCTATTTAATCAATAGAATACCTTTTAAGGTTCTAAAGGGTCTAACACTACATGAGGTTCTTCTTGGTAAACAACCCAACTATGATTCACTCAAGAGTTTTAGATGCATGTGTTATGCATCAACTTTGTCTCATAACATGGGTGAGTTTGAGCCTAGTGAAAAGGGTTGTGTGTTCCTAGGGTATGCCTAGAATCAAAAAGGATACAAAGTTCTAGACCTTGACACTAAGAGGGTGTATGTTTCTAGAGATGTCAGGTTTCATGAACATCACTTCCCTTTTGCTCACACACCTTTGACATCTGAGTTTCCCTTATTTCCACCAACTACAATTCCATCAGACACTTTCCCTCATGCCCCAGCAGAATCATCTTCTAGATCTATCTCACCATCACCCTTCCCACATTATCTCCAACTCAACCTTCCTCTTCTTCACCCAGCAACATATCTAAGTACCCTACTTCCTCTATGTAATGATTCGGCCGGTCATTTCTAGTATTATAACCCCGTCTTCTCTTTACTGCTCAAATGGTATTTTACGGTTGTTATTTAACTTACCAGGGTAATTGGTTTGGGCCCGGTGAGGTTTTGGAATAATTTGGAACACTTAGTTCCAAGGTTTAGAACTTAAGTTGAAAAGGTTGACCGGGATGTTGACTTATGTGTAACGACCCCTGAGAATTTTTTCTAAGAAATAAGGTTTCGTGGTGCTAAGGTAGATCAATTAGTACAAAAAGAAATTGAACAATGCACTGGGAAGTAAAGGAAAAACATTACCGGAAAAAGTCATTTTTGGAGCCCATTATGCGGTCGCAGAATTACTCTACGGACTGCATAATGGCCGCAAAGTGAATTAGAAGTGGAGCAAGTTTGGAGGAAGGTATGCGGCGCATTATGCTACCGCAGACCAGTTCTGTGGTGCATTTTGCGACCGCATAACGGCCGCAGACTGAAATAGTGTTGCCCAGTTCCGAAGGGCCGTTTGCGACCCATTTTGCAGGCCGCAGAAGCATTATGCGGTCGCATATGCGATCGAAGAGTGTGTTTCGGAGCTTTATTTTTATAGTTTTATAAACCTGACCCCATTCTTATAAAACACTATTAGGGGTCATTTTGAAGGGTTTCATCTGATATTTTAGAGAGAGGTAAGAGCATCTTAGAGAGAGAAAGTGAAGACCTAGACATTTGTCCATCAATTCTTATTCAAGGTTTGAAGATTTCACAACGATCTTGCTAGGGCTTCAAAGAGGTAAGAATTTCTAACTCAAGTTTTCAACTTCGAGTTTAAGTAGAGCTGGATTATTGGGAGTATGATTCTTGAGTGTAAGAGTATTATTTATACATACACGTACCAATAAGGTTTGCGAAAAGATTGTTGAGTTCAAATGGGTAAAGATTGGGTTGAAAATAGTAGAAATCTTCAAAGACTTTAATTGAGGATTTGAGGGTCGAGTTGATGTCGGAAATTGGTGAAATTTATATGGTTGGACTCGTGGTTGGATGGGCGTTCATATTTGTAACTTTTATCGGGTTCGAGATGTGGGCCCCACGGGCAATATTTGAGTTAAATTTCGAATTTAGTTAGAAAATTAGTATTTTCTTATGGAATTAATTCCAATAATTTTAATGACTAAATCAGATTATTTGTGGCTAGATTTGAGGTATTTGGAGGTCAATTCGCGAGGCAAGGGCATTGCAGAATAAAGAATTATACGATTTGAGGTAAGTAACAGTTCTAAATTTGGTCCTGAGGGTATGAAACCCCGGATTATATGTTATGTGATCTGTTTTGAGGTGACGCACATGCTAGGTGAAGGGCGTGTGGGCGTGCACCGTAAGAATTGTGACTTGGTCATATTTCATGGAACTGTATAGTTGAATAATCTATTGTTATATGTACATTTTCCATGTAGTAGAGAAATAAAATCACAAATCATGTTTAGATTATGTGTTGGCACTGTAGGGACCCACAGAGGTCATGTACATGTTGAATTATATGCTGAATTGTTGTTTCATACTCAGTCACGATTTTAACTCACATATTACATATCGGTCTCTCTTATTCATTATTGATGCATTATATCATTGTTGTTGGGCTGCTTATCATGATTTCTGAGAGCCCGAGACACTGGAGAGGTTGATGACTTAGTGAGACCGAGGGCCTAACTGTGATGATATTTATGGGATCGGGCTGCAAGCCGCAGCATGTTTTATTTATTTATGCCATGATTGGCTTATTATAGCGCTTGGGCTAAAGGAGCCCCTCCAGAATCTGTACACACCCCCAGTGAGCGCAGGTACCTACTAAGTGCGAGTGCGAGTACCAAGTGCCAAGTGCCGAGTGTCGAGTGCTGAGTGATTGTGAGGAATGAGTAACTGTGAGGAATGAGTGAATGTGAGGAAAGAGTGACTGTGAGGTTGGAGTGAATGGCAAGACTGAGTGACTGGTACTCTGAGAGGATGCATTGATTTCATTATTGCTGCATTTATGCTGTCATATACCACTGTTTTGGAAAATTTCTAAAAGACATTTTCCTTCTGTTTCAGTCGAAGTTGATATGAAATTACTGTGAAATTTTAAATGTTGAACTTGAGAGCATGCCTACCCTTTTATGTTGATAATTACTGTATTTGGATTTAGCTGTGAAGCTCGTCACTACCTTCAGTTCTTATTTGTTATTGTTACTTACTGAGTTGGTTGTACTCATTGCCCTGCACTTCGTGTGCAGATCCAGATGATCCCGGACTCAGCGCGTGTTAATTGTTTCACACAGTTGATTTTCAGGAGATTCTGAGGTAGCTGCCGTGTTTTGCAGACCTTGTCTCTCCTTCCATATCTCCTTGTTTACTGTATTTGGTCTTAAACTATTATAGACCACGTTTTCCAGACTTGTGATGTATAGATGCTCACGTACTCAGTGACACCGGGTTTTGAGAGTGTATTTACATCTGGTACTTGTGGGATTTTCTCTTAAACTTAATTATTATGTATCCAATATTTAAAAGAATTATGGGTTATTGATGTTATTGGCTTGCCTAGTATTGAGATAGGCGCCATCACGACGGGTGAGATTTCGGGTCGTGACACTCTACTCCAACCAATATCACTCTTACACCCTCTAAATCCACTCTTGTTTCATATACTTCTTACTCACCCACTAGGACATTTTCTCCCTCATCAATCACTACCAGAACACCTATTCCAGATCCTCCTCCCCCAATTAGAAAGTCTGACAGGATAACTCAGAAACCACCTTACTTAGATGACTACATCTGCAACAACATTTTCCTATCTGAACTCAGTTCTTGTTTATCTAAGCCTCTCAAGCCTACTGCCTTCTCCTTTGGAGCACTTTCTATGAATAATCAGCACCTTCTCACTTCTACACATCCTGGGTGGAAGAAGGCCATGGATGCTGAAATTTCAGCATTTGAACCAAACCACACTTGGGACGTTGTACCCCTACCACAAGGAAAGAGAGATTTACCTTGTAAGTGGGTGTATAAGGTCAAACACAACTCAGATGGTACAATTGAAAGGCTCAACGCTAGATTGGTGGTGATTGGGGACATACAAAGGGAAGGGATATATTATTCAAAAACCTTTTCACCTATGGTGAAAATGACAACCATCAGGTGTCTATGACTGTAGCTGTTAAAAGGGACTAGAGAGTACCACAATTGGATGTAAATAATGCCTTCTTGCATAGGGATTTGCAAGAAGAAGTCTATATGAAGTTCCCTGTAGGTCTATCTCCCCCTAAACCTAACCATGTCTGTCTCTTAAAGAAATCACTTTATGGTCTAAAGCAAGCATCAAGGTAATGGTATGCTAGGTTAGCTGGGGCTCTAAACTACAAAGGTTATTCCAGTTCTCTAAATGATTATTTCCTATTCTACAAGCAATTAGGTTATCTCATTTCTATCTTAGTTATTTACGTTGATGACATACTACTCATATGCAATGATGTAACAAAAATTGCACATATCACAGCTTTTTTAAATACAAAATTCAAAGTTAAACATCTTGGAGACATTCATCATTTTTTTAGGAATGGAAATCCTTAGAAAAAAGCAAGGATTTATCATAGGACAAAGGTAATTTACCTTCGATATTTTGACAGAATTTGATCCGGCAGTGTCTTCACCACTCGATCCATACTCCAAATTACAAGCTAATATAGGAGAACCTTTGTGCGATCCTACTGTTTATCATCATCTAGTTGGAAAGCTCAATTATTTGACTAATACCAGGCCAGACCTCTACTTTACAGTCCTTTGTTTAAGTCAGTACATGCAACGCCCTTGCATTTCTCATTACTCAGCAGCTCTGCATGTTCTCAGATATCTGCGCACTGATCCTTCTCAAGGAATTTTCCTCTCCGCAACTCCCTCTTTTGATTTACTCGCCTTTTGTGACGCCGACTGGGCGGCTTGTAGAGATTCTCGTCGTTCTGTGAGTGATTTTTTTATCATGCTTGATGGAGCTCCGATCTCATGGAAATCCAAGAATTAGATTTTCATTTCCCTCTCCTCTACTGAAGCAGAGTATAGGTCGATGCGGCAAGTAACTGCTGAAGTTACTTGGTTGGCTCGCCTTCTCTATGTCCTTTTGTCACTCTGACTTTTCCCGTTCCCATTTACTCCAACAGTCAGGCAGCGATTCACATGGCCCGGAATCTCGTCTTCCATGAGTGTACCAAGCACGTGGAGCTCGATTGTCATTTTGTCAGGCAATAATTCCTCTCCAACTTAATTACACTCTCTTTTGTTCCATCGGAGCAGCAACTCGCCGATCTCTTCACCAAGCCTCTTTCTGAGGCTTCTCACAAAACTATTTTGAACAAGTTGGGGGTCATTTCCCTCCCCTCCAACTTGGGGGGGATGATGAGAAGAAGAAGCCCCGTGATAATTTACCAGAAGAAGCTTTATTTGTTGATGAAGAATGGAAGAAGAGAAAGAAAGGTTTCAGACAAAAGCCCTAGGTTATTCGGATTATACGATGTCAATGTACTCACTTGTATGTTTTAATCTTACCATTTGGCACTGACACATGTAAGCATCACAACAATCAGAAAAGTTAATCAAGAGTTATTGATTTTGAATATACAGAAAATAAGTAAGAAGCTTCATACACGTGAATTGTACATGTTTATACATAGTAGGGAATAAAAGAATCTAAGTTAGTTACACATAGGGATTGGTAATTGTACAAATGGCTAGAGTAGATTTATTTCTGCATTTTCTCTTTACAACAATTTTACATGTATAAATAGGCTCTACACATTGAATAAAATATACAGAGAAATATTTCTCCATCATCTATCTCTCATTCTTTCAGTTAATGAGACATTTATATACCTTGAATAATGCATTAAATTTTTATCTAATAATTCTTCTAAACAAGAATTAAACACACATTACATAATTAACTAATTGATAAAAAAATATTTTGCCAATTTTAACATCGAACACAAGATTCAGTTATTTCAATAATATTAGAAGTTAATCAAGAGTACATTTGAAAATAAAATTAGACAATCAATCAAATACTGGAGTCTCACTTATAATATTTATTATTCCTAAATTAGAAGATCACTCAATATTTAAATCTAACTTATAAGTTAATCACATTAATAATATGCAGCTAAATATTTTTTCTACTTTAAAACTAGAGTTACGTTAATCAACAATACACAATTTAGTTTATGTTCCAATGATACTAGCTCAACACTAATTAGATTTAAATAATATTAATTATTATGCCTCAATTCCTATCAAGTTGGATAGAAAAGTTAGTTATTTTAATTGTTTTATTTTTAAATTAATTTCTTTATATTTAATTCTATTTAAATATATTTATGACAACTATTGTATTATTGGATTAGTAACTGGTCATATCATTCTTAATAATTTATAATATTCAATTTTAAAAAGTATCACATTATTGACTTTTATATCAGATAAATTATAAGTACATTTAAATTTAAATATTGATCAATATAGCATGACATTATCATCAATAAATAAATTAACTATATATGATGATTTCATTAATAATTGTGCCAAAATTATTACTTTAAACCTTTTCTTTTCAAGAACTTATTAGTGTGAGATTATTGCATAATAGTTTATTTGAATTGAAAAAGAAATCCGCAGAGCAAACATCCCCAAATAACTTTTCAAGCGAGAAAATCCGAGGTAACTCCTCAAGCAAAAATTTCAGCAAATATTATAACAACAAAATCCATAGGTAAACCCACAAGTATGAAATCCCCAAGTAAATCCCAAGAAAAAATTACATCTAAATATGCAACAATAAAATTTTTAAGTAATTCCCCAAGTAAGAAAATCTCCAGGTAAATTCTCAAAAAATAAATCCCCACATAATTTCGCAGATCAACAATCCCCACGTAATTCCCTAAGTAAAAAAGTTCCCAAGTAAATTCCCTAATAACTATCCGCAACTAAATCTGCAGGTAGCTTTACCTGGGGATTTTTCTACGAATTAACAAAGGAAGTTATTATTGTTCATTTACTTGCAGATTTACCTATAAAGATAGTACTTGCGGATAATTTCTCCAAATAATTTCCCAGATAATATGTTGGCGCAAAGTGGCGCCAAATTTACATGCTAATTTTCCTGGGAAAATATTTTTCTCAGGTAAAATATTCTAGAAATTAGAAATTTTAGATTTCCGCATGAAAGTCCGAAGAAAATTCTCGCAGATAAATTTTTCATGTAAAAGTTCCAGGTAATTCACACTTTTCTTGTAGTGCCAAAACTCTCACTTGGAGAATTTAGCATAAAGCTTCTTTTCCGTCAAAGTCTGGAGTGCAATCCTCAACCACTGCTAATGATCCTCCCGGCTCCGAGAATACACCAATATGTCGTCAATGAACACGATCACGAAAGCATCAAGGTATGGCTGGAACACGTTGTTCATCAAGTGCATGAAAGCTGTTGGAAAATTGGTCAGCCCAAAAGACATCACTAGAAATTCATAGTGGCCATAGCAGGTCATGAAAGACGTCTTCGGAATGTCTGAAGACCGGATCTTCAACTGATGATATCCATATCTCAGGTAAATCTTCGAGAACACCTTATTACCTTGAAGCTGATCAAACAAATCATCAATATGTGGTAGTGGGTACTTGTTCTTGATCGTAACCTTATTCAGCTTCTTGTAGTCAATACACATCATCATGGAGTCGTCTTTCTTCTTCACAAACAGAATTGGAGCACCCCACGACGAAACACTCGGTCTGATGAAACCCTTATGAAGCAACCCTTGAGGTTGTTCCTAAACTTCTTTCAACTCCACTGGTGCCATGTGATATGGTAGAATACCCGGCACCAAGTCAATACTAAAATCAATATTTCTTTCGGGCGGCATGCCCAGTTGGTCTGCTAGAAACATATCTGGAAAGTCTCTCACTACCGGAACTGACTCAACGGTAGGAGTATCAGCACTAACATCCCTCACCAAGGTTACGTATGCCAAACACTCATTCTCAACCATCTGTTGTGCCTTTAGATAAGACACCCCATGCTGAAATATAACCCAATGAACCTCTCCACTCCAATCTCGGCAATCCCAGCACCGTCAATGTCACGGTCTTAGCATGACAATCCAAAATAGCGTGATATGGTGACAATCAGTCCATGCCTAAAGTCACATTAAAGTTGACCATACTAAGTAACAGAAGGTCTACCATAGTCCCAAAACCCCCGATAGTGATCAAACACGATCGATAAATATGATCTACCATAATAGAATCCCCAACGGGCGTAAACACATAAACGGGGGCACTTAAAGAATCACGAGACATATCCATATATTGATGGTAGGATATAAAATCGTGTTTTAGTCATAGTTTGCACTCTAATCACTATATTTTACTTGTGGTTGAGCTTAGATAATGGTAATTTGTGCTTATTATGTATTTTATGCCTTACAGGAAATGATTCCGAGCTATTAAGATAATTTGTAGCTAATTTGAACAAGTTGGAGCTTTGAAGTCTGAGTAAAAGCCCAAGAAATTAAACCGGGATCACGTGGGGCGGAGCGCCAAGCGCCGCGCTTGTGCAAAGTTTACAGAGTATTTATCCTACTTCGGCTTGGAAAGGATAGTTTTGTCCGGGCCCATTCCTATATGGTATAAATACACCAAAAATATAATTTTTAGAGGACTTTTGACCTTATAAGTTTTGGGAGAGCATTAGAGGCTACAAGACATAGATTTCATCATCTTTTCATCAATTCAATACGAGAGTTTGGATTATAACATTAGATTGATGCTTTCTCACTCTCTAATTATATTTGTGATGACTTTCTCCATAATTATGGAGTAGTTTACCTTAGGGTTTGATGGATATGGTGTTTTGATTGATATTTGTGGATTTTAACTATAGTTATTTGCTTGAATTCGTTTATGGAGTTTTGAATTATTGCAACCTTATTCACCGGTTTATTTAATCGGAAGAGGAATATTTTGGTGATTATCTTTGTATTATTTTATTTGGTTTAATTTAGTGATTCTCTTAAGTAATCAAAAGATCTTGTTGAGTTATTGATTAAATCAAGTTAGGAGAATATTCGTGAGACATTTTCTTGAAGATTAATCCATTAACGCATACTTGCATATTTTCACAGTGCTTATATTAGTTCACATAGTAGAGTTAAGATTTAATCGAGAGAGGAATCTTGACTACACATTTGAACTAATCATAGAGTGAATTCGTGAGAATCATTAGAATATTAGAGTGAATTAAACTAGAGTTAAATCCCAAATAGCTATCTTGCACTTATTTTGTCATGACCTTTATTCCTCACATTGATAAGAAACCAACTATGTTAATCTCTAGTTCTTTGCAGTCAATTGTAAATTGCTTACTTTAGTAGTTAATCGTAGTTCAGAATCAATTCAAATCAAGTTCTGATCATCCTGAATAGTAGTTAAACCAGAAATTACTAGAGCATTATTTAAATCCAATCCATATGGAGACGATAATTTTACTATACTATCTTTGGGTAGCGAGCATCAATTTCGTGTTGTATTTTGCGCTCGTCAAAATATGAAGCATAATAGAATGACACATACGAATAAGTGGAACCCAGATTAAATAAAACTGATGCATCTCTATAGCAAACCATCACGATATATGTGATGACCGTATCATACCACTCTGCCTCAAGTCTAGCTGGGAATGCATAACAACGGGGCTGAGCCCCACCAATCTAACCTCCGCCTCTCGGACGGCCTCTCCCTGGCTGGCCTTCACCTCTAATGGCCTAACCACCATCTTTGACTGTCTGATCCCCACCCCTAGCTGGCTGAGCAGGAGGTGGAGCAATCGGTGCCGGAATTATAGGACGAGTACCCTACTGTGGCATGCTGCTCTATGACCTGGGGCAAAATCTTGGCACATGCCTCAGATCTCCACAAGTATAACAAGCCCTCGACTGATGTGACTGCTGACCCTGAAACTGACCCTGTCGGCCTGAATGATCACCCTGAGAACTCTGAACTGTAGGTTCACTAACAGGAGCTGAAGGTGCGTTGTATGCTAGCTGCTCAGGATGAGACCCATAAGAACCATGACTGTCCGAAGCACCGTGTGATACCTGAAGTGCTAATTGAATAAGTCTGATGGGATGGAATCTACAAAATGAACCCCGACCTCCAGATGAGGCAGTAATGAAACCACCGAAATGACGATGTCTCTTCTCAAATGCTACCTCTTTACCTTGACCACGAATCCTTTCGATCCGTCTATCAATCTCTACAACTTGAGTGAAGGGAATATCATCCTCAGTCTCTCTGTCCATCTGTAGTTTTATGTCATAAGTAAGGCCATTGATAAATTTCCTCACTCTTTCCTTCTCAATGGGGATCAAGACAACTGCATGGCGAGATAAATCTACAAATCCGGTCTCGTATTGGGTAACAGTTATACTACCCTGCTAGAGGTGCTCAAACTGGTTGCGTTAGTCCTCTCTTACTGTAAAAGTGATGAACTTCTCCAAGAATAGCTATGAGAACTGATCCTAAGTGAGTGAAGGTGAACTATTTGATTTGGCCTCGAACATACTCCTGCCACCACCTCTTAGCGGAGCCATATGCAAAGTCGACTTCATTGGACTCCATTATGCCCATGTTGCACAATACCTCATGGCACCGGCCCAAGAAATCCTGGGGGTGCTCAAAAGGTGTAACGCCAAAATGAATAAAAAATAACTTGGTGAACTTGTCCAACCTCTTCATTCCCTCGGACGACATAGCGGGTCCCTCCCTGGGCTGTGTAGCAATAATAGGCTGAACTGCTCCAACTGCTGGAATTGTAGGAGTCTAATATCCGTGAGCCATCTGCTCTAGTGTGTGAATAGTGGGAGTTGGGGATTATCCCCCGGCCTGAGAGACGACTAGTGCCATAGGGAGCACACCAGCCTGGGCCATACTCTCCATAAGGCCCACCAGATGGACTAGAGAATCCTAAAGTACTGGGGTGGCTATGAATCCCTCTAGAACCTGAGCTGGTCCAACTGTCGCAGTCTGAACAGGGATCTCCTCCTTCTTCTCGATTTGAGGCTCTTCTATAGGTGATGTTGCACTTGCTCAAGACTGAGCTCTACCTCTGCCTTCTGGCCCTACCTCGGCACCGGCCTCTGCCCTTGGTAGTGGCAGAAATCTCGGGCCCCGACTCCTAGTCAGCTATGGATGTTATCCGTATCCTAACCATCTGTGAGACCTAGTGAACCTGGCTCTGATACAAACTTGTTACGACCTGAAATACCAACAGCGGAGCCATGATGGTGACTAACATCGAATGTCAAGCAAGCCAACATAAACAGATAGTATGAAAAGAAAAGCAATTAATATATGCTAACTGATCACAGACATAACATAAACCATCCCAATATTTTGGTTTCACAAGTACATAAGCGTCAAGATCCAGCTAAATACAAGGTTTGAAAGAAGTGCATCACTGTCCGAAATATAAATGTAAACAGTACAAGAAATAGGAAAGTGACTCCAAGGCCTGCGAACGAAATGCAGCTATACCTCGAATCACTGACTGGTATCTGCTAAGTGCCTCTCGGGACTCTACTAGTACCAACGTCAAAAATTTGCACAAGAAGTGCAGAAGTGTAGAATGAGTACAACTGACCTAATGTACTCGGTAAGTGTCGAGCCTAACCCCGACGAGGTAGTTACGAGGCTAAGACAAGACACCTACTAAAATTTGAGCACAAATATATATATATATATATATATATATATATATATATAGCAACGAAAATAACAAAGTAAAGCATTAAAAGTAATAACGGGGTAAGGGCATATAAAAGGGGCAACAATCGGAACAATAAGTACAGAATCACCAAATAAGTTCCTTTCCGAAATAAGCAGTGAAACTGCCAACTTAAATTCACGGCATCACCCTTCGTGCTTTTACTCTCATCCTCACATGATAATGATAATAGAGCAAATCAAGTGCACGACATCACCCTTCGTACTTTAATCCTCACATTCACTCAATCAATGATAATAATATGCAAATATGGCACGGCAACACCTTTCGTGCTTTTTACTCTTCCTCACCAAGCAACAGTAATAACCCAAAGTATCAAGCAAGGTGGGAAGCAATTTTAACTTCAACCATGGTGCTAGAATAAGCAAAATCAACTTTCAACATTACAACAACCTCAACATGAGCAATAAACACGAAAGAAAATAGTTAAAGAATAAACAATTAGCTAAGGCATGGAAGGCATAATAAATGAAACAACATGGTACAAATAAGATAAATTTCACCTGCATGCTTTAACGCATGATAACATATATATACTCGGCACCTTGTATATATGTCGTCCCGACACATAGTTCATGTAGCAAATAGACCAAACAAGTCTTAATTACCTCAAGTCAAAGATAACCATGACACTTACCTCACTCAGTGACCAAATCAACAATCAATCACGGATTTACCTTCTGAACAAGCCTCCAAACCAACCGAATCTAGCCAATTATCGTTTAAACAATTCAAACAAGCTTTAAAAACTACCCACGGATGAAAAAGTTTTATTTTTTTATCATTTTTTAAAAAGTCGACAAGATTTAGATTTTGACCAAATTTCGATTACTCATTCACCCCAACGAGTTATGTGATTTATTTCGAAATCCGACCTCAAATTGAGGTTTAAATCTCAATTTTTACAAAATTCCTAAATTATACCCAAAACCCCTCATTTATACCATGAAATTCTTAGCTTTGATATTAAAAATCATGAAAAGTAATTGAAATTGATTGAAAACTAGTTAAAGATGCTTACCAATGAGTTTGGGAAGAAACAGTTGTTCAATAATCGACTCTAGAGAGCTTGGGGTTGAAAATGGTATAAAATAAGCTAAGTCCAGATTTTTCAATCTTTTACTCTAGTTGCAGATGTCGCAATTGCGAACTCTTATTCGCAATTTCAATGTTTGCAAATATGACACACTGATCGCAAATGCGGTCAGTGCATTACACCTATCGAAGTCACAAATGCGACATAAATCTCACAAATGCGAGGAACCTGTCACGGCCCAATTCTCTTATAGGCCGTGATGGCACCCAGCGTCGCCGCTAGGCAAACCAACGGTGTACTAACCATGTGATTTCCTCTTTTTAATAAATTTCCAAGTATTTAAATTCCATTAGTTAAAATATTAAGAAAAAATAGATTTGAATAAATAAAACCAAAGCATCTGAGTGCAATCATAACAATAATAATAATCCAAACCCAAAAAACAAAATCTGCTAATGTGTGTGCCAAGACCTGGTGTCACGAGTGTATGAGGACTAATAGATTATATAAACTCTAACGACTGTCTGAAGTAAAAATAGACAGAAAGTGAAAGCAAAGGAAAGACTCTAGGTGTTGTGAAACAGCTCAGGAAACAGCTCACCACTAGGCCTCCGGGTAACGGGGATGTGCGCCGGTATGTCCACCAGATGCACCTGCCTCAGATCCTGCACGGTTAGTGCAGAAGTGTAGCGTGAGTACATAAACAACATGTACCCAGTAAGTATCAAGTCTAACTTCGAAAAAGTAGTGGCGAGGGTCGACATCGACACTTATTATGGTCTAACAATAGCAGTACAAAAGTTCTACATAAGCATGTGTTATATAGATGACAATAATAATAACTCATTAACAAGCAGGAAATAAATAATTCTTTAACACATGGGAATTCCCAAATTATTTCAGTCATATATGATTTCAATTTCTCAAGCTATGAAATAATATCAAATGTATAATTAAACTCCGAGTATTATCACGCACGATTATGCCGAGGTCGTACGGTACCATCCAGATTAAGGTGTACACTACCGAGGGTCGAGCGGCACGAACCGTATATGCATCTATCTACTGCAAGGTGTTCGGCCAACTCCACAAGAAGAGAGATACTTTATAAGAATTTAACTTAAACGTTATTAAAGGCAAATACACAATGTAATACAAATTCCATTAACGATCTTTCACAATTCCTCTAACAAGTTCTAATATAATTTAGGCACTTTAATTAACAAGTAGGGTGCAAACATTTTAAATAATTCATGATTTGGGTCCTAAGACTACCCCGGACATAAGCATAATTAGTAGCTATGCACGGCCTCTCGTCACTTCGTACGTACGTATCCCCCACAATTAGAAGCAAACATTAATTTAAATCACCTATGGAGTAAATTTCCTCTTACAAGGTTAGACAAAACACTTACCTCGTCTCAAAGCTTACTTTCCGACCTCAAATTCACTCTAAAGCCTCAACTCGGTGCCGAACAATCCGAAACTAGTCAAAGGTTGTATAAATCAATCAATATATGTTCAAAAGTTCATATTCTAACTATTAGAGTGTTTACCCAACCCCAATTTAAGGATTCTTAAAATTCATCCTCGGGCCCACGTGCCCGGATTCTAGAAATTTTTGAAGAGAGTTGTTACCTATAACCTCACAAACTCAAAATTAAAATTTTCACTCAATTCCATAACCATTTTAGTGGTTAAACCCTATTTTTATCAAAACCTAGGTTTTTCATCTAAACTCATAATTGTCACAAATTTATATGTTAAAATCTACCCATAATCTATGTATTTAACTTACATTAGATAGAATTTACTTACATCCAAGTTGCTAGGTGAATACCCCTATCAAGAAGCTCCAAAATCGCCCAAAAGTGAGAGAAATGGGTTAGAAATGGCTTAAGTCCCGTAATAAATGAAGCTCACTGCCTCCAGGACTTCCGCTTTTGCGGCTCCTTGGCCGCATCTTCAGAAAGGGCCTCGTAGATGCGGTCCTCCCCTCAGCTGGCTACCTCGCTTCTGCGAGACCGCTTCTACGGTGAGCACGTCACACCTACTCCTTCTCCCGCTTCTACGATCGTTTGTTTCGCACCTGCGCCTCCGCAGGTGCGGTCCTTCCCCCCGCTTCTGCAATTCTTAGGCAGCCTTTGCTGGGCTACTTCTGCGATTTCTGGCTTGTTTTTGTGAGCTCGCACCTACGGCTGGCCTTCCGCATGTGCAATTTCACCAGAAACTGGATGCTTCAGCCATTTCCTCTAAGTCCAAAACTTGGTCCGCGCCTCGTCCGATTAACACCCAAGGCCCCCGGGGGCCCTTCCAAACATACCAACAAGTTTGAAATCATAAAACAGACTCGCTCGCACCCTCAGAACGCATAAAATAACATCAAAACTAAGAATTACACCCCAACCAAATTGAATCAACTTATGAACTTCAAGTTCTTCCAACTTACTCCGAACGCGCCGAAACAAACTTAAACTACTCGGAATGACACCAAATTATGCGTGAAGGTCTTAAATCACCATACGGAACTATTTCCAGGCTCGGAATCCCAAACAAACCTCAGTAACTCCAAAACCTACTCTAAACTAAATTTAAAGAACTTTAAAACCTTCAAGGTGCCAACTATCAATATTAAGCGCTAAAACGCTCCAGGTAATCCAAAACCCCGATCCGAACCTACGCTCAAGTCCAAAATCATCATAGAAACCTATTGGGACCGTCAAATCCTAGTTCCGAGGTTGTTTACTCAAAACGTTGATCAAAGTCAAACTTAGCCCTTTTTGCCAACCTTAAGGAACCGAGTGTTCCGATTTTTAACCAGAACCCTTCCAAATCCCGAACTAACCATCCCCGCAAGTCATAAAACAGTAAAAGCACATATGGGGAGTCGTATTTAGGGGAATGAAGACCTAGAAAGATAAAAAAGAGACAGTCGGGTCGTTACATTCTCCACCTCTTAAACAAACGTTCGTCCTCAAACGGGTCTAAAATCATACTTGGAGTGCTAAACAAGTGTGGATATTTGCTCCGTATGTCCTCCTCGGTCTCCCAAGTCGCCTCCTCGTCTGGTTGACCTCTCCACTGAACCTTTACTGCAAAAATCTTATTGGACCTCAATTGGCGAATCTTCCTGTCAACAATGGCAACTGGCTCCTCCTCATAACCCAGGATCTCATCTAACTGAACTGCGTTGTAGTCCAACACATGCGACCTATCGGCATGATACCTTCAGAGCATAGACACGTGGAAAATCGGATGAACTCCCGATAGACTGGGAGGCAAAGCAAGCTCATAAGCAACCTCCCAAACATGTCTCAACAACTCGAACGGGCCTATAAACCTTGGGCTCAACTTGCCCTTCTTTTCGAACCTCGTGATCCCCTTCATCGGCGAGACCTTCAAGAGAACCTTCGCACCCACCATAAAAGATAATCACGCGCCTTCTGATCCACGTAACTCTTCTGTCTAGACTGTGCTGTGCGAAGTTTCTCCTGAATCAACTTTACCTTTTCCAAGGCATCCTTCACCAAAACAGTACCATACAACTTAGCCTCGCTGGGCTCAAACTATCCGATGGGAGAATGACATCGCCGACCATATAAAGCCTCAAATGGATCCATCTCAATGTTGGACTGATAACTGTATTTGTAAGCAAACTCGGCCAAAGGAAAGAATCGATCTTACTGCCCTCTGAAGTCAATCACCCATGCTTTGAGCATATCCTCCAAGATCTGGACTGTCCGCTCCGACTGCCCATCGGTCTGCAGATGAAAGGTTGTGCTGAGATCTACACGGGTCCCCAACTCACTATGTACAACTATCCAGAAATGCGACGTAAACTGAGGGCCCCTATCTGATATAATGGAAACATGTACACCATGCAACCGAACAATCTCCTGAATATAAATCTGGGACAACCTCTCTGAAAAGTACATGGTCACAACTGGAATGAAGTGTGCCAACTTGGTTAACCTGTCGACAATGACCCAAACAGCATCAAACTTCCGCAAGGTCTACGGCAACCCAACTACGAAGTCCATAGTAATGCGCTCCCACTTCCACTCAGGTATAGTCATCTGCTGAAGTAGGACACCTGGCCTCTGATGCTGTATACTTGACCTGCTGGCAATTGAGGCACCTCGCCACATACTCAACTATCTTCTTCATCCACCGCCGCCAATAATGTTTCCTCAGGTCGTGATACATCTTCGTAGCACTTGGATGAATAGAATACCGAGAATTGTTTACCTCCTCTAGGATCTTCTCCCTCAAGCCATCAACATTAGAAATACATAGGTGACCCTGGAGTCGTAGAACACCATCCTCACCAATAGTAACCTCCTTGGCACCACCATGTAGTACCGTCTCTTTGAGAACCAACAAGTGCGGATCATCAAACTGTAAAGCCTTGATCTGCTCGAGTAGTGAAGACTGAGCAATGACGCATGCAAGAACTTGGCTGGGCTCTGAAATATCCAACCTCACAAGTCTGTTAGCCAAGGAATGAATGTCCGAATTTAATGGATTTTCCTCTATTGAAATGAAGGCCAAACTACCCATAGTCCTCGCCTTTCTGCTCAAGGCATCCGCAACTACATTTTCCTTGCCCGGATGATAAAGGATGGTGATATCATAGTCTTTTAGTAACTCAAGCCACATGCGCTGCCTCAAATTGAGATCCCTCTACTAGAACAAGTGCTGCAAGTTGTGATGATCGGTGTAAACCTCACAGGACACCCCATAAAGATAATGCCTGTAGATCTTAAGAGCATGAATAATCGCGGCCAACTCCAAATCATTTACAGGGTAATTCTTCTTATGGGGCGTCAACTGACGTGAAGTATATGCAATAACTCGCCCCTCCTGCATCAATACACAACCCAAACCAACGCGTGAAGTGTTGCAATACACAGTATACATCCCTGAACCGGAAGGCAACACTAACACTGGTGCTGAAGTCAATACGGTCTTGAGCTTCTGAAAGATCGCCTTGCAATCATTGGACAATCGAAATGGAGCACCCTTCTGGTTCAATCTAGTCAAAGGTGTTGTAATAGATGAGAAGCCCTCCACAAACCGACGATAATAACCTGCTAACCCCAAGAAGCTCCTGATCTCAATCGTTGTGGTAGGACGGGGCCAATTCTAAACTGCCTCAATCTTCTTGGGATCAACCTTAATACCCTCGCCTGATACAATATGTCCCAAGAATGCTACAGAATCTAGCCAAAACACGCACTTCAAGAACTTAGCATATAGCTTCTGTTCCCGCAAGGTCTGAAGTACCACTCTCAAATGTTGTTCGTGCTCCTCCATGCTACGCGAGTAAGTAGATCAAAATGTCATCAATGAAGACAATGAAAAACGAATCAATATATGGTTTGAACACCATGTTTATCAAATCCATAAACACCGCCGGGGCATTAGTCAAACCGAAGGACATCACTAGAAACTCATAATGGCCATATCTAGTCCGAAAAGCAGTCTTCGGAACATCCGAATCCCGAATCTTCAACTGATGGTACCCCGATCTCAAGTTGATTTTTGAGAACACCCTGGCACCCTGCAACTGGTCAAACAATTCATCAATACGTGGCAACGGGTACTTGTTCTTGATAGTAACGTTGTTCAACTAGCGGTAATCAATGCACATCCGTATAGTCCCATATTTCTTCTTCACAAATAACACTGGTGCACCCTAAGGCGATACACTCGGTCTGACGAACCCTTTTGCTAGCAACTCCTCAAGCTGCTCCTTCAACTCCTTCAGCTATTTCGGAGCCATGTGGTATGGTGGGATAGATATAAGCTGGGTACCTGGAGCCAAATCAATACAGAAATTGATATCGCGGTCTAGTAGCATGCCTGGAAAATCGAAAGGAAACACATCGAAGAACTCCCGGACCACGGGCACTAAATCAATCGCCGGAGTCTCTGTGGTGGTATCCTGAACATCAGCTAGATAAGCCAAACAACCCTTCTCGACTGTGTGTCGAACCTTCAAGAAAGAAATAACTCGACTAGATGCACTGACAGCCGAACCCTTCCACTCCAATCTAGGCAACTCTGGAATCACCAAGGTAACAGTTTTGGCATGGCAATCAAGGATGGCATGATATAGAGACAACCAGTCCATGTCCAGGATGACCTTAAAGTCAGTTGTATCGAGCAATAGAAAATTCGCTCTAGTCTCGTAACCATAGAATGTAACAATGCAGGATCGGTAGATCCCATCTACAACAACAGAATCGACCACAAGAGTGGACACATAAACAGGTGTACCCAAGGACTCACGAGGAACACCCAAGAAATGAGCAAACATAGATGAAACATTTGAATATGTAGACCCTGGGTCAAATAGTACTGAAGCATCCCTACCGTAGACAGAAATAATGCCTGTGATCACGGCATCTGAGGACACTGCATGTGGTCTGGATGGAAAAGCATAGAACCTAGTTGGGCACCACCTAACTGGCCTCCACCTATAGGACAGCCCCTACTCACCTGCCCTCTGGCTCTGGGCATCCAGACGGTCGGTGGGGCAGTTGATGCTATAATCACAGGTTGTTGACCCTGGTGCACTTCCTTGCCATGAAGCCTAGGGCAGAACCTCCGCATATGATTGAGATCCCCGCACTCGAAACAACCGCTCGGCACAGTGGACTACTGGCATAAAGTCTGACCTTGATGGCCTGAATACCCACTGGAGGAAACCTGAATAGCTGGTGGGCGGTAGGAATTCTCTGTTATGGCGCTGAAATAGGGTCGCACTGGAGCACCCCGAGGAGGCGGTGGTGCTGGATATGTGGGCCTGCTAGACTGACCCCTCACGAATTGACCCCTGCCCCCAGCCGGGGCACCATTGAACTCTCCAGAATATCAAAACCGCTTGTCCCTCATCGCCTGCTCTCGGCTCCGCTGACGGACACCCTCGATCCTCCGAGCTATCTCCATAACTAGCCCGTAAGAAATCCCCATCTCCACCTCTCGAGCCATGGTGGCTTGGATACCTGAGTGCAAACTGGAAACAAACCTCCACACTCTCTCTGCATCGGTAGGAAGTATCATAAGTGCATGGTGAGACAACTCAGAGAATCTTGCCTTAGAGTCGGTCACCGACATCTGGCCCTGCTGAAGCTGCTCGAACTGAAATCGCAACTCTTTCCTCTGAGAAGGTGGAATATATTTGTCCAAGAAGAGGCATTTTAACTGATCCTAAGTCATGGGAGGAGAACCTACTGGTCTGCCGAGAAGATATGACTGGCACCATCAACGGGCCCTGCCCTCCAGCTGAAAGGTGGTAAAGTCCACCCCGTGGGACTCCAATATCCTCATGTTATGTAGATTGTCCCTACACCGATCAATAAAGTCCTGGGGGCCCTTATGTCGCTCCCCTATGAAGGCAGGAGGATGAAGCCTGGTCCATATATCCAATAGCTTTTACGGATTGCCGGCCGTAGCTAGTTCGAGCTCAGGTACAGCTGCTGTAACTGGCTGAGCTCCGCCCACGGGTAGTGCGCCCGGGGTCTGTTACACGGTAGCTGCATGCCCTGGAGCCTGAGCGGTAGGGGTATGTGATCCCTCTTCCGCTAGAGATGCGGCTTGATTTGCTGGAAATAGACTAGTATGTGTCATATAATCCATGAACCGCAGCATACGGCCCATGACCTCCTGGAATCCCGGTGCGGACATGAAATCCACCAGGGCTGGCTCTGCTGCAGTCAGTGGATCCACTTCTGGCATAGTTGGAGCAACTTTGGTACATCCTCGTCCCCTACCATGGGTTGGAGCCCTCCCTCAGCCTCTGCCTCTAGCAATAGGGGGAGTAGCTCCTCCATGGTCTGGAACATCCGTTGTGCGCGTTCTCACCATCTGTGAGAGAATAAGAGAATGATACTTAGTACCACATCAGCTGCACAATAGGAGATAAAGAAAGAGTCTTCTTAGCACCCTATAGCCTCTCAAAGATAAGTACGGACGTCTCTGCACCGATCCGCAAGACTCTATTAGGCCTACTCATAACTTGTGAGACCTACGTGAACCTAGTTCTCTGATACCATATTATCAAGACCCAATTCTCTTATAGGCCGTGATGGAGCCCAGCTACGCCGCTAGGCAAGCCAACGGTGGACTAACATGTGATTTCCTCTTTTTAATAAATTTTCAAGTATTTAAATTCCATTAGTTAAAAGATTAAGAAACAGCAGATTTGAATAAATAAAACGAAAGCATCTGAGTGCAATCATAACAATAGTAATAATCCAAACCCCAAAAAAAATATTGCTGGTGTGTGTCAAGACCTGGTGTCACGAGTGTATGAGCACTAATAGATTATACAAACTCTAACTATTGTATGAAGTAAAATAGATAGAAAATGAAAGCAAAGGAGCGATTCTAGGTGTTGCAAAGTGCTCAGGAAGTAACTCACCACTAGGCCTCCGGGTAACAGGGATATGCGCTGGTATGTTCACCAGATGCACCTGTCTCAGATCCTGCATGATTAGTGCAGAAGTGTAGCGTGAGTACATAAACAACATATACCCGGTAAGTATCAAATCTAACCTCAAAGAAGTAGTGGCGAGGGTCAACATCGACACTTATTATGGGCTAACAATAGCAGTACAAAAGTTCTACATAAGCATGGGTTATATAGATGACAATAATAATAACTCATTAACAAGCATGAAATAAATAATTCTTTCACACATAGGAATTCCCAAATTATTTCAGTCATATATGATTTCAACTTCTCAAGCTATGAAATGATATCAAATGTATAATTAAACACCGAGTATAATCACGCACGATTATGCCGAGGTCGTACGACCCAATACAGAATAATATATACACTACTGAGGGTCGAGTTGTACGAACCATATATACATCTATCTACTGCCGAGGTGTTCGACCCACTCCACAAGAAGAGTGATACTTTATAAGCATTTGACTTAAACGTTATTAAAGGCAAATACACAATGTAATACAAATTCCATTAACGGTCTTTCATAATTCCTATAATAAGTTCTAATATAATTTAGGCACTTTAATTAACAAGTAGGGTGCAAACATTTCAAATAATTCAAGATTTGGGTCCTAAGACTATCCCGGACATAAGCATAATTAGTAGCTACGCACGGCCTCTCGTCACTTTGTACATGTGTATCTCCCACAATTAGAAGCAAACATTAATTTAAATCACCTATGGAGTAAATTCACTCTTACAAGGTTAGACAAGAGATTTACCTCGTCTCAAAGCTCACTTTCCGGCCTCAAATTCACTCTAAAGCCTCAACTCGGTGACGAAAATCCGAAACTAGTCAAATGTTGTATAAATCAATCAATATATGTTCAAAAGTTCATATTCTAACTATTAGAGTGATTACCCAACCCCAATTGAATAATTCCTAAAATTCATACCCGGGCCCACGTGCCCGGATTCCAAAAATTTTCAAATAGAGTTGTTACCCACAACCTCACGAACTCAAATATAAAATTTTCACTCAATTCCATAACCCTTTTCGTGGTTAAACCGCATTTTTAACAAAACCTAGGTTTTTTCATCTAAACTCATAATTTTCACAAATTTACAAGTTAAAATCTACCCATAAGCTATGTATTTAACTTACATTAGATAGAATTTACATAGCTCCAAGTTGCTAGGTGAACACCCCTCTCAAGAAGCTCCAAAATCGCCCAAAAGTGAGAGAAATGGGTTAGAAATTGCTTAAGTCCCGTAATAAATTAAGCCCACTGCCTCCAGGACTTCCGCTTCTGCGGCTCCTTGACCGCATATGCGGAAATGGCCTCGCAGATGCGGTCCTCCCCTCATCTGGCTACCTCGCTTTTGCGACCAGCGGCTCACTTCTACGAGACCGTTTTTGCGGTGAGCACGTCGCACCTGTGCCTTCCCCCGATTCCGCGATCGTTTGCTTCGTACCTGCACCTCCGCAGGTGCAGTCCTCCCCCTGCTTCTGCGATTCCTGGGTAGTTGGGCCGCTTCAGCAGTTGTTGGCTCGCTTCTGTGAGCTCTCACTTGCGGCTAGCCTTCTGCATGTGCGATTGCACCAGAAGCTGGATGCTTCAGCCATTTCCTCTAAGTCCAAAACTTGGTCGGCGCCTCATCCGGTTAACACGGGGTCCCCGGAGCCCCTCACAAATATACCAACAAGTTTGAAATCATAAAACGGACTCGCTCGCACCCTCAGAACGCATAAAACAACATCAAAACTAAGAATCACACCCCAACCAAATTGAATCAACTTATGAACTTCAAGTTCTTCCAACTTACTCCGAACGCGCCGAAACAAACTTAAACTACTCGGAATGACACCAAATTTTGCGTGAAGGTCTTAAATCACCATACGGAACTATTCCCAGGATCGAAATCCCAAACAAACCTCAGTAACACCAAAACCTACTCTAAACCAAATTTAAAGAAATTTAAAACCTTCAAGGTGCCAACTATCAATATTAAGTGCCGAAACGCTCCCGGGTCATCCAAAACCCGATCTGAACCTACGCTTAAGTCCAAAATCATCATACGAACCTATTGGGACCATCAAATCCTAGTTCCGAGGTCGTTTACTCAAAACGTTGATCAAAGTCAAACTTAGCCCTTTTGCCAACCTTAAGGAACCGAGTGTTCCAATTTTTAACCCGAACCCTTCCAAATCCCGATCTAACCATCCCCGCAAGTCATAAAACAGTAAAAGCACATATGGAGAGTCTTATTTAGGGGAACGGGGACCTAAAAAGAAAAATGACTAATCGGATCATTACAGAACCAGCCATCGCAAATGCGGATAAATGCTTCGCATATGCAAAGCTATCCTAAATGCTCATGGCAAAATGCAACCAAAATTTTTGAAAATGCGAAAGTCTAACGTTCGCAAAATCGAACCTGCCCTTGTAAATGCGAAGACACCCAGCCCAGCCCTATTTCATAGATGCAATGCATTGATCGCAAAAGCGATTCTCGCATTTGCAAGCAAGACCTGGCAAATTCGAGATTTGTAGATCCACACCTGTAACAACTGCTACCAGCCATTCCAAAACTACCCAAAATACATCTAAAACTTCCTCAAGCCCCTTGGGCTCCAAATCGAACATGCACACAAGTGAAATAACATACTACAAACTTGCTCGCTACCTCAAATCATCAAAATAACATCAAATAACAATAATCGATCATTAAAACTCAAGAATTTCAACTTAAAGCTCAATTCTCACAATCTTTCACATAATGCGTCGAAATGCGCTCGGGTTATCCCGGACCCCACCAAACGTGCATACAAGTCCAAAAATATCATACGAACCTACCATAATTGGTCAACTCTAGCCTCGTTTTAAGTCAAAATTTTCATTTTCTTCAAAATCTCAAATAAAATCTTTTCGAAAAGCGACATGGACTATGCACGCAGATCAATAAACATTAAATGAAGCTATAAGAGGTCTCAAAATATAGAAATAAAGGCTAGTACTCAAAACGGCCTATCGGGTCGTCACATACACAAACAACCATTCTGAGGGCTACTGTTTAGGGATTATCCAGTATTTATTTTGTCCCGAATATTTGAACTAAAAATCTTAATTTCAGGACAATTCTATCCTGAAAAATTAGTCCTTTAAATAGTAGTCCTTTAAAATGGCTACCTGGTATCATTTCTATGCAGAACATGGATAAGAACCTGATCAAAAGACATGTTACCTCATTAAGCTTTGCTAAGGCCTTTTCCAACTGGGCTTTATTCTTCACTCTTGCTCTTCGATATTTAGCCCGATCTCAAGAGAGTTGGTTTTAGCGAGAGTTTTTGACCAAAATAATCCTTATAGTTTCACCTAGGATTATTCAAACTGAATCGGAAAACTGCACTAAATTGAAAAGTCAAACTAAATTGATTAAAAAATACAATTAGGTTTGTTTTGATTTATTTTGGTATTAAGTAAAAAAATCCGAAACAAACCAACTTATAAATATATAATGTTTATATATATTTTTAAGAGAGTATAAAATTTTCTTTAAAATTTATTTAAAAATATTTTTGATCCTCTCATGTGATGTAATATTTAGTAGAACTATAAAATACATCTATTTATTTTACTTTAAATAATGGTTTGTAGCATCACTTTCTTATCAAGTGTTACTGAAATGCGTAAATTTCTTTGTTCTTCTATATTCATATGTCAAGATCTATTAAACTCTTATATCTATTTGAAATGGTATTTAATTGATAATTTTAAATTAAATAGAATATATCATTATTTAGGTATCATATTAATTTTTGTGTTTTATTATTTAATTAGGTTAACCTTTATAATGTACATCAATAAAAAATTACTGTTAGACGACAAAAAAAATAATTATCATGTGTTAACAAAACTAAGATTAAAATAATATTCATATAACAAAACAACTAGAAAAAGCAAAAAAAATGGACAAAACCAAACCAACCCTAACCGATATAGTTGATTTTGTTTGATTTTGATAAAACCTTACCAATCCGTCTCATGTACACTTCACCATAATTTTACATTGTATGTCCCTCTGATTGTATGTCTTCTCTTTTTGTTCGGTGCGAACTCCCCCCCCCCCCAGTCCTGGAGTTTCTCCAATTCTTGACTTGTATTTGATAGTGAATTTGTATTTTCTACGTTGCTTTTAACATGAAAGGAAGTTTAATTGATGTTTTATGCTTCAATACCACACACAAGAGGTGGAATGATTTGTGTGGTGTCAAATTTTTGCGTGCACTAATTATAGAAGGACCTGATTCTTCTATGTGTTCCTTATTCTACTATTGCGGAATAAATAAAGCAGAAAGTAAAGAACACAAGTATTTTTACATGGAAAATACCTTGCTCAAAAGGTGAAAAACCATGACCTACTTCCCAGTAGGATTTTTCTCGACACTTCACTAAATAACAGAGCCAAACAACAACGTTTACAAAACTCTTGTAAACCTAAAGATTACTGCTAACCCTTGTAGCAATCAGCCACAGGCTGTTGTGACAGCTTCAAGTTCACTCTAACTTAAACAATACAACTCAAAGTACCTAGTTGTCACGACCCGAAATTCTCACCTTCGAACCGTGATGGCGCCTAACATTTCACTTACTAGGCAAGCCAACGTTAGAATAATATTATCCATTTTTAAAATAATTTTTAAATTTATTAATAACAAAGAACAATTGCGGAAGTAAAGTCTGAAATATAGTGAACAATCCATAAAAACAACGGTGTCTAAATACCATCCCAGAATTGGTGTCACAAGTGCACGAGCTTCTAGAATAATACAAATAAAGGTCTGAATAAAATAAAGCTGTCTGGGAATAAAAATACAGCTAAAGTAAAATAGACGGGGACTTCAGAACTGCGGACGCCATGCAGCTATACCTCAAGTCTCCTCTGAGTAGCCTGTGATTCGAGCAAGTCTATGGCACGCCGCTGGGACCAACTCCGAAATCTGCACAAGAAGTGAAGAGTGTAGTATCAGTACAACCGACCCCATGTACTGGTAAGTGCTGAGCCTAACCTCAACGAAGTAGTGACGAGGCTAAGGCGAGTCACTTATATTAACATGTACGCAATATTAGTAACAACATCAAATAATAGAAATAAATCAGGTAACTCATTTATAATAATTGAAACCAACTCAGCAGTCATAACTAATTGTCATTTCCATCAATTTTCGTTGCAGCGTGAAACCCGCTCTCACAATATATTCACATTCAATTCTGTTATATATTTATTTCAATCAAGTATATATTGACTTTTTAATAAGTCTGTTGCGGCGTGCAATACGATCCCCCAATATTGACTTTTAATAAGTCTGTTGCGGCGTGCAACCCAATCCTCCAATATGGACTTTTTAATAAGTATGTTGCGGCGTGCAACCCGATCCTCCAAAATGGACTTTTTAATAAGTCTGTTGTGACGTGCAACCCGATCCTCCAATATATCCATTTCAATCAATTCTTATAGAAGATATTTTCCCAATAAATGCAATAATTAATATAAAATTATAAGATAATAAGCATACAATAATTATAATTTAATTATGAAACAAACAATGATAAATAGCAAATTATTATGGTAATCAGGGAGAAAATAGGCAGTTTAATATTTAATATGCTAAATGTCAAATAACAATTAAGGCACATAATTCAAATAGCATGTAACAATTAATGCAGGAATTCAAGAATTAATATTTGACAAAGAATAGGAGAGAAATAATTATTATAATAATTAATATATGATTTAAAACAATTTATGATTTTTCAAGTAAGCAGGCAAACAACTAATTTCACGACGTATAGACACTCGTCACCTCGCCTATACGCCGTTCACATGCATTTCACATAACAAATAATTTAAGGGTTCTATTCCCTCAAGTCAAGGTTAACCACGACACTTATCTCGCTTTGCAAATTCCAATCAATTACTCAACCACGGCTTTTTCTTTTAAATTTATCTCCGAAAGCTTCAAATCTATTCACAAACAATTCAATATACTCAATATGAATCATAGGAATTAATTCCATATGAATTTACTAATTTTTCGGATAAAATCCGAAATTCATTAAAATATTCGGCAGTGGGACCCACGTCTCAAATCCCGAAAAAACTTACGAAATCCGAATACCCATTCCGAGACGAGTCCAACCATACAAAAATTATCCAATTCCGATGTCAAAGGGACCTTCAAATCTTAAATTTTCGTTTTTGGAAGATTTTATAAAAATCTGATTTTTCTTCCATAAATTTACGGATTCATGATATAAATGAGTATAAATCATGAAATATAATCAATATAGGATAAGGAACACATAACCCAATGTTTTTCCGTGAAAATCGCCCAAATATTACCTTATCCGAGCTCAAAAATGAAAAAGAGTTGAAAATGGGTCGAAACCCCATTTTCAAAACTTAAGTTCTGTTTCTGGGATTTTTACCCTTCGCGAACGCGGTCAGTGCCTCGCGTTCGCAAAGCACAAATTTGTGTTGTCCAATTTTTACTCTTCGCGAATGCGAGGGCTACTTTGCGAACGCGAAGCTTTCCTGGCTTGGCCTTCGCGAACGCGAAGGCAATTCTCCTGGACAGCCCTTTTCCCTTCGCGAACGTGAAGCTTCGCACCTCAAGCCTTCGCGAACGCGTTCTCTCTGTCGCGAACGCGAAGCACAAAATGTGCCAACCCCAATTTGCTCTTCGCGAACGCGAAGAAGGAAACCAGAAGCAGGTTTCTGCAGTTTCCTCAAGTCCCAAAATGATCCGTTAACCACCCGAAACCAACCCGAGCCCAAGGGGCTCCAAACCAAACATGCACCCAAGTCCTAAAATATCATACGAACTTGCTCGCACGATCAAATCGCCAAAATAACACCAAGAACTACGAATCGGACACCAATTCAAAGGAAATTTTTAAGAAAACTTTAAAACTTATATTTTTACAATCGGACGTCCGAATCACGTAAAATCAACTCTGATTCTCACCAAATTCGGTAGACAAGTCATAAATATTATAGTGGACCTATACCGGGCTCCGGAACCAATATACGGACCCGAGGTCAATAAATCCAACGTCAGTAATTTCTTAGAAATTATTGAGATGTCAAGCTTTTAATTTTTCATCAAAATTCCATAACTCGGGCTAGGGACCTCAGAATTCGATTCCGGGCATACGCCCAAGTCCCAAATCACGATACGGACCTACCGGAATTGTCAAAACACTGATCCGGGTCCGTTTGCTCCAAACTTTTACCAAAGTCAACTCAGTTGAGTTTTAAAGCTCTATTTCACCTTTTAATCCATTTTTCACATAAAAACTTTTCGGAAAATTATACGGACAGTGCATGCAAGTCGAGGAATGATAAATGGTACTTTTCAAGGTCTTAGAACATAGAATTACTTATTAAATTTAAAGATGACATTTTGGGTCATCACATTCTCCACCTCTAAAAACAAACGTTCGTCCACGAACGGAGTTAGAAAACAAAATACCTGAGCTGGAGAAAAGGTGTGGATATTTACTCCACATATCCGACTCGGACTCCTAGGTAGATGCCTCTACCGGCTGACCTCTCTAGTGCACCCGAACTGAAGGATAACTCTTAGACCTCAACTGTCGGACCTGCCGGGCTAGAATAGCCACCGGCTCCTCCTCGTAAGTCAAATCTTTGTCCAATTGGACTGAGCTGAAATCTAACACGGGACGGATCACCATGACATTTCCGGAGCATAGACACATGAAACACCGGATGAACCGCTGATAAACTAGGTGGTAATGCAAGCATGTAGGCTACTTCACCCACCCTTTCAAGAATTTCAAAGGGTCCGATATACCTAGGACTCAACTTGCCCTTATTTCTGAACCTCATTACACCTTTCATAGGTGAAACCCAGAGCAATATTCTTTCTCCAACCATGAATGCAATATCACGAACTTTACGGTCGGCATAACTCTTTTGCCTAGACTGAGCCGTGCGAAGTCGATCCTGAATAATCTTGACCTTATCCAAGGCATCCTGTACCAAATCGGTACCCAACAATCGAGCCTCTCCCAGTTCAAACCAACCAACTGGCGATCGGCATCGCCTTCCGTATAATGCCTCATATGGAGCCATTTGAATACTCGACTGGTAGCTATTATTATAAGTAAACTCTGCAAGTGGAAATAAATTATCCCAAGAACCTCCAAAGTCTATAACACAAGCACGGAGCATATCTTCCAATATTTGAATAGTGCACTCTGACTGTCCGTCTGTCTGTGGATGAAAAGTTGTACTCAACTCCACCCGCGTGCCTAACTCATGTTGTACAGCCCTCCAAAAATGTGAGATAAACTGCGTACCTTGATCTGAAATAATAGACACGGGCACACCGTGAAGGCGGACAATCTCACGAATATAAATTTCAGTTAACCTCTCTGAAGAATAGGTAGCTGCCACTGGAATGAAATGTGCTGACTTGGTCAACCTGTCCACAATGACCCAAACTGCGTCAAATTTTCTCTGAATCCGTGAGAGCCCAACAATAAAATCTATAGTGATACGCTCCCACTTCCACTCAGGAATTTCTAACTTCTGAAGCAAACCACCAGGTCTCTGATGCTCGTACTTAACTTGCTGACAATTCAGACACCGAGCTATATATGCCACTATATCCTTTTTCATTCTCCTCTACCAATAATGTTTCCGCAAATCTTGATACATTTTGGTGGTACCTGGATGAATAGAATACTTGGAACTGTGTGCTTCTTCAAGAATTAATTCACGAAGCCCATCCACATTAGGCACACAAATACGACTCTGCATTCACAGAACCCCATCTTCCCCTACAGCAACATGTTTGGCATCACCGTGCTGCACCGTGTCCTTAAGGACAAGTAAATGAGGATCATCATACTGCCTCTCTCTGATGCGCTCATATAAAGAAGACCGAGCGACTGTGCAAGCTAGAACTCGACTGGGTTCTGAAATATCTAACCTCACAAACTGATTAGCCAAAGTCTGAACATCTGCAGCTAATGGCCTCTCACCAACCGGAATATACGCAAGACTGCCCATACTCACATCCTTTCTACTCAAAGCATCGGCTACAACATTGGCCTCTCCGGGGTGATACAAAATGGTGATATCATAGTCTTTTAACAACTCCAACCATCTTCTCTGCCTCAAATTAAGATCTTTTTGTTTGAACAGATACTGAAGGCTACGATGATCAGTAAATACCTCACATGAGACACCGTAGATGTAATGCCTCCAAATCTTCAACGCATGAACAATGGCTGCCAATTCTAAGTCATGAACAGGATAATTCTTCTCGTGAACTTTCAACTTCCACGACGCATATGCAATTACCTTGTCATCTTGCATTAATACTGCACCAAGCCCAATGTGAGATGCGTCACAATATGTCGTATACGATCCTGAACCTGTGGTTAATACCAACACTGGCGCCATAGTCAAAGCGGTCTTGGGCTTCTGAAAGCTCAACTCACACTCGTTTGACCATCTAAATGGGACACTTTTCTGGGTCAATCTGGTTAATGGGCTTTCTATAGATGAAAACCCTTCCACGAACTGATGATAATAACCTGCTAAACCTAGGAAACTCCGGATCTCTGTAACTAAAGTAGGTCTAGGCCAATTTTGAACAGCCTCAATCTTCTTAGGACCCACCTTTATGCCTCCTGCCGATACAACATGCCCCAAAAAGGCAACTGAGTCTAACCAAAACTCACATTTTGAAAACTTGGCATATAACTGATTACTCTTCAAGGTGTGAAGCACACTTCGAAGATGCTGCTCATATTCCTCTCGACTGCTGGAGTAAATCAAGATATCATCAATGAATACAACCACAAAAGAATCCAAATAAGGCTTGAACACCCAATTCATCAAATCCATAAATGTTGTTGGGGCATTTGTCAACCCAAATGGCATCACTAAGAATTCATAATGCCCATACCGAGTTTGAAAAGCTATTTTAGGGACATCAGATGCCCTAATCTATAACTGATGGTAACCAGACCTCAAATCGATCTTCGAAAATACCTTGTCACCCTGAAGCTCATCAAATAAGTCATCAATTCTTGGCAGTGGATATTTGTTTTTGATAGTGGCCTTGTTCAATTGCCGATAATCTATACACATCCGCATAGAGCCATCTTTCTTCTTTACAAATAATACTTCTGCACCCCAGGGCGAGACACTGGGTCTAATGAATCCCTGATCAAGCAAGTCTTGTAACTGCTCTTTCAATTCTTTCAACTCTGGGGGGACATACGGTATGGTGAAATAGAAATAGGCTGAGTGCCCGGAGCCAAATCAATACAGAAGTCAATATATCTGTCGGGTGGCATCCCCGGCAAATCTATAGGAAATACTTCTGGAAATTCACAAACAACTGGTACTGAGTCCATAGAAGGAATATTCGCAATGGGATCGCGAATATAAGCCAAATAGGCTAGACACCCTTTCTCTACCATACGCCGAGCTTTTATATAAGAAATAACCCTGCTGGCAGAATGACCAGGAGTTCCTTTCCACTCTAACCGAGGTAACCCCGGAATAGCTAGGGTCACTGTCTTGGCATGACAATCCAATATAGCATAATAAGGGGACAGACAATCCATACCCAAGATGACATCAAAATCTACCATATCAAGAAGTAGAAGATCCACACTAGTCTCACGATTACCAATAGTAACCACACACGAATAATAGACATGATCTACTACAATAGAGTCTCACACCGGTATAGATACACATACAGAAGCACTCAGAGAATCACAAGGCATAACCAAATATGAAGCAAAATAGGAGGACACATAGGAATAAGCAGATCCTTGATCAAATAGAACTGAAGCATCTCTATGGCAAACTGGAATAATACCTGTGATCACAGCATCAGATGACTCGGCCTCAGGCCTAGCTGGAAAAGCATAAAATCGGGGCTGGGCCCCACCACTCTGAACTGCGTCCCTGGGACAGCCTCTAATTGGCTGGCCTCCACCTCTAACGGTCTGACCTCTACCTTTAATGGCCTAACCTCCACCTCTAATGGCCTGACCTCTACCTCTAGCTGCCTGACCCCTACCTCTAGCTGGCTGAGCAAGCGGTGAAGCAATCGGTGCCGGTATGATGGCACAAGAATCTTGCCGAGATCTGTTACTCGCCAATCTAGGGCAATATCTCCTGATGTGACCAATGGTTCCACACTCATAACACCCATCTTGATGTTGTGGCTGCTGAAGCTGACCCAAATGGGCCGGATAACCATTGTAGTAACTCCAGAGTGGTTATGCACTGATAGGAGCTGAATGTGCACTGAATATTGGCTGCCCAAAGTAAGGCATAATAGGACCGTGACTCCCTGAAGCACTGAGAGATACATGAAGTGCTGAATGAAATGGTCTGGGAGGATGACCCCTACCAAAATTACCTCTGCGTCCAGACGAGGAACCACTGAAACCACCGAACTGACGAGGCCTCTTATCGGACCTCTGCCCTCTCTCCTGTGAAAGAACCATCTCGATCCTCCTTGCGACATTAGCAGCCGCCTGAAAAGAAATATCACTTCCGGTCTCCTTGGCCATCTGAAGTCTGATAGGGTGAGTGAGTCCCTCAATAAACCTCCTCACTCTCTCTCCCTCCGTAGGTAGTAAAAGGAGAGCATGACGGTCCAAATCCACAAAACGGGACTCATACTGAGTAACAGTCATACTGCCCTGCTGTAGACGCTCAAACTGCTTGCGAAATTCCTCTCTCAGTGTGATAGGGAGTAACTTTTCCAGAAATAGCTGAGAGAACTGCTCCCATGTAAGTGCAGGCGATCCGACTGGTCGGGTCAATATATAATCTCTCCACCGCCTCTTGGAAAAACCAGTCATCTGAAATACAGAAAAATCAACCCCATTGGTCTCAACTATACCCATGTTCCGCAGCACCTCATGACTGCGTTCAAGATAATCCTGTGGGTCCTCAGAAGGTGTACCACTGAAATGAACTGGAAAGAGCTTGGTAAACTTATCCAGTCTCAATAAGGCTTCAAAAGACATGGCGGGCCTATCACTGGTCTGTGCCATAACAATTGGCTGAACTACCCCAACTTGCGGGGCTACTAGAGCTTGATTCTGGGGAACATCTGCTCCGGAGCGGGAGTAGTGGGAGTTTGTGCTCCTCCCCCGACCTGTGAGACGCCTGGTGCCACTGTAAATGTACCATTCTAGGCCACGCCCTCCATAAGACTGAAGTAATGGAGTGGCTATGAATCCTTCCGGGACCTGAACTGGTCCAACTGGTACATTCTGAACTGGAACCTCCTCCTGAAGGTCCACCTAAGGTTCTTCAATAGGTGCAGTTGCTCGAGCTCTGGACTGAGCTCTACCTCGGCCTCTAACACGAGCTCGGCCTCAACCTCTACCCCTGGCCATAGTTGCCACCGGAGGTTCTGGTCCCTGACCATCGGTAGAGATATTACGTGTTCTCACCATCTGCGAGAGAATAAGAGTAGAATAGTTCAATCATCGATGATAGAATAAAATCGCACGACAGAATAAGAAAGAAGTGATATTGTTCCTAAACTTCATAGCCTCTGAGAGATAAGTACAGACGTCTCCGTACCGATCCTTCAGACTCTACTAAGCTTCCTCGTGACTCGTGAGACCTATGTAACCTAGTGCTCTGATACCAACTGTCATGACCCGAAATTCCCACCTTCGGACTGTGATGGCGCCTAACATTTCACTTGCTAGGCAAGCCAAAGTTAGAATAATATTATCCATTTTTAAAACAATTTTTAAATTTATTATAATAAAGAACAATTGCGGAAGTAAAGTCTGAAATATAGTGAATAATCCATAAAAACAACGGTGTCTAAATACCATCCCAGAATTGGTGTCACAAGTGCACGAGCTTCTAGAATAATACAAATAAAGGTCTGAATAAAATAAAGTTGTCTGAAAATAAACACACAGCTAAAGTAAAATAGACGGGGTCTTCAGAACTACGGACGTCATGCAGTTATACCTCAAGTCTCCTCTGAGTAGCCTGTGATCCGAGCAAGTCTATGGCACGCCGCTGGGACCAACTCCGAAATCTGCACAAGAAGTGCAGAGTGTAGTATCAGTACAACCGACCCCATGTACTGGTAAGTGCTGAGCCTAACCTCAACGAAGTAGTGACGAGGCTAAGGCGGGTCACTTACATTAACCTGTATGCAATATTAGTAATAACAACAAATAATAGAAATAAATCAGGTAACTCATTTATAATAATTGAAGCCAACTCAGCAGTCATAACCAATTATCATTTCCATCAATTTCCGTTGCAGCGTGCAACCCGCTCTCACAATATATTCACATTCAATTCTGTTATACATTTATTTCAATCAAGTATATATTGACTTTTTAATAAGTCTGTTGCGGCGTGCAATTCGATCCCCTAATAAATCTGTTACGGCGTGCAACCCGATCCTCCAATATGGACTTTTTAATAAGTCTGTTGCGGCATGCAACCCGATTCTCCAATATGAACTTTTTAATAAGTCTGTTGCGGCGTGCAACCCAATCCTCCAATATATCCATTTCAATCAATTCTTATAGAAGACATTTCCCCAATAAATGCAATAATTAATATAAAATTATAAGACAACAAGCATACAATAATTATGATTTTATTATGAAACAAACAATGACAAATAGCAAATTATTATGGAAATCAGGGAGAAAATAGGCAGTTTAATATTTAATATGTTAAATGACAAATAACAATTAAAACACATAATTCAAATAGCATGTAACAATTAATGCAGGAATTCAAGAATTAGTATTTGACAAAGAATAGGAGAGAAATAATTATTATAATAATTAATTTATGATTTAAAACAATTAATGGTTTTTCAAGTAAGCAGGCAAACAATTAATTTCACGACGTATAGACACTCGTCACCTCGTCTATGCGTCGTTCACATGCATTTCACATAACAAATAATTTAAGAGTTCTATTCCCTCAAGTCAAGGTTAACCACGACACTTACCTCGATTTGTAAATTCCAATAAATTACTCAACCACAGCTTTTCCTTTTAAATTTGTCTCTAAAAGCTTCAAATCTATTCACAAATAATTCAATATACTCAATACGAATCATAGGAATTAATTCCATATGAATTTACTAATTTTCGGGATAAAATCCGAAATTCGTTAAAATATTCGGCTGTGGGACCCACATCTCAAATCTCGAAAAAACTTACGAAATCCGAACACACATTCCGAGACGAGTCCAACCATACAAAAATTACCCAATTTCGATGTCAAGGGACCTTCAAATCTTAAATTTTTATTTTTGGAAGATTTTATAAAAATCTAATTTTTCTTCCATAAATTCACGGATTCATGATATAAATGAGTATGAAATCATGAAATATAATCAATATAGGATAAGGAATACTTACCCCAATATTTTTTCGTGAAAATCACCCAAATATTGCCTTACCCGAGCTCAAAAATAGAAAAGAGTTGAAAATGGGTCGAAACCCCATTTCCAGAACATAAGTTCTGTTTCTGGGATTTTTACCCTTCGCGAACGCGGTCAGTGCCTCGCGTTCGCGAAGCACAAATTTGTGCTGCCCAATTTTTACTCTTCACGAACGTGAAGCTTTCCTGGCTTGGCCTTCGCGAACGCGAGATGGCCTTCGCGAACGCGAGATGGCCTTCGCGAACGCGAAGGCAATTGTCCTGGCCAGCCCCTTTCCCTTCACGAACGCGAGGCTTCGATCGCGAACGCGAAGCTTCATACCTCAAGCCTTCGCGAATGCGTTCTCTCTGACGCAAACGCGAAGCACAAAATGTGCCAGCCCTAATTTGCTCTTCGCGAACGCGAAGAAGGAAACCAAAAGCAGGTTTCTGCGTTTCCTCAAGTCCAAAATTGATCCGTTAACCACCCGAAACCAACCCGGGCCCTTGGGGCTTCAAACCAAACATGCACCCAAGTCCTAAAATATCATACGAACTTGCTCGCGTGATTAAATCGCTAAAATAACACCAAGAACTACGAATCGGACACCAATTCAAAGGAAATTTTCAAAGAAACTTTAAAACTTATATTTTTACAACCGGACGTCTGAATCACGTCAAATCAACTCTGATTCTCACCAAATTTGGCAGACAAGTCATAAATATTATAGTGGACCTATACCGGGCTCCGGAACCAAAATACGGACCCGAGGTCAAAAAATCCAACACCAGTAAGTTCTTAAAAATCATTAAGATTTCAAGCTTTTAATTTTTCATCAAAATTTCATAACTCGGGCTAGGGACCTCGGAATTCGATTCCGGGCGTACGCCCAAGTCCCAAATCACGATACGAACCTATCGAAATTGTCAAAATACTGATCCGGGTTTACTCAAAATGTTGACCAAAGTCAACTCAGTTGAGTTTTAAAGCTCTATTTCACCTTTTAATTCATTTTTCACATAAAAACTTTCCGAAAAATTGTACGGACAGCGCACGCAAGTCATGGAATAATAAATGGTACTTTTAGAGGTCTTAGAACATAGAATTACTTATTAAATTTAAAGATGACATTTTGGGTCATCACACTAGTGCAAATGCTTCTACAGAAAGCTAAAAGGTGCAAATCAAAAGCCCTACTACCACTACTAGAAATTCGCTAAAAACCGACCAAAAAAATCAACCAACGTTGGTCGGTTATGGCCAATTACCGACCAAAACGCGATCATTATGGTGTGGACGGTGTTTTGATAGTCGGAATGGCTTACCGACCAAAGTTGGTCGGAAATTACCGACCAACTTTGGTCGGTAGCTTAAAATGACCATCTGACAAGTTTAATTACTTACCGACCAACTTTGGTCGGAAATATATTTTATTAATTTAATTTTACCGACCAAAGTTAGTCGGTTTAACTAAATTATGTTTTTTTATTAATTATTAAAATTAAAAAACACCGACCAACTTTGGTCGGTAATTGAAAATATATATTTTTTTTAAATAATTAAAATTAAACATTACCGACCAACTATGGTTGGTAATCTCAACAGTGCAGGCAAAATACCGACCAAAGTTGGTCGGTAATGTTGAATTCTGGGAATTCAATGTTCATTAACCGACCAACTTTGGTCGGTATTTTGGAATAATTTATTTTTTAAAAAAAAAACCGACCAACTTTGGTCGGTTTTTCTGGGTTTAATTTTGGCATAAAATGCCTATTTTGACAGCTACACCACCTGCCAGCATACCAATACACCTAATAACAACAACAACACAACAACAACAATAACAACACAACAACAACAACAACAATAACAACAATAACAACAACAACAACAACAACAACAACAACAACAACAACAACAACAACAACAACAACAACAACAACAACAACAACAACAACAACAACAACAACAACAACAACAACAACAACAACAACAACAACAACAACAACAACAACAACAACAACAACCAAAACATTCAATAAATACTTTAAAACTAACAAATTAAAGTTCAATTGAACATAAAAATCCAAAACCAAGTTAAAACTAATTACAACTAGTTCAAAACTGGTTCTATTTGTCTAGTTCAAAGTATATAAAAGTCAAGGGGTGTTTTCTACAACATCATCATCACCGTCTGATGAAATTTCATTTACAAGATGATATAGAGAACGGTCTTGTGGAGGACGGGAAGCACGATCACGGGGAGGACGGGAGGAACGATCACGAGCAGGACGGGAGGAACGATCACGTGGAGGTCGACCCTCTGGAGATGACTTACGAGATCGGGACAACGAAAAAGCTCCACTAGATAGGAGAGTTCTGATCTGAGCTTGCATGCCAAGGAATTGAGCATCTCTAAGCCTTTCTCTTTCCTTGGCCGCTTCTAGCTCTGATGTGAGCTTTGTCACTGTCTCCCGCATAGCGGAAAGGCTCTCCCTATTAAGTTGCTCGCCTTGTGAGGAAGTCCCTATTCCTCGCATTCCACACTTATAGCGATGGAAGTTTTTAGTAGGAAGCCCGTATACCTTCCCCCATTTTGGACCGCCAACAGACTCCAACCATATTCTTTCAGCATCCTCGTCCGAAGGTTAGATTGGCTCACCCGATTCACTAGCTGGATGACTACGGATGAATTCCTCCACGTTACTTTGGTAGTGACCCTATATTATTTTAAATTAAATCAGTATTTTAAAATTTTTATAAAAGTAAATTATAATACTTAAAAAAAATTGAAAGCTTACATATGCAGTCGAGGCCCGGTCCTCGACCCACCTATCTTAATCCCCCTCTTTCTTCTTCTTCACAATATGTGTCTCCTTGAATAACTCATCATGACTCAATGGACGTCCATACTTCTTTTTCTGAAAATAAATTAATTTAATTAGTTTATAAACAGAATAGATATACTTAGAAAAGTAAAATAATTTAAGCAATTACGTACCAATCTTCTTTTTATTGTCCCTAGGCTGATCGCACCTCCAGTGTGCAAGGAGCCTCCCTTCTCGGATGCGCGAGCTTTCTTTCCTTTTTTGCTCCTCTCTAAGAACTCTGCGGTAAGCCATTGCCTTTGCAAATCATTCCACAAATTCTCAAGTAACCAGCCAGGCCTCTTGTTCTTCTTTCTAGCATCCGAGAAAGCATCCGCCAATCTCTTGCGAGCTTTATGATGAAAATTTGTAGCCACTTCCGCGCTATAGCGGTCTTCCCATACACACTTGCTCTGTATTTCAAAAGTTAAATATTAGATGGAAACATCATAAATATAAATTATTAAACTGTTTAAAAGAACATTTATACCTTAAATTGATTGAAAATTTGCTCCTTCAGTGAGAATGGGCAATCAGTCCAAGTCGCATAAGGGCCATCATAAAGCTTTCTGATGGCATTGGTGATTATCCTCGTAGTCTTATTACCCGGCCTGAACCTGCAATTTAATAATAAAAACACAGTAATATCTTAGTAAAAATGTTACAAATCAATAGACGCAAAAATAATGAATAACACTTACCCATCACCCTCAGGAACTATGATGATCCTGCCATATCGATCATAATGTACTACCTCATCATCACCATCTGAAGCATGTGTATCAGAGGCATGTGAAGACGGTGTAGGCGGGTCAGAGCTACTGCCTCGCAGGCGAAGGCCTGCAATAGATGGAGTCGATGATGAAGATGGTTACGATCCCTGTGACTGCGACATAGCTGGATGCGACCCAAGTGGATGTGATACCGATGGCTGTGACCCGAGTGGTTGTGACCCGAGTGGCTGTGACATGGATGGATGCGATCCATGTGGCTGTGATATGTAGGGATGTGATGCAGATGGCTGTGAGGCAGCTGGACTGTATGTCAGACGTATAGTCCTATGGCCCTGTGATGGAAGACTGGGTGTCTGAATGAAGGTGTACGGCTCGTGATGCTGTGGTAGCTCAGTATAGCCGTGTGGTGGAGGATAAGACATAGGCATCTCTGAAAAGGGTGGACAAGAGGGAGTATTATTTTCTACCCTCCTCTTTCCCTTCCTACCCTTTTCTCGACCCCGAGAACTAGTAAGGTCATTGTTACCTTGACCCTTGCCTGCCATCTGCATAATATAATACACATTTAGATTGAAACATATAAGAAACTAGCTATAAAACGAGAGTGCTTTAAAAAACCAACTTTTTAATCCTCATCGACGTATTGTTCCTCGTCCGAGAATTCTTCGTCCTCACTTGTTTGAGCTTCATCAGTTGATTCTTCGTCCTCATTTTCTATAATTGTTACTTCATTTATATCAACTTCTTCCAATATGCGTTCAGGATGTTCCAAATCATTTTCTAACTGATCGTCCACTATTTGGTGAACATTGGAGATATCGTTTTGATATGCAACATCTAACACATTCTCGACTTCCACCCTACCTACAGGCTTAGTTTTTATTATAACCCACCAATCGGACTTATTCCGCCGCAATGGATAAGGAGCATAATACACTTGCCTCACGTTATGTGCAATTATGAAAGGATCATAGCGATCATACTCCCTCGTATGATTAACCTCAATTATGTTGTATTGGTTGTGTACTTTTGTACCTCTTGTTGGATTTGGGTCAAACCACTTGCATCTAAAGAGTATCAATTTCTTATATGGCCAACCTGTATATTCTAGTTGTAATATTTCTTTGACCACACCATAATAATCAATATCTCCAACTTGGTTGCCATCACCACCTTGAACCCACACCCCGCTGTTGTTGCTATTTTTATTTTTAGAGCAATCCTCTGTATGAAACTTATAACCATTCACTACGTACTTAGACATTGTTGTGACCTGAAGCCCAGGTCCCCAAGATATATCTTTCAAAAATTGATTTACACTATTATTTGGATTATTTACCTACATAGAGTTAAAAAAATTCATAAGTTAGCACAACTTATGAATCAATTTTTATACATTCACTACATATATATATATATATATATATATATACACACACACACACACATACACACACACACACACACTTACAAACTGTTTGAACCACGTGTCAAATCTCGTATATACAGCATCATAGCCAAATTGACCCACAAAGTGACTGTGACATATCAAATATTTTTAGTAGTTGCATCAATATGTAGTCACAGTAAATTTTACATTTTGATAACTAATAAATCAATACTTACTTGAGAAATGATACAACTTCGGGACAATTTAGTAACACATGAAGTGTAGCTGACTTGTACTCCATATCACTCAAACTTCTCTTTCTAACATCCTTAGAACATCGGCCTGGTTGATTGAATATGGACATTGGTAGATATAATGGATCATTCACACATTCGACCGTGTGCCTATTGGGCCTATTCCTAGAACATGGCACGTTACTCTCAAAATAATAAGAACAAAAATGTGCAGTTTCCTTTGCAAGATAGGCTTCGCATATAGATCCTTCAATCTTATTCCTCTGCTTAACAAATTGTTTGCATTTGCCAATTGTCCTACATAATCTCATGTTAGCTAAGAACATTCAAATAAAATAGAATATTACATCAAACTTATAATATTACCTCTCAAAGGGATACATCCATCTGCATTGAACAGGCCCTCCAAGTCGTGCCTCGTGTACAAGGTGTATTGGAAGGTGTTCCATCACATCAAAGAAACCACATGGGAATATTTTTTCCATCTTACTAGAAATTACACGGATGTTCTGGTCCATCCGAAGTAGGTTTTCTTCCCTTAATGTGGTAGAACACAAGTCTTTGAAAAACAAACTAATCTCTGTGATGGGTTTCCAGATTCTTTCAGGCAAACCACAAAATGCAATAGGCACTAAGGTCTCCATGAAAACATGGCAGTCATGACTTTTTAAATGGCTCAACTTCCATACCTCCATATCTACTTTTTTTCCAAGATTCGACGCATAACCCTCAGGCATCTTCAATTTCGTAACCCAATCACAAATTTGTCGTCTTTCGTCCAAAGTGAATGTGTAACTTGCTTTGAGCTTGAACACCTTACCATTGTTTGTTGTCTGCAAGTATAATTCAGGCCGCCTGCAATATTCTTGTAAGTCCATTCTAGCCTTCGGGTTATCTTTTGTCTTACCTTTAACATCCATCACTGTGTGAACAAATTATCAAAATAATTCTTCTCAATATGCATGACATCAAGGTTGTGTCGGAGAAGATTATCCTTCCAATAAGGCAACTCCCAAAATATACTCTGTTTCGTCCAATTATGATTAACACCATATCTGGGGAATCTATAAGATGGAGCCTCAGTAACTTTACTGAAGTTCTGGACCCTCTCCCAAATTTCCTCACCTGAAAGTATCGGAGATGGAGAATCATATTCCACTTTATTCTTTTGAATGCATTTTCATCCTTCTAAACTCATGATCATCAGGCAAGAATTGATGGTGACAATCAAACCATGATTGCTTTCGTCCATGTTTCAAAGTGAACGCTTTACTATTTTCCATGCAGTAAGGACAAGCTAGCTTCCCAGCAGTCATCCACCCAGACGACATACCATACGCAGGAAAATCATTAATAGTCCACATTAAATTAGCATGCAAATTAAAATTCTGCTTTGTTGATATGTCATATGTTTCAACACCATCATACCACAATTGTTTTAGCTCATCAATCAAAGGTTGCAAATATACATCAATCAAACTTTTCGGATTATGTGGATCAGGGATAATACAATTTAAGAATATATATGGACTAGTCATACATAACTCAGGTGGTAGATTATAAGGTGTAAGAAAGACAGGCCAACATGAATATGGTGTCGCAGATATAGAAAAAGGCGTGAAGCCATCTGCACACAGACCTAACCGAATGTTCCTTGGCTCACTAGCAAAATCTGGATATGTCCTATCAAAGTGCTTCCAAGCTTCTCCATCTGAAGGATGACACATAACACCAGGTGGTCTTCTATTTTCAAAGTGCCATCTCATATGAGGAGCAGAACTCATCGACGCATATAACCTCTTTAACCTAGGTATAAGAGGTAAATAATGCATCGCCTTGATAGCGACCATATTCCCGCTGGAAAGCCTCTTGAAACGAGGCTTTTCGCAAAATTTACAACTGTCTAAAGTTGCATCATCTTTATAATATAACATGCAATCATCTTCACAACAATCAATTCTCATTGACGAAAGTCCTAACTTAGAAACCAATCTCTTTGCCTTATAGAAATCACCACTTAAGTTGATATTAGGGTCAACTAGTTCACTCATAAGGTCAATAAAAGAGTCCATGGCTTCTTGAGAAATATTTCAATTAGATTTGATACTTAGTAATCTAACTGCAATAGACAGCTCAGAGTGCGGACTTCCTTCACGTAGTGGACGACTAGCTTCCTCTAACTGTTCATAAAAATATTTTGCGTCATCATTAGGAGTTTGTTCAACATTTTCATTGGGCTCACCCCCGAAGTGCATCCCAAAAGCATCCGCAACCATATCCCTGAATTCTAGAATCAAGATTTGTATTCTCCACCGACCTACTACTTTCACCAACAACCATGTTATGAAATATCCCACGGCTACCATCGATCTCTCCATGATTAGTCCACACAAAGTAATTCTCTATAAACCCCTTCCTATAAAGATGAAGCTTAACTTCCTCCGATTTTTTAAACTTCATACAATCGCACCTGACACAAGGGCACCTAATTACTCCTTCACTTTGGTATGGTGGAAGTGACATTGCATGTCTAATAAAGTCATCAACCCCTTCTACAAAATCCTCCCGCAATCCCCGCCGATTAGGATAATTTCTATTGTACATCCAAGTACGATGTTCCATCTATACAAATAAAACAAGAATAAATTAATTTATTCTACAATTATAAATTAATTATATCTTTTTTAGTTAATTCAAGATAATTATTTTTTCCTAATTACACCAATTTATATCCTAAAAGTTCAATTCATATCCAAAAGGTCCAATTCATATCTTAAAAGTTCAATTCATATCCTAAAAGTTCAATTCACAAGAACAAATCCTAAAAACTAAAATTTCAATTCATATCCTACGAGTTTAAACATAAACTAACTAAACTAAAGAAATTCAACCCATACCCTAAAAGTTCGATTCACAAGAACAAATTAATTTATTCTACAATTATAAATTAATTATATCTTTTTTAGTTAATTCAAGATAATTATTTTTTCCTAATTACACCAATTTATATCCTAAAAGTTTAATTCATATCCAAAAGGTCCAATTCATATCTTAAAAGTTCAATTCATATCCTAAAAGTTCAATTCACAAGAACAAATCCTAAAAACTAAAATTTTAATTCATATCCTACGAGTTTAAACATAAACTAACTAAACTAAAGAAATTCAACCCATACCCTAAAAGTTCGATTCACAAGAACAAATTAATTTATTCTACAATTATAAATTAATTATATCTTTTTTAGTTAATTCAAGATAATTATTTTTTCCTAATTACACCAATTTATATCCTAAAAGTTCAATTCATATCCAAAAGGTCCAATTCATATCTTAAAAGTTCAATTCATATCCTAAAAGTTCAATTCACAAGAACAAATCCTAAAAACTAAAATTTCAATTCATATCCTACGAGTTTAAACATAAACTAACTAAACTAAAGAAATTCAACCCATACCCTAAACTAAACTAATTCATAACTAATTGACTAATTAACAAAACTAATTAGTTAATAAAACTAATTAACAAAACTAATTAAAACAAGACCTAAACCCTAATCCTCAATAAAATGCAATGTTCAAATAATTGAAACACTAATCAATTGAAACTAATTCATAACTAATTAACAAAACCTAGAAATAATAAATAAATGGGTTGTAATTCAAACATAGAATTTTTAGGAGATGGAGAAGGAGAGGGGCGGCAGTGGCAGTGGCAGCGGCGACGGCGAGGGCTGGGCGGTGGCAACGCGGGGTGGGGAATGAGATTTATGTGAGGGAAATAGAGAAGAAGAGTGGAAGGTTTTGAGTGAGGAAAATAGAGAAGAGAAGGAAAAATTTCAGAGAAATGAGGGTTTCCCCCGTTTTTCAATTCTCTGATTTCAAAATTACCGACCAAAGTTGGTCGGTAATTTTGGTCGGTACATTAAGTGTTGACCGTTTGACCAAAAATCGACCAACTTTGGTCGGTTTTTTTATAAAAAAAAAATTAAATTCTTTTTTTGTGTATTTTTTTTCTTAAAATATTATAAACTATAAAAAAAATATTATAAACTACAAGCATTTATTTTATTTAACTATGCAATTATTATAAATAATTATAAACTATAAGCATAATCTTTATAAATAATTATATTAACTATTTAATTTTAATAAATTATAATAGCATCTATCTAAGTAAATTTTCTAAGTTATAATTAAGTATGTGAGTAATTTCTCACACACACACATACACTATATTGTAATTGATGCTAATAACTTCTTTTTTCATTCGTTCATCACTAATAATGCATGACATAGATTAATCGATATATAGGTCGAGACGTTTTGATGAATCATCGATTAATATTCATCGATACATCTAAGTAAGTTATAAGTTGATGAATCAATTTACAAATAGATATATTTGATGATAAAGTATATATACTAATTAGTATCTTCTCAAGTCTATCCCTAAAAAAACCCGATCATGTGGTCCTAGCGCTTCGTGTTCTTATATATATATATACACACACAAACACACTTCACTGTAATACTTTAACTATATATATAGCTTGTTATAGTATATGTTAGTGTGTATATATATAGCTTGTTAAAGTTTGACCATGTTTGACCTATTAATTTAACTCGTTTACTTAATACTAATAGCTTCTTTCATTTATTTAATTTGTGATCCATATATATATATATATGTCAAAGATATATATATATATATATATATATATATATATATATATATATGTCAAAGATGTTTAGTATTAATTCTTTTATTTTTCATTCATTCATCACTAATAATGCATGGCATAGCTAGATTAATCGATATAAGTCGAGACGTTTTGTTTTTACTATTAGTAGATATAGGTCAAACGTTTTATTTTTAATATTCATCGATGCATCTAAGTAAGTTATAAGTCGATGAATCAATTTACAAATAGCATGTTATATATAGTATATGTTAGTGTATTCATTATTTGTATTATAAAAGTGTTAACGAATTACATTTATATTATTTAGATAGTAAATATAAAAGTAATTCGAAAGTTTGATCAATGTTGACGTAATAACCGACCAACTTTGATCGGTTATTTTGCAGAAAATAACAATTACCGACCAAAGTTGGTCGGTAAATGCTTCCCCTACATTAACCGACCAACGTTGGTCGGTAATTTTAAATATAAATTCTTAAATATTATAAAACATTTTAAATAATAAAATAATTATTAAAATTTAAAAAATTGGATCCAGATTACCGACCAACGTTGGTCGGTAATCCAAAATTTTCTTGTCTGACCAGCTGGGTCAATTCGTTGACCAATTTACCGACCAACGTTAGTCGGTATTTAGTTTTAAAAAAATATAAAAAAAAATTTCCCCCAGTTTCCGTCCAACCTGGACGGTTTTTGGTCGCTTTTTTTGACCGACCAACTTTGGTCGGAAATAGTTGGTCGGTTTTTAGCAGATTTTTAGTAGTGTACAATTGAACTAGAATAAAAGACAAACACTTAGAACTAGTTCTTCTATCTGGTTCATGTAGCTCCAGGTTCGCACACTTGAAACACACAGGAAGTGCTTGCAAAATGCTTTGTTATTTTGCTCTCAATTCCTGCTTAACTTCAGCGTTTGTATGTCACCTGTAAAAGAGAACATCCTGAAATATATAGAGTTAGTAGGATTAGGATTAACTAGAGTTTTGATGCTATACTCTTCCTTTGTGGAAGAGTTCTAGTTAACGTCAATCCCTAACTCTTCCCTTATCTATGATAAATTTCTCTTCAAGTAAGGAGTCCTGCTCCTTATCAATTATGCAGCCTTTTCGTTCAGAGAATATCAGATATAACCACTTATGCTTATCCCCTTCACGTGCATGCCTTGTGCTTGAATCTGCCTGTGTCTTGTGTACACTGTCCATGGACCTGATTTATACATGTGTTTCTTTGTCAATCATTAAAACAAAAACCTACTCATGCCAATATTAATATTACGAGGTAGATAACATATATGTTGTTCTCTGTCTATTTCTAGTTTATTGTTTCTACGTTCCTTACCTTTCTTGGTCTTCATTTATGAATATTTAGTTTCCGGTGCGTAGAGTTTTTGACTGATTTAATCCACTAGGGTAATTTGGTTGATGGTATATGAATACTTAAATCATAGAGTAAAATCTCGTGTAACCTAGTACAATGTATGTTTGGTCGCATAATTAGACAAATAATATCTGCATAAATAATCCATAAAATAATCATGTATAACAATGTCTTAATTTTTTATTAATCACGATATAAACAATTATGTTTTATAATTAATCATCGCATAATAACATGTAAACCGAACGACCCCTTAACATATACTTTATGGAGAATTTGTGAATTTCAATGATTTTGAAGTACGGAAAAGATTTTTACACAAGTCTTCTTTGAGCTTAAACTGAATTGTCGCTGATCAAAGTATTCTGTTTACCCAAAAGGATATCAAAAGACATTAAGAGTTACCGAATTTGAGTTTGTTATTTAAAAGACACCAAAGATGCATTCTGAGAAATCAAAAGCAAAGGCTGAGAAATTATTCATATCCACCATTTATTTATTACTCTTACAATAAAATTTTAAGTCATTACATAATATCATATCGTGAGCACATATTACGTTTGTCACATTTATCATATTATGAATACATATTACGATTGTCACGTTTATCAAATTGTGAGTACATATTACGATCATCATGTTTATCATATTGTGAGTGCATATTACGGTCATCAGGTTTATCGTATTGTGAGTACATGTTACGACTATCATATTTATCATATTGTAAGTGTATGTTATGGTTGTCATATTTATCATATTGTGAGTTCATGTTATGGTCGTCACGTTTATCATATTGTGAGTGCATATTGCGGTCGTCCCATTGGCAGCCTGAAGGTAAGCCTGCAGTAGGTAGTGCAAGTCTTGCCCTTATCGCTCGAACTTCCTCGACACTAGTTTGAAATACCCTAGCCACAACTTCTTCTGGAATTTGAGGTCTGCTCGCAAACATGGAAATTGCAATAAGCTGAACACCAGGATTTTGGCTGTTAAAGGCCACAATAATAGTTGCGTTACCTCTGCCAATATTAAACTGGAAATGGATGAGCCCTCTTGGGAAAAACAAAGACTTCTCCCTTTGTGATCAACTTGTTAACAAAAACATTGTCCGTAGTGATAAATCCAGCAACTAACGCACCCTCTTTTACGAATATAATTTCAGTGGCTCGAGGGTGAGTATATGGGGGGTCTAAACCATCACGATCAAAGTCTACTCGAGCCATTGATACACCCTGTGTGTTAAGGCCGGGCATGTTAAAAACGTCGGCTACACCGATTCGAGTGCCAAAAATATTGGGTACTCCTAGCTGTGCAATTCCCATTGATGCGAAATCTTCTGGTGTGAATGTAAAGTTCCTTTTGCACGGAAATCCGTTCACCGTTATACTGTTTCACGTGTATATTAGAAAAGGTTATAGGTGTAATTAAATATGAATAATCAGCATTATGATATAAATAAAAGATTTAATATAGAAGACTTTAACTCATGCATCCATAAAGGTGAGATTTTATTCTATTATTTGCCTTTTCTAATTAATGTTAGATTTATGGTCAAAGTTTGAAGATATATTTTGCTTAAATCATGATATAAAAAAGTAAATATTATAATTATAAGTTCGTTCTTTTTACACAGATTGAAGAAGATGGAAATTGATTAAAGATTGTTCATTAGACAAGTGATGCTACACTTCATATGAGGAAGCAATATATATATTTGCCTTTTTTAATGTACGACTAGACTTTTTATGTTTCACTTTACTTTCTCAATGATATGTTCCCAAATATTATTATCTAGAATATTTGTAGATGTAATTAGTTATAATATATATTTTTTATGAATTTATCTTCTCTCTCTATAGGTAGCCAATCATATTGCTATGTATTCATTCATCACGATTTGGTTACATCTAGTGACAAATAATTTGTCCCGAAATAGCTTCTTATTAACAACATGATTATATTTGTAACTACAAGTTAACGTAATTTGATGACAATTGAAATTGTCCCTAATTAATACACATACAGTAAAAAATTAGTTGTCACTAATAGCACAATTTTTAGTGACATAAAAATAGTTTCAGGTACGAACTTTTGCCTTTTTCAGACAAAAAAATAGGTCACTAAATTATACTATATTTAGAGACAAAAATTCCTTTGTACTTAAAACAGTCTCTTTTAGTGACGTAATCACATTCTTTTAACTACAAATTATATTTAGCCTGAGAGACAATTGGCGTCGTCACTAATTAAAATTATAGTTAGTGACGAATTAGATTCGTTGGTATTAAAGGGCCTTTTAGCGACGACTTGATACCTTTAACCACAATGTTTTTACATTTTTCAAGACTATGTTCGTCACAAATACTAGGCATTTGGGAACGAAAAAGAATTTCGTCCCTAATATAACTTGATTTAGCGACGAATCACAAAATTGTCTTTGTATACTTTTAGTGACGGTGTTTTCGAGACGAAAGATTGACGAATTATTTTTTGTCACAAAAGATTATTTGTGACGAAATATGACTTTTAAGTGACAAAATAATTTGTCATTGATAAACAAATTTGTTGTAGTGTATGTTAAAAAAGCTTATAGGAGTAATTAAATATGAATAATCAACAGTACGATATAAATAAAAGATTTAATATAGAATACTATAAGTTGTCCATAAAAAGTGAGATTAGTAAACTAGAAAATAAATGTAAGTTTTTACCTAGCTACTACAACAGATAAATATAGAATGGTTCTGTAAAAATATTTTACGTTATAGATGTGGCGAAACAAGTGTTTAGAAATGATATAAGTGCTCTGAGATAACATATACATATACACGTGTGTGGTTGGGGGAGTTGGGGTTGAATGTTAAATTGCTCCAAAGATATTTTCAACTAGACTTTTTTGCTTACGTTTATCATGTTTACATAAGAGATTCTTGAGAGACGATGAGGAAGTTGTATAGTTGGGAGAAAGAACAGTGAAAGCAATGAGAAAAGAGATCGACATTTTCTATCACTGAAAAACATACTAACTATTTATAAGTTAACCATGGAGGAAATGAGCAGTTGGTTATTGAAAAAAGAAAAGAAAAAAATTCTAACTTGAGTTCAGATCTGCGACACAAATATCTTGGAGGGGATCTGGATCAGCAGCAGAAGCACTGTTAAAAGTTATAGTTAAAATGGTGATAACTAAAAGGATCATGTTGTTTTTGGTGGAAGAAACCATGGAGATCTAAAGTAAGAATTGAAGTTATAGTACGTAGAAAATTAAGGAGAGAAAATGGTAGCTTTATTTATAGGAGTCTCTTTTGTTTGCATGAGATCATGATAGATCAATTCCAGGGGTCCACATGTAATCCAAGTTATTCAATTAATCCACTACAACTAAGTTGGTGCGACTTGTTAAAAGAAAACTACTCAATTAATTTCATAAATAATGTGATGTATAAAAGTAGAAAAAGTTATATTTAACTTCGTTTGAATTTGCAGTACATAAAGTCATAACTGAACTCAATCTTACCACTGTAACGATGTAGTCAACAAGGAAGGAATGATACATACTAAGTAAGGTTAAGAAACTGTCAAAATTATGAAAATATATCTACGTACGCCAGTATATGGTATAGTAGCATTAATTAAGCACTTGATGAAGTTAATGGACCGAGTAACAAATGTTGCTCAGATCAGATAATTTAAGCATGCATGCAAGATATAATTTCTGTATATCTACAAGAAAGTAACAGCAAGAAATTAAATGTTACGAATGTGAAAACAATGAACTTATGAATTTGCTTCTTATTATAGTGATTACTTTTTCTTCGGTTTGGCTGGTGGTGGAGTGAAGACCTTACACTCATGTAATTAGGGGTGTACATGGACCGGATTGGTTCGATTTTTATCAAAACCAAACCAAACCAACTATATCGGTTTGGATTGGTTTGATTTTGTCGGGTTTTCGGGTTTTTTGTTACTTAAATATTATTTCAATCTTACTTTGTTAAATATTTGATAAGTAAATATATATTTAGTAAAAATATAAAAAAAATTGACAAACATATTATCGATTAAAATATTCTTATGGGAGAATTCTATTAGTAACACATAGTAATAGTTATTTTTTTAGTCGTCCAACAATAATTTTTTGTTGATGTATACTTTCAGGTTAACCGATTTTATTAATTAAACATAAAAATCAATATGATACCTAAATTTTAATAATCACTTCACATTCGAAAAAGATATAAGAATTTAATAAATCTTAACATACGATATGAATATGGAAGAACAAAGAGATAGACATATTTAAGTAATACTTGATAAGAAAGTGATCATACAACCCAGTATTTAAGGTCAATAAATATGAATCACTTCATATTCTATTAAATTTATATCCCACAAGAGAATCCTAAATATATCTAGACATTTTTTAAAGAAAATTCTATAAAATCTTAAAAGTATATATAAAAATTATATATTTATATGTCGGGTTGGTTCAGGTTTTTTTTACTCAATACCAAACCAAATCAAACCAAACCTAGTCGGGTTTTTTAATAGATTTGGTTTGACTTTTCGGTTTGTGCGGTTTTTCGGTTCGGTTTGTACACCCTAACCTGTAATACCAGTTATGAACTTACTTGAAGAAGTTGTCTACCGGTGCATTACAAAAGTCTAATGCAAATTAAGAAAATTTTAATATTCTGAGAGTGTAAATAATAAGATACGTATACGTAGTTATGTATTTAATTAGCACTTCATAAGAGTAATAAAAAATTTCTTAGATTGCATATTTAACCGATCATAAGAAATAGGGAAAAGAAACCATATTAATTACCTCCATATGACCCACAGCTCTTTGTAGTTTCAAGAACCAATAAGTTTAGCCCTTTACCAAGTATGAGTGTTGCATATACTAGCTGTTTCACGTATTAAACACTGTTTTTTCTCTTTTACTTCTCCATATGATATAGTTTACAAATTATATGCACGCGTAAAAGAGAAAAAGAGCGAGTACCAGATTAATAAAAAATTTGTTCCACAAAATATTTCCATATCATATGGTAAATTGGTAATCATCTAAAAAGATCACCTTCTCCCATCTATACCTGGTAATTGGTAAAACGCAGGAGAAATGTAAAAGTAAAAATGCGTGCCGTAGACACAATTAAGCTTAGTGCACCGGCAAGCCATTTATTACTTGGAAAGAAAAATAAAAGGAGCTCAACTAAAGTTCTGCTGAATTAGATAATCGATGAACGTTTGAGCAAATATTTTGGGTTAACTTTGAAATAGACCTACGAGTTTAATTTTAGAACCTCAAAATCCTAGTTGTTCGGCCTGATGTTCTAATTACGAGTTGCTTCATCGATAACACTAGTCTCCATCTCCATTTCTTTAGTTGTATGTAATCTCCCACCGGACAAAGAATTTGAGAGTTTTGCTAGTTAAGTTAATGTTATGTTGCGAACGATGTGACAGTAACTCCCCAAGGCAATCTTTTCAAGTCTGGGATCTTTCTGCAATGGTTTTCGGTTTCTGTAGTTAACAAATTCTGCGAGCAACAAGACAATGCCTAAGACTCAAGAGAAGTAAGTCATCGCATCAGCTGAGCCAAGGGCTAGATTAGGATTGTTTTATGCGTTGTACATGCAACCGACAGCAATTCCAATTTACATAGGACGAGAACCGTAGGATAATCTAGATTTATACATTAACATCAAAGTGTGTCAAGTGCTAGATTAAAAAAGAGTTTCAGATGCCCAGTGCACTAACTATTTCCCACCAACACCAATTCATTCATTAGAAGAGTGGGTGGGTTGTTGGGGGGGGGGGGGGGGGGGCTGACTAATTGCAGTATTTTCTTCCAGAAGAGCAAATAAAATTGAGGCACCAGCTACCAAGGGTCTCCGCAAGCACCATCCCGACTGAACCACTGAATGTCTTCCAAGCAGATAAGAGGAAACCACAATGCATTATTGTTTCCATTAGAGGTGTACATGAGTAAGATTGGTTCGGATTTTCTAATTACCAAACCAAACCAATTGTATCAGGTTATTAAATCTAAATATCAAACCAAACCAATAAAAGCCAGATTTTTTAATCTCGGCTTCTCGGGTTTTTCGGGTTTTCGGGTTTTTCGATTTTTTTTTCCATAAAGTCTTCATAGCACAAAATGTACAATTTGTGCTCCAAATATTTCTTTAATCCTAGTAAGAAAGAACTATATAAGGTGTTTTTCAATAAAATAACATAAATATGAGATGAGTCATGGCATTGTACTAAAATATTCAACAATAAAGATAATAAAATCGCATAAAATAAATATTATTAATAAGCCATAAGGAAAACAAACTTAATTTAAAATTATGACTAATAAGTACTATTATTTACACGACTAACCACTAAAAGAAATATAAATTATACATTTTATCTAAAACATGGAAAAACTAAAAAATAGATATCCAACACTATTTTCATTCATATTACAATTGAATTGAATGTCTTTTATTAGCATTAGTATTGATTTGATTTTGGTTTAGGATTTATTTGAGTTACTAACATTTATGGACTATAAAACTTATTGGAGCATCCAAAAATTATAAGTCCAAGCTTGAAATAATACGTTAAAAGATAAAACTATAAAAAAGCTTAAGAAATATTTATAAACTACACTACCATAAATATTTTTATGTATTAAATATATTTAAAACTAATATACATATAATGTCGAGTTGGTTTGGTTTCAGTTTGACTTTTTTTAGTTAAAACCAAACCAAACCAAATATGGTCGAGTTTTTTTTTCCAACACCAAACCATAGTCGGGTTTTTTTTTCTCAGTTTGACTCGGATTATCGGATTGGCACGGTTTGTTGTTTCATTTGTACACCCCTAGTTTCCATAAAGAGAACAACAACCAAAGGAACGTAGGTTTAACTAGCGTCAAGTTAAATCATGACGATACTAATTCAAACGCACATCAAACTTCTTCAGATACACACTGTTAATCCAAGTCTGGAAGTACTTGTGAATAGACCAATTATTTTTTTCTTCATTTGTACATTATGAAAAAGAAACAGTCATTTTTTATCTTTTCTTCCATTACATTCCAACTACGAATGCTTGATATCTCTTCAAGTACATACTGCAATTCCTGTCCGGTTTAGATCTTGAAAACTGCATATAATACTGGTGCATTGAAAGGACACCAAATTACTATGCAGAAACCAAAAGGAAACACATTAGCCACTAAATCTACTTTTGAAATCAACAAAAATCCAAAGGAAACACATTAGCACTTCAATTCAGTTGACATCTTATACACCAATTAGGCTTCGATACATAGGCAATGGTATTTGGGAAAACTCATCAAAGTGCCATCAGAATCTATGTTGCAGATTCAAAGTAGACAGCGACCAAATAAATTAGGTCAAATCATCTTACCTGACAAGGTACGAAACCATCACTTTACTGCAAGCTTTAACTTGATGCTAACTACTTCTTCTTCTTACCACCACCAGCCTTTGATTTCTTGTTAGCAGCTCCTTTCTCAGTAGTCTCAGCTGTTTCCTGTGACCAAATAGAGCGTCATATTAAGATCTCATCTTCAGCCAAAGATATGTCATTTCAGAGTTGTTATTCTGTTAAAAAAATTACTAAACCAAAAATGTCAAAAATAGAAAATAATACCAAGAGTACTTAGCTTAAAAACATACAAATTGATGTCCATTTGAAATCAAAAATTATCTGTTAACGTAATAACTTCCAGCAAAAAGATGGACGAAATTTTTCAAATTGCAGTTCTCAAAGTCATTATCCCTACTGCCAGCTCAACCTATGTAGTCGTTACTTTTCAGCTTGATATTTGTCTGTTCACAAGTAGTTCATGGACACAATTTTTAGGAGGATGATTTTGAGTTGTACCACCCTTTTTGTTTTTTTTGTTTTTTGAGAAAGGTAACAAATTATTTCTATTTTTTTTTTTTGAGAAAGGAGGATGATTTTGAGCTGCATCACCTGTATCTTCATGAATTAACAATTTCTATTCTTAATCTTCTTCAATAAATTTCTTTTTCACAGGTTCAGTATTCACTATCCAGCACGGCAATCTTAGCAAAAGCAATACCTAAATTAGAGCATTTTGAACTATGAATGGAGAAAACTTAGAGATCAAAGTTCATGAGGGGTTTACAGCATCATGTGCCGAAGCAGACGTGTCTGGATAACGGCACGGAGTAATTGGATCCCAAATCTAAAGACGGGGAGATTTGGCTGCCAAGGACCATGGGTCTGGATTGTACGGAGAGTGTCTTAAACTTGGTAACAGGATTTGGAGATACAAGAACACATTTAGTTCCCTGTGAGCCAATGTACCAAAAGTTATGGGGGCAACCAATTATAATTTGGAATAAACATCAACAAATTCTATATCTAGTATGGGCATACTTTTTTGGACGAGGCTATGCCTGAGAAAATTGTATTCCAAGAGAAAGAAACTTCTTGGGTTTCGGAAAAGCACTACAAATGAAAGGTGACCTAAAATTGATATTCAATCCCAAGAAAGATCAACATAAGATGCACAAGATATGATTAAAAGGAAGACAAAAGAACATAGCCAATTACTGTTCTTAATACACGTAATTTACAGTTGTTAATTAAGTGAATATAACATATAAATGTTATCCAATTCTTCTATCGCCAATAAAAGGAAAGCAATTGAATAATTTTGGCAATCATTAGATGTTATCCTAACAGTAAATGAGTGAATTAATTTTGAAATAACACTAAACAAGGGTCAGAAAGTTTAAATAACAAACCAAAAAGAGATGCCACAGCTACGGGCATACCGTAGCAAAATATCCAAATATCTTTTCTAGTTGAATGTTTCTTATTAAGGGGGCTCTATTTTCTTTCCGGGGGGGGGGGGGGGGGGGGAGTTCATGAATGGTACCTTTCTTTTAACTGGAGCAGATGAGCTAACTGGTTTAAAGAATGATTCTAGCCTGTTCAAGAAAGAGACCACAAATTAGCAAAATGCAAAACATCATGGTTAGAAGATACCACAAAAATTTACCAATACACTCTAGAACATCACACATATATTAAAGGCTTTTACAAGGTGAAATAATGTTCAAGGGCCCATCACCCACTTTTGAAGAAGTTTAAGGGATGGTAGTTCTTTCCAACATTATTAACCATCAATAGATTTTTTCTAAGCAATCCATACCGTCCCTGAGAAGACTTGGTCTTGGCTGTCTTGATCTTTTCTACTGCCTGCACAAAGCCAGATGCAAAGTAGTCTGTTGTATCCTTTTAAAGAAGGTGGAAGAAATCTTTCTGTCAGATAGAGGCAAAAGGTTCAATGGAAAAGGGAAATATACCTTGGTAACTCTATCAATGTTGAATCCATTTTCCTTTACCAGAAAGTTAACCAACCCCTATTAAAGAGTAAAAGTATAAAAATGAAATTTCTGCTGAAAATTATTAACAACCAACCAAAAAAATCAGAACTTCAGTTAAGAAAATCACTTCTTCATCAGGAGCAGCCCATTTTAGTTCAGTTTGCTCATCATCTGTAACTAATGGTTCCTTGAAGAGCCGTCTAGCCTCTTCATATGGCCAATCATCAGGTATTTGATATCTACAATAGGATCGACAATGAAAATACTTTAAGCAACATATGATGTAATCATGGTGAATTCAACTGCCCAAATCACAATTTACCAACAATGTTACAGTCAAGTCCACCCCACTCCGCAAACCACACAACCCAAAAAAAGGTGACAGATGGAGACAGAAATATAGAGAGGGAGAGTTCTCAAGTATGTCAATTACTTGGCATACCTCTCTCTTAAAAAATTTTGAAAATTATTGTAACTTGTTTTTGATAACCAAGAAATCTTCAAGGGCCAATAGCACAGCACATGGTTCGAAACACAAGTAGATAATGGGCCCGCATCTCAACCCTTCTCTACTAAAATACCAGGCTTTGTTTGCGGCAAGGTTCGAACCAGTGGCGTGCGCCTAACCCACACATCACGAGTAGCGCTTTTGCTACTATTTAAAAAAAAAAAAAAAAAAAACCCAGTCTAGGCTGTGTATAATAGATCAAATGTGGTCCAGCCCTACCCGGGACTTCACACATACAGGGAGCTTAGGGGTCGTTTAGTTAAGTTCTAGGATATCCCATGGGATTATAATTCTAGGATACCCTATGGGATTATCTATCCCACCTTTTATGTGGGATAGTTAATACCACCATTTTGGTATAAAATTTATAGCGGTATTAGTTAATACCCACAACCAAACATGGGATAACCATAATCCCAAATTTTACAGGGATTAACATCCTTATCCTGGTAACCAAACGACCCCTTAGTATACAGTCCATCAGATAGTGTTAACCCGTAAAGGCTCCAATAGCAAAAGCACTAAAAGTGGAAATCCCTTTACGTTTACAACAAACTCCTTTAGAAGGAATTTCTAAATTTTTTAACATCTCCTCACTTTTTCTGCCTTGAGAAACAAGAGAACTAATAATCAACTAGCTCATGGAAATAGTTTATGTGATCAACTAGCTTATGGAAATAGTTTGTCATTTTATCAGGATTAGGATAAGTGAAGACTGCTGGCAAAGGAGAGCTATTTAACTACCAATGAATGCATGCACATATAATTGATAAATTCAGTTCCATAAAGCATCAAATGAAGTACCTCTCTTTGTTAATATTCTCCAATATCCTCTCCATTGACCCATGTTGGCGTACAAGCTTCAAAGCAGTCTGGGGCCCTATGCCTATTGCATAGATTAAAGATTAGATACCAAGAACAGTTGCTCAAATCACTCAAAATCATGAGTTACATCATAAGTAAAGCTTGTGGCAAAAGTTCCCTAGATGCTAATGTAAGATTGACTATAAGATATCAGGACTTAGGGGCTGGGTAACACTTTTGTGAGTGCAAACCACAAAAATGACACTTACTGTAGCATAACCTCGGATAGTGCATAAGAAACACGAGTTAGCATAGGGGACTAGACTTGAAAATGATTGTTTGGGGTGGGGGGGAGGGAGAAGAAAACGCAGGCTTTTTCCAGGTATATCAGTCTCCACATGAAGGCTGGAATTTTAACAACACTTGCTTACCACTCTAACCCAGGAAGCAAAGATGAGAATAGAAGGCAAGGAAGCTTGTATATGGTGACAGTATGTAGCCTAAGATCCAAATCTACACAATCATTTAGTAGAAGGCTAGAAGCACACGTACATCTCCATTATAACAATTGTGAGAAAGCACGGGAGAAAATATATTATTGATATTAGATGATAAATACAATACAAAAGGTTCCTATTTATAGCTATACACTACAAGGAGATATTACTCCTCTTCCAATGTGGGACAAGACTACACTATACATATCTGTAAACTAACACTCCCCCTCAAGCCGGTGCATACACATCATATGTATCGAGCTTGTTACACATGTAGCTAATACGAGAACCAGTAAGAGACTTAGTGAAAATATCTGCTAGTTGAACATTCGACTTTACAAACTTTGTAACAATATCTCCTGAAAGTATTTTTTCTCTAACAAAGTGACAGTCGATCTCAATGTGTTTAGTCCTCTCATGGAACACCGGATTTGACGCAATATGAAGAGCAGCTTGGTTATCACACACTAGTTCCATCTTGTTGATTTCTCCGAACTTTAACTCCTTGAGCAGCTGCTTGACCCAAACTAACTCACACGTCGCCATTGCCATGGCCCGATATTCAGCTTCGGCACTAGATCAAGCAACTACATTCTGTTTCTTGCTCTTCCACGAGACCAAGTTACCTCCTACTAGAACACAATATCCAGACGTAGAACGTCTATCCAAAGGTGATCCTGCCCAATAAGCATCTGTGTACCCAACAATCTGTTCGTGGCCTTGATCCTCGAATAGTAATCATTTGCCTGGAGCTGACTTTATATACCGAAGAATACGAACAATTGCATCCCAGTGACTATCACAGGGAGAATCCATAAACTAACTTAAAACACTCACCAGAAAAAAAATGCCAGGTCTAGTCACTGTGAGGTAATTCAATTTGCCAACCAACCTCCTATATCTCGTAGGGTCTCTAAGAGGCTCCCCCTGTCCAGGCAGAAGCTTAGCATTCAGATCCATAGGAGAGTCAATAGGTTTGCAACACATCATTCCAGTCTCCTCAAGAATGTCTAAGGCATACTTCCGCTGTGAAATAACAATACCTGAGCTGGACTGAGCGACCTCAATACCTAGAAAATACTTCAATCTGCCCGAATCCTTAGTCTGGAAGTGCTGAAAGAGATGTTGCTTCAGATTATTAATATCATCCTGATCATTGCCAGTAATAACAATATCACCAACATAAACCACTAGATAAATACACACATTAGGAACAGAATGCCGATAAAACACAGAGTGATCAGCCTTACTACGAATCATGCCGAACTGAATAATTGTGCTGAACTTACCAAACCAAGCTCGAGGGGACTGTTTCAAACCATATAGTGACCTACGCAATCTGCAAACACAACCATTAAACTCCCCCTGAGCAACAAAACCAGGTGGTTGCTCCATATAAACTTCTTCCTCAAGATCACCATGGAGAAAAGCATTCCTAATGTCTAACTGATAAAGAATCCAATGACGTACAGCAGCCATGGACAAAAAGAGACTAACAGATGCTACTTTAGCCACGGGAGAGAAAGTATCACTATAATCAAGCCCAAAAATCTGAGTATATCCTTTTGCAACAAGACGAGCCTTAAGCCGATCAACCTGGCCATCCGGGCCGACTTTGACTGCATAAACCCAACGACAACCAACAGTAGACTTACCTGCAGGAAGAGGAACAAGCTCCCAAGTGTCACTCGCATGTAAAGCAGACATCTCGTCAATCATAGCATGTCGCCATCCTGGATGAGATAGTGCCTCACCTGTAAACTTAGGGATAGAAACAGTGGACAAAGAAGATATAAAAGCATGATGAGGTGACGACAGGCGATGATAACTTAAACCAACATAGTGGGGATTAGAATTAAGTGTGGAAAGAAGACAAGTCCGTAGTAGGTGCAGAATCTGATGCGGGGCGTGAATCACCTGGGCCTGATGTTGGATGTGGACGACGATGATAAGTCAAGAGTGGTGGAGTTGCAGAAGGTTGAACTGGATTATGTGGAGGAGCTGGAGCTATAGGTGGTGGAGCTACAACTGGAGCTGTAGGTGGTGGAACTGGAGCTATAGGTGGTGGAGCTACAACAGGAGTTGTAGGTGGTGGAGCTGGAGTGACTAAATCTCCAAAAGATGAAACTGGTAGTACCTCAGAAATATCTAAGTGATAACCTGAACCTGTGAAGTATGATTGGGTTTCAAAGAAGGTAACATCAGCGGACATAAGGTACCGCTGGAGGTCAGGAGAGTAGCATCGATACCCCTTTTATGTTCTCGAGAAACCCAGAAATACGCACTTAAGAGCACGAGAAGCTAACTTATCTGTTCCTGGAGTAAGGTTATGGACAAAACAAGTGCTTCCAAAGATACGGGGTGGAAGAGAGAACAAAGGTAAGTGAGGAAACATGACAGAGAATGAAACTTGGTTCTGGATATCTGAAAATGGCATACGATAAATAAGATAGCAAGATGTAAGAATTGCATCTCCCGAAAATGCAACGGAGCATGAGATTGTATGAGTAGGGTACGAGCAGTTTCAATACGATGTCTATTCTTTCTTTCAGCTACCCCATTTTGTTGAGATGTGTACGAACAAGATGTTTGATGAATAATCCCATGAGATTTCATAAACTGCTAAAATGGGGAAGGCAAATACTCTCGGGCATTATCACTACGAAATGTGCGAATAGAAACCCTAAATTGATTTTGAATTTCAACGTGGAAGGTCTGAAAAATAGAAAACAGCTCAGATCGATTTTTTATCAAAAATATCCAAGTACACCTGGAATAATCATCAATGAAACTGACAAAGTAGCGGAATCCCAAGGTGGAACTGACCCGACTAGGACCCCAAGTATCTGAATGGAATAAAGTAAAAGGTGACTCTGCTCAATTATCAAGACGCCGAGGGAAATGGGAGCGAGTATGCTTACCGAGCTGACATGACTCACACTCTAGAGCTGACAAGTGAGATAAACCAGATACCATTTTCTGAAGTTTTGACAAACTGGGATGTCCCAATCGTTTATGTAATAAATCTGGTGAATCAGTAACAGGACAAGTTGTAGAAGGAAGACATGATGTGAGTCCATGTGATTTAGCAAGGATAAGGTAATAAAGTCTGTTTGATTCACGCCTGGTACCAATGGTCCGCCCCGTACTGCGTTCCTGTATAAAAACATTGTCATCAAGAAATAAAACAGCGCATTTAAGTGATTTGGCTAAGCGACTAAAAACTATGAGATTAAAAGGACTATTGGGAACATAAAGGACTGAATCTAAACGTAAGGAAGGAAGTGGACTTGCTTGACCTATTGCAGTTGCCATGGTTTGAGACCCATTGGCCATTGTGACTTTTGAAAGAGATTAAGAATACGAAATAGTAGTGAAAAGAAATGTGTTACCAGAAATATGATCTGATGCACCTGATTCAATGACCCAAGACTCGGAGGATGAAGATTGGGAGAAACAAGTCACGCTATTACCTGTTTGAACAACAGAAGCTATCTCAGAGATGTCTGCTTACATGCTTTGTACTAAAGGAACTCAATATAATCTACTAAAGAAACCATCCGACTATTCAAAGCATCGGTTCCCATGTCGCTACAATTTGTAGTAGTAGGGTTAACTTGAAATAGTGGAAATAAGTAACTACTGTGAGAAAACTGAAGAAATAGCTTGAAAAACACTGTTTACAGGAAAACAGAATATTGTTTTGCGCCGGAAACACTGTTCGCGCTGGGAACACTGTAGCTCGCCGGAATCTACTGTAGCTGACGGAAAAACTCAAAGTGGTAGGAATGAAACAAGCCAGTGAGGGTAGAATCGGAATTACCAGGCGATCCTATTGTTCAACTGAAACTTTTTCAAAATTTGGTTGGAACAGTACTCACGCGCCGGCGTGTGGGTCAGATCTCGCCGGAAAATTTTTCCTTTTCCAGGCGCGTGAGGGCACGTAGGCGTGTGTTTTCCGGTGGGGTTGACTGGGGTTTGGTCGCCAGAGCCTGAGGAGTCTTGTGGTGGTGTTGGTTTTTGCACAACACCAACAGAAAGTGATTTGCTTACGGACAGCCTTCTAAGTCACCGAAAAATTGCACGGCAAAGAGGTCTTTCTTCCCGAAAGTTGCTGGAATGATGCACAACGACGGGTTTCTCACTAATGCTCTGATACCATGTGAGAAAGCACATGAGAAAATATATTATTGATATTAGATGATAAATACAATACAAGAGGTCCCTATTTATAGCTATACACTACAAGGAGATATTACTCCTCTTCCAATTTGGGACAAGACTACACTATACATATCTGTAAACTAACAACAATCAAAGCACATATGCATTAAGAGTAGGAACCTATATACTTATCACAAAAAATAGGAGGCAGAAGCTATACGAGCACGTAGATTACTGCAATCAAATGATTTTTAAACAGAGATACCTCGGATGCTATCACAGTAATCACATCCACAGAGAATGCACAAGTCAATGAACTGATCCATACTAAGTTCGAGCTCCTCTAATATCTGCGACAAGATATGCTATATATATTATGTACTTGACATCAACAAAAAATATAGAAAGTGTTCAGGACCATTTTACCTGGGAGATATCAAATTCCATCACTGGAATCTTTTTGGAGCTAGGATCCATTAAATGGCGAAGAAACCTTGAAGCTCCAAAAGTTAAGGAATCCATATCTTCTGAGGCTACAGCATAGACCTGACAAGCAGAGGAAGTCTTTCTCATCTGATACCTCATCTATAAAGATGCCCGACGAATGACTGGGAAGTGAAAAAACTGACAGAATTGCACGTCACTACTCTTCAGAAAAACATTTCACTGCCAACCCCCACCAAACCTCTGAAGTTTTCATTATAGCATATGTGCGAATGACTATACATACCATGAAGAAACTTAATTTTGCAAATTTAGGCCTTAGATATATCCATTACAACATTATAAACTAGATATTCCAATGATATCAAGCATCAAACAAGTTACCAGGTAATCTGAGCATGTCATTAGTGATGTTTGCTTTAATACCCGGGCATAGTACTAGCAATTTATATTTGACAGGGAATACATGCCTTTTCGGCCTTGCAAAGTGCAGCACACTGAGCCTCTGCTTCAGAAGGAGCCTAAGGAAACCATCAAGGGAAAAATTTAGACTTTCCATAGCATCAGGGGGAAAAACTGTACTTTGCAGACATACCATTGTATGTAAAATTACGTGAAAAAAGGTGCAGTGAATGCTATTAGCCATCTAAAAAACACCCTACAACCAGAATAACTATACAGACATCGTCACATCGAACTCACCTCAACAACAGGTACACCCATCAGTCTAAGAAGCTTCTTGCAGTCATCATTGTGTTGGGGTGTAACCTGAAAATCAGGTATGTGTCATTCAAATACATGCACAGGTTTTGGCAATTTACCATGTAAAAAGAGGGTTGGAATCCAAAAAATTTGGGAGCTTTACGAGCCGAAGCATATACTATACAATGAGATATCCCATATTTCACAACAAGTCATTTTATTCAAAGTCTCAAACACTTCAGTGGTATTAGTAGCTACTATTGCACCACACACTTGCCAACCTTACAAGTGTAGTTAAAAAGTTATTCTAAAATTATTGCCTGAGAGTTAAAACTTCTTTTTCTACTCAGAACCAGCAAATTTATGTTGAAGAAGGTTGTAAATCATAATTCAATAGCAGAAAATCAATATGGTTACAGGCTTTGGAGTTTGAGCATATATGCGCTTCTGAGAGACATTGTCTACACAAAATGACATTAAAGAGTGAAGCTCAACAGATGATGTGTAAACAAAGGCGCTTCCTTTTCTTGACATTATTACTTATGTGCTGATGTACTTTTTCAGCACAGTTTCACAAATCTTGTAATGGTAGATAACAGAACAATAAGGGTTTGAACCATCTACAGTGCAATAAGATCAAAGGAGTAGTAGACAAACACTATTTCTGGTTTACGCAACTAATAAACTTAGAACTGTTCGGAAGTCAGGTTTTACAGGTAGCACTCCTAAAGAATAAAAAAATTTAAATACCCACCTTTACGGTTCTCTTGCTGAATTTCTCAATATCCTCCTTGTTGCCAATCTGTAATCAGAATGCAACTATATCAATTATGTGAATGACATAAATGAGGAAAAATAAAAAGTGGACCAAAAACATAGAGCATGTCATACACTTTCCCAACCCTTTTCCAGGGTGGAAGATACAACAAATTAAATTCAGTATTGAAATAAGCCCAAACAACAACAACAATCCCAGTATAATCCCACAAATGGGGTCTAAGGAGGGTAGTGTGTACGCAGACCTTACCCCTACCTGGAAGGTAGAGAGGCGGTTTCCGATAGACCCTCGGCTCAAGGCAAGATGAATATAAAGCAGTGGCACAAGCATTAACAACAACAAGATAACGCAGCAAAGGGGACAACACGTAAAACTAGAAATCTAACAATAATGCCGTACCAGACTAACACTAATTCTACTGGTATGTAAAATAAGCACAATAAGCCCAAAAGAGGTACTAATTTAACTATCAAACCTCTGTAGCCTTAGCCAAATCATCTGTGGCATCTTCCCTTCTAGAGTAACTGCATAGACAAGAAACAGGGTCAAAACATGAATAAACAGGCAGGATGTCGTGGATATAATACAAAGAGCATATAACGGGAGCTAATAGTACCGTTTTGCAAGTTCTTCTTTCTTCAGATCTGGGGGCTTCCCATCAAAAACATAACTGTTACAAAAGACAGAGAATTACTGAAAAGGAACAAGGCAAGAAAGGGACAAAGGAAAAAACACAAACACCTAAAGCAGCAACTTACACTGGCTTGATTCCAGCTTCCAAAAGCCTAATTGTCCGCGAAAACATCCCAACCAAATGACTGCAAATGCACACAGCTATCATAATTAATAAAGCGACAGCTTTGTAATGTCAACTTCAGAGTAGAATCATATAAAGCCTAACATAAGCAATTATATAAAACAACACATACACAACTATGGTCGATTTTAATCTTTAAAGCAACAAACAAGACGCAAAATGTTAACCCTACAGTTCATTTTAAGACTATCACTATGTAACGACCCGACTTGTCGTTTTGAGAATTAGCGTCCCGTTCAGCGGTTTAAGATCTCGAGCAGCTTCGTAATGCGTATTATGACTTGCGTGTGTGGTCGAATTTGATTTTCGGACGATTCGGGATCAAATTGGAAGAACAATTCTTATTTAAGAAACTTAAAAGAAAAGAGTTGACCGGAGTTTGATGGTTCCAATAGCGTCGTATGGTGATTTTGAACTTAGGAGTGTGTCCTGATATTTATTTAAGAGTCCGTAGTTGATCTTGGCTTAAAATGGCGAAAGTTGGAAATGAAAGGTTTGGAAGTTTGACCGGGAATTGACTTAACTGATATCGGTGTCGGAATCCAATTCTGAAAATTTTGATAGGTCTGGTATGTCATTTATGACTTGTGTGCAAAATTTGAGGTCAATCGGACTTGATTTGATAGGTTTCGGCATCGAATGTAGAATTTGGAATTCGAAAGTTCATAAGTTTCTTAGGCTTGAATTGATGCGTGATTTGTGATTTTGAGGTTTGGTATCTCGGGGAAATTCTTGAATAAATCTTGTGTGAAAGTGGTGGTTGCCGAAATAACCTTGACCTGGGCGAAATAGAAAAGATTTCCCGTCACCAGCGCCCAGGGTAGCGTGGGGCGCTAGCCCTGGCGCTGGGATTTTTGAGGTTCTGGAAACAAGGCCATAGGTAGCGCCTCACGCCACCTGTCGCGCTCGAAATATTAATTACTCACTTCGGGGTTCATTTTTCCCCATCAACCTCCTACTTTCAGTGGTTTGGCTTCAGAGGATGCACATGATTTTCTTGAGGAGTGTCACTATATTCTCCGCACTATGGGCATTGGGGAGAGGAGTGGGGTTGCTTTTACCACGTTCCAGCTAAAGGGAGCGGCATATTAGTGGTGGCGGGCGTACGAGGTAGGTAGCCCAGCCGAGGCAGCGTCACTTACATGGAATCGGTTTTCAGAGTTTTTCTTAAGAGAGTTTGTTCCTCAAACCCTTCGGGATGCTTGGCGCGCGGAGTTTGAGCGGTTGCGCCAGGGTATTATGTCAGTGTCAGAGTATGCTGCCCGATTCAGTAACTTGTCTAGGCATACACCGGCCTTGGTTGCTACGGTCAGAGAGCGAGTCCGTCGATTCATTGAGGGACTCAACCAGAGTATTAGATTCAGCATGGCTAGAGAGTTGGAGTCAGACACCACGTATCAGCAGGTGGTTGAGATTGCACGGAGGTTAGAAGGTATGCGATACCCTGATAGAGATGATAGGGAGGCCAAGATTTGTCATATGATTCCTTACTTGAACCCATTCATATGTCATTTGTACTCTGACTATGTTATTGGTTAATTACTTGATTGTTTTCTCGTTGTCATCCGTGTTCTCCTTGTTGATTTGAATTAGAAAGTCTTCTGATATTGTCCTTACAATGATATTCTTTCCTTGTTAGCTTTATGTAACATTTTGTACAGGTTTATATGTCTGGTAGGTGTCTTGACCTGGCCTCATCACTACTCTACTGAGGTTAGGTTTGATACTTACTGGGTACCGCTGTGGTGTACTCATGCTACACTTCTGCACATTTTTGTGCAGATCCAGGCACCTCAGAGTTGTTGATATTCCTGTTATCTGATCGTGCATCTCTGTGGAGACTCAAGGTACACCTGTTGTCGCGTTCGCAGCCTCAGAGTCACCTTCTGATATTATCTTTGCACTGTTTGATTCTATTCTGGAACAGTTGTATTTAGAAATTTTCTAGTAAACTCTGAAGGGCTTGTAACTTGTACTACCGGTTTTGGGATTGTAGGAAATTTCTATTTCATATTTATTTCAAATATTTGGTTGATTTATTATCATTTCGTCTGAACTGTTAAAATGGCTAAAATGTATTCTAACGTTGGCTTGCCTAGCAAGTGAAATGTTAGGCGTCATCACGGTCCCGAAGGTGGGAATTTCGGGTCGTGACACACTAAATGTGGAGTAATAAAAGTTTACCCTTTGACTACGAAAATAAAACATTTTTATTAAACAAAATTGCAACTTATAGTACTTCTTAACTAGTTTCTAAATTTGTAAATATAATTTTTTTTTAAACTTAACAAACCAATGTATGAATCAAGACTAGATAGCTTGCCATTATTCTTTTTTCAAACATGAAGGATTCGAACACTCTGCATCCAAAGTCAGTCAGAAATCATCACAAATTTCAAAGAGTCGAGTCATGTTTCAGACAAATTAGAAGGAAAAAAAAGTACTATAATTTAATATACCTAGTAGTTTCCCCAGCTTCATTCGTGAGCATTTCCGTACCGCTTCGTCCTACCACAATCTATACAACAGAAATTCACCATCAAACCCAAATAACTGCACATGCATTAATAGAGAATGCACACTGAACAGGTAAATGTCATACCAGGAACTGGTAAATGCTCATACTAGCGTCGATGGCTATTTTACGGCCAAAATAGCTCTCGAATTTCTGCTCTTTCATTCCCCTTGGCGCATTGTCCGCCAATAACTTCGTTAAACCCTATAATTCACAGAGAAACAGTTCAGTTTATGAAATATCTAAAGAAAAATTGATGGATTAAACACTATATTCCGCGTGAACATACCTTAATTCCCATTTTTGGGATAGAAAATAGAAAAACAATGTCGCAGCAAGATGAAAAGAAGCTTTAATTTCTCAAAGGTTGGGTACTAGGGTTTAATCTTTCCCGCCTCTTTGGTATATATATGTTGTATATCCACAAGTCTTGTATTATACGCTTGGTTTTGCTCGTATGTTTCGAGTTTAATTTTCTGAAATTTCCAATTGGCCTGGTTATTCGCCACGTAAGATGTCACTCGGACAAACCAGCTCGTGAATAGCACGCGTCTCGCGGATAGTCGCTCTGCAGACTCGCAACAGGTGACGTATGTCACATTCTTATGTTATTCCCGTCTGAAACAAAAACTAGAGAAAGGTTGATTTTAAGTTTTTTTTATACTAAAAGTGCAATTTAACTTATTATTGCAAGTTATTATTTTATTTTTTAAGTTATTATATGAGAGGTATGATTTGGGATCCGAGGGGAGAAAATATGTCAAAATACCGGTGGGACATAGGGAATTGCTATGGAATAATAGAAAATAAAGTAAAACAAGAGGAATATAGAGGGAGATAATTAATAAAAAAAATTTGATAATATTCTACAAGTTTTGGCCCTATTTATAGGTACTTTTGCATGAAAGGATTTGGCCACTTGTCCAAAGTCTTGACACTCGTTGAAAGTCTTGACATTTGTTGACAAGGCTTTGCCATTTTTTGAAAGTCTTGACATTTGTTGAAAGGCCTTGTCACTTGTTGAAGGCCGTGCCACTTGGCCATATTATAACAATAGACTAGTTTATGGCCAACTAATTTACTCCCAAGTAATTTCATACTAATATATAGACATTCACTCTTAATATTATTTATAACACTCTTCCTTTAATGTCCATTAGTAGATAATGTGATTCGTTAAAACCCTACTAGGAAAAATTTAGTGGAAAAAAATTTTAGTGAAGGAAAAAGAGTACACATATTTGAAAATCCAGTGGGACAAAACCTTGTAAGGGTAAAAGAGTACAACGCATATTAACTCCCCCTGATGAGAGCATCAATTCACATCTTTGAGCCTTCGCATACCAATCTTGTACACTAGTTTCTTGAAGGTTGACGTTGGTAGAGATTTGGTGAACAAATTAATCATGTTATCACTTGAACGAATTTGTTGTACATCGATATCACCATTCTTTTGAAGATCATGCGTGAAAGATAATTTTGGTGAAATATATTTTGTCCTATCTCTTTTTATGAATCCTTCCTTCAATTAGGCTCTGCATGCTGTATTATCTTCATATAGTATTATTGGAATGTCCCTTTGTAGTGGAAGTCCACATATTTCCTAGATATATTAAATCCTTGATCCGAGCCAAATACTTGCTTCATAGATCATCTTGGCATAATCTCTTGTGCATCAATATTTGATTATTTTGTAGAGTAGTATGATATGATAGTATCCCAATGCAAATAGATAACTTATCTGAAAAATGAACTTCAAGTAATGAAAAGTTTCATGCATTTGCATAATCAACAATACCTTGATAATATTTGTTAGGATAAAACAAATCTATATCAATGGTTCAATTTTGTAATGCATTATCAATCTGATTCACACGAGAGTAATTAAAACTATATCATGCTAGCACATTATCATGTGCTCATAGTTTTTATCAAGATAAATTAGTGCAGAAATCGCACTAGATATAATGCTCCGGACCAAGAAATATTTATCATTTCATGAGGTCTAAATAGATCTTTGTTTATATCAAGCGTTTTCACGACCATTGGAGTATTCAATAGAATCGCTTTAGAAACTTTTGTGATGTTAGATCTTTCCAAAATCATTCATTTTAAATTAATTAAGTGGATAATCTACTGCTTTCGAAACTCCCCAAGAATTCAAGTAGTTATGATACACAAGCATTTTGTCAAATCATATCCAAATTATTTTATAAAGACATAAGAATAAAATGGGTCATTTTTGTACCCTTCCTTTAATAGTTACTTGTTTAGGCGATTATATCGCATGCGCCCTGATTGTTTCAATCCGTGAGAATTTTGGAAGCTTTCTTGAATAAATTTTTCGGGAACCTTTACATGCTTCATAACAGACTAAATCCTTTAAGGATTTCATATAAACTTTGTTGTCTAGCTAGCCATATTAATAATGACAACAATTCACCATATGCATATTAAAATTTTCATGTATTGCCAGACTCTACCTGCAAGTAATTGCATCCACCACAAGAGAACTTCTCTCCGTATAATCAATGTCAGGATATTTGCGATATATCTTGTGCCACAGGTCATTTTTATATCTATTGACTTTTTTTTTTATTTAACTTTCGCACAAAAAGCACATTTATACCTCCACTAGTTTTATACTTTCGGTTATTGGGACTATCCGTCCAACTTCACATTTTTCAGGTGAAGTCAATTTTCAATGCGTATTTTTCATTTGGCCAAATTATTTTTTTGTCCAAATTTTATGACGGATTTGAGCTCAAGATCCTCGTCAATATTAATAATATTATACGAAACATATATCAATAATATCATCGACGACCATTTTACATCGGCTCCATCATAACTCAATAAAGACATAACTATTGAAATCTCATTATTTTTAGGTACATGAGCCTCTCCCATGAGGTCTTATAAAGTGTTATGCCATGGTGCTCTTATACAACACTTGCCTCCTTATTATGACCATTTGTTCCTCTCCTTCTTCAAGGAGTTTTATCATTAAAACCAATTGGTCTATTACGCTTCATGCGTGTCATAGACTCTGTCCAACATAGACTTTATTCTATTTGAAGCATTAGCAGCTGATTTATGATATTTAACTTGGGTCAGCAAATGCGCCTGGCAATATTTTACAAATACATTATCACTTGAATTTCAAGTTCACATTTTCTTGTACGAGGATCTAGGTGTACTCATAATAATTCATTCCATGTATTACTTTATTAGCTGCCCATTTTCTCCGGCTAATATTGTAATCACCAACACATATCCCCAACCTTATTTGGGGATCCATCTTTGTGCATTGTGATAGAATAATTAAATCATATAGCACATCTCTATTTCTAGATGAAAATTATTTAGTTCCTGACCCTAAACCAGTTGTGATGGGAGAATTTATCATAACTTGTTGGCTAGATAGGTACAAGTGCTACTACTATATATTAAATAATACATCTCATACCAAATTTCTTTTTGGGAGTTTTGTTCTCATAACCAAATGTTTAGCTATAATTGGAGGCATATAATTTCTGCTAAACCAAATTAGATTTAAACCAGCATTATCAAGATAAATCATCATAATTTATATTTTGGAACCGTGCTCTAATAATTTGAGTAAGCAACCTTGCAAAAGCCAAACTGTAAGTTAATAATAAGCGCACATATGACCATACAATAGATGCAACAATTAAAATTATATAATAGTAAACAGTCCATATGACATGTGACTGGGCCCATATATATATATCACCTTTTATTCGTTCTAAAAATCAAGGGATTTAGTCCCAACCTTAGGTGGAATATCATGAGAATAAACAGCACATAAGAATTATTGAAGAATCTTATATTTCTTCAATATATGCTAATATGAATTCTCAATCATTTGCGCATCATAATTGAACCGGGATGGCCTACCGGTCATGCCAACTGATATTTATTTCAGTAAACCTCTAGTTTACTTGTGGCATGCGATTCCATTATCATGCTTATACTTGTGTAGTACAAATAGAAGAAAAATCGGGTAACCTTTCATATTTACCCAGTATGATTATAGTAATATGAAGATATTCAATCTTCCCATCATTTATAGTCTCAATATGCCAACCACTTAGGCTAATATTTTTGAAACTCGAAAAACAAATCGTTTGAGACTTACTACAAAATCATGAATAATTTAATTCATCCGAATAGTAATAAATTCGCTCTTCCAGAACTCTTAATTAATTTTGTACTACATATCTTTCTTCACACCACCCATATGGTAAATGTTTCCTCCACGAAAAAATCATATTAATATTATCATGGTCAAAATCATTATAGGCAAGACTCATTTCTTACTTTACTCTTACCTTTAATATATTCTTATAAGGTATTGCAAAATACTTTTGGCACACCACATGTACGCGACCAAAACCGTACAATAATATTTATTATCTTTATTTTGCTCCAACCTCCCTTAGAGGTGAGTTGTGGT